>NC_136415.1:27034571-28416571 GCF_051521515.1 Lactuca serriola | reverse complement strand
CTTCAGTTTTTTTTTTTTTTTTTTTTTTTTTTTTTTTTTTTTTTTTTTTTAACATCGATTATTCGGGATTTATATTCATTCCCCAACTTCATAATCTTTTCTTTAAAATAATTAGTTGGGGAATTAATATAAACCTCGAAGAATCGATGTGAAAAAAAAAAAATCTGAAGATCCATTCCTCGGAGCTATTTCCGCGCAATGAGTTCATTCCTCGGAGGTAGCTCCGCAGAATGGATCTTGAGTTTTTTTTAATACACTAATTTATTTACGATTTTGTCATTCCGCGAAGCTTCACGGAGCTACCTCCGCAGAATGTAGGTCTATACCCGGAAATATCCATTTTCATGTTTAAATTTAAAAAATAACCCCCCCCCCCCCATTTTTTTTACTATTACCGGTATTTTCCCTATTTTTATTTCCACCACCGATGTCACCATCACGCAACACCACCAAACAACCCCTATACAAATTAAAACCAACCAAATTCCCGGGTTTTTTTGGTATTCCGATTCTAAAACTTGAAATTTGGTTTCATTCTAACTACTTTGACATTTTAACAAAATATGCAACACCACATACAAGATGACTAAATAATTTATTTTATTACTTAGAACTAGATTGTGATACAAATACAAATTAAATCTCTCTATAATATCACTCGTTTCTCAACCTAAACTAACTTACTCTAACCTAATCAATGTAAACTAAGTTAGTTTACTTGATCTAAAACTCAAAAATACAAGAAATATGACAATGGCTACTAGAGTTTGATGTAGAGAAAAGTATGTGATATCTAAAGATAAGTTGCTCTCTTAAAATGAAACAACCCTAAATCCAGCTTATATAACACACAAAGTGAAACTGGGTTAACTCATACGTCACTTAGGATCCCTATTAGACTAAGAACATGAACTTCACAATTTAAATATTTAATCCAACAGATATCAACATGAACAAGTTCAATCCTTTAGTTTTTTCACAACATACCCTTAACATTCAGCACACTCACAAAACCTACACAAAAAAATTAAGTTAAACAAAATCTATACAAATAAAACATTTATTGTCAGATCGCAATTAATATGAGATGATACTCATATTTCAATAAATTTTCGGATCTAGACCCATTTTACATGGATCCCTTATACCGGTTGGGTTCTGAATTCCACTAATAGCTTGATTCGGTTTCCGAGTTGTTTTTGTTATGTTAGTAATTTTAGTGTTATCAATATATTTTAGTGTAATTATTATTATCGTCGAGACATACCTGATTTAGTTTACTATCCAAGACTGGAGGTGCGGGGTGCACACTTAGAGTGTTAAATGTGAACTTGGGCATACGATGGTATGGGGGCAGCACCCCTAGGTATAGGGTTGCAAGGGGCAGCTCCCTGGAGGGATCTAGGGGCAACATCCCTTGCGGAGGCTAAGGAGCAGATCCCCTAGCGGTGGCGGTGGTGTAACCAACTGATGACACTATGATGATGTGTGCATCAGTTGTGTCCTTTAACTACCTTCTTTTGGATCTAGGGTCAGCCCCCCTTGCGAAGTCTAAGGAGCAGATCCCCTAGCGATGGTGTAACCAACTGATGGCACTATAATGATGTAGGCATCAGTTTTGTCCCTTAACCACCTTCTTCTAAGGGCAGCACCCCTAGCGGTGGTGTAACCAATTAATGACATCATGATGATGTACGTATCAGTTGTGTCCCTTAACTACCTTTTTTTGGTGCCAATTTGGTGTAATCAACAATTAACCACTTTCATTCCTTGTATAAATGCAAGATTAATGTTATAGGAAAAAGGGTTGACAATTTATATATATGAAATTGATCTTTATCAACTCTCTGTCTCAATAACACAAATCATCATAATGTATTGTGTGTTTTATGTTTTGGATTAAGCTTGTAATCTAAATTAGATTTTGTGGATTATCTCACTTATGAATTTGTGTAACCTAGGGGTGAGTATTTGGATCGGTGAACCGGACCGGACCGGACCGTTTTTTTTACCCCCGGGCTGGTTCTCGATTCTAGGAATTCATCAAAACCAGTCTGGTTTTTTTTTCCAGTCCGGTCCGGTTTTTACCAGGTTTAGAACCGGTTGGACCCGATTTAAAAAAAAAAATTGTAATTTGTGAAAATTTTCAAACAACCATAACTCATTGGTTTTAAGTCGGATTGACACGTGGTTTTTTCCAACACCTAATTTACAATTTGTAGATAAATTTAGACAACAATTTTGAAGATTTTGGTATTATATTCAATGAGTTACAGTCTTTCAAAGTTGAGCTATCAAAGCTGAAAAAATTTCAGCTTTTCAGCAACATTTTTAAAATTTTGTAATATGTGAAAATTTTTAAACAACCATAACTCATTCGTTTGAAATCGGATTGACACGCGGTTTTTTCCAATGTTTAATTTACAGTTTGTAAATGAATTTAGACTATAATTTTGTTGATTTTGGTATTATATTCAATGAGTTACAATCTTTCAAAGTTGAGTTATCAAAGCTGAAAATTTTCAGCTTTTCAACAAGATTTTTAAAATTTTGTAATCTTTGAAATTTTTTAAATAACCATAACTCATTCGTTTTAAGTCGGATTGACCTGCGGTTTTTTCCAACATTTAGTTTACAGTTTGTAGATGAATTTATACTCTAATTTTGTTGATTTTGATATATTATTCAGTGAGTTACAATCCTTCAAAGTTGAGCTATTAAAACTGAAATATTTCAACTTTTTAACTATTATTTTAGACTATAATTCTGAATTTTATGTATCTTTGACAGATAAATCATATGAAAATGATCTTGGTGAACTTGATTTATATGTTATTTGCTTTTATTTGAAAATTTAATTTTGCAAGTTATAATATTATAACATCAAGGTAGATTAGTTATGCATGAAACAGAAATGTAATCATTTTTACAAGTTGTATCGTATCAAACCCAACAACATATTCGTTTTAACGAGTTCTATCAAACCCAAAACCTTATTTTAACGACTTGTACTCTATGCAATTAAAGTTGTACCGGTCCAAACGGGTCCAAGAACTGAAAAACCCGGACCTGGACACGGACATGACTCATCCAGTCTGGTCCACGGTCCACAATATTCTCCATAACCGGTCTGGTTCGGTCCAAATGCTCACCCCTAGTGTAACCTCAGGTTATAAGATACGAATTATAGATTTCAAAAAAATGATATAATCAGATCCAAGTAATATTCAAGTGTTATTGTTAATTCCGAAATACATTTTCTAAGAGGTGCTAGCTCCGGTTGCATACCTACATAAGATGTCTAAGAACGTGAATGCCTAGATAAGTGACCGAATTGATTATTATTAACTGTTCTCTCCAATAGTCTCTCCAATAATTTCATAATACGACTAAGTGGCTTGATTCCTTTATACTTCATATTAAAATAATGTTATGTAAAATATTAGAAGATAATATATTATACGTAAATTAATTTATATAATAATTATCGTTTTGCGAAGACCCTTCGATCTCTATCTATCGGTACATGGGTACATCTATACCAAACATTCGCCTGCCCCAAATTGGATTTCGCCAAGAAGAGTCGGAAACTATATATGGTTTGAATTTCGGAAGTGCGATTTGAAAGCCATAGATGGATGAAGAATCTGAATTTGCCTGATTTTGAACGTTGATCATCGGTTTTGAAGAGTATTTACCTGCGATATTAGAGCTCTTAATTGACTTTGCGCACTGCAACGGCGATTTAGGGTTCGTTGAAGGCTGGAGCAACTGTTTCTAGCCTTTGAAGAGATTGATTCTCCAAGTTCACTTTTTAAGGTCTGCGAAGCAACGATCTATGTTCAAGTAAGATGCTTCGTCAAACCTTAATCTACTTTGTCTGTTCTTATCGCTAGGGTTACTTGATAAAAGCCTTCTTCTAAAACCTTTATCTTGTTAATTTTGACATATTGTTGTGTTTGTGTTTTAACTGTTTCTTGTTAGTGATGATGATGCACGATCTGCCCTCACCAACATGTATGAGTATTCACCAGTAGATGGGTTTGTAGAGATCTCACAAGGGTTGGGAGACATGATCAAATCCTTAGCTAATGAACCCTCAATGGGCCTTTTCTACATTCAACAACACACTCACAATGCTGTTCCAAACCTCGTAAGCATCAATAAAAACATCATGACCAAATCCCGCGAAATGAGTCTACACACAGAAGATTCAGAGGATTCAATCACAATGCTGAGATCAATGAAGGAATCTGGATTCCCTATTGTTGATGACATGGTTAAAGACATCACAAAATCTTTAGCTATCATGTCATCAAAACAACCGAAAAAAGGGTTGTTGATTAGTAACAAATCTTTTTCGGGAACAACAACAATGTCTGGGACTGGTAGTTATTTATCATCTGCTTTCAAGTCTGCAAAATTAAAAGCAACGAATCTGAAATGGGCTTCAGTTGAAACCTCGGAATCATCAATGGAGGAAGAATTCCCTGTATCAAGTGAGAATGGGAATGAAGATAAAGATGAATTGATATTGAATCTGTCAAGGTCTGAAAAGTTTGATGAATTTAAAGCAGATAAAGAGGCCAAACTGGAGGAATGGTTAGGAGGTAGTGATGATTGATGAATAAATAAAGTTTGTAAATTTAAAATTGTTGTAATAAACAATGGCTGAATCGTTTTTTAGAAAGATTATGTAAAGAGAATGCCCAAAACCTAAACCTGTGGTTTTCATGTCAAGTATCATGTCATGGATTCCGTAGGAATTGGAATATAAATTTTTCATCATTAAATTCTGTGACTCAACAGATTTTATCATTCTTTGAAATAAACGCAAAGAATCTAAATTTCATTTCTTATCTTTTAGTTGGGAGTTGTCAACTAAAAATTTTGTCTATCTTTTTCATGTTTCATTGGGTTTTATAACCTAAATCACTTTTATGATTAATTTGTCCTTACTTGTTCTTTATACGCAATTGACCGTTGATGTTGGCGCTTCCCTCGGAAAATGATGATGTCAACAAATTAGGTCACGCCAACAAATAAGGTGAAACATCATTATTTCAAACAGACATCTAAATAATTAAATAAATACCCATTACAAAGTAAACAAAAAAAAAATACATCTTTATCTAAAACTCAAACATCTACACAAGTCCCGTTTTTTTTTTTTACAACATTTCACCATCTAATTCTACTAAATCCCAATCATGTGAAGCAGCCCCAACCCCAACACCAAGTCCCTCAACATTCGGAGGATCAGAGGCAGAGGCAGAGGCGCTAAAATTACCAATCAGCCCTTCACCCACATTCATATTTACACTTGGAATCGACTCATTAACCACCAATTTGGTCATTCCACTAACACTACTACCACCTACTTTAACTTCCACATCATTACCCCCAACCCCTTTAACAGGAAGCAACAGATTATTGTTTTTCCGCAATATCTTCGCCTTTCTGAAACACAAAAAAATTTTAAAAATAAAAAATAAAAAAATCAAACAATGTAACATAACATTTGGATGTAAATACAAAAAACCAACCTCACCAACTTCTGCTTCATAGCTGATTTCGGCTTCAAGGTTCCTTTTTCATAAATAAAATACAAAAATGTTAGTCCTTGAATATCACCGCCAGTGGCAGTATTGTAAATACATTTAAAAAAAAATTATCAAAGAGTTCACCAGATTTAACAGTAACTGCAGGTTTGCTTTTACTTCTTTCAGCCTTAATTTGAGAAATAACATCATCAGCACCAGGTCCCAACCCTTTCCTTCCAATCAATTTCACTCCAAGTTTTTCAATCAAATAATTCAACCTCATTTCATCACCTCCTTTCACTTCCCTCAGTTCCAAAACTTGTTCCCTTGATAACAAAGTATACACATGAACCTCTTGTTGCTGATTAAAATGCGATTGCAACTGTTGGAATATTAACTTATTGGAATACAACTGACCTTCTTTCCAACTCTCTTGCCCTTTTTTCACAAACCCCACACGCAAAACACACATCGCTCCCAAATCCTTCTTATTATAAATAACCGAAAAACTCCCGAATTCCAGATCCGGCTCCCGAAACAGATCCGCAAGAACCGACCCGCAAACATACGCGTTTTTTGACGGGTTTTTCTCGATTTTACCCCTGAGAGCTCGATTGGTGTCAAAATGGTAAATATTAGCAGCTTCTCTTAACCCGCTTAAAAACGCGCCATGCATGGTTGCAGGGTAACGTCTCGTGGTCGCCTCACCAGCGAAAAAAAGCTTCCCGTCCCCTACGCTTTCTGCTAAAATGTCGTAATCGTCCCCGGTGGACCCCACCGCAACATTTGAATACGACCCAAGAGAAAACGGGTCGCAACCCCATCGTGTGCACACAGTTTGTATCGGTTCCGGGACTTCGATCCCTTGTGGCGAGTATATGCCACGTAGGATTTGGAGGATACGTTTCACCGCGTCAGTGGGTGGCATGCTTTCGAATGAACGTGCAGCTTCACCTGCCACTAGAGCCATTAACACGGGCCCACCTGCTACATTTGCATAGCTGTAGAATAGAAAGAATTCGCCACGTGTACTTGGGTTCTCGGATAAATGCCCAAACATGTCCAAATCGGTGCCCCAAAAGGGATTAGGAAAAAGCATTGCGACTTTGTTTAATAAACCGAATCCTAATCGTTTGATTCCATCTAATTTTCTTTGAGGTAATGCAGGGGTGAATTTAATGAACCCACTTTTTAAAACCCCAAGTGGAACAGTGCATAAAGCAATGTCTCCTTCAAAAACTTGTCCTCCATTCACAGCAACTTGTACTCCATCACTGCTGTAACGAATAGAATTTACTGTTTTTTCATAAAGAATCGGGACGTTTTCGGCTAACGCATGGACCAATCTCCAGTTGCCACCTGGCAAGAAACAATGGTCGCCTCCCATGTCATACGGGTCATCTTGATCCCAAAATGCTAAAGAGAGTTTAGAGAGTAAACCCGCGTTTGCATATTCTAGATTAGCAAGATGCCAATTGAACAGACTTGTTTCTTCTGAATTTGAAGAGTTGTTGTCGACTTCCCAAAATGTTTCCAAAGCTGCCCCTAGAGAAACATCTTGTGAGACTTCACCCATTAGCTGTCTAAGCTTGCTTGCTTTGTCTAGGAGTTGATTGAAAGCTATTTCAACTTTGGAATCAGTTTTGGAATCTACTGGTGTTCCATCTAATCTATAGAGTGGACATTTATCGCGAATTTTATGAAGAGGATATGATAATTGTCTGGCTAAAATCCCAAGAGGGTTTCCATGTGTACCTGTTAAAACACTTCCTCCTAAATCAGCAGCTGCAACTTTATTTCCTCCTTCCATTTTCCTGGTGTAAACTCGTCCACCTGGACGTTTTCTTCCTTCCAAAACTGTAACTTTATACCCAAATGTCATCAGTTGTCTTGCAGCTGCAAGTCCAGAAAGACCAGCACCTATGACTATTACATTCCCTTTTGTATTAGCTTCAGCCAGAATTTTATCTTTGATCAATGGTGAAACCCCAAAATTGATGTATCCATGTGAGAGTAGATAGTTATATGCAGAATCTAAAAGCTTACTACAATGCGAAGGTACAACATCGAGAAACATCTCTTTTGTTACCCAATTGAATACGTTCTCTCTCCATTTGGTGATGATATGGTTTCGAATCAGTATGTAATTGACCTGTTCGATTCCACCAACAACCGAAACAACTCCTGCGTCGATTTCTTCTTCTGTAAGTACATCCGCCGGAAACCCGGCGGTTAAAGCAATCAAAGCTTCGGATGTTGCTTCTTTGTTGATTACTATTATTTCATCGGATACACCTACTTGTGCTGCTTGATTTGATCCGATGTTAGGGTTTCTATCAAAATGATTAGAACCGAAAGAATTTTGTGTTGTTTGGTGATTGTTGGGAAATTCGGGAGGTAAATTGTATACCTGATTGGAGGAGAGAGTATCGTGTGGCCTGCCTCGTCTTCGTTTTCTAGGAATACCGAGTGTAAGCAAGTCGTTGACATTGCTAGGGTTTGAGAGTGAAGAATTAGGGTTTGAATTGGTGTCAGAGTGGGGTAGAACGATGGTGAATTGCAGAGGGTTGTGAACGTTAGGGAGGATTTGTTGTTGTTGTTGTTGATGGGTTTCGTTCGAGGGATTCATGGTTGGAAATTTGAATCGAAAGAATATATTTGATCAGCAAGAACTGATACCAGGCGCCATGGACGATGATGATACATTGCAATGGGCTACTGTTAAAAATTATATTAAAATATTCATATAATCTTATTGTAAATTAACATTTATTTATTTTTGATAAAAACGATATTTAAGTTATAAAGAGGGTTAACTACGTACCAATTCTTAAGATCAATTTATCAATCCATTTATGATACAATATAACAATCAAAATAAAAATATTATTAAGTTATGTTGTTTTAGATTATAACAATAAGACTCGAAAAGTCGAAATGCATAAATATAAAAGTATATTAGTATACTATAAAAATATATATTATCTTAAATAAATTATTATTATACGTGTCCTAACCAATTTAAAAAGTTACAATTATGATTATAAACTCATTCCTCTAATTTAATATTATGTGATTTTACATGCAAAATTGAAACAAACCGAATTATAATTAGATCATTTGTTTTAATTTGGTGTTTTATGAATTGATTATATACCTTTTTTTATCTAAAAATTGCAACGTGTGACTAGATACATAATTTAATGAGAAAATCTTAAAATATCTTTTATTATCCATTTTTTTTTAAAATTCATCTTAAATAAACCCTAATCTTAAGTACAAATCTTTAATGCAAAAATAAAGTGAAAACTGAATAAAGCCTACAATTTGATGGTAATCAGTCCAACATTTTAAATATTATGTTGAGCAAGCAATCAGAAAAAAAAAAATAATAAAAAAAAAACAAAAAACAAAAACATCATAGAGAATTAACATAGGAACCAAATATTTCTTTTATTACTCAACTATGTGAGTTGTTTGCTATTATGTTACATATGACCTAAATCATTAGAATAATATAGTTAGCGGGTGTTTGAGGGTGTTTTTGGAACTCTAAAAGTGTTTTTAGATAGAAGTGTTTATTTGTTTATAGTGATGGTAAAAATAGTTTTTTAAAAAGTGTTTGGATAAACTTTTATAATGAAAAAACCAATAAGTTAAAAAATATTTGGTTTAAAAAATGCTTTTTGAAGTTATTTTGGTTGAAAAGCCATAAACAGTTTCAAAAAGTCACGTTTTACATGCTTATTAAAAAGTGTTTTTTTGAAGCTTATGGAAAAGCTATTCTGAAAAGTGCTTTTGAGTTTGCCAAACACTTTTTTTTGACTTATTAACTTTTCCAAAAGCCAATAAGCACTTTTCAAACTCAATCCCAAACACCCCCTTAGGTTGCTATCGTGGATAGAAATAAAAAACCATGTCTATTTTTGTAAAGTTCATTGCTATATGGTATTAGTTTACTATGTAAAACTGTAAATTGGTTGCAATTATGATACATGTGACCTAAATCATTAGATTAACATAATTTTGCAATGGTTTTTTGTTCTATACAATAGACAACAAGTACAGTATTTTACACAATCAAGTTACAATATCATTACACAACTCATTGTTAATGTACATTATTTCATCAGAATGACTAAATTAACCTTGCACTATCCGTGTTGCACCTCTGCTTGAAATGCGCGATTCAATCTCAATATCTTCTTTGCCAAGCTACGAATATCATCTCTACTCGATTCCACCGAAATTCTGGCAAGTTGTTTAACTCCTCCACTTGTCACAAAATCCCTAGTATTATCCTCTGAAAATAAATACCAAATTAAAACACACATATACCAATGTTTTTATTTTTTGTGGGTCCATTCATAAAAAAATAAGAAGAAGAAGAAAAAAAAAGTGTGTTACCATTTTGTGCTAAATGACAAAGAGCAAGTTCAATGTGACGGCGGGTTGATATTGAGGAAGTATTTGAGTTTGCAAGCAACCATGAAAGGACACCATCATCCATTAAAAGAGAACGACCTTCCTTGTGTCCTTTTGATTTAAAAAGTAACCAAAGTTAAGTTTAAACTGAACAGAAAAATTACATTTTTGGTCCCTGAGTATAGCTGAGTTTTTCATTTTTGGTCCCAAAAAGTTTTCTCTTCCTATTTTGGCCCTTATTTGCAAACTTGGTAGCAAAATTTAGTCATTTTACTTGGAATAGCAACCAAAAACGTTGCAAAAACCCCACATAAGGACCAAAACTGAAAAAATCAGGTATACTCAGGGACCAAAAATGTAAGAAATTTAAAACGAAAATTATGTAATATTGTTGACCTTGAGTTATTGCTCGAGTTTCACATTTAGCAAAATTTGCTAATCCCCGAGCCACCTGAGCGATGACATCATTATTTCCAGATCTAACCATCCCCAAAAGTGCTCTAACACCTCCTTGTTCAATCAGCAGTAAATGTAACTTTTCTGTTATGGTAAAAAAAAACATGTCACTTATGAGAATAAAATGAGGCAATAATTTATATTCTCTGAAATTTGGAGATTACTTAATTACCATTTCCACATAAATTTGCAATTGCTCCAGCTACCATTCTGAGAGTTTGAGGATCATCTGTTTTTGATGATGTATGTGCTAGTAAAGCAGCACCTCCTTTACCCATAATTAATCCTTGATTCAGTTCTACCAAAAACAAAAGATGATCTTCTCATTCAGAAAATGGTCAAAAATATATATATAAAAAGAGGTTTAAGGGAATACCATTCATTGCAAGATTTGCAATGGCTCCAGAAGCAACCCTAAGTAGCGTTGTATTCTGGGAGGTTCTTAATAGAATCAGCAGTGCATCTAGACCACCTTCTTGTACAATTTTTTCCTGATTTATATCTGTAAGAATAATATTTTATATTTTAAGAGGATTAGATTACATAATACACAGATAAAGATCATTCAACAAAACCTACCTTCAGCAGCAAGATTTGCCACCACTTTCACTGCGTGTGTTTGGACATCTAAATCAGCAGATTGCAATAGTGCCAATATCTTTTGAAGCCCAACTATAATATACAAAGAAAAAAGTAGTTAATTTTCCGTAATAATTTAGAAAAAAAAAGGCTTTCAAGATTTAATCTTGAAAAGTATATGCAAAAACTTGCCTTCTTCACATATCTTAGCTATAGTGGTACGCTGAAAAGAATTTGATTCTCTTGATTTGTTTGAATTGTGTAGACCCAAGGGGGCCCCATTTGTTGATCCTTGTGCAATATTTTCTTTCATGGAAGGTCTCTTGTCCTATTAAAAATTTAAATATAATCCCCAATATATCCAACATGGAAAATATATATATTTTTTTTAAAAAAAAAATACCTCAAAGTCATCCTCGCTTTCGGGTACTGCATTTTTTATACTACTTAGCTCTTTTTCAACTGCCTTCCTTCGTTTCTCCTCAAGTGAAAGGGCTTCTCTTACAGTGAAAAGTTCATTGCTTAATTTATCCTACAATAAAAATAAAAAAGGTGTCATGAATCATGAGTAATTTATCATTTTTTTTTCCTTCACATTTTTGTTACCTTCTCTGATGATAAACTTTTATATTCTGTTTTCACTAACTCAAGTTCATCAAGAGCTGCTTCATGAAGCTGAGACATTTCTTGTAGTTCCTTTCTGAGAGTGTCAATCTCCTGCAACCAAAGAATAAATAAATACAACTTAGAACCCTAGTTAAAATTGGAAATGTTGATTTAATTTGAAAACTTACTTGTAGTGAACTATGATGATCACTTGAAGCTTTCTTTAATGAAATCATGTCATCTTCCAAACCAACATATCTTTCATGTTCATCCTCCACTTGTATAACCAGCTCCATAATTCTTTTCTCATACATCTGAGTGGTTTCTGCAAGTGCCTTTTGGTATGTAGAACATTCAATCTCATATTGCTATTAGAAAAACAAAAACAAATAGTTATAATAAGCTTTGCATCTTTAAAAATATAGGTAATAATACCAACATTATTTACACTTTTAAAAATGTAACACAAACCTCCATTGACTTTTCATGACCACTTAGTAGATTTTTCATTGAATTTAACTGTTGGTCAATGTTGTTTGACCTTTCTCGTTCATCATCTAACTGTGACATTAATTCGGATATTTTCTTCTCATACATTTGTGTTGTGTCTGCAAGTACTTTCTGGTATGTTGATGTTTCAACCTCGTATTTCTACTAGCATTCAAGAAATAATTTTAAATATTTGTGGCAAAAACTCAAAAATAAATAAAATTATAGCTACTTTTTATTACCTCGCAATGCTTCAAGCTTCTTTCTAGACGCTCAACTTCTTTACAAACTATCTCATTCTGATCTTTTTGAAAATTCAATTCCTTTAAAACATCTTTCATTTCTAATTCCAGTTGAGATTTATCCTTCTCTAACACCTGAATCCAAATGTAAAAAAATTCAGAAAGGTCAAAGGTTTTAGAAATAGTGAGTCAACTTCTGGAAATATGCCAGAAAGAGAGAAATGTACCTCACACCTTGCAATTAATGACTTTTGAGCTTCCTCAAAGCTATTTTGGCACTCTTTAAGATTATTCTCCAATCTTAATGTGTTGTCTGCTTTGGATTTTTGTTGTCTGTCCACCTCCTTTGTGAGTATATCAATTTGATTCTCAAGTTTATGACACAAACTTTCATAATCAAACTCTTCTTTTAACTTTACATAGTTTACTACTTTCATGGCCTGATAAACCATATAAGTGTCACAAATTAACAATCATCACAATGCAATTTTATAATCATAAAAATGTAATAGTAAATTAGTAATAATAGCATTTGGAACGCCAACTTACCCTTTGCCCAAACATTATGGTGCTTGCAGTTTCTGTATGGTATCTAGAAGATGGCCCAATTGTTACTATTAGAGATGTTCTTGCAGAGCCTGTTTGGTTTCATAATTTCATTAGCAAGAAGTAGGTAGATACAAAAGAACAGAAAAGCACTCATAATTTGATATAAGGGTTTGTTTTTTTACTTAATGAGCTTAATGGGTTAAGCACTTAATCTGGAAAGCTACATATGGTTGTTTCTTTTTTACTTAATCTGTACAAACAGCTTAATGAGTTAATAAAGAAAAGCAGAATTACCTCCAAAAGAGTCACGAAGCAATCTTGTTAGCTTAGAATCTCTTGTTGGTATATGAGGGCTATTTTCAGCCAATGCATTTATACATTTTCCAAGGGAACTAAGAGAAAGATTTATAAATTTTGTCTCTTCAACCAAGTGACCTTCACTCCCTGAAACATATAATTTTCAGAAAGTGGTTAATATTTATACACCAGATTTAATAAAAGTCGAGTATTTGAGGTCATATGCAACATACCAGATTTGTCCAGGCGTTCAGAACCTGCAAGATCAACTATAAGCAGCTTGCTTTTTCGAACAGTTGGTATCACATGGCCACCAACTAACACACTTGTATCATCTTTCCCTTGAAAAGATGTGTTGTTTTCTTCTTTATCAATAACAGATCTTCTAACAGATACCATAAGAATTGCATGGCTACGAGAAGATTCAGTGTTCATTCTTGTGTTTGCTGCATGCCGATTTGCTTCTCCAATTTGTAGTAAATGCAAAAAATGGTCAAGATTTTGAATCTTGACAACTGCTGCACCAGGCACTGAGACTTCCCCGTTTTTTGGATCATCAACAATTGGAATGTTGACTTTTTCTGGAGCAAGTAAATCTTGAACACTTTCCATATAGATCTGTTACAAATTATGTGTCAATTCTTTGAAGCTGATCTAACAGATAAACAATGTGTAGATAAGTAACAGGTAACAGAAGAAGTATAAATCACCTCTTGATAGAATATCTTTCTATGAAGTTACTACTTATGGTATGTATGTTCATAATAAAAGTTAAAGCAATAACTAGATCTTAGTAATACCTGTAGATAGGACATTTCCACACTATCAGATGCTGGAGATGCACTAGCAATGATGTCCTCCAAAGCCCTAACCATAATTCCTCTCTCAGATGCATCATCCTTTCCCAATTTGCCAAGTGTATAAGTTTTGCCAGTTCCTGTTTGACCATACGCCATAATTGTTCCATTATACCCATTCAACACACCCTGCACAAGTAAATACAAGAGCTTTGATGATGACATATAAATATGTGAATACAGTGTTCAAAATATTGGCATCTGTCAAACAAACATGATTAAGTTTTCAAAAATCAAGCAATGTTCACTTACCTCAACTACAGGTTTTGCTACTGCCTCATAGACACGCTTTTGAGAAGCAGATTCTGTAAATACTTCATCGAATCTGTAAGAGTCGGAACTCCAATTGTTTTTCTTCAACTTCAGTTTCATAAGCTGCTTGAAAGAAAGCAATCATTATTCATTCATAGTTCAAGAAATTCAGAGGACACTGTTGTTTATAATGAAAATTGGGGAAAATAATATTCTGGTCACCTCAGGTTGAAGTTCTACACAGTCGAAAAAATCAGCATCTGAAAGATCCTCTGTGTTTTTTGGTCGTAGTCTAATAGCAACTCTCACTCTTCCAGGTTCTGCGTATTATATACAAGCAACACTCATAATTCGTTCATTGAAACAAATGGAGTACATGTCAGACGAAATAGAAACCCTTATATGCAAAACTCAGCAGCAACTGATACATTTCTAAACACAAATCATCACGCATTTTCCATTTCCATTATCATCCCCAAAAGTACACGAATGGAAGTATAACTAAGTGCGAATGCGCATGAGGATAGATAAATAGGAAGTACCTGCGTCGTCGTCGCTCTGCCGAGTGTGAGAACGAGAATTGGGGGTAACAGAACGTCTGGAAGCGGAAGAAGACGGTGTTTTAGAGCGAACGGAGGGAGCACCTCCGCTGCCAACAGTTCTAGCAGAAGGCGGTGGCGTAACATGCTGTTTCTCATGCTTACTACTACCATTGTTCAGCATTCTGACACCGGAAGCCATTAATTCTTCAGTCCTCGATTCTGAATTTTAGAGAGAGAAATCATATATATACATGCATACCTGGCAGAAGGAGTGAGGCCGGCACGATTGTAACAGTGTGCCAAGCATAAACAATTACTCGTGATTGTGACAGGGAGAGAGAGAATATTTGCCCGTTGAAACTCCGGCCGGCCGGCTGGACGGCGGTCGTGCGTGTGTGGTGTGTGGTGTGTACGTTCCCGCCTTCCATTTCTATGGGGGGCCTTTGTCGTTTGTATTATTGTTGTGTCGCTTTCCCCCCTTTCCCCTTTACCAAATTTAGCATCACATTAAAAGCTATGTTTATCCAAAATCAGCTAACCAAGGCCATTAAATGGTAACTAAGAATTTGGTAATTGGTAACTAGTAATTATAACTTGTATGGATACTTGTATCACATATTTGTAATTGTAACTTTTATATGCATATAAATTATAACATATGAGTTTTTATTTAAAATAGAAGCTGAAACTCATAATTACGAATGAAATTTTGTATTTAATTTGAGTATTTTTTGATTTTTTCTTCAAAAGTTAAAAGTTTCTAAAAACTCTAATAAAACTAGTTGTCAAACGTATCCGCATTCAAAACCTTTTAATAATTTGCAACAAATATAAATTATAATTATTTATGGAGTATTTATTACATCGAATGTATAAATTTTGATAAGAAAAAGTTTCTCATATCATCAAAACCAATTAGTGGAATGTATTTACTTGAAGGTAAAGTGATCACTTGTAACAAAAATATATTATGTATGTTAAAAAAAAACTTTTATTACAGCATTATATTTGAAAAACTAAACCGTTGTCCTTGCTTTTGATCTTTAAAAGCTCATAATAAATTCAATTTACAAAAACCAAATCAAAATATTTAAGTTTCTCAAATAGAATAACTTATCCAATGCTTCTATGACTATGATATTTTAAAAATATAAAATAAAATGAGATATAATATTACAAATGCTAATGTAGTAATAGATGACATGTATGTATGTAGAATTATTCATGGCAATAATGGAGGGCATGTGATGGTGAGTATCAACCTCCCCACCCACATGCTTAGACTGTGTTGCCACCTTGGCTTTCATTACCTTTTTACAGGTAAACAAGATGACTATTGACTATTGAGACCAAGTACCATAGATATTTTTATTATTAAACAAAAAGTTTTAAGTTCTATTTTTTTTTGGAATTATTGTCCTTTTGATTATGTTGAAATTTTGTTTGATTTAATAATAGACGACAGTAACCTTAAAATCTACACGTTATTCGGTGAACAGACTCTACAACTCATTGTTTCATAGAACATTGAATAATATATAGTTTAAAACATTCTTAAATTATTGGAAACAGTTTAAAATAATACATATTACAAGATCCATTTTTTTGTGTTTGATATTGTTGAATAAATAATGAAAGTTTAATATACGGAAGAAGGTTAGAACTTTGATTTATTCTGGCATTAAACATTTTGATAGGTGAATACATGTATATTTCTAAATTAATGTGAATGCATGTATATAAAAGACCTGACCTATCTTCTTAATCTTCATCTGAATGATTAATGTATAATATAATACTACAATCAATCAGATAAAATCATTGTGTAAACTTTTAAAGGTTTGAAATCAAACTGAGTGATGAAAGACATATGATTATATATGTTTCCCATCATAAAACTGAGCATTCTTTGACGACTTAAAAGATTGAAGAAAACGCGTTGCAGTCTGAAACTCTTCCTTCTGCCTCTTTTTATCCCAACGATGTTCATCCGCCAATATCTTAATGACACGTGGCAGTGCTCTTCCTGCTGCATCAGTATCCAAAAAAGCAAGCCGTGATCTCCTTGCGATAAAATCAACCGCAGATTCACAGTATTCATTTCGTGCACAATACGCCACCTCAGCTTCAAGATACGGGTACCCGTGGGCCAACCGTTTCCCCAAATTCTCTTTCTATTAAAAAAATAATATAATATTTCCAAATAAATTTTGAGTAATAAATCAGCAATAATGTAGTGGTTAACTAGTTATAGTCTTATGGATGATAAGTATGAAAATTTTCAAAACCTGAGCTATGGAAGCTACTTTTTCAGCCATGGTGCCATAGGAATGGGACAAATGTTTAGCAGCTGCAGTGTCCATAACTCCAGGAACAATTTTCCCATTATGTGCAACTTTCATCCGTACGTATTCTTGAGCTAGAACTGTGAAAAACGCAGGATCCCACCCCTCTCCTCCCACAAGTCGTATATTTGATGTCAAACTCGTGTTTTTCGGGTTTAGATTCCCTGACTTTATAGCTGCATCAACTGCATCTTCAGCCATGCTGAATTTATGTTAAATTAGCACCATTTTCACACAACACAACCTTATCTTAAAAGGGTTGTTTCGTCTTTTTACTAAATGACCATTTTACCCTTACTAACCTTCGATATGTAGTCCACTTTCCACCAGTAATGGTGACCAAACCAGGAAAATCTTCACACACAACATGATCCCTTGAAATGCTCTCAGTGTTCTTTGCATTTGGATCGGTTGCCAAAGGCCGGATGCCACTCCAAGCAGACAAAACATCCGCGCGCCTTACCTATATAAACCAATAAATAAATCAATATCAGAAGAAAAAAATATATATGAAAAGAAAAAAAAACGAACCTTAACGTTGAGATAATCACAAATGGCATCGAGTATGAATTCAATTTCGTCTTCATGAGGTTCCGGAAGCATGGTGATGGAGGTGTTGGAATCGGTGGTCCCCGCGACTGTTCTTCCGAGCCATGGAAGCATGAACACAACACGGCCATCTTTTGTTTTTGGGACAATCAAACCCATTCCTTCCGGAGAATAGTAGTCGGGGAGAACTATGTGGACCCCACTGCTAGGACAGATCATCGGTTTCGCATCTTTATCAGCTAGCTTACGAACAGAGTCGCAAAAAGGTCCACCCGCGTTCACTATCACTTTCGCATATGTCTCAAACTCCGTGCCTGTAAGTGTTCAGTCAGAATTTACTATTTTTTAAAATTAAAATAAGAAAAAAAATATATATATGTTTCACCAGATAAGTTATCGCGTATCCTTGCTCCTATAATCCGGTCCCCACCATCTTCTTTAATCAAATTTACAACTTCAGCATGATTAAGAACAGAAGCACCAGCTAAAGCAGCAGTGCATGCTAATCCAACATTGACACGTGAATCATTCATTTGTCCATCATAATAGACAACTGTGCCTTTCAAGCTTCTGTCTTTACCCTTTCTTGCAAGTGTAGGGAAAAGTTCAGCGGACTCCTGTGCAGAGTAATATCTAGAAAGATGAAGGAGGCGTCTTCCTGCTACCAGATCATACATTTTCAACCCCACCCAGTAGTATAACGCCTCAAACCAGCTGAAACATGGTGTCATGCAGGGTAATGCATGGCATAGGTGTGGGGCGTTATCTATAACCTGTTTTCGTTCCTCTAATGCGTGAAATACCAGCTTTAGTTGCCCATAATCTAAATTGAATACTGCTTTTTCCAAGTAGCGAACACCTAAAAGATATATATACAAATGAAAATTATTTATAACAGCAATATGAAGAAAACCTAAAGCCACATGTTAACTGAAATTCTTCTTAAAACCTACAAACCAATTTAATTTGCCTTCAGATTGGGAAAAGTACAAACAACCCTGATCTTGCAGCTTTCAAATAATTATGTTCAACACCAAATCCCCAATTTCGCAGCCATTAAATGGCTATACAGTCCCCATATATGCTTGTATGTAAACAGAAAATCAGAAATATGATTCATCATATTCCAGATCAAGTAACGTCATAAACCCCCATACTCAACCGTCTTCATCAAGGTCATTATTGCCCAACAGATGTATGCATTAACGCATTACAACTTGTGGATAACATTAATAGCATCCAAACCCTAAATAGGGGACTGCCTTGATAGCTTTTAAATCAACTACAATAATTTTGGGAACTTATTGGAAATTCATGATCACATAATCGATTCATACTCACAAGTCACAACCCAGTGGATACCAAAGCAAACATAGATGATCATAACTATAAAAAAATTCAAAAACCACAATACGTACCTCCGTGAATTAACTTGGTGGAGCGGGACGACGTTCCAGAAGAGAAGTCATCTCGTTCCACAAGGCCAACGCGTAGTCCTCTGGTGACCGCATCAAGAGCGACGCCGCATCCTGTAGCGCCTCCGCCGACAACAAGAATGTCGAGCGGGTTAGAAGAATTAGCAGCGATCAGAGATGACTCCTGTAAGGTACGAGAAGGTATAACCGCAACAGGGTCTGTGATCTTCCTCCGAACTGCCTCTAGCGCTGTACCACTGCCATTCCGATCATTAGAGGATACGTAAGGATCACGTAGTGCTACATAGGAGCCGCCTACAGCGACGGCGAGCGAGGCAGCCGTGACCCCTACGCGCCGAGCGCGAAAAAAACTGGCCATGTCCTCTCTCAGAGAGCGTGATGAGAAGGAATGGAGGATGTTTTTGACTTTTTGGTGTGGCTCTTACCTTGTGATTTGTACTTTTTGGTGTGGCTCTTGCCTTGTGATTTGTATAAACGCAAAAAATGGGTGTATGTGCCTCTTAAATTATCTTGGATAATGTTACTTTTTGCCCAAGATCTTGTCCAATAAATTATAGGTTTATTTTCGTTTGGTCGTTTTTTTAAGTTCGCATTCTACACCCGCAAACATTGAAATTTTATATCACTAAAGCCATTTTGTGAGTCAGTCGGTAAAAAGTTTATTATGTTGACCACGTGTGTAAACATGTGCTTTTTGTAAATAATAAAATAAGGCCAAAATTGATTTCCCCAATAGTTTACAATATTAACATCTTACAAATACTATAAAAATCACAATATAATCGATTCCTGCATTTGTTTTATTCGATTCGGGGGCTACCCGATCTTTTGTATCTCTTGCGCTTAGCAAGAGGTTTAACGATGTTTCGGGAGAATTGGATTATCCACTAGAGTTTGAGATTGTTGATCACCGTCCGGTGCGAGTGTCAAGGGTTCACTTGGTATGCACTTTGGAGTTATCAGTGAGCAGTATCCGATTGATTTGGTTCTTATTGCACTGCAGGAAAGCAATGTCATTATGAGGATGGATTGGTTGAGCTCCAACGGGGCAATGGTTGATTGTGGGCTTCAGTTGGTACGTGTCCGAGCCCCAAGTGGGGAAGAGTTGGCGATCCACGATGAGGGTGCTCAACGTGGACCAACTCTATGTTCGACAGCAAGTGTCAAGCGTTATCTTCAGCAGGGTTGTTCCAGGTTTGTGGCATACATGATGGATACTCAGGGGAAGGGTGAAGTGACCGTGGATGATGTACCAATTGTTCAAGGATACCCGAATGTGTTCCTGGAGGATTTTCCGGGAGTGCCTCCAGAGAGGTAGGTGGAATTTCGGATTAACTTGGTTCCAGGTGCGGCTCCGATACCCAAAACACCTTATCGGTTAGCACCTCCAGATATGCAGGAGTTGTCTACATAGCCAAATGAGCTATTAGACAAGGGATTTATTCAGGAAAGTAGTTCACCTTGGGGAGCGTAGATCCTATTTGTGAAGAATGATAGGTCGCATCGGATGTGTATCGACTACTGAGAGTTGAATAAGCTAATGGTGAAAGAACATTTACCCGCTCCTGAGGATTGACGACCTTTTTGATCAGCTCCAAAGTGCATCTTGGTTTTCCAAGATTGCTCTACGCTCGGGTTATCACCATATGAGGCTCAGAGAGGAGGATATGCAGAAAACAACCTTTAGCACTCGTTATGGTCATTACGAGTTCGTGGTGATGCCCTTCGGGCTCACCAATGCTCCATTCGTGTTCATGGACCTCATGAATTGCGTATCCAGGCCTATGCTGGACCGGTCAGTGATTGTGTAACATCCATAAAATTCGAGCCAATTTTAAACTTTTTAAATCATTTAAAAAGCATTCAATTAGTACAATTATTTTTCAAAATATTTTAAACATCAGAGTTTCCGAAAATCATAATCTTCAATCGAGGAAGTGTACGGTCACGTCTTCGCCTTCCCACGACCATCCGCTGAAATTGAAACAACAAACTGAAACTGTAAGCCCGAAAGCTTAGTGACTAACCCTCAAAATACCAACGCCATACCGATAATCATATCATATAAACATATAAGCAACAGAACAGCCATGCATCTCGAGTCTACAGTGTGACTGGTCCGCCCGTATCGGGCCTTCAGTCCACCTGGTCCACTCTCTGAGTCTACAGTATGACTGGACCGCCCGCACCGGGCATTCAGTCTGTCTGGCCCACTCTTTGAGCCTCGACACGTTTGGACTGCCATCTCGGGGCCTTCAGTCTATCTGGACCGCTCGCCGGGCCTTCGGCCTGACTAGGTGCCCTTCTGGGCCTGCAGTCTATCCGGTTCGCCCTGGGTATGTTGGCCTACAACACGAAGTAGGACTCGCCTCAACCCAACCCCCATACCAATCAAACAATCATGTGCACATAAATATCATATGCTAGCATGTATATAACAAATACTCATACTGATCTAACAGATCACTAAAACAGCAGTCATCCTATAACCAGGATTCTGACCTAACCAATCACTAACATAACATCATCCTATATACCAGGATACCGACCTAAACCAAGTCACTAACATAATACCATCCTAACTACCAGGATGAAGATCTAGCAGATCAATAAACATATCAAGCAAATACCTGGATACAAATCCGATAAAGGGTCGCCCTTGGTGCCTTAGACCCTGTGGATATAATGAAGATAAATCACCTCGCAATGTCGGTCTGAACTGAAGTACCCACTCCCGAAGTGTTGTCACGCCAAAAATCCCAAACTATCCAAAATAACAAATGTTGAGTCAACATATGGGTTATTAATCCTGACTAAGGGTCCATATAGTCCATTTTGTCTTTTCTCTAACTTGGGTCAAGGCCCAAAACCAAATCCACGATCCAAAAGTCCACATATACAAAACCTATTATTGGCCCAAATTACCAAATTGGGCCCGACTACCTAATTGGGCATAAATCCAAGATCCATTATCAAAACTTGGTCCAAAACCAATTATTCAGAGAGTCTAGCAAAGCCCAAGCCCAGCTACTCCAAACACAGCCCATAAACCGAAGCCCAAAAGACAAAAGCCCAATAGAGGAATTACTCGGGGCGTACTCTCCTGATGTTGACCACCTTGGGGTGGTTGACCCAGTACGATGGATGTACTGGATTTACGCGGGGCGTACACGCGACTGAACCAAAACTCTCCTAAGTGCTTAATGGCTTAAGCACTTAAGCCCATATTTCAGATCCATCGACCAAAAGAGTCTGGGAACCATAAAGTCTCAAACTTTATCAATTGGGACGTCCAAAAAGCTCTTAATTCAAGGTCTTAATCCATTAAGACCTTTCTACTACATGCATGGGACATCTAAAGCCATTAGGACCTCATTTTTACTACTTAAGACCTCTACAAGAGTCTGAAAGGACAACTTATCTTGCCCAAAATGCAACATACACCAAAATGTGGTTTTGGGACAAGAAATGGTTCCATGAAGCTATAATAGCTAGATCTAGAAGAAATAGGCACAAAGGTAACAACTTTATACCTTCTGTAGCTCCCAAAGCAGATGATGAACCAAGATCTACAAGCCAATCTTCCTTCCTTGACTCCTTGATGCACAAGCTTCTTCTTAAAGGCACAAGAACACACTTATAAGCTCAAGAATGGTCACTAGGAAGCTAGGGTTTTCTCAAGACGGCTAAGGGAGGTGTGGAGGCTGAAAGAGATGAGAGGGAAGGGTCCATAAGGTGCTTAAATACTCCACAAACCCTAAAAGTTAAGGTTTCATCCTGGCATACGTACGCCCAACGTACATATGCATACGCCCAGCATACTAGGGCGCGCCCTAGTACACTTAGCGTATCACATGTACGCCCAACATACTACTTAAACTCCCAAACTTACCATTTTGCCACTACGGCCTCCTTTTGCCACTCCCTTCTAAACCAAGGGCCAAAATGCCCTAATTAAAACCTGAGGGATGAATTTGAAGTTACTGGAAAAATAGGATGTTACATATTGTATTTATTGTCTTATTGATGATATCATGGTCTATTCCAAGACCCAAGATCAGCATGATGAGCACCTGAGGGATGTATTGGAGACTTTGAGGAGGGGGAAGTTGTTCGTGAAGTTCTACAAATATAAGTTTTGGTTATGTGAGATTTAATTTATGGTACACCTTGTCAACCAGAATGGTATTTTGGTCGATCCGGCCAAGGTTGAGGCGGTGATAAGATGGAAGGTTTCGAGGTCTCTGTCCAAAATTTAGAGTTTCCTTGGATTGACGGGTTACTATCAGAGATTCATTCATGATTTCTCCTGATGCGACCTTGCTCTGGTTTTCTCCATGAACTTCTCTCGATCGTCTAGCTATCACTGCAAGATCACAAAAACAGAGGTCGTCAGCCGCTTTCCGGGAGGGGATCCCGGAAGAACGCTCCGACGGTCAAGTTAGAGGGTATTTTAAGGTTTGTGCGTATTCTCTCTATAAAGCTTGGAGAACTTACCTCGTAGGTCTGGGAGCACATCCTTTTATACCTAGTGCTCCTGCCTGAGCCATACCAGACAGAAATCGCTTTTGGGGAGACAGGATCAGAGGCGCTGACTGGAGGGTCGTGCGCCTTCAACCGCTAGAGCGCTCTCATTGGCTCAGACGATAATGCTCTGATCCTCCTGCTTGTTTCCTGACCGTATCTTTTGTCTTGGAGCCAGGAGCGCCTCTTGGCGGGCGCGAGCCTTCCGCCTGTGCGCTTCGCTCCCGGGGACGCCAGCGGGAGCTAAGCCTGTTGGGCTGAGCTTAGTTGGCGTGCCCGGCTCTTGGGCTAGACACGGTTCTGTTATGCTGCCCTAGGCACGCCATCAAGTCCCCCAGTCCAGTAGCCGTAGCGTTGCAGCGCTAGTTACGGCGTTCTGGGCTTAACTAACTGATGCGTGTCGTTTTTCTTTATCCGCCACTCCGTCTTTAATGGCGACATGACTGCGCGATATGACTGGCAGTTACATCACTGTGCCAGACATTTAAATGTCTCGCCTCTTCCACTTCCTTATTAAGGGCATTTGCACGGTTTCTCTTGCCTCATCTGTTCCTACTTTTCCTCTTTGTGTTCATCTTCCATTTTTCATTCATGGCAAACCTTCCCGGAATCATTTCATCCGCCGCCGAGTATCGCCAGTTGGATATCACTTATGGTTTGTCTTCCTTGGAGGGTGTGGAGTTTCCCTCTCCTGGTTCCAGCATCTCTTCCCCTCCCCTTGGTAAGATTGGGGTTTATCTGAAAACCCTAGACGCTAGTATACGCTTTCCGCTAACGGATTTTCAGGAGGAGGTCCTCCAGAAAGATGGTTGCAGCCTTCATATGTTGACTCCCAACGCAATTAACAAAGTGGTTGCGTTTGAAATGATCTGCAAGGCCAACGGGTACCTTCTGGATTACTTTGTCTTCAAGTTTTTCTTCCGGTTCTGTGTTACCGGAGATAAATGCACCTTCTCAGTCCGGTGAGGGGACACGTTTTAGTCCTCGACGGGCGCACCCCCAAAAACTGGCAGGATAAATGGTTGTGGGTGAATCAGGAGCTGGTTGGGAGTGGCCGCTATCGTGCCAATGTTTTCGCCAATACTGTCCCTAAACTCTTCCCCCACAACCAAGGTGTCGCTGACTACTTGAAGAGTGTGCAGGTATCCGCTGAAGATTACTCCGAGGCGCTTCTTTATGGGTTAGGGATGAGTCCCTCTTGGAGGCGATGTGGCAAAATGGTGGTGTTCTTCTCCGTCATTGATGGTGAGTGTTGTATCCCTTTGTTCCTTTTTGTCTCCTTATTGCTCTTGTGTTATTTATTTTCGTTCTGCTTTCCCTAGGTGTTGAGTCTATGGATGAGGTACTGTGAAAATGTTATCGAGGCAATTTGGAGTTTCGCGAGGTGGATTTGGTCGATCGGCTTCCTCAACCTCGCTGGATGGATCAACTTGCTCTAACCACTGCCCCTCCTGTTCTTCCGACAAGTTCATCGGTGTCCGAGGAGAATCCGATGCATGCTCGCCCCATATCTGCTGTCATGCCCCTGGGTAGCGTTCCTTCCTCCTCCATGGAGGATAGTGAAGACAGCAAGGAGGGGATCATCGTTGATGTCCGACGGATGCAGGCAAAACGAAAAGTTGTACAAGCCATGGGTGAGCCGGTTACTGGCGTGCCCACTGTTACCAAGCGTATACATACTAGGCGCAAATTTTCTCGCATGCTGAGTTCTATGAGTTCCATACCGACTGGTGTGGTGGTGATTCCTGATGACGACGCGCAACAGTCCGAAGGGATCGACAGGGCGACTGAACAACCCGTTATTTCATACTTCTCTTCTATTCCTTCTCCAAGTGTTTCGTTTGTTCCTTCAAAGCTTTCCCCTGCAAAAGGTTTTGGTGTCCCAGGACAAGCCGCAATCTCCAAGGGTGGTGGTCCTGGAGATGGTGTTTCTGAATCTATTGTTTTCATTCCGCCCTGGGATCTTCGCAATGAATTTCGACTCTCTGTGCGCGCCAATGCTTTGGAATTTTCGCAACACGCCTTTCCTCCGGCTGCAGTTGGAGATATGGAGGCGATGGGAAACCTCGCCCTTGCTCACAATATGGCCTATGTTGCCGCGCAGGCCATGTTTTATCTTGTTGCAGGTTCCTGGCGCATCCATTCCCTTGGCGAGATGGAGACTGCGCATGCCGCCTGTGGATCGCGTGTGGCAAGTCTGGAGCGCCGTCTTATCGAGCTTGGTGATGATCTTCGTGTATCTGAGAAGAAGTGCAAGTTGTTAGCGTTTGAGAAAAACGTCCTTGATGAAGCCAGAGCCGCATTGGAGGCCAAGGTTGACTCCCTCACACAGATGAATGAGGGTTTGATGATTCAGGTGGAGAGTCTTGAGCGTGATGCCGCTGATCGTGACAAGCTTGTGTCGTCGCTTCAGTCGGATGTGGATGCTTCTTGTCGAGACCTGGATTGGTTAGTGCGTGTTGGTGTTGTTCGTATTTTTGATAAGTTGATTGAGCATCCCGATTTTACCAATGCCATAAGCCTCATCCGTCATGTTGCATTTGTGGCTGGGGTTGAGTCTCTTCAGAAGGCTTCTGTTGGTGTTGGTGGTGGGGGTGTAGTTGCTGGTGCTTCTTTGGCTGGTCCTGCGGTTAGTGTAAACGATGCTCTTTTGTCTTTTTCCAGTATGGATCATGCATCTCTGTTGGGATTGGGGGAGTTAGGTATTGAGGGTCTTCGGGAGTTGTGTTCTTTTGGTGGTTCTGAGGGTACCCCAGAAAGTGTGGTGGGTCAGGAGATTGTGCTGATAGTTGAGGTTGGTGCGGGGGAAATGTTAAGGATTGTGAGGCTGGTGGTGAAGGTGATCACAGTATTGGAGCGGGCATTGGTGATGGTAATGTTGGTGAAGTGGTTGTGGGCGATGGAAAGGATGTTGGGGAGGGTGCCCCGGCATCGTGTGCTACCCCTCTTGGGGTGTGAATTTCTCTACTTAGTTGGTATAGGTTTTGATGTTTTGACTTATGTAATGTTTGGACTTTCTTCTCTAACAATAATGTTTTATTTTCTGGGTGCGTATTTTGTATGCTCTAAGCATTATCTCTTTTTTTTTTGCTTTGCTTATTGTTCTGCTTGCTTGTTTATTATACATTATCTAGAAGATACAACACCCTGATGTGCTAGGCGTTTCGTTTTGCCCATGCTATCGTTGACACACTAAGTGTCAGTATTGGGCACTCTTAGCACCCAACGATCGAGCTTTGCACGTGAACATTCAATCGTTATAAATTAATATGCTAAGTATCAAAGATCAGCAATTGCATTATCATTATACATTGACCGCGGATTTTTTAAATACACTAAGTATTAAACTCATGTCACTAAGCATGGACATATGTACCCTAAGTACTTGGGATGTGCTACACTAAGCAGCACATCGGTCAGCTGGGATTGCGCCTCTTCCCTCTTTCTTGTTTAAAAGAAATACTTTTTCAAGTTCCTAGCATTCCACGTTCTTGGAATCTACCTTCCTTCCATTGTTTCTAACACTTATGTGCCATTCCTGTTTGCCTCTGTGATTCTATAAGGGCCTTCCCAGGTTGGGCCCAACTTGCCTTGGGGTTGGGCTCGACTTGCCTCGTTTTTCCTTAAAACGTATTCACCAACTCTGAACGCTTTTTCTTTTACTCTTTGGTTGTAGTACCTTTCTGTCGCGTGCTTGTATGCAGCTTGGCGCATTCCAGATTTTTCATGCTTTTCCTCTAGGATATCCAGGTTTATCCTTAGGTCTCGAGCGTTGCTTTCCTCATCCTTGTTGGCCACCCTTAGTGTGTCCACTATCACCTCCATAGGGAGCATGGCCTCTGTCCCGTACGTCAGACTGAAGGGGGTTTCCTTCGTGCTTGTTCGTGGTGTAGTTCTGTATGACCACAACACCATCAGTATCTCTTCCTCCCAATCCCCTTTTGCTTTGCCCAGCCTCTTCTTGATTCCATTCACAATGGTTCGATTGGATACCTCTGTCTGTCCGTTCGCTTGCGGGTGTGCTACCGATGTGAAATATTGGCTTATCCCTTTGGTGGTGCACCACTCTCTGAACAGGTTCTTAGCAAACTGTAGGCCGTTATCACTGACAAGAACTTTAGGCGTGCCAAATCTTGTCATGATGTTCTTCCATACGAATTTTATCATGTGCCTCCCCGATATGCACGCCAGTGGCTCGGCTTCGATCCATTTCGTGAAGTAGTCCACGACCACCACCATTTACTTTAGCTTTCCTGGCGCTTCTGGGAATGGGCCTACTATATCTATGCCCCATTGGTAGAATGGCTACGGGCTGGATATGCTATGCAATGGTACCGGGGGATTCGCTTGGACTGGGGCGTAAGACTGACATTCCCCACATTTCCTGGTCATTTCAATCGCATCTTGCTGTATCGTCGGCCGGTACACCCCCATTCGCAACACCTTGCCCGTTAAAGCCCGCGCCCCTTCGTGTGCGCCTACCTGGCCTGAGTGTGCTTCTTGTAACATCTCTCTCCCTTTGGCTTGGTCCACACACTTTAGCAATGGGGTCGTAAACCCTTTCTTGTATAATTCTCTATTAACCATTGCATATGAAGGCGCTTTTATACGTATCTTCCTAGCCTCGCCATGATCGTCTGGCAACACCCCCCTCTATAGGTATTCCCGGAACGGTGTCATCCACGTGGGCCCCGCTGGGGCTAGGGCGTTCACCTGTTGTTCGTCTATACTTCTTTCGCGGAGTACCTCTACTAGGACCTTCTTTGACAGGTGGTCGAAGCACGTGGATGCCAACTTACTTAAAGCGTATGCCCTCTTGTTTTCACTCCTAGGTATCTGCTTGATTGTAAACCGTCTGAATGATCCTACCAATTGTTTCACCATCTTTTCATACTTTCCCATCCTTTGATCTCTCGCCTCAAAACTCCCATTAACCTAGTTTGCTGCTAGATCACCTCAAAACGCCACGGATGACGCCAAATGATACGACCTTGCTCTGGTTTTCTCCATGAACTTCTCTCGATCGTCTAGCTATCACTGCAAGATCACAAAAACAGAGGCCGTCAGCCGCTTTCCGGGAGGGGCTCCCGGAAGAACGCTCCGACGGTCAAGTTAGAGGGTATTTTAGGGGTTGTGCATATTCTCTCTAGAAAGCTTGGAGAACTTACCTCGCAGGTCTGAGAGCACATCTTTTATACCTAGCGCTCCTGCCTGAGCCGTACCAGACATAATCGTTTTTGGGGAGACAGGATCAGAGGCGCTGATTGGAGGGTCGTGCGCCTTCAACCGCTAGAGCGCTCTCATTGGCTCAGACGATAATGCTCTGATCCTCCTGCTTGTCTCCTGACCGTATCTTTTGTCTTGGAGCCAGGAGCGCCTCTTGGTGGGCGTGAGCCTTCCGCCTGTGCGCTTCGCTCCCGGGGACACCAGCGGACGCTAAGCCTGCTAGGCTGAGCTTAGTTGGCGTGCCCGGCTCTTGGGCTGGATGCGTGTGACATCCCCATTTTTATGGCCAGAAAAGACCGATTTTGTTTATGCTTTTTAAAAATCAGAGTATCTCTTTTAATAGAAATGTTGCGGAATTTATTCCCAGAAAAACATGATAATCGCGTTATCAAAGCATTTCTAAAGAAATATATTTTTATTCACTTTTAAAACATTTGGGATGTCATCGTTAATACATAAACATAAGCATAAACAGAACTTACATTTATTTACACTAGTGATCTACATCTCTTTAAATCTCTCAGTGTAATGTGACTTCATATCAACACCTGTGATATAAAGAAACTGAGTGGGTCAGGTCGGGAAACTTGGTGAGTACATAGGGTTTTCAACCCACAATAATATAATTATTATGTTTAAACAATCAAACAATCAACCCAATTACCCATCCCCATTATCTTTTTTATTCTTAAGGATATACCCTAAGAATCAGCTATTGCTCATTCATTCATTCCTAAGGATCATCCTAAGGAAACAACATGAAGTCCATTGTTGTCAGTGACACACTGGTCAAGCGCAGCTGCTAATCTTGTCACTTAGGCGCAGCTGCCAGAATTGGGACATTTTCTATGAGGCGCTTCTGCCGGTATTGACCTTTAAACGCTACTGTCATGGTCATAAGGCTCCCTATTAGGCGCAGCTGCCGATACTGTCCTTAGAGCGCAGCTGCTAGGACGTTTACCGTAGATCCAAAACATCTATTGGTTGTGGCGCAGCTGCCAGTGCTCATCTATAGGGTACTAGGTCCACTGCTGCCAATGTAAACCTATAGGGCACTAGGTCCATGCTACTAATGTTCCTCTATTTCAGCTTTTATCCCTCATCATTCATCTACCCATGTTTTATCCAACATATTTTGTAGATATAAAATACTTTATACAGTTTACATCATTTAAAACATGTATAAAAATCTTTCACCAGCATAGACAACAAGTATTCAGACAATATGCACACATAGCATGTAATTTATAATAAAATACTTCATATCTATGTGTAATATGACAGGGACCATGCACTCACCTGAAAGGTGGTGACTCAGCACTCGTACAGCGCTTCGATACTCTCAAAATAATTTCCTTCGATAAAACCTAGTATCAATACCACTAGGGTTTAGTCTAACGATAATCGCGACAAACTAATAGTCTGACTATTATTATTATTATTATTATTATTATTATTATTATTATTATTATTATTATTATTATTATTATATAAGCGTTAAATAACATTCAATATAACTCATAATAATAGCCCAAATACTCATTATAAGTTCCTAATAATGTTACTATATTAAAACATAAGCTATACTAAAGATAGGGTAGGCATAGCTCACTTACAGCGGGTTTTTCTCGAAAACCGGGCTTCGCTGGAGCAGCGTTTCCGAGCCGAAAGACCCTTTTTCTTGGGACTCCGGGAGCCTCGGGGCTTCCTTCGGGTGCTAGGGGGTTTACCTAGGCTTTTAGGGGGGTTAGAGGGCTAGAGAGAAAGTAGAGAGAGAAACTTGTGGTGGAAGGTGTGAAAAATCCGAGAGGCTTCACCTCCCTTTTATAGACCACAGCCTCGGAGTACGTTGGGCGTACCGAGGACCTTACGCGGGGCGTAACTTCGGATAAGATGACCAGGTGACGAAGGCTCGGTGGTGCGACGTGGCTTCTTCTGGACCGAGCATGGCTAAGTGAATGCGGCGCGTACGAGACCGAACGCTGGGCGTAGCGAGGGGCGAAGCGTCACTCATCCGAGGCGGGTACTGAGTCAGCGATGGAGGGTCCAGATTGCGCCACGTCATCACCCTCGTAACAGATTTCGCAAATTCACTTTCCGACTTCTAAAAATCATAACTTTCGTATGCGAGCTCCGTTTTCGACGTTCTTTATATCCACGCGAAGGTGGGAACGTACTCTACAACTTTCGTTTAGAATCCGTCGGCTAATTCTCGACCGATTTTAAATTTAACAGTAGGAGGCGTTTAGTCTGTTAAATGACCGCGAAGAATTCGTAACTCCTTCATACGAACTCCGTTTTCGTCCATATTTTTACCATTGAGTTCCTATTAATGAGATCTTCAACTCTCATTTAGGTCGCGTAAGCCAAAAACCGCTCGAACTAAAATTCGAGTTTCGGGCTGTACACTGCTAAGCCGAATCTTAGAAAAATCATAACTTCTTCATACGAAGTCAAATTTGGGCGTTCTTTTTATGGATTTTCTCGGTTTAAAATATTCTAGGACTTTCGTTTAGATCACTAAGGCTAAAAAGTCCTCCATCCTAAATTCACTATTTACGTCTTCCGGTGCCGTGTCGGTTTTGCCGTAAAACTTCGACGGGCCATAACTTCTTCGTTATAACTCGGATTTCGGCGTTCTTTATATGTACGGAAACCTTGAGACATATTCTACAACTTGTTTAAGACTATTTATTATAAATAATCTTTTGCCGAAAAGTCATTTTCGACCCCTATTGCCTCTAAATTGACTAGCCCGGATCAGTGGGCGTTACAACGCGGTTCTGTTTTGCTGCCCTATGCACGCCATCATCTCCAAGATAACGGTTCCTTTGACCAAGTTAACGAAGAAGACTATCACGTTTCGTTGAGGGTCTGAGCAGCAGGTAGCTTTTGAGACTCTAAGGCAAAGATTGTGTGAGGTGTCGATTCTGACCCTGGCGGAGGGCGCTGAGGACTTTGTAGTATATTGTGACTCGTCGATCACTGGTTTGGGTGCAGTTTTGGTGTAGCGGGTTCATCTGATCGCTTACGCTTCGCGGCAGTTGAAGCCTCATGAGGCGAATTATCCTACACACGACTTAGAGCAGGGGGGCTGTGGTTTTCGCCCTCAAGATTTGGAGACATTACCTTTATGTGGTTTGTTGTACTATTTACACAGACCACAAGAGTCTGAGGTATCTGATGGATCAGTTGAATCTGAACATGAGGCAACGTAGATGGTTGGGCGTGGTAAAGGATTATGATTGTGAGATCCTTTATCATCCGGGCAAAGCCAATGTGGTAGCCGATGCCCTCAGCCGCAAGGAAGTTTTTGCCCCGATTAGGGATGTATTTGATGGATTTTGAGCACTACATTAATCCTATGGTGTACATGCAAATCGTAAAGATTTGGATCTAGTTTGTCTAATGAACATGCAATAATCATCCAAAGCTCATAAACCCTAGATCTTGCATATAGTAATCGATATTATTATAATAAAAAGGTTTGGATCTTACCTTGATTGTTATGTAGCAATAACAATCTCAAATCCTCTTGGTCTTGACTTTTGAAAGCCTGGTGCCTCAAATTTTGCATCTCTAATGGAGTCACAAACACCATGAACAACAAGATGACTTAGGAGAAAGAGGAGGAGCACCAAAAACGACCAATAACCCTTATGGATTACTTCACCACGTTTTTGGAGCCTTAGGGGTTCCTTATATAGGTAGACTATTAGGGTTTTCAAGTAGGAAACCCTAATTTGACTACTTAGGCCCTAAGCAGCCTATGGACTCCCTCCTTAGAGGCCTTGGACGAATTCTTATGGGCTTCGCCATAGATTTCGTCCATTCCAACTTATATGGAGTCCATTAGCCAATTTATGCAACTATCTTATAATTACACAATCAGTCCCCTTTATTTAATTAATCTCTTTTAGCCACAAAATTATTTCTTATTAATTATTGACTAATATTAATTAAACAATATGATTTCTCTTTTAATATATTATTCATATAATATACTCCCTCCGTCCCAAAATTATTGTCCACGTTTGACTTTGTAAGTCTCTTTTGTCCAACTTTGACCTTAAATAATTTACTTTTTGTTATATAATTTTTTTATGCAATATATATATATATATATATATATATATATATATATATATATATGAATATATTGTTTTTTAAATGTATTTTCGTTGTTATAAGTTTAATAAAAAATTATATAACATAAATAAAGTTATTTATGGTCAAAGTTGACATGAAAAGACTTCAAAAGTCAAACATGGACAATAATTTTGGGACGGAAGGAGTATTAATAAATCATAATTAATTCTCTTTCTCCTTAATTCATCATATCAGTTAGGGGTGAGCATGGTGCGGTTTTTGCCTAAAACCGCAACTCATACCGCTAGGTGCGGTTTTTCTTTATGTAAAACCATTAGGTGCGCTTTTTTTGCGGTACGGTTTTTGCGGTTTTATTTGCGGTTGCGGTTTGTAATGGTGCGGTTTCGGTTTTAAACCGCAAACTACTAAAATGGCCCAATACTAGGAAAATTTGTATGTCTAAAATAAGTAAATAACCATATTCATTTAGCATCTTAAAAGCCAATAATATCATTTACTACTTAATCATGGCATTACGCCAATAGCCATTTAAATGACATAAATTGCAACAAGTCAAAGTAGAAAATTACAAGTTTAAACAAGTCAACAACATAGCCACTAGATTGGCCCAAAATCGATAAAATTGCAACAGATTAAAAAACAAAAATAAAGTTTTTCCAGTTTTTCACTTTCCAACTATGGATCAGTTAATAGACATCTATAGCCAAATTCCACAACTTCCACAACTTAGCCAAAATCCATAATTTTCCACCGGTGCTTCCTAGAAGAAAAAAAAAGCAAAAAAAATTATATTAGTATATTTGAAATATGAACAAACATATAAAGAAAACCTTACCAATTTTTAAACTCGCCATCTTCTCATTAAACTCATCTATGTCCTTATTCTTCATAGAACAACCGAGTTCAAGATCAACCCTTGTACATCTTATCCAATCTTGTGTACAAATCAAAGCTTCTGTGGTTTCGGTATTAAGTGAACTTCTATACTTGTCGATAACTCTACCACCCGTACTAAACGCCGATTCCGATGCAACTGTTGATATTGGCATTGCCAAAACATGTCTAGCTAGTTTGGAGAGTATAGGAAATTTGATTGAATTTGCTTTCCACCACCCCAAAAGATCAAACTTTGGGTCCCTTTTTTCCTTTCTATCCGCTAGATAGATATCAACCTCAGTTTTAATGTCTTGACCCCCATCATCAAACTTGTCAAACTCTAGCTCCAAATCAATATCCATCTCACTAATACTTGACTTTTCACCAAAAATTGGATATTGTGAGTTTGGTACATTCTTATTTTCCGCTTTGCCCTTGTAATGATTAAACAACTCACCAAGAGTCTTAGTCACCTTTCCCACTATCTCTTTACTTTTCTCCGAACCCGTACCATGGATCAAATCAGTATAATAACTAATGTATGCGAGCTTGTTGCGTGGATCCAAAACAACCGCAACATACAAGAGATAATTCATATTATCCATGTTGTCCCAATATTTATCATACTTTGTTTTCATCGATAGTGCCATGTTTTTCTTTTGTTCATCTTGACTCAAGGTCATCCGAGTGATGGTGGCCTACATTTTCACAAGTTCAGAAAAAAATATATTTGATGTTACATACTTTGAAGCGGATATCTTAGTTGTAACATCGGAAAATATTTTCAAGTACTCGATCATATTCCTAATTTAACAATCAAATATCAAAGTGTAAGTATTCAAATGATAAATATAAAACACTAACAAAATAAATCATATATAATAACATACCTAGCTGCTTGCCAATCAGCACCACTCGGAGCACCAACTACTCTAGGCTTTCTTTTCCTTTTTCTTATGCTCCCTTCCACATCTTCCACCCCCTCGGTGCGAAAATAAGCCCCATAAGACGGATCTATTATGTAAAGCCTGTTAAGAAAATAACACATGAACACAATGATATTTAACTAATAACTAATAAGGAAAGAAATCCTACATAAAAAGAACACTTTAACCCTTAAAAAACAGAAAACAGCAAAAAAAAAAAAAAAAACAAACAAACAAACAAAAAATGCAATTAGCAACAACAAACAGAAACAGCAAAAAAATAGAAAAAAAACAGCAAACAACAAACAAAAACAGCAAAAAGCAACAACAAACAAAAAACATAAAAAAAACAGGAATCAACAACAACAAACACAAACAAAAAACAGCAAACAGCAATAGCAAACAAAAACAGCAAAAAAAAACATAAACAACAAACAAAAAACTAGAAAAACAGAAGAAAAAAAAAACTTATACCTGTCAAACGCATTTTCATACACTACAGCTGTTTCCAACATTAGATATGTGGAGTTCCATCTTGTATCAACATCAAGAGAGGGTTTTAGTTTGGATTTTACTTCAACACGAGCAGCACAATCTTCAAAACTTTTATATCGAGCCGGTGATGATCGCACGTACGTCACAGCATTTCGAATTCTAGTAACAGAATCGAATTGCTCTTCCAATCCATCTCTAACAACAAGATTGATAATATGTGCACAACAACGTAGGTGCAAGTATTTACAATCTAGTATATCATTCGGCCCCGCTAACATCCTCTTCAAATATCTTATAGCCCCATCATTGGAAGACGCGTTATCCACTGTGACAGTAAACACGGTCTCAATCCCCCATTTTTTTATACACTCATAAACCAAACTCCCAATGATCTCACCCTTATGATTCTCTATAGGACAAAAATTTAGGATTTTTTTTTGTAAATCAAATGTGTCGTCGATCCAATGTGCCGTAAGACACATATAATTAATGTTTTGAACGGATGACCATGTGTCGGTAGTTAGAGATATTGTTTGACCTTTTAACATTTTTTTGACCTTTTCTACCTCTTGTTCAAAAAGAGATATACAAGCTCTAGCAACAGTCCATCTAGATGGCATAATAAACTCGAGATTCAATTCCCACGAGTACTCCTTAAAGCCTTCATCATCAACAATACTAAAGGGTCGATTGTCCTTAATGCACATTTTAGCAATGCCTAGTCTGCCCTTCTCTTGGCTAAAGGAATGCTTAGCCAAAGACCCACCCCCTCCGTCTCTTTGTGCTTGAAGTTTAAGGTTGACTGATTTTTTGAACCTTTTTTTTCCTTATTATAAAGGGGTGATCTTACACAAGAATTTCTTAGATGACTCAGTAACCCGGAGGTACCATTATCTCTAGTTCCACAAGCTAAAACCCTTTTACAATATTTGCATTTTGACTTTTTAGCACCTTTCTTATATGGAAAATGTTGCCATACAACCGACTTCAACTTTGGCTTGTTTTCTTCTTCAGGGACTTCAAATTCATCATTTTGATCATCTACATCTATTACACCTTCATTTGTAGCCATTCTAAAACAACAAACATACACTGTAATTAGAGCCATATTGTTAAAAACATACACAATTACACACAGACAACTATGAAATTTGAAGACTTTGATGTACAAATCTGCTGCAGAAGATGAGCTATTCATGACTTTTAATCAAGAAATGAATGCCCAATTCTTCCAAATTGAAAGAAAATATACAAATGTGTCATCTGATGCCTAAAATTGGGACAATATCGAAGCTATGCCTATAGCAGTAAAGAAAATAGATAAGAGGTTATCAAAGTTGGACACCATAGCCAAAGAAGTTGAAGTTGAACTAATTTCAAGAGACACCAGCTCAAATTCGACTAGATCAAAACTCAAATCAGCTCAAATTGAATCAAATTCAATAGAAATCAAAACTCAAAGCATCTCAAATTCAACTAACTGTGATCATGCGAACATATTCAGAATAGTTGTAAATCGAGTCAGTCAAAAAAATTAATCTTACCTAGATTCAGAGTGTCGATTGGATGCGTCGAAGACCGAAGTGCTGGTCGTTGGTGAGCAAGTCGTTGGGTTCACTTATATAGGTCGCTAGCTCACTGCTTGCTAATTGCTATTGCTGGTGCGAACGAAGTTGCGAGGGGTCAGCGACTCGACTTTGATGACAACAATTGAGATTTGAGAGAAGAGAACACAAGAAATTTTGCTTAATTTTGGATGTCGGCTGGAAGAGAAAATTAGCATACGTGATTTTAGGGTTAGAGTTTTGAGGGGTTGAAAAAGTGAAAAGATAAGGACGTGGTATTTTTGTTCCCCCCATTTATTTTCAGTTTTCCCTCTAATTCTATTTCTTCAACTGTAAATAAATAAAAATAAACAAATATGTATATTTATCTTATACTTTAATTTTATTAAATTATCAAATATATAATTATATATATAATTTAATTATATAATAAATTTTGCGGTGCGGTTCGGTAAATTTGCACGGTTTTTCAAGCTAAAACCGTACCGTACCATGCTTTGCGGTTGCGATTTTTGCGGTTTTGCGGTAGTGGTAAATGCGGTTTTTGGCGCGGTTTCGGTTTTCGGTTCGGTTTTTGCTCACCCCTAATATCAGTTGCTATAGTGAAGGCAACCCAAAATGACCATGCTCACAATCGGGTCAAGTACATACCAAAATAGTTATGGGCTTAGACACCTAATCCAACAGTATGTCTGAGTATGAATGTGATTACCCCACTTTTAGAGCAGATTTGAGAGGCTCAGGTAGAGGCTATGAAGGAAGAGCACCAGAAGAGTGAGCGCATAGTGGTTCAAGTGGCTTTTTTTATTATGACAATCGGGGAATGTTTAACCTTCATCAGAGGGTGTGGGTTCTGTATTGGGGCGAATCGCGTCGGATCTTGATAGATGAGGCGCACGATTCGAGGTTCTCTATTCATCCCGGAGCGACAAAAATGTACAGAGATCTCCGGTAAGACTACGGGTGGCCATGTATTAAGCGGGATGTGGCATGGTATGTGGAAAGATGATTGACTTGCAGAAAAGTCAAGGCCAAACATCATCGACCCCACGAAAAAATGGAGCCATTGGATATTCCCGTGTGGAAATGGGAAGAGATTACGATGGACTTTATCACCAAACTGCCTCGGACGACACACATAGTGGATTTGATATGGGTCATTGTGGATCGAGACACAAAGAGCACACACTTTAACTCGATTCAAGAGGGTATATCTACGGAGAAGTTGGCATATATATACATTCGGGAGGTTGTGGTACGACATGGGATGTCGGTTTCTGTGGTCTTTGATAGGGATGTTTGGTTTACTTCCAAATTTGGAAGAGATTCCATGAGGAGTTGGGTACTTGTTTGCACTTCAGCACGACTTTTCACCCATAGACAGATGGTCAGAGTGAGCGGACTATCCAGACCCTAGAGGACATGATTCGTGCATGTGTACTGGATTTCGGCGGGAGTTGGGATAAGTATCTTCCATTAGTGGAATTTTTGTATAACAACAGTTATTACACCAATATTGTGTTGGGTTATAAGCAAAACATCAATCATATGATGCACATGCAAACCCTAAAGCTTTGGATCTAGGTTTTTCTATTTGTACATGCAATAATCTTCCAAAGCTTATAAACCGTAGCTCTAGCATATTAAAATCGAAATCCATATAAATAAACTAGTTAGAGTGTTACCTTTGATTGTAGCTTGATGATCTTAAGCTTATAAGAACCTAACTCCTCAAATGTGATGCCTCTAATGGATCATAAACACCAAAAAAATTGTAGAATCTTAGAGAGAGAGGGGGGAGAGGTAATTTTCGGCTCAATGAAACCTTCTAGGGTTGTGGTAGCCGAAATTGTGAAGCCAGGAGGTTCCTTATATAGTGAGCTGCTAGGGTTTCAGTCAAAACCCTAATTAGATTGCTTAGGCCTTAAGTAGTCCACATGATCCTTCCAGAAGGCTTCATATGGACGATTTCTATGTGGGCTTCCCCATAGAATTCGTCCATCCCTTCTTTAGGGTTCCTCAGCCCATATTGCAATTATCACATAATTACAATATCAATCCCCTTATATTTAATTAATATCTTTTGACCACAAAATTAATTCTAAATTAATTTTTGACAAATATTAATTAAATAATATGATTTCTCTTTTAATATATTATTCGTATAATATATTAATACATCACAATAACCTCTTCATCCAATATTCATCCAGTCAAGTTGCTTTGGTGAAGGCAACCCAAAAGGACCATGCTACAACCGGGTCAAATACATACCAAATATAGTTATGGCTTAGACACCTAATCCAACATTTTCCTACTTTGATAAGTCTAATAACTATAAATGCAAGTACGACTTCAAAATTTGATTAGCAATCGTAGCTCTCAAAAGTCATTGTCGAACTCTCACACGTCCTTTAGATAAGGGATCGTATAGTCCTCCGTTCTCAAGATATCGTGTGGACAATTACATGGAACATAGTCATGCTTATTGTCCAGAAGTTTGTTTCTCAATCTCTGATTCATCTAACATAGAACTTAATTAAACTCATCAATTTATTCCTGACCAGGTCCGACATATAAGTCAAACCAAATCATCGAGGGTCCCAAGATATCGCTTTTAGTCTCGTAGGATAAAAGGAACAAATAAACTTCGACTTATATGCTTGTACTATTTACTCATCAATCATACACAACAATGCGTTTTATAACATCAAGTTACTGATGCGTTTACGCATTATCAATGTACAAACGACTCGTAAACAACAACTTATATATCTAGGTTTAAAGACTATATGATATTATCATCTTACAACCACTCGTGATTAAATTTCATGAAGCGATTCATGTGAGTGTGGGTTTTATCCAATACTCAAATCATATTTCATAAGTACTCATGAACGTTGCAGCAAACTTTTGTTGTGTCTAAACACTCAGACAATCTACAAATCAAATCATGACAGTCTTCTTTCATACCTACTTCCAACGTATGATTGAATGTGGATGGTTTAAATAATCTTATTATTTAGGAAGTCAAAACATGCAAAGTGAAACAATATTAAATAATTGACATAAGACTGTAACATTACTTATAAATAATACACCTTTATTTAATCATCAAAATGTCAATTACAATTGATCTATTACAAGTTTCTAAGGCTATCTGATCACTAAAACTAATATCGTCCTTCAGCCCAATGCTCCTAGCGTACTGCAAGTGCTTAACCCTACTTGGTCCCTTCGTAAGGGGATCTGTTGGGTTCTCTTCTGACGATACCCTCTTTACTACGAGGAGTCCCTCTTGTACCCAATGTTTAATGAAATGACACTTCCTGTCAATATGTATGGATCTACCATGATCCCTCCGTTCCTTGGTTAAGGCAATCGCACCTTCGTTATCACAGAAAATCTCCATGGGCTCCTTTATGGCCTGTTAGGAATAAAACCCTAATTGAGATTTGATGAACAAGATGCAGAAAATAAGAACAAACACAAATATGAAGATTAGGTCGAATGATCACTCGATTTATTGAATTATGAGGAATAAATTACACTTTCAGCATAGATTAAAGAATCTAACACTACATAAGAAACCTCACGTGGTGACTACATTTTGTCTCACTCTTAACCATAATAATGAATAATACATGACTATTTATAGGGAAAAGACAAGTCTTGGGCTTTTAACCTACACTTCATCAAAGGGGCCCATTGCCATCATCCATGGAGTGCTTTGAAACCCTACAATCTCCCCCTCAAAGTATGGAATGGATGACAATGCTTTAACTTCCAAAACAAGCATCTAGCGAATAAAAAGATCTTGCAACGAGGAATAGATGAAGCAATCCACGAATCTTGATTCTTCAATAGTCTTCAAACACGGGCTCTAGGATATATAAATCAAGCACTGAAGTAATGTTTTTAAACTTCATTTTCGAACGTAATCCCAAAAAAATCTTCATGAAAACCAAGCCCGCCTTAAAAACCCATTTCAAAACAAAGAAACCGAATCACTTCTTGTCTTTGAAGAGCTCCCCCTCCAAGTCACAATGATCTTCAAATAAGCTAATGATATAAGCCACTAAAAATTTGTTGGATCAGTGTCTAAGTCCATAACTATTTTGGTATGTACTTGACCCGATGGTGCATGGTCCTTTTGGGTTGCCTTCACCAAAGCAACTTGATAGGATGAATTATGGAGAGAAATGATTAAATATGATTTATTAATATATTATGAGAATAATATATTAAAGGAGAAATCATATTATTTAATTAATATTAGTCAAGAATTAATAAGAATTAAGTTTGTGGCTAAAAGACATTAATTAAACTTAAGGGACTAGAACTGTCAATTGTATGATAGTTGAATATTGAGCTAATGGACTCCATATTAAAGGAGTGGACGAATTCTATGGGGAAACCCATTAGAAATTGTTCCAAGGCCTTTAAGGAAGGAGCTCATGGGTTGCTTAGGGCTTAAGCATCCAAATTAGGGTTTCCTTGTTAGATAACCCTAATAGCCTCACTATTTAAAGAACCCTTATGCCCCAAAAACGTGGTAAACTTGTTCTCTAGGGTTTCCACACGTTTTTGAGAGCCTCCTTCTCTTCTCCTCTTCATCCTCTTGCTCTTGGTGTTTGTGAACCATTAGAGGAGTGACATTTGTGACTCTAAGTTTTCTAAAGTCAATACAAGGAGGATTTGAGATTGTTATTTCTACATAACAATCAATGTATGATCTAAACCCTAATTCATATGTTATATTGATTATCATGTACTAGATCTAGGGTTTATAGTCTTGGATGAATTGCATGTACAATAGAGAAACCTAGATCCAAACATTAGGGTTTGTATGAGCACATAGGATGTTCTTATGGCTAAAACCCATCAGTGGTATCAGAGCCTAGATTGGTTTCTATTGTATTGATGCATATTTGATCGAAATCAACACTGAAAATCGAAATTTTTGGGTTCTGAGTGTTTGACTCGCTGAGTCACTTGGTGCACTCGCCGAGTCAGGTGTACTCGACGAGTCCAAGTCCAGACTCGACGAGTCGAAACGTCTGACAACTAATTTTCACGATTTTCTTCTTGTTTTCGGTTTGAATAATTACCTTAAATATGTTTTTGTTACAAAATCTGAATTTTATCAATATTTGGTGATTATCCTTACCTAAATAGAAGATAATTGTCAAAATTTAGATAATCATTTGTTTTATTAGATAATATTTGATTATTTGTAATTTAGATTTGAATTATCTTGTATGAAAAGTTTCAATTTTCCCCTTTAGGTTTTATAGTTTAAATTTGACTTAAAAGTTTTGTTTTGAAATTTAAATAGTTGAAACCCTAATGTTTTGAAAAGGTTTCAAAACTTGCCCTCAAGTTTTGGAATTTAAATTTTGATTAAAAGTTTAATTTTGATGTATATTTAAATTCTAAACCCTAATGTTTGGAAATGTTTCAAAACTTGCCCTCAAGTTTTGGAATTTAAAAGTTGATTAAAAGTTTAATTTAGGAATGTTAAATTCTAAAACCCTAGTATCGTTTTGAAAAAGTTCAAATCACTCCCTTATGGTTTTATTAATTAATTAAGGTGTGTAATTAAAAGAGGTTTAATAAATCCATAAAGTTTTGGTTTACAGTTTAATTGAATTAAAAGTATAATTGTTAAATTTAACCACCTAGTATTTTAAAAGTATAAAATACACCCTATACTATATATAACATTAAAAGTCTAACATTATATATATGTATGAGTAAAAGTCAGTGTTACCGTTAGTAGGCCTCATTCACGAAGCTAGTCTATAAGGGGTGTTTAAGAAAATTGCCTATAAAATGGCGATTGAATGGGTATCCACTCTTACCCACCGCACTCTTGACTCGTGGAGGGTCGTTAGCCGAACGGGTAGGATAGGACAAAACCTTCCATTATAAGTATAATGAAGTATAAAAGTAACTAAATGTTTTCATAAAATTCCCAATCTTAGTTACTTTAGGCAAAATTGAATTGATGCAATTCCATGAAATTACATTTTGTGCCATTGTGAAGACATTAGTGGAGCGTGTATGGTTAATCGGCACACTAAATGGTTCTAAGCAAAGGTAGCAAAGGGTGACTCAATGTTTGTCATAGTTCGGTGGAGCGTGTGTGGTTAACCGGCACATCGAATAGGTAAATGTAACATGTGAGGGCACCATGTAAGTTTGCATGGTTATTCACACCCGCTTTGTGATCCTCGGCATCCCAGTCACAAACTAGAGGGGCATATCGAGATTTAAACATGCCGTTGAAATGTTCAATGAATCTCAAAGGATCTAGGAATTTTCATAGATTTAAAACTTAAATTTCTTTTTCGTTTTTCATGGTGGAAATTAGTGAATCGTCATTCACTTACCTTCAATATTCTGCAACTAGATTACGGCATCCCTTTTCTAGGTTGTAGCGTATTGTGTTGGGTCCTAGCCTTAATATCTCATTTGGGTGATTTATTAAGGACTCAATTAATCAACTAACTTGAATTTATTTTCTCCCGTTTTGTAGATGTCAAAGTTCGACAACTATGGTCTTCCCAAATCCCGTGGAACAAGCATTCCACATGAAGATAATATTCCACGATTCAATCGAGGAACAAGAGATCATGCTTCACTTCCTCCTCCACCTCCTGTTATTCTCCCTAACCCACAAAATCGAAGAATTGAAAGGTTCAATGAACCTAAATCCCTATTGGAAATGAAACATGAAGATGGTAAACCCGTGTGTGCCCACGTTCTAGGAATGAAATCACACATCGATAGGTTGATAATGTTGGGTGCGTCATTCCTGGATAAGTTGGCTGTGAATTGGGTTCTGCAGTCACTTCCCGAATCATATAATGAGTTCAAAAGAAAGTATTATATGATGGATCATGACGAAAACCTCATTGACCTAACTTACATGCTCATTGCTGCTGAATCAGAAATGATTTGGCAAAGCAATGGAGCATATTTGTTGGGAAAATCAACCAACCATGCTTCCGAGGACGTTCTAGGAGAACCGACCTGCGTTTGCTGCCAAGCGAAAGGGCGTTGGATACAAGTCTGCCCTAAGAGCCTGAAGAGTCCAGAAGATGGGAGAGTCAAAAAGTATGGTTGTGCTTCAGGTAAAATCCACTATCTAACTCCATTAAGTTCATATTCGTTGATTCTTAATACATAATGTGATGAGATTACATTTGAATGTTTTGCAGGATCAGTGAAAAGAGAGGAAACTTGATGGAAAAGCAAAATGAGTCTAATAAAAAAGAAATGGATCTCGATCGCATGGACTTGAAGATTAGATTTTGAGCTTAGAAAGTTATGATAGAATTATTAGGAATATTTGATTACATAGTTTTTCAGTTGATTTTGCATTGTAAGGACAAATGTTTTCCACTGCTGTTATGAATAAAAAAATAAATTTTGGTTCGACTCATTTATTTATTTATTTGTTTCCTTGCAATGAAATCGTTATGAAAAATTGATGTTTGCATATTTCTACAACGAATGGATGTGATTCTTAATTACGTTAACTGTGGAAATGTCAAGAATTTACCAAATAGGGAAAGATTCTCATCGCCCAAGTTTCATTTGGACAGAAACTTGGAATCATATAACTTGGTTGCATGATGAATGAGAAATTTCACATTTGGGAAAATTAGACTAATTTGTTGACAAAGTGTCAAGTGAAGGACTAGGAGATCGAGTACACAAAGTTGTGTGTTGATCAAGTCCACCACAAGAGTAACAAAGATATTCGTCATGATTCAGTAAAGGTTTAGTAAATATGATTATACTTATAAGATTAAGTGTAATTATAAATTGATTGAAAAGGTTTAAATCAATAGCAGAACGAATAAGAAGAATCATGTAGGCAGAAAGATAAAAGTTTCTCTATTCTAAGAAGAAGGGAGAGTACCTTTTATGTTTTATGAAAAGTCTTAATGATTATGAACCATATCTCAATTGATCCTCTAAGTGAATCTTAGTACAATTGTATGTCTGAGAAGAGAAATCAAGAATTGAAGAAATGGTTAAATCAAGAAGTCAATCATACTTCGTTCCGAAACAAGTCTTAAAGTTAAGATTATGACATTGAGTGACAAGTCTTAAAAAGGTTTATAACATTCGTCAAATGTAGAATTTGGAAAAAGGTTTTTGAAATTAGTAAGTTGTGATGTCTTGGATAAGACAAAGACCAACTAGGACCAATTTTATGAAGTGTTTTGTCTTGAAAAAACTACACTAACTCTTGAATATTTGTTTGTCAAGAAATGCTTATTGACAAGAGAATCTTATATGTCAAGGAGTCAGTGGGAGTCTTAATGGTCTTGAAAGTTTCAAGAACTAATCAAGAATAAACCTTATCAATCATCACTAGCACACGACTTAAGGTTTACAACCTATCGTGTTGACACTATCTTGTTTCTGTGCCGTCCCAATTGAGTTAATTATGCATGCGAGTTCTATGAGTTCTCATTTGAACGCATAAAAGGCAAGCACCTTGATCAATGGAAAGTACATTGATTGGAAAGGGTGAGCTGCTTAACTATTTGGAAGACATGGTGGGCAGTTGTGTTACCGTAGGGCAAGAAATCAAGATTAAGAAAGTTCGGTCCATATGAGTTTTAATTTGTCGTAAACTTTGTTTTTGACAAATTCGTATGAATAGGAACACATACACCATTAAAATCTAAGTGTCATAAGATTTCATCCATCATGAAAATGACTATGAGGAAATGCTTTCACTAATAGAGATTTTAAAAGATAGTGATTGTGAAATTGTATTCTCGAATTCGATTATGGTTACGGTATCACTTTCCATGATTCGAATTGTGTGATTTGGCAATTAGTCTTAATTGTTTAGACACACATATGAGCTATCTAAAGGAAAGGTGTATAAGTTTAGATAAAGGATTATCAAAGCATTAGGTATTAGAAACATGAACTTAAGAAATTCAATAAATATTGTTTTTCTGGAAGTTAAGTTGGTTTCTGAATACATGTCAAAGCTAGTGGGAGCATAAATGTTATGATTGTATGATTATTAAGGCAAGTATTGCAAGTTAGCAATATTAATTATAGAAAACAAGAGTAATACTTTGCAAATTAGTAAGGATGTAAAGTTGTTTTGCTATAATTAAGGGAGAGAATATTATGCTTCATTTCAAATCTAAAAGCTTAGGTTGTGGAATGTTAATAAATTTAGTCAAGGATACATAGCGTGTTCTTAAATTTCGATTATGATTACGACATTCCTCTTCATATTTCGAATTTAGAGAACGTAGCACATAAAATATTATGGCAGAAGATTGATAAAGTATCGAATCTTTATGTAAGACATTATGCATCGTGTCCCATGCGCTTCGGGTATAGGATCGATTGCAAATGCTATAATATTTGACCATTCTAAAATTTTCCAAATGTCTAGTGCATTTAGAGGGAAAAGGACAAGAATCGGTTTTGACTAAGATAATTAGACAACTATCAAAGGACAATCCAAAGTTCGCCGAAGATTGGTCGATTGTGAGTAGTTGGAAGTATGATATTGGATGGAGCATATCGACGTTATTATGAATAGAAAAGATTCTATTAAGAATGAGTTGTCATATGGAAAATATGGAAATGTTTCCATATTGGGAGTTGGAAAATTGAGAATCAATGTCTAGATTAGAAACTTTTATGCAAAAGGATGTTCAAAGGAATGTACTTTGAGTGAGAGACATCGTATCTAAGGAATTGTCTTGTAACAATCTCCGATAGAGGACTTTGTAATTTCATTGGCAATAGTCATTGTGACTTTAGTGCAGTGACATTAAAAAAAGGATCATTGCATAAAATGTTAGAATCTAACATATTCCATAAGTGGCAAGAATTTGATATTCTTTCACTTATGAAAAAGGATTAGGAGTTGTGAAATGAGTATAATTGGAAATGTGTTCATTTGATCTATTTCACAAAGTAAGAACCATAAGTAAACATTGTGTGCATGCTAAGAGCATGGGACAAGTGTTTTAATTCAAGTAAGAAGTTGATTACCCGAAACGACAAATAATGAGTAATCGATATGGTGATAAATAAAAGGTGTTTTATTTATACTAAAAGGTTGAGGCCATATGGGATTAGTATTATTCTTGTGTTTCACTTTGCATGTTTTGACTTCCTGAATAATTTAATTGGTTCAGAACAGTCAAATTATTCGAACGGACCACAGTCGTTCATATGTTGGAAGTAGATATGAATGAAGACTGTCATGAATTGGTGTGTGGATTGTCTAAAAAGTATTAGACATACGCAATTGTTTGCTGCAACGTTCATGAGTGCTTATGAATATGATTTGAGCATTGGATTAAACCCACGATCACTTGGATCACTTCATGGATTTTATCACGAGTGGTTGGTGAGACGATAATATCTTATATTCTTGAAACCGAGATGTGTGAGTTGTATCTTGCGAGTCGGTTGTACATTGATAATATGTAAACGCACCAGTAACTTGGTGTTATAAAACATATTGTTGTGTGTAATTCGGTAAGTAAGTGCAAGCGAGCATTGAGTCAAAGTTTATCCGTTCCTTTTATCCAAAGTAGGATAAAAGCGATATATGTGGGCCCCTCGATGATTTAGTGATGGCATCTAAGCGCTTGGCCAAGCCGGGACTAATTTGATGTGTTCAAATTGTAGTCTGTTGTCAGTCATCATAAATCTGAATTCGGGAAACAGCACATAGACAGAGAGAATGCTTTAGATCCATGTCTCAGTCTGTATGATATCAAGAATGGAGGAATATATGATCCCTTATCTAAAGGACACGCATATCTGATAAGATCAGAGTTGACAGCGGCTTTAGAAAGCTATGATTGCAGATCGGGATCTGAAGTCATACGCAGAATAGTTATTAGAGTTATCCAAGTGGGATACTGTTGGATTAGTGTCTAAGTCCATAACTATTTTGGTATGTACTTGACCCGATGGTGCATGGTCCTTTTGGGTTGCCTTCACCAAAGCAACTTGATAGGATGAATTTTGGAGAGAAAAGATTAAATATGATTTATTAATATATTATGAGAATAATATATTAAAGGAGAAATCATATTATTTAATTAATATTAGTCAAGAATTAATAAGAATTAAGTTTGTGGCTAAAAGACATTAATTAAACTTAAGGGACTAGAACTGTCAATTGTATGATAGTTGAATATTGAGCTAATGGACTCCATATTAAAGGAGTGGACGAATTCTACGGGGAAACCCATTAGAAATCATTCCAAGGCCTTTAAGGAAGGAGCCCATGGGTTGCTTAGGGCTTAAGCATCCAAATTAGGGTTTCCTTGTTAGATAATCCTAATAGCCTCACTATTTAAAGAACCCTTATGCCCCCAAAACGTGGTGAACTTGTTCTCTAGGGTTTCCACACGTTTTTGGGAGCCTCCTTCTCTTCTCCTCTTCATCCTCTTGCTCTTGGTGTTTGTGAACCATTAGAGGAGTGACATTTGTGACTCTAAGCTTTCTAAAGTCAATACAAGGAGGATTTGAGATTGTTATTTCTACATAACAATCAAGGTATGATCTAAACCCTAATTAATATGTTATATTGATTATCATGTACTAGATCTAGGGTTTATAGTCTTGGATGAATTGCATGTACAATAGAGAAACCTAGATCCAAGCATTAGGGTTTGTATGAGCACATAGGATGTTCTTATGGCCAAAACCCATCAAAATTATCATGTAACAACCCAAATTTTAAGATTCGTAACGCCACTTGATCGAGAAAATACTAGAAGTCGGAGATATAACAAGTCCTTAGCCGAGCTCGATGAAAAACTTCTACTGTAAAGGATACTTCTCTGTAAAAGCTTTAGCAGAGCTTGATGAAGAACTTCCACTGTAAAAGCTACCTTCATAATTCTACCACAAGATTGATCAAAAATCTTCAAATTTGGAAAGTCACAAATCCAATTTTAAATGGCCATACCAAATTCTCACCCGATTTATAATAAAAAAACATGATTATAAAGCCTTCAAATGCTCATGAGAATGGTCTTGAATGGATAAAAATTAATGTGCTCCCCCGCAGCAAAATGATATATACAATGAAGTATAAAATCCGAAAAAGTCGTGAAATTTTGACATTATCACGAAAAACGACTTTCCGAACCGCCAAGACTTGATGGAATCTTTAATTTTTCTGTTCACGAGAAAATATGTGCATTAAAGAATTCAAAGCTATTCACCAGCCCTCAAATTTGTAAACTTTTTCGAAAAATGGGCTAAAATTGTCACTTGCTGAAATTTAGGGGACAAAATAAATAATTATGCACCATATTCCCCTTTATTTGTAACAAAATCTGGAAATTGTCCAAAAATGCTAAACTGTGAAAACAACAGGGACCAAAAGTTTGACGTGATCAAAAAAGCCGGTTCACAAACCGAACCAGTCAGTGAACCGGAAACCGGTTTACCTCCGAAATGGTTCAGCCTTGAACCGAACCCCCGATGAACCGAACCGACGGACCGAACCAATTCGCTATTTTGACCGTTAGGACCGGTTTTTAACCGGTTTAATAAGAACCGGTTTTTTGATCCGATTCTAGCCGCTATGGCCCGTGATCTACTAATCTCCCAAGCTTCTATGGTAGCTTTGGAATCGGCTTTTTCTGTTAGTGGCAGGGTAATATCACCAAGAAGAACAAAACTAACCCCTTTGTCGGTGGAAGTGTGCATTTGCTTGAAATGCTACCTTGATGGCGTGGAAAGGATACAAGACATTGAAGTACTAGAAGACACATCGTTGCATGCCGAAGCACGAGTACATGAGGAAGAAGTACCGATGGGAATGTTGGTGCCACTCACCCTAGAAGAGATCGAGTATGAGAAAGGATTACGCAACGACATGGCGGATGACAAATAAAAAAACAAAAACAAAAAAAAATCTGGATGTTTTGTGTTTTTATGTTTGAAGATGTATTAGTTTGACAATTTGGATGTTTTGTGTTTTTATGTTTGAAGTTGTATTATGTATTTCCAATATAAAAAAACAAAAAAAAAGTGAAAAAAAGATTGAAAATTGCTCCAAAAAATGTGTTGATTCAAGTTGAACAATTTTTTACATACATTATGTTTTTCTACATATACACAAACATCCAGTTTAAAACCAAAAAAAAAAGTTAATACATGAAAACATATGTATATTATTAAACAAGAAAAAAAAACCTTATGGCAAAATGGTCCATATGGACGTGCAGTATGTGTGTGTATATATGTAAGGCTTATAAGCCTTCCCAATCCCCCAATTCCCCAATCCACCTACTGTGAAGACAATTTTTTTTAGTTTATAACACTCTAATGCAATATAATCTAAATAAAAAAAATGGTTTCCTATTTTACACTTATTAGCCCAAAAAGAAAAAAAATATAAAAGCTTATTTGCGTCGAACCGGTTTTGAACCTGTTTTTGAACCGCTTTTTGCTGAACCGGTTTCTATTAAATCGAACCGGTTTACATATGTTCGGATATTTTTGGGGTTGAACCGGTTTTGAACCGAACTGGTTTGGGGGTGAACCGTTTTTGACTACGTTGACCGGAACCGAACTGGTCCGGTTCAGAAAAAAAAAACCGGTTTTTGCATGCCTAGATCCAATTATGAGAATGAATAAAAAAATACGAGATAGATTAAAAAAATACCCAGATGAACACTAACACAAAACATAAGTTTCCATGAACAGTTGCTTGAACAGAATTTTGATTCTAGGACGCCAAAACACCAATAATCTTCAATAACTCGTGAAAAAAATCATCAAATCAATCACCAATACTTCAAAAATCAATAGATCTTCAAAGACCCACTCTGATACCACTTGTTGGGAATAAAACCCTAATTGAGATTTGATGAACACGATGCGGAAAATAAGAACAAACACAAATATGAAGATTAGGTTGAATGATCACTCGATTTGTTGAATTATGAGGAATAAATTACACTTTCAGCATAGATTAAAGAATCTAACACTACATAAGAAACCTCACGTGGCGGCTACATTTTGTCTCACTCTTAACCCTAATAATGAATAATACATGACTATTTATAGGGAAAAGACAAGTATTGGGCTTTTAACCTACACTTCATCAAAGGGGCCCATTGCCATCATCTATGGAGTGCTTTGAAACCCTACATGGCCGATATAACTCCAAGGTCTCCAATGAAGTTCTTTAGCCATATTGCCTCATTTGATGCTTCGCTCGCTACTATGTACTCTGATTCGCACGTTGAATTAGCTACAGTCTCCTGCTTAGAACTTTTCCAAGTCACTACTCCTCCATTCAGGGTAAAGACCCAGCCTGACTCCTCCATTTAGGAATTTTTATAAAAAAAACATTTAGTTACTTTATTAATCATTATACTTTTAATGAGGAATTAGTTGTCATATCCTACCCGTTCGGCTAACGACCCTCCACCAATCAAGGAAACAGTGGGTGAGAGTGGACACCCATTAAACTCTCAATTTATAGGCAACAACCTTATACCCCCCTTATAAACCGGCTTCGTGAATAAGGCCTACTAACGGTAAGACTAGCTTAATCTTATATATATATATATATATATATATATATATATATATATATATATATATATATATATATATTATAATAGTATAATGATTGAATTTTAATCTTGTAAAATTTTAGGGTTTGGAATTTAAATATTTCAAAATTAAAATTTTTAATTAAAAATTTAAATCCCAAAACTTGAGGACAAGTTTTGAAACTTTTCAAAACATCTTTTAGATAAAATTTGAAAAATAATTAATTAATCATATTATTAATATTTATCACATAATTTGACATAATCTATTTTCTTGACAAGATAATGCAAATCAAAATACAAATAATTAATCTTTATCATATAAAACAAGTAATTATCTTATTTATGACAATTATCTTTGAATTGCATTAGGATAACCCATACCTTATTATAAAAATCAGATTTTAACAGCCAAAAACGTTTTTGGTAATTATCCTAATTCAATTTCAGTCAAAATCCCGAAAAATCAACCACCAGACTGCTCGACTCGCCGAGTCAGAGAATGGACTCGCCGAGTTGCCTTGACTCGTCGAGTTCATCAGGTGACTCGACGAGTTCATCAGGCAGAAGCATGATTTTTTTGTTTTTCAGCTTTGAACAATTTTAACAATACATCAAATACAAAAGAAAAACGACCTAGGCTCTGATACCACTGTTGGGTTATGAGCAAATCATCATTCCTATGGTGCACATGCAAACCCTAAAGCTTTGGATCTTGGTTTTTCTATTTGTACATGAAATAATCATCCAAAACTCTCAAAAACTAATCTAGCATACATCAAAATCGAAATCTACATCTAATGAAGAGTTAAGATGTTACCTTTGATTGTTGCTTGAAAATCTTGAGCTTTTGAGAAACCTAGCACCTCAAATGTGATTTCTCTAATGAATCACAAACACCAATGCAAGTGGATGATTTTGGAGAGAGGGTAAGGAGGCTCAAAAACCGGCTCTATGATATCTAGGGTTCAAGTGGCCGGTTTTTTGAAGCCAAATGGATCTATATATAGCTGAAGAATTAGGGTTTCAGTCAAAGTCCTCATCTGGTTGCTTAGGCTCTAAGTAGCCCACAAGAACCTTCCATAACTTGGCCCCCTTGGACGAAATCCTTATGGGCTCCCATAAGATTTCGTCCAACCCCTTTCCAAGGGTTCCTCAGTCCATTTTGCAATTATCTTATAATTAAAAGTTTAGTCCCTTTAATTCAATTAACGTGTTTTGACCACAAAATAAATTCTAGATTAATTCTTGACCGATGTTAATTAATTAATATGAGTTCTACTTTAATATATTATCCATATAATATATTAATAAACTACAATAACCTCTTTCTCCATTATTCATCCAGTCAAGTTGCTTCGGTGAAGGCAACCCAAAAGGACCATGCTACAACCGGGTCAAGTACATACCAAATATTGTTATGGACTTAGACACCTAATCCAACAGTATGTGAAGTTCTCCAAATGTGATTTTTGGATCCAAAAGGTGCAATTCTTGGGTTATGTGGTTAACTAAGAAGGAATAATGGTTGACCTAAAAAAAATTGAAGCAGTAATGAAGTGGGAACGACCAAAAAGCCCCACTGAGATTCGTAGCTTTCTAGGATTAGTTGGATATTACAGAAGATTTATCCAATGCTTTTCTTCAATAGTTGCTCCGTTAATAGCTTTAACCCATAAATGAGCTACTTATACATGGACTAAGAAGCACGAAGAAGTTTTCGAGAAGTTAAAGAAGAAATTGTGTGAAGCACCGATTATTTATTTACCTGATAGAGTTGAAGACTTTGTAGTTTATAGCGATGCATCTGGAGTTGAGTTAGGTTGTGTTTTGGCCTAGAGAGATAAAGTAATCACATATGCATTCTAACAATTAAAAGAACACAAGAAGAACTACCTAACTCACAATCTGGAGTTTGCAGCGGTAGTTTTTGCGTTATAGATATGGATACATTATCTGTAACATCCCAAAAATACAGGCCGGGAATTTCATTTTTAAATACGTCATTATAAAACCAACAGTGTAATAAAACATCCGTAATATCATGTCATGTCAAAACCAAAGTAGAAATAATCAAACGTGCTATCATAAATTAATATCAGAGTGTAATCCCAAAGATCTCATGTGCGGAAAACCATAGTGTGATGCGTTGCGATCAAGCCGACTCCTTTCCTTTAAACATGAAGTACCTGAAACCAAAACTGAAAACCGTAAGCACGAAGCTTAGTGAGTTCCCCCATCATATCGCATATCATACAATCACATAATATACATATATTATCAGGCATATCTGGGTGCCCGACCTACCCCTTCGGTCCTCTCGACCGGATACAGACTAGTCTATCTGGGAGCTGGCCTCCCCTTCGGTCCTCTCAACCGGATACTGACTAGCATATCTGGGTGCTGGTCTCCCCTTCGGTCCTCTCGACCGGATACTGACTAACATGTCTGGGAGCTGGCCTCCCCTTCGCTCCTCTCGACCGGATACTGACTAGCATATCTGGGAGTTGGCCTCCCCTTCGGTCCTCTCGACCAGATACTGGGGACTATTTCACCCCTACTACTACCACATAACACATATATCACATAATCTATCTAGCATGGCTGGGCATGATTGCCCCTTCGGCCCTACCGACCGGTATTCTGGGGGACTATCTTCCCCCTACTGTCACTAGCACATAGCATCATATCATACTAGCACAATAACATATCACAGGTAGTAGCAACCCTAGATGAATATCACAGAGACAAACATCTATCATACAATTCCTACTGGTGGGCCGGCATTGTGGCCGTAGACCCGCCGCTACTGGAAGGTAACTCACCTCACATTGCTAAAGTCCCGAAGACACAATCCCACACTTGCTGAAGTCCTGCAGACTCGACCCCAGCTGTTGGCTGACAGATTCCCAAACTGTCAACACCAAAATAACACCCAATTAATATTTGGGTCCCAATACATAACCATAAGTATATTCTTTGGGTAATTATTACATTACCCCTAACTTGGCTTATTCAAGCCCAAGGCCCAATCCATAAGCCCAAAGTCAATTAGAAATCAAAGCCCAACACATGGGCCAATTTTCCAAAATGGGCCTAGGCCTATACATGGTCTCATTCTAAGGCCCAACATCATATAATCATTAAGGCCCAAACTATGGCCCATCTATGGCCTAATTTTCCAAATTGGGCCCAAGCCCCTTACATGGGCCTTACCCTAGACCCATTAAATTACTCTAGATCATTTGCTTGATCTTGGATAGTCCATTCAATAACCCAATCATCAAGGCCCAATAGAAAGGCCCAACAATAAACCCAAGTGAAATTATGGTTTTCACATGAAATGATGATTAGGGTTAAGTTTCCTACTTAACCCATTAAGGACTTAATCCATTAAGTCCAATATTGCTTAGATTAATTTCCGCCAATGATTATTATTTAATATTCCAAGTTATTAAATAATTCTTGTGTGTGTGACCCGATTAATTCTTAAAGTTAGGTTTTCATTGGCATTAGGGTTTTCCAATCCAAATATTAGCCCACTTATCAATTTGTTGGCCTTTTATGTCAATTAGGGCTTTATTGGGCCTATTAAACCCACTAAAATCTTAATAAGCTCATTAGGGTTTTATTGGGTCCATTAGAGTCCATTAAGCTTCATTGGTCCCATTAGAGCTCCTTTTGAGCCCATTGACACGGCGGCCGGTGGCAGCAGGAGGCGGCAGCCACCACCCTAAGGTGGTGTTTCTCGGTTTTTCTTTCATTAATCCAATTTTTTTACAATTACAATGAACTCACCAAATAACACGCACACACTATACAAAAATAACACACACACACACATCGGCGACACATGGCAGCAGCCACCCCTCACGGTGGTGGCTGTGGTGGCTTTTCTCACTAATTCCGGCCAACCACCCTCACACCACCAGTCTCGAGTTCAACAGCAACACCTCCACAAACCTACACGATTCTGATTTGCTCACATGATCCAACCATCGATCAAGTAGCGTCCGGCGGCGGTAGCGAACCCACAAGTGGCAACAGCACCCACCATGGCCGGTTGCCATGGTGGTTCTTCACAGTTACTCGACCAAAACCCCACCAACACCATAAGGCCTTTAACAACAGCTCCCAAAAACTAACATCATGAGTTCCTCCACTCACAAGGCAACAACGGGTTACACAGAAGAAGAGAAGAAGAATAGCGGCGGCGGCGCCGGTGGTTTAAGGCAGCAACCCATAACGAACAACAGCGGCCTTCACGAACGAGTTTCCCGATCTCTTCGTGCCTCCCGGACTTTGTTAGCGACGGAATATGGTAGCTATTCGGTGGTCCTTTGGTGATGGTGATGAGATGACGGCTGAGAGAGAGAGAGAGAGAGTTATAGGGTTTGCGGCTGAAGGAGGAAAAGGGAACGGGGTGCGGCCGACCTTCTCTTAGAGTTAGGGTTTGGCAACCCTTAAATACCCACTTCATTTAAGGGTTCACCATAATGACCAAAATGGTCCCTCCAACTCCTATTTATTTCAAAATAAGTCCATATTTTACCTTTTTAACCCTGTCTCTTATAACCCTTTACAAATCAAGTCCGGTTTTACTAAAACAACCTCTCTTCTACCAATTCTTTTCAAATGAAGTCCCAAAAATTACTAAATAATCCATGCCCTCATAATTCTTTACGGAACTCATCCAAAACTTACACTTTTAACCCCCGACTTCTAAAATTGTGACGATTAGCAACTCGAGACCATCCTTTGATATATAATTATTTATTTTAGGGCTACCATTTGCTCATTAATTAATTTATTTATATAATAATTAAACAGGGTATTACAACTCTCCCCCACTTAAATTAGATTTCCTCCTCGAAATCATTCCTTACCATTCCTTACTCGCCCAACCACTCTAGCAACATGGTCACCCTTCTGGCATACCCTAGCCTTCCCAGGGTAGCTGCGGCCAATCTTTACAAAGCCCTAATATTCGCAGGTGAACAAACTTCTCGCAACAAGATCACACCCACTTCATCTAAATTTTGCTATCTCGGGATGGTCTGAATCCCTGGCAGTCCACTCATATTGAATCAATATCGTTGGACCCAATCCACTTTATCCTTCAAGCGGCTACTCAATTCCCGATAACTTGAGGTTCCCATTATGAAACAGGATCATAGACCTAATTATTTATGCAGATCACTTGTACCTGGCCAAGGCCCAGATACTCCTGTTGTGAGTGACTTGTCACTCCCAAGCACCAATATTAACACTGTCCAAACGTTGTCATCGCCCGAACACTGAACTGCCTGAGGCGGTATACGCTGCTACATAGCTGCTTACCAAAAGCTACCGAGACCTCCTGGGTCTCAATTTTCCTGCCAATCCTCTGAAATACTGGGTTTCCACCGGCTGCGGAGCCAAAGGACTCCCTACTTAGTCACCTCACACGACTTCTGAACGAAATCCTTCTCTGGAACTAGTCGCCACTAGTTATCATGCCACTGTGGCTCAAACATCCTTCCAATCTAACCGATCGCGTCCATGCGTTGAATCCTGTCATCATCAAATCCAAGGCTAAAAGTGATTGCTACCTGACCAATGGTAGCCATATCTCACACGTCCTTAAGCAGTCCATAGCTATCCCTTATCCCATAACTGTAGTGACGCTCCTACAGTCCTATCACTGGCTCAACCAGATCTAATCCATCTGGGTAATTCTGAAATCCAATCCGTGGATTCCTTATCCTTACTGCTACACCCGAACTGGTGGGTACTACTGTTCCTTCTGCGTCCTAACAACGCGCTCATGCCATCTACCAACCTAGTGAATGCTACGGCTACACCCGCAGTCTCACGACACTCTATCACTATCTGACCGCTAGTGAATGCTACGGCTACCCCCGTAGTCTTACAACACTTCCCATGCTAACTAACCACTGGTGAATGCTACGGCTACCCCCGCAGTCTTACAACACCTCCCATACTAACTGATCGCTAGTGAATGCTACGGCTACCCCCGTAGTCTTACAACACTTTCCAAACCGGGTCGAACACGCACTCGACCTAACACACCACTGAACTTGAGTCCTAACCAGAACTCTAACCTGGTTCACAAAACCTGCTATCATGTGACCCCACTCTATCAGTACCACAACCATTCCCGTGATCAAAGCGTCACAGTAACCCACGAAATCATCTACACCCTCTGGCATAGTGAGAATCAGTGCCTCGCACAACCACTGTTTGAGATTCTCGAAGGCTGCCTATTACTCAGGCCCCCAACGAAAGGCCACCGACTTCTTGGTTAGTCGGGTCAAAGGAACCACAATCTCAGAGAAGTCCCGTATAAATCTCCGGTAATAACCCACTATACCCAGGGAATTCCGAATCTCAGATGGAGACCTCAGAATCTCCCACTGCATCACGACCTCTATCTTGGCCGAATCAACTAGAATACCCTTCTGGTTGACAAGGTGCCCAAGAGATTGCACCCCGCGCAACCAGAACTCACATTTGGAGAACTTTATAAAAAGTCTCTCCCCCACTTAGATTCGACTAAGTCTTCACTGCACGCAAGAATTGAAGGATTTCCAATCCTTCTTGCTTTCTAATATCCCACTGATGACAACCGGTGCCTGCCAATGCTAGCGTTTAATCACCGATTAAACCTTGAGATCTCACATCCTCGGAAATCTTGATGAGTACTCTTAACGTCTGATCCAGTCTGACACCTCGATCCATCTATCATGTTGTCAATTAAAGACCTTAATCTTCACTCTAGCTGGCGAATCCTCGTTCACACTCCCAATCTTGCAGTACCACTAAACTCTAACCGAACACGGCCCATGCGAAAACACAATTCTCTTGAACATCCAATGACCAACCACTTATGCATCTAACACCCGCGACTGACACTACCCTCTTCCTGTCACCAGTTCTGTCCTAGCAACGGTAGTGCCTTGAACTCCAAAGTTCATCCATAAACAATTACTGACCATACCTGAACAATGATAGAACCTCTTAATGCTGACTTCATTGGAGAACAATCACTCCAACCCTGATCGAGTATTCTCTAAATAATACTCCTGCATAGGTCCCGACAAATATCCGAAATGATAACGGTATGCGCGGAACCCACTCCGTATGATGCGTCCCTCTTTGGGTTCATCAAGGACCTTTCGGCATGCAGGATGGCATATATGATCCTTGGTAACCCAAACAGTAGCAGAAAAACCGACCCGAGGTCTGACTTATCCAAACTCACTCACAATTCCAAAGCGGTACGTATTCTAAACATCCACCTAATATCATACAAGATGACATACCCGCAACATTTGGAGGAATACTGATCCCCTTCTGCTGACATGACCAATCCTGCTACCCTGCAGCAGCCTGAACCCTTGGAGTGACAAACTCCCTCGTGTACTTTCTCGTACGCGCTGCACTGACTCAGGCCCTGCTGGCCTTTCACCCAATGATCAGAAGTCATGGGTCTCTTCCCGAGACCCTCTACTATACGCATCTGGTACGCACCTCTCTTTCCAGGGTGCTTCAAATCGATCTCGCATCTGCAACTTCTTGGAAATCATATCCCTCAGGGTCTGACACCATGTCACGCTCGCTAGCTCTCTTGCCAATGACTAAGCTGCAATAACTGGGACATCCTCTGTCCCCAAACTGGGTCACAAAATCTTCCCTGAAGCTTCTTATATTCTCCAAGACTCTCACTGATTCGAGTATGGATCCTGTGCTTTCAGTAGTACGGGCCCAATACTACCTTCCACACCTATCCATACTTTCCTCAGCAATCCTCCTGAATCCTCTAAGTCACTTCCTCAAACTGGTACACCCAAGTCTCACTGAACCTCACTACTAACTCACTAAAATATATCCTAGGCTTCCCTAGGTTCCCAAACTCACCTGGTCCTCAGCTGCTGAAAGATTCCCAGTAATGTCAACTAGCTACCTCATGAATATAGCCACATGCAACAGAGATTAGATAATCCTTCGAGTAATAGACCCATCCCAAGAACGGTTGGACTCAAACAAGATCTGCGCAATAGGTTCAAATCTATCACTCTGAGATTATCCAGCCTGTGCCACATGTGACTTAGCATATTCACTTAATAGTTAGCTCACATTACTAAAGGTCCCACAAAGCACAAAGCAAGCAGCATTCAGACAATGGAAACTCTAACCATCATATTCCAATCAAGTCATTCTCTCCTCTAATCAGGAATCTGTACATGCAACTCAAAGGCTCATAGGCATAACCTAAACAGGTTATCCTGTCACTGACTGATCTGTACTAGTATGCAAGTCTACAAGCACATACAATAGGCATATAAGGCATCCTCCTAGATCCTTAGCCCTAATCTAGCATGCAGTTCTCATAATCATATCATATCATATCATATCATAACATGTATGGGTATCTTGGGGAAAACTTACTTGAGCTCGGCTGATTGCACGCATCACACACTTTGTTCTTCCCAAAGTTCTTTTCTCTTTTCAGATTCTTTTCAAACTCTTTTTAAAAAATGGTTTTACTTTTGAAAACTTTCATACCAAGCCCTTAGTTTGAGTTCAGACATACCCGAGAGTATATCCGAATCCCTCAAACCAAGGCTCTGATACCAACTTGTAACATCCCAAAAATACAGGCCGAAAATTTCATTTTTAAACACGTCATTATAAAACCAACAGTGTAATAAAACATCCGTAATATCATGTCATGTCAAAACCAAAGTATAAATAATCAAACGTGTTATCATAAATTAATATCAGAGTGTAATCCCAAAGATCTCATGTGCAGAAAAGCATAGTGTGATGTGTTGCGCAAGCCGGCTCCTTTCCTTTAAACACGAAGTACCTGAAACCAAAACTGTAAGCACGAAGCTTAGTGAGTTCCCCCATCATACCGCATACCATACAATCACATAACATACATATATTATCAGGCATATCTGGGTGCCTGACCTACCCCTTCGGTCCTCTCGACCGGATACAGACTAGTCTATCTGGGAGCTGGCCTCCCCTTCGGTCCTCTCAACCGGATACTGACTAGCATATCTGGGTGCTGGTCTCCCCTTCGGTCCTCTCGACCGGATACTGACTAGCATGTCTGGGAGCTGGCCTCCCCTTCGGTCCTCTCGACCGGATACTGACTAGCATATCTGGGAGTTGGCCTCCCCTTCGGTCCTCTCGACTGGATATTGGGGACTATTTCACCCCTACTACTACCACATAACACATATATCACATAATCTATCTAGCATGGCTGGGCATGATTGCCCCTTCGACCATACCGACCGGTATTCTGGGGGACTATCTTCCCCCTACTGTCACTAGCACATAGCATCATATCATACTAGCACAATAACATATCACAGGTAGTAGCAACCCTAGATGAATATCACAGAGACAAACATCTATCATACAATTCCTACTGGTGGGCCGGCATTGTGGCCGTAGACCCACCGCTACTGGAAGGTAACTCACCTCACATTGCTAAATTCCCGAAGACACAATCCCACACTTGCTGAAGTCCTGCAGACTCGACCCCAGCTGCTAGCTGACAGATTCCCAAACTGTCAACACCAAAATAACACCCAATTAATAATTGGGTCCCAATACATAACCATAAGTATATTCTTTGGGTAATTACTACATTACCCCTAACTTGGCTTATTCAAGCCCAAGGCCCAATCCATAAGCCCAAAGTCAATTAGAAATCAAAGCCCAACACATGGCCCAATTTTCCAAAATGGGCCTAGGCCTATACATGGTCTCATTCTAAGGCCCAACATCATATAATCATTAAGGCCCAAACTATGGCCCATCTGTGGCCTAATTTTCCAAATTGGGCCCAAGCCCCTTACATGGGCCTTACCCTAGGCCCATTAAATTACTCTAGATCATTTGCTTGATCTTGGATAGTTCATTCAATAACCCAATCATCAAGGCCCAATAGAAAGGCCCAACAATAAACCCAAGTGAAATTATGGGTTTCACATAAAATGATGATTAGGGTTAAGTTTCCTACTTAACCCATTAAGTGTAACATCCAAAATCATAATTATATCAATATTTGGAATTCCGGGCTGTTACAACTCTCCCCCACTAGAACTAGACTTCGCCCTCGAAGTCTCACTCTGAGAATAGCCCCGGATGCTGCTCCCACATCTCACGTTCCAGATCACAGGTCATTTCCGATCCCCTCCGGTGCTGCCACTGAACTAACACCAGAGGTATTTCCTTATACCTCAGAACCTCGATCTTTCGATTTCTGATGACCACTGGTCTCTTGGCATAATTCAGGCTCGCATCCACCTGAATGTCTTCTAATGGGACCACTGCCGACTCATCGGCTATATACTTTCTCAATTGCGACACATGAAAAATGTCGTGGGTTTGTCTCAAATCCGTGGGCAACTCCAAACGGTAGGCCACCCGGCCTACCCCCGCAATCACATGAAAAGGCCCAATATATCGGGGCCCCAACTTGCCCCTCTTCCTGAATCGAATCACTCCTCTCCAAGGAGAGGCCTTCAGGAGTACGAGGTCGCCGACCTGAAACTCAAGCTCGGACCGGCGTCTGTCTGCATAACTTTTCCTGTCGGCTCTGGGCGGTCAATAATCTCTGTCTAACCTGCTGAATCTGCTCTGTCGACTGAAGCACAATCTCTGTACTGCACATCACTCTCTGTAACCGAAAATTACCCAAGATGCAACTCTGCTCTAAATCTCAACGATCACTCGACCCATAAGGGTTAGGAAACCATGAACCACCGGATCTCCGATCCAAAGCCCACTTTGTCCATTCCGGACCGACTGAGAGATCCATTCTCACTCTCAGAGCAACTCTCACAAGTTCTCCTCTTGCCATCACATACACATGCTGAACTAGTCCCAACACCCGCAGGTTGGAAGACCCGATACACTGATGATATCCTCGAACATCTCCCAAGATGAACCACTACATCCACCCTACACTCTGATCAGAATCACACTGAGAATTTAAGATTCTCTCTCCCCCTGCATCCCTTCTGAGCCTCAACAGACATCCCAAACCGGATGGGTTCCTACTTCGCTGCCGCGAACACGATGCTCGAAGACATACTCGAAATACTCTAACCATAACTCTGCTCTGCAGCTTTCATTCTCGTGAGCTTGCACTCCCCTTCGGAGTTACACACCTTTCTCTTTTCCTTCCAAGGGACCCTCTTGGCCATAATGCCACTCCAACCGGTGCCACGGTGCTTGCCCCAAGCGACACCACCCTTTTTGCGTAACCGCTATTCACATACTCTGGTTCTCATTGCAGGGGCTCTCAATCCCATGCACTCTCTCCACTCATCAAAATCACTGCCTCAGCTAAACAAGATCACTAACCCGGGGCCAGACCTTCCAATGCAATCACACTGCAACATACACAATCCGCAATCTCAAACTGATCCAGCAATACCAACAGAGTCTCCAACATGATTGGACCGACTCTCATAACACATACTAGCCACTCGAGGCTATATCTCTGTGGGTCCGTACACCCAAACTCTGTGAACCCTCAGGTTCTAACTCTGGGAACCTTCCGGTTCCAGCTCTAGAAACATGCACAACATAATCCCGTGGGATTAATGCAGTACAACCCATCACGTACCTCAAACATACCAATACTCTGATCGCATAACCCCGATTACTTACTCAAGCTTGATCCCGGTCTTCTCTCAGGCCTCCACAATCAAATGCCCTAGGTCTGTATCCCGCCCCGCATACCCGACACTCGCTCTCGTCGGCCTATACTCTGAGCTGACAAACACTGCTGAATCCCAACAGCTAAGCACCCTCACATACTCATCGATCTCCCGGAGAATTCTCCAATTCTCCCCCACTAAAGCACTGACTAACTGCCACCGATCATCATTAACGACCTTTCAGAACAATCCTGCACAAAGAGAACATTTACACACTGACTGCTTCCCACAAGCATAAGCAACCCTCAGCAAAACACATCTCCTCCCTGATCAATCCACTCAAAAGAATCCGGTCTTTCAATTATCCACTCTACGACTGCAGATGCTACCCGACATTCAACCCAGTGCCGCATCTCCACTAACAACCCTCACGAACGATAACCAACGGAATTCCCAACAATAACCCGTAACCAAACCCACAACCTGCCAAAGGATGAATACCGCATCGAAAACCGCACAAGGCTACCGGCACCAAAACACCAAACTATAACCATACCAAACCATCAGGGAACAACGAATGCCAAAGCGAAAACCTGAAGCACCAATCCATAACCATGCCAAACCCGCGAAACAACGAATGCCGCATCGAAATCCACACAAGATACCAGCACAAACAATACGCCACAATCAACGCAAGACAATCAAGACATCAAGAAAGCATCATACCCGCAGCTGCCTCCGGCACTGCTCCGTCTCCCTCTACCGCAAGCCGATAAGCACGACCCTGAGCCCTTGGGGCTCCGCTCCATCCTGTCCTCCTCCTGAACTCCTCAAGGTGGTCGGTGCTAGAGCTTGCACCGGTCCTGCAGAAAGCTGTGGACAGTTGACCCTCAAATGTCCAACCTGCCGACACTGATAACAAATCCTCAAATCCCGAATTGGCACTGACTGCCGACAATCCCGTGCACAGTGCCCCTCCTTTCCGCACTTTCGGCATGCACCACCGGACCAGCAAGCTCCGGTGTAACCCCTCCCACACTTCCCACAAGTGTGGCCGCTCCGATCCCCATTCTAACATCTACGGTCCTGGACCGTTTCGGCGCCGACTGCGACTGCATCGGGGCCTGCCTCAGCTCACGCAACTGCAACTCAACCTCTAACTCACGCCACATGGCGGCCTCTTGCAACTCCAACAAGGTCTCACACCTCTGCGCAGACACGAACTGTCTGATATCCCCCTTGAGCATACTCAGATATCGGGACATCTGAGCCTGCTCCGAAGCGAACTCAGGGCAAAACATCGCACTCTCAATAAACATCCTGGTGCTCTCAGTCACCGACTCCAAATCCTACTTCAGCTCAAGGAACTCCCGAGCCAATCTCTCCCTCTCATCTCGCGGAACATAGCGAGTACTGAACATCTCTCTGAACTGATCCCCTGAAACCGCAGCCCTCTGCGCGTCGAAATATGACCCCGTGGTCAATCTCCACCAATCCTTCGCCCCAAGCCTCAATAGGTTCAGAGCACACCTCACCCTCTGATCAGCAAGGCATAAAATCGTGGAGAAACACCCCTCCATGTCTGATAACCATCTCATAGCAACAATCGGGTCCTGAACTCCATCGAATGTGGGAGGCTTCGTATAATAGAAGTTCCGATACTGAAACCCCGACTAGGTCTTCCCTTTGCCGCTGCTACAGCCGCTGTAACTGCCGCGGCAGCCGTCTCTGCGAGAGCCGCATATCGCTCATCAAACTACTCAACCATGGCGGTCCTGATCGACCCAAACAATTCTGGCAACTCAGCCCGTAACAATGCAGCAACCTCATCACGCAGGATCTCGCGAATCCTCGCATCCCGCTCGCTCGTGCTCGTCCGATCGATAACCTCCGATGGCACCGATTCACCCGGAACTCGCTCCCCCGCTCCCGATCCTGATCCGAATCCACTATCATCATGCCTCGAAATCTCCATACTGAAGGCACCCTACCAATCTCAGACACTTCCCACAATCCTGGGATCCAACTCTCGCAACCCTACCCTAGAGATCATGGTTTCCCTGATACGCGTATGGGTCCTGTGCTTTCAGTAGTACGGGCCCATACTACCTTCCACACCTACCCATATTTGTATGAAGTACTACCACAATACCCTAGAGAACATGCATAACAACTATCAACCCTCACCACTAGAGGAACACTGAGAATATCCCATAGGGGACCCTAGGCTACAGGCATCACATATCAGGCAACATTATCATGAATTCCTGAAGATCCCTAGCCTAACTCTAGCATGTTGTACTATCAAGCTCAAATAAACAAATATCATGTATGGTATCTTGGGGTTACTTACTGGCTCCGGTTGATCGTACCTCCGCGTTCTCCTTTTATTAAATTTGAAAACCATTTTAATTTCTCTTTTAAAATTATCCTCGATTTGAGACTGGAGTCACACGAATGTTTCCCCCAATTCACTCAAACCAAGGCTCTGATACCAACTTGTAACATCCAAAATCATAATTATATCAATATTTGGAATTCCGGGCTGTTACATTAAGGACTTAATCCATTAAGTCCAATATTGCTTAGATTAATTTCCGCCAATGATTATTATTTAATATTCCAAGTTATTAAATAATTCTTGTGTGTGTGACCCGATTAATTCTTAAAGTTAGGTTTTCATTGGCATTAGGGTTTTCCAATCAAAATATTAGCCCACTTATCAATTTGTTGGCCTTTTATGTCAATTAGGGCTTTATTGGGCCTATTAAACCCACTAAAATCTTAATAAGCTCATTAGGGTTTTATTGGGTCCATTAGAGTCCATTAAGCTTCATTGGTCCCATTAGAGCTCCTTTTGAGCCCATTAGGGTTTCAAGCATCCCCAATCGAGTCGACTCACAAGACAAGCACACCGCCACCCGACACGGCGGCCGGTGGCAGCAGGAGGCGGCAGCCACCACCCTAAGGTGGTGGTTCTCGGTTTTTCTTTCATTAATCCAATTTTTTTACAATTACAATGAACTCACCAAATAACACGCACACACTATACAAAAATAACACACATACACACACATCGGCGGCACATGGAGGCAGCCACCCCTCATGGTGGTGGCTGTGGTGGCTTTTCTCACTAATTCCGGCCAACCACCCTCACACCACCAGTCTCGAGTTCAACAGCAACACCTCCACAAACCTACACGGTTCTGATTTGCTCACATGATCCAACCATCGATCAAGTGGCGTTCGGAGGCGGTAGCGAACCCACAAGTGGCAGCAGCACCCACCATGGCCGGCTGCCATGGTGGTTCTTCACAGTTACTCGACCAAAACCCCACCAGCACCATAAGGCCTTTAACAGCAACTCCCAAAAACTAACATCATGAGTTCCTCCACTCACAAGGCGGAAACGGGTTACACAGAAGAAGAGAAGAAGAATAGAGGCGGCGACGCCGGTGGTTTAAGGCAGCAACCCATAACGAACAGCAGCGGCCTTCACAAACGAGTTTCCCGAAAGGCACCACCCTGGTAAAGCCAATGTCATAGCAGATTCTTTGAGTAGGAAAATAAACATGGAAAGGAGAAGGCCAATGGCGTTAAGAATTGAGATTGTCTCGATAGTTGTTGAAAGTATTAAGAAAGCTCAGCAGGAAGCTTTGCAAGAATGTAACCAAAAGGAAGGACGTTTAGGCAAAATGTTAGTATTCGATACAAACAACCAAGGATTAAAGGTATTCCAAAATAGAATTTGGGTGCCCAAGATGGGAGGTGTGAGAGATCTCATCATGGAAGAAGCTCATAAAACCATGCACTCCATTCATCCCGGTAGTACCAAGATGTATAGGGATCTGAAACGTTACTATTGGTGGCTGACGATGAAGCTAGGCATTACAAAGTATGTGGCTGAGTGTGTGAAATGCGCGAGAGTTAAGGCACAACATTAGAAGTCGTATAGGAATTTAGAGCCTTTAGTTGTACCCATGGGTAAGTAGGAGGACATTACCATGGATTTTGTAACCAAATTTACTAGAAAAAAAGGAGGTCACGATATGATTTGGGTAATCATAGATTGATTGACGAAGAGTGCACATTTCATAGCAGCCAATGAAATTTGGTTTATGGATAAGCTTGCAAATGTTTATGTGAAGGGGATAGTAAGACATCACGATGTTCCATTGACAATTGTGTCAGACCGTGACAGTCGTTTAACTTCTAGGTTCTGGAAGACCCTACAAGAAGATACGAGTACAAAGTTGTGTTTGAGTACTACTTACCATCTAAAGACTGATGGTCAAAGCGAGAGAACGATTCAAACACTGGAAGATATGTTGAGAGCTTGTACTCTGGAGTTTATGGGTAACCAAGATGAGTATCTACCATTAGTGGAATTTTCTTACAACTATAGTTACCATTAGAGCATTAAGATGACACCTTATCAAGCACTGTACGGATAGAAGTGTCGTATGCCATTTTGTTGTCTTAAAGCAGGATAAAAGCAATTTATGGATCCCGAGATTGTCCATCAAACCGTAGAGAAATTTAAAGTAATAAGGGAAAGAATGTTTGTCGCTCAGAATCATCAAAAAAGCTACGTAGATAAGAAGCGACAATCGATTACGCTTGAAATTAGAGACCAAGTGTTGCTTAAAGTCTCTATGGAAGGGAGCTATAAGATTTGGAAATAGAGGGAAGTTAATTCCAAGATTTATTGCACCATTCAAGGTTCTTCAGAGAGTTGAGAACCAAGCTTACAAGCTGGAATTGCTAAAAGAACTAGATGGTATCCATAACACTTTCCATGTGTGTTATTTGAGGAAGTTCATGGGAGAAGTTCGCGATATGATTCCACTTTTGGAGATGAGGATTGATGAAGACAGGTGGTTAATCGAAGAGTCTGAAGCAATTGTTGACCGTAAGACGAAGAAGTTACAGCGTAATAGGATCGCTTTAGTGCTTGTGCAATGGAAACATATGTCTGGGCCGAACCTCACCTGGGAGACAAAAAGCGAAATAAAGAATTGTTATCCACATTTGTTTGTTGATGCATGATTTTGGGACGGAATAATCCTAAGGGTAACAGATTTTTAATGTCCGCTTTTCTCGCTAGGCAATAATAAATGATGTAATTATAATGGTCAACAGTTGTAACCTTTTTATGAAGTAAATAAAGAGAATTCTTTGAGTATTATGTGATTTATGTGTGATTATATGTAATATATACATGCTTATAGCGATATAAAAAAATATGAAAGAAAATACGCATCTAAAAATAGAATAATAATTTGGTCGAATATCCTTGATAAAAGTTGAATTAGTCGTGATGAGGATTCCAGAGATATAAGGAACGCTCCAATCTGACTTATAACAAAGAAGTTATGACCCGTTGAAGTTTCGCAGTTCGACCTGATACGACAACGTGCGTTGTAAAAAGTGAATTTTTGATAGGTTGTCTATTAGCCTAAGTGATCTAAATGACAATCATAGTAATCGTAAAACTAAGAGTGTGCATATAGAGAACATCAAAATCTGACTTCCTAAGGGGAAATTATGATTTTTCGAAGTTTCAACGCAATAGTGCGGGTACAGAAATTGAAATTATAATCGATTAATTGTTAGTCGAAACAATCTAAGCGATAATTGAAGACTCGTGAATATGAACTCGTCGATAAAAATACATTCGAGAATGAAATTTGTATGAAGAAGTTATGAATTCCGCACGGATTTTAACATTCTCAGCCAGTCTAAATAAGAATTTTTGTTAGAGCAAGAATTAGATGTTGACGCCTTAATGAAAGCTGTAGAACTCAATGAGAGGATTTCGAGGATATAAAGAACGTCGAAAACGGAGCCTGTATGCGAATATTATGGCCATCTGAAGATCTACGAAAATTACACTTTGTTGATGACGTGGCACATTTTGGAGGCGACACGTAGCCTAGTCGGAGATTTTTAAAATAAATAAAATTAAAACCTTTTTTTTTCCTTTATTTTAAAACTTTGCGGAAAAACTTATCCTTACAATCCACATGAAAACCTTGTTGTTATCTATTCATAAGCAATATATTATAACTCTTAAGCAACAACTCAAAATTCTGATTACCGAACCATGTGATCGAAACCCACCTTTGCAATCAGAATCAACATATACTTACTTTAAGCTTCATATCTTTTCTTTGATTCTTAAAACATCACCATGTGACCCATTCACATTATGTAATAAGAATCTCCAGATAGGAACGTAATAGAGTTAGACAGTGGACTTTACCCGAAGTAGAGTGAAACCTCTTGACTTGATCAACCTTATGACCTTTCAGGTGAATAGGGCAGCTTCCCAACCAATGCCCCTTCCTTTGGCAACAAAACACATGGACCCTTTGGTAATGACACATGAGACTATCTCAGACTTAGCCTTTCTCTTTACCATTTGGTCAACCGAGTTGACTATAGCCGATCCCTTTCCATTGGGAAGAGAAATCCTTTTCTAGATATCCAATGCTACCATTGTCAATGTCCATTTAAGACTTGGGAAGTTGTTCTTTCAATCAAATTTGCTTTACTGGTGTTCCAAATCATTGCTGATTCCACAACACCAACCAAATAGATAACATCATTAAGGGTCATGTCATAGTCTGTCTCATAGTAGTCCCAAAGAGACTCACTATGTTGCTAAGAAAGTGATTGAACATCCAACTTTCACGAGACTTTGACACCCAACTCTCCCGGCTTGTCAATATGTGACTTTATCTCCAAGATGTGAGCACACATAGACTATGCTTGCCAATAGGGATTGAGTGACTTTAAACTTTTCAAGAACTTGTGGGTGAGGGAGAATAATTGGAGGAGGTGGAGGAAGTGAAGCATGATGTTGAGGGACACCATCTTCAAGAGATTTGGGAAGATCATAGTTGTCTGAACCAGACATCTATAATGGGAGAAAATCAAGTTAGTTGATTCAAAATCCTTAATATAACACCCAATATGAAATATTAAGGCTAGGACCCAACACAATATTTTATAATTTGGAAGAGGGATGCCGTAATCCAAGCTATAAAATATTTGAAGGTAGGCGAATGACGATTCACCAATTTCCACCATGAAAAACGAAATAATTTATTAGGTTTTAATTGGATTTGAAATTCCTAGATCTTTTGAGATTCATTGAACTTTTCAATGGCATGTTTCAATCTCGAGTGTGCCCTCTCAAATTTTGTGACTGGGATGCCGAGGATCACAAAACAAGGTGTGAATAACCATACCAATTCACTTGGTACCCTTAATATTATCACCTAATCAATGAGCCGGTTAACCACACACGCTCCATTGATCTATGACAAACATTAAGTCACCCTTCGTGATCCTTACTAGTCCAAGTTAGTGTGTCGGTTAACCACACACGCTCCACTAACGACTTGGTAAGGTACAAAGTGTGAATTCCATGGGCTAGCACCAAATTCACATTTTTCCTAAAGTAACTAAGATTGAGAATTAAATAAAAAATATTTAGTTACTTTATAATAATCATTATACTTTTAATGAGAATTTAAAGTCATTGTCCTACCCATTCGGCTAACGACCCTCCACCGATCAAGCAAGCGGTGGGTGAGAGTGGACACCCATTAAGTCGCCATTTTATAGGCAACAACCTTATACCCACCTTATAGACCGGCTTCGTGAATGAGGCCTACTAACGGTAAAACAACTTGTTCTTATATATATATATATATATATATATATATATATATATATATATATATAATAATAATAATTAACCATTAATGTTATAAATAGTATAAGTGTTGAATTTTAACTTTTAAAATTCTAAGTGTTGGAATTAAAGTTTATTAAAGTGTGTGAAACTTTTCCAAATTCCAAAACTTGAGGGCAAGTTTTGAAACTATTCAAAACTAATTAATTCCATGATTTATGTGTTTAAAGTAGTTTTAATCCAAAAACTCTTCAAGTTCCATAACTTGAGGACAAGTTATGGAAGACTTTAAGCTAATAAAAGAATTACTTTTCTTTATTTTTATAACTTATGGAATTAATTAAGGTTACACTTTATTTATATATTTATTAATGAAGTGACTCTTGAACCTCCATAACTTAAGGACAAGACTCTTCATCTTTTGTAACCATCCAAGACTTTTCATTTCATAACTTATGAATTAATAACTTATGTGTTTTAAGTGTGTGTTAAATAAAAGTGACCTTTGGATATCCATAACTTGAGGACAAATTATGGACTCCATTAAAACACATAAATGATCAAGAATTAATTCTAAACAATTCAACAAATAATTCCTATCATCTTCTAAATTCATAAGAACATGAACATGATCATCAAAATTTCAAGAATTATATGAACACATAAAATCATGGAATTTTGATTATAACTTTGAAATTGGTCCACCATCATCATTACCACATCAAAAACAGGTTTTATGAGTCCAAAACAGTTTAAGGTAATGATTCTAGACCAATTCCAGCACCAAAACTCAAAGATATGCTGTCCGGGGGCCCAACTCGTCGAGTGCATGAACCAACTCGCCGAGTTGGATGAGTTTTGCCTTGGACTCATCGAGTCCCTTCATGGACTCGGCGAGTCAGCTGTGCAGACAGCATAAAATCTTCGATTTTCAGCAATTTGCATCAAGTATTCAAACAAGCAAACCTAGGCTCTGATACCACTGTTGGCTTATGAGCAATCTAACACTTCTTAAGTGTGCATGCAACCCTAATAAACCTTGGATCTATGTTTGTCTAAATACATGCAAAATAATAATTTTGCCAAGGTTCATAACCTATCTAACATGGCATGGGGTACTTTTAAACATAAAAGAATTAGATGAGATTACATACCTTTTGATGATGAGTTCAATTCCTAAGGAGTTTGAGGGCCAAGCACCAATAGTGTGAATGCCTCAAATGGAATCACAAATCACCACAAACTCTTTGAAAACTTTGAGAGAGTATACACACTTGTATTTTCGGCCACACACAAGCACACACACACTAGTTCACTAGTTACCCTTAGGGACCATTTCATGCAACATAAGCATGCTTATATAGTGTACATGATTAGGGTGAAACCCTAATAACCCATGTCTTTTCCTTTCCAAGGATCCATGGGTTAAAAGCTCCATGGATCATCCATGGACTTCCATATAAGCCTAGCCCATTAACAAATGAGTGTTAGCCCACACTATATAATAACAATAGCCCACAATCTAATTAGTCTTCCTTTTAATCTCTAAATTAATTCATAATTAATTTAAGACTAAGACTAATTAAATAACATAACTTCATATTAATATATTATAACTTATAATATATTAATAAACATATGTGTATAACTCTCATAAAATTATCCATAAATAGTTTGGATGAAATGCAACCCAAATGGACCATGCCGGGTCGGGTCAAGTATATACCAAATAAGTTATGGACTTAGACACCTTATCCAAAAGGTATGAGGTATTATGGGGGAACTCATTAAGCTTCGTGCTTACGGTTTTCAGTTTTGGTTTCAGGTACCTCCTCAGCTAGGGGAAAGGAGCCGGCGCGGTAGCAGCACGTCAGACACACACTCTCTTGTTTCCGCAGTTACGAGTTTGTTCTGGGATTGATACTCTAATATTTTGTTTGATCGAATGTTGTGGTTTTAATTTGGTTTTCGATGAGAAGTGGTTCAACTAAACAATGTTTTAACTGTTAACGTTTTCTATGTAATGTTTTATAAACAAAATTTTTAGACGTGAAATTTTGGGTCGTTACAAGTTGGTATCAGAGCCCTGGTTTGAGGGATTCGGACACACCTTCGGGGGTGTCTGAACTCAAATCGAGGGATTAAAGGATTTTCTAAAAGAAAATGTTTTCTAAAATTGAGAAAAGAGTTTTGAGAAAGAACGAAGTGTGTGATGTGCGCGACCGGCCGAGCTCAAGTAAGTATTCCCCAAAGTACCCATACAAGTTTATGTTATGTTTGTCAACTTTTGTAGAACAGCATGCTAGAATAGGACTAAGGATCTAGGAGTGATGCCTTATGTGCCTGCTTTATGTGTTTCAGTTGTATGAGAATTGCATGCTAGTTATTAAGCAAACAACAAGTAGGATAGCCTGATTAGGTTATGACTGATAGTATGAGCTTAGCACTTTATGCTAGTGCAGTTCCTGTAAACAGATAGAGTTGATTGAGATGGTTACCCATGTCCGAATGCTGCTTGCTTCGTGCTATGTGGGACTCTGAATAATGGGAGTTAACCATTAGGCGAATACGTCACGTCACATGTGATCAGGGTTGAATAATCTTAGAGTGTCGGATTTGATCCTACTGTGCAGCTCTTGTTTGAGTCCAACCGTTGTAGGGACGAGTCGGGTACTCAAAGGATTATCTGAGCCTCATCACATGTGATGGTATTCGGGTAATGGCTAATTGGCGTTACAAGGAGGCCTGCAGCAGCTGAGGACTGGATAGAGTAGAATCATAGATTTCCCTAGGGTAAGCCTAGGATGAGTATAGCAGTGATCAGCAGTAGTGAAAGGGATCTGGTGGAGTCGAGGCATTCCTTGAAGAAGGTACGGATAGATGTGGAAGGTAGTATGGGCCCGTACTACTGAAAGCAGAGGATCCGTACCCAAACCAAGGAAGGCCAAGATAAGACCAGGGAACTTGTAAGTAGCAATGATCCCTCAGGAAGTATCAGTATCACTAATGATTGTTGTGATGTATTGCAGAATGGTGGTACTTCGATCGAGGCCGGTAGATGGCGGTTCAGGAGAGGGGTCAGGTTCGGGATCAGGTTCCGAGCAGGTAGATGAGGGACTATGTGAGTTCATCGCGTCAGAGATCACCAGGGGTATCCTTGAGTCGACTCCCATTATCTTCGGGTCGATCAAGGAAGGGATCATCGAGTTGATGGAGGATCGCCTCAGGGCGTTCAGGAGAAACATGGCATCTGGCCAGTCGGGTCCTCGCACACTGTCCTTTAAGGACTTCAGGGGCAGTGGTGTGCAAGATTTCCACGGGGTGAAAGACCCCATTACTGCCAGGCGATGGATTGCAGACATCGAGTCTGCACAGTTGACTAGCTTCTGCCCCGAGGGGTCGAAGGTGAGGTATGCAGCAGGGTGTTTACGGGACCGAGCCTGGGATTGGTGGGAGTCAGTGGGTGACTCGCTAGGAGCCTCAGCTATCGAGGCTATGACCTGGTCGGACTTTGTGACCAGGTTCAGGGCAGAGTTTGCGCCAGCTGTCGAGCTTCAGCAGCTGGCCAGGGAGTTTCTGGACATGAGACAGACGACGGAGACTGTGGCGGAGATCACCGCCAAATTCCGGGAGAGGGCTTTGTTGGTGCCCCAGTATGCTGGTGACGAGGATATGAGGAGGACCCGTTATCATGATATGCTACGGGCTGACATCCGGGAGCATGTCAGCTTTTCAGCTTGCCCTACCCTGGAGTCCATGATCGCTAGGGCGAGGGAAAGGGAGATTGATTTAGAGCACATTCGGAAGAGGAAGGCAGAGGCGGGGCAGGTGGTTGGGGCTTCAGGAAAGAAGCCCAGGGGATCAGATGGGAGGCCGAAAGGCCAAGGAGGACCTGGCCGCTGGGGGAAATGCGGCAGGACGCATGAGGGAGCATGTAGGATGGGATCAGCAGGCTGCTACAAGTGCGGCAAGGCGGGGCACTTTAGCAGGGATTGTACTACTCCAGTTTCGGCTATTCAGACGTCTGAGTTGCTGTGTTTCCACTGCAACCAGTGGGGCCACAAGAAGGCTAATTTCCCCCAGTTGACAGTTTCAGCGCCGGTGAAGGCGCCAGCTCCAGTGACCCTGCGGATCACGGATGGCAGATAGGGCAAGGCAGAGGCTCCAGTGGTGAGGAGCCAAGCATTTCAGTTGACTACCGAGGAGGCACGCGCCGCACACGATGTGGTGACGGGATCGTTCCATGTGAACGGTATCCCAGTTCAGGTGTTATTCGACTCGGGTGCATCCCGATCATTTGTGTCCCTTGCGTTTAGCAAGAAGTTTCATGAGTCTTCGGGCATGTTGGATTGCCCTTTGGAGGTGGAGATTGCTGATGATCGATCGGTGCGAGCATCGATGGTGTTTAGGGATTGCGTATTGCGTCTGTTTGAGGAGCGCTACTTAGTAGACGTGGTTCCCATTCAGCTGCGTGGGAACAAGGTGATTATAGGCATGGATTGGTTGAGCCCTAATGGGGGCGGTGATAGATTGCGCGCAACAACTAGTGCGGATCAGGACCCCAGGCGGGGGGGAGTTAGTGATTCATGGCGAGAGGCCGCAGTGTGGACCTGCAGTATGTTCAGCAGTGAGGGCGAGACGCTACCTTCAGCAGGGATGCGCAGGATATGTCGCGTATGTGATGGATACCCGGGAGGCGGGTAAGGCGACAGTGAGTGAGGTTCCGGTGGTGCGAGATTTTGCAGATGTTTTCCCAGAGGAGCTTCCTGGGATACCTCCGGAGCGACAGGTGGAGTTCCGGATTGACCTCGTTCCTGGTGCGGCTCCGATAGCCAAGGCACCGTATCGGTTGGCTCCTCCCGAGATGCATGAGTTGTCTACGCAGCTGCAGGAGCTGCTAGACAAGGGATTTATTCATCCGAGTAGTTCACCCTGGGGAGCCCCGATCCTGTTTGTGAAGAAGAAGGATGGGTCGCACCGGATGTGCATAGACTATCGGGAGCTGAATAAGGTAACGGTGAAGAACCGTTACCCACTCCCGAGGATTGATGATCTCTTTGACCAGCTTCAGGGAGCGTCTTGGTTTTCCAAGATCGATTTGCGTTCGGGATACCATCAGATGAGGGTCAGGGAGGAGGATACGCAGAAGACCGCGTTTCGGACGCGCTATGGCCATTATGAGTTCGTAGTGATGCCGTTTGGGCTCACCAATGCTCCTGCCGCGTTCATGGACCTCATGAACCGCGTATGCAGACCGATGCTGGATCGGTCTGTGATAGTCTTTATCGATGACATCTTGGTTTATTCCAAGACTCAGGAGGAGCATGAGGAGCATCTGAGAGAGGTGCTAGAGACCCTGAGGAGGTAGAGCTTGTATGCCAAGTTCTCCAAGTGTGAGTTTTGGTTGCGCGAGGTGCAATTTCTCGGATACCTTGTCAACCAGAACAGGATTCTGGTCGATCCGGCCAAGGTTGAGGCCGTGATGAGATGGGAGGTTCCGAAGTCTCCATCTGAGATTCGGAGTTTCCTGGGATTAGCAGGCTACTATCAGAGATTTATCCAGGATTTCTCCAAGATAGCCATACCCCTGACGCGGCTGACGAAGAAAGTCGTGGTCTTTCGGTGGGGACCCGAGCAACAGGCTGCATTTGAGACACTAAGACAGAGATTGTGCGAGGCGCCGATCTTAGCCCTGCCAGAGGGCGTAGAGGATTTTGTGGTTTGTTGTGACGCGTCCATTTCAGGGTTGGGCGCGGTACTGATGCAGAGGGGGCATGTCATTGCCTACGCTTCGAGGCAGCTCAAGCCTCATGAGGCGAACTACCCGACGCATGATTTGGAGTCGGGGGCGGTGGTTTTTGCCCTCAAGATTTGGCGGCACTACCTCTACGGGGTTCGATGTACCATTTACACGGACCACAAGAGTCTGAGGTACCTCATGAATCAGCCGAATCTGAACATGAGGCAACGTCGGTGGTTGGACGTGGTAAAGGATTATGATTGCGAGATCCTCTACCACCCGGGGAAGGCCAATGTGGTGGCCGATGCGCTTAGCCGCAAGGCGGCGCCGATCAGGGACATTTGCATGAGGATGACCGTGGTGACTCCCCTGTTGGAGCGAATTCGGGAGGCTCAACAAAAGGCTATCAAGGAGGAGCATCGAAGAGCGAGCGTGTGGTAGGTCAGGTTTCCTCCTTTGATTATGACAGCCGAGGACTATTGACACTACACCGTAGGGTGTGGGTGTCGTATCATGGAGGCGTGCGCCAGATTTTGATGGAGGAGGCGCACAAGTCCCGGTTCTCTATTCATCCCGGGGCGACGAAGATGTATAGGGATCTTCGTCTAGATTATTGGTGGCCCTGCATGAAGCGGGATGTTGCATGGTACGTTGAGCGGTGCTTGACTTGCAGGAAGGTCAAGGCCGAACATCAGATACCGCATGGCAAGATGCAGCCGTTGGATATTCCACTGTGGAAATGGGAAGATATCACGATGGATTTTATCACGAAGCTTCCCAGGACCGCGTGTGGAGTGGATTCGATTTGGGTCATCGTGGATCGATTGACCAAGAGTGCTCACTTTATCCCGATTTAGGAGAGCATATCGGCTGAGAAATTGGCCGACATCTATATCAGGGATATCGTGGCGCGACACGGGGTGCCAGTATCGGTTATCTCGGACAGGGATGTGCGCTTTACTTCCAGATTTTGGAAGAAGTTTCATGAAGAGTTAGGCACTCGTTTGCATTTTAGCACCGCCTTTCACCCGCAGACAGATGGTCAGAGCGAGCGGACCATCCAGACCTTGGAGGATATGTTGCGGGCGTGCGTGTTAGAATTCGGTGGTAGCTGGGATACCTATCTTCCCTTGGCCGAGTTCTCCTACAACAACAGCTACCACACGAGTATTGACCGTCCCCCATTCGAGATGTTGTACGGTCGGAGGTGCAGGACCCTAATATGCTGGGGTGAAGTAGGCCAGAGAGTCATGGGGAGCACCGAAGTGGTGCTCAAGACGATCGAGAGGATCCAGCAGGTTCGGAGCAGGCTTCAGACTGCTCAGAGTCGGCAGAAAAGTTACGCCGACAAGCGCCGATCCGACCTGGAGTTCCAGGTTGGGGATATGGTTCTCCTGAAGGTGTCGCCTTGGAAGGGCGTCATTCGATTCAGGAAGCGGGGCAAGTTGGGCCCGAGGTTTACTGGGCCGTTCAGGGTTGTAGCCCGCGTGGGCAAGGTGGCGTATAGGCTGGATCTGCCAGTCGAGCTCAGCCAGATCCATAGCACTTTCCATGTTTCTCAGCCGTGGAAGTGCCTAGTGCACGACTCAGCAGTAGTGCCGTTAGAGGATATTCAGGTTGATGACAGCCTGAATTACATTGAGCGCCCATTCGCAATCCTCAACAGGAAGTCGAAGGATTTGAGGAACAAGAGGGTGGAGCTAGTGAAGGTGCAATGGCAGCACCGCAAGGGTTCGGAATGGACTTGTGAGCAGGTGGACGAGATGATGGAGCATTACCCCGAGCTGTTTCAGGATCGAGCAGCAGACTTGGAGGACGAAGTCTAAAATAAGTGGGGGAGATTTGTAGCACCTGGTTCCTGGTACGTAAATCTTATTTGAGTATTTTCCATTTTTAGCCTTGGACTCGACGAGTCATAGGTCCGACTCGTCGAGTAGAGACGGGACCCCGGGACACGTTTAAGTTGGCGACTCGGCGAGTCCATATCCTGGACTCGGCGAGTCACCGATGTTGGATGAAACCCTAAGTTTCAGGGGTTTGCACCCTATTTAAACAACATATCCGCCCCAAGCCAGCCCCCATTCACCCCCCCAGAGCTCCCAACCCTCGTTCTAAGCTTGTTGATTGAGAGTTTGAAGCAATTGTTGTGTGTTCTTGAAGGTTTTGAGGCAAAAGGGGAGTAGATCAAGAAGAAGGGAAGGAATCCAAGCATCTTTGTGCTCTCTCAGCAATTCCTTTGAGGTATAACCCGTTTTCCCCCTGTTTCTATGCTTATTACTTCATTTAAGTCATTTTTGAGCCAATCCCCAAGCTTGTATGTGCAATATAAGTCGTAATAAGTTGATTGGCCTTTAGATCTAGGCAAGAATGAGCTCCAGGAGCTCAGATCTGTTACCTTTATGGACCCATGTTGCTTGTTCACCCTAGATCTACCCTTTTGTGGCATTTTGAGCCCTAAATCCCTCATTGGTGAGTATCTACACGTAAAGTTGGAAACTTTACGTGTCATTCATGCTCTAGGAACCCAGATCTGCAAATGGCATGGACTGGAATCGAGCAAAATCGCGTATATAGTGATTGCATGGCGACGACTCGGCGAGTCGTTCATCAGACTCGGCGAGTTTGCTTGCGAGTCTCCGAGTTTTCCCCTTTTTCGTTGTGTCGAGTGTGTGTAGTGAGTCACGGGGTGTGACTCAGTGAGTTGGAAGCCAAACTCATCCATGGAGGAACTCGGCGAGTCCATGCCCTGGCTCGGCGAGTTTAAGGCAATCTCCTTAGATCAAGAACAGACTCGACGAGTTGTTCATACAACTCGGCGAGTCACAGCATAATGTGTTCTTCGGATGAAGATGAACTCGACGAGTTGTTCATACAACTCGGCGAGTAGGATGAAGGACTTGAACCTCAGTTTAGAAGAAGAACTCGTCGAGTCAGCGCCTAACTCGACGAGTAGAAACGGGACCCAGGTCCGTCGATTGGACAGGGACTTGGCGAGTTGGCGAGACAACTCGGCGAGTCGGCGAGCCAACTCGGCGAGTCGGGTCAACTAAAAGTTGACTCTGACTTTGACTTATGTCATGATCAGGGGTAAAATGGTCATTTTACCCAATAGACAGTTAGCAGTGATTGATTGAGTATGTTGTGGGAATTGCAGCCGGAGGATTTCCGGAGCAGCAGTAGGCAGTCAGTTCTCTACCAGTTTAGCAGCTATTTCAAGGTGAGTTTCCTTTCCAGTAGGAATGGGTCTAAGGCACCAAGGCCGACCCGTGTAGACGAGATGTTAGTACTAGAGTGTGGGCCGAGCCCGTATCTCTGGGTTTAGTCAAGTATGATATATGTTTCAATATGATAGAGTTGCTTATACTTGTTGTCTGTGTGATACTTGTATATTATTGATTAGCGGTGGAGTGTGGGCAGGGCCCGTATCTCTCCGAGGTTGGAGTGTGGGCTAGGCCTGTATCTCCCAGATAGTAGAGTGTGGGTGAGGCCCGTATCTCCCGGCTAGCAAAGTGTGGGCAAGGCCCGTATCTTCATAGGTGTGGGCGAGGCCCGTATCTCCCGGCTAGCGAACTGTGGGCAGGGCCCGTATCTTCCCGAGTGTGGGCGAGGCCCGTAACTCCTAGTTGAACGTTGTTTGTTATATGCTTGCATGGTATGAGGTATTATGGGGGAAATCACTAAGCTTCGTGCTTACAGTTTTCAGTTTTGGTTTCAGGTACCTCCTCAGCTAGGGGAAAGGAGCCGGCGCGGTAGCAGCACGTCACACACACACTCTCTTGTTTCCGCAGTTACGAGTTTATTCTGGGATTGATACTCTGATATTTTTTTGATCGAATGTTGTGGTTTTAATTTGGTTTTCAATGAGAAGTGGTTCAACTAAACAATGTTGTTAGGGTGCAAAGTCATGCTTGGATGTAATGTTTTAGGCTTTCCTCTTTGTATGTGTAAATGGGTTGAGTCTTTTCCTATAAATAGGAAGTGAGTGACTCTCATTATGTAAGGAATCATTTGGAGTGTTAGACTAGAGAGAGAAATTGTATACAAACCCATTTGTATAATCTTTCTAGATCTAATAAGAGCTTAAAAAGATTTATTTACTCCTTGTGTTCTTGAATTTGTATGATGAATCACTAGATCTTTCCTAATTCCGCACATGCCATCATAATCAACACCACTACAATTGGTATCAGAGCTTGGTTTTCACGATCAACGTGACTTTTGAAGAACGATTCTCGGTTTGGCAATCTTTGTCACAATTTGATCAATTTTGGTGAGTCTCTCTCTATGATCTCTCTTAATTTTGTTGAATTCATGCGTTGCGTTTTTGATTTGTGATCGTTTGACTCATTGGATCAAATTTTTCTTGAAAAACCCATTTGTTGTGATCCAATAATTTTTCTGTTGATCAAAGCCCAATCCAATCCAATATTCATGTATTCGATTCGATTCTCAAATTTTTACAATTGCTCATTTGAATTGAAATTTAATTCTAAATGAATTAATTCATATGTTTGCTCCTGTTCATCAGATATATTCGAAGCCCAAATCTCATTTTAAGCCCAAAATAGATTGAATCTTGATACTGTTCATGATTTGTTTGAGCCCAAATAAATGATCCGTTACTGATTTGCATCCATTATCAAATAGATTAAATATTTTTGTGTTCAGTAGTGTTCATCTTTTCATCGATTCTTATTTCGGAGATCTCGTTCTTATTTTATCAATCTTGTCGATCGATTTGGCTGTGTTTGAGGATATAAATCTTGTGAATCGATTTATAGTTGATATCCTTTTGTTCATATCAATTATCTTGACCCGTATTCTCTCACTGTGAATCAAATATACGAATTTGTTAAAAAGGTCGTTTATTGAATGATGTTTGAAGTCGATCGGTGATTTCACTTTCAGATTTTAGTCTTTTAATGATTTTGATTCAAAGATTGGAGAACAAATAATTGGAGATCGACTCTAGAATCGAGAATCAAATGTCGAATGGAAATAATTGATGATAATTTGGATTCGTGATAATTAGATGTCGATTGATTTTGTTAAATTTGTTGATTTGGAGTCGATTTCTAATTAGATTAAGAACCGAAGAACGAACAGATGATGAATGTCGATTGTTGATTTTGGGAGTCGTATATTTGATTTCAAAGGCTTTTGTTTGTTGATTGGACGAAGCCTTGAAGATTTTGCAGTCAATGTGTTTGTTTTTGATGTCGATGAGTTTTGGGAATAAGGACTGTGAAGGTTAAACTTCGAAATGGGTTATTGATAGGGATGGATTGAAATCGAATAGTTATGTTGACAATTGAAGGTTTGGATTGCAGTTTTGAGTGCTGTTCTTTGGTCGCTTGAATGTCGATCAAATTATATCAAAAAGAAAATACTTCAAAACCTTGTTTATATGAACGACGGTTTGAGTATTGAGTGATTTTGTGTTCTTGAACAAAAAGAGAAGACTTGTGATTTGGAACAGTTGGGTTTTGATCGAAGCAGTTAAGACGAAGAACCGTAAGAAACGAAGAATCGATTTCGTTCATTTTGGGTTAGATTGAAAAGCGAAGAACAGATTTTGGTGTTTGGGGCATATAGTTGATTTTGGGTGTTGATATTCGAAGACTATGAACTGGAACAAAGAATTGTGTTTTGGGTATAATTGGGAAAAACGAAGGGTTCCTGGAATTGGAACGAAGACATGAAGAAAAAAAACGAAAAAAAAAACGAAGGGTCTAAAAGCGAAGGGTTATATTGTTGGGTGTATTTTTCGAAGGGTATAGATTTACGAAGAGGAGAGAGAAAGTATCCTACTCTTGGTATGTTACTCTTCGTATGTTGATGAATTGAAGGGTATAGATTTTTTTTGTAACACCATATACATTCAATATATCTCTTAAACACCCAAATCACCATGTTCAATTGTGCAAGCTTTAATTCCACATGCCAAACCATGTTCTTTGTCACTACAATTGGTATCAGAGCGGGTGGTCTTGATTTCATCAAGAATTGATCCTTGATGGCTATTTTGATTTGGTGATTCTTCATGTTCTTATTGATCTTTGTGTTCTAGAAATCGAATTTTTCTTTGATTTGATCCATAATTTGACTTTCTCTCTCTAGAATACTTGTTTGTATCACTTTCTCTTTCTAGAAAACCCATTCAAAATCACTTTCTCTCTCTAGAATTCTTCAAGTTTTTGTGATCATGGTGGGTTTGCCATATGATTCTTGGATTGTGATCGTTAAAGATGTGAAATACAAAGTCAATGAAGATCAATTTTATGGGTTGTTAAGCAAATTGATTTCATGGGGTAATTTGGTTTCTTATGGAGGTTTGAAGGATGATCATGGAAGCTTGGTATTTCAACCAATTTGTAAGATTGCATGGTTGAATAAAATTGCCTTGTCCATATTAGTTCGTAGTAGAAATCAAAAGGAAGGAGAAGAACGAGATTTGTTCAATAAGAAATACATTTCTCTAATTGAAAACTCAAATGATCTTCGTGCTCTTAAGTTTCTTGAAGTTTTTGACAATGGAGTTCAATGTGATGTTCTTGATGTTCAAGAAAAAGGAGTTCAAGTTGATGTTCATGAAGAAAAAGTTTTTTGCTCGATTGGAGTTCAAACCGATGATATTTTGTGTTCTTGTGATTCGTTTGAAGGAATGATTCCTTATCGGAAGCCGGTGATCCAAGAAAATCACAAGTATCAAACTCCAAAAGATTTGATTCAAACTCAAAACGTTCATGTTGTTGAAAGTGAGTTTGTTCATGAAGTCAAGTCTTCAAGATGCAAAAAGATGAGAAAGAAAAAGAAGAAGAAGATGAATCGGAAGAATAAGCGGGTTTACTCACAAAAATCGTCATATTTTATGAAGCCAAAATCCGTGAAGCAAATTTGGGTTCCAAAGCAATAATCTCCAAATGTTGCACTGAATTTGAAGTCAAAACCCAAATGTGTTGGTGGTTCTTTTGAAGATGTTCTTGGATCGTTGAAGAACACGAAGAACGAGTTGTACATCTCGCATGGTGGGTGGTACAATGTTCGATTTGGAGATTTTCTCATTCCGACAAAAGAACCAAGATCTTCCAAATTTGATTCATTCGTTGCAAATGGATCTCAATTCGTCAAAAAGATATCTCAAATTCTCAAATGGATTCCAAAATGTCCATGATTTCGATTCGTATTTTGCGTTTTTCAATTTTTGATCGATTTGCCTCATTTGATCAAATCCGTTTCAACCCCATAGTTGATCCATTTATTTTTTTTTATCAAACACAAAATCAAAATTCTACTCTTACAATTTATTTTTAAATTTGAAATATTTTTTTTCAACAATGCTACTGTTCATATGATATCATTTTTGGAAGCCCAACCCTAAACACCTTTTCTCGTTACTATTCATCCTATTCAATTGAGCCCAAATCGTATTATACTCGTTGTTTCCTTAGTGCAATTCGTTATGCTTGGTATTGGTCATGCTTGAGCCCAACAATTTAATAAATTCATTTGATAATAGAGTCCGTGTTGCACGATTCTGAAAAAGTCGTATGTTCGTCATCGTTTTTCACGTTTGAACATTCTGATAATCGACGATTGTTCGGCTGATGTGTTTTCTTTTCGGTTCTTCATTCTCAATAATCAATATTGTTTGAACATCGATTTTGGTTATTGAGTTAATCAATCGAGGTATTTCAAGAACAAACGAATTCAGAAAAGTCAAACAAAAGTCAAAATTGAAATTTTGCTTGTTGATCAGTGAATCTCGAATTGAAATTGGTTAATGAGAGTTATAGTTGGCTTCGAATTTGTAGTTGAAATCGATTTTGGATTTGGATTGTTTGGAATCAATGATAGTCGATGTCTTTGGATTCGAAATGGGAGCATCGATAGTTTGATTTTAAAAATCGTCGACATGACGAATTTGCTTTTGACGATTTGTGTAGGAGAAAGTGAAGTTTTGGGATTGAACAATCTCAAAGTTGAACATGTTAAATTGATGTTTTAATTGTTGACTGCTGGAGTAGAGGATTGCTACTTGGCATCGAATGAAATTATATTTAGCTGGTCCAAGTAGAGTGGGTTGATAATCGGAGTGTACAATCACAGGTTTAAGGTTGATGTTCATTGTTTCGAAGGGAAGGAGGTGTGGTTGGAAACGAGATGAGTTAATTGACGTCCTTGTTGTTGAAAAGCGAAATCTTGGAGTCGATTGTAGAAATCGATGTGCGAAGGGTCTGATGTTGCAATACTTTCAATTTGTAAATCAATTTGGAGTCGATGGTTGGCGATTCGCTTTGGATTGAAAACCAAAAAGCGAAGTCTGGAAATTGAATGGTTTGTCTAGGTCGATTTTCAAATGGAAGATGGTTGATCGATTTTGAAAGCTAACTGTTTGAAGTTACTGAATTTGCTTTTGGAGTCGTCGACTGTTTTGGATGGAAATCAATCGTATTTGGTGCCGATTTTGAGAAATTGATGATTTGGTGTTTGTCGATTTCGAAAGTTTGGGTTATGGATTGATTTTGAGGAATCGATCTCTTGATTTGTTTTGTTGACTGAAAAACGAAGATTTGGGAATCGATTTTCAGTGATGTTGATTTACGAAGATTGGGAAGTTTTGGATTAAAATTCGAAGGGTATATGGATGAATTGAAAAACGAAGATTTTGGAGTCCAGATTCGAAGGGTACAAAGTTGTTTTGGATTTGAATGAAGGGTTACTGGTTTTTTTTTTCTTTCGAAGGGGAGAAAGAAAGAGTCTTCGTACGAAGGGTTGAAAAAAAAAGTCTTCGTAAGTTACTGGTTCAAGTCAGAAAAAGTCGTCGTACCTGTTCAAGTCTTCGTTTCCGTGTAATTGGGGAAGAAACAAAAATGTTTCAAAATTGGACCCTGCAATTTCGAAAACATGGCAAAATTGGTCCAGATTCGAATTTGGAGCAAAACTTGATGAGAATACAGAATTTTCGAAGTGAGTCCCTACAGTTTCGAAAAGTTGGCAGAAAATACCCAACTTCGAATTTGCAGTAAAAAGCTGAGAAATTGAAGAATTTTACAGTTCTGATCCCTGTAGTTTGTGCGAATTTATATTTTCTACCCAGTTTCACAAATGGGGGAGAATTTCGCATTTGACGGTTTTTGGCGCAACGGGTCCCTGCAAGTTTCAGAAAGTGACAATTTCTACCCGGTTTTTGAAAAATCTTGCAACTTTCACTAAAAAAAAATCAAAAATTTTCATTAATTGAAAATTTTTTGTGGCTTTTTCGTGATTGTTTTTCCGTGCAAGATTTTTGGTGATTCATTTTTGGTACACATCAAGGGGGAGTATCGTGAAGATTATTCCTCGGGCGCTTCTCATCCTTAGTGGGTTTTATAATCATTTTTTTGATTATAAAAAGGGGGAGAAATGATGGGTATTTGAAGCTTCTCGGGTTTGTCGAATATTCATTTGCGGATTTGAAGACCGGTGTTACTTCGAGGGGGAGTTTGGTCTTGATCGCGCTAGCTCGTTGGAGATTAAAGTCGGACATCCAATCCTAACTTTGAGGGGGAGAATGTTAGGGTGCAGAGTCATGCTTGGATGTAATGTTTTAGGCTTTCCTCTTTTATGTGTAAATGGGTTGAGTCTTTTCCTATAAATAGGAAATGAGTGACTCCCATTATGTAAGGAATCATGTGGAGTGTTAGACTAGAGAGAGAAATTATATACAAACCCATTTGTATAATCTTTCTAGATCTAATAAGAGCTTAAAAAGATTTATTTACTCATTGTGTTCTTGAATTTGTATGATGAATCACTAGATCTTTCCTAATTCCGCACATGCCATCATAATCAACACCACTACAAATGTTTTAACTGTTAACGTTTTCTATGTAATGTTTAAACAAAATTTTTGGACGTGAAATTTTGGGTCGTTACAAGTGCATAGTAAATTTGACTTACACATACATATGAAGTATCTAGATGATTATATGCTAAATGTGCCTACTGTGTGTACTTCCTAATATATGTGTTAGATGAAATATTATAATATGATTTTATTTGATTTAATCGTGTGTGTGTGTGTGTGTGTATATATATATATATATATATATATATATATATATATATATATATATATACATATGGGGTAGAAAGTGGATGATAATGGTGAAATAGATGAGATGAGATGATGATAAGATAAGAGGCCTTGACTTTATAAATGATCTAGCTGTTTAGCATAGTATAGATGATGACCAAGGACTATCTCAGACAGTCCAGGGGAGCTCTGACAAGCTCACAACTTAGATGTGTTTTTTGAACTATGTGTGCATTAAAAATATACTCCATCCCCCCTGGTTGTCTGTGCTAAGGAATCCTTAAGCAATGTTGTCTACCCCGATGCTTATAATGATCCTTAGGATAGGTACCTTGAGACTAGTATTTAGGGTCATAATGCGAGGATAACAGAACAGTAATGGGTAATTGAGTTGAATTGTTTGATGAAAAGAATATAATTAAAGAACTTAATTATTATGCGTTGAAATCCAATATACTCACCAAGCTTTCCCAAGTCTGATCCACTTAGTTTCCTTGTATCATAAGTAGCGATACAAAAGCACATGTGTGTTGAGATGATTCCGATGAGAGGATATTGGAATGTAGACCAAAATGTTAATGTACTATTTTGTAAGACATGTAATCTTTCGTTTATGCTTATGTATTGTATTAACGATGTCATCATAAAGTTTTTAATATAAATAAAGAACATTTCTTCAGAAAATGATTTGATAATATTATTATCATGTTTTGCGAATAAAATCCGTATTATAATTCTTTAAAAAGAATACTCTGATTTTTAGTAAGCATAAATAAATCGGTTTTTTCTGATCATGAAATTTGGGGATGTCACACCAAATGTGCTAGTTACCCCAAACCACAAGAACCATTCGTGTAATTTACTCTTATTTTTTTTTTCTTCGGATGCATATTAAATTATGGTTAGTTACTTATAGTGCGTTTAGTTACGGAAAAATAAGCTGTTTTCGGAAAAAAGTTCCAAGAAAAATGAGAATTTTGAAAATACATTTAGTCTAATAAATTTTCTAAATTTTTCACGGAAAATGAAAATTTTCCATTTTCCAAAATTATAAAGAACTTTAAAAATTTTAGAAAACAAATTATCATTGTTTTTCATATTTTTCTAATTCTAAGATATAAACACACGCCCACCCGACCCCACCCACATCTGTCTACCCTCACCTTAACACCCCCAACTCACCACGCCCCTACCCAAGCACACCACCCACTCCCCCACACCCCCACTACTCTACCTCACCCCTACAGACACACACCTACCCACTACCACTACTACCATAATCATCGACCTACAATCACCACCCCGCCGCCACCACTACCACTCACCACCACCACAATTGCCACCCCACCTTACCTCACCGACCTACCATCGTCACCCCGTCGTCACCACTACCACTCACTACCACCACAATTGTCACTATCGTCGCCACCACCACTGTCACCATCGCCATTACCCCCACCACTGTCATGACCACCACCACTGCTACTGCCATCCCGTTGTCGCCACCACCACAAAATCGCCATCATCTACACCATCACTGCCACCGTCGTCACTTTCACCGCTACCACTGTCGTCACCACCACTGCCACCCCCACCATCGCCACCACCCCACCCTACTACCAGTACCGTTTTCTAAAAAATGAAAATCGATAGCAAAATACACATCTAAATACGTCTTCTAATTCAACAAAAAATAAAAAAAATAAGTTTTAATTGCATTTTCTAAATTTTCCAATGAAAACCGAATAAAAAACAAAAATTAAAAACGTTAACAAAAAACATAAAATAAAAATTGTTTTTCCGTAACTAAACGCAATTTTAATTTCTGTATTTCTAAGTTATTTAATTTTAATATTAAAAGAATATTAGACTTTTAATATATTCTGATTCAAGAAGGATATGAAAGAAAAATACGAAAGGTCGTCGAAGAAAACCAATTAAAGAAAGAAAACGGAGGACCTACGCTTCCATAAACGAAATTAAGATCAATCAAACCCTTTCCTTTTTTCCAAAGTTCAATTCCTTCGGAATCCATACAGATCGATAAAACAAGACTTCTGTATATAGAGATATATACAAGAATAGTCGTTGCACACCATGGGTTGCTCCTCCTCCCTTCCAGGTATCCTAAATTTCGTATTTTAGGGTTTTACTGATTCTATATTATCAACCTAAAAATTTTAATCAGTGCCCTTATATTCATTTATATTATCGATCTTGAGCTGGAAAAAGTATTAATTAGACTTTGTATTGAAATTGCTTCTTATGCTTGCTGCTAAAACCGCCTTGTTACATGACTTAGCTTTTGCGATATTTCTTTTGATCATTTGATTGTTCTTGGGGATTACTGGTTGCAGATAGGAGTGTTGGGCGGGTGGGTGGGCTTAATCCCGACGGCGGAGATTCTGATGCCAAAAATCTACGTGTTAAGGTTGTTCTTTTGTTTACAGTCTGAAAGTTAATGTGTGTTTATGTCGCATTAATCCATAGATATGCTAGATTTTGTTCTTAATTTCATTTAGTACTATTAGTCTATTACTAGCAATTGTCAGATAAGACCTGAACAATTTCCATGATTGAAAATAAATCCTGATATATGAAATAGAATGGGAGATAAAGTGTTGTATACATGTCTATTTTATTCTAGACTGAATAAACTGTCACTACATAATCATTTTACCCTTGTATTCCAACAACTAGTTCTCACATTATTCATCAATTTTAACATGAGAAGAGTTGGTGGAAATATTTAGAAGGGTAAATAGGTAAAAGGATTGGTCTCCAAACCAAGTTTTTTGAATTAACCCATCTAGTAATTCTATCCAGAGTAATTAAAAAAAAGTACAATTGTCCAGATTAAATGCTTAACCCATAAAGCTCATTAAGTAAAAAAGAAACAGCCTCTAAACACTATAATGGGAATGACATCACTTGATGAAGAGAAATAAATATTAGGTAATTTGACATGACACAAGAAATGTATAAAATGCTATCTAAATTACTTTCATGTATTAAGTTGTCAAAAGATATTTTTATTTTTATCAATAAATGAAAATTGATTGGCAACATTTTGTTTATTACAGCTGGTGCTATTAGGGGACTCTGGTGTTGGGAAAAGCTGCATTGTTCTTCGCTTTGTTCGTGGTCAGTTTGATCCAACATCCAAGGTTTTACTTATATAAATATTTCTTTTTCCACTTATATAATAAGATTTCATTTCATATTAAACTTTTTATATAGTTTTTACACTTAAAATAGTAATTGATTTGATATGCTTTACTATTTTTTATCTAATCTCAGGTCACTGTTGGAGCTTCATTCTTGTCACAAACAATCGCTCTCCAAGATTCTACAACAGTAAAATTTGAAATCTGGGATACTGCTGGCCAAGAGAGGTTAAATTTTTTTTTGTTGACTTGGTCAACAGGGATTCCCATCTTTCTTACTTCTTATAGAAAGATAAAAAATAAAAATAAATATATATATTGTATTTTTCAGATATGCAGCTTTGGCTCCACTTTATTACCGAGGTGCAGCTGTTGGAGTTATTGTATATGATATAACTAATCCTGACTCATTCCATAAAGCTCAATATTGGGTCAAGGTATTGTGTTTCTTTATTGATTCCGATGGAACTGGAATTCTAGATTCCATTCCATGCTTAATGGATTTCATATTCCTAGACCAAAATAAATACCTTTTTATGTTGTACAGGAACTACAAAAACATGGTAGCCCAGATATTGTATTAGCTTTAGTTGGAAACAAAGCTGATCTTCAAGAAAAACGAGAGGTGTCAGTTCAAGTAAGAAACTTTCCTCATTTCAAGGACTAAATATATATATATTGTCTTTTTTGCCCTTGCTTAACCATGGTTGAGTTTGTTTTTTTTATTAACCCAAGGATGGAATCGAGTATGCTGAAAAGAATGGCATGTTCTTCATTGAAACTTCTGCCAAAACAGCTGATAACATCAATCAGCTATTTGAGGTAAAACAGTAAAACTTGGTTTTTATGTGAAAAAGAATCCGATGACGTGGCATTATTGATGACTTGGCATTGTTTTTTTTTTTTTTTAACAGGAAATTGCAAAGAGATTACCACGACCTTCTGCATCATGATACCCATTTGATTTAAAATATCAAGTAAACATTATGGTGTGATGAAGGGGGGTTATTTATGTATATTTGTGAGACAGTTGTTTGATGTTGATAAACAATGTATTTTGTTGATTTTGTGTTGCATTTGCCAGACTAGAACTGTTGTTAAAAATGAAGAAACAATATTTTTCGCTATGTTGCAAATTAGTTACTGTGTAATCAACTTATTTCTAACGATATTTTTGCCTTATAATATGTTGAAACTAATAAACTATTATGAGTAGAAATAAACAAATTACCCCACAATCGCACTATTCTTATGTGGGACCCATAAACATTTTAATAACTAGAAAAATAACTACCTGCAATCGCATTATTTTTCCAACAAACATTTTGAAACCACATCCAGCATGGCAGCCATAAAACAATCCGATATAGTGGTGGTCATCGTCCCTTTTCCGGCACAAGGTCATCTCAACCAGCTCCTCCACCTCTCCCGCCTCATCGCCGCCTACAACATCCCAATCCACGTCATCACCACCACCAGTCACGCTCGCCAAGCCAAGACCCGCATCCATGGCGCCTGGGATTCACTTTCAATCGACACCATCCACTTCCATGACTATCCAACTCCGCACTTCCCCTCCCCTCCACCTGACCCCACCGCCGCCATCAAATTTCCCTCCCACCTCATCCCATCTTTCAAATCCGCCATGCATCTCCGACAACCCTTTGTCGACCTACTTTCGACAATATCGCCGGCGTCAAAACGAGTCGTCGTCATTTACGACTATCTCATGGGACCAGTTGTTCAAGACGTTGGTTCTTTTCCTAACGCCGAGGCCTATATGTTCTCTTGCTGCTCCGCTTTCGCTTCCTTTTGGTATCACCAGGAAGCCACCGGCCGGCCACCTCTCGACGGCGAACTAGAATCGATAAAGAAAGAACTCCCTTCTGGTGAAGATTGTTACTCAACAGATGGTTTACAGTTCATTCTCTCCACAGATGTTTCTTACAAGAAATTTACATCTGGTACGATTCTCGATGCTTGTAGGGTTATCGAAGGGAAATACATCGATCTACTCGAACAAGAAGAGAATGAAGATCACCAAAAGCTGTGGGCCCTTGGCCCATTCAACCCAGTTGCCATAACTCACGATTCAACTCACAAACGACATAAACTATTCGATTGGCTCGAGAAACAAAAACCCAACTCAGTTCTATATGTTTCGTTTGGGACGACTACTTCCATCAGCAATGAGCAAATCCAAGAGATCGCTTTGGGTTTAGAAAAAAGTGAACAAAGTTTCATCTGGGTGTTGAGAGAGGCTGATAAAGGCGATATCTTTGATGAAGGGGAAGTTAGAAAGATCCAACTTCCAAAAGGGTTCGAAGAGAATGGGTTGGTGGTGGCGGACTGGGTACCACAGTCGGAGATCTTGGCCCACCCGTCCACCGGTGGTTTTATGAGTCACTGTGGGTGGAACTCGAGCATGGAAAGCATCACCATGGGTGTGCCAATGGCGGCATGGCCGATGCATTCTGATCAGCCACGAAATGCTATGCTTATAACTAGAGTGTTAAAAACTGGAATGTACGTGAGGGATTGGACGCAAAGGAAGGAGTTGGTGAGTTCGACGGTGGTTGAAGGGGTGGTCAGGAGATTGATGGCGTCTGATGAAGGGGAGGAGATGCGGAAAAGGGCGGCTGAGCTAGGTGATAGGGTGCGGCGATCGGTGGTGGATGGTGGCGTTACGCGGATGGAGTTGGATGCATTTGTCGCTCATGTGACAAGATAGAGACTGCTTGTGGTCTGGAATATGGAATTTGATGATAATATAATATAATATTCGAATATTGATAGACAATTCCATGATAATTTACGGAGAAAATTGATTTTGGTCTCAATTTTCAGAGCATGTTTTAAGTCATGTTTTTTTTTTTTTTTTTTTTTTTTTTTTTTTTTGGGGGGGGGGGGGGGGGTTGAATTCATCACCATTCGCGCATTTTTATTTACTTTTAAATTATCAATTTAGTAAAAAATAAATTTAATTTAAATTTTAAAACCCAATGTTTCATTAGATAACGAGAAGTAAAATTGCTTTTCATACCCATTTTGATAACAAAATATTAATAATACGTACGGTTTTCTTTATTCCCAATAAAATATTAAGTTGCTTTCCTTCTGCTGACTTCTTTTAGTTGTAAAAAAGCAAAAGTGGAAGGTAAAAGTATCGCCATCCGTGGGACTCGAACCCACGACCACGTGGTTAAAAGCCACGCGCTCTACCAACTGAGCTAGAACGGCTACATGTACTTCCAAACCTTAAAAGGTTTAATAACTACCATAATATCAAATATCATAGCTATGATTAAAGAAAAAGGAAGAAGAAAACTTCAAATTTGATTTTTTATGGATTGAATATAATATGTTTAAATGTTTGTAAAAAATAAATTTAGGTTTGTTAACGAATTTGGTCCTTGTAATTAATAATAGTTTAATTTGTAACGTTAACTTGTCTACTTAACGAATTTAGTCTTTTCCAATTCTCGCTCATTAACCTTTTTTTTTCTACGATCATCAAACTTTAAAATAAAATCTTAACCCAAAACAATGATACCATACAATTTTATTCTGAAATTTTCTAATAATGACAAATATAAGAAGTATTAATCGTGAAAAATATTACTATAATTAAATATTAAATACATTTATTATGGAGATTATTAATGCATTTCACATTTAATTATCGTAATATTTTTTATAATCAATGCATTTCATATTTAATTATGATAATATTTTTCATTAATTAATTCTTTTTATAGATTCCCTTAAGACACCTTATATGTTGCCTTCCGGCACATGTTAAAAAATCTCTTTTATTTTATCTCTCCTATTAATATTGTTGACAATACAGATCATTAGGCCACTATATCAATTGCTTGATGCAACGAGGTTATGGTAAGTTGGTCCGCTTCCATGAATAATCTTTTGGTAGGTATTACACATTGCAATATGAAAAATGCAAAAAAATTTATATATACTTTCTTATTTTGTTTTCTTGTAAAGGTGTATTCGAAATTAGACGGTTACGAAACTTTGTTTTTTGACATTGTTCTTGGCCTTGTTGATTTACTCCGCAAAATATTTAGCGTGAGGTTATTGAATTCATGGTTCAATAAGACGGCATAAGCGCCTTTATTGTGGAACATGTGTTGTTGTCTTATCCTATCTTAGTAGGCTTTGGTGGTTGTTATTCGAGTTCAAAGATACGAACAAGGAGGTTATTGGAATTTGTTTTGAACAACCAGATTTTATAGAAACCAAAGTTAGTAAACCGCTCACAAACGTTACAAAGGAGTAGATAGAATATGATTTTGTAACCAAACATCTCTACTAGAACTTATTTTTATGTTTCTATACACAAACAAATTATAGGAATAAACAACCAGACTGTCGATTAGAGAATTCCTCCTAATGTTATGCTCATTGAAAATAATGGTCTTCCAAATTAACCATCACATCATCATTATTATTGCCTACAAAGTCATACGTCAAGTGTTATGCTCACTGAAAATAATGGTGTTCCAAATTAACCATCACATCATCATTATTATTGCCTACAAAGCCATACTTCTAGTAGAAGACAAACGAATGAAAATGATCCAAGCCATTACCTATTTGACCAAAGAAAACACAAGTGTCATAATGTCACACCACTTACTAATGAAATTCTACAATTCTTCCACGACTTTGCTAGTAATAACCAGGTGATTAATGTCTTCTATATCTGAGTTAATGTATGTCACGACCAAAGAAAACTTTGATAATTAATGTCTTCAATATTTGAGTTACAAACACCACAAATCATCGTCGAAGTATCAATACATTTAGCATCCAAATTCATATGAGTCTGCAATTTTTTTGAGAAGACAACGCTAATAGAAAATGCTCACCTTGCGTGGAGGGTAATTATTTCACTTAGTAGAAAAAACGTCATCAGGAAGAGAGTTATCATTGATGAGTTTTATAGCCTCTAAGACCATGAATTGGTTACTACCACCTACATCTTATACCCCACTACCATTTTGGAATCAAAGAAAGAGGGATCAATCAATACATCACACAATTATTGTAAGTGAGCAAACAGTGTTCCACCTTGAATCGCTTGACTCCAATCCCAAGTTGAAAAGCACCATCTTATCTCTGGTTAATATGACAATCTTGTTGCATGTCTAACATATAAAGGCGGTGAAAATACACCATCAGAGGATATTCTCCAATCCAATGGTCTTTCCAAAAAGAAGTAGCAGCGTCATCACCAACCTTTCTTTGAAAAACATCCCGAGAAACTAGAGCATCATCATACAACTGATTTATGGCATCAATTATATTCTCTCAAACATCATTGGTCTAAACTGAGGCCTCATTCCAACTAAGACCTCTGTAGAAGAATTGTATTTGAGAAATCGATTATGAAAAAGATCAATCAATGTAAAGAGCTCAGAAAGTAAACAAGACTTTGAAGTTTGTATTACTCTCAAATAAGCTTGATTACAAAAATAGACAACGATATTGGAAAACTTGTATGTCTAAATCTAAGCCCAATCCCTATATATAGGGAAACAGAGAGTACAAAAAATACTAAGTCTAAAACTGTAACATCCCCCTCTGGCACGTATCACAATATTGTCCGCTTTGGGCCACTCGACACGAGGACTTCCCAGGGGGTCACCCATCCTGGTACTACTCCCGCCTGAGCACGCTTAACTGCAGCACGTATCACAATATTGTCCGCTTTGGGCCACTCGACACGAGGACTTCCCAGGGGGTCACCCATCCTGGTACTACTCCCGCCCGAGCACGCTTAACTGCAGAGTTCTTATGGGATCTGCTGTCGGCACGAGGACTTCCCAGGGGGTCACCCATCCTGGTACTACTCCCGCCCGAGCACGCTTAACTGCAGAGTTCTTATGGGATCTGCTGCCCTCACGACTTTAAAATGCGTTGTGATAAGGAAGGTATCCACACCCTTTATAAGGAATGCTTAGTTCTCCTTCCCAGCCGATGTGGGATCAGATCTAACCCACTTTCACCTCCCATTATAGGGTTCGATGTCCCCGTCGAACACATCGACCCGTGCCCTGGCTCTAATACCATTTGTAACATCCCCATCTGGCACGTATCACAATATTGTCCGTTTTGGGCCACTCGACACGAGGACTTCCTAGGGGGTCACCCATCCTGGTACTACTCCCGCCCGAGCACGCTTAACTGCAGAGTTCTTATGGGATCTGCTACCCTCACGGCTTTAAAACGCGTTGTGATAGGGAAGGTATCCACACCCTTTATAAGGAATGCTTAGTTCTCCTTCCCAGCCGATGTGGGATCAGATCAGGGACATCCGATAAAATTGGAACGATACAGAGAAGATTAGCATGGCCCCTGCGCAAGGATGACACGCACAAATCGAGAAATGGTATCAGAGCCAGGGCACGGGTCGATGTGTTCGACGGGGACGTCGAACCCTATAATGGGGGGGGGGGGTGAAAGTGGGTTAGATCTGATCCCACATCGGCTGGGAAGGAGAACTAAGCATTCCTTATAAGGGGTGTGGATACCTTCCCTATCACAACGCGTTTTAAAGCCGTGAGGGCAGCAGATCCCATAAGAACTCTGCAGTTAAGCGTGCTCAGGCGGGAGTAGTACCAGGATGGGTGACCCCCTGGGAAGTCCTCGTGCCGAGTGGCCCAAAGCGGACAATATTGTGATACGTGCCAGAGGGGGATGTTACAAAAACTATTAAGCTTCGTATGAAAGTGACTTAGCAAATATGTTACATATGAAATTGACTAAACACTATTAGACTCTTTACAAGACTTCGACCCTTACAATCTCCCCCTTTGTAAACGAGTCAAACTACTCAATTCGTGAGAATCTGAGCAGCAAAGTGCATCATCCTTCGTATCTCCGAGTACCAGGTTAAAACCTTCATTAACTCCTTCTTGTCACCATCGTTGTTTTTCCTGTAGTTGTTCATACGAACTACAAAGTTCGTATATTGCGACGTTGTATATCTTTCGATCTCAACAACTTGAAAGAGAAACCTCTTAGCCTTCCCCTTCGTGTCCTTCCCAACAAAAACTAAACCAAATGGTTTCAAACATATCTCTCCATCAGCATACTTCTTCAACTCAGCTTGTGGCTTCGAAGGTTCCATAGCTACAGTTACTTTCCTATCCAAACTCGAAGCCAATTCTTCGTCCGTTAGGGCCAGACAATCATAATAATTGTCAATAAAGATTTTAATGTGAGCAAGACCTAGTCTGAACACTTCTTTGTCTGTACCCTTGAGTTGAGATGCTTCCATTTCTTTTAAAAGCAATGCAACTTGAATAAGATCATTCAAGTTCATTAAAGGGAAGTCTGTAATGTTGAAGTCGAATGATTTGTTGTTTGCACGAACAACATGATACCTGAAATTTTGTATCATGTCTTCGAACATGACATCCTTCTTAATAGCAATAACTTTCTTGATCTTGACCAGGGACCACACTTCATCTTGATCTTTTCCAAGTATAACAAGAAAACGAATTTTCATGTGTGTATAGTCATTTGGGTTCTTGAATTTCTCACTAACTTTGTATTGTGCAGTGATAAACATCATTTCATTGATCAAAAAGTCCAACTGACTGAAATCAGTGTTAGCAATCGAATAGCTCTCTCTCGGCTTCTTCTCGAAAGCATACATGTGATTAAATGCAACTCTCGACTCGATTGATTCATATGAATATAGCTTCTTGGGATCACCTTTGTCCATACCAGGTGGATCATTCTCCCTCAGCCTCAAAATACTTTGAATATGCCTTTGAATTTCTATCTCAGCTTCGACTTCTGCTTTCTTTTCTTCTTTAGACTTTTCAATTAAAATACCTTTCCCTTTATCTTTCAAATCATGATTTGGTTTTGAGGAACTTGAACTACCCCCTTCTATAGCCGAACCAATCACAATCCATTTCAGTTTTGTAATCGGTTTTGTGGTTATTACAGTTGTTGAGATGGGGTCAGACTTCATTGGAATTGAAACATGGATTTGTGTAGAAATCACCTTTCCAACAACTTTCGAATCTTCAGTTGTCTTCTTCTCACCTTCTCCCTTTTTATTCACATTCGTTCCTTTGCTCACCTTCTTTTCTCCCCCTTGCACCCCTGTGACAATAGGTGGGGTATTCTGTGGCAGCATTTGAGCAAACTTCGATATGGGAGCAACTGCCTTCTGAATGACTTGGCCAATCACATTCAGCTTATGAGTAAGGAACTCAGGAGTTAAAAAGGAATGTTGAGCAGGCTTCGATACAACATTTTTCAAGTCAATGATTAACTTCTCTAACTTCGCAAACTGATCCTTGTCATCAGTAGCTTTAGATTCGAACTTCAACACTGTATCTTGAAAAGTCTTGATAAAATTTGTAACTGCCCCAGCAATTATATTGACCTTCTCATGAATTGAATTGTACTGAGAATGCATATTATTAATCTCCTGAGAGACTTCCTTCTTCAACTCTTCTATTTTCAAGTTGACATCTTTTCGAACCTTTTTAACATCTTGTACGAAGAGAACATGACGTTCCTTCACAACAGACTTCAATTCATTCAAGGCTCCTTCAAAGTTTCCTCCTTGAGTCTTTATTTGAAGCTCATTATTCTGATCAGATGCATCTATCTTTTCAAGAAGTCTTCGTTCAACAACTTTTAACATAACATCTACTTCAATACCCGAAACCGAGTGTTTTGCTCCGGAATCAGCTTAGGACTGAAGAATAGAGTTTAACTGCATGTTCAGGATTTTGAACTGCTTTCCTGACATTAACATATGATCAGGAATCTCCTCCTCTTCCGAATCGAAATGCAATTCGTCGAAAGTTCCTCCGAAACCTCCTTTTTCTATTTCATCATTAGAATGAGGTTTGATTGTGTCTGTGGATTGGGATGGAAAAAGAGTAGTGATAGGCTGTTGAAGGATAGATTCAAATAATGGAGATGAAGTAGAAGTAGTTATGGGTTGAATGACTGGTGGTAATGAAACAAATGAAGTTGAACTGATGGGTGGTAATGAAGAAGAAAGAATTATAGGCTGTGAATTGTCAACACTCATTGTAACATTCGCCACCGTATCAGATACGTTAGCAATTATGTTAGAAATAGGAACCTCCTCATTAAATGACTTGGTTACCACTATTTCGAGTGGAATTGTTGTTGTGGGTTCAACATAAATAATAGGATCAACGAATGAAGTGATAGGAACATAAGTTACCATGGGAGAAGACAAAATTGGTGGTGTATCAGGTACCACTTTGTTGTCGGATGAATCATCAGGAAGTGGAATTTTTCGTTTGCGCTGCTTCTTTGATATATGTTTGATGACATCATGAGCCCTTCGTTTTTTAGACGATGGAGAAGCAGGAGCAGGGATCTCTCGAATAATAACTCCTTTGGTACTAAGTTGAACTTTACGAACTGTTTACGAGTCATCAGACAAATTTCGTTTGTGAGATAACCTTCTTAATCTCTTCAAAACTCCTGACCTTGATGGCAACAACTCCTTAGAAGTCTTAACAACACCAGTCTCTTCTGTCTGTTTCATATCACTGTCAGGCTTGTTCTTAGGAGACTTGGATGATGGCTTTTTCATACTTCTAACTGGTATCTCTGCTTCATCATCCTTCAACTTCTTGGATTGTTTAGAAGTTCCAGCATCGACTGTTAACAAAACCCCTGTTTCAACATCTGGATTAAAAGCCTTCAAATATTTCACAAGAACCTTATGAGTAGGGTTCACCTTCTTTAGCATAGCATCAGGAATATGTGCTACACTAGGAAAAATATTGAGATCATCTTCGACTGTCTTTGGGAACTGATACTTCGTGAATTCAGCAGTATCCTCACCCTCAGGGAATCGAATTCCCTCTTTCCCATATACTTTCTCCAAGATTAAACTCTAGTATCTGGCACAAGAAATTCCCTTAGCCACACTTGTACTGTCCAAACTTTTCGTGAACTCCTTCCATAACTGAGTGGCATAGTCCACACTCAAGTCGTAATAAATCCCCATTACCATTGCATATACTTCTAGTCTTCCCTTGTCAAGATCCACACTTCTGCCTGTTAAACATCGGAGAAAAATCCCAAACAAGAAATTCCATATACATGGAAGCCCAGACTTTTTGAAATCACTTATCTTTTCGAGTGGTGGCTGGTGACCCATCTCGTTGAACATATGTATGATTTGAGGGTTAGTAGGTTTGAGGAATGGTGGTGAATTGGGAATCTCCAAGAACTGTGAAAACATCTTCTTGGTAAGACGAATACGTTTCTCATCCAGCAAGTTGAATGTAATCACATCTGTGGCTTTGTTGTATGTTGCAGTAGAAGCAACCATGGATAACCAAGACATTGGAACTGCGAAGGAGTTGAACATTGCAGTAGCCAAAACAGATCTTTTCAAGACAACGATCAACATTTTGAGTTCTTCTGGATACAACGACACATTGGATTCAACCTGATAGTTTGTGCTTTGAATCTTCATTATCGGTTGAGAAGCAATTTCTTCAGTGTTTGAGTTCTGAACAACAGCCATGTGTGAATTCTTGAAAGCTTTATGGAAAAATTAGGGCTTTTTGTTCTTCTGTGAATTTTTGAACGCGTGATTATAAAAGGGAACAAATTTTCCTTTTATAAGTAAGCCCAAAATAATGTGAGCCGTTTATCACTAATGAGTAGGCCACGCCATTCTTGAAACTTGCACCAGTAGCCATTAATACCATCACGCCTGAAAAAGTACCTTGAAACTAGGACCAAGTTTCCAAACGGTAACTTTAGACTGTTCGTAGGTATAAAGAAGATAAGATCAAACCCTTCGGATTGGAGGCAAGGCTCTTTCGTTTTTGGGATTCGAAACGAAGTCATTTGCATGTCTTGTGAAATCTTCAGCCTAAGTTGGTATTACTTAGAACCTCAAGGATTTCGTGCGTGATGTGTGCCAAAAAACAAGATAAGAAACAAATTAACAAAATTTGGATTCTGTGATGTCTAAATTTTAGACACAAAAGCAGTTAAACCCCGGGCAAAGATTGCTTCGTTAATTATCAAGAGAGATAACTAACGGCTTGTGCATTTTCCCGTGAATTACAATCGAATACTTGTAGAGAGGTATTGAAGGGCTTCTTTTTCAAGGCTTAAAAGGTGGCTTACGAATTTCGTTACATATCAACCTAAACATAAGGTGAGTAATTGTAATCGAAATTACTTGTTTGACTAGTGTAGTCAGTGACAAGCTGCTTTGGTAAATTATGTAAAAGTGACTAATGAAAAGAATTGATACTCTCACTGAAATCACATTCAAAGAAAAAAAAATTTAAGCTGGATTTTGTTGGGAAACAAATGTCGTGGGCTTCGAACATTCGATCAAAACCACTCATATGAAAGAATGTGATTTGGAGTATACGAAACTTTTGTACAGAAACAGGTGTTTCGTAAGAATCTGGAACGAATTTTCCCGTCAATTCCTTAATAAGTTCGTATATTTGGGTTTCACTTGCATCACGGTCTCATGATTTAAGATCATTAACACAACTTTTTGACATGTTTAAGTCACAATTGGTTTGATCAATGACCTCTTGAACATGTGTCTTTGTGTGTGAAATGTGTTAAGAAATTTGTGATGAAAAAGATTGGCTAATGATTCGAATGTACCTCTATTATATATGGACCAAACATACAACTCTTAACTCATTTGAGAAGAGTAAGGTAGCTCATTGGACTAATGAGAATGTAAGCCTAATTGGGAAGAAATTTTCGTATGAAAATTTCATTAAGGCTTTCATAACACACATAGAGTCAGTTGATGCTTGGGTCGACATGTAGCAACATGCTTCTAGGGACATCTTAACTAGTACAAAAATTTAAGAAAATTACCTTCCCGTAGCAACATAAGCATGACGCTTTGAAAAATTGTCACGAAAATGTTCTTGAAGACCTAAAAAAAATAAAAAAGTAACAAAAATCTTTTTGGGATTTTATATTTTTGAAAAAAAAAATAACAAAAGAAAATCTTTTCACTACTAGAAAAATAACCTTTTACGACGCGCATTTAATGACACACACTGATAGAGGACGCGGATTTGAGAGTGCCCTAAAAATTAATGTTAGTTTTCTAAAATTTGAAGGATAGAGGACACGCATTTTTGCATACCCTAAAATTAGTGTCAGAAAAGAAAAAAAAAAGAAATATGGCGGGCACCTATCAAAAGATGTGTGTCGTGTAACTGTGTCACTTTATATTTTTTTTTGGAAACACGCGTTTTAGTGGGAAAATGAAATCCAAAAAATTAACCCCCGCCTATTCATCCCAAAAATTCCCCGCCTCTTCGAATTAGGGCCTTCATCTTCATCCACAGCTTCCTCAATTCCTCGATCCATCACCTCCACCAAAAACCTAATTCTCGGTTCCAACAAGTTCTTACACTCTTAATTCAACCCTAATGAGCCGAGGATTTAGGGTTTTTACCTCCCAGTTATCAATTTGAGCCGATGATTTAAGGTTCCTAAATCTGACCCTAATTTTTGTTGGATTAGTGTCTAAGTCCATAACTATTTTGGTATGTACTTGACCCGATGGTGCATGGTCCTTTTGGGTTGCCTTCACCAAAGCAACTTGATAGGATGAATTTTGGAGAGAAAGGATTAAATATGAGTTATTAATATATTATGAGAATAATATATTAAAGGAGAAATCATATTGTTTAATTAATATTAGTCAAGAATTAATAAGAATTAAGTTTGTGACTAAAATACATTAATTAAACTTAAGGGACTAGAACTGTCAATTGTATGATATTTGAATATTGAGCTAATGGAATCCATATTAAAGGGGTGGACGAATTCTATGGGGAAACCCATTTAGAAATCGTCCAAAGGCCTTTAAGGAGGGAGCCCATGGGTTGCTTAGGGATTAAGCATCCAAATTAGGGTTTCCTTGTTAGATAACCCTAATAGTCTCACTATTTAAGGAACCCTTATGCCCCAAAAACGTGGTGAACTTGTTCTCTAGGGTTTCCACACGTTTTGGGCAGCCTCCTTCTCTTCTCTTCTTCATCCTCTTGCTCTTGGTGTTTGTGAACCATTAGAGGAGTGACATTTGTGACTCTAAGCTTTCTAAAGTCAATACAAGGAGGATTTGGGATTGTTATTGCTACATAACAATCAAGGTAATAACTTAAACCCATTCTTATGTTAATATGATTACTTGTATGCTAGATCTAGGGTTTATAGTCTTGGATGAATTGCATGTACAATAGAGAAACCTAGATCCAAGCTTTAGGATTTGCATGAGCACATAGAATGTCTTTTGGCTAAAACCCATCAGTAGTATCAGAGCCTAGATTGGTTTCTATTGTATTGATGCATATTTGATCGAAATCAGCACTGCAAATCGAATTTTTTGGGTTCTGAGTGTTTGACTTGCCGAGTCACTTGGTGTACTCGCCGAGTCAGGTGTACTCAACGAGTCGAAACGCCTGACAACTAATTTTCGCGATTTTCTTCCTGTTTTGGGTTTGGATAATTACCGTAAACATGTTTTTGTTATAAAATCCGAATTTTATCAATATTTGGTGATTATCCTTACCTAAATAGAAGATACTTGTCAAAATTTAGATAATCATTTGTTTTATTAGATAATATTTGATTATTTGTAATTTAGATTTGAATTATCTTGTATGAAAAGTTTCGATTTCCCCCTTCAGGTTTTATAGTTTAAATTTGAACTTAAAAGTTTTGTTTTGAAATTTAAATAGTTGAAACCCTAATGTTTTGAAAAAGGTTTCAAAACTTGCCCTCAAGTTTTGGAATTTAAATTTTGATTAAAAGTTTAATTTTGATGTATATTTAAATTCTAAACCCTAATGTTTTGAAATGTTTCAAAACTTGCCCTCAAGTTTTGGAATTTAATAGTTGATTAAAAGTTTAATTTAGGAATGTTAAATTCTAAAACCCTAGTATTGTTTTGAAAAGTTCAAATCACACCCTTATGGTTTTATTAATTAATTAAGGTGTATAATTAAAAGAGGTTTAATAAATCCATAAAGTTTTGGTTTACAATTTAATTGAATTAAAAGTATAATTGTTAAACTTGACCACCTAGTATTTTAAAAGTGTAAAATACACCTTATACTATATATAACATTAAAAGTCTAACATTATATACATATATATATATATATATATATATATATATATATATATATATATATATATATATATGTATGAGTAAAAGCCAGTCTTACCGTTAGTAAGCCTCATTCACGAAGCTAGTTTATAAGGGGTGTTTAAGGAAATTTCCTATAAAATGGCGATTGAATGGGTATCCACTCTTACCCACTGTACTATTGACTACTGGAGGGTCGTTAGCCGAACGGGTAGGATAGGACAGAACTTTCCATTATAAGTATAATGAAGTACAAAAGTAACTAAATGTTTTACAAATTCCCGATCTTAGTTACTTAGGCAAAAGTGAATTGATGCAATTCCATGAAATTACACTTTGTGCCCTTGCAAAGAAGTTAGTGGAGCGTGTGTGGTTTACCGGCACACTAAATGGTTCTATGCAAAGGTGGCAAAGGGTGACTCAATGTTTGTCATAGTTCAGTGGAGCGTGTGTGGTTTACCGGCACATCGAATAGGTGACTGTAACATGTGGGGGCACCATGTAAGTTTGCATGGTTATGCACACCCGCTTTGTGATCCTCGGCATCCCAGTCTCAAACTAGAGGGGCATATCGAGATTTAAACATGCCATTGAAAAGTTCAATGAATCTCAAAGGATCTAGGAGTTTTCAAAGCATTTAAAACTTAATCTGTTTTTCGTTTTTCATGGTGGAAAATTAATGAATCGTCATTCACTTACCTTCAAATGTTCTGCAATTTGGGTTACGACATCCCTCTCCCGAGTTGTGGAATATTGTGTTGGGTCCTAGCCTTAATATCTCATTTGGATGATATATTAAGGACCCAATCAATCAACTAACTTGAATTTATTTTCTCTCGTTTTGTAGATGTCAAAGTACGACAACTATGGTCTTTCCAAATCCCGTGGAACAAGCTTTCCACATGAAGATGATATTCCACGATTCGATCGAGGAACAAGATATCATGCTTCACTTCCTCCACCTCTTCCAATTATTCTCCCTAACCCACAAGATCAAAGAATTGAAAGGTTCAATGTCAATAAAGCCCTATTGGAAATGAAACATGAAGATGGTAAACCCGTGTGTGCCCACGTTCTAGGAATGAAATCACACATCGATAGGTTGATAATGTTGGGTGCGTCATTACCTGATAAGTTGGATGTGAACTGGGTTCGGTAGTCACTCCCTGAATCATATAATGAGTTCAAAAGAAAGTATTATATGATGGATCATGACGATAACCTCATTGACCTAACTTACATGCTCATTGCTGCTGAATCAGAAATGATTTGGCAAAGCAATGGAACATATTTGTTGGGAAAGTCAACCAACCATGATTCTGAGGACGTTCTAGGAGAACCAACCTGCGTTTGCTGCCAAGAGAAAGGGCGTTGGATACAAGTCTGCCCTAAGAGCTTGAAGAGTCCAGAAGATGGGAGAGTAAAAAAGTATGGTTGTGCTTCAGGTAAAATCCACTATCTAATTCCATTAAGTTCCTGTTCGTTGATTCTTAATACATGATGTGATAAGATTGCATTTGAATGTTTTGCAGGATTTGAAGATTTGATTTTGAGCTTAGAAAGTTATGATAGAGTTGTTAGGGATTTTCTTTTGACTACATAGTTTTCAGTTGATTTTGCATTGTAAGGACAAATGTTTTCCGCTGCTTTTATGAATAAAATAAATTTTTGATATGACTTATTTATTTATTTATTTCCTTTCAATGAAATCATTATGAAAATTGATGTTTGCATATTTCTACAACGAATGGATAAGATTCTTAATTATGTTAATAGTGGAAATGTCAAGAATTTACCAAATATGGAGAGTTTCTCATCACCCAAGTTTCAATTGGACAGAAACTTGGAATCATGCAACTTGGTTACATGATGAATGAGAAATTTCATATTTGGAAATTAGACTAATTCGTTGACAAAGTGTCAAGTGAAGGACTAGGAGATCGAATACACAAAGTTGTGTGTTGATCAAGTCCACCACAAGGGTAACTAAGATATTCGTCATGATTTACTAAAGGATTAGTAAATATGATTATACTTATAAGATTAAGTGTAATTCTGAATTGATTGAAAAGGTTTAAATCAATAGCAAAACGAATAAGAAGAATCAAGTAGGCAGAAAGATAAAAGTTTCTCTATTCTAAGAAGAAGGGAGAGTACCTTTTATGCTTTATGATATGACTTAATGATTAAGAACCATATCTCAATTGATCCTCTAAGTGAGTCTTAGTACAATTGTATGTATAAGAAGAGGAATCAAGAATTGAAAAAATGGTTAGATCAAGAAGTCAATCATACTTCATTCCAAAGCAAGTCTTAGAGTTAAGATTGTGATATTGAGTGACAAGTCTTAAGAAGGTTTATAAATTTCATCAAATGTAAAATGTGGAAAAGGTTTTTCTTATTCTCACACATTTGAAATTGGTAAGTTGTGATGTCTTGGACAAGACAAAGACCAACTAGGACCAATTTTATGAAGTGTTTTTGGTCTTGATAAAAGATACACTAACTCTTGAATATTTGTTTGTCAAGAAATGTTTATTGACAAGAGAATATTATATGTAAAGGAGTCAATGGGAGTCTTAATGGTATTGAAAGGTTTCAAGAATAAACCTTATCGATCATCACTAGCACACGAGTAGAGGTTTACAACCTATCGTATTGACATTACCTTGTTTTTGTGCCATTCCAATTGAGTTAATTATGCATGAGAGCCCTATGAGTTCTCATTTGAATGCATAAAAGGCAAGGACCTTGATCAATTGAAAGTACATTGATAGGAAAGGGTGAGCTGCTTAACTACTTGGAAAACTTGGTGGGCAGCTGTGTTACCATAAGGCAAGAAATCAAGATTAAGAAAGCTCGGTCCATATGAGTTTGAATTTTGTCATAAACTTTGGGTTTGGCAAATTCACATGGATAGGAACACATACACCATTAAAATCTAAGTGTCATAAGATTCCTTCCTTCATGAAAATGACTGTGAGGAAATGCTTTCACTAAGAAAATTTTCAAGAAGATAGTAATTGTGAAAATTGTATTCTCGAATTCGATTATGGTTACGGTATCCCTTTCCATGATTCGAATTATGAGATTTGACAATTAGTCTGAATTGTTTAAGACACACATATGAACTATCTAAGGCAAAGATGTATAAGTTTAAGAAGCATTGATAAAAGATTATCAAAGCATTGGGTATTAGAAATATGAACTTAAAGAAATTCAATAGGCATTGTTTTTCTGAAAGTTAAGTTGTTTCTGAATACATGTCAAAGCTAGTAGGAACATTAGTGTTATGTTTATAATAATCATCGTGATAGTGGGAGCATAAATGTTATGATTGCATGATTATTAAGGCAAGTATTGCAAGTTAGCAATATTAATTATAGAAAACAAGAGTTATACTTTGCAAAGTCGCAATGGTTGTTTTGCTATAATTAAGGGAGAGAAACATAGTGCGTTCTTAAAATTCGATTATGATTACAACATTCCTCTTCATATTTCGAATTGAGAGAACGTAGCACATGAAATATTATGGCAGAAGTTTGATAAAGTATCGAATCTTTATGTAAGACATTATGCATCGTGTCGCATACGCTTCGGGTATAGGATCGATGACAAATGCTATAATATTTGACCATTCTAAAATTTTCCAAATGTCTAGTGCATTTAGAGGGAAAAGGACAAGAATCCATTTTGACTAAGATAATTAGACAACTATCAAAGGACAATCTAAAGTTCGCCGAGGATTGGTCGCTTGTGAGTAGTTGGAAACATGATATTGGATGGACCATATCGACATTATTATGAATAGATAAGATTCTATTGAGAATGAGTTATCATATGGTAAGTAATTGGATATTGAGAATCAATGTCTAGATTAGAAATTTTATGCAAAATGATGTTCAAAGGAATGTACTTTGAGTGAGAGACATCACATCTATGGAATTGTCTTGTAACAATCTCCGATAGAGGACTTAGTAATTTCATTGGCAATAGTCATTGTGACTTTAGTGCAGTGACATTACAAAAGGATCATTGCATAAAATGTTAGAATCTAACATATTCCATAAGTGGCAAGAATTTGATATTCTTTCACTTATGAAAATGGATTAGGAGTTGTGAAATGAGTATGATTGGAAATGTGTTCATTTGATCTATTTCACAAAGTAAGAACCGTATGTAAACATTGTGTGCATGTTAAGAGCATGGGACAAGTGTTGTAATTCAAGTAAGAAGTTGATTACCCGAAACAACAAATAATGAGTAATCGATATGGTGATAAATAAAAGGTGTTTTATTTATACTCAAAGGTTTGAGGCCATATGGGATTAATATTATTCTTGTGTTTCACTTTGCATGTTTTGACTTCCTGGATAATTTAATTAGTTGAGAACAGTCAAATAATTCAAACGGGCCACAGTCGTTCATATGTTGGAAGTAGATATGAATGAAGACTGTCATGAATTGGTGTGTGGATTTTCTAAAGAGAATTAGACATAAGCAAATGTTTGCTGCAATGTTCATGAGTGCTTATGAATATGATTTGAGCATTGGATTAAACCCACACTCACTTGGATCACTTCATGGATTGTTATCATAAGTGATTAGTGAGACGATAACATCTTATATTCTTGAAACCGAGATGTGTAAGTTGTATCTTGCGAGTCGGTTACACATTGATAATATGTAAACGCACCAGTAACTTGGTGTTATAAAACATATTGTTGTGTGTGATTTGGTGAGTGAGTGCAAGCGAGCATTGAGTCAAAGTTTATCCGTTCCTTTTATCCAAAGTAGGATAAAAGCGATATCTGTGGGCCCCTCGATGATTTAGTGATGGCACCTAAGTGCTTGGCCAAGCCGGGCCTAATTTGATGTGTTCAAATTGTAGTATGTTGTCGGTCGTCATAAATATGAATTCGGGAAACAGCACATAGATAGAGAGAATGATTTAGATCCATGTCTCAGTCTATACGATATCTAGAATGAAGGAATATATGATCCCTTATCTTAAGGACACGCGTATATGATAAGATCAGAGTTAACAACGGCTTTGGAAAGCTACGATTGCAGATCAGGATCTGAAGACATACACATAATAGTTATTAGACTTATCCAAGTGGGAGACTGTTGGATTAGTGTCTAAGTCCATAACTATTTTGGAATGTACTTGACCCGATGGTGCATGGTCCTTTTGGGTTGCCTTCACCAAAGCAACTTGATAGGATGAATTATGGAGAGAAAAGATTAAATATGATTTATTAATATATTATGAAAATAATATATTAAATGAGAAATCATATTGTTTAATTAATATTAGTCAAGAATTAATAAGAATTAAGTTTGTGACTAAAAGACATTAATTAAACTTAAGGGACTAGAACTGTCAATTGTATGATAGTTGAATATTGAGCTAATGGAATCCATATTAAAGGGGTGGACGAATTCTATGGGGAAACCCATTTAGAAATCGTCCAAAGGCCTTGAAGGAGGGAGCCCATGGGTTGCTTAGGGCTTAAGCATCCAAATTAGGGTTTCCTTGTTAGATAACCCTAATAGTCTCACTATTTAAGGAACCCTTATGCCCCAAAAACGTGGTGAACTTGTTCTCTAGGGTTTCCACATGTTTTGGGCAGCCTCCTTCTCTTCTCTTCTTCATCCTCTTGCTCTTGGTGTTTGTGAACCATTAGAGGAGTGACATTTGTGACTCTAAGCTTTCTAAAGTCAATACAAGGAGGATTTGGGATTGTTATTGCTACATAACAATCAAGGTAATAACTTAAACCCATTCTTATGTTAATATGATTACTTGTATGCTAGATCTAGGGTTTATAGTCTTGGATGAATTTCATGTACAATAGAGAAACCTAGATCCAAGCTTTAGGGTTTTCATGAGCACATAGGATGTCTTTTGGCTAAAACCCATCAATTTTTTCTATCTCACTCTCGTATTTCCATCTCATCCCTCTCGCCTGGTTCAAAACACGTAAGGGGCGACAAAAACACTATTTCTTTGCGTATTTTGGTCTTCACGAAGATCTTGTTTCCATGTAAGCTTTACGTTTCGAGCCCAAACCATCCTCACGCTATGTCATCAACTTCTCTTACTTGCGCATCTGCACTCGGTGGTTCTTTGTCTAGAAGCACCACTCCCGAACCTCAAATCGTGGGTAGGTTAACTAATCCTCGCATTCCTGCCGCCGGAGGCAGGGTTAACTCTGATCCATCTGAACCATCCAACCTAGCAGCAAGCATGAGTCTATCAGCAGATGGTCTGACAAATCAAGAAAACGAGATTGATGACCAGAACACCCATATCAAACATCCATACTTGACCAACAAAGGTTTGTATCAATTTTAATGCCATGGTACATATATCTTCTCATCTTCTCATCTATCTTCTGATCTATCTTCTCATCTTTTACATATCAATTTTAAGCCTAATACTTTCAGTTTCTAGATTATATATGTAGAGGAGCTGGAGGCGGCAACCTAGAATCACGCTGTAACGCCTAATTATGAGTCTTAGTGATAAATCAATGATGCGAGATAGTCATGTATACACCAATGGATCTGAGTTTCAAATGATTAGGTAAGGTGTAAATTAGACAAAAAGAATAAGGTGTTCGATTCACCCTTCTCCAAATTCTTCTCTTTAATATCTATGTAACTGAGTCACTTGCCACTATCTTAGAATCATGAATAAGGTGTTTGACTAAAACTTTGGATGAGATGGTATCATAGTTACCTAATTCGCTCAGAAGGCCACAGACTGCGTACCAAATCGTTTCGTACCCAATCGGGTACGAAAGTGTTCCGAACGTGACCTGGATCGCAAACCGGTACGGTGTCGAGATAGTTCCCAATTGGAATCTAGAACAAGTTTGATTCGGTAATCTAATAGTTCCAAAACACGATTTCAGGTTCAATTTCTGAAATTGGTATATCGATTTCTGATATTGGTACGCCGATTTTATGGAATGGCGGGAAACTGCCTACTGTTTCCACATCGATTCTTAGACTCTTAATTCTTCTAATTCACTGAACCATCTTACACACTAATGTTCAATTTCTTATTCTAAGTACTATAATTTTGTATATAATACTCAATTTGAAATCATCTTTTAGAATGATTGTTTGTGTAGTCGATTTTTACAAAGTTTATACAGAGTCTATACGTACCAGACTAGCTATTCAAGTTCTTGTTCAGTGGGATTATTGGTCCTGAGCTTGCTATTCAAGTTCTTGTTCAGTTTGATAAGGTCTCTTAACTCTTCAGAGCTTCTTCTTATTCTTCTTCTTTTTTAACTATGTGTTAATTCAGTGTGAAGGTAGTATGTGTTTTGATGATTATTTAATCTGTGAGATATCATTAACACTTCATGTTTCATTGGTTGTAGTCAATGGCTGAAGCTCTGGACAATTAGGTTAAGACCAAGGTCTCTATTAAGGTAAATAAGTTTCATCTCTTCAATTCTGGTGTGGCGAGAAAATGACCATTATACCCTTTATATTCCAGTTAACAAATTTCATAATATCATCAATTTGAACATGATATAAGTTACATAAGGTAAAGAGTTAATGACTTGATACATTCAGTCTTAGGCTTTGGCTTAAGCATGTAAGAGTTAAATGACGATGATACCCTTGGTGTATGGATGCTGATGATTTGGTTTATATAGTGAGGTGAGGTTTGTATACTCAGATCTGAAACACTAAAATCCATAAGCTTTTTCACAACTGGAAGCTATCCTACCCTAAGTTCTATTTAAACTTTCACACACACACACACACACACACACATATATATATATATATATATATATATGCATATTTAGTTATTCTATAAGCTGACGTGGCATATTTCAGGATATCTTGCTAGAGTGGTAGGAGATTGTTACATTGTTTTTGTTCTCTTAATTGTAAAATTTTTGATTTGTTGAGTCTTACTTGTATATGTGTAGGGTACTTTTTTTATGAGATAATATATCCCTGAACTTATGCCAAGAACTGTTGAAGCTTTGTTGGATGGAGCTGCTGCTACTAAACGTGAGGTTTCTGTTGCAACTGTTGGTCAGGTTGTACAGAGCACAGGGTATGTATTCATCTTTACCAATATTACAAGTGACACTGCAATGTAGTTCTTTTGCTGGGCTTACTTTTAGTAGTGTGTGATGTCATCGGATTTTGCCATGGCTCAATTCCATTTCTGGTCCCTATTTTGTTAGTCCCCGGACACTGGAATTACCAAAGAATGGGTTACATGATCCTCTACAATTTCTACTGAAACGCAATTTTTGTCCTCGTTTTATTCTGGTAACTTCTTCTCTTCATCTCCCTCCAATCAAAAAAGCATTCGTTTTCTAATTTCTACAACTCTATACAGGTATGTTTTATTTACTACATTCATTCAATCAACCACCATTATTCAATATCTACCTTACAGTTGATAATTTAATGTATGTCTTTCACTCTTTTGTTTGATAGACACATTTAGATTCATCAATTGTTCGACATAAGGCTCATATAATGAAGCTAGAGTTGAGGACTTCATTGATGACTATGTGGAACGACATCAGGTCATCATATACTTTTTTCCCTTTCACATTTTCTCAATAGTTTCTTTAAGGTTCTCTCCACTATGTGGAATGAAATAAGGACTTCATTGATGATAAAAGAATCTTGGGTTTTCACTTTTCACAAAGCATCTAAAACCACCACAAACCATTTCATCTGCAAGAGGATTTTGATGAGTTTGAGGATGTTGATATGTTATACAACACCTTATCACTAGACAAAGTAGAAGCTCTAGAAGATCTTGTTATCATTGGTCCACCTGGCCTCGTTAAGGTAACAACATATCTGTTGTTCAAAACCCTACTTGCTGAATTTATATTCCATTCATCATCTAGAAACTAGTTCCAATTAGAAACCATGTCAACTTAGTCAAGTTAGTTTGCTTAATTGCCCTATGTAGAAGGAATTCATATGAAGAAAAAATTTCATGAAAATAGTGGTCATCATTTTTATTGTTTTGGCAGGGCGTTGGTGCTACTGTTTATGTCTAATTTCAAATTTAGTATTGATCAAAAGGACTAAAGATCATAAATGGTATAGGCATGCCATTTTGTCAAACAGTTGATATGCATAATATTTTATCAGATATTGATCCATATGGGTCGTGTGGCAAACCATTACGTCCACCAATTTTGGAACAGGCAGACAAAAAACCATGCATTATTTAAGATGTAATGAGCATTTAGTTCTAAGTCTTTTTACAAGATATTTCATTATATGTTCTCTAAAAGAAAAAAAAAACTACACTTCTAATGGTATCAGTAAAATTGTAACTGGAAATGGGGAAAAGTAAAACAGAAAACACCTGATGTTGATAATAAGATTGAACTATTGCAAAGATGGCAGCAGGATACCTTACAACAGGTGAATGCTCACATTTAGTGACTGAAACAAAAAAACAAATAATAAGCCAACCCATTAGCTTATAAAAATATTACCTTATTAGAATAGTAGAAATCTGGTGACGTTCAAATATAACATAAGCAAAAAGGTTTTTCATATTTTTTTATCCATTGGACTGTAACTTGGTCGTAGAATTACCTTACGTATATCTTCTTGTTGTTCTTGCTGAATCTCCTTGCCAAAATCTTGCAACCTTATACATGAAGTAGACATCATCAATTTCACATCAGGGCTGAATGAGATTAGTGTTCCATGTATCAAAGTGTCAAAGTTCTGTAAAAAAATTTACCTTATGTTGATTGTCTCCCTATTCAACTTCTGATCCATTTTACATCAATTTTACCACTTCCTTCTTGTAAACAACATCAAATTGAAACAATAAACTTTTTGACTACCTATAAGCTTTTGATGACTGTAAACAAAAAATGAAAACTTAATTGGATCGTAGAATTCAACAATCTTTTTGATCTCCTATAAATTTGCTTACAACAAAATTTAGGGAAAGTAGAAAAAAATGAAACAATGAATAAAAGAATCCAACAAAATTGTCACCACAAGACTTTATTTTTATGATTAAATAACCAAACTCACTTCCTATCTCTCTTTTTTTCTTTTAATCAGAAAAATAGCGATGGTCAAAAAATGTTAGCTTCTACTTTAATCCCTCAGCCTATGTCAATAACCAATGCCGGATTCTAAGAGACATAAAAGTGTCCTTTGGAAGGTATTATATTTATATATATATTTTTTCATTTTTTATAAAAAAAATCCCCTCATATCATTCTTTATGAACTTTTGTTTTATGTTGCAGCATGCTATTGCATGGCCTTGCCATGAGTGAACATGATGGTGACCTTGAGGTATAATATAAATTGTAACATATGGTTTCTTCGTATCCTCAAGGATCCAAACTCCCCTTTTGTCCCATTTTATAAATTCTTAATTTAGTACTTAAATCTTTCTTTTGTATTTTAGGTAATTTCTTGCTGTGTTCCTGGGATCCTTGAGGATACGAAGAAATGTTCTTTACAAGAATTCTTAGCATAATGAAAAACCACAGGGAGCTATGGTTGTTATGGTAAGGGTTTAGGTGTTTTGGTTTAAATTTAATGGTAAATACTTTTCAAGTTTTGTTAAAATTGTTTCTTTTGTTTTGCATAGGTTAAACTGAATGTTTCTTTACTAAAAGATATTAGTGATGATATTGACTTTTGTTTCAAGCTAGCCAAATAGGAATCCATGATTCTTCTTCCAGGTGATTACAATCATTTTGTAACATTTTGTTGAATTTTATAATGACCTAATAAATATCTTTCTTTTTGGGTGTTGTAGGACTTACTGTAGGTTTGAAAAACTGGATTCGTGTTACTTTTGTCGCAGTCCCATCTTCTCTTGAAAAAGCTCTTGATAGAGTGAAGTCTTTTTGCCAAAAGCATTATCAGCAAAAGGTTCATATTGATTTAGTATAACATAATTCAAGCAGTACATATTTTTTTACTGCATAGTCAGTCAATGTAATTACTTTTGCTCACTTGATGTTATCCAATCATGGTTTATATTTGTTTTATCTTTCCATGGAACGATTATTTGTATGACATTAAATTTATGCAATGGATTCTATTTTTTGTATATGATATTTTATTTTCTATTATGAAACACTAAATATAAATTTAATGTGAAAATAAGTAAATCTATAAATAATATTTTTTTAAACATTTAAAATTATGATACGCAAAAATGTGTGTCATCTTCATTTATGACATGGTCTTTCGTAACAGGGGCTTTCTTGATATGCATCGTGTGTCGTTAACACGCGCGTCGTAAGGTTACGACACACGAATGCGTGCCGTCTTCCTTTATGACAGGGCCTTCCTTGATACGCATTGCATGTCATAAACGCGCGTCGTAATTGCACGTCATAAATGAGCATCGTCTCTCTTTATGACATGGCCTTCCTTGACGCGCATTTGCGCGTCGTCTGAGCCTTTTACGACGCGCAATGAGGTCGTAAAAGGCTGTTTTTCTAGTAGTGTTTTGTTGTTTTTGAATTTTCAAATGTTAATGCAAAGAAATAAAAATATTTTTGGCTTTTCAATTTTTCAATGAACAAATTATAAACTAATGAAATGGAATGATATTACCAAACACACAAAAAGTTTTAGTTACAATATACGAAAACGAAGCGTGTCGAAGCCTCTTAATGTATAGTAACTTTTGAATGATTAAAACGACAAGCCTCTGAATCGACACCTTTTTCAACAACATCATTTCGTTAATTTTGAGTATTTGATCCTGGTAGTGAATTCGCATCTAACATTCCCAAACCTGCTAAAATTCTCACAAAATATTTTTCATCAAGTGATTTAGTGAAAATATCAGCAAGTTGATTAGTAGTTTTCACAAAATGAACTTCAATGTTACCATCTTCCACATGATCTTTTATAAAATGATAACGAAGAGCAATGTTTTTGTTTTCGAATGTTGTACTGGATTATGACAAATGCGAATAACACTTTGTGAATCAGAATATAATGGAATCTTTTTCATGTTAATTGCATAATCATGCAATTGGATTTGAATCCAAATGATTTGAGAAGTGCAAGCAATAGCAGAAATGTATTCAGCTTCAACAGTAGAAATAGCTACACAAGTTTGTTTCTTCGACTGCCAACTCACCAACTTCCCATCCAGTAACTGACATCCTCCACTTGTGCTTTTCCTGTCGAGAGTACGTCCACCAAGGTCTGAATCTGAAAAGGCTTGAATGAAAAATCCAGATTTCGAAGGATACCATAATCCTAACGAAACTATTCCTTTGAGATAACGAAAAATATTCTTCACAGCTGTTAAATGTGGTTCTCTTGGATTTGCTTGATACCTTGTACAATTGCAAACAGAAAACATGATATCAGGTCTACTTGCAGTTAAATAAAGTAGAGAACCTATAATGCTTCGAAACAAAGTAAGATCAACAGCAAGTGAATCTAACGAAGGTGTTAACTTCGTTCCTACTGCCATTGGCACTCGTAGCTTCGTGCTATTAGTCGTTCTGAACTTTTCAAGCAATTTCTTCATGTATTTTTCTTGGTTAATGAAATTCCTTCTCTGCTTTGACGAATATTTAACCCAAGAAAATTGTTGATTTTACCCATCATGCTCATTTCGAATTGACTCTTCATCAGAATCTCAAATTCACTAGACAAAGTTGGGTCAGTAGAGCCAAAAATAATATCATCAACATAAATTTGAACAAGCATTAGATGATCCCCAACCTTCTTACAAAATAATGTGGGGTCAACTGATCCTTGTTTAAATTTTGATTGTTTTAAGAAATTGGTAAGAGTTGCATATCATGCTCTTGGTGCTTGTTTTAATCCATACACAACCTTATCTAAAATGTAAACATGATTAGGATGTTCTTCATTAACTAAACCTGGTGGTTGTTCAACATATACCGTCTCTTCGAGCTCTCCATTCAAGAATGCACATTTGACATCCATTTGATAAACATCAAAGTCTTTTTGTGCTGTATAGGCTAAAAATATTCGAACATCGTCTAGTCTTGCGACAGGGGCAAAGGTTTCTTCATAGTCGATACCTTCTTGTTGTGAATAACCTTTAACTACAAGCCTAACTTTATTTCAAATAATATTGCCCTCTTTGTCGGTTTTATTTTTGAAAATCCATTTTAGCCCGACAATCGAAACATCATTAGGATTTGGAACAAGTCTCCAAACCTTGTTTCGTTCGAATTCAACAAGTTCATATTGCATAGCAACAACCCAATCTAAGTGTTCCATAGCACCCTTAACTATTTTTGGTTCTATTTTCGAAATAAAAACATTAAACATGCAAAATTATTGATTCGTATTGAGTACCTAATTTTTCGCATGAATTTGAGCTCTTGTTAAAACTCCATCTTGTGGATTTCGTATAACTTGCTCTTTTGGATGATTCTTCGTCCATTTCTCAAGCGGTGGATATGCTGGATCAAATTCCAATGGTGCATCTTCGTACATTTCTTCGTTTTCAGTACCTTCCACAAAAATATTATCATCAAATTCATGAAATTCATCATTTTGACCAAAATTAATTATATCAGTATCATCATGCTCCCCCTCAACATGATTATCATTTTGATGCTCCCCCTCAAATTCACGATCCATACTACTCTTCTCCCCCTCGAAAGGATGATCCCCTTAACACTTAGAGGTATATTCGTATGCTCCCTTTCCATACGAGCATCTTGCATACTTTCGCCACGCTCAGTAGTATCCAAAGTGAGTGTTGAATCATGAGAATGTTTTGAGGATTCGGGTGTTTGATTATCATCAGCATGAACTTCTGCATCAATTTCCATGTCTGGAACACAAAAAATTAGATCATAATCAAAATCAATTGAATTATCATTTTCAGTTTGATTGTTTGATTCAGCAAGAATTGGTTTTTGTTCAAACTTTCTTTCCACTTGTTTAACGTAGTAATCATCAAAGGTAAGATTAAAACTTTCTTCAACTTTGTGAGTTTATTTGTTCAACACTCGATATGCAACTGAATTATGCGAATACCCCAAAAATATTCCTTCATCAGCTTGAAACTTGGAAAGATTGTCTTTAAGATTCATGATGAAACATCTGCAACCAAAAACATGGAAAAATTTGACATTAGGTTTTCGATTATTTATGGTTTCATAAGGAGTGATATTAAATCTTCTATGAATAAGAGAACGATTCTGAGTAAAGCATGATGTGGAGACGACTTCAACCCACAGATATTGAGGAAGATTCGCATATGTCAACATTGTTCTTGCAGCCTTGCACAATGATCTGTTCCTTCTTTCAACAACACCATTTTTTTGTGGTGTATATGGTGATGAGAAGTTATGCTAAATTCCTTTTTCAGTTAAGAACGAATCCAACATGTTATTCTTAAACTCAAACCCATTATCACTCTTTATTCTTCAAACATTCTTCTTTAGACTCATCTCTATCTTTTTGATAAAATCAATCATTGTTTGAGCAACTTCAGATTTTAACCCGAGAAAAAAAATACCCAAGTAAAACGTGAAAAATCATCAACAATAACCAAAATGTACTGTTTCTTGTTAAGTGTTTCAATAGTCGAAGGTCCACAAAGTTCAATGTGAAGAAGTTCCAATGGTTCAACAATTTTCGAATCTATCACGATAGGATGTCCTTTGCAATGTTGTTTTCCTTGTTCGCAAGCTGCACAAAGTGTATTATTATCAAACTTTAACATAGGAAGACCACGAACTAAGTCCTCTGTAACCAACTTGTTTAAATTTCGAAAATTTAAATGTGACAAACGTCTATGCCATAACCAACTGACATCATTTGAGGCTTTTGAAAGTAGACAAACAGATGGTTTGCCCACAATTGGTTTAATATCTTGTGTGAACATATCGCCATATCGTTTCGACTTTAGCAACACTTCGTTCGTCTTGACTTTTGAGATTATACTCCTTCTTCGTTAAACACCACTTGATTTCCAGTGCCCACAACTAATTGCGAAACACTAATCAAACTATGTTGAAGACCTTCCACATATGCAACTCGATTTACTGTGAATTGCCCATTCGTTACTTTGCCATATCATTTGACTTGACATTTTTGATTATTACCAAACTTCATCACTCCAACATTTTCAAGACTTCGAAAATCTCTTAAGTTCTCCTTCCTTCCAGTCATATGACGTGAGTAACCACTATCAATGTACCATTTCGTATCATATTGCTCGTCACATAGTACCTGCATTTAATTAAAGAATTTAGGTACCCAAGGCTTTTTGGGTCTTTGGTTATTAGCTTGAAACAAAGAGTGATTTTTAGAACTGAAAGCCCAAGTTCGAACTTTTGCTTTGATACTATCAATTAAATCAACATCATTATCTAAAGATATTGAAATATAACTTTTCGATAGTTTTGGATTTTCATTAGATTGCACCTCAGGCTTCTCAATTCTTGTTAATTTGTTGATTGGTTTCCAGCTCTGAATTGGAGTATTCGAATCTTGAGAAGATAAACTCCAGTTGTTGACTTATTCAAATACTTTTCGTTTGCTATTTTGATCTGAACTTGAGAAAATCTTCCAGACTGATATGTTTTGCCTTGTCCCTCAAGCCAATTATTGATTGAATGAATTTATGATTTTTCGTTTGAACACGAAACCTTTGTTGGTTTTGTGATTGAAAGATTTGGAAAATTTGGCTTTTGTGGTGTAAATGTTACTTTTGATTTGGAAGTTTCATTTGTAATGAGTTTGACTATTCGTTGGTTTTCGAACATTGTTAAGTTTTTGATCATTCACAAATTTTTGTGATGTCTCATACTTTCGAATGTTATCAAATTTTCGAACATGTGCAACCTTTTGATGAATTGAAAATTTGTCTATTATATTCATTGGTTGATGAAAAGACGTGTCTCTGTGTTTATCTGTGACAAAAAGGTTTTTGAAAGCTCTTTGTTTTTTAAATATTTGATAATTTGGATTTTGATACACTGATTTTCTCAGACGAAACTTTGGATTTAGTTAGAGTGGGTTTTTCGTTAGACACTACTTGCCAAAAAATTGCCTTTCATGCCTTTCTTTTTGAAACTTTGTGTTCTTTTGAAAACTTATCAACAAACACTTTGAATTCGTTTGAATTAAGTTTCACAATTGGAGTTGAATCAACAACTTCTTTTTCTTTTTCAGATTTAACAACCCATTTTTGTTTTGGTTTTTGTTTTTGAAAAACATACGGATTATGAGTGAGGTTGTTTTCAACTGTGTTTTGATTTGCAAAGAATCCTTCATTAGTTGAACGCTTATTTTCTTCTTCGACCAATTTGTTGAATTCTGGCTTGACGTTCTCAGCATTCCCAGTTGTGACAAATACTTGATTTGGAAAAACTACTTCATCTGTGCATGTAAAATTCGGATACATGACAATATTAGTTTCCAAATAGTGAGCACCTTTTTCATTCATCACCTTGTCAAACTTTTCAGTTTCTCCATAAACTTGTTCAAAACCAATTCTTGGAATTGAAGTTTCAATTGAAACTTTCTTTTCTGTCTTACAAACATTCGAAGCTTTGATTTCGTCCTCCTCATCATCACTACTATCTGTCTGACTGTCTCGAACTTCCACATCATCAAAGTCAAAAAATTTCGAAGTAGAGGGTTTTCCAATGTCATCCTCAACCATCGAATCATTAACAATTTCTTTACCTTTGACTTTAGATGTGATGTTAATGATAGACAACTGAGAGCAATCAATACTTTCTACTTCTTAAATTTCACTGATTTCGCTAAGATTATCCGAATTCTCATCGACATCAGCAAAATTGAGTTGTGAATCAAGTTTCGAATGTTCAGTTCTTTTCAAAATTTTCACTTGTTCATCTTTTGTCAAACTTTTATTAACAATATTAACCAATTCATCAGCATTCAAAAACTCATCTCTCTTAACAACGCCATATGCAAACCTATCGTCTGGTACTTTGTTAAAATCAACTATTGTGTTTTCACAATCATATGACATGACATCAACTTTTTCTCTTTCGAATGCAAGAAAAGGTAACAGTTTACGATGTTGTTCTTTGCTAATGTCAGAAGAATGATGTAGAGCAGTTAATTTGGCTTATAAATGTTTTGCAGAATTACAATAGATGTTACATTGTGCCAACAACATCCTTACATCTTTATCTAGATTCTCTCTATCATTATTGACATTTCCTAATTGTAACTCTAGATACTCTACCCGGCAACGTTTTGTGTCTAGCAACTTTTGAGTCTCAAGCAATTGATTATTAAGTTTATTTGCCTCGTTACTAGCAGACACAACAATAGCATCAAAGTAAGAAACAATATCATCAAAAGTAATTATTTCAGAATCATATGCATGTAAAGGAATATTAAAAGATTCGAGTATAGAACATACCTTAGTTGTCATCGGAGAATTGTCATTTGACTTCGAAACGAAGCAATGTCCAGATATGTCCTCTTTTCTCCATCCTCAAATCTTGCAAACATGGCACCATGAGTAGGATGCCTCATTTCCTCATCATCAGACCCGGGTGACCAAATCTGATAATTGCCACTTTCTTCATCTTCATCCTCTCCTCTTGCCACAAGAGACAATCCCTTGGCCTTCCCACGAACTTCCTCCAGTTTTTCAGCATAATATGCTTCGTCCTTCACTCTATTCTTCTTTTCCTCTTTCTTTCGAAGCATACAATCAATTGTAAAGTGATTCGCAGCATTGCAGTAATGACAATCTACACTAGAATCCCCTTTTAATTTCTTTTCTGCCTTAAACTCTTTTACCTTGTCATCATTCTTCTCAGACTTTTCAAATTTCTTTTCCTCTTCTACACCAGACTTCGTAAAATTTCCTTTCACCTCACTCTGCTTTCCTTTAGGATTAAAAGGGCTTTATGAAAAAAAATTTAACTCGATTATTCGAGTAAAAAGCTACAGCTTCATCATCCGAATTCAAGAGAAAACATTCTTCATCTGAAATCTTCTTTTCAGCAGATTTGTAACATCCAAAATTTCAAAACAATTAAAACTTTTCAAAATCACCCATTTTATTAACGTTGTTACAAAAAGGTTTTCAATACATTATTAAACAGAGTAATTTCCCAGGTTCATATCATAAAACACCAACGCGAGGAACGGTACGATCACGCCTTTGCCTTGCCACAGACTCTTGAGAACCTGAAACATAAAACCACAACTGTAAGCCCGAAAGCTTAGTGAGATACCCCCAGAATACCAACCACATATACGCCTTTCCAGGCCCTGACCTTCCGGTCCATGTGTCTCAGGGGACTTCCGTCCCTGCTGGGTAAACCTTCCGGTCCTACCCACGCCGACCTTCCGGTCCATCACACAACATAATCGCCTTCCGGCCCATAACATATCGCCTTTCGGCCCATAACATATCGCCTTCCGGCCCATAAGCACATAATGCATATATAGAGTAACAAACAATCATATAGCAGTTCATAGACAACAATCGATCAACGGATCACATATCATAGCATTACTCTAACAAGATACCGGTCTAGCCGGTCACTATCATAACATTACCCTATGAATCAGTCAACATACTAAATGCATACATACGCCTTTCCAGGCCATGACCTTCCGGTCCACATAGTAATGCCTTCCGGTCCATAACATATATTGCCTTCCGGCCCATAACATATAACAACTGACAACTACCCGGATTTCCATCCGATAAAAGGGTTGGCATTGGTGCCATAAACCCTAGCGATATAGTGAGGATAACTCATCTCGAAACTGCCGACTGAACAGATAGCTCAAGCTGCTCCGATCACTGATACGATCTCCACCTCTGGATAGTCACCAATGCACTGAACTCAAACAATAACAACAATTACCAAAATACCCTTGGAACCACTGGTCAATCCTTGGTCAAAGACAAGGTCAAAGTCAACCCCTGACTGACCCTACTCGCCGAGTCAACCCTATGACTCGCCGAGTCCCCATACTCAGAACTTCTCTTAACCCGCGACCTAACTCACCGAGTCACCCCAAGACTCGCCGAGTTCAACGAATCTGAGTCCACTCGCCCTTGACTCACCGATTCCTTAAGATTCCTTTTCTACACGTCGAGTATCCCCTTTTTGCTCGACGAGTTCCTCCTGGAAGAATCGCGGGGCCACCCCGACTCAACTCGCCGAGTCTGAAGAACAACTCGACGAGTCCCAGTTATTCTTGAAGCTACTCGCCGAGTCTGTTCATCAGACTCGTCGAGTCCATGCCATGCAGTCGATCAAACTGCTTCCTGAGATAAGTATTGTCCCGAAATACACAAGCATGGGACCTTCTGGACCTCTAAGGTCCTAATACAGGGCTATAGTCGTTTGGGGGACTAGGGTAACACTTAATCTAATCACAAAGGGGTTCCATAAACCCTAATTCCATGACACATCAACATAGCAGAGCATAATTCGAATTCTTACCTGAATAATGTGCCCTCTGTGTCCCCAAATCCTCAGAACGTGACTCCCTTGTTGTTCCTTTAGCCAAGCCCTTCTCTTCCTTGCACCACAACCCTTCCAAGATCAACAATGGCCCTTAAACTTTGCTCCAGATGCACCCAATCGATTTATGGTTCTTCTCAGAAGGCCAAAATGAACAATGACGGCCAATAAGTGCCTCTTATACGTCCCAAACCTGAACGGTTAGGGTTTTCGCCAAACAGTGCAGACTCGCCGAGTCCATATCTGGACTCGTCGAGTCCAGTCGCGAACCCGCGACCCGGTCTGCGATCCTACTCGGCGAGTCTAGGCTCCAACTCGCCGAGTCCCTTCTTAAAACACCCCCAAATCATAATTATATCGATATTTGAATTTCCGGGCTGTTACAAGATTCCACCTCAGACACTTTCGAGACCAGAGCCAGTGGTCCTCCTAAACTCCGTTTCGCTTCTTCAATTAATTCAGACACTTCACTTTCGTGTGTGTTCAACTGATTGTATACATCATTCAAAGATGAACTGTCGAAGCTCTGTTGATTTTTGATCATCATACTAACACTCCTCCATTCCTTTCTAAGTTCCATAACAAAAGTAAGATTATACTCCATTAAGGACCTTATGATTCCATAGCGATTGCATCTGTATATCAACTCATTCAGACGATCGTAGTAAACTTCAATTGTTTCAGTTTCCTTTTGTCTGAACTCCTTCAGCTCAACCAAACACTTCTTAACAAAATTGATCTTAGCCTTCTCGCTTCCTTGATACTTTTCCTTGAGAGTATTCCAGATCTCCTTAGCAGTTTTACAACCACGAACGTAGTTGTAAACAATAGATGGAAAAACACCTCTTAACTCTCTCATGCAATGCTTTTCATTGTTCTTCAGTCTTGTTTGTTGCTCTCCAACAACAGAAGTAGTTCCAGACGAACCTATGTTTTGAACATTCAATGGAGGTTGAACTGTTCCATTGATGTAATTCCACAACTCTTCATCTAGACCATTTAAGTAGCCTTCCATACGATCAGCCCACTGATCGTAGTATTCTGGAATCAGCATTGGAATTTTGGTTGATGATCCGAGCAGATGGGAATATGAAGTCATTCTATTCATGTTGAAGTTCGCCATTGATGAACACACGAGAAAAATTCAGAAATCACAGAATACTTGATGAATTTGAAATTTGATCAAACGAATTGATCATAACCTTATAATCGATCACTCGATTATACAATTTGAATGCAGAATCTAATCAAATCTGTAGATCAAACGTGATTTTCAGAACCAAAAGCGCGGAAACTTTGGAGAAAAAAAAAAAACTCAAAATCAAATGATTCAGAATGAAAATGAGATCAATGCAGTTTGATTCTTGCTCTGATACCAATTGTAGAAGAATTGTATTCGAGAAATCGATTATGAAAAAGATCAATCAATTTAAAAATCTCAGAAAGTAAATAAGACTTTGAAGTTTGTATTACTCTCAAATTAGCTTGATTACAAAAATAGACAACGATATTGGAAAACTCGTATGTCTAAATCTAAGCTCGGTCCCTATTTATAGGGAAACAGAGAGTACAAAAAATACTAAGTCTAAAACTATTAAGCTTCGTATGAAAGTGACTTAGCAAATATGTTACATACGAAATTGACTAAACACTATTCGAATCTTTACAAGACTTCGACCCTTACAACCTCCATCATGACCCTGAAACTTTTTTATCATCCTACATCATAAAGCTTTAGGGTTTTTTAGGAAGCGTCATTTCCATTTAAGAAATAACGATTTGTTAAATGCCTCCAAAGAACCAACATCCAAACCACCTTTCTCTTTACTCATCAAAATTAACTCCCGTTTCACCCAGTGTAATTAACGATCTCCCACTTCATTACCTCCAAAAACCCCCCCTTAAACTTCCAAGATGTTTATTAACAGTGCCCGACATACGAAACAAGGACATGTAATAAATATTAAGAGATCACAACACAAACTTCAAAAGAATAGACCGACCAACTATTGAAAGAAGTTTGATTTTCCAAGCCAAAAGTTTCTAATGAAACTTGTATATAATAGTTTTTCATGTAGATAACATTGACATAATCACCCCGATAAAACTGTTGGATTAGTGTTTAAGTCCATAACTATTTTGGTATGTACTTGACCCGATTATGAGCATGGTCCTTTTGGGTTGCCTTCACCATAGCAATATGTAGGAAGAATTAAGGAGAGAAAGGTTTAATTATGATTTATTAATATATTATGAGAATAATATATTAAAGGAGAAATCATATTGTTTAATTAATATTAGTCAAGAATTAATTAAGAATTAATTTTGTGGCTAAAAGAGATTAATTAAACTTAAAAGACTTATTGTGTAATTATAAGATAATTACATAGATGGGCTAATGGACTCCATAGAAGTTGGAGTGGACGAATTCTATGGGGAAACCCATTAGAAATAGTCCAAGGCTTCTAAAGAGGGAGTCCATGGGCTGCTTAGGGCTTAAGCAGTCATATTAGGGTTTCCTAGCTGTAAACCCTAATAGCCAGCATATATAAGGAACCCTTATGGCCCCAAAAACGTGGTGAATACTTCCTTTAAGGTTTCCAGCCATTTTTGGTGCCTCCTCTCTCCTCCCTCTTCGTCCAAGTTGCTTAGTAGTGTTTGTGACTCCATTAGAGGTGCAACACTTGAGGCACTAAGCTTGCTGAAGCTAAGGATTGATTATTATTGCTATATAACAATCAAAGGTAATTACTAAACCCTTATTTCAGTTCTTATATGATAGATCTAGGGTTTATAGCTTTGGATATTCAATTGCATGTTTATTAGACAAATTAGATCCAAAAGCTATTAGGGTTTGCATGTACACCATAGGAATGATGTTGTGCTTAAAACACATCAAAAAGAACATGATTTTAGCATCCTTACATCCTGTTAGAGAAGCAAACTAATCAATTTACAACTGACTGGCAGAAATCCCATGGATATTAGATTTTTTAAGATTAATTTGCAAACCAGAGATCGTATAAAACTAATTAAGAATACCAATGAGATTCATTATATTTACCCTGCTCCATTCACCTAGAAAAATGGCATCATCCACATAAAAAGATGAGATATCTGAAATCATCATCTCTTATAACAATATCACGAAACAAGCCAACTATCACCACATCTTATAAAGATACATGTTACCCTTCCATCATCAAAATGAAGAAAAATGGAGAAAGGGGATCCCCATGTATCAACCCTCGTCAGCAGTTGGCTACCATTTAGCAAAACGAAGAACAAGCATTGCCAAAGAAACCTCTAGTAAACTGAATCTAAGTCCTTAAGAAACCTAAAAAAGCCTATAATAAGAAAGAGGTAATTGCAAGAAAATGAATCATAAGCTCTCTCTGTTAGGGGTCAAGATCCTCAAACCTATCCAGGATTCTGGACCTTAAAGGAATCTTAGGATCCCAAACATACATCATGATCCTGACCATCACCGTTATTATTTTTTCCTGACAAAATTAATAGATATATTTCTTATTTATTCTTCACACGTGCAAAATTAGTCAAAAAAAGACTCATCAACTCTGAATAATCGTTTCAATCAGGCTTAAGACCAGGATATACTAAGTCAAGGCAATGTGCAAATACTATTTCAATAAGATCCTGGGAATATCGAACTCTTAGTTACTTAACCTAGACTATATATACACATGTAAAAGATACACAACATGGACAATCTTTTAGAAACTTAGACTTACGGATACACTTGTACTCGTAATTTCAATCTCATCCTTGTAAATTGCTTTGAATTAATAAAATTAAAAAAGGCAGGTGATCATTATCACTTGTGTCATCCTGATTTCAATCCCATGCACAGAGTCATCATAACCCCACATCCTCTCATACTGTAACGACCCAAGAATCAAGGGTAAAAATTTCATTTTTAATATAGCCAAAACACTGATACCATTTATTTAAAACATTCCAAAACATCGTTAAGTAAAACATTTATCAGAGTTCATCCCAAAATCATTTATTACGGATATCATAGGTGTGTACATTGCGATCAATCTGGGCCCTTCTTTTCCAAATCGATGATAGTTGAAACCAAAACTATAAACCGTAAGCACGAAGCTTAGTGAGCTCCGCATAGCATACCCCGCACAAACCACATAATCACATAATCCATATTAGCTATGAAAGCTACATAAACCATACAATCCATGCATATAAACATATAAGGATGTCTTGGAAATCTTCCAAGGTCTTACACCAAGTGCCATGGGAAACCCCCATGTGGTCTTTACTAGCCGCCACTGGAACCCTGACGTGGTCTTGGCTAATTGCTGCTGGAACATCCACATGGTCTACACTAATCATGGAAATATCATATGAACTAAACAAGTAAGCATAATAGGAAGCCATGGAAACCCTCCAAGTACTTATATTGAATGTGGTAGGAACCTTCTCATGGTCTTAATATACTGCCACGGGAACCCCCCGAGGACTTCCATACAAATGTCCTAGCAACATATCACATAACCAACTATCAATCCATATAACATTAAATGGTCCGACCTTGGTGCCTTAGACCCATTGGTATGATGAGAAAACTCACCTCGAATGTAGACGCTTCCCAAATGAAATCCTTAGCTGCTGTCCTGTCCACTTCCTGGAGCTACCGATATCAGTTGACACTCAATTAGCAATTGAGTTCCAATCCATACATATCACCTCATACCCGGGGTAAAAATACCATTTTACCCCTAACCTATCCTTGTCCAATACTTTGGCCCAGACTATAATTTGGAAGGCCCAAAGGCCAATTAATCAACCAATGACCCAATTTTCCAAATTGGGCCCAACCTCTCTAATAGACCTTATCCTAAATCACAATAATTTCCTTAGTCCATAACCCTGTTCCTAATTGTCCCACGAAGGCCCACAACAACCTAGTCCAAGACATGGCCCAAACTAAGGCCTATAATGCGAAGTCCATTTCCGTATTGGGCCAAAAGGCCCATTAGACCCAACTACTTCAATATTGTCCCAAAAGTACATTCAGGCCCAACTACCAGCAAATCCAGGCCTAAAACCATTAGGGCCCAAAGGTCCGAAGTCCGCTAAGGCCCAAGTCTTCCTGAGAGCACCCAACGTACCTCTTCTGTACGCTTAGCGTATTAGGAAAAAGGCCTGTATGCGCAACGTACTACATTGTATGCCCATCGTACAAACATCTTATGCATAAAATCCATTAAGTGCTTAATACTTGAAAACTTTACGTCCCAAACTCATATCTAAGCTCATTAAGACGTCCTAGGGCATAAAGTTGGCAACTTTATGCCCTTGCATGCTATATGGGACTTAAAAACTTCATTCTTCACATTAGGACTTCATTTAAAGCTTCAAAATCATGCATGGAGTCTAGATACTCTTCAAGCTAGCATCTTTATGCATCTAACAAGCTCACAAGGCTCAGATCTAACCATTTCAGCCTCTAGAGTCGCTTATCTCTCAAAGAAGGTAAAAAACCAACTAAAAGGGAAAATATAGAAAACCCTAGCTAGATCTAATGAATATGATGGCAAGATCAAAGCTTTATACCTCCATAAGCTCTTCAAGGTGAACTAGATGCAGATTATTGAAGCCCAATGCCACTCCAAGCTTTCTTAGCACTTCCTTCTTCTGGAATGAAGTTAAAAATGGCCACAATACACTCCTTAAGCTCAAAAACACTCTCACAAGGTATCTCTGGTGTAAAGGGATGAAATGAGGCTCTAGAGGCGGATTAGGGTTTAGTCCTAAAGACTTAAGGATGTCTAAATAGGTGTCAGGTCCGAATTTTAGGGTTTTCAGTATGACCCTCGTACGCCCAGCGTACCTTCTCGTACGCAACGCATACGAGGCTGTGCACCCCAATCCAATCCTCGCATAAATGCTAGATGTTCCTCCAGCTACGCCGCATATAGTTTTTTCTCTTCGGTACGCCGTGCGTACCACCTTGGTACTCCCCGAATACTAGGGCTTTTCCAAAAACCCTAATTCTTCCGAAGGCTATAAATCACTCGATATAACTCCGATTCCAACCATTCATATATCCATAGAAAGGTATCGAGACGCTGAACACTATTATCAATTCTTTCCTACCATAAAATGTACCGAACCAACATCCACATCCCATAAGACCTGAGCTGACAAATTACCGAAATACCCTTTGATCCAAAATATCAAACTGAATATCCAAGCAATCCAAGGCACATTATCTAACTCCAACTAGTCTGAAACCCGACCCCTCATGTATCTGTAGCTTGATAGCACTTAATCCTTGATCACCAATTTAAAAATGGGAACAATTCGAAACAGGATGTTACAACTCTCCCCACTTGAATTAAAATTCGTTCTCGAAATCATTCGTTACCAATCCCGACAAACCAAGCAACCTGAGCAACATGGACACGGTCGCGAGCGTACCATAGCCTTTCCAAGGCAACCAAAACCAACCTCGCAGGGTTCTAAAACCCAAAGATGAAACGAATTCCTTGCAACATGATCACATTTACTCAATCTGAAACCTGAAGCTTCGAGATGGTTTGTCTCCCTAAAAGATCGCTCATTCTGAATCATTGCCAAATTCATTGCACTTTTATCCCAACTAGCTACTCAACCTCTGATAACTTGAGGTTCCCACTAGAAAACAGAGTCATAGACCAAATTTCTCTGCAGAACACTTATACCTGACAAAAGCTCAAATAATCCTTCGAGTAGAAGATCCCTCCCTACAACAGATAGACTCAGACTTTTATGAGATTATTTAATCCCGTTGTGGGTGACTTGGCATTACCCAACACCGAGATACTCCTCATTCCCATGGAACCCAAATCGCTAATACCGCATGAAGTCTTGAAACTGCCTGAAACAACAGGTTGTTGCCTTATGGTTGCTTCCCTCAATCCACTGAGACCTCCATGGTCCCAATTTGTCAGCCAATCATCTGAAATTTCAGGTTCCAACCCAATTATTGATCCAAGAAGGCTCCCTCACTGTTGCCCTTCGCAACTCCCAACATAAACCTAACCGATTTCTGGGCCAGGACACACGTACATAAGCTCCACATGACCTCCGAAGGATACATCGTATGACAATAACTGCCCTATCTATATGCCACTCATGGTTCCTTCTATCCTTTGATCCATCCGATCATGATAGGCTGACAACCTTTCGCTACTGAATCCGACGCAAAAGGTGAATGCTACTAGAATAACTGTAGTCTTACATCATACCCGGTCTCCTTTGACTTACCGTTTCCTGATTCCAATTATGTTGTGACCTACTCACAACCTTGTGAACTGACCCAACCTGGCGTAAGTCATCTGAACGAATCCATGAATGCCACGACTGCCTTTTAGTCTTTCTGCACTTCCCACACTGTCTGACCATTTGTGAATGATACAGCTCCCTCGCAGTCTTACAACACTTTCCACACTATCTAATTACTGGTGAATGCTACGGATCCCCCGTATTCTTACAACACTTTCACCCTAACTGACCATTAGTGAATGTTACGGCTCCCCCATAGTCTTACAACACTTTCCACACTATCTGACTACTGGTGAATGCTACGGATCCCCCGTATTCTTACAACACTTTCACCCTAACTGACCATTAGTGAATGTTACGGCTCCCCCATAGTCTTACAACACTTTCACCTTAACTGACCATTAGTGAATGCTACGGCTCCCCCATAGTCTTACAACACTTTCACCTAACTAACCTTATCTTCTTCCTCTATTCCTCCCATTTCCTCAAAAAAATCTTCCACCACCTCCAAGCGGACCTCCTGGTCAGAGGAAAACTTCTAATGCTTCTAATAATAGCAACTTTTTGATCACTACCCAAGGGAATTCAGGATCCTCCCATTTTGATCTCTAACAGTGAACTCTTCTCCATGATGAAGATTTTGACACAACAGGTGACTTAGCAATAGGAAGACAACAGAACATTGCTCAGGGAGGTGGAAAGAATGATAGCAGAAATCCGCAAACCCCATGAAGCGACACCCTCGATCTTGAAACCCAAGATCCTGAATGTAGATACCGCAGGATCCTTAGGGAGGCGTTTGCATAATACAACCCCAATATCCGTTGCTACTCCAACTGGGGGTGTAATCCCAAACAACAGAACTCCTGTGATCTACGATCTTGACGAAACTTTTAGTACCCCTGATAATAGAGATGCTGGTAAATTATTCAAAAGTAATACTTTTAATACTAACTATGTCAATCTTGATGCAAGAATAAGTCCAGTCATGGCTAAGGAACTTCAACAACTAAGATAGATTATCTCAAGTGTTCTAGGAGTGGTTCAACCTATACAGGAAATATCATTCCCTCGTTAGCCGACATTGAAGTTCCAAAGCGCTTCCAAACTCCCAACAAGAAACCTTATGATGGAACCATAGATCTTGAGGAGCACAAAGCACAATATAGAGAGAGAATGGAAAACATTCCCATTCCATTGCACTTAAAAGAAGTCTGTTTATGCAAGGGTTTTTGTTTGACTATTACATGATCAACCTTGAAATGGCTTCTCAATGTTCCTCCTTACTCTATTACATATTTTGCTCATTGTGTCTGTTTATGCAAGGGTTTTGGTTTGAATCTTACATGATCAAATTTCCTATAGCATGACATTCGGAAGGATCATTAATGATCTTTATCGAGTAGTATAGGATCCTAAGGAATCCCTTAGGGACTTTGTAAGCAGATTTGGCAGGGAAGCATTGAACATATCAAACATTGACATGGTCACTGCCATGGAAGCCTTTAAAATGGGTCTGAAGAAGGATTCTCCATTCTATGAAGATCTTGTGATGACCCCATGAAAGAGAATGGATGAAGTCAGAAGTAGAACCTTGATGTTCATCAAATTAAAAGAAAAGAAAGAAATTCATAAAAGGGCCAACACTCAAAGTTCTTATGACAACCCTAACAGGAAGGCCGAGTCCTTGGCCTAAAGATCCTGTTGGGGGTGGTGACGTGGCGTTCATCTAGTGGTGACACGTGTTGCAATCTTGTGGGTTTTCGATGTGCGTCGTGCATCTTGTCTGTGCGCGCGACTGCACACAAATTTTTATAAAATCTTTAAAAGCTCATAACTTCTTCATACGAGCTCCATTTCGATAGGTTTTTATATCTACGTGTAGCTATCAACAAGATCTACAATTTTCATTTAGACTCCATCGTCTAATTTTGACTTTATTTTTAAATTTATATTTTTATTAAGCTTAGATTGTTAATGTCCGTTTAAAAATTCTTAACTTTCTCGTCCAATGTCCGTTCTCGACTGTCTTTATATCGACAAACTCCTATTAACGAGATCTTTGATTCTTGTTTAGGTTTTTTCGACTAAAAATCAACCAATCTAAAATCCGATTTCTGAAATGTATACTGCTATGCTGAATCTTAGAAAAATCATAACTTCCTCTAATGAAGTCGGATTTTGACATTCTTTATATGTACACTCTCGGTTTAATGACTACAACGACTTTCGTTTAAATTACTAAGGCAAACAAAAACGATCTATCTTCGATTCACTATTTATGATATCTATAGCCGTATCAGGTCGAACGCGAAATGTCAACAGATCATAACTCCTTCGTTATAAGTCAGATTTAAGCGTTCCTTATATCTCTGGAATCTTTGTCATGACTTTCAAATTTCGTTAAGGATATGCATCCTAGTTATTGACGGGTTTTGGTCATAAGAACATCCTATGTGCTCATACAAACCCTAATGCTTGGATCTAGGTTTCTCTATTGTACATGCAAGTTATCCAAGACTATAAACCCTAGATCTAGAATATGATAACCAATATAACATATAATTAGGGTTTAGATCATACCTTGATTGTTATGTAGCAATAACAATCCCAATTCCTCCTTGTATTGACTTTAGAAAGCTTAGAGTCACAAATGTCACTCCTCTAATGGTTCACCAACACCAAGAGCAAGAGGATGAGGAGGAGAGAGGATGGAGGCTGCCCTAAAACGTGTGAAACCCTAGAAGAAGTCTTAGCCACGTTTTTGGGTCATAAGGGTTGTATATATAGTTAGGCTATGAGGGTTATCTAACAAGGAAACCCTAATTTGGATGCTTAAGCCCTAAGCAACCCATAGATTCCTTTCCTTAAGGCTTTGGACGATTTCTTATGGGCTTCCCCATAGAATTCGTCCACTCCTTAATATAAGGCAATCCATAGCCCAAATTGCAATTATCTTATAATTACAATTCCAGTCCCTTAAGTTTAATTAATCTCTTTTAGTCACAAAACTAATTACTAATTAATTCTTGACTAATATTAATTAAACAATATGATTTCTCCTTTAATATATTATTCTCATAATATTTTAATAAATTATATTTAATCCTTTCTCTCCATAATTCATCCTATCAAGTTGCTTTGGTGAAGGCAACCCAAAAGGACCATGCACCATCGGGTCAAGTACATACCAAAATAGTTATGGACTTAGACACTAATCCAACAGTCTCCCACTTGGATAAGTCTAATAACTATTATGCGTATGACTTCAGATCCTGGTCTGCAATCGTAGCTTTCCAAAGCCGCTGTCAACTCTGATTCTATCAGATACGCGTGTCTTTTAGATAAGGGATCATATATTCCTCCATTCTAGATATCGTATGAGACATGATTTCAAATCATTCTCTTTGTACTATTTCTCGACTTCCGATTTATGAAGACTGACTAATTGAACAAATCAAATTAGCCCTACTCCGACCGATCATTTACGTTTGTCATCATTAAATCATCGAGGGGCCCAAAGATATTGCTTTTATCCTACTTCGGATAAAAGGAACAGATAAACTTTGATTCAATGCTCGCTTGCACTCACTCACCGAATCACACACAACAATATGTTTTATAACACCAAGTTACTAGTACGTTTACATATTATCAATGTGCAACCGATTTGCAAGATACAACTCACACATCTCAGTTTCAAGAATATAAGATGTTATCGTCTCACCAATCACTCGTGATGCAATTGATGGAGTGATCCAAGTGAGCGTGGGTCTAATCCAATGCTCAAATCATATTCATAAGCACTCATGAACGTTGCAGCAAACATTTTCTTATGTCTAATACTCTTTTAGACAATCCACACACCAATTCACGACAGTCTTCATTCATACCTACTTCCAACATATGAACGACTGTGGCCCGTTCGAATAATTTGACTGTTCTTAACCAATTAAATTATTCAGGAAGTCAAAACATGCAAAGTGAAACACAAGAATAATACTAATCCCATATGGCCTCAACCCTTTGAGCATAAATAAAACACCTTTTATTTATCACCATATCGATTACTCATTATTTGTCGTTTCGGGTAATCAACTTCTTACTTGAATTATTACACTTGTCCTATGCTCATAGCATGCATACAATGTTTACCTATGGTTCTTACTTTGTGAAATAGATCAAATTGAACACATTTCCAATCTTTCTCATTTCACAACTCCAAATCCTTTTCATAAGTGTAAGAATATCAAATTCTTGCCACTTATAGAATATGCTAGATTCTAACATTTTATGCAATGATCCTTTCGTAATATTACTGCACCAAAGTCACAAAGACTATTGCCAATGATATTACAAAGTTCTCTATCGGAGATTGTTACAATACAATTTCGTAGATATGATGTCTCTCACTCAAAGAACATTCCTTTGAACATCCTTTTGCATAAAAGTTTCTAATCTAGTCATAGGTTTTCAATATTCAATTCCCAATATGGACACGTTTCCATAATTTCCATATGACAACTTATTCTTAATAGAATCTTTTCTATTCATAATAATGTCGATATGGTCCATCCAATATGGAAACATTTCCATATTTTCCAATACTATACTTCCAACTACTCACAAGCGACCAATCCTAAACGAACTTTGGATTGTCCTTTGATAGTTGTTTAATTATCTTAGTCAAAACCGATTCTTGTCCTTTTTCCCTCTAAATGCGCTAGACATTTGGAAAATTTTAGAATGGTCAAATATTATAGCCTATGCAATCGATCCTATACCCGAAGCGTATGGGACATAATGCGTAATGTCTTACATAAAGATTTGATACTTTATCAATCTTCTGCCATAATATTTTATTTGCTATGTTCTCAAAATTCGAATTGTGAAAAGGAATGCCGTAATCATAATCGAAATTTTTAAGAACACACTATGTACCTTTGACTAATTTTATTAATATTCCACAACCTAACCCTTTAGATTTGAAATGAAGCATAATATTCTCTCCCTTAATTATAGCAAAACAGCTATTCAACCCTTACAACCTTGCAAAGTATGAATCTTGTTTTCTATAATTAATATTGCTAACCTTGCAATACTTTCCTTAATAATCATACAATCATAACATTTATGCTCCCACTATCATGATGATTATTATAAACATAACACTTATGCTCCCACTAGCTTTGACATGTATTCAGAAACAGCCTAACTTTCAGAAAAACAATACTTATTGAATTTCTTAAGTTCATGTTTCTAATACTTGGTGCTTTGATAATCTTTTATCAAGGCTTCTTGAACTTATACACCTTTTCCTTAGATAGCTCATATGTGTGTCTAAACAATTAAGACTAATTGTCAATTCTCACAATTCAAATTATGGAGAGGGATACCGTAACCATAATCGAATTCGAGAATACAATTTCACAATTACTATCTTCTTAAAATCTCTATTAGTGAAAGCATTTCCTCACAGTCATTTTCTTAATATTGATTTCTTGCCTTATGGTAGCACAGCTGCCCACCATGTCTTCCAAGTAGTTAAGCAGTTCACCCTTTCCTATCAAGGTCCTTGCCTTTTATGCATTTAAAAGAGAACTCATAGGACTCACATGCATAATTAACTTAACTGGAATGGCACAGAAACAAAATAATGTCAACACGATAGGTTGTAAACCTCAACTCGTGTGCTAGTGATGATCGATAAGGTTTATTTGATTTGTTCTTGAAACCTTTTAAGACCATTAAGACTCCCACTGACTCCTTGACATATAAGATTCTCTTGTCAATAACCATTTCTTAACAAACAAATATTCAAGAGTTAGTGCAGCTTTTATCAAAACACTTCATAAATTGGTCCTAGTTGGTCTTTGTCTTATCCAAGACATCACAACTTACCAATTTCAAATGTGCAAGAATAAGAAAACCTTTTTCCATATTCTACATTTGATGAATGTTATAAACCTTCTTAGTACTTGTCACTCATTGTCACAATCTTAACTTTAAGATTTGTTATTGGAATGAAGTATGATTGACTTCTTGATTTAACCATTTCTTCAATTCTTGAATCCTCTTCTTAGACATGCAATTGTACTAAAACTCTCTTAGAGGATTAATTGAGATATGGTTCTTAATCATTAAGACCTATCATAGAGCATAAAAGGTACTCTCCCTTCTTCTTAGAATGGAGAAACTTTTATCTTTCTGCCTACTTGATTCTTTTTATTCGTTCTGCTATTGATTTAAACATTTTTTAATCAATTCAGAATTACATTTAATCTTATAAGTATAATCATATTTACTAAACCTTTAGTAAATCATGACGAATATCTTTGTTACTCTTATGGGGGACTTGATCAACACGCAACTTTGTGTATTCGATCTCCAAGTCCTTCACTTGACACTTTGTCAATGAATTAGTCTAATTTCCAAATATGAAATTTCTCATTCATCGTGCAACCAAGTTGCATGATTCCAAGTTTCTGTCCAATTGAAACTTGGGCGATGAGAAACTCTCCCTATTTGGTAAATTCTCGACATTTCCACAAACAACATAATTACGAATCAAATCCATTATTGCTAATATTAGAAACCTTCAAACATCAATTTTCATGCATGCCATTGCAAGGATAAATAAATAATATAAAATCAAAATTTATTTTATTGCGGAAAAATTTGTCCTTACAATGCAATTCATTGAAAAACTATGCTAATACATCTTTTTTTTAGCAATCTTATTCTAACGCTAAGTAGTAGCTCAAGAATCTAATCTTCGAGAAATGCGATCGAAATCCATTCCTTCACGGTTAGATTCTGCTCACTTCTTCCCTTAAGCTTCCTTTCTTTTCTTCGATCCTACAAAACATCAATTGTAATCTTATCACATTATGTATTAAGAATCTAGAATAGAAGCTTAAAAGAGTTAGTTAATGGATTTTACCTATATTAGAGCCATACATTTTGACTCTCCCATCCCTTAGATCTCTTAGGTAAATGGGGCAGCTTCGTCTCCAATGCCTTTTTCTCTTGGCAATAAAAGCAAATTGACTCTTTTGGAACATGACATGGAACTACTTCAGACATTGCCTTTCTCTTATGATCAAACTTTTCGATCATAGCATGTCTTTCGTTGCCATTGTCTATATCCATAGAGGTCTTGAAGGTAGATTCACCAATCAACTTTTCTTTTCTATTGCGCCAAACCATTGCTGATTCAACAACAATAAGCATATAGGTGAGATCTATAAGGGTCACGTCGCAGTTCATCATATAGTACTCTCTTACGAACTCACTATATGAATTAGGAAGTGACTGAAGAACCCAATCAACATCCATTTTCTCACAGACAACGGATCCCAACATTCTTAACCTATCAATGTGTGACTTCATCCCTAGGACGTGTGTACACACCGACTTTCCTTCTTTGTGTTTACTTGTCAAAAGGGCTTGAGTGATTTTGAACTTTTCAAGCCTTTGAACTTGTGGGTATGGGAGAACAATCGGAGGAGGTGGAGGAAGTGAAGCATGATTTCTTGTTCCTCGATCAAATCGTGGAATACCATCTTCATGTGGAATGCTTGTTCCACGGGATTTGGGAAGACCATAGTTGTCGAACTTTGACATCTACAAAACGGGAGAAAACGAATTCAAGTTAGTTGATTGATTGAGTCCTTAGTAAATCACCCAAGTGAGACACTAAGGCTAGGACCCAACACAATATTCTACAACTTGAGAGAGGGATGCCGTAACCCAAATTGCAGAACATTTGAAGGTAAGTGAATGACGATTCACTAATTTCCACCATGAAAAAACGAAAAAGAAATTTAAGTTTTAAATCTATGAAAACTCCTAGATCCTATGAGATTCATTGAACATTTAAATGGCATGTTTAGATCTCGATATGCCCCTCTTGTTTGTGACTGGGATGCCAAGGATCACAAAGCGGGTGTGAATAACCATGCAAACTTACATGGTGCCCCCACATGTTACAGTCACCTATTCGATGTGCCGGTAAACCACACACGCTCCACCGAACTATGACAAACATTGAGTCACCCTTTGCTACCTTTGCTTAGAACCATTTAGTGTGCCGGTAAACCACACACGCTCCACTAATGTCTTCGCAAGGGCACAAAGTGTAATTTCATGGAATTGCATCAATTCACTTTTGCCTAAGTAACTAAGATTGGGAATTTGAAAAACATTTAGTTACTTTAGTAATTCATTATACTTATAATGGAAGGTTTCGTCATATCCTACCCGTTCGGCTAACGACCCTCCACTAGTCAAGAGTGCGGTGGGTAAGAGTGGATACCCATTCAATCGCCATTTTATAGGCAATTTCCTTAAACACCCCTTATAGACCAGCTTCGTGAATGAGGCCTACTAACGGTAAGACTGACTTTTACTCATACATATATATAATGTTAGACTTTTAATGTTATATATAGTATATGGTGTATTTTACACTTTTAAAATACTAGGTGGTCAAATTTAATAATTATACATTTAATTCAATTAAATTGTAAGCCAAAACTTTTATGGATTTAGTAAACTTCTTTTAATTATACACCTTAATTAATTAATAAAACCATAAGGGTGTGATTTGAACTTTTCAAAACAATACAAGGGTTTTAGAATTTAACATTCCTAATTAAACTTTTAATCAACTTTTAAATTCCAAAACTTGAGGGCAAGTTTTGAAACATTTAAAAACATTAGGGTTTAGAATATAAATATACATCAAAATTAAACTATTAATCAAAATTTAAATTCCAAAACTTGAGGGCAAGTTTTGAAACCTTTTTTCAAAACATTAGGGTTTCAACTATTTAAATTTCAAAACAACAAAACTTTTGAGGTCAAATTTAAACTATAAAACCTAAAGGGGAAAATATGAAACATTTCATAACACAAGGATCAAATAACAAATAATCTAAATTAACATTTAATCACATAATTATCCATATTTGATTTATTTAATGATTTCTTGCAAAACAATTTACCAATTTAATCAAAATAATTAATCAATTATCACATAAGGAAACAAATATTTTATTAATTGATAAATATCTTCAATTAGATCAAGAATATACTCATATATATCAAAAAATCGGATTAATATTGATCTAATATGATAAGGCAACTATCCTTAAGCAAAAACAACAAGAAATCCCGGTTTTCCCTCCTTCTGACCAGCCGACTCGTCGAGTCAGCATGAACTCAGCGAGTTCATCTACAGACTCGGCGAGTTTAGCAAGCAGAACCACAAAAAACGAATTTTTTCAACATACAAGGCATCAGTACAATAGAAACCAATCTAGGCTCTGATACCACTGATGGGTTTTGGTCATAAGAACATACTATGTGCTCATATAAACCCTAATGCTTGGATCTAGGTTTCTCTATTGTACATGCAAGTTATCCAAGACTATAAACCCTAGATCTAGAATATGATAACCAATATAACATATAATTAGGGTTTAGATCATACCTTGATTGTTATGTAGCAATAACAATCCCAATTCCTCCTTGTATTGACTTTAGAAAGCTTAGAGTCACAAATGTCACTCCTCTAATGGTTCACAAACACCAAGAGCAAGAGGATGAGGAGGAGAGAGGATGGAGCCTGCCCTAAAACATGTGAAACCCTAGAAGAAGTCTTAGCCACATTTTTGGGTCATAAGGGATGTATATATTGTTAGGCTATTAGGGTTATCTAACAAGGAAACCCTAATTTGGATGCTTAAGCCCTAAGAAACCCATAGATTCCTTTCCTTAAGGCTTTGGACGATTTCTTATGGGCTTCCCCATAGAATTCGTCCACTCCTTAATATAAGGCAATCCATAGCCCAAATTACAATTATCTTATAATTACAATTCCAGTCCCTTAAGTTTACTTAATCTCTTTTAGTCACAAAACTAACTACTAATTAATTCTTGACTAATATTAATTAAACAATATGATTTCTCCTTTAATATATTATTCTCATAATATATTAATAAATCATATTTAATCCTTTCTCTCCATAATTCATCCTATCAAGTTGCTTTGGTGAAGGCAACCCAAAAGGACCATGCACCATCGGGTCAAGTACATACCAAAATAGTTATGGACTTAGACACTAATCCAACATTTATTACTCTATTTTGACGTGTATTTTATTCATATTTTATTATTTCGTTATAAGCATGTATACTACAAATATTGACGCAGAGAACACATAATATTCACCAAAATTTTCCCTTATCACACCAAATAGGTTGCAATTGTTGACCCTAATTATTACATTATCTTATTAATGCCTAGCGAGAAACGTGGGCGTTACAACCTCCAACTCCACTCATAAACTTGAAAACCGATCTTGTCATTGTGTATTACTCGGCTACCCCTCCAATCATACGGGTTATAAAAATGTTATGATATCTCCTCTCGCAAGATCATAATATCGTGACATGCTATATTTAATGAGAATGTTTTCCCTTTTGCCAAACTTTACCTATCCTCTCTCATATATGACTTCCTTCAATACTCACACATAACCGAACCACATCTAACCGTCTGGGATTTGGTCCACTATCCTACCGACTAAACTTCTCCTGTATCAACTCTGACCTCTTTTTAGAATATCGATTCAAGTGGCCCCACACCAACCTCTCCCAAAAACTCCACCACGTGCGCATTCCACCACTGCCGTCGGATTACCACCACTCATCCATACTATAACATCCCAAAAATTTCAGACAAAAATTTCATTTTTAATTTATTCCAAAACATCCGGTAATTATGTCAAAAAAACCAAAAGTGTATCACAGTGGAATAATATTAGAGTACATATCCCAAAATCACATAATGTGGAAAACAAGGGCGGATGCAGTGCGATCAAGCCGGGACCTTCCCTTTCGACCTGGAAGTACCTGAAACATAACTGAAAACTGTAAACACAAGACTTAGTGAGCTCTCCCAAAATACCATATACCATACATACATAACTATCAAACATAATTGGGTCTATTTCACCCCCTTCCGTATCTTTCAACCAATACTTGGTCTATTTCACCCCCTTCGATATCTTTCAACCGGTACTGGGTCTATTTCACCCCTACAACTAAGCATACAATCATATTAGAAAAAGTCATGAAGACAACAAACATAAATCGAAGTAACATGGAATTGTTACAGAGACAACTATCATTCTATTAACACAATCTAGTGGGTCGACATTGGTGCCTTCGACCCACGAGTACATTGGAGGAAACTCACCTCAGTTTAAAGATAGCAAATCACACTCGGACTGTCGAATCATGAAGTCCTCTCACTACATCACAAATAAAAGAACCCTAATTAGCAATTAGGTCATTAACCCTACCCGAGAGTCTAAATCCTAAACCCTGGCTTCAAGGGTAAAAAGGTTGCTTAATCACTACCTTATTGGGCCTAAAACACCAAGGCCCAAATCCAACTAGACCAAATCCCAAAAGATATTCCATGCCCGCTATGTGCCCAAGTCCAAAAGTCCCATCATAGAAAGGATTACGGCCCAACAAGGGCGCAAATCCCTAAGTCCAAAGTGGCCCAAAATGAAAAAGCCCAAAAAAACTTCTTTGGTGAGTATCCTAAGCGTACCATCAGTATGCCCGGCGTACTTGAGAACTTCGCAATGTTGGGACGCCTAGTGCATACGCGCATCGTACACCTATGTACGTCGGGCGTACGCCCCAGTTGGCCAATTCATGCTTTTAAAGTCTTAATTCACTAAGACCTAATGTCCAACTTCAGATCTAAGATCCTTAAAACGTATTAAGCCATAAAGATGAAAACTTTATGCTTTTGCATTTATTAAATCGTTCCAAAGCAATCCCTAAACTAAATCTGACACATGGAGTCATCGAGGTAGGAGCTTTATACCTCCAATAAGCTAGAAATGGTGAATAACCTTTAGATCTACAAGCTCTTTCTTGTCCAATGATTCTCCACAAGTCTTCTTCTTCTTCATCAAGAAACACCACACACACACAAACACACACACAAGGTTAATATATTTGGAAAATGGACTAGAGTTTCGAGATATGGCTCAAGAGACAATGGAGGCTGATAAGGTGAAAGATCTGGAGGACTTAATGTGTTTAAATAGGGTGCAAACCCAAAAAATTAGGGTTTGCCCCTGACGGACGTACGCCTTGCATACATATGGCTAAGCCCAGCGTACATGGGGGACATCCTGCATCATGCAAGCCTTGAAGTACGCCCGACGTACCATATGTACGCCCCACGTACTCGAGTCCATGGTTCCACAAAAAGAATTTTACTTAATTAATTTATACTTGACAATTCGGACGTTACAATTCTCCCCCATTTGAATCAGACTTCGTCCTCGAAGTCCGCCTCTGCAAACAACTCTGGGAAATGCTATCTCCCATGTCCATTCTGACCCTTTTCGGTGCTACCACTGCACCTTTACCAATTCCACAACCTTGTTTCGAAGATTCTTCATCGTCCTGTCAAGAATGGCCATTGGTCTCTCTATGTAACTCAGACGATCATCCACCTGAATGCCCTCCAATGGTACCAATGCAGAATCAATGGTAAAATATTTCTGCAATTGAGTGACATGGAAAATGCTATGGATCTAACTGAGCTCTTCTGGTAGATCCAAGCGATACACAACCCTGCCCACCCATGCCGACACTCTGAAAGGACCAATATGTCTTGGGCCTAGCTTGCCCCACTTCCAGAATCAGATGACACCTTTCCAAGGTGACACCTTCAGGAGCACCATATACCCGACCTGGAACTCCAAGTCTGACCAGTGTCTGTTTGCGTAGCTCTTTTGCCGACTCCTACACGGTCTGAAGTCTACCACAAACCTGTTGAATCATCTTGGTTGTTCGGAGTACTACCTACATACTCCCCATAACCCACTGACCGATCACATCCCAACATATCGTGGTCCTACACTTCCTCCCTTATAGCATCTCAAAAGGAGGTCGATCAATATGTTGAATTAGGTGTCTAAGCCATAACTATATTTGGTATGTACTTGACCCGATTGTAGCATGCTCCTTTTAGGTTGCCTTCACCAAAGCAACTTGACTGGATGAATAATGAAGAAAGAGGTTATTATGTTTTATTAATATATTATATAAATAATATATTAAAAGAGAAATCATATTATTTAATTAATATTGGTCAATAATTAGTTTAGAATTAATTTTGTGGTCAAAAGAGATTAATTAAATATAAGGGGACTGATATTGTAATTATGTGATAATTGCAATATGGGCTGAGGAACCCTAAATAAGGGATGTGCGAATTCTATGGGGAAACCCACATAGAAATCGTCCATAGGAGGCCTTCTAGAAGGATCATGTGGACTGCTTAAGGCCTAAGCAATCTAATTAGGGTTTTGACTAAAACCCTAGCAGCTTACCTATATAAGGAATCCACTGGCTTCATAATTTCGGCTACCACAACCCTAGAAGGTTTCATTGAGCCGAAAATTACCTCTCCCATCTCTTTCTAAGATTCTCCAATTGTTTTGGCGTTTGTGATCCATTAGAGGCATCACATGTGAGGTGCTAGGTTCTCATAAGCTCAAGATCATCAAGCTACAATCAAAGGTAACACTCTTACTAGTTTATTTATGTGGATTTCGATTTTGATATCCTAGATCTAGGGTTTATAAGCTTTGGAAGATTATTGCATGTACAAATAGAAAAACCTAGATCTAAAGCTTTAGGGTTTGAATGTGCACCATAAAATTGATGTTTTGCTTATAACTCAACAGTGGTATTAGAGAATAGGCTGGTTTTCTTTTGTATTTGATGCATAGCTTAATCGTTCAAAGCAAAAAGTTCTTCGTTTTTGCTTCTGCCTGGTGACCACGACGTTGCATATATTGCCACGACGTGGTGGCGGGTCAAAGTGCTATTTTCAGGATTTTGACTAAAATTGAATTAGGATAATTACCAAAAATGTTTTTGGCTGATAAAATCCGATTTTTTTTTCAATATGGTATGGATTATCCTAATGCAACTCAAAGATAATTTTCATAAATAAGATAATTACTTGTTATATATGATAAAGATTAATTATTTGTATTTTGATTTGAATTATCTTGTCAAGAACATAGATTAGTTCAAATTATGTGATAAATATTAATAATATGACTAATTAATTATTTTTCAAATTTGATATAAAAGATGTTTTGAAAAGTTTCAAAACTTTCTCTCAAGTTTTGGGATTTAAATTTTTAATTAAAAGTTTTTATTTTGAAATATTTAAATTCTGAACCCTAGAATTTTACAAGTTTAAAATTCAACCCTTATACTATTATAATATTATAAGATTAATATATATAAGATAAAGCTAGTCTTACCGTTAGTAGGTCTCATTCACGAAGCTGATCTACGACAGTTTAATGAGTATCCACTCTCACCGACCGCTTCCTTGATTGGTGGATGGTCGTTAGCCGAACGGGTATGATAGGGAAACTAATTCCTCATTAAAAGTATAATGATTAATAAAGTAACTAAATGTTATTATAAACATTCCCAATCTTAGTTACTTTACGAAAAATGTGAAGTGATGTTATTCCATGAAATTACACTTTGCACCCTGCCAAGTCATTAGTGGAGCGTGCGTTGATAACCGACACATTAATTTGGGCTAACAATGGTGGCAAATGGTGGCTCGATGTTTTTCATAGATTAATGGAGCATGTAACCGACACATTGATTAGGTGGTAAATGCCATCGAGAGTACCACATACATTTTTCATGGTTATTCACATCTTGTTTGTGATCCTCGGTATTTAGTCACAAACTTGAAGGGCATATCGAGATTTAAACATGTCATTGAAAAGTTCAATGAATCTCAAAAGATCTAGGAGTTTCAATACATTTAAAACTTAATTGTCTTTTCGTTTTTCATGATGGAAATTGGTAAATCGTCGTCGCGACCTCCACTACCACCGCCGCCGCCACCATCACCAACACCACCGCCTCCACCACCATCACCACCACCCACCACCACCACTACCACCACCTTCGCCACCACCACCACAACTACTGCCTCCGCCACCGCCACCGCCGCCGCCACCGTCACCAACACCACCGTCGCTGCCACTACCATCACTCACCACCACCACCAATACCAACACAACCGTCGCCGCTCCCAACTACCAGCACCACCACCCCCACTGCCACCACAACCGCCACCGCCACCGCCACCATCACCATCATCACTGCCAGGGCTTCAACCACCATTGCCACCACCACCAAAAAGTTTATAATTAGAAATGATGAGAAAAAATTTAAAAGTTTATAATTAGATGTAAACATATTTTCTATATTGAGAAACATTTTAAAACTTTAAAACTAGATGTAACTATTTATAATTAGATGTAAACATATTTTCACCAACACCACCGTCGCTGCCACTACCATCACTCACCACCACCATCAATACCAACACAACCTTCGCTGCTCCCAACTACCAGCACCACCACCCCCACTGCCACCACAACCGCCATCGCCACCGCCACCATCACCATCATCACTGCCAGGGCTTCAACCACCATTGCCACCACCGCCAAAAAGTTTATAATTAGAAATGATGAGAAAAAAATTTAAAAGTTTATAATTAGATGTAAACATATTTTCTATATTGAGAAACATTTTAAAACTTTAAAACTAGATGTAACTATTTATAATTAGATGTAAACATATTTTCACCAACACCACCGTCGCTGCCACTACCATCACTCACCACCACCACCAATACCAACACAACCGTCGCCGCTCCCAACTACCAGCACCACCACCCCCACTGCCACCACAACCGCCACCGCCACCGTCACCATCACCATCATCACTGCCAGGGCTACAACCATCATTGCCACCACCGCCAAAAAGTTTATAATTAGAAATGATGAGAAAAAATTTAAAAGTTTATAATTAGATGTAAACATATTTTCTATATTGAGAAAATTTTAAAACTTTAAAACTAGATGTAACTATTTATTTAATTTAACAAACATACTTTAATATGAAATCATAAAGCAATCAAATTAAATAATAAGATATGTACTTTTAGTTTACAAAACTACATATATTTTAAACATGTTACCATGCTATAAATTTTGTTAGGGAACAAACTTGGTAAACTGCAATTGGGTTTTCTTAGTCTTAGTTGTTATATCATCTAGGAATTTATAGGGTCTACATTGTCGTAATTTTTTCAAATGGAAAGAATCAAATTAAATAATAACATACGGTGGTGATACGTTTTTCAAATGAAATTGCATCTTAAAATTAAACTGCCTCAAATAATAATAATAATAATAATAATAATAATAATAATAATAATAATAATAATTGTAACGACCGAAAAATACAACCAATTTTAAATTTTTCAAAAACAACTCGATTCCATTAAATCATTACAAAAAGGTTCAATACAAAACATTTAGCGTATTCCCAGAATTGTATTACAACAAAATCATGAGGAGTGGTACGATCGCGCCTTCGCCTTGTCACGGTCTCCTGAAGAACCTGAAAAACATAAAACCATAACTGTAAGCCCGAAACCTTAGTGAGATATCCCCAAAATACCAACCACTTATACCATACACGCATAACATGCCACACCATATCTGATCACAAAACAACCATGCACTTCGGGTCTACTGTGTGAATGGTCCGCCGCACCGGCCTACAGTCCACCTGGTCCACCCTCTGAGTCTTGCCATAAACCTCGAGTCTACAGTGTGATTGGTCCTCCCGCACCGGGCCTTCAATCCACCTGGTCCACTCTCCGAATCTAACCACATACATCGAGTCTGCAGTGTGATTGGTCTGCCCGTACCGGGCCTTCAATCCACCTGGTCCACTCTCTGAGTCTACAGTATGACTGGTCCGCCCGCACCGGGCCTTCAGTCGGCCTGGTCCACTCTCCGAGCCTCGGCACATCTGGTCCGCCCTCTTGGGGGCTACAGCCTATCCGGACCGCTCGCTGGGCCTTCAGAACAACCGGTCCACCCTGGGTATCTTGGCCTACAGCACAAAGCAGGACCCGCCTCAACCCAACTCCAGTCCAAACAACCATGTGCACATATACATACAATCACATAGCAATTCACAGTCAACAAGCAGATCAAACAGATCACATAACATATCATCATCCTAACCAGGATACCGACCTAACAGGTCACTAGCATAGCATCTCCCTATCTCTCAAGATACCGATCTCAATCAGGTCTCTAACATATACCATCCTAGCTCTCAGGATGCAAACATATCAAAGCAGTAACATAACAACAACTACCCGGATCTCAATCCGATAAGGGCCGGACTTGGTGCCTTAGACCCTGTTGATATAGTGAGGATAACTCACCTCGAAACTGCCGGCTGAAAGGATAAGATCCCGCTGCTCCAAACTCCGACACGAACTCCTCCACTGAACACCAAAACACTCAACTCAATATATACCCTTAATTACCAAAACACCCCTGGAAGACAACTGGTCAACCCTTGGACAAGGTCAAAGTCAACCCCTGACTGACTCTACTCGCCGAGTCAACCCGATGACTCGCCAAGTCCCCAAGCTCGGAACTTCCCTCAATTCGCGACCTAACTCGCTGAGTCACCCCGAGACTCATCGAGTCTAACAACTCTGAGTCCACTCGCCCATAACTCACCGAGTCATCCCTTAACTCGCCGATTCTCGACTCGACCAGAAAATATTGGGACTCTTCGACAAGAATCGCCGAGTCCAAGAACAGACTCGCCGAGTCTAAGGCTATCTTCAACCTACTCGCCGAGTTGTTCATACAACTCGCCGAGTTCCAGGCCATCTTCATCCAACTCGCCGAGTTGTTCTTCCAACTCGTCGAGTTCCAACTCATCTTCAAGCAACTCGTCGAGTCCACCCATGTGACTCACCGAGTACCACTGGTCTGAATCCATACAGAAACACTCCAGGCCATGCAATTGATCCAAAACATAGATCTAGCCTCCTACAACCCATCCATCACGTAAAGTGGCAAACTTTACGTGAATCCAAAGAGATCTAGGCCTTTAACACTTTAGGGCTAGGGTTTGGGACATGATAGCTTCACTACACACTCAAACACAGGGACTTTCAGGCATTCCAACCCTTCTCCATTCCAGATCTGAGGTAGCAACCTCAGATCTAACCTCTAAACTCCAAAACACCAAAAGATAAGCTCCCCACAAACCCCATAATGATGAATCCATAAGAATAACAGCCCAAGGACGAGATATTACCTCAAAAGAACACCCCAACTGCAATGGAACTCGAATCCAAGCAAAGCCCCTTGCTCCAAGCCTCCTACCCTTCAAGATTTCCTCAACAATTGCTTCTCCAAGCTTCCCAATGCAATATGATCACTCACACACGAAGGCTAAGGGTTTCTGGACTTTAGGATGAGTAAAGAGGCTGGGGGAATGAATGTTATGTTCTTTATATAGGGCTCAACCCCGAGAATTAGGGTTTTCTCCACTCATCGCCTACTCGCCGAGTCCACCTTATTGACTCGCCGAGTCGGCCGCTTAACACGCGACCAAGTTGCAACTCTACTTGCCGAGTCCACCCATGGACTCGCCGAGTTCCCTTCCAATTTTACTCTTTTAGCCCTTCAACTATAATCTTTGCTATTCCGGGATGTTACAATTCTCCCCCACTTAAATTAGGCTTCGTCCTCGAAGCCTACGACAACTCAACTCCAAAATACTCCCACGACGCGCCACCTGGCCCTAACCGGACCGGGTTCCTCAAGGCATAACCATCGAAACTCGAACTCATTTCCTCTTTCCTTGCGGTGTCCTGACCACCGTCTCAAACCGGGCACCGACTGTACCCTCTGATAATCACACTCAACAATCGAGAATTACCCAAGACGCATCACTGCTCCAAATCACAACCATCACTCGACCCATATGAGTTAGAAGATAACCATGCACCACCGAATTCCCGATCCGAGTCCAACTTTAATCATTCTGCTGACAGAAAGACACATTCTTCAGAGCAACTCCCATGAGTTCTCCTCTTGTAATCACATACACATGCTGAACTAGCTCTAGCACCCTCAGGTTGGGAAAACCCGATACACTGATGATATCTCCAAACATCCCCCAGGATGAACCACTACTACGCACTCAACCCTTGATCAGAATCACACTGAGAGCCCAAGACTCTCTCCCTGCATCCCTTCCGAGCCTCTTGGCTCTACACCCGCGGAATTCCCTCCGCGACCTCAGCAGACATCCCAATCCGGATGTGACTCCATTCCATTGCCGCAAACATGCTGCTCAATAACCATACTCGGATCACTCTAATCATAACTCTGCTCTGCCGATTTCACTTCCGTGAACTTGCACTCCCTCTCGGAGTTACACTCCTCTCTCATTCCTTACCAAGGAAATCCACTTGGCTACCTTGTCACCACAACAAGTGCCACGGTGCTCACCCAACGCTGCACCACCCCTTTATAGCATAACCGCTATCCATGCAACACACATGCTCTGAATATGCTCGCAAGGACTCTCGAGTCCATGCACCATCTCCACTAATCAAGATCAATACCCGGGGCCAGACCTCCTGATGCTAACACATCGCAACATACTCAATCCATCTCCTCAACCGGACTATCAATACCTGCAGAGTCTTCAGCATGACTGGACCGCCTCACCAGGCCTTCAGCCAATCTGGACCACTCTCAGAACCTTCAGTCAATCTGGACCGCTCTCAGTGCCTTCAGTTTGGCTGGACCGTTCTTCGAGCCTTCGGCCTGACTGGTACGCCTACCGACCTTCAGTCTATCCGGACCGCTCAACTAGCATTCATCATTCCGAGCTATCTCTCCCGGAAATCCTCCCATGCATACTGTTCTAACCCTTTAAGGGTTCCGAACTCTGTCTCAATCGCACATGCTCTATCCCGGCCTGCTCCCAGGCCCTCCACAATCGAATGCCCTAGGTCTGTATCCCGCCCCGCATGCCTGCCACTTACTCGTACCAGCCTATACTCTTGACTGACAGAACCACTGCTGAAACTCAAGCAGCTAGGCACCCTCAAATACTCATCAATATCCCGGAGAATTGTCCAATTCTCCCCCACTTGTAGCACTGATTAACAACCACCGGTTGCCATCACCGACCTCCCAGAACAGCTCTGCACAAAACCAACACTTACACGCAGACTGATTTACATAGGCATAAACAACCTTAACAAGATCCTACATCAACACTGATTAACCTGCTCGAAAGAAATTCAATCTGCATCTAACCACTCCTCAGAAAGCAGATGCTACCCGGCCTTCAAACCAATGCCAGGTTTCCACTAATAACCCTCATGAATGATAACCAACGAAATTCCCAATACAATAACCCATAACCAAACCACAACCCTCAAAACGATGAATACCGCATCGAAAACCATACAAAGATACTAGCACATAAACAATACACCACAAATAATCACAAGATAACAAGATATCAAGAAAGAAACATACCCGCAGCTGCATCCGGCACTGCTCTGACCTCCTCTGCCGCAAGCTGATAAGCACGACCCTGAGCCCTTGGGGGCTCCGCTCCACCCTGACCTCCACCCGTAATCCTCAAAGTGGCCGGTGCTGGAGCCTGCACCGGTCCCGCAGCAAGCTGTGGACAGTTGACCCTCAAATGTCCAACCTAATGACAATGATAACAAATCCTCAAATCCCGAACTGGCGCTGACTGCCGACAATCCCTCGCATAGTGCCCCTCCTTTCCGCACTTGTGGCATGCACCACCGGACTTACAAACTCCGGTGTGACCCCTCCCACACTTCCCACAAGTGTGGCTGCTCAGATCCCCCACTCTAACATCAACGGTCTTGGACCGTTTCGGCGCCGACTGCGACTGCACCGGAGCCTGCCTCAGCTCACGCAACTACAACTCAATCTCTAACTCACGCCGCCTAGCGGCCTCCTGTAACTCCAACAAGGTCTCGCACCTCTGCGCAGACACAAACTGTCTGATGTCCCTCTTGAGCATGCTCAGATATCGAGACATCTGAGCCTACTCCGAAGCGAACTCTGGGCAAAACATCGCCCTCTCAGTGAACATCCTGGTGATCTCAGTCACCGACTCTGAACCCTGCTTCAGCTCAAGGAACTCCTGAGCTAATCTCTCCCTCTCAACTTGCGGAACATAACGAGTACTGAACATCTCCCTGAACTGATCCCATGAAACCGCAGCCCTTTGCGCATCCGAATATGACCCTGTGGTCAATCTCCACCAATCCTTCGCCCCGAGCCTCAACAGGTTCAGAGCACACCTCACCCTCTGATCAGCAGGGCATGAACACGTGAAGAAACACCCCTCCACGTCCGATAACCACCTCATAGCAACAATCGGGTCCTGAACTCCATCAAAGGTGGGAGGCTTCGTATTGTCGAAGTCCCGATACTGAAAGCCCCGACCAGCTCCTGCCACTGCCGCTGCTACAGCTGCTGTAGCCTCCGCGACAGCCGTCTCTGTGAGAGCTGCATAACGCTCATCAAAATACTCAACCATGGCGGTCTTGATCGACCCAAACAGCTCCGACCACTCAGCCCGGAACAACTCAGCAATCTCATCACGCAGGATCTCACGAATCCTCGCATCCAACTCACACGTGCTTATCTGACCGATAACCTCGGGCGGTACTGACCCGCCCGAAACTCCATCTCCTGCTCCCGATCCTGATCCGGATCCACTCTCATCATGCCTCAGAATCTCCATACTGAAAACACCACACAAAATCTCAGACTCTTCCCATTATCCTGGGATCCAACTCTCTCAACCCAACCCTAGAGGTCATGGTTTCCCTGATACGCGTATGGGTCCTGTGCTTTCAGTAGTACGGGCCCATACTACCTTCCACACCTACCCATATTTGTATGAAATACTACCACAACACCCTAGTGAAAACATGCATAATAACTCTCAACCCTCACCACTAGAGGAACTCTAAAAATCTCCCACAAGGAAACCCTAGGCTACAGGCATCACAAATCAGGCAACATTATCATGAAATCCTGAAGATCCCTAGCCTAACACTAGCATGTTGTTCTATCAAAGCTCAAAAACAAATAACATGCATGGTATTTTGGGGTTACTTACTGGCTCCGGCTGATCGTACCTCCGCGTCCTCCTTTACTCATTTGAAAACCATTTTAAACTCTCTTTTGAAAACTCTCCTCAATTTGAGACTGGAGTCACACGAGTGTTTCTCCAATTCACTCAAACCAAGGCCCTGATACCAACTTGTAACGACCGAAAAATACAACCAATTTTAAATTTTTCAAAAACAACTCGATTCCATTAAATCATTACAAAAAGGTTAAATACAAAACATTTAGCATATTCCCAGAATCACATTACTACAAAATCATGAGGAGCGGTACGATCACGCCTTCGCCTTGCCACGGTCTCCTGAAGAACCTGAAAAACATAAAACCACAACTGTAAGCCCGAAAGCTTAGTGAGATATCCGCAAAATACCAACCACTTATACCATACACGCATAACATGCCACAACATATCTGATCACAAAACAACCATGCACTTCGGGTCTACTTTGTGAATGGTCCGCCGCACCGGCCTACAGTCCACCTGGTCCACCATCTGAGTCTAGCCATAAACCTCGAGTCTACAGTGTGATTGGTCCTCCCGCACCGGGCCTTCAATCCACCTGGTCCACTCTCCGAATCTAACCACATACATCGAGTCTGCAGTGTGATTGGTCCGCCCGCACCGGGCCTTCAATCCACCTGGTCCACTCTCTGAGTCTACAATATGACTGGTCCGCCCGCACCGGGCCTTCAGTCGGCCTGGTCCACTCTCCGAGCCTCGGCACGTCTGATCCGCCCTCTTGGGGCCTACAACCTATCCGGACCGCTCGTTGGGCCTTCAGAACAACCGGTCCGCCCTGGGTATCTTGGCCTACAGCACAAAGAAGGACCCACCTCAACCCAACTCCAGTCCAAACAACCATGTGCACATATACGTACAATCATATAGCAATTCACAGTCAACAAGCAGATCAAACAGATCACATAACATATCATCATCCTAACCAGGATACCGACCTAACAGGTCACTAGCATAGCATCTCCCTATCTCTCAAGATACCGATCTCAATCAGGTCTCTAACATATACCATCCTAGCTCTCAGGATGCAAACATATCAAAGCAGTAACATAACAACAACTACCCGGATCTCAATTCGATAAGGGCCGGACTTGGTGCCTTAGACCCTGTTGATATAGTGAGGATAACTCACCTCGAAACTGCAGGCTGAAAGGATAAGATCCCGCTGCTCTAAACTCCGACACGAACTCCTCCACTGACCACCAAAACACTCAACTCAATATATACCCTTAATTACCAAAACACCCCTGGAAGACAACTGGTCAACCCTTGGACAAGGTCAAAGTCAACCCCTGACTGACTCTACTCGCCGAGTCAACCCGATGACTCGCCGAGTCCCCAAGCTCGGAACTTCCCTCAATCCGCGACCTAACTCGCCGAGTCACCCCGAGACTCGTCGAGTCCAACAACTCTGAGTCCACTCGCCCACAACTCACCGAGTCATCCCTTGACTCGCCGATTCTCGACTCGACCAGAAAATATTGGGACTCTTCGACAAGACTCGCCGAGTCCAAGAACAGACTCGCCGAGTCTAAGGCTATCTTCAACCTACTCGCCGAGTTGTTCATACAACTCGCCGAGTTCCAGACCATCTTCATCCAACTCGCTGAGTTGTTCTTCCAACTCGTCGAGTTCCAGCTCATTTTCAAGCAACTCGTCGAGTCCACCCATGTGACTCGCCGAGTACCACCGGTCTTAATCCATACAGAAGCACTCCAGGCCATGCAATTGATCCAAAACATAGATCTAGCCTCCTACAACCCATCCATCACGTAAAGTGGCAAACTTTACGTGAATCCAAAGAGATCTAGGCCTTTAACACTTTAGGGCTAGGGTTTGGGACATGATAGCTTCACTACACACTCAAACACAGGGACTTTCAGGCATTCCAACCCTTCTCCATTCCAGATCTGAGGTAGCAACCTCAGATCTATCCTCTAAACTCCAAAACACCAAAAGATAAGCTCCCCACAAACCCCATAATGATGAATCCATAAGAATAACAGCCTAAGGACGAGATATTACCTCAAAAGAACGCTCCAACTGCAATGGAACTCGAATCCAAGCAAAGCCCCTTGCTCCAAGCCTCCTACCCTTCAAGATTTCCTCAACAATTGCTTCTCCAAGCTTCCCAATGCAATATGATCACTCACACACGAAGGCTAAGGGTTTCTGGACTTGAGGATGAGTAAAGAGGCTGGGGGAATGAATGTTATGTTCTTTATATAGGGCTCAACCCCGAGAATTAGGGTTTTCTCCACTTAGCGCCTACTCGCCGACTCCACCTTACTGACTCGCCGAGTCGGCCACTTAACACGCGACCAAGTCGCGACTCTACTCGCCGAGTCCACCCATGGACTCGCCGAGTTCCCTTCTAATTTTACTCTTTTAGCCCTTCAACTATACTCTTTGCTATTCCGGAATGTTACAATAATAATACCGACTCAAATAATAACTTAATAACATCAAAAGATAAATTAATAACATCTTAATTTAGGTCTAGAAAACCGCCTCAAAAAACCCTCCATAGCCGCCACCAAATTCCACACAAATCGCATCTATAAAACCTAAAACGCCCCAAATCATCTCTTTCCCTCTAAAATTTTCGTTTGAGCTTTCTAATATTTTCATTGCGTGCCATCTCTTCTCTAGTCCATAGCCGAATTCGTAAACCATTCTTTCTGTAAAACATCCATAGTCGACGCTACATCAGAGAACATTCAGATCGCCATGCCGACCTCTATTCCGGACGTACTCGATGTCTAAATCGCTCCACAAGCCTCGGTATCAATACGTTGGCATTTTCGAGTTTCTTTGCCGTATAAGGTATGTATATATATATATATATATATATATATATATATATATATATATATCGATTTGTTGTCTTTTTATACTTTAGGAATCTTTAAGAATATGAGAAGATGACGAGGAATCTTTAGAATATATGATAAGATGAACACGTGACTCTCTTTACAGTATAGTATTGATTTTCTTTTTGTCAAAAAGTGCTATTACTTTACGTTATACTTTAGGAATCTTTAGAATATGAGAAGAGACTATCTGATGTCGTATCCTGTTTAATAAATGTAATATATGACCCACATATATGGGGTCTACCGATTTTATTGGATCTATAACTCTTATGTTGGATTATGTTTTTGTTTTTTTGTAATATACTATTGTATTGGAATACTGCATTGGAATATGGTTTTTGTTGCTCTAGTGTTTATCATGTTCTAGTGTTTATCATGGATAAAATTATTTTTAATTTGTATAATGTTGTTAGGTTATAAAAATGGATGAGGTACGACCAATAAAAAGAGAAAAAGATCAACGCGGTATTGTTGCATTCAAGAAAAATTATCATCCTGAAGAGTATAATGTTAAGTTCAATGAGAATAATATCCCAAATGGTGGCATGCCAACCCAATTTATGTCTTCGTTTGGCATGAATGTTCAACAAAGGTTTCCAATAGATGAAGATCCGGGTAAAATTAAAGATAAATATTTTAAAGATTTATGGTTGGAAGTCAAGGTATTATATTTTAATTTATTACAAATATGAATAACTTGTTAGTTAGTTATTATGTTTAACATTTTTTGTTTTGAAATTGTAGAAGCAGTGGAATATCGAGTCTGATGATATGAAATATTATATGAAGAGGAGAGCTGTGAAACTTGCATCAGATTTTAGATCAATGCTAGTTTCAGATTTTGTAAATAAAGAATTAAATGCATGTGCCATATATACCTTTATACCTGGCGATGTATGAGATAATTCGTTGCACAAAAAACTACCCGTGAGTTTTTGGTATGTTTTAATTGTTTATTTATTTATTATTATTATTGATAATATTATTAGTATGTTTACAAATAATTAATAACATTTTGTTGATATGTGTGTAGGCAAAAAGTGCAAAAGCTAAAGAAAATAGTGCTAAAAAGAAATCCCAAAACCGCGTAGGACGAGGTGGATGACCGGGTCTTGAAAAAAAACACCTATTATATGGACTCAACTTGTAGCAAAATATGAGTTTCTAGAACGTATACATAATGAACGATCTAAGTTGTATTTAATGTCTTTCGCAATAAAAGACAAAGAAACCAAGATGTATGATCTTCCACAAAAGACAATTGAAGATTTCAAAATTTTGGTAACAATTATGTTTTTTAAATAATGACTTTGATTATTTTTAGTAAATAAATGTTACCAAGTATTTTTTTTTTAATATAGGAACGAGAAGAGTAAAATATGATAGCTGATGAGAGTTATTATCAAAATGAGGAAGACCCGTTAGTTAGACTTTTGGGGCCTGAGCACGGGGGCGATCACAGACAGTATCCAATATCATTGGGCCTACTAAGGTTTTGGGTGGATTGTCTAAGAATGTGAAAAAAAGTCAAAACTCTATACCACGGGTCGACACGAGCCCAACATTTCGTAAATCTAATGGTGTGTCTGGTGGACGATTGGTAGAATATCCACCTATTGAGGTAATATATTTATAGTTTTTATATAAACTTCTATTAGATTTATAGTTTTTTTTGTATGATTTGCAGGTTATGACAGCATGTGATTTGCTATTAAAAGTTGCTGATACTGAGTTGAAAGTAACTTCTGGTATGACATGGCCAACCTCATAAACGGTTATAAATTCAAAACCAGTAAATGAAGATTGTGTTAAAGTTCACGTTGATGAGATCATATAAATATATGAGAACTTGCTTATACATGTCGTAACACGAACGGATGAAGTTGAATTTGTTAAACATCTGCTTCATACCATCGTTCAGTGGCCTAGATATGCATTAAAGGTATATTTTTATTAAAATACAAAAATATATTTTAATATATTTTTATTTAAATATTACAATCTATTTAGCTTGCGAACAAAACACCGAGCAAGTCAAATAGTGGTACGAGAATGAGCTCGAGTCGCTCCTCTCCACAGATACACGTTGATGACACCACAACTTCATTTTATCGTCCACAGGTAGTCGTAGTCGACCGGTTCATTCTTATAAATGTTGTTAATTTAGTTTTATTTGTTAATATTATAACAATTTGTTTATTATTTTAGTTTGAGGAAAACCACTTTCCTTATCACATCAAATGGATGCTAATGAACCTTTTCAAGGTGGTTTAGTTGATATGGTTAGTCTTAAAAAAAAACTTGTTTTATGTTTGTTTTTAGATGTTTAATGTTAAACATTTGCTTCATATATGTAGTACTGATGCTTTATATTTGTTTTTAGATATTATCTATGAATCCACCACAAATTGATTTAAATGCACTCGGAGCCGGGCCCGGGCTAGAACACGAACGTGATCCCGAACCCAAACCGGAAACCGAACCCGAACCCGAACCCGAACCCGAAACCGAACCCGAACCATTTACATTTGTAGATCCTGATCTTTATATACCCTTGAGGAAAGTTCAATAAAAAAGTCATAAAATTCAAGCTATTGCGTTTCAAGTAGCAGACTTTTTTAAGAGTACACATGACACTTATATTTTTTCACCCAGAGGGATGTATCGCGACAAAGTTCGACTTCCCATCTTATATAGCAGAGGTGTTACAGCTATTTTTAAGGGGTTGGCTTGATTATAGCATTATACATTGGTTTGCGATGTAAGTTATTATATTTTTAATATGGTATAATAACATTTACATATAATTAATTTTACCAACATTATGTAGTATATATATGTGTTTTTCTAGGTCTCCCAATTCCGAATGTGCTTTTTTTTTTGACCCGTTACGCATTGCAAGATTAGATATGCAAATAAGGATGATGGCTGTCGCCGAACATATCGTAGAAATATTTTCATATCATGAAGGCAAAAAATATTTTCTTGCTCCATATTTACAGGTGTATTTTTTTCTTTCCATAATACATACGCATATATATATATATATATATATATATATATATATATATATATATATATATATATACACACACACTACACATATATGCTTACTTGTTCTATATATTTTATTTTTGTAGTGACCATTGGGTTCTTTTTATCCTATGTCCGAATAACAAATCTGCTTATATTTTGGATTCTTCAAAAAATGATCAAAAGAAATTAGACGAATACCTTTTTGTTTCTTTGATAAGTACAATTTTTCCGGGACGATTTGATAAGTGGGAAAATGTAAAGGTATGTTTTTTGTAGTTTTTTTATCAACTTATTTCAAGTGGTTTGAAATATTTAATTGTGAATTAAATGTAGTGATACAAACAAAAATGTAGCTAGGAATGTGGATATATAGTGATCAAACACATGCCAGAGTTTGTTGAGACCATTCAACATGATTTTCAAAATAAAGTAATCAAAATAAAGTAAGTGTTTTGTATATATTTAAAGCATCAATTTTTCTATATAGTTGTATATATATTTATATAATTTGTTTGTTTGTTGTAGTTTTGGAAAAAGAAGATGTTTGCTTTGCGTGATAAACTTGAAGATATGGTCTTAGAAATGATACCGCATTTGATTGAAATGGTGAATGATAGTCGGAAAAGAACTCAGTAAGAATTCATTAGGATGTTTTGTGTTTTATTATAACTAAAACTTTAACTATAAATTAATTGTTTTTTGTGTAATGGTGCAGTATTTTGTAATACCTTTTTGTTTATTGGTATTATTTTTTTGCGGCCATTGATGACAACCGAATTGTGCTATTTGATAGAGTGTTTTTTTTGGCGCCTTTCTTATCTATAATGCGGTTCTACATTTTCTAATGCTGTTGACTAAAAGCATCAACAAATGATTGATGATATTTTATGTTGCCATTCGTATTGTATTTTAAAAGGCGGTTTATTTTTTAAGACTGTTTAATAACAACATCAAAAAATAAGTCTATTTTATGAAGCTATATTTTATAAGACGGTTTTGGACAGCATAAAAAAATAAGTTTATTTTATGAAGCTACTTTTATGAGGCACATAAAAAAGTAAGTTTATTTTATGAAGCTATTTTTATGAGGCGGTTTTGGACATTTTCTAAGATGGTTTTTGAACCGCCTCAAAAAACAACACTATTTTATGATGTTATATTTTTTGAAGCGGTTGAATAACGACATCAAGAAATAAAATAAACCGTTTTATTAAACCTCTTATGTACTTGAAAATTAACTGTTGAAAAGTTATTTCGATTCTAAGGGTATAAATTGAAATAAATTAAATAAAAAGGATGTCAATTTATACCAAAAATAATTAATCGATATATTTAACGGGTGTATAATTTAGTTAAATGGTTTTTGTGAAAAAAAATTAAATAAAGCCCATGGGTTAAAATGACATTCTTGAAAGTATTATAATGTAGTGCTTTTGGGTTTGGGGTTTAAAGTGTCATAATGGCTAAACTCTAGGGACCAAGATTGAAACTTGGTTTAATAACTCCCTAAAATCATATGAGGAAACGGACGGACGTTGTTCCCATTCATTTAATTTCCCGTCGGTTACGTCTCATCCCTTATCCCAAATTAAATTGTTGTCGTTCTTCTTGGCGTATGGTTCTTGAGATGAGAGAGGGTGTTGGGGGTCTTTCCGGCTACTCCGATCACCACCTTCCTTTCCTACAAACTGATTCAGCGAAGTCGTGAAAAAACCGAATGAACAATAAGGAGAAAAAGGGGTTGTGACTGTGAAGCTTTCTGGCGACGACTAGGGTTCCGGCATGAGTCTTTTGAGGTAGCGGGTTTGTTGAGACTCTATCTGACCATTTAGTTATCACAGTGCATGGCTGATGTCGATTGCACCATAATGATGTGAACGTCGATGTGTATGTGGTTGAATTCAGTAGATAAAACCAGCCCGTATTTGAGGCGTGTCTTCTTCCAAAGAGTTGTCTTCTTACTATACTGTTGATCGAGATGATGGATTTCGTGGGATCGGTGATTATCTTCTGTCAACAAATGATATATCACATAAATGAACGTTCTTGAGTACATGTGCTCGTGAGGGATCATGGGAAGGTTATTGTGCAACAGTCCTTTTTTGCTAAGGTAACTTCATTATTTTAATTATGGAAAATAATTCTAGTGGTAAAGTCATGCAAATGTGGCTGTAATATATGAGGGCGTTTTCATAAAATGTGCATCATTACAAACCATACATTAAGGTAGTAATTGATATATAGTCATTTACGTCAAAGAAGTAAACTGGAATTGTACAAAAATGAAGAAGTAAACTATTTATAGTAATAATTTCCAGTCGGGATAATATATAATTGATTAGCACGTAGAATTATATTAAATCCTAATTATCGTGATATAATATGATTCACCTTGGGACAAAAATTCATATTAATATAGCAAGTGAAAACTTATTAATAGTGAATTTACTTTATAATTAGAATTGTGGGAATAACATGTTGACGTTGTTGTAGGATGTCCACTTGAATTGGTAATTTGTAAACAAGTTTCAATTTGCCAAATTGTTAACCAGAATAACCTTTGACATTATATTACGTAAATGATATTTGTATAACAGAGATTCTATCGTTGGAATGGACATATATGGTTTACCTTGGTAAATAAATATGACGGTGAGAAATTATATAATTATGGTGGGATGAAGTTTTAATGGTTTTAGTGGCTTAAACCTGTGAATGGTCTAAATTACGCATGATCGTGTTATAAATAATAATAATAATATTAAACAACGATGGGTAGATTATTAAATTATAATCACAAGTAGTAACGGTTATGACTACGAAGTTGTAATTACTTAGTGATAAAGTTATATGTGTTAACTGGGGAGGATTTGGCAACTTCAAGTGAACACAAGACTTGAAGTAATAAAGATGGATTCGTCGAGGAATAAGGTGAGTACTTGTTAGGAATAAGCTAGGTGACTCAATCTTTATAGTGATTTAAAGTACTTGTTAAGAATTCCACATCTTAGAGAGATTGGAATGAACCTAGATTGTTTAGGTTGCATGTACCCCAAATGTGAATGATATGTTGATGTGAATGATGTTTCTTTAATGATATGTTGATGTGAATGATGTTTCTTTCATGCTCTTCTTTTGTTTGCTATTTTGATGTGAGGGGTGTGATAGGTCCATGATAAAATTAAGGATTTGTGATAGTTGTGTGTGGTATGTGCATGCTATGATTTTTTGGAAATACTTGTCTATGTTGGTTAGGAAAATACATTCTAGTGATATAATATGCCTTAATGATGAAATGATGATATGTGCATGATTATATGAAGTTGTAAAATGCCTTAAATTGTTATGTCTTGTTGCATGTTTACGTGTTTTGAAGTATGGAAGTAATATGCTAGTTAATATTAATAGAAATTAAGCATGATTACTTAAGGAGGTTTGTAGTGTAATCCTTGTGTGATGAATTAATAATATGTTAAATAAAAAAGGGAATACACCAAGTTGGGCGTAAAGGGTAGCAACCTAGACTTAGGTGTATGTACTCTATCCGGATACTTGTGAGGGCCTTATAGGTTGAAAGATACTAAAGGGAAAGATCTTAAGCCAATAGTGATGCGGAGTGGTTTTTCTAGACAACCATTCGAGACATGGTTCATGAACACTAAGGTGTTCGAGGATTGGATGGAAAGTTTCTAGTGATAGGAAACAATGATAATTACCACCCTCGAACGACAACGCGTGTACTTGTATGTGCAATGCCAGAGTAGTGATTAGTGAACGCAACAAAACATGAGCAATGCTACGAGTGAGAGTCGCGTCTCACTTAGTGCATTGGGTCGAGTCGGTCATGTTAGTAGTGAATGAGGTTTTTACCTCTTGGGTGGGTGATGGACCCAGGGTTAGTGATAGACCCATTGGGTGAAGGGTTAGGCCGGTGTAACGTCCGTAAATCCGGGCTAGTCAATTTAGAGATAATACGGGTCGAAAACGACTTTTTGACAAAAGATTATTTAGAATATGTCTCAAGGGTTCCATACATATAAAGAACGCCGAAATCCGAGTTATAACGAAGAAGTTATGGCCCGTCGAAGTTTTTCGACAAAACCGACACGACATCGGGAGACGTAAATAGTGAATTTATGTTGGATGACTTTTTAGCCTTAGTAATATAAACCAAATTTGTAGTATAGGTTAAACGGAGAACATCCATAAAAAGAACGCCCAAATCTGACTTCGTATGAGGAAGTTATGATTTTTCTAAGATTTGGCATAGTAGTGCACGACCCGAAACTCGAATTTTAGTTCGAGCGATTTTTGGCTTACGCAACCTTAATGAGAGTTGAAGATCTCATTAATAGGAACTCAACAGTAAAAAGATAGACGAAAACGGAGTCCGTATGAATGAGTTACGAATTCTCCGCGGTCATTTAACAGTCTAATCTCCTCCTACTGTTAAATTTAAGATCGGCTGAGAAATAGCCGACAGAGTCTAAATAAAAGTTGTAGATCTTGTTTTTTACCTACGCGTGGAAAAAAAGAACGCCGAAAACGGAGTTTATATGCGAAAGTTATGAATTTTTGAAAATCGGCTGATTTCCACCCTGTGTGCGTCGCCACGTGTCAGCACTAGGCGAAGCCTTGGAGCCTATGCAACACCACGACGTGGTGACGCTCCAGGAGCACTATAAATAGAGGTTTCCGGGCAACCCTCAACCGCACACCTTCACCCCTTCTTTCTCTCTCTAAACCTCCCAAAACCCCCCAAAAAGCCTAGGGAACCCCTTAGCACGAGGCGGAAGCCCCGGAGCGCCTGATGGCTCCGAAAGAAAGAGCCTTCGGCTCAAAAACTCTACTTCGGCGGAGCCCGGTTTCCAAGGAAACCCGCTGTAAGTGAGCTATACCTACCCTATCTTTAGTATAGCTTATGTTTTAATATAGTAACGTTATTAGGAACTTATAATGAGTATTTGGGCTATTATTATGAGTTATATAAGAGTGTTTCTTAACACTTACATAATAGTAATAATATCTAGACTATTAATTAGTCGTGGTTAACGTTAGACTAAACTCTAGTGGTAATGATACTAGGTTTTGTCTGAGGGAAATTGTTTTAACAGTAACGAAGTGTTGTCCGAGTACCGAGTCATCACCTTATCAGGTGAGTGCGTGGTCCCTTTCATCTTACACATAGATATGAAGTATTTTTATAAATTACGTGCTATGTGTGCATATTATCTGAATACTTGTTGTCTATGCTGGATGAACAATTTTATACATGTTTTAAATGATTTAAACTGTATATGTATTTTATATCTACGATAATGTTGGGGTATAACATGGGTAGATGTAATAGATGGAATATGAGTTGGATGATGAGTTGAGAGGTGTTATAGACCACGAGGTGAGGGTGAGGGGTGGACGATGTGAGAATCCTTTTCCCAAACGATGGCCCCGTCATTCAGTAGAGTATGGATGATAACCACTGACTATTCTATACAGTCAAGTGGAACACTAGCATGCTCGCAACTTGTAGGTGTTGTGAACGATGTGTTCACCCGGTGTACTCTAAACCCTGGTGATCATGCATACTTGATGTCTAAACCCTGGTGATCATGCAGACTTGATGCCTAAACCCTGGTGATCATGCAGACTTGATACCTAAACCTTGATGATCATGCAGACTTGATGCCTAAACCCTGGCGACTATGCAGACTTAGTGCCCGTTGTGTAAACCGTGGCAACGATGGACTTTGTGCTAATTCCTTAGGATGATCCTTAGGAATGAATGAACGAGGAATAACTGATTCTTAGGGTAGATCCTTAAGACTAAAGAAGATAATGCGGATGGGTAATTGGGTTGATTGTTTGATTGTTTAAACATAATAATTATATTATTGTGGGTTGAAAACTCTATGTACTCACCAGGTTTTCCAACCTGACCCACTCAGTTTATTTATATCACAAGTGTTGATATGAAGTCACATTACACTGAGAGATTAAAGAGATGTAGATCACTAGTGTAAATAAATGTAAGTTCCGTTTATGCATATGTTTCTGTATTGACGATGACATCCCAAACATTTTAAAATGTATAAATATGTTTCTTCGAAAATGTTTTGATAACGTATTTATCGTGTTTTTCTGGGAACAAATTCCGCAACACTTTTATTAAAAAAAGTACTCTGATTTTTATAAAGCATAAACAAAATCGGTCTTTTCTGGCCATGAAAAATGGGGATGTCACAACCGGTCACTTATTAGTGAACGGGTTTTGCCTTTAGGTTAGTGATGGACCTACGTGTGGGGTGTCTACCTTACGAGTTAGTGATGGACCCATGGGTGGGGAGTCTACCTTACAGGTTAATGATGGATCCAAGGATATGAATAATTAATATTTATCTAATATTAAAAAAAATAAATAATAACAGTTGACCTTAATGAGACTCTAGTGATGTATTTGATGTGAGTGATGCATGTGAAGTATGTGATGCACGTGATGTATATGTTGTATGCGACATATGTGATGATATGCTATATGTGTTTTCCCTAACATTGTACTTCTGGTTGACTCACTTAGCATTTGCTGACACTTGTTTCTTTGCTTTTTGTTGCCTTGTATTGGTATATGTAGCATAGTTTGATAGCTTGGTGAGGATGGAGCTTTGGGTAGTTACATTCGAGTTTATGTCTTAGTATTGGTATCATTTGGACATGTCGTTAAGTTTACTTAACACTTGTTTTTGATATTTTGTTTTAATTTGGTTTATGAACTTTATCTTGATTAATGATGTTTTTGGTAATAAAAGAAACATCATGATGTTTTCATAAAACTCAAAATAAAACTTCCGCTAACGTATTCTGTTAAATAAATGTTTTAAAAAATAAAAAAATTGGGTGAAAAATCATGATGTTACGTCCTCCTCCTCCAAACTTCTTGGAACCAGTCTTCGAGTATCTGCTTTTCTTGTTGGATCTTGACGATCCCATAACTTCTTTTTCTCTCCTATCTCCGCTCTCTCTAAACCCTAATCAATAATCAAAGTAATAATCCACATTCAAAGGGTCTTGGTTCACATCTAACCCTCCTGATGAGTTTTGATACAAAATATAAGTTAGTTTTTCATAAAAACCAGGAAATGGAAGCTCAAAATAAGAAGTTTATTTATGAGTTTATAATAAAACAAAACCATCTAGGATCAACTCAAATAAGCACTAAAAGAGACAACTCAAGGAAGCTTTAATTCACCAAACTAGCTTCAAAAGAGAGAAAGAGGGGAGTAGAATAGAAGCTACAACTTATTGTCATGTAGAGACGATCCAAGACCAAAAAACTAGTCCAAAGTTCATGCAAGGCACTTGTCATACCCTCGAACTGGAACGGCGAAAACGTCCGAGGGCAGATGGCTTCATGTATAGTATCATACTAATTAGATATAAATGAAACATAGCAACACAAACATTCATACATTGAGATTTCAAGTATTAAATTGTTTACAAAACTTTGTTTTCTCGAAAATTGAATACAAATAACAGAAAAGTAGAAAGCATGAAAACGTGAAGCTGGCCCTCAAAATGGTTTGAATACTTGTTTATTGATTTCCTGAGAACACAAATGATTTTGAAAAGTGTCAACAACTAAGTTGGTGAGTTCATAAGCATTTTGTATGAAAAGAGTTTGTAACTATTTTGCATAAAATGGTTTTGTATCTTTTCCTTGTAAAATGATAATGCATGTTTTCAGAAAATCCAATATTTTCTTATATATAAACTGTAGTCTTAAACCCTAACACCAGAAATGTAAGTAATGTTATACTGAAAGATAGTATGTAGTTTTATCTTTTTATAAAACTGATGAAGTGTAAGCTTCCCGTAAACCAAGTAGTATTGTTAATACCTATGTGAGTTATTATAACCATGGTTAATATGACTGATATGCCTGAACGACGTTCTTCAGTCGTCAGAATTGATAAAAATTTGTCATCCTAGACTTGTCGGTCTAGCTGTAGTGAACAACTGAGATGTGGGGTTGTCAATCCCGTATAGATCTATATACAACTATCTCGCTCCCCCTGTATGAGACTCTGGTTATAATGCATGAATTAAAGTGTACGTTAGGTAGGTACGGTGAAGAGAATGTCTCACAAGAGCATCAACAGATTTACGTGAAATATGACTCATTTTTCTTGTAAAATGAAATAATTATACCATTATATAATTATATGGTTCTTCTAAAATGAAAGTGTGGTTTTGTGACTCCCAAACTTTACCATTTATAGTTTATCTTGTATGTTTTGTCAAGTCCATTTATATAATCAAATATATAAATACATGTAAGTTATCATGTCTAGATGTTTTAAAAGATTATAACATATAAACTTACATCTAAACACAAGTATAAAAACATTTAGTATGATGAAGACAATTTCTAGTTTTTGACTTTTCTGTCTATGTTTTTAGAAAAATTATAAAAAAATCATCGTAAGTCAAAATTTGGATCTGTAAAATCTCAGAGATTAGAAAATGAGTCTAATTTGTCCATAATATTTTTCCTTGACCTTAAGTGGTTCCTAGCCTAAGTGAAAATGTTCATTTTTACAGACTGGTCCGAAAATGTTCTGAAATGATAGGCAGTTTTGTAAAACTCACCATAGATTGTAGAAAAATCGTATGAACATGTGCGAGTAATCCTTAAAAAGGTATAGACATGAACTATTTTCATATTTAACATTTTAAAAGATATGAAGTTTAAGTAGGGTAAAACAGACTGTGAACAGACCACAACTTTTCTGTAAAAAGCTGATTTTTAAGATTAAATATGTTTTAGTGACATAACTTGTATTTTTAGTTTGTAAAGCCTTTAGATTATCCAAATAGGATTTGTGTACTTTTATTCCCCCCCCCCTCCCCTTCTAAAAATTGGAAAAACTCGAAAATGAAGGGGTATGAACTCACCTTGAGTGTGTTTGTGGTTGGTTAAAGGGATGAAGATAAAGATCCTCAAGCTTAGAACACTTGAAGATGGTTGAAGAACACTTGAATATGGTATTACCCTATGGATAATAACACATATAAATGTGTGTAAATGCAACAAAACTAGTATGAATGTGTGTAAAAACACTAGATCTATGGAGGAAATCTTACCAAAATTTAAAGAACCAATTTGTGGAGAATTAACCTTAAGAAAAATGGAGTGCTCTTGAGAGAATTTGAGAAAATAAAGAAGATGAAGATGGTGAAATGAGAGGGGGGAAGAGGTTGGATGAAATTTAAGGGGGTGGGGTGTGGCTTGGTTGCTTGAGGGGTAATATCATGTGTTGGATAAAAGGCGGTAAAGTGGATGCATGGTTGTATGGGGAATAATGGCATGTATGGTGTGGAGATATGTTGGATAAAAGAGTGTAAAGTTTCTTGGGGTTAATTGTGTGTTTTGCATGAGGATATGATGGATAAAATGGTGTAAATTTGGGAGGTCAAGTCACAAGGTCAAAATCTTGAGTCTTTCACCCAATCGAGATCCTAGAACCGAGGCTAGGGTTTTCAGTCTTATTTGTGTCACCGAGATCTTGGTCCAATGAGGCCGAGAACTAGGTTCTTGGTTCCAACCGAGAACTTACACGGTTTCGGTATGAGGGAAAGGAAGTTCTCGGTTGGGAGGCTTCTATGTTTTAGGGCATATCGGTTTAGCCTAAACACTTCTAATACATATTTGAGGCTTCGAACTCCTTGATTCAACTTAAAACATTCTTTAAGCAAATTAATATTGATTATTCGAATGTTTTATTACAAAAAAGTTGTACTAGGTTTTTACATTACACATAGCTATACTTTTCTTGATCTGAAATTCTCCAGTTGACACACCACTACTATAAATACCTCATGCAAAGTAAAGCTTTCCCATTAAAATACTGTATCGTCCATTTTCCTTGACGAATCGAATTGGGGTTTCAAGGAGTCAAAAGGTTGGACTTTTGAAGAAAAGAAGCCTCACGACAAGAGACATAGAGGCTCACGACATGAGATGGGTTGCATGAAAACCTTTGTCGAGGACTAGTGTCACGACGTGAGACATAGAGTGCTCACAACGTGAGAACTGCTGCAGGCCAAGCCCATGATCTTTTAGGTACCGTTTGGCAGAAGAACTAGGTGGAACAAAACTGGACAGGACTGGACTGAACAGGACTGGACAGGACAGGACAAAATGACCATACTACCCTTTTACAAAAAATATTCATAATAACTCTATTTAACATACATAACTTCAAAACAAAACTTTTTATTAAAAAATATTTAAAATTCTCATATTGAAACAAGTTCTAATACCAAATAATCAAAATTATTTCAAAATTAACAAAGTTCTAAACCAAAATGGTTTCCAAAATACTTAATTTTAAATAAATAAAATAACAAACTTCAGTTATCATCTTCCAATATAGCCTTCGCAAAAAGTGGTTTGGTAGCTGCGTCCAAACTATTCCACATCGGTAACAAATTCAGGTTTTTTGTAAACTTCAAACAAACTCGCATGATTTCTGAAGAAGACAACTCCATGGTCTTCAACTCTTCATGTATGGTTTTTAATTATGTGAGGTCATTAGTAGAGGACGTAATAGCCCTAGTCATTTTCTGGATTTCCTCGGATACAGTAGCTAACCCTATTTGAATTACATGTGTTACTTCTTCAGATGCCGCTTTTCTTTTTTTATTTTGTGCCGAGTCTTTGGGATTTGGATTGGAGGAAGTTGCGGTGTTTTGAGGATTAGAATTAGACGATGGAAAACTTTCTTCTTCTTCATTATCAATATTTTGATTTTCTATCACATCAGCCGCCGATTCAGCCATACCACCTGTAGCTCGATCTTTACCAAAAACATTTGCTAGTCGCTCGTATGCAGGGAATGGTTTGTTCGCGACATAGTTTTTGTTTGGATGTTTCTAGTAAAACAAACAAAGTTACAATTAAAACCATATATTTAATAGTTAGATATGCATATATATATATATATATATATATATATATATATATATATATATATATATATATATATATAAACTAACCTTTAGATATTCCTCTAATATCTCAGGAGAATCAACTACAACACAATTGCGAGCATCATCCCAACCAAACCCACTTGTATTTTGCATATCATATGCGGCAGAAAATTTATCCTTTAAACGTTTGATTTTGTTTTGTACATGCTTTGATGTTATATTAATACCCACGACTTTTTCCCTCAACTTTAGAACGACTTGATCATAGGTTCCTGGCCTAAAGCTTCCATTATCACCTCTACCGCCGATAACAACAATGTCTTGAAGGATGGTAATCAACTCATCCTCTTCTTCTTGAGTCCATTGACGCCTATCTGCCATGATTTGTTACCTGTTTTTGACATATTATACATAACAAAGGTAAATAGAAAAAAAATGAAAAATATTAAAATGATTCGTCTACTTAGTTAAAATTAATAAAAAACATACACAAAATTCAAAGTTGTTGACATCCATAATAATTACAAATAACAAACTTAAAAATAAAAGTTCTAACATTCAAAAACAATCTACTAGGATCTGGTTGACATCCAAGAATCAAACATTTCTTCGGCTAAATCATCCCTCCATTGAGTCCATTCGCTACTTGATTCAACAACATCCACAATATGAAATTGATTTGGTTGCTCTTCCCCGATAGGCATATCTTCGACATCGGTAGGCGTGTTTTCCTCCAGATCAAGAGCCATGTGTGTCCTGATAAAATTATGTAGCAAAGCACATGCCATGACTATTCTCCCTTGAATTCTAATCGGATAAAAGGACTTCTTAATATAACCCAACGTCTCTTTAGTAGACCAAAACACCTTTCAATAACATTCCTCGCTTGTGAGTGTTTCATGTTAAAGTATTCTTCCTTGTTTGTAGGTGCATGTGTACTACCTTCCCATTCCTGTAAATGATACCTAGTACCTCTATATGGTGCCAAAAAACCTTCACCATTGCTATATCCTCCATCAGCCAAATAATAGTTAACTATAATAAATATAATAATAGGTAGGAATATGTAACTATATTTACTTTCAATATTTAGTAATTACTGTATTAGCTTACCAACTGGAATCTTCAATCCATTATGTCTAGTAATTGCATCCCGCAAAACCCTTGAATCAGTAGCCGAACCTTCCCAACCAGCTAAGACGTAGACAAAATTCATGTCACGATTACAGACACCTAACACATTCATTGCTATATTACCCTTTCTTGTCCGGTACCTTGGTTTATCCGAGTGAAGGACATTAACTTCAATATAAGTTCCATCAATGGCTCCTAGACAACCCTATAAATAAAATATTAACTCGTTGTTAGTTAAAACCTTATATTAACTATGGACCTTTTTGAAATTGTGTCTAATCTTTTCTCTAATGTACTTTGACTTAAAGCTCTCCTTTGAGCTTCTTTTTCCTCACATTCAATTAACCAAAGTCTAATTGTAGCTAGGCACATCAACTGAATATAACTCTCTAATAGTTTCATAAATAGGAGCAAATGATTACGATCCATATCTACAATTTTTATAAACAAATACATCTAAAAAAATATTCTATTTTTAAAGAAACATGTTTGAGAGACAAAGATTGTAAAAAAAAAATGAACTACTCAACAATAAACTGGAGCAATTTAACAATTGAATAAGTCTACTACAAAACTTGACAGGTACCAAAACTAGGCAGCAACAATTTGCTTATTTTATCCTCCTAAGAACGAACAAGCATCTCTATAATTTTGATTTTGAACTGAGAAATTTAATCTATTCCTAAGCTAATTTTTAATTACATATGTATTTCAGACAAAACCTGAACACTCGATCTGATAGAAAGATGACGGTATACCACTGAGTTAGAGGTCTTTTGCTAAATTATAATATCATTACTAAAGTTTATTAGGAGTTTTTGGTTTTATTTATTTGTTAGGTCTAATATATAAGAAAGAAGAAAAAGTTTGTAAAACTTTCTAAATCAGCCACTCAATTAAAACAAAGCATTGTTGTTCATTAATTTTCAAAATTGGTGTCACTTACAGCTAAACTACCAAAAATAAAGATATTTAACTACTAATAAAATGTCTAGCCGTTTTAGTGAAAAACAACTAACCAACTTGTTAAGCAAAATCAAAATTAATAAAAAAAATGCAAAATATATCTTATAAGCTTAAAGATATACAACAGTTGATTTTTTTTTCTTTTTAAAAAACTAAAGAGATAAATGTTTATATGATTAATCAATAATAATATAAATCATGTGTTTTGGAAGTAGAAGAGAGAGTTGTTACATAAATAAAAACTATAAAAAGCTACGTAGGAACAAAATCTTAAGGGCAATTTCGTCCAAAATGGAACAAATTATCAAATTTACAAATGATGTTTACAATATAAAATTCTTTTGGTTTTCTCCTTTCATCCTTTTGTTTTAATTATTTAGGAATGAGGTCAAGGAGGATCTTTATACACAAGAAAGCTACAAAATATTGTTCAGGTTGGTAGAATCAACTCACATAAGTGGCAGCTACAAAGATTCAGGGGCATTTTTGTCTAAAATTTAGTATGTAAAATATAAATTGGGCATGAGATTTGAAATTAATCCTCTGCAGTGTTCATCAGGTCTGAATATGACAATCTTGTCTTCCAATGAGGTAAAAGATTCATGGGCATTTTCGTCTAGAATTTCCCTTGTGATCATTGCTACAGATTATACCATTCCATTTGCATGGAAATTACTCAGATTGATAACATGAGTAGCAACAGAGGAAAATATCTTTTTTAAAATAAAAAATGCTCATATCTAATTATAAGGGAATAAGAAAAGAAGAAATGGTATAATCATTTGTCAAGAAATCAAGAAATCAAGAGACTATACATCTTAACCAGGAAGTCGTATTTATATTAATTGAGAACTCAGTTAATTGATTATCAAAAAATCAATTGATTTTCAAGAAATCAACTGATAACTAAAGAGAAGATCAAGATGAAGGTGATTATCAAGAAATTTAGATGAGAAATCGAAATCAATCACGTAAGCAAAGATATGAAGTTTAACATAAAAAATTGTACCTGGGTTAATCTGCGCAGATGAGAAAGCGTGGAAGACAGAGATGAGATTGAAGACGATGATACTGAAAAAGATCGATAATATGAAAAAATCAATTTCTGTGTGCAATTGATATAGGAAGACGATCATATTGAAGAAGAGGATAATTTCATAAGAACGGTGGATAACGAGAAAGTCGGAGACGCAAGGTGAGATCCGTTCTAGGGATATTTTCGCCAGATTGAGAAGAGAGGAATACGTGTTCTGTTGAGTTCCACCTTTTTGGGTGGGACTATTTTTTCAGTGAATTGTCCCATTGGACTTGGTCAAACTTTTACTTTGTTCCAGTTCTAGGAATGCCAAACACCCTCTCAAAAGTTGTAATTCTGTTCTGTACCATTGTGTTCTCCTCACCAAACGGGCCCTTAGGGTTTACTTTGTATTTAAGCATCTCTAACCTCATTCTAGGATTTCTTATCATCCCCAAACCCTCTTTCACCTCAGAAAAACCCCAGTCTCCATCCTTGCTTGATCATTGATCATTTTGGAGCCTTTCTTGGTTGGGAAGAAGGATAAGGCAATCTTTTAAGGAAGCTTGCAAGGAATCATCATCATCATTACCTTACATTGTTTCTGGACCATTGTAAGTGTTAAAGTGTCCATATTTATTGTTATATGAGGCTAGATCTAAGTTTTGTTCCGCTTTTCTTCTTGGTTGTGCAAGTTTAAATGAATGGAAACCATAAAGTTGGCAACTTTATGGGTTATAAGGGTCTTAAGAGTGTTATGGAGTTCACATATAATGAATGGTTGAGTTTTGGGAGCCTTGCATGAAAGTTGGATGCCTTTTCTTCAACTTTTGACCCAAATGAGATCTAGACATATATTGGGCATATGTCTTAAAAGCATCGAATTTCCAATGTATTATACAGTTGTAAGACCTTGTGGAAAGTTAGAGTTCAAGGCTTAATGGATTAAGGACTTAAAAGTTGGACTTTTGGCTTTAGACTGTTCTCACGACATGAGACATGGGGTCTCATGAAGTGAGGGTTGAATGACCCTATTTTCTGTTTAGCTTCTTGGAGCTCACGATGTGAGAGGAGGTTTCTCACGACGTGAGGTCTGCTCCAGTGACTTTTCATGTCTAATTTGAGTTGGGATGAGTTGGAATCGGACCGAGTAAGTTCTCACGACGTGACCAAGGGTTGGTCACAACGTGAGGATGGATAGTTGACATATTGGGCTATCGACCTTGACTTTGGCTGTTGACTTTTGGCCTGGGTTGACTTTTCATTAAATTCTACTTTTAGAAGGTCGACTTAGGGTTTACCGTGTGTGGATTGATAGGAGGTGTTAAGTGCATGTCTTTTGGCAAGAGAGCAGTTAGCTGTGGTCATCTTTGTGATTTTGATAAGTCTCCTAACTGTGTTTAGCGGGTCAAAGAAACCAATGCGACCTATGATTTGTTATGATTAGGGTGCTAGTGGTCGGTATGACTCTTGCATGTGTGATATGTGATATGTATACCGGGCGGAGTCCGCTGTCGGGCGGGGCCTAATGAGTGTAATGTACGTTGTCTGTGTTTGTGACTCTTGCATGTATTTTATGTTTTTGTATGTATACTGGGCAGGGCCTGATGAGTTTGTTGGGAAAGGCCCATCACATGTTACTGACAAATCTGTTCCGGGCGGGGCTCGATGCTGTGCGGGGTCGGATGCCAAGTGGGGCCTGATGGTTGTGGGGCAAGGCCTACTGTATGTATGGTATGAAGTATTTTGGAGGAACTCACTAAGCTTTGTGCTTATGGTTTTAGGTACTTCTAGTTCGTAAGGGAAGGGCCCAGCTTGATCGCAACGCATCCACCCATGTTTCCACACTTTATGATTTTAGGAATTGAACTCTGATAACTATTTTTACTCAAATATATTTTTGAATGAAAGAAATTATTAAATGGTGTTTATGGTTGAACTAAAAATGAAATTTTTACCTTATAATTTTAGGATGTTACAAATACTCTAAAGTAATGACTAGTAGAATAAGCATGGGAAACAAGGTATGGAGGTTGACAAGCAAACTCCATGCCTCTCATAAAGTTTTGGCCCAAGCATGGGTGTAGGAGACGAAAATTATATAGCTAGCTTCTTTAACTTAAAGACCAAATAACTAACTTAATCATGGTTAACCAAAGTATCAAAAATTGTGTACATAAATTATTAAATCATACTGTATGGTATAATAACTAGTTATACTCTTTTTACATATTATTTTCCCAAAACAATAACTATTACCTAGTTAAATACAAGAACAAATATTATTTATTAATAAGCATATTAATAATAAATATACAAAATGTGCTAACTTGATAAAAGTGTCACCATATAGGATCATATGTTTATTAGCAATATCACTCAATAATGATTCTTAAGCATATAGATCCAACACCACCTTGGGACAAAAGACCATTTTGCCATTCCAACACCAAAACCCGCTCCATTTGACTAAAAGTATACTTGTCAAAAAGTCAACAGTCAAGAACTCATGCATGGATGGATAAGAGTGACTAAGCTCTTATTTTTATGACTTAACAACCCCCAAACGTCAGGAAATGGCATTCAAATGGTATGTTGTAGCTCAAACTCTTAAATAACCCTGTTGAAAATAACTGAAACCCGAATTACCCGCCCGATTTTTTCGGGTATCAGGTATATTTTTTTGGGTATTTTGGTAACTTGATTTTTTTAGGCCGGGTATAAGGTATGTGTGTAGGGTTTTGGGTATACGCGATTATCCGATTTATTTTAAAAATAAACAGCCCATTACTAATAATATACCCTTAATTTGAACAATGAATGGCCCAATAGATAAAAACCACTTATCCATTCCAAGCTATAGTCAAACTCCAGCATTTGTCCATCCCAATATGCGGTATGTGGGTATTGTTTTTCATGCTTATATTATTTGTTGCTTGTATCCTTTCATTTTTTTTGGAAACGGCAACTTGTATTAAAAAACCCCGACTAGCAAGAAACTAGCGAGGGAAGGAGAGCAGAATAGGAAAACAAACAAAAGGCAAAGACAACTACATGAAATGAGATACAATGATATTAAGAGTGAAATGGAGAAGAACCCAATCTTTCCATTCACATAATCCACTTTTGCCCCTGCATTTTTTCCAAAAGAAAACCAGTGACTTGATTGCCCCTGAACTGTTTGTTGGAGTAAGAAAGACCCCGTTGAACACTCGATCATTCCAATATTTCCACAACTTCCAGATTAAACCATGACAAATGGTGATGAATCTCTTCCGTTTCATGAGGCAACTACCCGAATTCGCTGCTAAATTGAGTAGTTCCTCCATAGATGAGAAATTCTCCTGTTGGATACCACACCATATGAATATTTTCTTCCCGGACTCGCATGTATAAGGGCACGAGATGAGAATGTGGTCCGAACATTCAGTACCGTTAATACAAGCTCCACAATTCTCGTGATCAATGTCAATCCCTTGACTCTTAAGACCACCGCAGATGGAATTTCTTTTGAAGGGCTCGCCATATAAAACAATTAACTTTGACTAGCGATACCTTATTCCATCTAAAGTCTGATGGTGCACGATTGGGGTAAAGGAGCTGATCAAGTTTCTTTCTTAACGCATATACATTGAAAGGACAGCTAGTGTCAATTGCGTATCTCCATTGATCGTCACTAGGTACTAATTGTACCACTGATAAGTCTCTTTTGAGATTGACAATGTTGTTTGATTTGCTTCCATCATCCACTCGAGATTTCCAATGCCCCTCAAAGTTTCCATCTACAATTCTTTCAACAATAGTTCATATCTTCCTGGATTCGAGTTCAAGTAGAGATGGCTATTTTTCACTGAGTGTTACTGGTCCTAACCATTTGCCATGCAAGAATAAGGTGTTCTCGCCAAATTTTACCTATAGTTTGAACACGTCATCAATTTCAAGTCCGAATTTCTTGATTTCTTTTTTGCACTCTGCAATGTTTTTCTACACTCCCATGGTTTTCTTATTTGACAAATAATCATGGGGTTTATTGGTTAGGTTATGGATTCCTCTTATGACTTTCACCCAAAGCGAGTCTTTTTCAACTTTTAAACGCCACCACTAGGTGACTAATAGGCTTGTATTCAATGTACGGATAGTTCCTACGCCCAGACCACCTTCAGTTTTAGGGGAAACAACTTTGTGCCAAGACACCCAATGGATTTTTTGTTGCTTTCGTCACCGCCCCATAGGAAACTTTGTCTAATTTGTTCTAGTTTCTCCGTTATAGCCACCGGTGCTTTAAAGAGGGAGAGGAAGTAGGTAGGGAGGTTCCCTAATATCGAGGTGATTAGTGTCCTTCTTATACCAAATGAGAGTGTTTTTTATTTCCAAGAGGATAGCGTGGAGTTGAATTTGTCTATGATTGGTTTCCAGTTTTTTATTAGATTCATATTTGCTCCAACTGGACTCCAAGGTAGTTAAATGGAAGTGAACCCGCTTCACATCCAAGGATGTTAGCCCAATTCTCAGTCTCTCTAACTAAAGCCCCAATACCAAAAACCTTTGATTTGTGAAAATTTACTTTAAGACCTGATGATGCATTGAAGCAATTTAAAATGTTGGCTAATATTTTCAGAGTAGATCTTGACCATTCTCCCACGAATAAAGCATCATCCGCATAGAACAGGTGTGATAGACTTAGGCCGTGGTTTAGAATATGGATGTCTTTGAAAATTCCTTTATCCCTTACCGCCTCCATAGCTACGTTGAGGCCTTCCATGGCTATAATAAAGAGGAAGGAGGAAAGGGGATCCCCATGGTGAATACCTTTTGTGATTTTAAATTCTTCCGATGAGGAACCATTAAAATGCACCGAGGCTCGAGATGACTTGAGGCAACCACATACCCATTGTATCCATTTACTTCCAAAGCCTATTTGAGAGAGCACTGATTCGAGGTATTCCTAGTTGATGGAGTCGAATGCTTTGTCAAAGTCAACCTTAAACATCAATGCCTGCTTCTTATTCGACTTTGACCATGAAAATAGCTCGTTTATCACTAGTGAGCCATTAAGTATGCTTCTACCTTCCACATAAGTTGATTGTACATCTCCAATAAGGCCCCCAATAACATATTTGATTCAGATGGCTAAGATTTTTGATATGATTTTATACATGCAACCAATAGGCCTAATGGATCAGTAATTAGTGAGGTCGGTTGGATCTTTAACGTTGGGAACAAGGAATATGAATGATGAATTGCAGCCTCTTGCAAAAGTCCCAAATTTGTCGAAATGTAAAACAAAGTTCATCATATCGCCTTTAATTATCTCCCAGGAAGTTTTTAAGAATTTGAAAGTTAGGCCATCGGGTCCCTGGTGCCTTTTCGCTTCCACAAGCCCATATCACATACTTTAGCTCCTTATGACTAAATGGAGCTTCAAGTTTGATCGCCTGCATCATGGATAAGGATTTGAAGTAGGGATTGAGTAGTTTGGGTCTCGAAGCCCTGGTCTCGATGAACTTGTTTTTGAAAAAATGAAGAGCCTCTAGCTTGACTTTGGAGGCATCTGAGCTCCATTTCCCATTTATTGTTAGCCCGTTGATTCTATTCTTCTTATTCTTACTATTGATGTATCCGTGAAAAAAATTTGAGTTTTCATCGCCTTCCACATTCCATTTCACCTTGGTTTTTTGTTTCAAGTCAACGCATGATGTCATATTAACCAGTCAAAATACCAGTTGAGTTTACCCCTTCATAATCGAAGTCTTGAGATCCCCAACATCCTTGTATGTCGATTCTTTCAAACTCAGTTATTTGTGTTTCCTTTATCCCCATGAAGTTTGTATTGTGTAAATGTTTCAATCTCCTCACCCAGTTGACTTTGGCATCTTCGCCAATGCCCCTAACATTGAGTGTCATGCAGTTCATTGATCACTGGAGTTCTCACCGATATCAGCCTCTGATTCTGCTAGTAAAGGGTCACCAACATCAATTTGGAAACCAATCTCTACTCCAATCGCATCCGTTCCCATAATTCCTGTAGTCTGAGATGTTTCCTTAGAGATCCCTGTAATATTCGTGCCTTCTTCATTTACAGGGTTCATGTGTAGATCTAAATTAACGTTTGGAACATCGTACATCTCCGATTGAAGCACGTGGGAGAATAAATTTGAATTATGTTTTTGGTTGGAGTGAATGGGGTGAGAGGAATTAAGAGCCGATTTATCTCTTTTCCTATTTTTGAGTTTAGGTCCCCTGTTGTTTGTACCTTTGGAATGACAGTCAATATTTTGGGCTTGAGGAGATTTGAATGAGAATAAGGCTACGTTATTTGGGAATGGCCCAAAGAATCTAAGTGGTACTAAATTCTCCAATGCTAAAAGAATATGGTTTATAGGTGGCCCAATTGTGGAGGTGTGATCCATAATAGGTATAGCTAGCTCTTGCTGTGACCTAATAACCTCTTTGGGGACATCAAGCAACACACCTGTATTTTGACCGGTTAATATGACATCATGCGTTGACTCATGAATTGGTCCCACCGATACATTAATTGGTGGCTCTTCGCATCGGATCTCCCCAGTTACCGGTGTTTTTGACGGTGGTACTACGACCGCTGGAGTGCGGTTGTCATTCGATCGGCTGCCATTCGCCACCATGTCGTCTAGGCGAACCTCTCCTTCTTTTGGTTCATCTGTCACGTCCTCCATCCATGTTTCAGAAATTCCTTATGGATCGTCTTCTTCCTCATCTGATTCTTCTACTTTGTTAAACAGGGCTGGTTTAAATGGAGACCAATCATCTGTATACTCCACAACACCGATCTTGAATTCTTGGCCATTAGAGTTTATCGTGATTTCCTCGTTGATCCACCTTCTTGTTGACATGAGGACTCCGACCTTACCCATGGAGTAGTCTCTCCTATTCGATATCCCATCGAATGGGTTGATGACCTTACCAAACCTGCTAGCTATTCTTGAGAAATTGTCTTCATCCCATAGTGGTAAAGGAACACCAATAATCTTTAGCCATGCAACTCTTTCATAATCTGAATCATATTGATCTGCATTGACCAGCCATTAATTAAACCAGTCATTCCACCTATTTTTGTCCTTGAAGTACTCATTTGTGTCTACAGACCATCTAAATCGTATAACGAGTTTTAGACCTCCAAGGTACTTTGTTTCCTCCTTCATGATCCCAGAGGCATGGAGGTTAGCCATGTGGTCCACACTAAGTGTTTCACCGATTAGCACACCTTTCATGAGCCATGGACGTGTTGGGGTTAAGTGTGATCAATGTGACATCTTCCTTTATGTTTCTTTCTGTTCATGTTGTTAATAACTAGAGCATATGATCTCTGACCTCTCATTTCTTCGAAATGAGATGGAGCACCGTGAAAGGTGTTGGATTGCATGTTTTGTCGTATGGTGGCTTGCCGCCATGTTTCATGGTTGTGATATTGATTATCATTACGTTGGTGTTTCGAAATGTTTCTCTAAGTTTCTGTTTCTGTACTTGATTCCTTGTAGCTTCATCTCCGTATCTTCGGGTTTTATAATACCGAAATATCTGACAAAAACAAAATTCCGTTTGAGATAATCTTTCATTAAACCAAAGTATATATCCACCTCCTTCCCGATTCAGCTAAAGGGTTCTCTTAGTTCCGTCAGGGAACCCCAACACATAGTAGTACGTGATTCCTGTGTTCCTTTGGGTTGTGTTGTTGGTCTTCCGTTGTCGTACCTCCGTCCATTCGTCGGTCGTTTGGTGACCCTTCATCTCTTGTATCCTTTCATGACATATGTGATTTCATAGTCTCCTTATTTAATATGATTATATAGTTAATTAGTTATTACTAAAATTATACGCCGCATTTAATAGCACAAGATACACATAATTAATTATCAGCTTTTGTAAGAGATGAATTTGTAATCGATTGTTTAATATTCCCATTAATTCTATTTAATTGTTGACCTGGTATGATAGTAACTTTCTTGCTTTTTGCTTATTTAGTCATTATTCTACTTAATTGTATTACACACACAAAAACAACATGACTAGTTGACAATTTTTGAACTTAACTGTAGTAGGTATTACTTACTACCAATCTGTCATGGCAAATCAAAGTAGAGCAAAAATGCTCTTTGTCCACATCTAGCAATTTAAAGATTTATAATATATATATATAGTGGTGTTGATTATGATAGCATGTACGGAATAAGAAAAGATCTAGTGAATCATTATACAAATCATGAACACATGGAGTAAATAAATCTTTTAAGCTCTCATTAGTATGAATTAGAAAGAGTACAAATGAGTATGCTAGTTTCTCTCTCTAAAACTAATGGTTTCTAAATGGTTCATTACATAATGGGAGTCACTTACTTCCTATTTATTGAAAAAATCAACCCATTTACACATACAAGAGGGTAAATGTAAGGGTCATATATGTTGTAATTAGTCGAAGTCCATAATGTACCCTTCGTATATTTTGTAATATATTTATTAAGGAACTTTAGTTCGAAGCTTAGTGTCTATGCCTTAGTAATTTTTTTGTACGCTTTCTATGTTTCCTATAAATAGGGATGTTTATAAGTGTCTTCTTTACAGAACCTGTCTTTGTACTCTGTAAACTTTGAGAGCGTAATTGAGCTGAAACAAGATCTTATTTACATCTGTTGGTCAATCTCGAATTCTTACATACTTTGATTTGTTACTTACTCGATTCATTGATTCATCAATTGGTATCAGAGTAGGTTTTACAATCTGCGTTCTAATTTTCACCTTGTTTCAAAAAGCTTTTGAATCAATTTTGATTCAGAAAGTTTCCGTGCTTTTTGAAAGTGAAAAATTCTCTTAGATTTAAGGTTGTGATTTGATTCTGCATCAGAATTGTTGAATCGAGTGTTATACTTGATTTTGTGGATCATTTCAGCTAATCGTTCTCAAATTCTCGTTGTTATTTAAAAAATCTCTAAAACTTTCATCTGTTCATCAATGACGAACTTCAATCTCAATTCAATGACTTCATTTTCTCATCTTTTAGGAACATCGACCAAAATTCCAATGCTAATTCCTGATTACTATGATCAGTGGGTTGATCGAATGCAGAATTATTTGAATGGTCTTGATGAAGAATTGTGGTCATGTATTTCTGGAAATATCAATCCTTCGGCGAATGTTCAACCAATTGGATCATCTTCTGCAAGTTCTGGTGTTGAAAATCAAACTGATCATCTAAAGAAACTGGAGAAGAGATGTATGAGGGAATTACGAGGAGCTTTACCTCCAATTGTGTACAATTACGTAAGGAGTTGTACAACTGCTAAAGAGATCTGGAACAATATGAAAGATAAGTTTCAAGGAAGCGAGAAGACAAAAATTAATTCAGTTAAACAGTGCTTGATACAGCTTAAAGATTTCAGACAAAAAGAAGGTGAATCAATTGAAGCATACTATGATCGTCTGAACGAGTTAATCTATCGCTGCAATCGCTATGGTATCACCATAACTTTTATGGAATTCAATCTCATTTTTGTAATGGGTCTTCGTAAAGAATGGCGAAGCGTTAGTATGATGGTAAAGAACCAGTAGAGTTTTGATACATCAACTCTTAACGATTTATACAACCAATTGAAGACACACGAAAGTGAGGTAAATGAAATTTCTGGGGAGTCAAAGGTTAGTTTGGGAGGTCCGTTAGCACTAATTTCAAAGGTTTTGTAGAAAGAAATGTTCGAAAAAGGTGATTCAGAGGAGGAAGAAGGATTCTTCATGAACTCGGATGATGAAGCAATAGCATTTTACTCTAACAATCGTGTAAAGAAGTTTTTCAAGAAGTCTTTCAATTCGAAGGCTAAGAAACCTGAGGGAAAAGGAAGTGTGATGCGTAAAACTGTTGATGAGGAGAAGAAGGTTGAGAAGAAAGATTTGAAGGTGTCTGAAGTAAAGAGTGAGAAAAAGCTGAAGGGTGATTCGGGTGTGGATTGCCACTATTGCAATGGAGCTAATCATCTTGCTAATGACTGTATGCTTCGAAAGAAGGATGAAAAGAAGAATAAGGTCTAAGATGAAGCTTATTACTCTAAGAAGCTTGAGGAGGTTCGTGCGAAAGCAAAGAATTTGTCTATGGTAGCAAGAGGTGAACAAGATGAAGATGGAACTTATCAAATCTGGTCCTCTGGATCAGATGATGAGGAGATGAGAAATTCCACTCATGGTGCGATGTATGCGAAATTGAAAGAGGATTCGGATAAAGAGGAGTTTGAGGTGAAATGTAGGTGTTTCGTATCAAAGACAACTGATAAATCTCCTATGACAACTAAGGTGCGCAATATTCTTGAATCTTTTAATATTCCAGTAAATGCATATAACTCTGAACTAGTATCTTTTGATGAAACTGTTACTTATTTTGACGCGATTGTTGTGTCTGCTAGCAATGAAGCTAATAAACTGTCCATGGAATTGTTAGAGACCAAAAAGCCTTTAGATGCGCAAATAAGTAAAGTTGAATGTTTAGAGTTACAGATCACTAATATCATGTGTGATAGGGATTCTTTGTCCAGCGATGTTAAACTCTTGTTAACACGAAGAAACATATATTGTAATTCAGCTAAGAGATTATATGGAAAATTAACTGAGTTGCATCATTCGTGTGAAATTAGTAAGGAGTAACATAGAAAATTACTGCCTTTTCTAGAATATGAGAGGGCGAAGGTAGATAATATTTTGTATGATTGTGAGAAAATGATTGCTGATTTTGACAAAGTTCCCGATGATAGATATAAATATGGAATTGTCAAAATTGATGAATGTCTTGATACGAATGATTTAGTGAACACTGTGAATGATACTTTGACTAAATCTGAACAAATTAAAATTTTGAAAAAGACTAAGAATTTAACGTCTGATTCTCAATTTAATTTTGCTGATATTGAAGATAATTCTGATAATTTTAGTGAAATTAGTGATTTAGAGGATGTTGATTGTTCTTAGTTATCTACTATTAATGTTGCATCAACAACTAAAGGGAGAGAAAAAGTTAAGGAATTGATAGTTAAGATTGAAACTGACAAACCCTCATGTTCGTAAGATTGTGATTTGGACGTCGTGGACATAAGAGATAGTCAAACTGATGATAGTGATGATGAAAATGAAGAGAAAAGTTGGAATAAAAAGAAATCCTCAAAAGAAAGAGAAATTCCACGAATAGTAGTTAACCAAGTGTATGGTGATACAGAAAAATTCTAAAAAGTGTTGAATGAACAAGGTGCTCATTTTTTGGAAACAAACACTGTAGTCTATCCAAATTTTAAGTGTTCGGATGATATCATATTTCCAAACCAAGTATTCGTGACTACTGGAAATGTTGAAAATGTCAAACCTGAGTTCAAGAAGTTAGTTGAAGAAGATAATTCGAAAACAACAGATGATGGTTTCTTTGCAAATCAAAGCATTGTTGAAAACAACTTAACAAAGAATTTGTATGTTTTTTAAAGACAAAAACCACAAAGGAAATGGGTTGAAAAGTCAAAAGTTAAGAAGGAAACTTTTGTCAAATTAAATTTAAAAGAATTCAAAGAACAAATTGACAAGCTTTCTGAAGAATATAAAATTTCAAAAAGACAAGCAAGAAAGAAAATTTTCTGGCAAATGGTTGAAACTCGAAAAAATCAAAAGGATTTGAAAATGGAAATATTCAAAAATAAAAAGACTGAATTTGTTAAGACTAAGTCTTCATCTTTGTTTCAGATAAAAAGACAAATCTCACTCAAAAATATAAACCAAAGTCTGAAATGAAATCACAAACCATTTTTTCAAACAATAATTCCTCAAAGAACTTTTCGAATCCAAAAGTTGAAAATCGTTTTTCAAAACATCCACAACAAAGGTTTTATCAAAATCACATTTCAAAACCAAAATCATTTCCAGATAACTCAACAAAGTTTCAAAATAGATGTTCTCAAGAGAAGCAAGTTGAAAACAAGGTTCAAGGTACAAATGCTTTTGCATATCGTTCGAAATCAAATGTTGTTTATGTTCCACAAAAGCCAAATTTTCCAAATCCCACAAGAAGAAAAAATATGAAAATTTCATAAGAAAAAGGGATGACTTCAAGGAAAAATATTGATCATTGGCTTGAAGGAAAAGGAAAAATGTATCAGTCAAATAAATATTCTCAGGAACAAATTCACAAAGCATATGAGAAGTATGTGAATACTTCTTCGAATGGCAGTACATCTTCTAAGGATTCGAATATTCCTGTCAAAGCTTGGAAACCAGTTGAGAAAGAAAAGAATGTTCAATCACAAACTAAGAACAGGAAGGGTAATGTCAGTAAACATTCGAAAACTTCAAACTCTTATGTTTCGGTTCCTTTACTTAATGATGTAGACTTAATTGATAGTCTTAAAACCAAAGTTTGCGATTGGGTTCAAAGTTCTTCATTACATTCTATGTTTCAATCTAATTTCCAAGGACCCAAAAAGCCTTGGGTACCTAAATTTTTTAACCGATTGCAGGTACTATGTGACGAGCAATATGATAACAAATGATACATTGATAGTGGTTGCTCTCGTCACATGACTGGGAAGAAGGAGAACTTAAGAGATTTTCGAAGTCTAAAGAATGCTGGAGTAGTAAAATTTGGAAACAATCAAAAGTGTCAAGTCAAAGGATATGGGAAAATTACGAATGGACAATTCATGGTGAATCGGGTTGCTTATGTCGAAGGTCTTCAACATAACTTGATAAGTATATCACAACTTGTTGTTGGCACAGAAAATCAAGTACTTTTCAACGAAGAAGGAAGCATCATTTCGAATGTCAACACAAAAGAAGTTTTGCTTAAGTCAAAGAGGAAAGGTGACATGTTCACATTGGACATCAATCCAATTGTAGGCAAACCTTCGGTATGCCTTCTTTCGAAAGCTACATCAGACATCAGTTGGCTTTGGCATCGAATACTTTCACATCTCAACTTTCGAAACATTAACAAACTTGTTGTTCAAGATCTGGTAAGAGGTTTTCATATACTTAAATTTGATAATGATTCTTTATGTGCAACTTGTGAAGTTGGCAAGCAACATAAACAAGGTCATCCAATCATGATCGATTCGAAAATTGTCGAACCACTGGAACTCTTACATATTGATTTGTGTGGGCCATCGACAGTCTCAACACTCAACAAGAAACGATATATTTTAGTAATTGTTGATGATTTTTCAAGATTCACGTGGGTTTATTTTCTCAGGTTTAAATCCGAAGTTGCAAAAATCATGATTGACTTTATCAAGAAGATGGAAATCACATTAAAGAAAATTGTTCGAAAAATTAAGATTGATCATGGAATTGAATTTAAGAACAATGTTCTTGATTCATTTTTGGTGGACAAAGGAATTTCGCATAATTTTTTGTCTCCATATACACCACAACAAAATGGTGTTGTTGAACGAAAAAATAGATCTCTCTGCGAAGCAGCAAGGACTATGCTGGCATATGAGAATCTTCCACAATACATTTGGGCTAAAGCAGTATCCACGACATGTTTTACTCAAAATAGATCTTTCATACATCGGCGTTTTAACATCACTCCATACGACATTCTCAACAATCGAAAACCTAATGTGAATTTTTTTCATGTTTTCGGATGCAGGTGCTTTATTATGAATCTCAAGGATAATCTTACGAAATTTCAAACTAAAGCAGATGAAGGGATTTTCTTGGGATATTCGCATAATTCAGTTGCATATCGTGTGTTGAACAAAGAACACGAAAAGTGGAAGAAACTTTTAATCTTACATTTTACGATTACTATATTAAACAAACTAAAACGCATTTTGAGAATCATCCTATTCTAAAAGAAATACAAGATGAATCCGAACCTTCACAAACATTGGATATTGATTATGATTTAATTTTTGGTATTTCAGATCATGCTGTTGATGCTGAAATTAATGCCAATGATAATCATCTCCTTGAATTAACAAATCTTACTGATGATTCCACATCAACTTCTCAAGAGATAGGCGAAAGTATGAAAAATAATCCAGTGGAGAGGGAGCACTTGGATTCGAACACTCTTGTTGAGGGGGAGCATTCTTTCGAAGGGGAGAATGATAGATTGTATGCTGATGTTAAGGGGGAGCATTTAGAATATAATGAAAATAATAATGATTTTTATGATGTTTGTTCGATTGCAGGTTCAGAGAATGATGATTTATACGAAGATGCACCTTTGGACTTTGATCCAGCTTATCCACCAATGGAAAAGTGGACGAGATCATCCGAAGGATCAAGTAATTGGTAATCCGCAAGAGGGTGTTTTAACAAGAGCTCAAATTCGTGCAAAGAATGAGGTATTGAATACTCATCAAGAATTTTGCATGTTCAATGTTTTCATCTCTAAAATTGAACCAAAGACAATTAAGGTTGCAATGGAACACTCAAATTGGGTTGTTGCGTTGCAATTTGAATTGTCTGAATTTGAATGAAACAAGGTTTGGAGATTAATTCCTAAACTTGAAAATGTTTCGATTGTCGGGTTAAAATGGATTTTCAAAAACAAAACCGACAAAGATAGAAATATCATTCGAAACAAAGCCAGACTTTTTGTTAAAGGATATTCACAACAAGAAGGAATCAAATATGAAGAAACTTTTGCTCCTGTCGCAAGACTCGAGGCTGTTCGAATACTTCTGGCTTATGCAGCTCACAAGGACTTTGATGTTTATCAAATGGACGTCAAGTGTGCATTTTTAAATGGAGAGCATGAAGAAACAGTTTACGTGGAACAACCCCAGGCTTTATTAACGAAGAACATCATGATCATGTTTATATTTTAGATAAGGCAGTATATGGATTAAAAAAAGCACCACGAGCATGGTATGCAACTCTTACTTTATTTTTGAAGCAATCTAAATTTAAACAAGGATCTGTCTACCCCACATTATTTCGTAAGAAAGTTGGGAATCATCTAATGCTTGTTCAAATTTATGTTGATGATTTTATTTTTGGCTCAACTGACATTGCCTTGTCTAGAGAATTCGAAGATCTTATGAAAAGCAAGTTTGAAATGAGCATGATGGGAAAAATCAATAATTTTCTTGGTTTGAATATTCGTCAAAACAGAGATGATATTTTTATCAATCAAGAAAAATATACGAAGAATCTGCTAGAGAAGTTTGGATTGACAAATAGCATGAAATTACGAGTTCCTATGGCAACTGGCATAAAGCTGACACCTTCGTTAGATAAACCTGCAGTTGACCTAACTCTTTACAGGAGCATGATTGGTTCGTTACTTTATCTTACTGCTATTCGACCATATATCATGTTCTCTGTATGTAATTGTGCTAGGTATCAGTCAAATCCACGAGAACCACATCTCATTGCTGTGAAGAATATCTTTCGTTATCTTAAAGGAACAATTTCTTAGGATTATGGTATCCTTTGAAAATTGGGTTCTTTGTTCAAGCTTATTCGGATGCAGACTTGGGTGGTTGTAATCTTTATAGAAAGAGCACAAGTGGCGGATGTCAACTGCTCGATGGCAAATTGGTGAGCTGACAATCAAAAAAGCAAACATGTGTATCAATTTCAACGGCTGAAGCATAATATGTGGCTGCTACTGCTTGCACATCACAAATTATATGGATCCAAAGTCAATTGCGTGATTATGTAATTAATATGAAAAAAATTTCATTATATTGTGATTCTCAAAGTGCAATAAGAATTTGTCATAATCATGCGCAGCATTCGAAGACTAAACATATAGCTCTTCGTTATCATTTCATCAAGGATCACGTAAAGGATGGAAATATTGAAGTGCATTTCGTGAAAACAACTGATCAGTTAGCTGATATTTTCACGAAACCTTTAGATGAAAAATCCATTGTAAAAATTTTAGAAGGACTTGGAATGATCAATGAAAATTCTTTTCCATGCGAAAAATGATAATGATGGTTGACCAGGAATGATTCGGAGGCGTTGAATAAAAGACAAAGCAATGTCATTCAGGGTTCAGAGGTTACTCTTCATAGTCAACGCTTCGACCCCTTCGAATTCGTAAATTTGTCACTTTTCAGGGGTTGATAAAATTTCGTGTATTTGCAACAAGTACATTTCGTTTGTCACTTAATTTTCGAAAAATCAAAAATCCAAAAGATTTTCGTTTGTTTTGTCATTTAATTTTTGAAAAAAAATCCAAAACGATTTTCATTTGTTCTGTCATTTTATTTTTGAAAAATTCAAAATTCCACAAATATTTTTGTTTGTTCTGTCTTTATTTTCGAAAAATCTTAAACATCCAAAAGATTTTCTCTTTATTTCGTTCTTTATTTTCGAAAAATCAAAACAACAAAAATATTTTGTTTCTTATTTTTTTTAGTAATTTGTTGTCGATATTCATGATGATACATAGTGGATAATGCTTGCAGTTCTAGGGTTAGGTAAATCTATCATAAGAATCTTTAAATTTTGAATATTTTGAACTAGTTAAGTTGTCCCTAGAAGCATGCCGCAACATGTTGTCCAAAGCCTCCACCGACTCAATGTGTGTGTACGAAAGCCTTAATGAAATCTTTCATATGAAAATTTCTTCCCTATCAGGCTTATATTCACATTAGTCTCCTGAGCTACCTGACTCTTCTCACAATGAGTTAAGAGTTTACTGTTATGTCCAAATATAACAGAGGTACATTTTGTGTCTTACATTGATCTTTTTCATCCAAAAAGTTCTTACACGATCACACACGAAGACATATGTCCTAGAGGTCTCTGATCAAACCAATCGAGACTTAGACATATCAAAAATATGTGTTTATGATCTGATATCATGAGACCGTGATGAAAGTGAAACTCAATTTTCTAAACTTTTAAGGAATTGACGGGGAACTATGTTCTAGATTTTCACGAAACATTTTGTTTCAGTACCCAAATTCGAAACTCCAAATCATATTCATTTCGTATGAGTGGTCTTGATCAAACATTCGAAACCCATGATGTTTGTTACCCAACAATATCCAACACAAATTTTTTCATGAATATGATTTCCGTGTGAGTTTCATTCGAAATCCAAAATCACTTAAAATTTTTCAAAGCAAACGTGTCACTAACTACAGTGGTCAAACAAGTAATTTTTGTTATAATTTATCACCTTATGTTTAGGTTGATATGTAAAGAAATTTTTATAGCTACCCATGAAGCCATATAAAAGAAGCCCTTTGATACTTCTATACAAGTAATCGATTGTATTTCACGGGAACATACACAAGCTATTGAACATCTCTCTTGATGATTAACGAAGCAATCTTTTTCTGGGGTTTTATCTGCCTTCGTGTCAAATTGAAATTTTGATATCACAGTATCCCAAAATTTTCTTATTATTGCTTCTCGTCTAAATTCTTTGGAACATTGCACTCATGAAATCCTTGAGGTTCTGAGTAATACCAAATCAGGCTGATGATTTCAAACATCTGGCATATGACTTCGCTTTTCATCCCAAAAGTGAAAGAGCCTTACTTCCATCTGAAGGGTTCTGATGGTTACAATTCTCTTGGGGCAAACAATACAGGCTATTTTTCAATGACGAATGGTATTCTGTCCAGGTTTCAAGGAGAAGTGACAATTACTTTTTGACGCATGGCTACTTTTACGGAGTAGTGGTCCGACTTTCAAGGTGCCACGTTCGATCTCATTAAATGCACATCCCGCTTAAAATTCAAACTCCAGGGTTACATATAAAAGGGGATACAAGGGTCTATTATCGGTTTACGCGTTCAGAGAAAAAAATCCCAAATTCTCTCTGATCTTCAAAGTTTTCAAACCCTAACAATGGCGACTTCTGCTCATGTCGATGCTGACCCTTCTCAAACCACTGATGATGTGTCTTCATTACCGATTATGAAGATTCAAGGAACTAACTATCAAGTGGAGGCCGATGTTTCTCAATACCCTGAAGAATTGAAGATGTTAGTTGTTGCATTGAAGAGTTCTGTTATGTAAAAGGCAATGTTCGGTTTGTTTTCAGTTACGATGTCATGGCATTCTCAAGCAGGATCAACAGCTACATACACCAAAGATTTTGATGCCATTACTTTCAATTTGGTGAATGACAAAAAGGTCAGATTGTCCAAGAAACTCTTTTGCCAAATTCTTGAAATTTCAAATTCACCATCGTATGTTGATTTCTCATTCCCTCAAATTATACATATGTTCAATGAGATAGGTTATCAACCTCAACTATCCAAGATCAGTGATTTCAAGAAATCATGTCTTCCTAATATCTGGAATTTTTTATTTGGTATTTTTCTGAGGTGTTTAACTGGTAGAACTATTGGTCTCGATAAAGGACGAATGGAGGTATATGCCATGGTTGCTGGGCTATACTATGATCTTCAAGGGGATTATTCTACAAAGTTATGGAAGGAATTCCAAAAGAGTGTAGAAAACACGAATGCTCTTCATGGTATTTTATGTGCAAGGTACTGGAGCTTGATTCTACAATATTTCTACAACAAGGAGGGGATTTTGGTACCCAATGATGAAGAAAAAGCTGTTTTTCAGACATACCACTATCCGAAGGATGTCACAGATAATGATGAGGAGTTTCCTTTTGTGGCTCGTACTCCTGATGCTATGCTAAAACGAGTTGATCCTACGAATTCAGTCTTGGTGGCTTATTTGAAAAATATTGATTCTAATGTTGAAACTGAGATATTATTGCCAAGAGAAGAGAAGAAATCCAAGCGTTTGAAGAAGAATGAACCTGGTTCTTCTGAAAAGAAAGTCAAGGAGTTGAAATCTACGAATTCTTCCAAGAAGAAGCCAATTACAGTTGAAGAGCCAGTGGTACACGAAGTGTCTGTTGTTGAGACTAAATCGATTGAGCCTGTTGGTGAAGATACTCAAGAAAAAGTGGTCATTCCTTCGAAGACTGGTGTTTTTCGAAGAATAAAAATGAAATCTAAGCATATATGCAAGTCTCCAACACCTAACGTGGTACGAAAGCCTCAGGTTACTCATCAAGGTGTCTTAATTTGTGAAATACCAGCACCTGTTTCTCTATCGTCAAAAAACGAAGGGCTGAAGATATGGCCAAACATCTTTCACAAAAGAAGAAGAAGAAGACAAGAGAGCTTGTGATCTCCACTGAGTCCACAGAAGATGAAGATGAATGAATTACTGAAACACCAGAAGCAATTTTTAACAAAGAAAGTTCAACTCATGAGCAGACAATAGTCATACCACTCGAAGTCTCGGTTGCCAAATCAGTTCCTGAGGAGGTACGAACTTTAGGCATCACTGCAAACGTATCTGATATGGATGCAAATGTCACTATGGGTGAAAGAGATTTGAAGAAAGAAGATCAAGGTCATCCTACTTCTATTGCCTTCGAAAATATTGTTTCTTTACCTCCACAAATCATTCCAATTACTTCAACCACTGATTCACCTACCTTCGAAAATATTATCAATTAACCTATTATTTCCATTTTTTCTTCTCAAACTACTGATCCACCCAAAATCAATTCTCCTGCTAAAGACTCAGTTGTTATGCAAACTGATACTGGCAATGAGGGTTTTGGAGGCACGTTTGATGACGAAGAAGAATATTTTCCAGATCATATGCTGATGACAATGAAGCAGTTTAAAATTTTGAATACAAAGTTGTATTCCATAATTCAATCTCAAGCTGATCTGGGGGGTGGTTCGTCGGTTTCGAGTTTGGAAGTTGATATGATGTTGAAAATGTTCGAAGCCAAGGTAGTGAGTAAAGTCTCTGGGATGGTTAGAGACTCGGAGTCGAGAATTTTGGAGAAGGTTGATCATATTTATCAAAACAATGAGCTACGAATAAAGTTTCAAAATTCGAAGTTTGTAGGAGACTTGAAAGAATTGAAGATAGTTGCAAAGGAAAGACATGTTCTCTTTGTTTAGGAAGTTAAGAAAGTCAGGGAGGATGTTAATTTGCAGATTCGTGAACTTCGCGATGATATGCAAAAAGAGATAGCTAGTGTCCAACATGATTATGCGTCTATGAATCAGAAGATTGACATTATTTGTGATGTTGTCACTAAATTTGTCAAGTTGTACGAAAGTATGGGTCCTCAACTTACTCAACTTTCTACAATGAAAAGTAAAAACTTTATGGAAGTGATTACGTTGCTAAAGGAGTTAAAACATCTATCTGTCAAGCCAGTTTCGTCTTCTCTGATTACTCCAGAATTCTTATCCCAGAAGTTCACACAATTCAAAGTTATTCTACACAAGCAAATGGCCCCTCTTTCTCGTATATCAAGCCTTCTACCAACAACAGATGCCCCACCTGTTTTCACAGGGGTGAAAGGGGGAGAAAGAAAAGTTGAAGATACGAAGGCTGGTGGTGAAGATGAGAAGGTTGTGGGAAATGTGTTTTCTTCTAAGATCCCAACAACGAAGCCAATCGTAGCATCTGTTAGGCCGGTTACTTCAACAGTTGTAACAACTATGGCAATTACAAGACCAATTTTGAAAGGAATTGTGATTGGTAAACCTGATGATACTAGTGGGAATGGTTCGAAAACAAAAGAGGTAATAGATGATTCAGCTTTGAAAGATAAATGGAAAACTAAAGTTGTGGAAAAGTCGAAAGAAGAAAAGAAAGTTGAAGCAGAAGCTGAACTTGAAAGGCTAAGGTTGATACAAAGCATAATGACTCAACATGCTAGCGATCCTAAGGGTATGGACAAAGGTGATCCGTCCAAACAGTACAATTATGAAACAATTGAAGCCAAGGTTGCATATAATCATATGTATTCGTTTGAGAAGAAACCAAAGCAGAGTTACATGGTTACGAATACTGATACAAGTGAGCTTGACTTTCCAGTGAATGAGATGATGTTCATCATGCCACAATTCAAAGCAGAATGAAATTTCAAAGTGAAGGATGATGGTACTCACATGAAGATTAGATTTCATGTTGTTCTTGCGAAAGCCCCTGAGGAAGTTTGGTCTTTTATGAAGATCAAGAAATTTATTAGTATAAAGAAGGATGTGGTGTTCGAAAACACAGTCCAAAATATCAAATACGTGGTGGCCAGGGCAAATGGAAATATTTGCGATTTCACAATTGCAAATTTTCCATTAATGAACTTGTATGATCTTATACAAGTTGCATTGATTCTGAAGGATAAATCATTTTCGTATCTTCAAAATACTGAACCTAATGAATTCAAGCTTGGGGTTGCTCACATCAAGATTTTCATTGAAAATTATTATGAGTGCTTGGCACTAATTGATGTTGAATTAGCAACTGCTAAGGGTATGGAAATAAAAGCTCCAATGGCCTCTACGAAGACAAAAAATGAGCTGAAGAAGTATGCAAATGCAGAGATTTGTTTGAAGCCTTTTGGGATGGTCTTCGCAGGAAAAGATAAAGCTGGAAAAGCAAAGAGTTTTTTTGTTTCAGGCAAGCGAAGTAGAGAGGTATTCGACATCTCAATACATGAACTTAATTGTTCGTATGAATCATTGTAAGAAGAACAACGAAGGTGATAAGAAGGAGCTTTACACTGAGATACGAAGGGTAATGTTGTATTCCATCCAGCTACTCACAAATTAATGTGTTCGACTATGATTACAAAGGGGGAGATTGTGAGGTTCATATATGTTGTAATTAGTCGAAGTCCATAATGTACCCTTCGTATATTTTGTAATGTATTTACTAAGGCACTTTAGTTCGAAGCTTAGTGTCTATGCCTAAGTAATTTTTTGTACGCTTTCTCTATTTCCTATAAATAGGGATGTTTACTAGAGTTAGATAAGTGTCTTCTTTCCAGAACCTGTCTTTGTACTCTGTAAACTTTGAGAGCATAATTGAGTTGAAACAAGATCTTATTTACATCTGTTGGTTAATCTCGAATTCTTAGATACTCTGATTTGTTACTTACTCGATTCATTAATTCATCAGTAAACCATAACACTCCACATCCAAGCATGACTTTGCACCTTAACATTCTCCCCCTCAAAGTTAGGATTTGATGTCTCGGCTTCAATATCCAACGAGCTTGCACGATCAAGACCAAACTCCCCCTCAAAGTATCATCGGTATTTAAATCCACAAATGAATACCCAAAGCTTCGAATACCCACTCTTCGTTCTCCCTATTTTAATAATCAAAAAATGATTATAAAACCCATTAAGGGTGACAAGCGCCCGAGGATTAATCTTCACATAACTCCCCTTGATGTGTGCCAAAAACGGAATACTGAAAACTTGCATGGAAAAACAATCACGAAAAAGCCTCGAAAAAAATTTCCAATTTGTGAAATTTTTTGATTTTTGGGTGAGAGTTGCAAGATTTTCCAAAATTCGGGTAAAAATGTCAGTTTTTAAATTCTGCAGGGACCCGTTGCAGCCAAAAACAACTTAAGATATGAAACTCTCCCCCATTTGCGAAACTGGGCATAAAGTGTAACTTCGCACAAACTACAGGGACTGAATTTGTAAACTTTTCAATTTCTCAGCTTTGTTAGCCCAATTTCAAAATTGGGTATGTTCTGCCAAAATTTCGAAAATATAGGGGGTAAATGAGAAATTCTGGCATTCTTCATAACTGTTGCCACCATTTCGAAACTGGACCAAGTTTGCCATTTCGCGAAATGATTAGGGATAACTTTCGAAACTTGTGTGTTCTTCCCCAAAATTCTTGTACCAGTCGACTATCGACGCTTGATAACTGATATGTGCATAATTAGTTAATCATTTAGCATACATTTTTATTTATTTTTAACTAATTATGTGTATAATGTGGACAAAAGGTACTTAATAATGTTTAAATTTTGTTTTCCGTCCAAAAGACATGCTTGGGAGTGAAAGGGAACAAGGGGAAGCAATTAGAGACCAAAGAATGAAAAATGAGGGACAAAAGCCTTCCTACTCGGCAAGTACACGAGCCTACTCGGCGAGTCCATTAGAATATTCTAGAAGATAAGTCAAGACTGCTGGTACGAGACGGATAACTACGATCTACTCGGCGAGTTGGGTCTGCTACTCGCCGAGTACACCCTGTTTTGTGATAATTATAAAAACCGAGCCTTTATCTGATTGGAATACTTTTCTGGCGTTTTTGGAGATTCATCTGCGATTGAAGAACCCTTGGAGGAGCTGAGGAACCCTAATCTTCAATCTCTTGAAGAATCAAAGCAACTAGGTTAATCATTCCACTTAGCTTTAGGAATTAAGTATGTTTAGCTTAGTTAAGTCTGTTTTTGTGTTTGTTTTTACTGCAATTGTGAACTAAATACGTTTTTGTTTCTGTTTTGGGAATACCAAGTAACTCCTATGGTTTAATTCTTAGTTTTTGATTGACTGTTTATTGGTGATTTATTAAATTAAGTTTGTTAAAGAGCCTTATGCATTAATCACAACTATTTTCTGTTAATTGGAAGATAATTAAGCTGCATGAACATCTCTTAATTGTTAACCTCATATGTCTATGTGAACACTTAATCATATGCTTAGGAATAATGAATATGAAACTAAGATTAACAAGATAATAGGTAGATTAATGTGTGAGCTTGTTTGAGAAACCAACAAACAAGAGGTTAATTGAACCACCAATTTTATTAACCACTACAAATCTTATTTAATCCAAATCATTAATCTAGGGAATTAATTAGTTTAAACACTTGATCACCGCTTGAATTAATTAATTGTCTAAGGGTTAGGAGTAATGAACATGAACCTAACCATTATAGTTGGTAGCCAATAACAATTAATCTATCATAAATTCAAAATAACCATAGGAGTGAATTGGTTGAACCTAAAACAGAAACATCTTTATCAAATTTGGTGAATTAGTTGTTTTCTTTAGTTACTTAGATAATTAAGTGTTTTTGTGGCGTGCTTAAGTTTCTAGTCTTGCAAAACTAGAGAAAAAACATTTTACTTTCATTATTTGCTTAGTTAAAATTAGCCATTAGTTTAATTTTCCGTTCCCTGAGTTCGACACCCTACTTATTCAACTATACCACTAAAAGACAGGTTCACTGCCTTTGTGTGCTAAATTTATTAATAAAAAGTAGGAATAAAACAAGTGCATTTTACACACATCAATAACAATCTTCGACTATCAACGTCAAAATGTTCGTCCTTTGCTTTTCCTTCACCAACGCAAATACCATCGACCATTCAGTTTAAACCCATTTTGAACCTTCGAACATTGATTCTCAATCATACTCGACTCCAAACTGTGAGACAAACCCATTCTCTTTTAGGTGCAAGAATTCGACTAACGAAGCATCTTCTTAATCATTCAAAGGAATTTCGAAAGCGAAGCCATTCGAACGCTGAATAGTAAACAGTAACATCTTAATCATTCAGCTTGTTCTTTGCTTTTCATTACAGTGGCCCAAAATCATCAACATCAAAATCATTACATATTCCATAGCCTCTACTGTCGAATCTAAAATGAACATCACAAGTCCAAAATCCCACAGCCATTCACTTTTTGTTCATCAACATACTGCCCTTCGAAATTAAAATCACAACTCCAAACCTCCGAAACCAATGTCACTTCTCAATCCAAGAACAAACTACAAACGTCGAATCTTCCCAGTCGATACCAAGCAAAAAACGAACATTGACCCTTAGCAATTGATTTCCACAATCATCAATTCCTTTGAAGTCAACTCCAAAATCACTCAACATATTTCGCTTTTACAAATCATAAACTCCAAAAATGTTAAAATCAAAATCACCCTTCGCCTTTTGTTACTAACCCAAATCAACAATCAAATGTCGATTCCACCAAAAATTTCGATCAACTAACAACCTTCGCTTTTGACTATGTCCAATCGACATCCAATTCGTCGATCCTTGACATCGATCACATCTAAATCCTCCATTAACAGACCTCATCGACCATTGAACCATCATTCGCTTTTTGGTGTTAACCCAAAACCAACAAAATCAATTTGTAGCACATAGCAAAAAAAGATCCGACCTTCGTTTCAGTTCATCACTTTGACATCAAGAACAACAACATCGATCAAAATTGCCATCACGACTCCAAAATTGAATTCAGAGATCATCAATCGACAATACCAATAGATTTAACAGCCTTATTAACCTTCGATTTCACTTCCAAAACTGACTTCGACTTTGATTTAAAAAAAAACTTTGTATGACTTCCAAACAACAAACGTAAATCAAAGATTTAGGCTTCAATCGACTCAAATCAAAACCAGAATACAACTTTCAACTATGATTTCGATTTTAATAACCCAACAGTCAAAATCAAAATTGATTTCAAGAAGATCCATGTGAATGGCAACTATCAATAATCATCAGTTCGTATGGAGCACAGTCAAGATGTAACGCCCGTAGATCAGGGCTAGTCAATTTAAAGACGATAAACATCAAAAATGAGTTTCTGATAGATGATTATTTAGAATGAATAATCTTAACTAGGTTATAGTATATGTTACAAGAATTCCGCACATATAAAGAACGTCGAAATCCGAATCATAACGAAGAAGTTATGACCTGTCGAAGTTTCGCGACAGAACCGGTACGACGCTGAATGACGTAAAAAGTGAATTTATGTTAGAGCGATATTTAGCCTTAGCGATCTAAACGAAAGTCGTAGATTTCGTTAAACCGAGAGCGTGCATAAAAGGAATGCCCAAATCTGACTTCGTATGAGGAAGTTATGATTTTTCTAAGTTTCAACTTAGCGGTATGCAGCCCGAATACTCGATTTGAGATCGAGCGGTTTTTAGCCGAAACAATCTAAATGAGAATCGAAGATCTCGTTGTTAGTAGCGAAACGATGAAAAGTTAGGCGAGAACGGACGTCAAACGAAGAAGTTATGAATTTATAACGAAGTTTTTCTGTCCCAGCCTTCTAAAAATAAATAATAAAAATAAAAGTCAAAATTAGCCGACGGAGTCTAAATGAAAGTTATAGAGTATGGTCTGACCTTCGCGTGGATATAAAGAACGTCGAAAACGGAGCTCGTATGCGAAAGTTACGCAATTTAGAAGTTCGACGAGTCAATTATGCCCCGCGTAATTTGAGTACGCCCCGCGTACTCAGGCGGATGCAAGTTGCCTGACCGATACTCGAGTGCCACAGATCGACGCATGCAGTGACGTCAAAGTACGCCCCGCGTAACTGAGTACGCCCCGCGTACTGAGTACGCCCTTCGTAATTTGAGATTACGCCCCGCGTAATCCCAGACCCTCAGCCTATAAATAGAACTCGAAATCAGCCATTTTCTCTTGTTCAAACTCTTCCCTCTCTCTAAGTTTTGCCTCCATTTGCGTGTCAATCATATCCCGAAGCCCCGGTATCATTCCCGAGCCCCGAAGCGAGATCCGAAGCCCCGAGAATCCCGAAGAGCATTATTCCCGAGCCGAAGCCCTGCCCGCGAGGAGCCGGTTTATGTGAAGATCTTCCAGATCTACGAAGAGACACTACTTCTGCAAGACGTAGTGCTGTCAGATCATCTTCTGATCAGGTGAGTGTATAGTCACTTTCATCTTACACATAAATATGAAGTATTTTATAAAATACGTGTTATGTGTATATTTATATATATTGTTGTTTAGATGCATGAGTGCATAATTACTTTCTTCTAATACATAAATATAAAGTATTAGCTATGAAATACGTGCTATGTGTTGTATATTAATTATCTATTTGAGATGGATTTGGAATTGATGTTTTTATACGGGTGTTAAATGATTTAAATTGTGTTTGTATTTATATCTACAAAAATGTTGGGTAGAACATGGGTAGATGGAATAGTTGGTGACGATGCGACTTCGTGCCTATTGAGTAAGCCCAGGTGACTATGAGACGTAGTGCCTATTGTGTAAACCCTGGTGACTATGAGACGTAGTGCCAATTGTATGAACCCAGGTGACTATGAGATGTAGTGCCTATTGTGTAAGCCCTGGTGACTATGAGACGTAGTGCCAATTGTATGAACCCAGGTGACTATGAGACGTAGTGCCTATTGTGTAAACCCTGGTGACTATGAGACGTAGTGCCAATTGTATGAACCCAGGTGACTATGAGACGTAGTGCCTATTGTGTAAGCCCTGGTGACTATGAGACGTAGTGCCAATTGTATGAACCCAGGTGACTATGAGACGTAGTGCCTATTGTGTAAGCCCTGGTGACTATGAGACGTAGTGCCAATTGTGTAAACCCTGGTGACTATGAGACGTAGTGCCAATTGTATGAACCCTGGTGACTATGCGACGTAGTGCCTATTGTATAAACTGTGGTAGCAAATGGATTGTGTGCCAGTTCCTTAGGTAAACCCTTAGGAATGAATGAAGAAAGTATAATCGATTCTTAGGGTAAAACCTTAAAGAAGATAATGGGGATGGGTATTTGGGTTGATTGTTGATAATTGAATATAATAAATGTGTTATTGTGGGTTGAAAACCCTATATGCTCACCAGGCTCCCAAGCCTGACCCACTCAGTTTTCTTTGTATCACAGGTATCAATACGAAGACATAATTCACTGAGAGAATAAAGGAGATGTAAATCATTAGTGTAAATAAATGTAAGTTCTGTTTATGCTTATGTTCCTGTATTGACGATGACATCCCAAACGTTTTTAAATGAATAAAATACGTTTCTTCGAAAATGTTTTAATAACGTATTTATCATGTTCTTCTGGGGACAAATTACGCAACACTTTTATTAAAGAAGTACTCTGATTTTTATAAAGCATAAACAAAGTCGGTCTTTTCTGGCCGTGAAAATGGGGATGTCACACAAGAACACCAGAATGTACAAGTACTTGAAGCATATGAGAATGAACGAATGAAATTCTTCATATCCATTTTCGATTTCGATTTAACGACATTTGGGCTTAAAATCTATTATATATATATATATATATATATATATATATATATATATATATATATATATATATATATATATATATATATATATATATATATATATATAATGTAGTGAAGTTTTTATTTTTTATTTTTAAAAAAATCAGGTATATTTATATTCACCTGATCCAACCTGAAACCCAAATACCTAAAACCTGATTACCCGAAATTCAATTTGGTTTGGGTATTGGTTATAGTTCCACTTGATATTTACCGAAAAAACTTGAAACCCGACAGGTATACCCGAACAACAAGCCTACTCTTAAAGACCAAGATTTCGGGACAAAAAACATATAAACCATGACTAAAGTAGATCTAGCATGAAAGAACACTAATATGAGAACTTTATAACTTCTGGAGGTGGATTATGAGGTGCAAAGTCTAGATCCACAAATCTTAAAACTCCAAAATGCTTCTCCAATGAACTCCTCCTTCAAAGATGCACAGAAGAACACTCTAAGGCCTCAAATATCTCACAAGGTGGTTATGGTTTCGAGATGATTGAATAAAGGGTGGAGGCTGAGCATGGAGAGGCCCTAAAGGAGTATGAGCTTTCAAATAGGACTTACAACCCCAAAATTAGGGTTTTGATGTTGTACACCTACGCTCAACATAGGGCAATAAACCCTCACATGCGATCAATCACCTACGCTCGGTGTAAGGGACTATCCTATGCTCAGTGTAGGAAACCAAAATGCAAAAATGACAAATTTAGACTTTAAAAAATTATACCTAATGATACGGGTGTTACAACAAAGATCAAATCGGGACATCAGAATCAATAACAATTTCTGATCTAAAGACTCGAAACATGCATATCAAACTCAACAAATCTATGCAACTTATATTATACAAAAAGAATGAATCATACCTTTTCTTTCTTGGTGGTTTTTTTCTTTTGTTTAGCCAGTTGATTGAACCAAAGAACCCAACATATAGTTCCTCTCTTGTGATCGTACCCAATACACAAAACCTTTGCAGATCTGAACAATTCTCGAACACCAACAACTAACAGATTCAATCAAACAAATAAGCGGCAGACCACGATGTGGTAAACAGATAACCACGATACAAGAATTGTACTATGGGAATTCTTAGGGTTTTTGAGGGTTCCGAACTTTGGTGACTAAAGGGTATTTTTCTCATGTACCAAAACCGGGTTTTGACCTTTCTTTATAAAGGAAGGTGATTTGAAACCCTAAAGATAATTACCAAATATAATTGCAATTATCTAAATATTTCAAAACATTCTGGATATTTTGTATTCCGCTATTTTGTAATTAATTAATTAAACTATTAATCAATTAACAAAACAAGTCCATGATATAAATATTTGTTCACTTTTGCTTTATTTTTCTTTTGAGTGTAACCCAAAATGACATTGTTATTTATAGTAATATTACCGGGTTTGTTATGACTTTGAGCACTAATCTCCATCAACACCTACCTATCATATGCATGATTTAACTGCTGGATTTTATCTAGGTAGCTTGAAAATATTTAATCAATGTTCATTCACATGGGGGATTGTTGAAAAATTGGTTTTAACCAATTTCTAAAAATGAATTTTCCCATGTTTTGAACAAAAAATTTGAACTATAAACATTGTTAAAATGTATAAACGACTATATATGCTTGTGTTCTCCTCCGTGATACCTTCGTTTTGGTATATTATACATGCAAAACGAACTTATGATGAATGAGAAATTAATCATTAAAGTGAGGTAGTTTAATGAATTAAAGTGAGGTAGTTTAATGAATTGGGAAAGGATGCTAAGTGAGTTTTTAGCCATGCCACATAGGTGTGAGAAGGAAAAAGAAGCGGGTTTATAAGTATAAAGAGTTTAAGCCTTGTAAGACTTATGAAAGCAAGTCCCTTTCTTGTAGCTGCAATCAGAAAAGTTCATGGATCTTTTTGCAAAACTATATCTTTTTCTGCTAATTTATTATGATTTCAGTTACAAAACTCATATTAAACACACATTATTCATTTGATTAATAGATGTGTTTAATTTCGTCAATGGTTATAAAATGTGTAGTATAAATATCACCACTATACAACCAATTTAAAAGGCTAGAGACTATAATTCAAAGAAAAAACCTCTTATATTCTACTACTTCTAATAAATTTTTATTACTACATAGATGGTAAAATTTAGGCCTTTGTGTGGTTCGACGATCTTGAAGAATCGTTCAAAGTTGTTTTATCCTAGGAAACAAATAGCTGATAGCATACCGCACAACTTTGTTTTAAGGACATCGTGTTAAACACAAACATCAACCATTTCTATTTTCTTGTTTGATTTCGTACATTTCCATAATATTATTTCCACACTAATACCATGTTCCCAAGTTCAACTTAACGAGAGAAAAGAAAAGAAATTGATGGAAGTGAGAAGAAAGTAAAATAAATTGGTATTCTCAAGTTTCATTACAAGAAGGAAGTTGAAGGAAATGGGAGAATCACTTTCCCTCCTTACTTTCCTTCGGATTTGGAAAGATTTGAAGAGAAAGAACAAAATGTTTAATTTGCGTTTCACTTCTCTCCAACTCGGGAACACAAAAAACAATTTTTTTTTCTTTGCTTTCTCTTTTTTTCTCTTTTTACTTTCTTTTCTCTTCTTTTATTTTCTTTGATAAGTCTCCGGAACTACTAAAAACAAAAGAAAACTTCATAAAACAAGTATAGAACATATAACATATAATATCTTTATTAACAGATACCAACTTCTATGCATCTACATGTATATTTTAGGTATAACATTCTGTTTTTGTATATATATACACACTTCATGTATAGACATTACTATAAATTGAACAAACTACGTTTCTGTATACATGTTTAATTTATATATGTAGTATACTGTAATGTATGACAACAATCACAACATGTGTAACTCGCCATTCATCGAATACAATTGAGGTTATGGTTCAGGTGCATTTGTGGAACATGCGCTAGGCAACCCAAGAGTTTGATAATTAATATATCGGCTAGGACCAGAACTGTGTCGAATTCCTTTAGGCAAGCAACCATCAACACCTTGGCCTTGATTTATCACACCTGTTTTGGGCTTGTATGTAACATACTCTCCACCTTTCTCTTCTAATGGTCTCATAGCTGCAACGCCGCCACCAGCACCACCACAGAAAATAGCGTTACCACCACCATGTATGGTGCCCGGAGGAGATAAGAGGAGGAGGAGATGAAGCATTGCCACCATGAAGAAAGTTAATCTAGCCATTTTGTGTTGGAAGTTGGCTAGGATTAAGGTCGACTTAAATAGGGTGGTAAGGAAACCAGCTCATAGCTTACTAAGCAAAAAGTGCAAAGATTGCCCTCGTGATTCTTATTAATGTGTCCTAAGTTTCCTGAGTCAACTAAACAACCTCCCATTCTTTCTTTATCTCATATATTACATGTCAGAAAATACGGTTGAATAATTCTTCAACTAATTTGGCTACATGTCGATGGCTTCATACAATAATAATTCTTCTTGCTGTTAAAAGAAAAGAAGAAAAATGATAGCTGAAAAAGGTTAAAGATTGATAATTATTATGCTCGTATTTATGTCATTTGAATTTTGCTTCATTTTATAAAAAGTAGATATTTGATACCGTTTTACACTTATATGTTTTTAGTTAATTAAGAAATATTAATACCAAAGGGCTTTTAGCCTAATGATATTTTGTGTTGCCCTTCTCTTTGAGATTGAGTGTTTGAGTCCTGTTTGAGTCCTGTTTTTGACATAAGTGGATTTAAGGAGTAGATTAGATTTTTTTTTTCAAAAAAAAAAAAAAACTATATTAATGTTTGATAGAAAGATTTTTTTTTTTTTTTTGTTTGTTTGTTTGTATGGCTGTGTACAAATTATTTACAAGTGGTTTTTATCTATTTTAGTTAATTTAATTCTAGATGTGATTTTATGATATTAGAAATGGAAATTGTAAAATCATATTAAATTAAAAGGTTGATTATTTAATCTGATTTGGTACAATTAAATTGATTTCTTCTCGCTTTATAAGTTATTAAACAAAAATGTTAATTTACAACATGGTGATTGAAACATAGATTTGAATTCATTTATTATGTAACGTAATCATTCATTTAGTCAAACCATCATAGAAGAAAACGAAAGATAAAATTAAAGGCAATGAGTAGGTATGCCGATCACGCAAGTATAGTGTTTTAAAAACCGGGACGACAGCGATTCAACAATGACCGGTTTGATGCTAAGTTCTAGACCGGACTGAACCAAACGGTTTCTTCAAAAATCGGGTTGAATCGGCGTGATTGAACCGGTAAAAAACCGTTTGAACTCGTTTATTGCACTTGTCTAGTTAGATTTTACTTAGCTCATTAAAAAAAACAGTTAATTTTCAAAGAAATTTGAATAACTCGGTCGATCTGGTTATCCATAATGTATACAACTCAAAAGCCAACTTACACCACTCCCAAATGTTAACTGACAATTGAACCGACAATCAAATTGGTTGAAAATCTATCATTAAACTGGTTCAACTAAAAATCTAGTTTTTAAAACATTAGCGAATAGTGTTTCAAAGGTGTATTTTACATAATTACACTTGACTTTTATACCCAAATTCGTGTTAAATGACTTCATTGTATGATTGATTGTTGAATTATAAAAAGTACAAATAAACGGTTGAGAGGAAAAATACTTAATCTTAAAGAAAGTTGGATAATCTATAAATTCAATTAGTTGTCAAACGACTCTACTTAGGGATGAAAATTTCACACGACCCGGTGGGGAACTCGGTTGACCCATCCCAATCCGAAACGGGTATTCCACGTAAAAACGGGTACTGGGTATGGGGCCAGGGATCCTCATGATGCTAAAATCGGGGATTGGGTCGGGGCCGGGTATACCAATCTCCAACCCGTCCTGCCCCCACTTTGATAACTTTATGTGTGTGTCTATATATATATATATATATATATATATATATATATATATATATATTGATCATTTATTGAATTTGACTTAAATCAACTAAAATAAATTGATTTATATTAGACCATCAGAGATAGATTCGTATACCAAATTATGTTCCCAATTCCAAGTCCCAAGAGTTCGTATTTTGTTCAACAATTTGTATACCAAATTGTTACTTTCTGTTTTGATGTTTGTTAAACTTTATGATTGATGTAAACACAATTTGATTATGGCATCTAGTTTTGATTGTTTATTAAACTTGATTTTTTTGTGTGTTTAAGTTGAGTTTATTATGTTGATAGATTGGGGTTCGGTCGAGGATAGGCCAGGGGGGATTTGATTCTCCATATCCGTTGGGGATGAAGATGGAGATAGGGACGAGATTAGACACTCTGGGATGGTCAAACCCGCCTCATTTCCATCCCAACTCTACTTGTTAACCGTGATTGAACACATTTTGTATTCTCTAGCTTAATTTTGTATATCAATGGTTTGATTCCCCGCATTCGCCGGGGATGGAGATGGATATAGGGACGAGGTTAGACACTCAGGGATGGTCAAACCCGGCCCATTTTCATCCCTAACTCTACTTGTTAACCGTGATTGAACACATTTTGTATTCTCTAGCTTAATTTTGTATTTCAATAGTTTATTGCAAGTTTTTAGTTTGTTTTAATATATTTTGCTCTTGTTCAAAAGAAGAAACAAGAAATATATATATATATATATATATATATATATATATATATATATATATATTACCTTATATATGATATATCATATAGATGATATTTCTTACAGGAAATTGTCTAATTATCCTTTTGGTGTAGTTTTTACTTTAATTATAGTTTTGACATATATTTACAATGGATTAATTACAGTCTTAGTTATTATAGTTTTTTAATTAAGAAAATTATTCTTTGTCTATGTAGTTTTTAGTTTTAAAAGGAAATAGAGTAATTACTTTGGTTTATGTAATTTTTAATTAAGTAAATAACTTTTTTTTAGTTTCTATATAGTTTTGAGAAAATGAAAAAATTAGTCAAATATACTAATTACTTTATGGAAAATAGCCAAAAAAATTGAAATTGTAAATTTGGTCACAGAAATCGCAGATGGGAATGGTCCATCTGCGATTTTCACATCTCATCTACGAATGTATAAGTGACTAAAACACAGCTCTTGTATATTCGCAGGTGAGGTATTTTTAATTTTATATATATATATATATATATATATATATATATATATATATATATATATATATATATATATATAGGGGTTTATTAGGCTAAAATCGTAGATGGACTATGTCCATCTGCGATTTCCTCTCTCTTTCAAAAGTTTTTTTTTTTTTTAAGTTTTGTAATTTTTTTTCAAATTGTTATAGTTGGAAAAAATATAAATTAAAAAAAAAACTTGAAAGAAAACAAAGATATATATGTTTTTTTAGGCTAGAAGATGTCTGAAGATGTTATAAGACTTTGGTCCACATCTGCGCCAAGAAGAGGGCGCGCAGACATTTTTAAGTCTGCAGTCTTCAAAAAAACAAACAGTCTGCGAAGGCTAATGTCTGCGCGTGGTCTGCGCGGCGCAGACAAAAGAGGCTTCGCAGATCTGCAGACAAAAAACAAACACTACCTTATTCTTCGTTTCAATCATCCTGAATTGAATTATTATATAACCATAGTTGAAGACATGGATGTTAGAATGTTGATAGATGTAATCAAATATAGTGGAGGAAGGGCTGTGAAAGTGTTTGTGGTGGTTGATGAAGGAGATGAGGTTAATGAGGTTGGTCAGAGTGGAAATCAGTCGGTTGGTAATATATGCAGCTACAAAAGGAGCAACGATCCGATAGGTACTTTCAATACTCCTAGTGTACCTCAATTTCATAGTGTTGCTGAAAATGTTAATGTTAGTTATTCACCTATTTACTATGTGGATCCTGAGAATTACAAGTATGTTGGCAATGATGATGTGGGTACACATCTTAATGATGTGGGTGGTCGTGTTGATGTTCCCGAACAAGAAGTTAAAGTTATGAATAGGCGTGTAGTAGATAAAAGTAAAAAGAAAAAAAATATGCATCAAAAAGATGAAAAAAAGCATGTTTACGGGGATTATGTTGATGTTGTTGATGTAGCTTTAGATATAACCGACTTAGAAAGCAATTCAGATGGAGATGAGTTGGGTGATGAAGTTAAAACTAAGTTTCCTGATAACTTTTTTTACGGTATGCCCCCTCTACCAGTATGCCCAGTTGATCTTAATGAAGATATACCAACACAGATGGTAGACATCAATCTTCAAAAGATTGAATGTGAGAGTATATTTAAGAACAAAGAACTTTTAAAGCGGGATATTGGTAAAAAAATGTCTTCGAGAAGGTTTTCAAACGAGGACAAGTGGATCCACCAAATCAAGGTATGAGGCTATGTGTGTTTCGAAAAATTGTCTTGGTTACTAAGAGCAAAAGCAATTAAAAATTTCTGATGGTGATGATCGCTTTGAGTTTTTGTACGTCGCACTTGGTTTTTCGGTTAATATTTTAATATTTTATTATTTTTTTCATTTTTATTTTGGTGTATTTGAATAGATATGCAATGTATTGTAGGTATGTGCTTTTGTCAATTTTTGTAAACCGACCCTTGTAGTAAATGGAGCCCACCTAAAAGGCGAGTTCAAAGGTACCATGTTACTTGCAGTTATTAAGGACGGACAAAACCAAATATTACCGGTTGCATATGGTATATGCAAAAATGAGTGTACAGATTCTTGGACATGGTTTTTTAAAAAACTACGTGATTGCATAGGCAATATGCAGGAGCTTACAATTATATCTGATAGGTCTCCATCTATAGCGACATCCGTTGTCAACATTTTTCCTCACGCTCATCACAGATATGTGGTGTCCATTTGTATTTCAACATGGATTACGAGCTCTCGGTATATCAGGTTGTAACTTCTTTTCCATCAAAACCATAATCATCATAATAATTTACAATTCCCATAATTATTAAATCATCTTCCTCAGACACCTAAATTAATAAGCAATAATCTCTAATTAAAAAATGTTTCAATCTACTAAAAAAAATAAAATAAACGTAAGTATAAAAACCTCTTTAGCTTCATTACCATCATTTAAATCAAACACATCATCATCAAATTTGTTCCTACTACAACCCGCATTCTCATTCATCTCCTCTAACTCCTACATTAAAATTAACACATTATAGTTATTAACGAAAGACGCCTTAAAATTTAATTATTAAAATCATAACTGTAATATATATAATAACCTTGTCGTCTTCAATATCACCAAAAACATTTTTATTTGTATTATTTTTATTCATCTCTTCATCTTCTACAGCCTACATTTTCAATTATAAAATATGAACAAAAATTTTCAAATATGTTAATAAATTATATAAAAAATGTAGCGTGTAACTAACCGGTTGACCATCATTTAAATCAAACACATCATCATCAAATTTATTCCTACTACAACCCGCATTCTCATTCATCTCCTCTAACTCCTACATTAAAATTAACACATTATAGTTATTAACGAAAGACGCCTTAAAATTTAATTATTAAAATCATAACTGTAATATATATATAATAACCTTGTTGTCTTCAATATCACCAAAAGCATTTTCATTTGTATTATTTTTATTCATCTCTTCATCTTCTACAACCTACATTTTCAATTATAAAATATGAACAAAAAATTTCAAATATGTTAATAAATTATATAAAAAATGTAGCGTGTAACTAACCGGTTGACCTAAATTTGTTTGGAATCTGCAGTCTCCTCAAAACTGATGTTATTCCATAGATCTTCATTATTCACTTGTTCAACAAACACCTCAGTAGGTTCTCGGTTCATAAACACCTGTTGCTCTGGTGCATGTAGCCGTTTCAACACCTCCTCTAAGCTGGTTTTCCCACTACGCCCACATCTACCGTGAGATCGACCACTAGACGACATACTAGATGAAGATTCGTCTTGTCTCCTAAAATGGTCTTGTACTTGGGATGAAACTGATTTCCGTTCACCATATACATACTCTTACAATGACATATAATAAGAAGATGTCATCTCATCATCACTCGGTGACATTTTATTTCTTGGTCGTTGTCCCTCCTAAAAAATTGAACATATTAAAAATGTATATAATGAATTTTATTAAAAATAAAAAAATTTATAAACCTTTGTCACTGAAAAAATCTTGTTCAAATCAACCAATTTCAATTTTTTTGTGCCACTCCATCGTTTCATCCGATGCATGTCTCTATTTTTTCTCAATACAAATCCACATGCACGAACAGCCGGAAGTATCTCATATATCCATATCTACAATTTTTACAATTATAGTAATAAAACTTAAAATTAAAATAACTAACATAACAATAAAATCATTTAAATATAAATAATTTTTTATACCCTAATGGAGCCGTAAATCCTGAGACGGAGTATTTTAAAGTTTGACGACGCTCCGGCAGTGATAAATATTTATTTATCTTGTTCCACGTATCTTCAAGGTCGTCATAGGTAAAATCCCATAAATAGCTACCCTAAGCAAAATTAACAAAATAAAAAAAATATTAGTTATAATATACTTTAACATTAATAATATGAAACTTTCAAAGTAAACAAAAAATACATGTTCCAGACATCCAAATTCTCAGCAAAAAAAAAAAAAATCAATCTTATGGCACCCGATCATTTATTTTTTTTTCCCAAAAATCCTTCACATAAAATATATATTAAACATACTCTAATTGCATAAGCATCGCCAACTTCTAAGAATGGATGATTTAAAATATAACTTTTAGGTCGCCGATTTTTACCGAACTATTTGTATGGTTTGGAAATAGACGCTCACACAATAAACATCTTTTTTTAGTACTATCTATTTTTTCGGACATTTTTTTGCCGATCATTTTAGGATACTCGCCAAAATTCAACCCGGTTATCAAACAAAACTCTTCCGAGCCATATACCACTTTCGTATCACCCACTCTAAAATATAACCGTTTTATTCCATCTGGAGATAAAACAGCGTCCAGCCGTATCTGATGAAGACACATCTTGTGGAACAACAATTCGTCTCCTTGTAAACGTGGGACGTCCAACAAGTAACCGAATACTGTTTGTCTAAAAATATCACGTCTGACACCATCTAACGCCTCAAATACTTCCCAAATGTTACACCCAGATCCTTTTAAGTTCACAATAGTTTTAGCATTGAAATTATTAGAATCATGCTGCAAAAAAAAACAACATATTAGAAAACTAAACAACTATTTCATTTTACAATATCCGGATATTAAATGCAATAATAATCCAACATTCAAATTTCAAACATAAACAATGCAAAAACCAACATTTAATCAATAATTTCTATATTTACGCTGAAAAACAATAACATATTATAACCATTTTCCAACTTAAACGACAACTATATATAAATTTTCAAGTTATACAACAAGTATACAGACGATTTTTAACTTTCAAATTTAAAAAAAAAATAACATATTCTAACCATACTATAACAATTTTTCAGCTTAAACGACAAGTATATACAAAATTTCAAGTTATACGACAAATATACAAACGACTATTGTAAACGTATTGTAAACATTATTATAACCATATTTCAAGTTATACGACCACTTATACGACAAGTATATTGAAACATCCCAAAAATACGACCCGAAAATTTCATTTTTAATATAACTAAAAGTCATAAAACTGAGTATCATATAATAAAACCATACGCTACGTATCTCAAACCATACTAAAATACTGTGAGAAAGCTGTGTCACAACTGTATCAAAACATATCTAAGAAAACTGTATCAACTCCCAGGACAAAAACTGAAGTTGTGGTGTGTGCGATGCCATCATCCCGAGCTCTTCCCTTTACTTGCGGAAGTACGTGAAACCAAAAACTGAAACTGTAAGCACGAAGCTTAGTGAGCTCCCCCAAACTACCACATACCACACAATAACAAATAAAACACATACTGGGCCTTGCCCACTGCATCAGACTGAAGTCCGGAACTGACTGCATCGGACCGAAGTCCGGAACTGACTGCATCGGACCGAAGTCCGGAACTAGCTGCATCGGACCGAAGTCCGGAACTAACTGGGACCTTGTCCCCTGCATCGGACCGGAGTCCGGAACTAACTGCATCGGACCGAAGTCCGGAACTGTCTGAACATAGCATAACATAAACACGTATTCGCTAGCATAACACATATACTGCATCGGACCGAAGTCCGGAACACATAACACAAAACATGCTTGAATCACAAAGACATCAAGCACTCTAACTACTGCATCTGACTGAAGTCCGGAACTACTGCTAACTAAACGGGCCGACATTGTGGCTGTAGACCCGTTCCTACTAGAAGGAAACTCACCTCGTGAACTGGTTGCTGTGCGTATGGCTCTGGAAGCTATCTGCTGCTGCTCCGGTATCTCCCCGGCTACAATTCCATAAACACACCTAATCAAATACTAATCACTGCATTGGGGTAAAATGACTCTTTTACCCCTGGTCAAAGTCAACTCTCCCGGTCAAAGTCAACCTACAGTTGACCTGACTCGCCGAGTTGGTCCGCCAACTCGCCGAGTCTCTATTCTCATTTCTCAACCCTACTCGTGGCTACTCGTCGAGTATGGCATCAACTCGACGAGTTCCCTTTTGATTCAAAAACTCAGGCAATCTGCATCCGACTCGCCGAGTCGTATGAACAACTCGACGAGTTGTTCTTCGAGCTAAGAAAATTGCCTTGGACTCGCCGAGTTGTATGAACAACTCGTCGAGTTCCTCCATTACCGAGTCTGACCTCCAACTCACTGAGTCCACTCTACTAATCACTGGTCCCCACTCGGCATCACTCAAAAGGGGAAAATCGGGGACTCGCGACTCGATTCGCCGAGTCATTCTTCCGACTCGCCGAGTTGCTTGCATGCAGCTACTCTAGACTCGATTCTGCTTGAATCCAGCATATAAAACTTATAAATCTGGGCTCCCTTAGCTCGATTAGCACGTAAAGATTCTATCTTTACGTGCCCATAAGCATCCATGAAGATAATAAGGCTCAAAAAGCATAATAAAGGCTAGATCTAGGGTTCTCATGCAAAGCATCATCAAAAAGGCAATAGATCCGGGCTCTACAACTCCTAAATGAACAGATCTAGGGATATCTCGACCTATTAAGGCATCCATACAACTATAAGGTTTGGAAAATACATCAAACTAGCCCTAGAAGTGTTCTAATGGAGGTTTAAAGCATAAAACAGAAGGAATCCGAGAAATACCTCAATGAACTCTGATTTTGACCTTGGATCTTTGCTCTACACCTCTTCTCTTTGGACCTTTCTTCTTTTTCTTTTTCAAGCCTTCAAGAAATCACACAAAAACACTTAATCAATCAAGGGATGGTTTAGGGTTTCTCACAGGCTCTCTGAGGGTGAGGGAGGCGAGTTTGGGGCACATAACATTGCTTAAATAGTGAGCAACCCGGGGATTTAGGGTTTCTTCCTGGCAGGCAGACTCGCCGAGTCCCGAATATGGACTCGCCGAGTCGCCGACTTACACGTGCTCGAAATCCCGTCCCTACTCGACGAGTCGGGCTATAGACTCGCCGAGTCCCTCTTGAAAACTTCTAAATAAATATCATGGAAGCAACATACCAGAGACAGGTCGTTACATATATACAATTTTTCAAGTTATACAACAACTATACAAACGACAAATAACATATTCTAACCATGCTATATCAATTTCTCAACTTAAACCACTAACCAAACATATTGTAAACATTATTGTAACAATTTATTTAACTTTGAACTTAAAAAAATAACATATTCTAACCATTTTACTAAATGTACAACTAGCCAATGCACATTCTACGCAATCTAAACTTATACATTCATACAACCGCTAACAAAATAACATTAAAACTTCAAGGTTACTAATAAATATTATCAAATCTATCAAATACAACAAAATTACCCAATCACAAACAATATAATTTCATTTTTTTACACTAACTAATACAATAAATAATAAAATAATAAAAACATATACTAAATATGTTAATTAAAACCTAAAAAGAGTTAAAATCTAACCATATTTTCAAGATTGTTGAAAAAATCGTCAATTTTCTTCAAGAAATCGTCACAGGAAATCATCGAGAGAGAGAGAGAGAGAGAGAGAGAGAGAGAGAGAGAGAGAGAGAGAGAGAGAGAGAGCGAGAGAGAGAGAGAGAGAGTTTTTCTAAATTGAAGAGTGAAAAATGAAAAAAAAAAAAAACGGTTTTATAGTGTTTTCTTCCGAAAATCGCAGGTGGAATAATGTAAATCGTAGATGGACTATTCCATCTGTGAAGGTACAAGTGCCTAAAGCACAACTGTGCTTTAGGCGTTTGTACCTTCGTATATGGAAAGCCAAAATCACAGATTTCCATATGCGATTTCAATGGTTAAAATTGTAATTTTATTTTATTTTTGTTAAGTCTATAAGGTAATTAGTGTATTTGGCTATATTTGTAATTATCTCTATAGTTTTTAATTCTAAAATAAAAATGAGTTAATTATGGTTTTTGTCCCTATGGTTTGCAATGTTATGCATTTTATGTTTAAGTTTTGAGATTTTTACATGGATAGTTATTGTGGTTGGCAAAAATTGTTTGGTCCATGAGGCATTTATGGTCAAATCTCAACTGTTATATCTCTAAAATGATAATTATATCTCTAACATGACAATTTTAGCTTCAGTTTAGTTTTTGTTATATAATTATTTATTATTTGTTTTGAATTTTTAATAAATATATCATCAAGTCTTTGTTTTTAATTATTGTGCCGAAATGTATCTTAAATATATAAATTACTAAAGTAATGTTACTTATCAACTTTTTGTATTCATTATTCGGTCAAAAAATATAAGATTAATAAATACATCATAATGCATATACTATCAGCACTTTAAAAGAAAAAAAAGTTCAATATCATCCAGATTCAATATAATGATAAAAATTCATTCAACTAATAACTTATAAAAAATACGGAATAGAAATAACATTCGTTTTTTTAGACCAACTACAAACGTTTTTTAGACAAAAACAAAATTCGCTTATAAAACGGTATGTATTTACTCACAAAATAAACTCAATAACAAATTTTGTAGAAATAAGAATGCAAGGAGAAAGGGACACGTGGGTTATTAATGGACAAGTTTGGAACTTTGGATACTAAAAGGGATTGTGAAAGTCAAAGCTGTCATCCTAGCAATGACACGATGAAACATGTGATTGGACCACGTGTTAGTGTAGATTACGTTTTTCTCAACCTAACAAGCCTGGCTTTTACAGGTGAGCTGGTGGCATCAAGAGTTTGCCACGTGTATCCCTTTAGAAGATCCAATCTAATCCAATACCGATAGTATTAGGTAGTCTTGTAAATCTAGGATATCTCAACTACCATCTATGCAAATCTTGTATGACCAATAACTCGTATAGTACTCTCTTACCTACTAATTATTTTCAAGATCACTAAACTAAAACTTTATTTTCATACAAACATTTTTTGAAAAGTTATTATTATGTAAAATCTGTTTTATTTTTGGGTTTATTAAATAAAGTAGAATATTGTCCATATTATTATGATAATTTATGTGTTTTTTTATTTAAATTGTTTAATATGAATATAAATTGTTATAAGAACCACGTGTTTTATACAGATACTAAATTAGGGTTTATAACGCTTCTTAATTTAAAAAAACATATAATTATTTATTTTCTTTCAAATTATTGATTGTGTGCATTAAACGGTTTTTGTATGCTTAACATTAGCATTGTATTGAGAAAAATGCCTTTGGAGGCTTAAACGGTTAAATCCTTTCCAAACTTGTAGGTTGAAAAATATCGATTGAACTATTTTTATTTATCACTTCTAACGGCACGTTTGGTTACAGGAAAATAATGAAATTAGATGGAAAAGAATTTCAATTCCCTCGAATTTATGTGTTTGGTTGGACTTAAAAGAAGAAATGGATAAATTTTTTACTGTATTAAAAAAATAGATTCATTCCAAAGTTGGATATAAAATATTATTCTTATCAAGAAAAGTGACAGATTACAAAATACAATTTTTACTTATCATAAAACCAATACATACCATTACTGCTACCGACCACTAACCGCAACTGTCACCCAAACCTACCATCACCACCACCGTCGTCTGCCACCAGCCACCACAATCACTACTGCTAATACCATCGCCGCCAACACCACTATCACCTGCCACCATAGTCGCCACATGTAACGACCAAAAAACCATAAGGTAAAAATTTCAATTTTAACTCAACATATAAACACAATTTACTCTTATCAACCATTCAAAAGCACGTCAAAGTTAAAATAATTATCAGAGTACAATCCAAAATCATAAAATGCAGAAACATGGTGGATACATAACGATCAAGTTGGACCATTCCCTTTCGAATCAGAAGTATCTGAAACCATAAACATAAATCGTAAGCACAAAGCTTAGTAAGTTCCCCAAAATACTGCATCCCATACATACATTAGAGATTGCTATGTGCCATCCATATTCTTATAATTGCCATTATGCCATGAGTCGTATCATGGTCTTTACTTGCCGGGTCGGGGACCAAACCCTAGGTCTCACAGACAAATGCCAAGAGTCACCTCATGGTCTTTCATGCAAGTGTCATAAAGACAACTAGCATACTACATATAACTGCCTAGGTCCAAACCCTGGTCTTGCATATAATTTGTCAGGAGCCGTATCCAGGTCTTTCATGCAATTGTTGGGTGTCAACACATGGTCTTTCTACATAACATAATCCTATGGTCCGACATTGGTGTCTTCAACCCACTTAGTATAGTGAGGAGACTCACCTCAATCTGAGATAACCAAAACACACACGGACTACTTGCTACTGGATTCCTCACACTGAACACATCCAAATTATCCTTAATTAATAATTAGGACAATTTCCCATAATTCAAGGTCCAATTCCTATCTCCTCATAACAACCGGTAAAAGACTATTTTACCCTTCTTATAGTTGGCCCAACAAAGCAAGGCACATACCCAAAATGACTCAAGGCCCAAAATATATCCCAAAAGCCATTCAGGTGCATACGCCCATCGTACCAACCTAGTACGCTCATCGTATGATGTTGAAGCCCAAATTCATCTCCAAACCTCTTAATGCCTTAAGAAAACATGTATAACTTCCAGATCTAATTCTTATGGGACGTCCTAAGCCATAAAGTTCATGACTTTATGAATTTTCATGGCTTAATGGTGTACAAACCAAAGGCCTAAATCTATAACTTCATCAAAAGATCACCAAATCATGCATGGAAGGAATAGAATGACCAAAATCACATTTATTGTGATATGCTAGAGATGATGGAATTGGAACCGTAGAGGGGATTCGTATGAGTATCGTCTCCTGTTATCACAGTGTAAAAGAGAGAAATAATCGTTAGTCAACACCCGGGAGGAGTTCCCGGGAGGAAGCTCCAACGATCAAGTCAGTATGAGATCTGAGAAAGATGGTAGAAGATTACAGGGAAGAGAGAATTGTGTCCCCTTCCTTGTCAGGAAGATAGATCCTTTTATACCTGTTTTAGAGGCATATTCCTCAACCAATTCTGTTGAGGATTCCCTTGTGAGGTGCGACGTGGCGAACCCATATTGGAGGGTCCTTCGTTACGCCTTTTGCCTCATTCCCTCATTAGTTTTGAGGGAATATCCTAAACATTTATGAAGATCGTGGCTATCGTCTAATGGGCAAGTGGGACTCTCTGATTGGTCCCACATATGTCGGGATGTAACTTCCTGAAATAGGTGTTAAGGCGCGGTTATGTGCCTTAACCGCCATAACAACGTTCTTTGCGTTGGCGAAGGCCCGGACTTAGCTTTAGACTAGGTTCAGACTAGGCCAAGCCCGATGTCAGTTTGACTTCTTTCATGACGTTCCCTAGAGGGATACGTTAACAAGTCCCATAGACTCGTATGCGTCAGCTTGATAACGTCGTTGTTCGAGTCTATGTTCCAACACGTGTATGTTCGGGATTAGTTCTATCGTTTAACGGGCTTTAGGCAACGCCGTCACTGCGTGTCAGTCCCGTTGAGAGACGGTTCGTGACACCGGTTTCGCCTTTAAAATTCCCCCCCCCCGCCCCCTTTCCCCATGCACTTCACTCTCATATCCCCATTCTGGCTTTGGTGCATCAATCCGAGTTTTCTGTTAATTTTCTTTTCGATTGTTCATCCTTTTCTCCACGATGGACCGTTACGGTAGAGTCCCTACTGTTGAGGAGTTCCAATTTCTGCAAGATTGCTTCGGCTTCTTACCAGAGCACTGTTGGATATAGTGTCTAAGTCCATAACTTTATTTGGTATGTACTTGACCCGACCCGGCATGGTCCATTTGGGTTGCATGGCATTGCAATACTTGGATAGACTAAATGAGAGAATATGGCACTTATGATTATTAATATATTATAAGTTCTAATATATTAATAATAGTGTTATTTAATTAGTATTGATCAAGTATTAATCTAATATTAATTTGGTGATCAAAGTGAGACTAATTAAATATATAGGGTTGATTATGACAATCATCAATTCTTTTATGGTGGATTAATGATCCATGGTTTATGGGTTATGGATGTAACCATTTGGAGCTCCATGGATAGTCCATGGGAGTTACAAACCCATGGGTCATGAGAAATGAGGAGTCATGACAATTATGGGTCTTCTTAATGAAACCCTAATTGTGACACCACTATAAAAGGAACCCTTTGGCTAGCAAAATCGTGACCTAGTGTTACTAGAGAGGGCATAACCGATTTTGAGTGCTAGAAGTATTCTCTCAAGTTATTCCAAGTTTTTTGGTGTTGTGTGAAGCATTTGAGGCACAACATTTGGGGTGCTAGGCTCACAAAGTCTTGAAGGAATCCAAACAACATCAAGGTATGTATTTCTACTTGTTTTATATTTTATTTATTCCCCATGCCATGCTAGTTAGGAAATAACCTTGAAAAAGAAATTTGCATGTATATAGAGAAAACATAGATTCAAGGTTATTAGGGTTGCATGTACACTTAGGAAGTGTTAGAATGCTCAAAACCCATCAGTGGTATCATAGCCTAGGATTGTTTTCTGTATACTTGATGCAAAACTACTTGAAAATCGAAAATTCTGCTCACTGTCGACAGTAAAATGATAATGATTATGTTAACCCATTTTACATGACTTTTATTAATTTTCAAGTATTGTATATGTTTATATGATTTCTTGAAATTGCTTGACATGAATTTGTGTTCTTATGAGTTTTTAGAAGATCATAGAAATTATGTGTAACCTCCATGTATGTTTAATTCATGATCTTAATGGCAATGATGGTGTCCATAACTTGTCCTCAAGTTATGGATAACCAAAAGTCACTTCTTTAAATTGTGATTAAAGAACTAAAGAGGTTCCATAAAATGAAGAGTCTTCATTTTTATTAACCATTAAAACTCATAAGTTACAAATTGAAGAGACTTGGAATAGTTTCAATTCTTGCCCTCAAGTTTTGGAATTTGAAAAATCTTACACTTTAATACTTTAATTCCAAATTAAACCTTAGATTTTTAAAAAAAGTTTAAAAATCAACACTTATACTATTATTATAATTTTATTATATAGATATGTATAAGAATATGTCATTCTTACCCTTAGTAGGCCTCATTCATGAAGCCGGTCTATAAGGGGGGTATAAGGTTGTTGCCTATAAAATGGTGACTTAATGGGTGTCCACTCTCACCCACCGCTTCCTTGATCGGTGGAGGGTCGTTAGCCAAACAGGTAGGATACGAATTTAAATTCTCATTAAAAGTATAATGAATTATAAAGTAACTATACATTATAAATTCCCAATCTTAGTTACTTTAGGAAAATGTGAATTTGGTGCTAGCCCATAAAATTACACTTTGTACCTTACCAAGTCGTTAGTGGAGCGTGTGTGGTTAACCGGCACACTAACATGGACTAGTAAAAGTGGCAAAGGGTAACTTGACTTTATTATAGATCGGTGGAGCGTGTGTGGTTAACCGGCACATCGATTAGGTAATATTGTTAAGGGTACCAAGTCAATTTGTATGGTTATTCACACCTTATTTGTGATCCTCGGCATCCCAGTCACAAACTTGAGAGGGCACATTCGAGATTCAAACATGCCATTGAAAAGTTCAATGTATCTCAAAAGATCTAGGAGTTTTCAAAACCAATACAAAATAATAATAAAATATTTCGTTCTTATGGTGGAAATTGGTAAATCGTCATTTACCTACCTTCAAATATTTTATAGTGTGGATTACGGCATCCCTTTTCCACCTATAAATAGTTTGTTGGATCCTAGCCTTAATATTTCATTTGGGTGACTTATTAAGGACTCTTAATCTAATGAAACTTATCTTCCTTTTATTCCAGATGCCTTCTAATAATGCTTATGGCTCAAACCCGACAGGCTCCTTTTCCCTAATGAACTTGTGTGGTAAGGTCATCTTTGATGGATCCAACTTTAATGAGTGGATCAGAAACATCAGGATGATTATCCGCTATGAGGACAAAGAATATGTCCTTGACAGGGAGCTTAAGGTTGTTAATGAAGCCACTGCTACTCCAGAAGAGCTTGCGGAGTTCATTGCACATGAAAAGGATGCCACCAAGGTGTCCTGCATCATGATGGCCATAATGACTCCGGAACTCCAAAAATCTTATGAAGATTTCTACCCCTATGAGATGCACCTAGATCTGATGGAAAGGTACCATCAGAGCGCGCGTCAACAGAGGTATGAAATCATTTCCTCCATGATAACCGCAAGGATGAAGGATGGTGAACCCATCACCGATCACTTGCAGAAGATGCAGAGGTTCGTTGACCGGTTGCTAAAGCTCAATGTTGACTTCCCTGAGGAATTGGCGATTGACATCATTCTCCATTCCTTACCTCCAAGTTATGATCAGTTTCGTATGACTTATCATATGAAAAAGGAGGAAGTCACACTTAGCAAACTTCAAGGGCTCTTAAGGACAGCTGAAAATGGCCTTAAGGGTAAAGCGGTTGCTACTTCTACTCCTTCAACAACCCTTGTTCTTGCAATTGGGAATGGGAAGGGTAAGAAGAGGAAAAGCCCTTCGAAGGGTACCAAGGGTAAGACTCTTGATGGTTCCTCTTCAAGTGGGACAACGAAAGGTCCCATTACTCCTTCTTCAAACCCAAAGGAAGCACAATGCTTCTATTTCCAGGATAAGGGACACTTCAAGCGAAGCTGCGCCAAATATCTGCAAGATGTAAAGGATGGGAAGGTTAAACCCACCCATGTAGGTATTTACACAATATTGTCTAACAACTCATCTAATGCTAATTCTTGGGTGCTTGATACAGGGTGTGGTATTCACATTTGTACTGATTTGCAGGCACTAAGAAGAAGTGAGCGAGTGGAGCACGGGAAGATAAACTTAGTCATGGGCAACAGGAAAGCATCACCTGTAACCAAGATAGGAGTTTATTCTTTATTGCTTAATAATGGGTTAATGTTAGATTTGAATAAGTGTTGTTACTCGCCCGAAATGGCGAGGAATATTATTTCTTTTCATGGCTTGTACAAACAAGGTTTTACATTTTCATTTGATAATAAAGATGGTGCTATTAATGTTTATTACAATGATGTATTTTACTTTAAAGCAATACCTTGTGATGGTGTATATGAAGCTGTGAATGTTGTAGACAATCTAGGAAATAATGTGTTGTATATTGATTCTTCTGATAGCTTGGATAAAGCATCCTTGTGGCATTGTCGTCTTGGACATGTTAACAAGAAGCGCATAGGCCAACTCCAAAAGGCTGGAGTCTTGGAATCATTTGACCTCAAGTCAGATGATAGTTGCGGGTCTTGTTTACTTGGAAAAATGACAAAGTCACCCTTCACAAGTACTTGTGAAAGGGGTGAAGGTTTGTTGGACCTTTTACACACGGATGTGTGTGGGCCCTTTAGAGTTGCTACAAGGGAAGCAAATCGTTATTATGTGACTTTTAATGATGATTATAGTAGATATGGATATATTTACTTAATCAAGCATAAGTCAGAAACCGTTGAAAAGTTCAAAGAGTTTAAGCAGGAAGTTGAGAATCAATTGGGTAGGAACATCAAGATGCTCCGATCCGATCGGGGAGGAGAGTATCTTAGCATTGAGTTCCTTGACTATCTTAAGGAATGTGGGATTGTCTCACAATTGACACCTCCCAGGACACCACAGTTGAATGGTGTAGCTGAGAGGCGCAATCGAACCCTGTTGATATGGTTCGTTCCATGATGAGTCGAGCTTCATTACCAATCTCTTTCTGGGGGTATGCCTTAGAGACTGCCGCCCATATCCTTAATCTAGTCCCTACTAAAAAGGTTGCCAAAACACCTCACGAGATGTAGACTGGGAAAGTGCCCAATTTGGACCACATCAAGATTTGGGGTTGTGAAGCTTTTGTGAGGCGTGAGACTCATGACAAGCTTGAGCCCCGAAGCGAGAGGTGTATTTTCATCGGCTACCCACAAAGATCCTTTGGTTACCTCTTCTACAGACCCAATGATAATGTGGTCTTTGTAGCAAGAAGAGGAGTCTTTCGTGAGAGAGAATTCATAAGCCAGGGGGACAGTGGGAGGAAAATTGACCTTGAAGAGCTTCAAGAGTCAAGTGGTGAAGGAACCTCAAATGCTATCAGCCAACCTGAGGAGGAAACTCCTGTTGAGCCGATAGATGAGTCTGTACCTCCAAGACGTTCCACTAGGGTGAGGAACACACCTGAATTTTATTATGGTTATCACATCACCACTGAAGGTGATACATTTATCAGTGATAATACACTAATAGATTTGGATGAACCTAATAATTATAAGGAAGCCATGGCAGGCCCTGAGTCTGCGAAATGGAAGGAGGCTATGGACAGCGAGATTCAGTCCATGTATGACAATCAAGTTTGGAACTTGGATGACAATGTACCAGGTCGTAAGACAGTTGGGTGCAAATGGATCTTCAAGAAGAAGACCGACATGGATGGGAAAGTACACACTTATAAAGCGCGACTGGTTGCAAAGGGCTTTACTCAAACTCCGAGAGTTGACTTTGATGAGACCTTCTCACCAGTAGCTAAGATTAAGTCTATTAGAGTGTTGTTAGCCATAGCTGCATTTCATGACTATGAAATATGGCAAATGGATGTCAAAACCGCTTTCCTTAATGGGAAGTTAGCTGAGGATGTTCACATGGCTCAGCCAAAGGGTTTTGTCGATCCAAAATACCCTAATAGAGTGTGTAAGCTTGAAAAATCCATTTATGTATTGAAAAAAGCATCTCACAGGTGGAATCTTTTCCTTGATGAGAAAGTCAAAGAGTTTGGCTTTTCTAGGAGTGAGGATGAGTCTTGTGTGTATGTCAGGGCTAGTAGGAGCATAGTTAGCTTCTTGGTGTTGTATGTGCATGACATACTTCTCATAGGAAACGACATCCCAACTTTGCAGGAGGTTAAGGCCTGGCTTGGGAAGTGTTTTGCTATGAAAGACCTTGGGGAAGCTGCCTATATCCTAGGGATAAGGATATTGAGAGATAGGAGTAAGAGACTAATTGGACTTAGTCAAAGTACTTATGTGGATAAGGTACTGAAGAGGTTCAGTATGCAAGATTCCAAGAAAGGAGAACTACTAATCCAGAGTAATGCCAAGTTAAGTAAGACTTAGAGTCCGAGTACAGAGGCTAAGATAGCTGAGATGAGTCAGATACCATATGCTTCCGCTGTGGGCTCGATCATGTATGCTATGACTTGTACTCGCCCTGATGTGGCCTTTGCTTTGAGCATGGTCAGCAGATATCAAGGGAACCATGGCAAGGCACACTGGACAGCGGTAAAGAACATTCTCAAGTATTTGCGGAGGACTAAGGACTGGGCCCTTACCCTCGGAGGCAGTGATGACTTGAGAGTGGAAGGATATAGTGATGCTAGCTTTCAAACTGATAGGGATAATTTCCGCTCTCAGTCAGGTTGGGTCTTTATCCTAAATGGAGGAGCGATTACTTGGAAAAGTTCCAAGCAGGAGACAGTAGTTGATTCGACTTGTGAATCAGAGTACATAGCAGCAAGCGAGGCAGCAAAAGAGGCGATATGGCTAAAGAAATTCATCGGAGACCTTGGAGTTGTACCAGCTATAAAGGAGCCAGTGGAAATTTTCTGTGACAGTGAAAGTGCGGTTGCTTTGGCTAAAGAACCAAGAGATCACGGGAGATCTAGGCACATTGACAGAAAATACCATTTCATCAGACATAGAATAGAAGAATGACTCCTCATTGCAAAGAAGGTATCATCAGCTGAGAACCCGACAGATCCCCTCACGAAGGGACTAAGCAGGGTTAAGCATTTACAACATGCAAGGCGCATTGGACTGAAGGATGATATTAGTTTCAATAATTAGATTCCTGAAACTTGTAAAATGTAATTGACATTTGATGATAAATAAAAGTTGTTATTTATTTATGAGTAAGGTGTTACTATCTTGTGTTGATTGTTTACTATGTTTCAATTTTGCATGTTTTTTACTTCCAAAATAATCATGTTATTATTCAAACCATCCACAGTCGGTCAAACTTTGGAAGTAAGTATTGATTCAAGACTGTCATGAATTTGGCTTGTATGATTTGTCTAAAGTGCTTTAGACAATGCAATGGTTGCTACAACATTCATGAGTACTCATAAGGGCTGAATATTGGATTCAACCCACGCTCACTTGCATCACTTCATGGAGTTTATCTCGAGTGATCGTGAGACGGTAATATCATATAAATCTTCAAACCTAGAGATATGAGTTGTTGACTATGAGTTGGTTATTCATTGATTGTATGAAAACGCATTGGTAACTCGATGTTATAAAACATGCCTTTGTGAGTAATTCAACAAGTAGTTAGTACAAGCATATCAGTTGAAGTTTATCTGTTCCTTCTAGAAATAGAAGCGATATCTGGGCCCCTCGATGATTTGGTTTTGACTTGTGTACCGGGCCCGGTCAGAACCTAATTGATGTGTTCATATTAGTACTATGTCGAAACAAATCGGAGATTGAGAAACAAATGCAAGACAATAAGTAAGACCATGTTCCATGTGTTTATCCGGCTGATATCATGAGAACAGAGGATTATATGATCACTTATCTTAAATGGCATATCATCATCATCTCAGTTCCGAGAGACTTTGAAAGAGCTACGATTGCTAGTCGGATTTTGAAGTCATATTTACAAATATAGTTATTAGACTTATCCAAGTGGGAGACTGTTGGATATAGTGTCTAAGTCCATAACTTTATTTGGTATGTACTTGACCCGACCCAGCATGGTCCATTTGGGTTGCATGGCATTGCAATACTTGGATAGACTAAATGAGAGAATATGGCACTTATGATTATTAATATATTATAAGTTCTAATATATTAATAATAGTGTTATTTAATTAGTATTGATCAAGTATTAATCTAGTATTAATTTGGTGATCAAAGTGAGACTAATTAAATATATAGGGTTGATTATGACAATCATCAATTCTTTTATGGTGGATTAATGATCCATGGTTTATGGGTTATGGATGTAACCATTTGGAGCTCCATGGATAGTCCATGGGATTTATAAACCCATGGGTCATGAGAAATGAGGAGTCATGACAATTATGGGTCTTCTTAATGAAACCCTAATTGTGACACCACTATAAAAGGAACCCTTTGGCTAGCAAAATCGTGACCTAGTGTTACTAGAGAGGGCATAACCGATTTTGGGTGCTAGAAGTATTCTCTCAAGTTATTCCAAGTTTTGTGGTGTTGTGTGAAGCATTTGAGGCACAACATTTGGGGTGCTAGGCTCACAAAGTCTTGAAGGAATCCAAGCAACATCAAGGTATGTATTTCTACTAGTTTTATATTTTATTTATTCCCCATGCCATGCTAGTTAGGAAATAACCTTGAAAAAGAAATTTGCATGTATATAGAGAAAACATAGATTCAAGGTTATTAGGGTTGCATGTACACTTAGGAAGTGTTAGAATGCTCAAAACCCGTCAAGCATGATGTATTGATTCCGGCAAAGGGGGCGTCAATCTATTACCGCCCTAAAGAGAAGGTGGGGGTTCAGATCCCTCTATTTGAAGTGGGATTATGCTTACCGACATCCGATTTCTTCAATATGATTGTGAACCACCATTGCCTTTCCGTCGACGAGTTGACTCCGAGCACTATTTATAAAATCGTCGGCTTTGAACTAATTTGGCGATCTCTGGGTTATGTACCAAATTTCTGGGTTTTCAGTCACTTCTTTTGTTCGACTACGAATTCCGGGGTCCATACTTTGGCGAAAAGAAAAGGCATTCGTCATTTGATTTCTAAATAAGACGCTCCGAGGAAAAATTGGCAACGTCGGTGGCTTTGGGGTAACCAAAACCTTATGGGAAGCGGATATCGTAGAAGCCGAGATTTTTCTGACTGTCTCCCCAAGTTGTTTGGGAGTAATCTGACTATTGGCAAGCGTCTGGGAAACATCACCATTGCTGGGAGGAACTGGGAAGATTTCATTCTTGCAGCGGCTAGTATGAGTGTTGCCTGGAGGGCTCACGGGAAAATGGCGCAAATGTTCGTCGTGAGATGCGGTATTAACCCTTCTCCTCCTCCCCCCTTTTGAAAGCGGAGTGAGGATAGGATATCTTATTTGCTTGTGAGATCTTACTTTTGGCATTTGTTTTCACAAGTGCTAAGGTCGAGATTTATTTGGAGATGGCCCTGTGTGGTCACTATCAGGGCAAGCTTTGCCATCGAGAGATTGATCTTGTAGAGGCTCTTCCTCATCTTGTGTCTGAAAGGCACATACAAGAGCTTGCTAAATTACCCTTGGTGGAAGGAGGAAATAAAGGTTCTAGCGGGCCTGTGTCGCCTTCCTAGATGACCGTTGGGGTTGTTTCCCCAATTCGCTCACCATTTTCTGTTCCTTCCGGTTCGCCTGTGGGGGTGCAAGAAGAAAGAGGTAGTGCTCTTACTCGGAAAAGGTGGAGATTGTGTGTGGTGCCGTCGTCGGATGAGGAGACAGAATCTGACGATATGGGTCTTCGTCCTTGTAAAGCTCGTAGGACTGTATCTGTGGATAGGCTTCTTAGTGGTATCGAGGGTATTCTAAACGGTCAATTTTCTGTGCCTGGGCAAAAAGAGGTAGTGGTGGTGCCTAGTTATCCAGAGGCATCACCATCACCGTCCGCTGGTTCGCCCTTGCTTAACCCTGGTTTCGACTCTATATTTTGGGGTGCGCTGAGTTCACCTGGAGGTTCTTTCCGGCACAAGAAGCCTTTCCTGGTAGATGAAACAGGAACCTCATCTCACTCCCCGGCTTTCAAGGCCTACGCTCAGGGCTGGGCGATTACTAGGGACTCCTTACTGTCAGAAGACGCTACCGCTTAGATAGGAGTCGATGTGCTTGTCTTCCGGCCACGATGAGCTCACTTGCGGGTCAATTAAGTGCTCGTATGACTAGTGACCTTTGTTACGTTGCGACCTAAACCTATGCCCTTATGGTTGCAACCGCCGACCAGGTTCTCCGTGTTGGTACGAATCAGGGGCAGTTGAAAATATTGCAGGGTGCCTTGGCAGGCATGAGGGAGGAGGTTCGTGTTTTAGAGGCGGGTAGCCAAGTTCTTGTTGATCAAAACAACATTGTGGCCTGTGAGAAGGCCGCTTTAGAGGATCAAGTGGTCGCTTTGGAGGACCGGTCAGAGCGACTTGAGGACCAAGTGAGCTCTCTCACTCGAGAGAAGGATGTGTTGGCGAACAAACTGGCAAGGTGTCAATGTCAATTGGCTTGATCCTGTGTTGAAGGTGCCGTCGCTTGAGGTAATTTGTAATGGGTGTTGTAAAAGGGGTGTTTCGCGTGATCGACAAGGTTATCGAGAGCGCGAAATTTGCCAGCGGGGTCCGAGGTGTTCGTGAGGCATGTGAGGCCCTTGGATTTGAAAGGGGAAAACGACCAGATGGTTGCTCTACAAGTGTCAGAGAACCTGAAGTCCCAGATCCTGACCGTGTTGCAAGAAGGGATGAAGAGGTGGATGCCGCTCTATCGTCCCTGGCCGAGATGTATTTTGCAGGCCTCTTTTGCTTGTGGAAGCTAGATTATGACAGCTTCTGCCAGTTTTGTGGTAGGTCGAATCCATGAGGTTCTTCTTCAGACTCTGAGGGATGATTTTGTGTCTTTCCCTTTTGCTTGTTGTGTAGTTGCCTTCATCAGACTTTAAGGACTGATTTTGTTTTCTTTCATTTTCTTACACGTTGTTGTGGTATGTTAGCACATATATATTATGGTTTGTCCTGTGGTACCTTTAAGCACACTCCCTTGTTTTAGGGTTTGTGTTAATTGGCTAATGTGTGCTTCAGACGTCATATGGCTGTTATCATTAAGTCATGCTCCATTGATTTGCATGCTTAGTTAGGCTTATTGTGTGAAGCCGTAAAATTTTAGGCACTGTTGTGGACTTGTATGGTCTATCTGCCAATACATAGGCCGAGGTCATAACCTCAAGACCTTTTACTGTTATGATATCAAGGGAAAGTTTATGAATCTTTTAGAACCCCTTGTACTGTGCCATTAATTTTGATTAATACATTATCAGTTTTGAGATGTTATTATCACATTGTAGGTAAAGATTATTGTAACATCCCGAAATATCAAGAGTAGAGTTGAATGGCTAAAAGAGTAAATTGAAAAAGGGAACTCGGCGAGTCCATGGGTGGACTCGGCGAGTAGGGTCGCGAATGGGTCGCATGTTAAGTGGCCGACTCGGCGAGTCAGAGGCTGGACTCGGCGAGTAGGCGCTGAGTGGAGAAAACCTTAATTCTCGGGGTTGAGCCCTATATAAAGATCATAACATCCATTCCCCAAGCCTCTTTACTCTTCCTCAAGTCCAGAAACCCTAACCTTCGTGTGTAAGTGGATCAAGTTGCATTTGGAAGCTTGGAGAAGCAATTGTTGAGGAAATCTTGAAGGGTAGGAGGCTTGGAGCAAGGGGCTTTGCTTGGATTCGGGTTTCATTACTGTTGGGGCTTCTTTTCTTGAGGTATTATCTCGTTCTTGGGCTGTATTCATATAGATGCATCATTTTGGGGTTTATGGGGAAGCATATCTTGTGATGTATTGGAGTTTAGAGGTTAGATCTAAGGTTGCTACCTCAGATCTGGAATGGAGAAAGGCTTGAATGCATAAAAGTCCCTGTTGATGAGTGTTTGAAGGAGCTATTTGTCCCAAACCCTAGCCCTAGAGTGTAAAAGGCCTAGATCTCTTTGGATTCACGTAAAGTTTGCCACTTTACGTGATGGATGGGTTGTAGGAGGCTAGATCTACGTTTTGGATCAATTGCATGGCCTGGAATGCTTCTGTATGGACTCAGACCGGTGGTACTCGGCGAGTCACATGGGTGGACTCGACGAGTTGCTTGAAGATGAGTTGGAACTCGACGAGTTGGAAGAACAACTCGGCGAGTTGGATGAAGATGGCCTGGAACTCGACGAGTTGGAAGAACAACTCGGTGAGTAGGTTGAAGATAGCCTTAGACTCGACGAGTCTGTTCTTGGACTCGGCGAGTCTTGTCGAAGTGTCCTAATCTTTTCTGGTAGAGCCGTGAATCGGTGAGTCAAGGGGATGACTCGGTGAGTTGTGTGTGAGTGGACTCAGAGTTGTTGAACTCGGCGAGTCTAGGGGTGACTCGGCGAGTTGAGTCGCGGATTGGGGAAATTCTGAGCATGGGGACTCGGCGAGTCATCGGGTTGACTCGGCGAGTAGAGTCAGTCAAGGGTTGACTTTGACCAAGGGTTGACCAGTGGTTTCCAGGGGCATTTTAGTAATTGTTGGATATTATTTTGAGTTCAGTGCCTTGGTGATTGTCCAGTGGTGGAGATCGTATCAGTGATCGGAGCAGCTTGGGTTATCTGTTCAGTCGGCAGTTTCGAGGTGAGTTATCCTCACTATATTAACAGGGTCTAAGGCACCAAGGCTGGCCCTTATCGGATTGAGATCCGGGTAGTTGTTGTTATGTTATTGCTTTGATATGTTTGCATCCTGGTAGCTAGGATGGTATGTGTTAGAGACCTGATTGAGATCGGTATCCTGAGAGATAGGGTGATGCTATGCTAGTGACCGGTTAGGTCGGTATCCTGGTTAGGATAATGATATGTTATGTGATCTGTTTGATCTGCTTGTTGACTGTGAATTGCTATATGATTGTATGTATATGTGCACATGGTTGTTTGGACTGGAAATGGGTTGAGGCGGGTCCTGCTTTGTGCTGTAGGCCAAGATACCCAGGGTGGACCGGTTGTCCCGAACGCCCAGCGAGCGGTCCGGTTAGGCTGTAGGCCCCAAAAGGGCGGACCAGACGTGCCGAGGCTTGGAGAGTGGACCAGGCCGACTGAAGGCCCAGTGCGGGCGGACCAGTTATACTGTAGACTCAAAGAGTGGACCAGGTGGATTGAAGGCCCGGTGCGGGCGAACCAATCACACTGCAGACTCGATATATGTGGTTAGATTCAGAGAGTGGACCAGGTGGATTGAAGGCCCGGTGCGGGCGATCCAATCACACTGTAGACTCGAGGTATATGGCTAGACTCGGAGGGTGGACTAGGTGGACTGTTGGTCGGTGCGGCGGACCAGTCCCACAGTAGACCCGAAGTGCATGGTTGTTCTGTGATCGGATATGTTATGGCATGTTATGCGTGTATGGTATATGTGGTTGGTATTTTGGGGGTATCTCACTAAGCTTTCAGGCTTACAGTTGTGGTTTAATGTTTTTCAGGTTCTTCAGGAGACCGTGGCAAGGCGAAGGAGTGATCGTACCGCTCCTCGTGTTTATATTGTGATGAGATTCTGGGAATACTTAAAATAAATTGTATTGAAAACCTTTTTGTAATAAACTTTAATGGAATCGGGTTGTTTTCGAAAATTTTAAATTGGTTGGAATTTCTGGACATTACAAGTTGGTATCAGAGCCTTGGTTTGAGTGAATTGGAGGAGCATTCGTGTGACTCCAGTCTCAAATCGAGGAGAGTTTTCAAAAGAGTATTTAAAATGGTTTTCAAAATGAGTAAAGGAGGACGCGGAGGTACGATCAGTCGGAGCCAGTAAGTAACCCCAAAATACCATACATGATATTTGTTTTGAGATTTGTTAGAACAACATGCTAGTGCTAGGCTAGGGATCTTCAGGAATTCATGATAATGTTGCCTGATTTGTGATGCCTGTAGCCTAGGGTTTCCTTATGAGAGATTTCCAGTGTTCCTCTAGTTGTGAGGGTTGAGCGTTGTTATGCATGTTTTCACTAGAGTGTTGTGGTAGTACTTCATACAAATATGGGTAGGTGTGGAAGGTAGTATGGGCCCGTACTACTGAAAGCACAGGACCCATACGCGTATCAGGGAAACCATGACCTCTAGGGTTGGGTTGAGAGAATTGGTTCCCGGGATAGTGGGAAGAGTCTGAGATTTTGTGTGGTGTTTTTCAGTATGGAGATTCCGAGGCATGCTGGGAGTGGATCCGGATCAGGATCGGGAGCAGGAGAGGGAGTCCCGGGCGGGTCAGTACCGCCCGAGGTTATCGGTCAGATGAGCACGTGCGAGTTGGATGAGAGGATTCGTGATATCCTGCGTGATGAGATTGCTGAGTTGTTCCGGGCTGAGTTGCCGGAGCTGTTTGGGTCGATCAAGACCGCCATGATTGAGTATTTGGATGAGCGCTATGCAGCTCTCACAGAGACGGCTGCTGCGGCGGCTACAGCAGCTGTAGCAGCGGCAGGGGGAGGAGCTGGTCGGGGCTTTCAGTATCGGGACTTCGATAATACAAAGCCTCCCACCTTCGATGGAGTTCAGGACCCGATTGTTGCTATGAGGTGGTTATCAGACGTGGAGGGATGTTTCTTCACGTGTTCATGCCCTGCTGAGCAAAGGGTGAGGTGTGCTCTGAACCTGTTGAGGCTCGGGGCTAAGGATTGGTGGAGGTTGACCACGGGGTCATATTCAGATGCGCAGAGGGCTGCGGTTTCATGGGATCAGTTCAGGGAGATGTTCAGCACTCGCTATGTTCCGCGAGTTGAGAGGCAGAGATTGGCTCAGGAGTTCCTTGAGCTGAAGCAGGATTCGGAGTCGGTGACTGAGATCACCAGGATGTTCACTGAGAGAGCGATGTTTTACCCTGAGTTCGCTTCGGAGCAGGCTCAGATGTCTCGATATTTGAGCATGCTCAAGAGGGATATCAGACAGTTTGTGTCTACACAGAGGTGCGAGACCTTGTTGGAGTTGCAGGAGGCCGCCAGGCGGCGCGAGTTAGAGATTGAGTTGCGGATGCGTGAGTTGAGGCAGGCTCCAGTGCAGTTGCAACCGGCGCCAAAATGGTCCAAGACCATTGATTCTAGAGTGGGGGATCTGAGTAGCCACACTTGTGGGAAGTGTGGAAGGAGTCACACCGGAGTTTGTAGGTCCGGTGGTGCATGCCGCAAGTGCGGAAGGGAGGGGCACTATGCGAGGGATTGTCGACAGTCAGCGCCGGTTCGGGATTTGAGGATTTGTTACCATTGTCATCAGGTTGGACATTTGAGGGTCAACTGCCCACAACTCGCTGCAGGACCGGTGCAGGCTCCAGCACCGGCCACTTTGAGGATCACGGGTGGAGGTCAGGGTGGAGCGGAGCCCCCAAGGGCTCAGGGCCGTGCTTTTCAGCTTGCGGCAGAGGAGGTCGGAGCAGTGCCGGATGCAGCTGCGGGTATGTTTCTTCCTTGATGTCTTGTTATCTTATGATTATTGTGGAATATTATTTATGTGCTAGTATCTTTGTGTGGTTCTTGGTGTGGTGTTTGTTGTTTTTGAGATTTATGGTATGGCTAAGGGTTTAGTTTTGGGAATTCCGTGGTTATCATTTATGAGGGGTTGTTAGTGGAAACCTGGCATTGGTCTGGAGGCCGGGTAGCATCTGCCTTCTGAGGAGTGGTTAGCTGCAGATTGAGTTTCTTGCGAGCGGGATGATCAGTGTGGAGATGTGATTTTGTGAAGGTTGCTAGTGCTAGTGGAAAATCAGTCCGTGTGTAAGTGTGAAGTGTGCAGGGTTGTTTTGGGAGGTCGGTGATAGCGACCGATGGTTGATAGTCAGTGCCCTAAGTGGGGGAGAATTGGAAAATTTTCCGGATGATCGATGAGTATGTGAGATTGTTGAGCTGTCTGGGATTCAACAGTGTTCTGTCAGCTAAGAGCATAGGCTGGCATGAGTAAGTGGCAGGCATGTGGGGCGGAATACAGACCAAGGGTACTTATTTGCGGAGGGTCAAGGATCAGGCCGGGATTGAGTTGTGTGATGGAGATAGAGTTCGGAACCCCTAGAGGGCTAGAACGATATGCATGGGAAGATTTCCGGAGAGATAGCTCAGAATGATGAATGCTAGTTGAGCGGTCCGGATAGACTGAAGGCCGGTAGGCATACCAGTCAGGCTGAAGGCTCGGAGAACGGTCCAGCTAAACTGAAGGCACTGAGGGCGGTCCAGATTGGCTGAAGGTTCTGAGAGTGGTCCAGATTGGCTGTAGGCCTGGTGAGGTGGTCCAGTCATGCTGAAGACTCTGCAGGTATTGTTGGATGATATTGCCATATTTATACTTATTTTTAGGCAATATTTAAGTATATTTTTGTTAATAAATTGATAATATGTTTAGAATAATGATACTTATGATTTTAAATTGTTATTTTCAGTCAATATAAAGGATTTTCGAAGAAAGGGACCAAAAATGCCAAAATGTGGAACATGGGAGGCTTGGAAGGCAAGAAAAGAATAAATTCACGATAAACACTCATTTCACGACGTGGCAATCAAGCCCACGGCGTGGTACGGGTGTTCCAGAAGATAAACATCGCGACGCGGAGGATTTCCTTGAAGGATACGGATTTCTTGAAGCCCACGACGTGGCACATCTGGCCACGACGTGGCGCGGGTTTTTGAGGATTATATAAGTCCTCCAGATTATTATGAAAAGAGAGGCTTTTGGCAGAAGAAAAGAGTTCCAGGAGACAATTAAGAACGAAAGAAAGGTTCTGGAAGAGGGTTTTCAACACCAAAAGAAGTAAAGGTTTATTTTTAGTTTAATAAGAACATGTCTTTCATTAGTTTTAGCTGTGTTGATTTATCTGCTATGATGAGCAGCTGAATCTAGCTACTCTTGTTTAGCTAGATGAAGCTTTGAACATATGAATAGTTATATGTTTATGGATTGAATTTAGTTGGTAAAAAAAATTGCTTGTGTCTGATTTGTATAGCCTAGCATGCTATTACTCGTTTATCCAATTGCTTGATTGCATGTTCTGTGTAGCTTAGTGACCATTAAACTGCATGAACTTGTTTACCTAATAATTTAGTGAACATTGAATTGTTAGAGCTAGGATTGACCAATCTTAGTTAGCAATTAGAATAAATAAAGCTTAGTTGTGCTAGAGAACGTGTATTGTGACCATAATTGCGTTTATACAACAAATCTTACATAGCCTATTTACATTCATAATTCGTTCTGTGTTTAATTATGTGTGAACATACATGGTTTGACATGAATTAGTTAATTATTGGTAAGATAGAACTAAATTACTAATACAACTAAAAACCAACATAATAATCCGTAATCATTAGCTAGCCATAAGGGAGAAGTGGATTCAAACTAAACAAGAGTGTGTTTTTAATTATTGAATTTGATTTAAGTTCATCTGATCTTGTAAAACCAGATAAAACCCCTTATTAAACTTGTTAATAAATTAGGTTAATTTAATAGTAAGTAAATTAATTAGAACACCGTTCCCTGTGATCGACACCCGACTTACCCAAGCTATACTGTAATCTGACTAGGTACACTGCCTATAAGTGCATAGTTAGTTAAGTTTGTTAGGTTATAAATATTAAAATTAGTGAGTACTTTTGTGCACATTAAGTTTTTGGCGCCGTTGCCGGGGACGGCTTAGTTTTAGCTTATTTATTTGCATTAAATTGATCGATCCTTCTTGTGGAGTAAAAACCCACAAGAAGTTAATTTTTCAGCAAAATAAATTTTTTTGTTATTCACAGAGTCCACGATGTGGCACTCCTCTGGCCACGACGTGGACAGTTAAAAATTAGATTTTTTAGTTTGAAGTTAGTTTTTCTTATTTTACTTCAGTTTTACATTTTTAGTTTAGCAAGTTGCAGGAGTTCATGACCAGAAGCTCAAACACACACTTGGTGCCACCACTGGAAGACCCTGAGTCTGCACTTCACAAGAAAAAGACGCCCTTACAAGAACTGAAGTCAGCTTTTTCTAGGAAGTCGGGAAAGAAGATAGGAGAGTCAAGTTCATCAGCGAAGCACAAGAGCAATCTTGAGCATTTGGACCATACACCCGTCCAGACCGAGTCCGAAAGCGATACCGAGCCAGAATTTGAAGAACACACAAGCGAACCCGAGAACGAGCCAAGGAACGAGATGACAACGATTGAAGAAATGTCCATGGGAGCATACAAGAAGCGGATCCGAGAAGATATGGGTCCCGGTTTAGTCCAACCCGCAATACCTGCCACTGCCACATTCGAGCTGAAGGGACACATATTGACCGCACTGAAGGACATCCCATTTTTCGGGAAAGACCATGAGGATGCTTTTAAGCATCTAGATGAAGTCAATGACATTGCGGATTACTTCAATGTCCCAAATTTCAACAGAAACACAGTCTTGCTTAGGATGCTTCCCATCACTTTCAAAGGAGCCGCTAAGGAGTGGTTGAAAGCACTCCCACCGGGCACAATCACCACTTGGGCTCAAATGCGTGAGCAATTTCTGGACCAGTTTTGCCCACCATCCAAGATAGCCAAACTCAAGAAGGCAATAGCCAACTTTGAGCAACAGCCGGGGGAGTCACTATACGAAGCATGGGAAAGGTACAAGGGCTTGCTCAGAAATTGCCCTCAACATGACCTAAATGTGCAACAAGAGATGTCAATCTTTTATGATGGGGTCAATGTGATGACAAGACAACTCCTTGATTCTCAAGGACCATTGACAAAGAAAAATCCAAGGGAGGTTAAGGAGCTAATTGAAGAATTCGCGAAACACTCTCGCGAATACCACAACCCAAGGCAAGATGGAATCAAAGGCGGTGGAGGGGCCCAAACTGAAGAAATTGCAGCTGTCATGGCCATTCTGAATAACATGGATCGCAGGATAACACAAATGGACCAGTCGATACATGCCATAAGAGTGGGGTGCGAGAGATGCAGTGGTCCACACTTGAACAAGGACTGCAATATAGATGAGTTTGGGAACAGAAGAGATCAAGTGTGCTACTCTAGTGGGGATAAATTTGATGAGGAGTGGAGGAAACCGATGAAGGAATGGCTTCCATATGAAGAGTATGAGAGGCAAAAAGAAGAGAAATATAGGCAGACAGGTCGAGGCCTTTATCAAAAGGAGCAGTCACCGGCCGAGAAGAAACCCGACCTAGAGACCATTTTGATGAAGTTTATGGAGGCTTCAGAAAAGAGACACGATGCCACTGATTCCGCTATCATGGAACAACAAACTTTGATAAAGAACCAGCAAGCCTCCATTCATAACCTTGAAGTACAATTTGGTCAACTAGCCACTCTAGTCCATGAAAAATTGTCCCCGAAGAATCCCGAAGTAAAGACCCAATCTCACGTAATGGCCATCGATACTGAAGAAGATGCAATATCTGAGTTCTTGGAGGCATTGGAAGAAGAACCGCAGCAGCCCAAGAAATCAAGGATCGAAAATGGAGAAAGTGCTGAACCAGACTCGCCACGACGTGGCACTCCTCTGGCCACGACGTGGCGCAAGTCTGATAAAAAATCCTTTGAGCCCAGTCCAACTTATCATCCACCTCTGCCATTTCCCACCCGAGCTACCCTCAGTCAACTGGAGAAGGAGCATTTGGAGTTCGTAAAGCATGTGAAGGGGATCCCAATTAATACCCCCTTTGTCGAGTCTTTATCCAAAGCCCCCGAGAACCAGAAATTACTGCGAGACTTGATAGATACGCGAAGGCAATTAAAGAAGCAGTCTACAGTGATTCTAAGTGAACAAACTTCAAAAGCTGTGTTGGGAGAAACACCAGAAAAGATGGGGGATCCTGGACGCCTCACTCTTCCATGTGAGTTTGGGAACAAAATGAAGGTTAATGTTTTAGCCGATTCTGGGGCTAGCATTAATCTAATGCCTTTTTCATTTTATCAAACATTGGAGATTCAGAAGATGAAGGCTACAAAAATGAAGATTCACATGGCAAATCGTTCGGTGACACAACCCCGCGGCATCGTGGAGGATATTTTGGTAAAAATTGGAAAATTTGTTTTTCCAATAGACTTTGTAGTCTTGGACATGAAAGAAGATCCGGATGTTCCAATAATCCTTGGCAGGCCATTGCTTAACACTGTTGGAGCCCTAGTTGATATCCGCGAGTCCAATCTCACTTTGAGGGTTGGAGATGAGCAAGAAGTCTTTGGGATAAAAGATGACTTTCAAGAAGATAAAGAAGAGGTGTTCACAATTAATGAAGAGAATGAACTAGAAGAACCGGAAAAGCTTATGGAAGAAGAGATAAAGGCAGTTCATCAAGTCAAGAGGACCAAACCAAGGGCATCTGTTCCGTATGTGATTGAAGTCATAGCTTACAAGAGCCCGCCTTCTTGGGTGAGCGAAGAGGACGAGGAAATGACAAGTGATGAAGAGGAAGTCACTTCAAGAGTAACAAAGCCGATGGTGAAAGAGGAGGAGAATGCTATGGAATGCAAGGAACAAACGAAGGGCACAAAACGCAAGCTTGAAGAAGATGGAAAAGCTAAAAAGGAAAATTCAAAGAAGGCGTATAAAAGGAGAGTTCAAGCTTACAAGCGGCGATTCAAGGAACAAAAGATCCTGGTGGTAGACTCTTCTGAAGAATCAACGTAGGAGGCACGGAGTCCAGCTCAAGACTCCAAGAAAAAGAAGCGCTTCTCGGGAGGCAACCCGAGTTTGGTTTGCATTTTCCTTTTAAATTTTTCTTTCTTTTCTTTTAGCCTTTATTTAGGAGAGACATCAACTCATCATCTAATAACTAGTAATTAGTAAAGAATAAGCTGTGGGGACCTTTAAATAATGAATGATATGCAAAGTAATTAGTTAATATGTTAGAGTTTATTAAAATTTTGCATCTGGCAGTTTCCACGACGTGGGCATAGCTAGCCACGTCGTGGGTTGAAATGAAAACACGCGATTCTGAAGCAGACTTAAGGTCCATGACGTGGGCATAGACAGCCACGTCGTGGCCTTTAAAAATCAGGGGGGGGGGGACCAATTCCTTAAAACCCTTTGACCGATAATTGTCACTCCCCATTTGGAGACTGCCGCACAAACGGGAACATCATAACCCCACAACCAATTTCTTATTCTACTTCCAATTTCCTTGCAAGATCTTGCCAATTAATCTACTTGGTATGTGTTTTACTCATTATTTTTTAGTTACTTCTTCCAATTTCAAGTTTTCATGATTAGGGTTGATATGATTTACAAAATTGGTTGAATATAGTGGTTAATTTTAGATTAAATATCCCTTAAATGGTCATAGGAACAAACCCCAACTATTGATTTTGGTAGATACAGCATGCATATAGTCCGATCTTGAAACCGTGACCGACGCAACCCACGACGTGGCGCAGCCTGGCCACGTCGTGACTTCTGTGAACAGGTTTAAATTGTTTAATGTGTTGGTTGTTTGCTGCTTTGGTTTGCTTTTGTTTGCAGAAATGGGACCACGACGAGCTGTTCCACAGGAGGAAAACCCGATAGATGTAGCAAGCATACATCCCTTATACCAGTTTCCTCAAAATATTCCCCGACCGTTTCTAACTACCTACGAGAATCGGCTTGGTTGGTTATATAATAGGGAGTTTGCAATAGCCCCAATTATCGATTGGGGATGGCTTGGTAGAGTGGGAATGGTAGCGGAGCTGGAACGTTTTTGGTCGAAGACTTATGTTGGAGATCAATTTTCGTTCACTTTCCACAAGTGGAGGAATTTATTCTCCATTCAAGAACCCGTGTACCGGGAATTGTCGGTAGAGTTTTTCTCTACCGTATGCTTCGAGGAACGCACCCTTGATTTCACCTACAACCAGGCACTTGTGTTTCGTTTGGGTGGTGTATATAGAGAGTGTAGTCTTCGGGAATTTGCTTGGCGTATGGGGCTCTATACAGAAGTGGAGACGCAATCTCCGTTTTTCATTCCGTTCTTGCTTGGATGTGTTCGGGATTTTGCTCTGGGTACTTTGGATGTACAGTTCTGGCGAGGCATTTCTAACCATGAGTACAACACTCGTGACTCGAGTGAGTCACAAATTCGGAATCATGTTTTCCGATTTTTGCACTGCCTTATCACTTTTTCAATAAATCACAAGCATCATGGTGATAAGGTCCCCATTCAGAATCTATTTTATTTATGGACTCTTATTACCCCGGGAGTTTGCTGTGATTTACCTTATATGTTGGCGAGGTTTATGGGGAAGAAAGCGGCCAATTCTAGGCCTGGGAGCCCGATTACTGGGGGGCATTTGGTTACTCGCCTGGCTAGGTCATATCATATTTTGACCCATGACTTTGTGAGGAATCTTACTTGATTCCCAGACACAGACTTGACCATTCAAGTCTTGGGTGTGATGCGAGCGGTGGTGAATATCGTGGGTCGTTTGGTTATACCGCCGATAGATGACGAGCAGGAGGAGGTGCAGCCGGGACAGCAACCACTAGCCAAACCGCGGCGTCGGAATGTACGGGCTAGAGGTGAAGTCGAGCGAGAGCGTACTGCTTCGCAGTATATGCAGGGAGTGCCCACCGACCCTTTTCAGAGTCGGGTGGGAACGTATTTAGATAATCTACGGGGGCATGCCATTTACCATACCCAGCTTACTGAGGGTATTTATTCGCATTTGGGTATGACCCGACCACCTTCTATGCCACCACAGTATCCCTATTTTCTGACATGGGAGGAGCTATGGTGTCCGCAGAATGATGGGGCAGGGCCAAGTGGAGCACAAAATCAAGATGATGATTGATTTTATTTCTTTTGTTTTGTTTTTAAGTAGTTTTTTTTATGATGAATTTGGTGTGTGATGTAAAACATTATTAAACTATTATGTTACTTTTTATTTCTTTTGGGTTGTCAATTTTTTTCAGAGTAGCATTGGAATTCTAAGGAGCCTAAAAGGTTAACTTTAGAGCCGTGAGTCGGAACCCACAATTCAAGATAAGTGTGGGGTATATTAGGAGAGAGGTTATCATTGGGAAATATATTTGCATAGAAGCGTCTGAAACCAGTTAGCCATTGGTCAAAGTTGCTAGAGTCACTAAAACAAATAAGCCATTTTCTGCTGATGCTCAGTTTCCACGACGTGGAATCCTTGTGCCACGTCGTGGCGCTCTTGTAGTTTGAAGAAATTCAGCATTTTGGTGTTTGCGGTTTCAACCCATATCACAACGTGTCCAGTTACCTGCCACGACGTGACCCAGTTTATCATTGCCCACATTTTCCCTTACAAATACCCACTTTGGAGAATTGAAGTTTCGAGTCATGTTCGAGGTTTATTTACGTATTCAACCAGTTCTACACCAAGTTTCTATTTTTGGAAGTCCAATTGCACGTTTTCCACACTTTTGGAGATGCTCACGCCACTATCCCAGGGGAGTATGTTCCTTTTTCTCCCTTTTCTTTAATTTTTATTTATTTTTATGAATACAATGAGGACATTGTATCAAATAAGTGTGGGGTAGGGGTAGAAAAAGTAAATTGCTAGAAAATTTTGAAAATTTTCAATAATTGAATCTAGTAATATTAATTAGAGCTATAATTGCTAGTATTATGTGGGATGATCCGATGAAAGTTCAAATGTTTAGTTGAGCCAATACACGTTATAGTGCATTTGTGGCCTCCCTTATTTTAGTGAAATCATGGAACCAAAACACAACCCCGCTTGGTTTGAGGGATGCAATATGTTTAGCAGCCTAAACCTGAAATGTATCCAGGAAAATTATTATCATTAGCCAATAAAGGTTGAGGTTGAGCGCCTCTGCTTAAGCATGTAGGTTATGAGTGAAAAAAGTGAGTTACATGTAAAAAAAAGAGAGAGAGAATTACGAGAAAAGTGTGAAGAATTTTGGAGCAAATAAAGTGAAGATCAAAAGATCAAAATTCCAAGAAATTCAAAAGTTGAAGATACCAGAAATCAAATCAAATAAGGTGGTGAATTCAAAGAGATCAAATGTCATAGAAATGAAGAATTCCAAAAGAGCTCCATAGTGGTATCGATAATTGTAAATCTAGATTATGTATGCTTAGGTTGCTCAACTAAAAATACCTTGAGGATAAGGAGGTTTTCTGAGGATGGATTCGGAGGGTTGCATAAAATGAGCATTGTTCGGAAAAAGTGGGCGAGTGTTTATGAAGATTGTGAGTATTTAAAGTATGGGGGTACTTTAGGAAAATTTTAGACACTAAAGCATGCGTTGAGGTCTTGGCATAATGGCTGAACTAGAGTCGGATTGTTCTATGTGGTGCTAGTAATTAAGAATTAAGTTTAAATTTGCTTGAGGGCAAGCAAAGCCTAAGTGTGGGGTACTTTGATATTGCCATATTTATACTTATTTTTAGGCAATATTTAAGTATATTTTTGTTAATAAATTGATAATATGTTTAGAATAATGATACTTATGATTTTAAATTGTTATTTTCAGTCAATATAAAGGATTTTCGAAGAAAGGGACCAAAAATGCCAAAATGTGGAACATGGGAGGCTTGGAAGGCAAGAAAAGAATAAATTCACGATAAACACTTAGTTCACGACGTGGCAATCAAGCCCACGACGTGGTACCCGTTCCAGAAGATAAACATCGCGACGCGGAGGATTTCCTTGAAGAATACGGATTTCTTGAAGCCTACGACGTGGCACATCTGGCCACGACGTGGCGCGGGTTTTTGAGGATTATATAAGTCCTCCTGATTATTACGAAAAGAGAGGCTTTTGGCAGAAGAAAAGAGTTCCAGGAGACGATTAAGAACGAAAGAAAGGTTCTGGAAGAGGGTTTTCAACACCAAAAGAAGTAAAGGTTTATTTTTTAGTTAAATAAGAACATGTCTTTCATTAGTTTTAGCTGTGTTAATTTATCTGCTATGATGAGCAGCTGAATCTGGCTACTCTTGTTTAGCTAGATGAAGCTTTGAACTTATGAATAGTTATATGTTTATGGATTGAATTTAGTTGGTAAAAAAAAATTGCTTGTGTCTGATTTTTATAGCCTAGCATGCTATTACTCGTTTATCCAATTGCTTGATTGCATGTTCTGTGTAGCTTAGTGACCATTAAACTGCATGAACCTGTTTACCTAATAATTTAGTGAACATTGAATTGTTAGAGCTAGGATTGACCAATCTTAGTTAGCAATTAGAATAAATAAAGCTTAGCTGTGCTAGAGAACGTGTATTGTGACCATAATTGCGTTTATACAACAAATCTTACATAGCCTATTTACATTCATAACTAGTTCTGTGTTTAATTATGTGTGAACATACATGGTTTGACATGAATTAGTTAATTATTGGTAAGATAGAACTAAATTACTAATACAACTAAAAACCAACATAATAATCCGTAATCATTAGCTAGCCATAAGGGAGAAGTGGATTCAAACTAAACAAGAGTGTGTTTTTAATTATTGAATTTCATTTAAGTTCATCTGATCTTGTAAAACCAGATAAAACCCCTTATTAAACTTGTTAATAAATTAGGTTAATTTAATAGTAAGTAAATTAATTAGAACACCGTTCCCTGTGATCGACACCCGACTTACCCAAGCTATACTGTAATCTGACTAGGTACACTGCCTATAAGTGCATAGTTAGTTAAGTTTGTTAGGTTATAAATATTAAAATTAGTGAGTACTTTTGTGCACATTATTGGATTGGTTCGAGGATATGGTTTTTGTATGTTGCGGTGTGATAGCATTTGAAGGTCTGGCCCCGGGTAGTGATTTTGATTAGTTGAGTTAGTGCATGGGCTTGAGAGTTCCTGCGATCAGAGTCAGAGCATGTGTGTTGGATGGATAGCGGTCACGCTATGAAGGAGTGGTGTAGCGTTGGGCGAGCACCGTGGCACTTGTCAGAGTGACAAGGCGGCCAAGTGGATTCCTTGGTAAAGGAATGAGAGAGGAGTGTAACTCCGAGAGGGAGTGCAAGTTCACGGAAGTGAAAGCGGCAGAGCAGAGTTATGATTAGAGTGATCCGAGTATAGTCATTGAGCAGCGTGGTTGCGGCAGTGGAATGGAATCACATCCGGTTTGGGATGTCTGCTGAGGTCGCGGAAAGAATTCTGCGGGTGTAGAGCCAAGAGGCTCGGAAGGGATGCAGGGAGGGAGTCTTGGGCTCTCAGTGTGATTCTGATCAGAGAAGTGCGTATGTAGTAGTGGTTCATCCTGGGGGATGTTTGGAGATGTCATCAGTGTATCGCGTTTTCCCAACCCGAGGGTGCTAGAGCTAGTGCAGCATGTGTGTGTGATTGCAAGAAGAGAACTCATGGGAGTTGCTCTGAGATTGAGGAATGTGTCTTTCTGTCAGCGGAATGGATAGAGTTGGATTCGGATCGGGAATCCGGTGGTGCATGGTTATTTCTAGCTCGTATGGGCCGAGTGATGGTTGTGATTTGGAGCAGTGTTGCATCATGAGTAGTACTCAGTTGTTAAGTGGAGTTATCAGAGGGTAAGGCCGGTGGCCGGCTTGAGACGGTGGTCAGGACAGTGCAAGGAAAGAGAAAGTGAGTTCGAGTTTCGATGGTTATGCCTTGAGGAACCTGGTCCGGTTAAGGCCAGGTGGCGCGTTGTGGGAGTATTTTTGGAGATGAGTTGCCGTAGGCTTCGAGGACAAAGCCTAATTTATGTGGGGGAGAATTGTAACATCCCGAAATATCAAGAGTAGAGTTGAAGGGCTAAAAGAGTAAATTGAAAAAGGGAACTCGGCGAGTCCATGGGTGGACTCGGCGAGTAGGGTCGCGAATGGGTCGCGTGTAAAGTGGCCGACTCGGCGAGTCAGAGGCTGGACTCACGCGAGTAGGCGCTGAGTGGAGAAAACCCTAATTCTCGGGGTTGAGCCCTATATAAAGATCATAACATCCATTCCCCCAGCCTCTTTACTCTTCCTCAAGTCCAGAAACCCTAACCTTCGTGTGTGAGTGGATCAAGTTGCATTTGGAAGCTTGGAGAAGCAATTGTTGAGGAAATCTTGAAGGGTAGGAGGCTTGGAGCAAGGGGCTTTGCTTGGATTCGGGTTTCATTGCTATTGGGGCTTCTTTTCTTGAGGTATTATCTCGTTCTTGGGCTGTATTCATATAGATGCATCATTTTGGGGTTTATAGGGAAGCATATCTTGTGATGTATTGGAGTTTAGAGGTTAGATCTGAGGTTGCTACCTCAGATCTGGAATGGAAAAAGGCTTGAATGCATAAAAGTCCCTGTTGATGAGTGTTTGAAGGAGCTATTTGTCCCAAACCCTAGCCCTAGAGTGTAAAAGGCCTAGATCTCTTTGGATTCACGTAAAGTTTGCCACTTTACGTGATGGATGGGTTGTAGGAAGCTAGATCTACGTTTTGGATCAATTGCATGGCCTGGAATGCTTCTGTATGGATTCAGACCGGTGGTACTCGGCGAGTCACATGGGTGGACTCGACGAGTTGCTTGAAGATGAGTTGGAACTCGACGAGTTGGAAGAACAACTCGGCGAGTTGGATGAAGATGGCCTGGAACTCGACGAGTTGGAAGAACAACTCGGCGAGTAGGTTGAAGATAGCCTTAGACTCGACGAGTCTGTTCTTGGACTCGGCGAGTCTTGTTGAAGAGTCCCAATCTTTTCTGGTAGAGCCGTGAATCGGTGAGTCAAGGGGATGACTCGGTGAGTTGTGTGTGAGTGGACTCATAGTTGTTGAACTCGGCGAGTCTCGGGGTGACTCGGCGAGTTGAGTCGCGGATTGGGGAAATTCTGAGCATGGGGACTCGGCGAGTCATCGGGTTGACTCGGCGAGTAGAGTCAGTCAGGGGTTGACTTTGACCAAGGGTTGACCAGTGGTTTCCAAGGGCATTTTAGTAATTGTTGGATATTGTTTTGAGTTTAGTGCCTTGGTGATTGTCCAGTGGTGGAGATCGTATCAGTGATCGGAGCAGCTTGGGTTATCTGTTCAATCGGCAGTTTCGAGGTAAGTTATCCTCACTATATCAACAGGGTCTAAGGCACCAAGGCCGGCCCTTATCGGATTGAGATCCGGGTAGTTGTTGTTATGTTATTTCTTTGATATGTTTGCATCCTGGTAGCTAGGATGGTATATGTTAAAGACCTGATTGAGATCCGTATCCTGAGAGATAGGGTGATGCTATGCTAGTGACCGGTTAGGTCGGTATCCTGGTTAGGATGATGATATGTTATGTGATCTGTTTGATCTGCTTGTTGACTGTGAATTGCTATATGATTGTATGTATATGTGCACATGGTTGTTTGGACTGGAGTTGGGTTGAGGCGGGTCCTACTTTGTGCTGTAGGCCAAGATACCCAGGGCGGACCGGTTGTCCCAAAGGCCCAGCGAGCGGTCTGGTTAGGCTGTAGGCCCCAAAAGGGCGGACCAGATGTGCTGAGGCTCGGAGAGTGGACCAGGCCGACTGAAGGCCCGGTGCGGGCAGACCAGTCATACTGTAGACTCAGAGAGTGGACCAGGTGGATTGAAGGCCCGGTGCGGGCGGACCAATCACACTGCAGACTCGATATATGTGGTTAGATTCGGAGAGTGGACCAGGTGGATTGAAGGCCCGGTGCGGGCGGACCAATCACACTGTAGAATCGAGGTATATGGCTAGACTCGGAGGGTGGACCAGGTGGACTGTTGGCCGGTGCGGCGGACCAGTCCCACAGTAGACCCGAAGTGCATGGCTGTTCTGTGATCGGATATGTTATGGCATGTTATGCGTGTATGGTATATGTGGTTGGTATTTTGGGGGTATCTCACTAAGCTTTCGGGCTTACAGTTGTGGCTTAATGTTTTTCAGGTTCTTCAGGAGACCGTGGCAAGGCGAAGGCGTGATCGTACCGCTCCTCGTGTTTATATTGTGATGAGATTTTGGGAATACTTAAAATAAATTGTATTGAAAAACTTTTTGTAATAAACTTTAATGGAATCGGGTTGTTTTCGAAAATTTTACATTGGTTGGAATTTCTGGACGTTACAATTATGACTCTTTTAAGACCTATGGTTGCATCCTTGCATCTATTTTGCTCAAGTAGCGTAGGTGATCAGCCGTTTTGCTACTTGGAAAATATGTACAACCTCTATGATTTGTGTTTTTGCAATACAAAATTCTGGAAAGCTTTTTCAAAATGCAGATTATATTATTTCTTGAAAAGGAAAGAAAGACTTAACACAATAGACCCTGAATGTGTAAGTGTCGGGCGTATGCCTGGTCTTCGCTTTGGCACCTGGAGTGTGGTTATCTGGGTGGAGTTCGACCATAATCCTTTTTCTAGGCCTCTGCTTTATTTTGGATTGAGTGTTCTGCTATGGCAACCTCACTTCTGTTGTGTTTCTGAGCCTCGTCTGCGGGAAAGTGCTTCTTGATGGGGTTCCCTCCTGCCGCTGCTGGCGGTGCCCAACGTGAGAGAGATGAACTTTATTGTTCATACTGTGGAGGTGCCTGTTCTTTCCTTTCTTCTCGACACAGTGCGGGACGCAACCATGGGAAGCGCCTCCCCGTGGCTTGGTGAGAGTGCCACACACACTGTCTGTTGTGTATATAAGCCTTGAGTATCATGTCATTGCATGGGGTGCTGTTTAGTGCGTCAGGGGCACCTGTTAGTTTTCTCCCATAGGGAAGTTTGAGGATTGGCACCCTGCGCCTGGATTCGGTGCTTCTGGTGCCTATTTCCTTCATTCCTCTGGGTTTTGGTTTATACTCTGCATTGGCAAAAATGTACTTTGAGTTTTGAATCGCTCTCTGGTCGATTACGGTTCGGCCATCGGTTATGGGCCTGGCTTGTGTCGTGGTCTGTGACTAGGCGCTTTTTTCCTTTGCGATTTTTGCTTCATAGTTTGGGTGATTCATCGTTAGGTCGGCGCATTCTTCCTTTTAGGGGAGAGGTGTTGTGAGTCGGCTGAATGTACCTATTTGTCTTTTCCTGCGCTCGCGGGTCAGCTCTTGTGCAACTTTGCGCTGTGGATTTTCCACCTTCTGGCGACCTTCGCTCTGAGGTAATTGGGTTTCTCGTTTCATCTCTCATTGGGCGTCACATCTATTACCCGGCTTAGTTTCCACTACCATTACCGATCCGTCATCCGTGCTGAATTTGAGGACACCGTGAAAGATAGACGGGATTGACTGTGGCTGGAAAAGTGCTCGCCGGCCTAGTAGGATATTATGATTAGTCGGGCGGTCAATGACCGAGAATTCGAGTGACCTTGTTATTCGTTATGTTCCATCATGACTAATCATTGTAAATGGGAGTGTTACTGTTCCTATTGGCAAGATGCCATGACTGGTGAACCCAACTAACAGGCCCTAGCGTGGTTACTAGATGTGCTTTTTCCATTCAATCGGTAACTATTGAAGGCAGTGTTCGTAAATCATGTTGACCCTGCTTTCGGCATCGATGTATACTTGTTCAACACGGTTTTGGCTAATGAAATCGGTGATGTGTAGAGAATCGTTCGGATCCCAGTGCTTTGGCCGAGGATTGTGCATTGAAAATGTTATATTGAGGATGTCTTGATGGTATACCTACATGCCCACACACTGGCTCTAGCGATTGCTACATGGGCGGGGCCATGTGATGGTAAGTATCTCGGCCCTTCTTTCGTTATCCTTGCCCCTATCTTCTTGATGTTTGGACTGGTGTTTGTCCCCATCAAATCTCGCCCTGAGGTCCTTCGATATGTCGACTATATTTCCCACTAGTTGTTTCTCATCAATCTCTCGCTTCAATATTGTACACTCGCTGGTGTCGTGTGTTTTGCTTCGATGGTACTCATAGAACTTGGTCTTTTCTTTGCTCTCCTTGCCTGGAGTCTTATTGATGGCATGGACATTGTTGTGGCTACTTCTGTTATCATCCCTGTTGAATGGTCTATACCATCGTGATATGTGCATGGAATGACGGTTGTGCCATTGATGGTTATCGTCTTGCTTTTCTTGCTGAACCAGGCTTGGCAGGGGTGCCATTTCCTCCTGTTTGAGGTGAGCGTTGGCCACGGCCTTGAGATTGGCCTCTTTTCATTCATCCCCCTCAATTTGATGCAAGTATTTTTCCACACGGAACTTGAGTTCGTCCCTGGATCGGGGAACTGTTCCTTTCATTTTTCTTGATAGGGGTCCACGAAGCAAACCTTGGGCAAAAGCTCCTATCACCAGGAATTCTTCATTTCCCGGGATATTCAGGGTAGCTAGCATGAACCGATCTTAGTAGCCACATATCGATTCTCCTTCTTTTTGTTTGCACGCCATCACAAAGTTGGCATCTCCTTCTCCTTTTCTCAATTGCATGAAGTTGTTGAGGAAAAGGTATTTCAGTTGCTCAAAGCTTGAGATATTGTCTGGCCTTAGAGACTTGAACCACTTGCATGCGTTTCCTATTAAGGTAGAAGGAAAATACGTGCAGTTGAAGCGGCGATCCATCTTAAGAGATGTCATCATCCAGTAGTAGTTGTCGATGTGGTCATCTGGGTATGTAGTGTCGTCATACTTTGGCATGTTTGGAATCATCGCAGTGTGCGGGATCTCGTACTGCAGGAGCTCATGGCTGAAGTTGGAACTTGCACTTCGCATGGGGGTGTCCATGTATGAATATGGCATACCACCATGAGCCATGTGTTGTTGCATCTGGTATGAACTCGCATACATTTGGTTATACATGGCCGCCTACGAGATGTATGGCTCATACTACTGTAGGTTTGGCTGCAATCCAAGGTTCTGGATTGCATATTGCCCTGCCAGAGGAACTAGATATGGGCTTGCTCCTGTGTACTGTTGTGTGTACGGGTTGAACGGCTGACCGACTGTCATGAAGGGGTTGAATTCGGGTGCTATCGAGAACTAGACGCCAGATCCATAAGGGCTAGGTCCTTGGTTGGATGAAGTCCGCATGCGTGTTACTTGCGGCTGAGACGGTGTAGGGGTTGCACTTGGCGTCTGTTGTACATGCTGGTTGAAGCTTGGCGGTTGTTGTGCAAATATCGGTACATGAGACAACCCTGCCATGGTGGCGTGTGGGTGGACCATCATGGAATATTGTGGTTGTGCCTGAATGGTGTGAGGGATCCAGGTTCCAAAGCCAGAAACATGAGGGAAGCATTTTTGTTATGATGCAGGGATCTCTGTTTGTTGCGTTGTGATGATTTGTGGAGTTGTGGTTACTATTGCTATTTATGGGGTTGTGCTGGTTGTTAGGTGCCATAGATTGGCGATGTAAGTTGCTGCCGTTTCGGCTGCAGAACTGGACGGTGTCTATGAGACCGGTGTGCGGTTTTAGGCATGCTCCTGCTGAACGGAAGTTTGCCCGCCATCAAGTGACTGCATTGGGCACAACGGGCTTTTCTCCGCTACTCTCGATGTCACTGGGATATCGCCTGCAATTTTTGCTTTTTGGGTTTGTTTCGTGGATGTATCGTTCTAAAGATACACCCGGATGGCGCCAAATGTTGTGATATGCTAGAAAGGATGGAATCGGAATCATAGAGGGGATCCGTATGAGTATCATCTCCTGTTATCACAGTGCAAAAGAGAGAAATGACCATTAGTCAACTTCCGGGAGGAGTTCCCGAGACGAAGCTCCGACTATCAAGTCAGTATGAGATCTGAGAATGATGGTAGAAGATTATAGGGAAGAGAAAATTTTGTCCCTTTCCTTGTCAGGAAGATGGATCCTTTTATATATGTTTTAGAGGTGTGTTCCTCAACCGATTCTGCTGAGGATTCCTTTATGAGGTGCAACGTAACAGACCGATATTGAAGGGTCCTTCGTCACGCCTTTTGCCTCATTCCCTCATTGGCTGGGAGGGAATCTCTGAAGGGTTTTGAGCACTCTAACAACCTTATGGTGCACATGCAACCCTATATGCTTTGGATCTATGTTTTCTCTAATTATACATGCAATTTGATTTTCCAAAGCACACATCCTAACTAGCATACAATTTTGACAATTGAACAAAATAACTAGTTAGATAACTTACCTCTTAGTAGTACTTGTAGTTATTGTCCTTCAAAAGCTTTAGCACCTCAAATGTGATGCCTCTAATGTGTCACAAACACCAAGTGGAAAAAGAGGCTTGAGAGAATAAGTTGCTTAGCACAAAATCGATTCACACTCTCCAAGAATGTATGTGGCAACCGATTTTAGCTCTAGGGAGTTCTATTTATAGTGTGACAAGTGCTAGGGTTACATCCATGCAAACCCTAATGCACCATGACTCTTCATATTACTTAGGCTCCATGGGTTTAACCACCATGGACTATCTATGTTGGTTTAGCCCATCCTAAATAACCATGGATCATTGGTCCACACTATAAGAATCATTGATTTACCAAATCAGTCCCCATATATTTAATTAGTCTCTTTTGATCAATAAATTAATTCCAAATTAATTCTTGATCAATACTAATTAAATAATATGATTTCATATTAATATATTATACTTTTAATATATTAACAAATCACAAATAACCTTATTCTCAAAAGTCTATCCTATCAAGTTGCATTGATGAAGGCAACCCAAAAGGACCATGTTACTCTCGGTTCAAGTACATACCAATTATAGTTATGAGCTTAGACACGTAATCCAATAGTCTCCCACTTGGATAACTCTAATAACTATAACTGCAAGTATGACTAAAGCACCAACTAGAAATCGTAGCTCTTAAAGGCCGTTGTCGAACTCTGACCCAGTCAGCGACGTGTCCTTTAGATTAGGGATCATATAATCCTCTGTTCTGCAAGATATCAGCCGGAAAAATACATGGAACAATGTCATACTTGTTGTCCAATAGTTTGTTCTCGATTTTTTGATTTGTTTGACATAGAACATAATTGAACACATAAATTTAGTCTCGACCGGGTCCGACACATAAGTCAAAAAAAACTCATCGAGAGGCCCAAGATATCGCTTTTAATCTTCCAAGAATTAAAAGGAACATATAAACTTCGACATTTTATGCTTGTACTAACTATTCATCAAATCATACACAACAGTGCGTTTTATAACATCAAGTTACTGATGCGTTTCTGCACTATCAATGTACAACCAACTCACAGTCAACCACTCATATATCTTGGTTTGAAGACTTATATGATATTATCATCTCAAGATCACTCGAGATAAATTCCATGAAGTGATTCAAGTGAGCGTGGCTTTGATCTAATACTTAGACCTTATGAGCACTCATGAATGTTGTAGAAAACTTTTGCTATGTTTAATACACTTCAGATAATCTACAAGCCAAATTCATGACAGTCTTGCCTCAAAACATGCAAAATGAAACAATAGTAAACAATTGACATAAGATAGTAACTATGCTCATAAATAAAAAAACACCATTTATTTAATCATCAAATGTCAATTACATTTTATCTATTACAAGTTTCAAAATAGCTATCTAATCATTAAAACTAATATCATCCTTCAGCCCAATGCTCCTCGCATGCTGCAAATGCTTAAACCTACTCAGTCCCTTCGTGAGGGGATTTGCTGGGTTCTGATCTAATGATACCCTCTTTACCAAGAGGAGTCCTTCTTGCACCCGATGTCTTATGAACTGATATTTCCTGTCGATGTGCTTACATCTGCCATGATCCCTTGGTTCCTTGGTTAAGGTAACCGCATCCTCATCGTCACAAAAAATCTCCATAGGCTCCTTTATAGCTGGTACAACTCCAAGGTCTCCGATGAAGTTCTTCAGCCATATCGCCTCCTTCGACGCTTTGCTTGCTGCTATGTACTCTGATTCACATGTTGAATCAGCTACAGTTTCCTATTTGGAACTTTTCCAAGTTATTGATCCTTTGTTTGATGTAGTTTGTCTTCATGAAACTTGAGTGCCTAGTGCCCCAAGTGTGACACCTCAAATGGTTCACACAACACCAAATGCACATGGAATGACTTGAGAGAAATGAAACACTACTTGAAATCGTCTAGTCCTCATACACACACTAGTGCATGATTTCTTGAGCCATAGGATTCTTTTATATGGTGGCTATTAGGGTTACACCATGTAACTCATAACTTTACCCATTCCTTATGCTCCATGGATTTTAACCTCCATGGAGGTGTTGGAATAGTGTCTAAGGCTACAACTATATTAGGCAAGTATTTGACCCGGTTGTGCATGGTCCTTTTGGGTTGCCTTCACCATAGCAACTTGATATGATGATTTATTAAGAGAGAGTAAATATTATTAGTATATTATGAGAATAATATAAAGAATAATATATTGTTATTTGATTAATATAAGTCATAGAATTAATTGGAATTAATTTGGTGACTTAAAGAGATTAATTAAATAAGAGGGTATAAACTGTCAATTGTTTGATAGTTAAACTTTAGACTGTAAATCCGTATAGATATGCATTGGACGGATTCTAGAAGCTAAGGATTGCTTCAAATCGTCCAAGGGGTTATTTAAGGAATGGATTTGGATAGCCTTAAGAGAAGATTATCCAATTAGGGTTTATGTTGTAACCCTTAAGGAGTCTACAAGTATAAATAGACCCTATGGCATAAGGAAATCGATACTTCATCTAAAGTAAGAGAACCCTGGCCGATTTCCTCCCCTCTCCTCTCTCCCAAATCATCCTCCTTGCTATTTGGTGTTTGTAAGCCATTAGAGGAGTGACAATTGTGACTCTAGAAGCTCCAAGACAACAAGATCAACAAGGAATTCAAAGGTATGATTCTAGATCTGTTTTAACATTGTTCTTATTCCTAAATAGTCATTAGAAGTCTTGGATTCAAAGCATGTTTAATTAGAAAGCCTAGATCCAAGCATTAGGGTTTAGCATGCGCACATAGGAAAGTTCTTATGGCTAGAACCCATCAGTGGTATCAGAGCCTAGCTTGGTTTTCATTAAATTGTTGCTTAATTGTCTGAAACTAAACTGCAAAATTCGATTTTTGTCTTTCTGAGTCATGGACTCGGCGAGCTCCATAGTGGACTTGACGAGTTGGCCTGACTCGGCGAGTCCCTTGGTGCACTCGGCGAGTCCAAGCGGCAGGAATGACCAGATTCGGGATTTCTTCATGTTTATCTTATGGAAACTTACCTTAATCATATTAGATCAACCCTGATCCGAGTTTTTTGATATATATGACTATTATCTTGATCTAATTAAAGATATTTATCAACTAATAAAATATTTAATTTCCTTATATGATAATTAATTAATTATTTTGATTATTTTGGTAATTATCTTGCAAGAAATCTTGAATAAATCAAATATAGATAATTAGGAAATTAATTGTTAATTGAAATGATTTGTTATTTGATCCTCCATGTTTTAAATGTTTAAAACTTGTCCTCAAGTTTTGGAATTTATATTTTGTAATTAAAAGTTTTAATTTAGACAATTTAAATTTCAAACCCTAGATTTTAAAAGGTTTAAAATACAACCCTATACTAATATAATATTACAAGATTAATATATATATATATATATATATATATATATATATATATGTATAACTAAAATGCTAGTCTTACCGTTAGTAGGCCTCATTCACGAAGCCGATCTATAAGGTGGGTATAAGGTTGCGGCCTATAAAATGGCGCTTAATGGGTGTACACTCACACCCACCGCTTGCTTGATTGGTGGAGGGTCGTTAGCCGAATGAGTAGGATAGGGCAACCTCATCCTCTCATTAAAAGTATAATAGGAAATACAAAGTAACTACACATATTTTTTAAAATTTCCCAATCTTAGTTACTTTAGGAAAAGTGAATTGATGCAATCCCATGAAATTACACTTTGCACCCTTGCTAAGAAGTTAGTGGAGCGTGTGTGGTTTACCGGCATACTAATTGGTTCTAAGCAAAGGTGGCAAAGGGTGATTCATTGTTTATCATAGTTCGATGGAGCGTGTGTGGTTTACCGGCACATCGAATAGGTGATCGTTACAATGAAGGCACCATGTGAATTTGCATGGTAATTCACACCCGCTTTGTGATCCTCGGTATCCCAGTCACAAACAAGAGGGGCATATCGAGATTTAAACATGCCATTGAATAGTTTCAATGAATCTCATTCGATCCTAGGAATTCTCAATACATTTAGGACTAATAGTTAGGTTTTATGGTGGAGAATTAGTGAATCGTCATTCACTTACCTTCAATTTATTTGCATGTTAGATTACGGCATCCCTTTTCTAATATGTAAATGTTGTTGTTGGACCCTAGCCCTAATTTTTCTTATTGGGTGATAATTAGGGATTGATATTCTAATCTATCTTTGTCCTTTCTATTTGTAGATGTCGAACGCCAACAACGCTGTTGCTAGTTCTTTCACGTTGATGAGCCTTTGCCAAAAGGTCACCTTCGATGGAACGAACTTTAGCGAATGGATAAGATACATTCGCACCATTGCTCGCTATGAGGATAAGGAGTATGTCCTCGATGAGAAGCTCGAGAAAATCAACCCTGAAATTGCTACTCCGGCTGAAATTACCGCTTTTGAAACTCATGAGCGAGATGCAACAAAGGTACATTGCATCATGATAGCCACCATGAACTCCGAATTCCAAAAGTGCTACGAGGACATGTACCCGTACGAGATGCATCAAGACTTATTGGAGAGATACCACCAAAACGCGAGACAAGAGCGGTATGAGATTTTCACTAACATGATTTCTACTAAGATGGGTCATGGAGAATCTCTTACCGTGCACCTGCAAAAGATGCAAAGGTATGTCGACCGCCTTCGCAAGTTAAATGTTGACTTTGGGGAAGACTTGGTGATCGACATGGTGCTTCACTCTTTGCCTCCGATGTACAATCAATTTAGGATGACCTACCACATGAACAAAGAGGAGGTCACCCTAAGCAAACTCCAAGGTCTCTTGAGGGTCGCTGAGAGCAACTTCAAAGACAAGTCTATTGCACCAAATCCCAATCCACCCGCTACTCCTGTCTTGGCTATTGGTCAAGGAAAGGGAAAGAAGAGGAAGGCTTCGTCTAAGAACTATCGCAAGGTTAAAGCCCGAGATGGTGCCTCTTCTAGTGGGACCAAAGTTGATCCCGCTAAGCCCTGCCCTAACCCGAAGGAGGCAGAGTGCCACCACTGCCACAAGATAGGACATTGGAAGAGAAGCTGCCCAGAATACCTGCAAGCCATCAAGGAAGGAAAGATCAAGCCATCTTTCGCAGGTACATATACAATTAAATCTAACGATTCTAATCATGTTATTTCTTGGGTTCTTGATACCGGTTGTGGTTACCACATTTGTTCTAATGTGCAGGGACTAAGAAGAAGTAGGGATGTGGAGCAAGGAAGAATCAATCTAATCATGGGGAACAGAAGATCGTCGCCTGTGACCAAGATTGGAGTGTATTCTTTAGTGCTTAGGAATACTTTATGTTTAGATTTGAACAATTGTTGCTATTCGCCAGAAATGGCTAGAAACATCATTTCATTTCATGGTTTATATAGACAAGGTTTTAGATTTTCTTTTAATAATGAGAATGGTTCTATTTTGGCTTATCTAAATGGTGTCTTTTATTATGAAGCTATACCATGTAATGGAATTTATGAAACTGTTATGATTGTTGATAACTTAGGAAATGATGTTTTGAACATAGATTCTTCCACTAGTATGGATAAAGCATCCTTGTGGCATTGTCGTCTTGGACATGTCAACAAGAAACGCATAGCCCAACTCCAAAAGGATGGAGTGTTGGAGTCATTCGACCTTAGGGAAGATGACACATGCGAGTCTTGTTTACTTGGAAAGATGACTAAATCACCCTTCACAAGTACGTGTGAAAGGGGTGAGGGCCTATTGGACCTAATACATACCGATGTATGTGGACCATTTAGATCAACCACGAAGGATGGGAACCGCTTCTACGTGAATTTTACCGATGATTATAGTAGATATGGGTATATCTATTTAATCAAGCAAAAGTCAGAAACCTTTGAAAAGTTCAAAGAGTTCAAGAATGAAGTGGAGAATCAATTGGGCAGGAAAATCAAGATGCTTCGATCCGATCGAGGAGGAGAGTACCTAAGTCTTGAATTCCATGATTATCTCAAGGAGTGTGGAATAGTTTCGCAATTGATGCCTCCTAGGACACCGTAGTTGAATGGTGTGGCAGAAAGGCGTAATCGAACCTTATTGGATATGGTTCGCTCTATGATGAGTCGTGCTTCACTACCTATCTCTTTTTGGGGGTATGCCTTAGAGACTGCCGCCCATGTCCTTAACCGAGTCCCTACTAAAAGGTTGCCAAAACACCTCACGAGATGTGGATAGGGAAAGCTCCCTCGTTGGCACATATCAAGGTTTGGGGTTGCGAGGCTTTCGTAAGACGAGATACTCACGACAAGCTCGAACCTCGAAGTGAGCGATGTATTTTCGTCGGCTACCTGCAGACATCCTTTGGATATCTCTTCTATAGACCGAAGGACAATGTTGTCTTTGCTGCAAGGAGAGGAGTTTTCTGAGAGCGAGAACTCATAGGCCAAGGAGACAGTGGGAGGCAAATCGAGCTTGAAGAGATTCAAGAGTCGATAGATGAAGGAACCTCTACCGCTGGCACTCAACCCGAGGAGGAAATTCCGGTTGAACCGATTGACGAATCCTTACCTCTTAGACGTTCCGATAGAGTTAGAGTTCTACCCCAGTTTTATGGTTTTCATATTACTAACGAAGGGGACACGTATATTAGTGATGGTACACTAATAAATCTTGATGAACCTAATAGCTATAAGGAAGCCATGGCAGGCCCGGAGTCTGCGAAATGGAAAGAGGCAATGGATAGCGAGATCCAATCCATGAATGATAACCAAGTTTGGAATTTGGTTGATTATGTGCCCGGACGTAAGACCGTTGGGTGCAAATGGATCTTCAAGAAGAAGACCGACATGGATGGAAACATACACACATATAAAGCGCGATTGGTTGCGAAGGGCTTTACTCAAACTCCCGGAGTTGACTATGATGAGAGCTTCTCACCAGTTGCGAAGATAAAATCTATTAGAGTGATGCTAGCAATTGCCGCATTTCATGATTATGAGATTTGGCAAATGGATGTTAAGACCGCTTTCCTTAACGGAAAGTTGGCTGAGGATGTTTACATGGCTCAGCCAGAGGGGTTTGTGGATCCGAAGCATCCGAATAGAGTGTGTAAGCTTGAGAAGTCCATTTATGGACTTAAGCAAGCGTCTCGTAGATGGAATCTTTGCTTCGATGAGAAAGTCAAAGAGTTTGGATTTGTACGAAGCGAAGATGAGTCATGTGTATATGTCAAAGCCAGTGGGAGTATAGTAAGCTTCCTCGTTCTATATGTCGATGACATATTACTCATAGGAAACGACATCTTGACTCTGGAAGAGGTTAAGTCCTGGATCGGGAAGTGCTTCACTATGAAGGACCTCGGAGAGGCTTCTTACATTTTGGGAATAAGGATAGTAAGAGAAAGAAGTAAGAGACTAATTGGACTTAGTCAAAACACTTACTTGGAGAAGGTACTAAAACGTTTTAGTATGGAAAACTCGAAGAAGGGAGAATTACCGATACAAAGTAATGCCAAGTTGAGTAAGACTCAAAGTCCGAGTACCGAAGCTGAGATAGCAGAAATGAGCCGAGTTCCATACGCTTCCGCAGTTGGCTCAATCATGTACGCTATGACTTGTACTCGCCCTGATGTAGCCTTCTCTTTGAGCATGGTTAGCAGATATCAAGGGAATCCTGGCAGAGCACATTGGATTGCGGTGAAGAATATCCTTAAGTACCTTCGGAGGACAAAGGAATGGTTCTTAGTCCTCGGAGGAAGTGATGACTTGAAGGTGCGAGGGTATAGTGACGCCAGCTTTCAGACCGACAGGGACAACTACCATTCGTAGTCGGGCTGGGTCTTTACCCTGAATGGAGGAGCAGTTACATGGAAAAGTTCCAAGCAGGAAACCGTAGCTGATTCAACGTGCGAATCAGAGTACATTGCAGCGAGCGAAGCGTCGAAGGAGGCAATATGGCTAAAGAACTTCATCGGTGATCTTGAAGTTGTACCTGCCATAAAAGAGCCCATGGAGATTTTTTGTGATAACGAAGGAGCGGTTGCCTTGACCAAGGAACCGAGAGATCATGGTAGATCACGACATATCGACTGAAAATATCACTTCATTAGACATCGTGTAGAAGAAGGACAACTCGTAGTGAAGAGGATATCATCAGAAGATAACCCAACAGATCCGCTTACGAAGGGACTGAGTAGGGTTAAGCACTTGCAGCATGCTAGGAGTATTGGGCTAAAGGATGATATTAGCATAGATTAGATAGTATTAGAAACGTGTAATAGATAAATGTAATTAACATTTGATGATTAAATAAAGGAGTTTTATTTATGGGTAATGTTACTATCTTATGTTAATTGTTTAGCTATTGTTTCACTTTGCATGTTTTGACTTCCAGAATAATTGAGTTTATTAGGAATAATCGAATTGTTCAAATTGTCCACAATCGTTCATATGTTGGAAGTAGATATGAAAGAAGATTGTCATGAATCGGTGCGTAGATTGTCTAAATGGTATTAGACATAGCAAAGGGTTGCTGCGACGTTCATGAGTGCTTATGAACTGGTTTTGAGCATTGGAACAAACACGCGCTTGCTAGAATCACCTTATGGAATATGATATAAAAGGGTGATCGCAAGACGATAATATCATATAGTCTTAAAACCTAGATATATGGTTTGTTATTTGTTAATTGATTGTACATTGATAATGCGAAAATGAATTGGTAACTCAATGTTATAAAACACATTGTTGTGTATAGTTGATTATTGAATAAGTAAATGCATATAAGTCGAATTTATCTGTAACTTTTATCTAAGAAGGTAAAAGCGATATCTCGGCCGCTCGATGATTTGATTTGACTTATGTGCTGGGCCCCGTCAGAACTGAATTGATGTGTTCGATTAAGTTCTATGTCGAATAAATCAGAGATCAAGAAACCTAAATGCTTGACTAACCATTCCATAGGATTGTCAGCATGATATCTAACAGAGGATTGTACGATCCCTTATCTAAAGGACAAGATTGATTAGATCAGAGTTTGACAGCGTCTTTGAGAGCTACGATTGCAAACTGAATTGTAGTTGTGCATATAGTTACTAGACTTATCCAAGTGGGAGACTGTTGGAATAGTGTCTAAGGCTACAACTATATTAGGCAAGTATTTGACCCGGTTGTGCATGGTCCTTTTGGGTTGCCTTCACCATAGCAACTTGATAAGATGGTTTATTAAGAGAGAGTAAATATTATTAGTATATTATGAGAATAATATAAAGAATAATATATTGTTATTTGATTAATATAAGTCATAGAATTAATTGGAATTAATTTGGTGACTTAAAGAGATTAATTAAATAAGAGGGTATAAACTGTCAATTGTTTGATAGTTAAACTTTAGACTGTAAATCCATATAGATATGCATTGGACGGATTCTAGAAGCTAAGGATTGCTTCAAATCGTCCAAGGGGTTATCTAAGGAATGGATTTTGATAGCCTTAAGAGAAGATTATCCAATTAGGGTTTATGTTGTAACCCTTAAGGAGTCTATAAGTATAAATAGACCCTATGGCATAAGGAAATCGATACTTCATCTAAAGTAAGAGAACCCTGGCCGATTTCCTCCCCTCTCCTCTCTCCCAAATCATCCTCCTTGCTATTTGGTGTTTGTAAGCCATTAGAGGAGTGACAATTGTGACTCTAGAAGCTCCAAGACAACAAGATCAACAAGGAATTCAAAGGTATGATTCTAGATCTGTTTTAACATTGTTCTTATTCCTAAATAGTCATTAGAAGTCTTGGATTCAAAGCATGTTTAATTAGAAAGCCTAGATCCAAGCATTAGGGTTTAGCATGCGCACATAGGAAAGTTCTTATGGCTAAAACCCATCAGGAGTATCCATGGGTCACCCCATGGACTTAGTCCAACATAAGGAATCTTGGATCACAAGCCCACATATATAAGAATGAATGATTTACACAATCAACCCATATATTTAATTAGTCTACTTTTGATCACTTAATTAATTCCAAACTAATTATTGATCAATACTAATTAAATAACCTTATTAATATATTAGAACTTATAATATATTAATAAAACTTAAGTGTTATTTCTCTCATTATAGTCTATCCAAATGCATGATGTCATGCAATCCAAATGGACCATGCCGGGTCGGGTCAAGTCTTACCAATTATAGTTATGGACTTAGACATTAATCCAACAGTCTCCCACTTGGATAAGTCTAAAAATATTATTGCGTATGACTTCAAGAACCGACTGGCAATCATACCTCTCAAAAGCTTCTGTCGAACTCTGACCTTGTCGATGAACTCTGACCTTTGTCAATGACTTGTCCATTAGATAAGGGATCATATATTCCTCCATTCTAGATATCATATGGACTGAGACATGGATTAAAACCATTCTCTCTGTCCATTTGTTGTTTCCTGATTTCCGATTCATGATGACTGACTGATTGAACAAATCAAATCAATCCTGGCTTGGCCAAGAACTCACATGTATCATCATTAAATCATCGAGGGGCCCACAATATCGCTTTTATCCCGAAGGTAAAAGGAACAGATAAACTTTGACTCATATGGCTTGTTCTAATACTTGTTGAATCATACACAAAGGCACGTTTTATAACATCGAGTTACCGAATGCGTTTTCGTGCAATCAGTGTACAACCAGCTCATAGTAACAGCTTATATCTCTAGGTTTGAAAAATATAAGATATTATCATCTCATAATCACTCGTGACAAAATCCATGAAGTGATTCCAGTGAGTGCGGGTTGAATCCAATACTTAGAACTTATGAGCACTCATGAGTGTTGTAGCAAAACTTTGTCCACCAACATGGACCTCTACAAGCCAACCCATGACAATCTTGATTCATATCTACTTCCAACATATGACCGACTGTGGATGGTTTGAATAACTTAGTCATTTCAGAAGAATAACCTAGTTTATTCTGGAAGTCAAAACATGCAAAATGAAACACAAGAATAATTGAATCTAATATGGTATCAAAACCTATGAACATAAATAAAACACCTTTTATTTATCACCATATGATTACACATTATTCATTGCATATTGTTTCAGCTATCAACTTTATTCTTGAATTAAAACAATAGTTGTCCCACGCTCCGAGCATGTACACTATGTTTTTCTAAACAATAGCTTTGCCATACACCAAGTATGCACTCTATGTTTGTCTATGATCCTTACTCTGTGAAATAAACCAATTGACCAAACTTTCAATGATTCTAATTTCACACTCCCGAATTCTTATGGCAAATGCAGGATTTCCAAATTCATGCCATTTTACCGAAATCTGTTAGATTCTAAACTTATATGCAATGATTCTCTTGTAATGATTATGCACAAAGTCACAAAGACTTGAAATCAAACATTACAGAGCATTCCAAAGGAGATCAACTCCTTGGAAACATCCTTCTTGCATTAAGTTTCCTAATCTTACACAGATTGATTGAACAACTTCCATTAATGGGATCATTTCCACATTCCCTTTTTGACTATCACTTCTGAACAAGAGTTGCCGCTTTTCAGAACATGTCAATATGGTCCTTCCAACAGTTAACACTATACTTCCAACTGTCCCTGAACAACCAATCTTTGGTAAACCTTAGATTTTCCTCGACAACTGCTTAATCGTTTGAGTCATATCCAATTCTAGACCTTTTCTCTTCTTAATGCCCCAGGCATTTGGAAAATTTTAGAAAGGATGAATATAGCACATGTAATCGATCCTATATCTGAATCATATGGGACACGATTCATGATGTCTCACATAAAGACTAAATTAGTCTTTTGCTATATTTTCATTTCTATTTTGCCAAGTTCTCATAATTCAGATTATGAAAAGGGACGCCGTAATCATAATCGAATTTTAGAACACAAATAATGAACCCATATATAGAATTTCTTTATGTTGAGCCATTCAACATGAAATTCATATATATTCTTGACTAAACTTGATTAAAATCTCAATCTAAGCTTTTAGAATTGAAATGAAGTATAATTTCCTCTCCCTTAATTATAGCAAAACAACTTTTTCAACCCCTGCAGCCTCACAAATTGAAACTTTTGTTTTTCTATAATTAACATTGCTAACTTGCAATACTTATCATAATTATCATGCTCCCACTAACATGATGATTATTAGCATAACATTTATGATCCCACTAGCTTTGACATGTACTAAAAAATCAGCTGGACTTCTAGAAATCAATACTTTATTGACTTTCTTACCAAAGTTCAGATTTTTGATACTAGATTGCTTTGATAAAACTTTATCAAAATCATACACCTTTCATTAGATAGCTCACAGGTGTGTCTAAACAATTTATGAACTATGAAAAGGGATGCCGTAATCATAGTCTCAATTGTTTAGACCTTTGCCACTTCTCACAAGTCCATGTTAGTGTGCTGGTTAACCACACACGCTCCACTAACGACTTTGAGAATGCAAATATCACAATTGCTATCTAGCTAAAATCTACTTAGTAAAAGTGTTTCCTCACCATCATTTTCCATGAATCGGAGAGAAACCTTATGACACTTAGATTTAATGGTGTATGTGTTCTTATCCATATGAATTGTCAAAACCATAATCACAAGACAAGGATAGTGACAAATCCAAACTCTTATGGATTGAACTTGTGCAATCTTAACTTTCTTGCCACCTGGCAGCACAAGGGCCTGCCATTGCTTCCAAGTTGTTATGCAACCAATTGAGAACTCTAAGAACTCATATGCAAAGCCAACTTTTATTGGAATGGGCACAGAATGTGTCAACACGATAGGTTATAAACCTCAAGTCGTGTGCTAGTGAAGAACTTTAGGTTTTATTCTTGATTAGTTCTTGAGACTTTCAAGACCTTTAAGACTCCTACTATCCTCTTGACATATAAGACTTTCTTGTCAGATATTCGAGAGATAGTGTGGATTCTAATCAAGAAACCTTCCTTTAAGATATGTCACTCAACTTACAGTCTTGGAGTATGACTCTAAGACTTGTTTTGGAACGAAGTATGACTCATCTTCTTGATTTGACCACTTCAACAACTCATAGCTGTGACAACCCGAAGTTCGTTCGGTCATCGTAACCCGTTCCGTCATTAAAAATTTGTCGTTTTGAATTGTTTCCATTTCGTTTCTAAATTAAGTCATTAATTTTGAGTTTTCTATTATGACTTAATGGTTTTCCAAACTCATTAGAAACTCAAGAAAACACCCCAATCTAGTAATTATAAAATTTTTAGTTTCGGCCATATCGGGTTACGACAACTTAATCGGGTGTGAAAAAAGCCTCGCTTAACATCAGTATCGGGTAGAATTCCACCGTGTCCCAAACTTTAACCATATATAAAGTGGAATGAGCCTCATTTGAAGCCTTTTCCACTCTCTGTCTACTCTCTCTCTCCTCCAATCCAAGCTCTAGGTCCAAAATCATCAAAATAAAGCTCCAAATCACCAAGGTAACTACCCCTAACTCATAGTATAACATCTTTAGCCTTCAATTTCGTGTTCAAATCATGGAATAGGACCATAAACATGTGTTTATGGCCCTGGAATGGCCTTAGGCCGTGAACACACGAAAATGGGGTTTTTGAGCCTTAAAACCCTTCCAAACCACATTTGGAGCTTAGATATGACTTAGGGGCTTACCAAACTGGACTTAGAACACCTTGAACTCATCATTTAGGGTGTAAACATGATTTTACGGCCCAAGCACATGTTTGGACCGTAAACACTATTTCTTGGGTAGTAAACTCATTTTAAGGTGTTAAAATGCCACTTAAACACCTCCTAAGCCTTGGAATAAAGTCTAGAAGCAACCACAAATGAGTTAGAGGCCTTAAACTTGATGAAAACCACCCCCATAGGAGCTTACGTCCGTAAATCCCCCAAGAATGGGTTCCTGGGCCGTAAACTCCTAAAACATGGTCAAATGATGTCTTAAATTCATTCCATGGCTTGTAGATTTAGCTAGAAACACTTGTAATGACCTAGGACCACCAAAACATCAAAGGAAGGTGTGTGGGGGAGCTTATGGCCGTAAACTCCATTATATGGTCCATATGTTGGTTTAATCCATTCCTATACCATCGATTTGATCATAGCTAATTTTCCCAAGTGATATAAGGCCATTTAGCACCCTAGAAGACCCCACCATGAGTTTACGGCCGTAAACTTATGGGGAGTGGGTCATTAGGGCCGTAAACTATCTTATGAGTTTACTCTTGAAGAGTAAACTCCATATCCAAGCCATATACGTCCCTAGATGTCACCCGGGTCACTCCTAACACTTGAAATAGAGTGTTTTCGCATCTCGGAGTGTATATTCTCATTTGAATAGTAGTTCAAAGCCTAATTAGATACAAACATGTATCTTTTCATATTACATAGGAACCTCGCATGCGTTCAAGCCCCGATCTGACAATTAGCATCCCAAACCGACACGCTTCTCAACCAGTGAGTTCATACCCCAACGTTTTTCCATGTTTTCAATGTTTTCAGGGGGGAATACAAGCAAAAGTACAAGGAAATCTTGTACTCAAACTTATGATTTCATTTGATCTATTTCATATTTCTAATTCTTTTTAACACGGAAAACTGTATTAACCAATCGTTCAACTTGCAGAGTAAACCGTCATGTTATTTGTGAAACTCGTTTTAAAATGTTATATTTTATATTTCACAAATGAATTTCCAAATCATTGTTGTTAAAAGCATGAATCTTAATACTTTAAAACGTTCTTGATATCACTCCCCGTAGATACGAGAGTGAAGGAATAATAACATTAAACTTAGAACCTTACCACTCCCCCTAGTTACGAGAGTGGTGGAATAGTAACATTAAACATAGAACTTTAGACAAGTCCTTGATAATACTCCCCCTAGTTACGAGAGTGAAGGACTAAATAAATAGAATTTCCCATTTTATTATCTTTTAATTCATTAATCTTAAGATTGGAGACACGTCCTTGTAACACTTCCCCTAGTTACGAGAGTGTAGGACTACCCCCGTAACCAGAATCTCTTGGAGGGAGAACGTGACTTGAGTGTATAGATCTATACGGGATCGACAACCCCACACTTGGCTGCTAGCTACAGTCGAACCGAAAGGTTCAAGGGTGACATAAGTCATAAAAAGATAATGACCCCTGTTTCGAGCCTTATCCATTCTATATTATGGTTATGGAACTTGCAATTTAGATTATGAATACTTTTATACTTACTTATTAGTTTTATATACGTGTTAAAACTAATGTACTTTACTAGGATAATTAGGTTTTCAGGAAACATCACACGAACACATAAAGTATGGTAGACACTTGTATATTACTTTCAGAAACCGATAACCAACTATAAACTTTTAAGGAAAATAAGGGTTTTTCCTGGGATAACAAACTGTACATAACCGGATCGTATAACAAACGGATAACTAAACTATACTTATAAGAAAATATGGAATTTTCTTGGATAACAAACTTTTTCGGAAAACCAAAGGAAACTTGTACATTTTCAGATAACAAACCTCTTATGAACTCACCAGCTTTATGTTGATTTTCAAACTGCTTGTATTCTCAGGTCCACATTAGACAGGTACCCATCGATCCTTATGGCGAAGACGGAGCGTAGAAGTCATGTCTTTACTTTGTTCATATGATATATATGTATAACACTTGTAACTTTTTGTTTTCAGACAATGTAAATGAATCTATGTAATGTAAAGTTTTGTGTTTACTATGCTTACTATGTACATTGGTTGCGATACTTCATGACGTCTTCCGCCCCGGAACGTTTCCGCCTTCGGTTTCGGGTTGTGACAGATTGGTATCAGAGACCTTGTTTATAGTGAACTAGTATACCAAACCTTACATGGTATAAGACTATAAACACTAAGGGGCCTAAGTGCTCTGAACTAAAAATATACCTTAAAATATAAGCATTTTCAAAAGTATACAAGTATACCTAACCGTCGAAATCCGTAACTACAAGTAGAACAAAACATAAGTAAATGGGTGTTGTACGCTGCGGCTAAACCTGGGCAGTTATGTAGTTGTGTCTAGGATCAATATAGCCTGGCCAACTATATTTATTCGAGACACGGCCAACATATGATTGGGAGTGACTGTGGTATGCGGCATGCCTAAAACTTACCCAATACCCAAACAACGAGTCGTCGTCACAGCGAATCCTGAAATACTATGGGAGTATTTCTCGAGCCAAATCCGTTATAGAAATCCTCATCCCAACGTGGTTCCTCAACCATTCTTTAGCGATAGTTTATCTACTTTGATAACTCTTTTCTGCTTTATCGCTTAATAGAATTCTATATCTGTCTTAATGAGATATCCCATGTTCCATATCTCTTGATTCAATTCAGAGGACTTACCATCCTCTCTTTCTTGATCTTTTTAGATCAAGATGCCTCCAAGAAAGAGACCCAGCTCAAAGAAAAACAACAACCCTCCGCCACCACCTCCTCCCCAATTTGATCTCGTAATGTTCCAGGCAGCTGTTGCTGCCGCAGTGGTAGCCGCCATGTCTCAAATGAACCCCGGTGGCCCCGGTGGTCCAGGAGGTGGTCCCCAGCCCCAAAACCAAGAAGGTAGCCAGGGACACCGGAAGGAGTGTTCCTATAAGGACTTTATGAACGCGAAACCCACATCTTTCGATGGCACTGGAGGTGTCATTGCCCTAACCCGATGGTTCGAGAAAATCGAATCTATTTTCAAAATTTGTGTCTGCTCTAAATCGGATAAGGTGAAGTTCGTTGCATGCACGTTCACCGATAAAGCCCTAACTTGGTGGAACGACCGAGTCAAATCCCTAACCCTATCTGTAGCCAATGCCATGGGTTGGGAGGCCATGAAGGAACTTCTGCTTGTAGAGTATTGCCCTCGGGGCGAAATGCAGAAGCTAGAACACGAACTCTGGAACCTGAAGATGAAGGGTTCCGATATCACCGCTTACACTTCAAGATTCGATGACTTGGCGCTACTCTGTCTGGGAATGGTTACCCCATAGAGTAAAAAGATTGAGAGGTTCATCTGGGGGTTGACCCAGCCAACCAAAGGAAATGTCTTGGCTGCGAAGCCAGATACCTATGACAACGCCAAATGCCTAGCATAAACCCTGATCGACTATAGCGATGACCTAGAGGAAGCAACCACCACTCCTGAGCTGACAGAGAGGAGTGGTGAGAAAAGAAAATCTTGGAAAAAGAAGAAGAGTCAGCTTTCTCAGGAGTCCTCGAAGAAGCAGCAAATGGTGGCAATTCGCACTGCTACTGTCCCTGCTGCTGTCTCTGCCGTCGAATCCAAAGCTCAAACTCCTACCAGTAGGTATGCTGGTACCCTCCCTTTGTGTAACAAGTGCAACTATCATCACCTCACTTCCAGCCCATGTCGAGAGGTATTTTGTAACAGTTGTGGCAAAAAGGGTCACACTACGAAAAATTGTAAGACACCAACCCAATCAACCCATCAAGCTTCCAGAGCGGGCATCAGTCCGGCCTGCTACGGTTGCGGCGAAGTCGGGCATTTCAAGCGAAACTGCCCCAAGACAGCTACAACTGGCAACACTGGAAGAGTCCTAGCTATAGGACAACATGAGGCAGCCGCCGATCCCACCGTTGCCACAGGTATATTCTTCCTCGACAGCCCTTATACTTGCAATCCTTTTCAATTATATTGTTGAAAGAGAATCTGTTATCTATTCAATCAAACATCATCTTAACCTTAGTCCTCCATTAGTAACCAAAATGTCTACCGTCGAGATGTCTAACAATGAGAAAGAGGACGTTAGCAATATATTCATAGGTTGTACCCTTACCCTCAACGATCGTCCTTTTCCCATCAATCTTATGCTGGTTTTTCAATTAAGAGCTTTGAAGTATTCATTGGCATGGATTGATTGAGTCTCAATCGTGCTGATATCCTTTGTTCCAAAAAATCTATCCATCTCAACCTTCCCCCTGGTCAAACTCTTATAATCTACGACGATAAACTTAGTTTCAGTCGTTGCATCATTTCATACATCAAATCTCAGGAGGCTTCTCCGAAGGGAGTGCCATAAATTCCTAGTCTATGTGACCATCGAGAAACAGAAAGTTGCATCCCCGAAGTCTACAATTTTGCTGATGTCTTTCTGAAGAGCTCCCGGAAATTCCTCCCGAACGCCAAATAGAGTTTCGCATCGATCTAATTCCTGGAGCAAACCCTGTAGCCAAATCTTTGTATCGATAGGCTCCAGCAGAAATGCAGGAGTTACCCAGTCAGCTACGAGTTCATAGGAATGATGTTTTCAAAACAGCATTCAGGACTCGATATGGTCACTGCGAAGATGTAGTGATGCCCTTCGGTCTAACCATTTTCTTTGGTCACGTAGTATGCGAAGAAGGCATGTTACATTCTGAAACGCGTATCCCGAGGTACATAGAACTTTTCGAAATCCTCATTAGGATCGATCCCGTAGCCTACAAACTCCGAATACCCTCAGAACTTAGCAGCATCCATCCGGTATTCCACGTCTCTGTCCTTAAGAAGTGCCTATTCGACGAAACCCTAGTAATCCCTTTGATGAGACCGAAATCAACGAAAGTCTGAACCCCATGGAAGAACCAATCGAAATCATAGATCGAGAGATTTAACATACGAAACAAAGTCGTATCCCGATAAGTGAAGGATCCGAGTTCACTTGGGAGCGTGATGATCCGATGAAACAGAATTATCCGTATCTCTTTCCAAATCCTTGAGTCGTATCTAAAGTTTGAATTTCGGGATGAAATTCCCTCTAACGGGGGGATAATGTGACAACCCGAAGTTCGTTCCGTCATCGTAACCCGTTCTGTCATTAAAAATTCGTCGTTTTGAATTGTTTCCGTCTCATTTCTAAATTAAGTCATTAATTTTGAGTTTGCTGTTATGACTTAATGGTTGTCCAAACTCATTAGAAACTCAAGAAAACACCCTAATCTAGTAATTAGAAAAAATTTAGTTTCGGCCATATCGGGTTACGACAACTTAATCAGGTGCGACCAAAAGCCTCGCTTAACATCACTATTGGGTAGAATTCCACTGTGTCCCAAACTTTAACCATATATAAAGTGGAATGAGCCTCATTTGAAGCCTTTTCCACTCTCTCTCTCTCTACTCTCTCTCCTCCAGTCCAAGCTCTAGGTCCAAAATCATCAAATTAAAGCTCCAAATCATCAAGGTAACTACCCTAACTCATAGTATAACATCTTTAGCCTTCAATTTCGTGTTTAAATCATGGAATAGGAGCATAAACATGTGTTTACAGCCCTGGAACAACCTTAGGATGTGAACACACGAAAATGGGGTTTTTGAGCCTTAAAACCCTTCCAAACCACATTTGGAGCTTAGATATGACTTAGGGGCTTACCAAACTGGACTTAGAACACCTTGAACTCATCATTTTGGGTGTAAACATGATTTTACGGCCCAAGCACATACTTGGACCGTAAACACCATTTCTTGGGTAGTAAACTCATTTTAAGGTGTTAAAATGCCACTTAAACACCTCCTAAGCCTTGGAATAAAGTCTAGAAGCAACCACAAATGAGTTAGAGGCCTTAAACTTGATGAAAACCACCCCCATAGGAGCTTATAGCCGTAAACCCCCCATGAATGGGTTCCTGGGCCTTAAACTCCTAAAACATGGTCAAATGATGTCTTAAATCCATTCCATGGCTTTTATATTTAGCTAGAAACACTTGTAATGACCTAGGACCACCAAAACATCAAAGGAAGGTGTGTGGGGGAGCTTACGGCCGTAAATTATTAGTTTACTACTGTAAACTCCATTAGATGGTCCATATGTTGGTTTAATCCATTCCTATACCATAGATTTGATCCTAGCTAATTTTCCCAAGTGATATAAGGCCATTTAGCACCCTAGAAGACCCCACCATGAGTTTACGGCCGTAAACTCTCTTATGAGTTTACTCTTGAAGAGTAAACTCCATATCCAAGCCATATACGTCCCTAGATGTCACCTGGGTCACTCCTAACACTTGAAATAGAGTGTTTTCGCGTCTCGGAGTGTATATTCTCATTTGAATAGTAGTTCAAAACATAATTAGATACAAATGTGTATATTTTCATATTACATAGGAACCTCGCACACGTTTAAGCCCCGATCTGACATTTAGCATCCTAAACCGACACGCTTCTCAACCGGTGAGTTCATACCCCAACGTTTTCCTTGTTTTCAATGTTTTCAGGGGGGATTACAAGCAAAAGTACAAGGAAATCTTGTACTCAAACTTATTATTTCATTTGATCTATTTCATATTTCGTATGCTTTTAACACGGAAAACTGTATTAACCAATCGTTCAACTTGCAGAGTAAACCGTCATGTTATTTGTGAAACTCGTTTTAAAATGTTATATTTTATATTTCACAAATGAATTTCCAAATCATTGTTGTTAAAAGCATGAATCTTAAAACTTTAAAACGTTCTTGATATCACTCCCCGTAGATACGAGAGTGAAGGAATAATAACATTAAACTTAGAACCTTACCACTCCCCCTAGTTACGAGAGTGGTGGAATAGTAACATTAAACATAGAACTTTAGACAAGTCCTTGATAATACTCCCCCTAGTTACGAGAGTGAAGGACTAAATAAATAGAATTTCCCGTTTTATTATCTTTTAATTCATTAATCTTAAGATTGGAGACACGTCCTTGTAACACTTCCCCTAGTTACGAGAGTGTAGGACTACCCCCCGTAACCAGAATCTCTTGGAGGGAGAACGTGACTTGAGTGTATAGATCTATACGGGATTGACAACCCCGCACCTGGCTGCTAGCTACAGTCGAACCGAAAGGTTCAAGGGTGACATAAGTCATAAAAAGATAATGCCCCCTGTTTCGAGCCTTATCCAGTCTATAGTATGTTTATGGAACTCGCAATTTAGATTATGAATACTTTTATACTTACTTATTAGTTTTATATACGTGTTAAAACTAATGTACTTTACTAGGATAATCAGGTTTTCAGGAAACATCACACGAACACATAAAGTATGGTAGACACTTGTACATTACTTTCAGAAACCGATAACCAACTATAAACTTTTAAGGAAAATAAGGGTTTTTCCTGGGATAACAAACTGTACATGACCGGATCGTATAACAAACGGATAACTAAACTATACTTATAAGAAAATATGGGATTTTCTTGGATAACAAACTTTTTCGGAAAACCAAAGGAAACTTGTACATTTTCAGAAAACAAACCTCTTATGTACTCACCAGCTTTATGCTGATTTTCAAACTGCTTGTATTCTCAGGTCCACATTAGACAGGTACCCAGCAATCCTTTTGGCGAAGACGGAGCGTAGAAGTCACGTCTTTACTTTGTTCATATGATATATATGTATAACACTTGTAACTTTTTGTTTTCAAACAATGTAAATGAATCTATGTAATGTAAAGTTTTGTGTTTACTATGCTTACTATGTACATTGGGTGCGATACTTCATGACGTCCTCCGCCTCGGAACGTTTCCGCCTTCGGTTTTGGGGTGTGACAATAGGTCCTCTTCTTAGCTATCGGAATGCAGTTAGAGGATGAATTGCGATAAGGTCTCTTAATCATTAAGATGATCATATGACATGATACTAAAGTACTCTCCTATCTTTTCAGATTTGAGAAAATTTTATCCTGCCTAATTTGATTCTTCTTATTCGCTCTGCCATACATTGAAACCTTTTCCAATGTCTCAGAATTACACTTAAGCTTGTAAGTATAACCATATTTACTGAGCTTACTAAATCATGACGAATAGTCTTATCCATCTTTTGTGGTGGACTTGACCAGTGCACTAGAATGTGTACTCGATCCGTTAGTCCTTCACTTGACTCACATATACATGTTAACAAGGAACTAGTCTTAATTTTCCAAAGATGAAAAATTCTTATTCATCATGTTATACAACTTGCATGATTCCAAGTTTCGGTCCAATTGAAACTTGGGTGATGAGGATCTTTCCTTATTTGGTAAATTTAGACATTATCACAAATGAAAGAATCAATTTCATATTTCCACTCTTGCCATTAATGGAATCATATAAGCAACAATTTTTTCTCAAATGCCATTGTAAGGATATTTTAAAATAAATAAAATCATCATATTTCCTTTTATTTTAAAAACTTTGCGGAAAAACTATCCTTACAATGCAAAAGAGCATGAAAACTTTGTTGTTATCTATTCCTAAGAAATATATATCATAACTCCTAAGAAGTAGCTCAAGAATCCAATCTTCAAACTATGCGATAGAAATCCATCTATGCGATCAGATTCAACATATCTTTCTTTAAGTTTCTTCACTTTTCTTTGATTCTTACAAACATCAACATTTGACCCAGTCACATCATGTATCAAGAATCTCAGTATAGAAACTTAGCAGAGTTAGATAGTGGATTTTGACTTTAACATCCTTATGTAAAATTTGGCAGCTTCACAACTAATGTCCCTTCTTTTGGCAATATAAACATATGGACCCTTTGGTAATGGTACGTGGACTATCACGAACTTAGCTTTTCTCTTTACCATTTGGTCAACTGAGTACACTATGGCTGATCCCTTTCCATTGGGAAGAGAATGCTTTTTCTGGATTTCCAGTGTCTTCATTGTCAATGTCTATAAAGTTTTAGGAAGTTGATCTTAGCAAATAGATAAGATCATTAAGCGTCTTGTCATAGTCTGTTTCATAGGGGTCCCAAAGGAACTCACTATGTGACTTAGAAAGTGATTGAACATCCAACTTTCTCAAGACTTTGACACCCAACTCTCCCGGCTTGTCAATGTGTGACTTCATCTCCAAGATGTGATCACACCTAGACCATGCCTTGCCAATAGGGCTTGAGTGACCTTGAACTTTGTGGGTTTGGGAGAATAATTGGAGGAGGTGGAGGAAGTGAAGTTCCAAGAGATTTGGGAGGATCATAAATGTCTGAACTAGACATCTTTTGGGAGACATTCAAGATAGTTGATTAAAAGTCCTTAATATAACACCCAATATGAAATATTAAGGCTAGGACCCATCAAATTATTTTATAACTTGGAAGAGGGATGTCGTAATCCAAGCTATAAAATATTTGAAGGTAGGTGAATGACGATTCACCAATTTCCACCATGAAAAACGAAATGTATTATTAGGTTTTAATTGGTTTTTGAAACTCCTAGATTGTTTTGAGATTCATTGAACTGTTCAATGGCATGTTTCAATCTCGAGTGTGCCCTTCAGGTTTTGTGGCTGGGATGCCGAGGATCACAAAACAAGGTGTGAATAACCATGCAAATATACTTGGTACCCTTAATTATTTACCCCTTAATCGATGTGCCGGTTAACCACACACGCTCCACCGATACTATGATAAATATTAAGTTACCCTTGCCTACCTTGTTAAGTCCAGGTTAGTGTGCCGGTTAACCACACACGCTCCACGAAACGACTTAAGCAAAGTGCAAAGTGTAATTTCATGGGTTAGCACCAAATTCACATTTTCCTAAGTAACTAAGATTGGGTATTAATTAGAGTTTAGTTACTTAGTATTTATCATTAATACTTTTAATGAAGGGAGAATTCTAGTCCTTGTCCTACCCGTTCGGCTAACGACCCTCCACCGGTCAAGGAAGCGGTGGGTGAGAGTGGACACCTATTAAACTGCCATTTTATAGGCAGTAACCTTATACCCCCTTATAGACCAGCTTTGTGAATGATGCTTACTAACGGTAAGACTAACTTTACTCTTATACATACATACATATATATATATATATATATATATATATATATATATATAAATATTATTAACTTATAATATTATAAAGTATAAGGGTTGAATTTTAACTTTTAAAATTCTAAGGGCTAACTTGGAATTAAGGTATTCATAAGTAAAAACTTTTCAAATTCCAAAACTTGAGGGCAAGTTTTGAAACTATTCAAAACTAATTAATTCCATAACTTATGTGTTTAAAGTGGTTTTAATCCAAAAACTCTTCAAGTTCCATGACTTGAGGACAAGTTATGGAAGACTTTAAACTAATAAAAGAATGTAACTTTTCTTTATTTTGTAACTTATGGAATAAATTAAGGTTACACATTTTAATGATTTAATGAAGTGACTCTTGAACCTCCGTAACTTGAGGACAAGACTCTTCATTTTTTGTAACCATTTCCAACTTTTATGAGTTTTATGAAACTTAAATATGACTTTTCATATAACTTGAGGACAAGTTACAAAAACACATTTTAGAATTAACTCTTAGATTAATTTGGATTGAAAACAACAATTTCACATAACTTCCTATTAATCTAAGCAACTCATAAGAACAAGATAAATCAACTCAAACTTTTTCATGTAATTAGTCTAAACCTTAAACTAATACAAAACATGAATCTATTGACAATTATCTTTAAAATTGGATTAGCATGAACATTACCACATCAAAAACAAGTTTATAAGTCCAAAAATAGCTTATGGTAATGTTCCTAGTCCAATTCCAGCCAAAAACCACGATGACAAGCTGTCAAGGGCCAAAACTCGTTGTGTTCTATAGAGAACTCGTCGAGTTCATGCATTAAACAATGAACTCGTCGAGTTTTCAGTCTAAACAACTTCTTGGCTTCGAAAAATGTATTTACATCAAGTATAAGAGAAAGCAAGCCTAGGCTCTGATACCACTGATGGGTTTTGAGAATTCTAACCCTCCTAAGTGTACATGCAACCCTAAATACCTTGGATCTATGTTTTATCTATTATACATGCAAATATGAACTTTTCAAGGTCTTACCCTATCTAGCATACAATACTTGATACTTGTATAATCAAATGGATAGAATACATACCTTTGTTTGATGTAGATTGTCTTCATGAAGCTTGAGTGCCTAGTGCCCCAAGTGTGACACCTCAAATGGTTCACACAACACCAAATGCACATGGAATGACTTGAGAGAAATGAAACACTCCTTGAAATCGTCTAGCCCTCATACACACACTAGTGCATGATTTCTTGAGCCATGGGATTCTTTTATATGGTGGCTATTAGGGTTACACCATGTAACTCATAACTTTACCCATTCCTTATGCTCCATGGATTTTAACCTCCATGGGTCACCCCATGGACTTAGTCCAACATAAGGAATCTTGGATCACAATCCCACATATATAAGAATGAATGATTTACACAATCAACCCATATATTTAATTAGTCTCCTTTTGATCACTTAATTAATTCCAAACTAATTCTTGATCAATACTAATTAAATAACCTTATTAATATATTAGAACTTATAATATATTACCTTAAGTGTTATTTCTCTCATTATAGTCTATCCAAATGCATGATGCCATGCAACCCAAATGGACCATGCCGGGTCGGGTCAAGTCTTACCAATTATAGTTATGGACTTAGACATTAATCCAACACTCCCACCAAGAGTAAAGACCCAGTCCTTAGTCCTACGTAGGTACTTAAGAATATTCTTTACCGCAACCCAGTGAGCTTTACTAGGATTCCTTGATATCTGTTGACCATGCTCAAAGCAAAGGCCACATCAGGGCGAGTACAAGTCATAGCATACATGATCGAGCTAACTGCAGAAATATATGGTAATCGACTCATCTCAGTTATCTCAGCCTCTGTACTCGGACTCTGAGTCTTACTCAGTTTGGTATTGCCTTGGATGGGTAAGTCACCTTTCTTGGAATTCTCCATGCTGAACCGTTTCAACACCTTGTCCAAGTAGGTACTTTGACTAAGTCCAATTAGTCTTTTACTCCTGTTTCTCAATATCCTTATCCCTAGGGTGTAAGCAGCTTCTTCAAGGTCCTTCATAGTGAAACACTTCCCAATCCAGGACTTAACCTCTTGTAAGGTTGGAATGTCATTTCCTATGAGTAGTATGTCATCCACATACAACATCAGAAAGCTAACTGTACTCCCACTAGCCTTGACATACACATATGACTCATCCTCGTTTCTTGAAAATCCAAACTCTTTGACTTTCTCATCAAAACAAAGATTCCATCTGTAAGATGCTTATTTAAATCCATAAATGGATTTCTCAAGCTTACACACTCTATTAGGGTACTTTGCATTGACAAAACCCTCTGGCTAACTCATGTAAACATCTTCAGCCAACTTCCTATTAAGGAAAGCGGTTTTGATATCCATTTTTCATATTTCATAGTGATGAGTTGAAAAAACTCTTTAATCGATTAGATCTTAAACAGGTTGATCACAATAATGTAAACAGAAATATCAAACAAGAGAATGAATCAAAATATGCTGAATGATTCAATAGATTCACGCCTCAGCAGAGCTCGATAAAGAACTTCCGCTGTAGAGGCTTTCTAGGGTTACAATCGATAAAAGATGTTTTCTGTGAATGATCGACTCCAAAATCTTACGTACAAAGATGCATGAAAGAATCTATAAATACTAAACCCTAATATTAAAATCACAGATGGATAGGCCCAATCTGGATACAAAATTGGACTATGGACCGAGCCCAAGACGCAACACATGATGGACCCTACAATCTCCCCCTTTGCGTCAATTGGAGCGAGACTCTACTTAGGCTTGTTGGGTCCTGCTGCAGGAACTTTCTTCGTGGTATCGAACATACGAGGAATGATGGCAAGAATGGTTTGTCTGAAACGAATGTACCACTGGATCATGTCATCGAAATACTTCTTGTCATCTTCAGAATGCTGCTTGCGGACCGATTAATGATCCCCAGAACATGCTCCAAGCACGAAGTGGTATATAGATGCTTGTCGGCCAAGGCGAACAGGCATTTTTGGCCTTCATTCCTGGTAAACATGACTGAGTTCCGCTTTGGATCGATTCTCCCCATCTGCATCATATTCAAATCACTTGCAGAACCAACTGGGGAGATGGTAGGCTTCTTCTTGAAGACACTTGCAATCTCCTGATCCATCTTGGTGACCTCCATGATGTAGCAAACCAACATCCTCTTGAAGTGATCTATGATCGGCCCATATTCAGCTTCATTAGTGAGGAGGATGTTATGCAAAATGATCCAATCATGTGGATTCAGGTTAGGAAGATCAGCGAGTGAAATGGCATGTTCGGTTTTAGCTGACCCCCTCAAAACTTTGAACCTGACATTTGTGAAGTTACCCTCCCGAAAGGGTTTGAGGACCCGAACATTAATGATCTTCTGCGCACTCCACGTCTGATACTGAGGCTGAGCAGACCTCAGATAGAATTCAACAAGCTCCCTATCGACCTTCGGGTGAGGATGAGGGACATCAACAATGTGGGAAAATGCATGAAATATGAAGGCCTTTCGGTCTAAGGGCATGTCGAACTGAGAGTCGACAGAATTAACCCTGTCCAAGGAAATCACCGGTTCAAGCCAGAGGATACTGGGAGTATCGATAGCTTCTTTGATAAGCTTCTCGAGATTCCATGGAGGGAATAGGGTTTTTTGACTTTCAAGGAGATCATGAGCCTCCTTCATCTTCCTTTCGTTTGCTTCTGCCTCTCTAGCGATTCGAGCACTCATGTTTGAATCTTTATCCCTGGCCTGTTTCTTCAAGAGATCAGCAATGGTCTCTTTGTCATCATCACCATCACTGTCAACCATATCCTGTTTCCCTTTATCTTGAGCACCCGAACCTAAAGCCTGACCAGTTGTTGGAGGTTCGGTTGCTTTAGTTGAAGCTGATGTAGAAGTAGGAGGCGGTTGAGATTGATTTTCACCCTTTGAAACTCTTTCTCCCCCTTGTTTTGGATGGGCCACGAACTCAGGAAGCCCCTCAATTTTGCTGAGCAGAGCAAGGGCAGGAGCAAGCTTCTCAGCTAGAGTTCGCCTTACTGAGTAGTTGAGGATAGGGTTGTGTGCTTCAATAATGCTGGAGAGGGCGCCGTGGACATCCGAAACACAAGTTGAAATGACCGCTTGCTCAGATCGAAGAGACGCAACCTCCTTTTCTGATTGGGAAAGCTGAAGACTCTTAACCTTTAGAGCAGTGGTTTTACGAGCAAGCGCATCCATCACTGAGTTCTCCGAAGCGAGATCTTCTTGGAGCTTGGTCAATCGCTCCTCAACAGTCGCCTGGAAAGATTTATTGTCAGCTTCAAGAGACTGACGAAGACCAGCAAAGTATTGCTGTTTTGATCCAAATGAAGTGACCAGCCTCTCAATAGCGGAATCAACCTTCGCTGCTCTAGAGTCAGCTGCTCCCTGTAAAGACTGTAAAAGAACGTTAGCATCATGAAATAGTTTTTCGACTTTTTCGGTCGCAGCAGCACAGGCCTTTGTGGATGCCTCAATAGCAGCAGTGGCAGAGTTGATAAAAGCTTCATGTGCCTTGGTGAAAGAATCAACTAGGCCCTAAATGGCAGCCTTTGAGATATTGGACCGAGAGGAGGAGGAGGAAGCGATGAGACTATCAATTTTCTCATGAAGTTCCTTAATGTGCTTTTTGGTGACAGGAGCATCATCGTTATCATCGCTTTGAACCTGGTAGGGACTGTAGTAGACAGAATCGAAGGTCATGTCTTCCCCTCCAATAAAAGTCTCGGTATCTGCTGAGTGATTTGGAGATGAAGGCGAAGGTGGAGGTTCGGTTGTGGTAGTAGGTTCGGGTTTGGATGTAGGTTCGGTTGTAGGTGTGTGTTTGGGTGCTGAAGTGCGAGACCTCGTATCAGATACGTTGGTTCGAACTCCAGTGGTTGTTGTTGTAGCGTCTGAGAAAATGGGAGGTGATACAGGAATAGAAGTGGGTGGAAATATGAGTAGTGGAGGTTATGGGGGGAATGGAAATAGAGATAGAGATTGGGGGAGGAGAAACATGTATGGTTGAAACTGGTACCTCAGGTGAAGGAGAACGGGGAGGAGAGTCACCTCGAAGCGACTCCTCTGAGTCTGAATCCTCATCCTCAGATTCACTGGAGGAAGAGGGAAGAATGAGTTTCCGCCTGGGTTGGGTTTTCCTCTTCTTTGGTGGAGGTGATTGGGCTGCCTTTGTGGGTTTTCTCTTTTTAGGAGATGGTCCTTTCGCCCCTTTGACCACCTTCTTGTCGTTCCCCTTTTCTGGTTTCTTGCCCCTGGGAGCAGGCTTGTTGGCTTCATGGATAGACTAAATCATCTCTGGAGTGATCTCTCTGGGACCCGAAGGAAGAAACTCCTTGTAGGTCTTGATGATGCGACTCTCCCCTGATACACACGCATACATTGATTCTGGAATAGAACCAACAAACTGAAACTTGGAAGGATCCGTCACAATGATCTTCGTAGTGTGAAAGACGCCGATAGATGAGAGTGGAGATGTAGCCACAATCGGGACATGATACTTGTCCATTGCCCATTTGGTGACGAGCGTCCAGAACCTTGCATATGAAATTTCAGAATGGCAAGAGGTAAAGGCAAGGCTTTGGATTAACTGCTGCCATAAAACTGAGCCATAGTCGAGGTTGACACCAGTGTACAACCCATAGAGAATCGTCATGAACAGACGACTAGCCCCATCAGAACCTGCACTTCTCTCTGATATACCCTTGAACAGTATCGTGAAGAATCCATTCCACTGAGGAGGAAGACACGATTTCTTGAACTTCGTGACAGTGGTAAGGATTTCAGTGTAACCCATGTTGTAAAATATGGAGAACAACTGTCCCACAGAAATCGACTCAGGGTTAACTCTCGACTCATCAGGTTCAAACCCTAGAAGCGAGCATAATCGCTATTTTGAGATGGAGGTTTTGGTATCAAGAATGTCGAAGAAAATTCGATCAACAGACTTGTCATAGTGGGCTGTAGAGAAAATATGGGATAAACACTCCATAGGTACGATTTCGACCTTGGTCAGTGCGAGAACCAGTGGAGAATGTTTAAGACACTCCACTATAGGGTACATGAAGGCATCGTACGAAAATGGGGTGAGATCAATGACCAAGCTTTGCTGGGGTCGGATTGGGAGAATGTGGGAGGTTTCATGAACAGAGGAGGAATCCGCCATTGTTGAGTGCTTTGAAGAAGGAGATGAACAGTGGTAGAAAAACGTCTTTGTTTGCTCTCAGAAAATTGGGTGCAGTAAAGAGGTAAATGAACTTAGGGTTTACCCTTTATACCGTGTGTAGAGGTGAGAGAAAAATCCGCCCCCAAATCTTCTTGAAAAACGAAACGGTTCCTGAGTTGATTGACGCGTGACAGTTAGCAGCTCCTATGATTACGCATGAGAGAGAAAAACGTTTCCATTTTGCACGCTTCCCATCAAATACCTTTTTGAATTCCTAAAACCCCTTAGTCTCCCGGCTGAGTCATCATCTTATCCTTAAAATGAGTTGTCTTCACTAAATAAAAGCAATCACGTAAATAAACCACAACATCCCGTTCAGAATATAGCATTAAATACCAGATCTATAAAAATAGCTTGTAGTGAACGAAACCAGACTTTTGGAAAATCAAAAAGATTTTCGTGCATAGAGTGTCAAAGATAAAGAAATAAAGCAACATATATGTGGGAAATTGTGATGTCAGTCTAGACACTAAACAGTGGATCCCGGGCACGAATCTCTTCCTTCAAAATCAAGAGAGACTTTAAAGTGTTTGTGTGGGTTCCCGTTGAATTATGATCAAGCACTTGTTAAGAAGTGTTGAAAGGCATCTTTTAATGAGGCTTAAAGGGGTGGCTTTCGCTTCAGTTCAGAATTCTAGATCTTGACATAAGATAGAAACCGAATGAAGTACTTGTGAGACCAATGTGGTCTGTTGAACAAGTAGGTTTGGATCTTATTTTAGTGACTTGTTGGGAAGCTTGGTGTGAAATCTCAAGAAAATTTAAAACTGGATTCTATGGGAAGAAATGTTATGGTATGTAACAATTTCATAAGAATCACACAAAAGGAAAATAGAGATTTCATGGTACAACCACTTGGGTGGATTCGTTAAATCATAAGTGAAAGCTAGAGCAAATTTAATTGTTCACCGTCAATGCATAGTGAGTATTGAATTGTGGGTTTCACTTAGCACGTAGTGACACGAAGCTAAGATCACAAACACAGAGATTGTGTAACCATAAACCTCAGTGGTAATTTCTGAGAGTCTCAAGGGTTACATGTATGAAGCGAATATGATGGAGAAAAATATTTGAGGTGGTGTAAGGAAACTAAAGTACCTCTGCTATAAAAATAGTGACCAAGCAAAAAACTCTTAACTCATATGAGGAAAGAGTAAGGTAGCTCATGATTAGAATAAATGTTGCAGCCTAATTGGGAAGACAAAGTTTGTATATACCGAGTCAATAAGGCTTTATTCAAAATCAGTTGAGGCTTTGGACTACATGCATCAGCATGCTTCTAGGGACATTTAGCTAGTAAAAAGTGTGAGAATGATGCCTGCCCCATCGATATTCCATAAACTATTAACATAAACAGAAGTAGAGACAAAAAGAAAGAAAATATTTTTGGAATTTTTGATACTTTTTTTAAAGAGAAAAACAAAACAAACCAAACTGAAATTTTTTTTTTTGAACCGAACCCGAAATGGACCGAACGCTCGGTTCATTTCGGTTCCTTAAAAAAAATATTTTTGGATTTTTGGAAAACAATTGTACAAGAGTATACAACCAAAGATATCAACTTTTTGAGATAAGCGAAAACAAGTGCAGTGAGACCGAACCCGAAATAGACCGAGAGTTCGGTTCATTTCGGTTCCCATGTGAACCGAGCCCAAAATAGACCGAGCATTCGGTTCATTTCGCTTCCAACTTTTAGTTCTGAGAAGGTGTTTTTGGTACTGACTCCGATTCCATCATACCTAGGCCTTGTAGGATTTTACTGAAACTTGCTTCAGGAAGGGCTTTGGTGAAGATATCGGCCAGTTGATCATTTGTTCGAACGAAGTGAATTTCTACGTTTCCTTCTTCCACATGATCCTTAATAAAGTGATACCTCAGTGATATATGCTTCGTCTTGGAATGTTGCACTGGGTTATGACAGATCCTAATTGCACTTTCTGAGTCGCAATATAGTGGGATCTTTTTCATATTGAGTCCATAATCCCGGAGTTGGCTTTGGATCCAAATCACTTAAGATGTGCAGGAGGCAGCGGCAATGTACTCTGCTTCGGCTGTAGACAGAGAAACACATGTTTGTTTCTTAGATTTCCAGCTCACCAATTTCCCGTCGAGGAATTGCCAGCCTCCTGTAGTGCTTTTCCGGTCTAGACCACAACCTCCTAGGTCTGCATCTGAGTAGGCTTGAACAAAGAAACCTTAGTTTGAGGGATACCAGAGACCGAGAGAGGTAATTCGCTTCAAATATCGGAATATATTTTTCACTGCCAGCATATTTGGTTCACGAGGATTTGTTGGAACCTGGCACAATAACACACTGAAAACATTATATCGGGCCTGCTAGCGCTGAGGTACATCGGGGAACCAATCATTTGTCGATATAGCATTATGTTGATTTCTGGTTTTTCGAAAGAAGGTGTGAGCTTGGTACCAAACGCCATAAGGACTTTGACCTTTGAGTCTCCCATCATGCCGAATTTGGCAAGGAGAGTCTTCGTATATGCTTCCTGGTTGATAAAGATGCCTTCGGGTCCCTGTCTAATATTTAAACCAAGGAAAAAGTTAATTAAACCCATTGAGCTCATTTCAAATTTAGTCTCCATCAACTTCCTGAATTCAGCTGTTAGGCTAGGATTCGTTGAGCCAAAGATGATATCATCGACATAAATTTGAACGATCATAAGGTGGTTACCTTCCTTTTTACGAAAGAAGGTTGGGTCAACCGAACCTTGTTTGAATTTAGACATCTTTAAAAACTTAGTTAATGTTTCATACCATGCCCTAGGTGCTTGTTTCAGACCATAAACAGCCTTATCCAAGATGTAGCAGTAATCTGGATGCTTTTCATTTACAAATCCAGGAGGTTGCTCCACGTACACAGTTTCTTCAAGTTCCCCATTTAGAAAGGAACACTTCACATCCATCTGGTAGACCTCGAAATTTTTGTGTGCAACATAGGCAAGAAATATTCGAACGGATTCCAGTCTTGCTACCGGAGCGAATGTCTCTTCGTAATCGATTCCTTCTTCCTGGCAATAACCTTTCACCACTAGCCGAGCCTTATTTCGAATCACATTTCCCTCCTTGTCCATTTTGTTTCTGAACACCCATTTGAGACCGACAACCTAGGCATCTTTTGGTGTTGGAATGAGTCTCTGGACCTTATTTCTTTCGAACTCATTGAGTTCGTCTTGCATTGTCTGAACCCAATCAGAATGATCGGGAGCTATATTGACGGTCTTCGGCTCTATTTTGGAAATGAAAGAATTAAACATGCAGAATTCTACTTTGGAGAATAAGGCAGTTTGCTTCACCTTCAGTTAAGATCGAGTTAGAAACTTTTCAGAAGCATCACCCACTATTTGAGACACATGATGATCTCTGGTCCATTTGGTGAGAGGAGGATAATTTGGATCATAAGATGGATCCAATTCAGCATTTACCATTTCTTCCACCTCTGATTGAATATCATCAGCATAGAGCATATCTGAGTTCTCCCCCTCGACAGATGATGAACCAAGAAGTCTTTCTTCGACTGAGCTTTCGGGTTGATCCGGACTTTCAGTTGTCACTGGACTTTCGGGTGCAATCAGGCTTTCGGGTGCAGCGGGGCTTTCGGGTGTTACCGGACTTTCGGGTGCTACAGGACTTTCTGGTGCAACATAGCTTTTGGGTGCGTCAAAGATAGGATTCTCCCCTGGATATGTGAGTCTTGATGATTTGAAGAAAATTGATTCTCCCCCTCGACCGAAGTACCGCTCAGGGGAGGTTCGTTTCGAACTAGTTCTTCTTCTCCCATTTGTTTGGCTGCATCTTCGACAATCTTCTTAAAGTGATCAATCTTATTGTCTGCTGCTGTTGCTTCAGAATGAGTGGCTTTCTCAGGTTCATCAAACAAATCCATGAATTGGTCAAAGAAATTGGCAATCGATGCTGTGACTTGACCTGTTTGAGAGAAAATCTCTCTAATTGCTTCTTCAGTAGAACTCATCTTCTTGACGTAATTGTCATTGAACGTCACATAATAGGTTTCTTCAATTCTTTTAGAACGCTTATTCATAACCCTGTATGCCTTTGAAGTAAGAGAATATCCTAGAAAGATACCTTCATCAGCTTTGACATCGAACTTGTTGCGATGTTCTTTGGAGTTGAAGATGAAGCACCTTGAACCGAATACGTGAAAGAACTTGACATTCGGCTTCCTGTTGTTAATAATCTCATAAGGGGTAAGAGAGAAACGTTTGTTGAGATATGATCTGTTTTGAGTAAAACAAGCTGCAGCAATGGCGTCAGCCCAGAAATATAGAGGAAGTGAAGCAAAATTCAACATGGTTCGGGCCGCCTCACACAGGGATCGGTTTCGCCTTTCGACAATTCCGTTCTGTTGAGGTGTATAGGGGGCTGAGAAGTTGTGACTGGTGCCTTTTTCTGCTAAAAAATCTTCGAAGTCTTTGTTCTTGAATTCCAGTCCATTGTCGCTCCTGATGTTTCGAACGACTTTTCTCAGTTGCACTTCGACTTGCTTGATAAAGATCTTCAGTTTGGGAGTCGCCTCAGATTTGTGCTTTAGAAAGAAAACCCAAGTAAATCGTGAGAAGTCATCAACAATCACAAGGATGTACTTGTTACCACCAATGCTCTCTATTGATGATGGACCACATAAGTCGATGTGAAGCAACTCAAGTGGTTCAACAACTTTGGTGTTTATGATTGTTGGGTGACTTTGGCGACTTTGTTTCCCCATTTCACATGCAGCACATAAGTGTTCACGATCGAACTTGAGCAGTGGAAGTCCCCGAACATGACCACCGGTGACTAGCTTGTTGATGTCTTTGAAGTTGAGATGTGAGAGCCTTCGGTGCCACAACCAACTTTCGTCTGAATGAGCTTTGGACAAAAGACATATTGCTGGATTCCCTTTGATTGGTTTGAGATTCAGAGGGAACATTTCACCTTTTCGTTCAGACTTAAGAATGACTTTGTTGGATTTCGTCTCTATTATCTCTGAACCTTCGTCATCGAATGAGACTTTGAGACCTGTACCTCCCACCAGTTGAGACACACTGATGAGGTTATGCTGCAACCTCTCTACATACGCCACCTTCCTAATTGTAAAATCTCCATTGGTTATCATCCCATAACCCTTTATCGTTCCATATGAGTTGTTACCAAACTTGACATTACCACCGTTTTGAAGTGACTGAAATTCCCTTAGCTCTTCCTTCCTTCCTGTCATGTGACGTGAGCAGTTACTGTCTATGTACCATTCTTCGTCGAACTGCTCTTCACTTATAACCTGCAAAAATTAAGCAGATTTAGGAACCCAAAGTTTCTTGGGTCCTCATGAGCCTTTTATAGAAATAGGAATAGTAAGAGAAACATCAACAAGATATGTTCGTTTTATTAAGGTTGTTTCATCTTTCTTCTTAATGGTAAACACTTTGATTTTATTGGAGTTAGATGCAGGTAGTTTGGATTCAGGTTCGGGCGTTTGGACTTTAGCTTGCTTTCGGTCTTTATTTGCTGAGGAAATCTTCCTTTTTCCTTTCAAATCCTTCGACGATGGTGAGTTTGATGTAGGACGAGAATTAGGCTTAGAAGAAGAATGAGAGCGAGAAGAATTAGAAGAAAAGAAATTAGAATAAGAATCTTTCCTGACTTGAGGTTCGAAATGACCCTTTCGGTTGAGATCATTTGAGGGACCGAACCTGAACCTTCGGTTGCCTTTTGATGATGGACCGAAACTGTTTTTCCGGTTGTTGTGAGTCGATGGACCGAAGCTGGGTCTTCTACTGTAAAAGCTTGAAGGGCTGAACTGTGGTCTTTGTCTGTTGTTTGGTGGACCGAAACCAGCCTTTCGGTTGTTGTTACTTTCGGGACCGAACCTATCCTTCTGGTTTTGTTCTTCCTGTGGCCCGAAAGTCTTCTTCTGGTTCTTCTGATCTGATAGATCGAAACTCCTTTTACTCTTATCTTCTTCTCCTTTTGGGTTGGAGTTTCTGTCAAAGTAAGCATAGTGAGGATTTTGGGAGCGCCAAAATTGCTTTCGCTCTGAGAGATTTTTCTTGTATCTCAGATTTCTCTGCTGCTTTTGATTTTTCACCTGTTTTGGTTGTCTGTGAATATTTGCCTTCTGTTTCAGCTTCTTAGCAAGAGGTTCATCTTTCATGGAAGAGGTTTCTCTAGTTGAGGAGTCATATTCCACCGGAACCTCTTTTGTGCCGCTTGAACCGGGCACGTCAAAGTTGGTAAGTTTATTCAGTGGTTCTGCCACATATCTACCTTTGGCCTTCCATGATGTTCGCTCCGACAAACCAACTGTTTCATCTGCGTTGTCTATCGTTGCAGACCAGAAAATTCATCACAGCCATCTGCATTATCTTCACTCACTATGGCAGTGAGTTCGGCTGTCTGATGTTCGGTTACTCCTGTGACCTTATAAACCTGATTTGGAGTGGTTCTAACCTTTTGATATACAACGGCCTTTTCTTTAAGGATTGGGGACTTATTTTTGGACAGGCGAGCGAATTCCACAGAATTTTCAGAAATCAAGTTTTTGTGGTTTTCGGGTTTGCTCCTAATAAAATCTGAACAGTCAACCTCATCCTCTACAGAGATTTCACTCATGTCATCGTCCTCATTAAGTTTAGATGCATTTTCAACATCAATTTTATTTTCTGAACTTAATTTGGTACTCAATGAGTCAAATTTTTGTATAGTTTCGGCTCTGAGTTTCAACTTATCATTTTCATCCAAAAGATTCTTAAGCGTGTCCTTATGGTCTTTGGACTTTATAAAAGATTCAATTTTGTCCAGACCATACATATAGGTGGGATTTACATCGTCTGAAGATACAACACTTTCACAATTGTATGCTTCAGCATCAATTTCATCCTCCTTTAACTCAAGGAAGGGCAAAATCATGCGATGTATCTTCTGGCCTATTTCACAGTTTAAATGCAGCTGAGTAATGTTAGTATAAAGTCTTTTTGCAATTAAACAAAAAACATTCCTCTGTTTTAACAATTTAAGATTGTCTCTTTGCAAATAAATATTTTCATCCCTAGACTTAACCAACTCCAACTCCTTCTGCTCTATCCATATCCTTCGCTCCTCACTCTTGGATGACACCCTGCTTATTTGGTCAGTTAGATTAGAATTCGTGACACGTGTTTGAGTTAAACAACTATCTAGATTTGAAATTCTTGAATTCAAGTTACTTAATTCCTTTTCATATGATGTTTGTGGAATTTTAAATGAAACAAAAATGGATTGTACCTTCTTGATCAGTTCATCTAGTTCACTGATCTGCACACTGAGAGGCTTCGCTGTAAAGCACACGTCCTCTCGCTCCTTATCCACTTCGTTTCCTCCATCAGTGTTGTATCCTCTCATCTGGGATACATCCGTCACCATCAGACATCTTCCACCAGCATCACTATTCTTTGCCACATAAGCCTTTCCATGAGAAGGCTTTCTCACCACATCATCTTCTGAGTCGGTTGACCATACCTGTATGCCACCGAACAAATCATCATCTACCGAATCCCGCACAACAAGAGCATTCATAGAGGGATTAGTATTAGCCTGCTTCCTTTTAATCTCCTCCAGTCTTTTCAGGAGACTCGCTTCTTCATCATTCTCCTCATCTTTCTCTGCCATCTTTTTCAACACGCAATCTTTTGCGTAGTGATTTTTCCCACCACAGTAAAAACAACTGACACCCGAGTCAGCTTCATCCTTCGCTTCTTTCTTTGATTCTTCAACCTTCGGCTCCTCTTTCACCTTTTCAGAGTTGTAGCTTCCCTGCCAGTTTTGGTTCTTGTTGGTAGAGAACCTCTTCTTGATGAACCTTCTGGGATTTGACACCATCATTGCATAGTCTTCAGATGTCAAATCATAGTCTTCCAAATTCAAATCTTCTTCTTCTGCTGCTGCATTCTTACCTCTAGACAGAAGAGCCAAAGACCCCAAGTTTGAAACCACGCTCTTCTCTTATAGCACAATCTTTTCCTGGAATTTCAGAATCCCCACCAGTTTTGCCAAGGAATACGATTTGAACTGCTCATGCGCTTTAACCGTCGACACAACTGCCCTCCATTCGGGTCTTAATCCATTTAAGAAAGTGACCTTCTGTTCGATGAGCTTTCTTTCAATGTCATGTTTGATCATCTTGCTGAGAAGATGATTGAGCCGATCAAATGTTTGTGTAACAACCTCCTCTGGCATCTACTTGAATTCTCCAAATTCAGAGAGAAGTAGGGTCTGAATTGAGTGCTCTAGATCTTCATCTGTGGAATACAGCTCTCGCAACCGATCCTAGATTTCTTTTGCTGTACCACAAGAACTTACTAATCGAAACGTTTCGGATTGAAGAGCGAATCGAATTAGTCTCAATGCCCTAATCTTGCATTGGAACTTCTCGTTTTCATCCTGAGTGACGTCTTTCACATCTTTTAATAGATCATTATACTCCTTTTGAGTTTTAATGATTCTAGAAGTGCTTGAATGAGCGAAAGGGCCAGATGTGATAGCTTCCCATATCAGATACCCATTATCTTCAGATCCAATAACGTAATCTTCAAAGTGGTGTGTCCACACTTCATAGTCTTGAGTGTAGAGGATTGGAATCTTGGTGGTTGATCCGATGTTGTTAGAGATGTTGACGGGATTGGATTGAGAATCGTCCATGCTTGATCCTTTAACCTGTTATAAGATCAGACTTTGTAATATGTAATATTAGGGCAAGATGAATAATTAATGAGATACGTCAATTATGAAGTGACGGCTCAATAAATATCAATGAATGCGGAATAAACCCTAATCACCTCTTTCACAGAAGAGATGCGTATGAATTACACAGTCTCCTGCTCTAATACCAATTGATGAGTTGAAAAAACTCTTTGATCGATTAGATCTTAAACAGGTTGATCACAATAATGCAAACAGAAATATCAAACAAGAGAATGAATCAAAATATGCTGAATAATTCAATAGATTCACGCCTCAGCAGAGCTCGATAAAGAACTTCCGCTGTAGAGGCTTTCTAGGGTTAACAATCGATAAAAGATTTTTTCTGTGAATGATCGACTCCAAAATATTACGTACAAAGATGCATGCAAGCATCTATAAATGCTAAACCCTAATATTAAAATCACAGATGGACAGGCCCAATCCGGATACAAAATTGGACTATGGACCGAGCCCAAGATGCAACACATGATGGACCCTACACATAGTCATGAAATGCATCTATGGCTAGCATAACCCTTATAGATTTAATCTTCACTACTGGTTAGAAGGTCTCATCTTAGTCAACTCCATGAGTTTGAGTAAAGCCCATCGCAACCAGTCGCGCCTTATATGTTTGTACTTTCCCATCCATGTCGGTCTTATTCTTGAAGATCCATTTGCACCTGACTATCTTACGACCCGGTACATTGTCAACCACGTTCCAAACTTGATTGTCATACATGGACTGAATGTCGTTGTCCATAGCCTCTTTCCATTTTTGCAGACTCGGGGCCTGCCATGGCTTCCTTGTAATTGTTAGGTTCATCCAAATTTACCAGTGTGCTATCACTGATAAATGTATCACCCTCAGATGTTATATGGAAACCATATAACACATGTGGGACACTAACTCTGCTAGAGCGCCTCAGAGATACGGATTCATCAACTGGTTCAACAAGAGTTTCCTCCTCAGGTTGATTGTTAGTGTTTGAGGTTCCTTCACCACTTGACTCTTGAAGCTCTTCAAGGTCAATTTTTCTCCCACTATCTCATTGGCCTATAAGTTCTCTCTCGTGAAAGACTCCTCTCCTCGCAACGAACACAACATTGTCACTCGGTCTGTAGAAGAGATATCGAAAGGATTTTTGTGGGTAGCCGATGAAAATACACCGCTCACTACGAGGTTCAAGCTTATCCCGAGTCTTGCATCTCACGAAAGCCTTGCAACCCCAAACCTTGATGTTTTCTAATGAGGGAACCTTCCCTGTCCACATCTCGTGAGATGTTTTGGCAACCTTCTTAATTGGGACTAGATTTATGATATGGGTGGCAGTCTCTAAGGCATACCCCCAGAATGAGATAGGTAACGAAGCTCGACTCATCTTGGAACAAACCATGTCTAACAAGGTTTGATTGTACCTCTCAGCCACACCATTAATCTTTGGTGTCCTAGGTGGCGTCAATTGTGAAACAATCCCACATTCCTTAAGATAGTCTTGGAACTCGATACTAAGATACTCACCACCCTGATCAGATCAGAGCATCTTTATCTTCCTGCCCAGTTGATTCTCCACTTCTTGTTTAAACTTTTTTAAGCTTTCAAAGGTTTCTGACTTATGTTTGATTAAGTAGATATAGCCATATCTGTTGTAATCATTAATAAAAGTCACATAGAAGCGGTTAGCATCCCATTGGCGATTCTAAAGGGTCCACACACATCGATGTGTATGAGATCCAACAAACCTTCACCCCTTTCACAAGTAATAGGGAAGGGTGACTTGGTCATCTTTCCAAGCAAATAAGATTCACAAGTCTCATCCGACCTTAATTTGAATGACTCCAAGAATCTAGCCTTTTGGAGTTGGCCTATGCGCTTCTTGCTGACATGTCCAATACGATAATGCCACAAGCATGCCTTATCCAAACTATTGGAAGAATCAATGTGCAACACATTATTTCCTAAGTTGTCTACAACCATCACAGTTTCATATACACCATTACTAGGCAATGCTTTAAAATAAAAAATACCATTATAAAAAGCATTAATAGCACCAATTTCATTATCAAATGAAAAACTAAAACCTTGTTTGTACAAACCATGAAAGGAAATAATATTTCTCGCCATATCAGACTAGTAGAAACAATTATTCAAATCTAATTCTAACCCACTACTAAGCAATAAAGAATAAACTCCAATCTTGGTGACAGGTGAAACCTTCCTATTCCCCATGATCAAGTTCATCTTCCCATGCTCTACATCCTTACTTCTTTTTAATCCCTGCAAATCAGAACAAATATGAAATCCATAACCTGTATCAAGGACCCAAGAACAAGAATGTGATGAGTTATTAGATAGAATAGTATAAATACATGCATGGGTGGCCTTAACCTTCCCATCTTTGACATCCTGCAAGTATTTGGGGCAGCTTCGCTTCCAGTGCCCCTTTTCATGACAATAGAAACACTCTGCTTCCTTAGGAATGGTAGAGGGAGCAGCAAAACCAGCCTTGGTCCCACTAGAAGATGATCCATCAAGAGACTTTCCCTTGCGGCTCTTAGAGGGAGCCTTCCTCTTCATCCCTTTCGCATGTCCAATTGCCAAGACAGGGGCAGTAGCAGTAGGAGTAGAAACAACATATTTACCTTTGAGACTACTTTCAGCAGTCCTCAAAAGACCTTGAAGCTTGCTAAGAGCGACCTCATCCTTGTTTATATGATAGGTCATACGGAACTGATCATAACATGGAGGTAAAGAGTGTAGAATGATATCTATGGCCAAATCTTCCTCGAAGTTCACATTCAACTTCAGCAAGCGGTCCATAAACCTTTTCATTTTCTGCAAGTGGGCCATGATGGGTTCTCCATCCTTCATCTTTGTTGTTATCATGGAGGCGATGATTTCATACCTCTCTTGACAAGCACTCTCATAGTATCTTTCCATCAGGTCTTGATGCATCTCAAAAGAGTAGAAGTCCTCATAGGACTTTCGGAGTTCAGCTGTAATATTAGCCAACATGATACAAGACACCTTGGTGGCATCCTTCTCATGAGTCCTAAACTCAACGATCTCCTCAAGAGTAGCAGAAGACTCCTCAATTTCCTTAAGCTATTTGTTGAGGACACATTCCTTGTCCTCGTAACGAGTAACCATCCTGATGTTCCTGATCCAATCATTAAAGTTGGAACCATCAAAGATAACTCTCCCACACTAGTTCATTAGCGAGAAAGAGCCAGTAGGGTTTGAGCCAAAAGTTGTGTTGGAAGACATTTGAAAAAGAAAGACAAAGTTTAGATTAGATAAAAGTCCTTAATATAACACCCAAATGAAATATTAAGGGTAGGACCCAACACAATATTTTACAATTTGGAAGAGGGATGTCGTAAACCAATTGCAAAATATTTGAAGGTAGGTAAATGGCGATTTACCAATTTCCACCATGAAAAACAAAATTGATTATTAAGTTTTAATTGGATTGAAATTCCTAGATTCCTTTGAGATTCATTGAACTTTTCAATGGTATGTTTAAATCTTGATTAACCATGCAAATGTGCTTGGTACACTCAATGTCATTTATCACTTAATTAATGTGCCGGTTAAGCACACACGATCCATTGATCTATGAAAAACATCAAGCTACCCTTTTCCACCCTTACTAGTCCAAGTTAATGTGCCGGTTAACCACACACGCTCCACTAACGAATTGGCAAGGTGCAAAGTGCAATTTCATGGATTAGCATCAATTTCACATTTTCCTAAAGTAACTAAGATTGGGAATTTAATAAAATATATAGTTAGTTTATAATTATCATTATACTTTTAACGAGAATTAATGTCCTATCTTACCCGTTCGGCTAACGACCCTCCACCAGTCAAGGAAGCCGTGGGTGAGAGTGGACACCCATTAAACCACCATTTTATAGGAAGTAACCTGATACCCTCCTTATAGACCGGCTTCGTGAATGAGGCCTACTAACGGTAAGATTGACTTGTCTTATACACATATATAATTATTAAAGTTTTAATATTATAATAGTATAAGGGTTGAATTTTAAACTTTTAAAATTCTAAGGATTGGAATTAAAGTATTCATAAGTGTGACTTTACAAAGTCCAAAACTTGAGGTCAAGTTTTGAAACTCTTCAAAACTTTTCATTTCCATAACTTATGAGTTTAATGACTTTTAAAGGAAAGGAATTTTCATTTTCCATAACTTGAGGACAAGTTATGGAATTCATTAAAGGCATTTAGATCAATATTTTAATTAACAAAATAATCAAATAATTATCTATGATCTAGTTAAACTAGGCTCTAATACCACTGAAGGGTTTTGAGCACTCTAACAACCTTATGGTGCACATGCAACCCTAGATGCTTTGGATCTATGTTTTCTCTATTTATACGAGCAATTTGATTTTCCAAAGCACACATCCTAGCTAGCATACAATTTTGACAATTGAACAAAATAATTAGTTAGATAACTTACCTCTTAGTAGGACTTGTAGTTCTTGGCCTTCAAAAGATTTAGCACCTCAAATGTGATGCCTCTAATGTGTCACAAACACCAAGTGAAAAAGGAGGCTTGAGAGAATAACTTGCTTAGCACAAAATCGATTCACACTCTCCAATAATGTATGTGGCAACCAATTTTAGCTTTAGGGAGTTCTATTTATAGTGTGACAAGTGCTAGGGTTACATCCATGCAAACCCTAATGCACCATGACTCTTCATATTACTTAGGCTCCATGGGTTTAACCTCCATGGACTATCCATGTTGGTTTAGCCCATCCTAAATAACCATGGATCATTGGCCCACACTATAAGAATCATAAATCAGTCCCCGCATATTTAATTAGTCTCTTTTGATCACTAAATTAATTCCAAATTAATTCTTGATCAATAATAATTGAATAATATGATTTCATATTAATATATAATACTTGTAATATATTAACAAATCACAAATAACCTTATTCTCAAAAGTCCATCCTATTAAGTTGCATTGATGAAGGCAACCCAAAAGGACCATGCTGCTATTGGGTCAAGTACATACCAATTATAGTTATGGGCTGAGACACCTAATTAAACAATATCCTAAACATTTATGAAGATCGTGGCATCTTCTTATGGGCGAGTGGGACTGTTCATTATTTGGATAAAACCGAATTGTCCAATTGGACTATTTGGTTCGGATATTTGGATTTTTGGATTGGTTTTCAATAAAACCGAATTACTATTTTGGATTTCGGATTGGTTTTGGTTTATAAAATATGAACCGAATAATCCAAAAAAACCGAATAACAATTTATTATTTATTTATTTTTAATATAACTATAACTATTTATTAATTTTATAATTTATTTTTTCAAATAAGTTCAAAAAGTTTCATTTAATCAAAAATATTAATATGCATTTTCTCTTAAAAGTTCTTTATCTATTAAATATTAAACTATAATATACATTCTTAGTAGTTTATAAAATTTAAATTACAATTAAATAATTTTTTGCTTCTTCAATAAAAATTAGATAATATTATAATTATATGTCATTTTAAAATGTTTTACTTTCTGAAAACCGAATTATAAAAACCAATCCAACCGAATTGTAATTGGATCGGATCGGATTTGAATTTAGTTTGGATTATTCGGATTCGTATTTTGAAAACCGAAATCAATTTGGATTTACTTAATTGGATCAGATCGAACTGATCCATCCAAAGGAGCACCCCTAAAAATAGGAGTTAAGGTGCAGTTCTGCGACTTAACGACCATATCAGTGTTCTTCGCGTTGGCAAAGGCCCGAACTTGGCTTTAGACTTGGTTCTGACTAGGCCAAGCTCGATGTCAGTTTGACTTCTTTCTTGACGTTCCCCAGAGGGATACGTTAAAAACATTTTTATGGTTCCTAATAACTCCATAATAGATAAAGTTTCCAACTTTATCCATTAGAATTGTCCAAACAACCAAGATCTAGTCTTTAAGTCTCATAGGGACCAAGAGTGCATTTTTTTCAACTTATTCTATTAAGTCTAAGTCTCCAACCTTTAGATCTGAATCAATAAGGTGTTTAGATGGATAAAGTTTCCAACTTTATCCATAACAAGGTCAACAACGTTCAAGATCTAAACTTTATGCACTAAAGTGGCCAAAAGCTCAAAACACCCAAGACTAGCTAGATCTATCAAATGCATCATCAAGATTCAAGATTTATACCTCCAGAAGAAAGATCAAGGTGAACAAGGTTTGGATCTACAAGCTCCAAGACAAACAACACTTCTCTATGGAGTTCTTCTTCCAAATGCACCTAAAATCCACCAAATATCACTAAAAAGCTCAATATCCTTCCAAATGGGGCCAGGGTTTCGAATTTAGGTTAGAGGGGATGGAGGATGAAGATAAGGAGGGCTGGAAATGAGTTAAGGTCTTTAAATAGGGTCCGAGACTGAAAATTAGGGTTTGCATCTGACCTACATACGCCCAACGTACTCCAGGTACACCTAATGTATTGGGTTGGTCATTCACGATCATTTCTGCCCAGTACGCCCAACGTACTCTGCTTACCCCAAAATCTCTGTGGCTTCAATTGGCCATAACTTCTTCATTCCAACCCCATTTTTGATGATTCTTATATCCACAGAAATGTATTGAGGACCTCTACAACCCTATCTAATTACTTTTTACTTAAAAGACAAAGTTAATTCACAAAAGGCCCAGACCATCACTTTTACCATTATACCCTTGGGTTCCAAAGCACAAACCGAACTCTCGGATCACATAATCTACATTACTTACATCCAAATGGGTCTAAACCTCTATTTACCCAAAGCATGAAGCCTTATGAAACGAATTGAAAAAGGGTGTTACAACTCTCCCTCACTTAAATTAGATTTCGTCCTCGAAATCACTCCTTGCTACTTTTCAGGCAATCAGACGATCCGACCAATTCTTCCAGATCCCTTATAAAAGTCGACCATAACATACGATAGCCTTCCAATAATCGAATCCATCCTTAGCATAACTCACATATTGACGAAAAACAAATCCTTGTTCCTGCTAACCTTAACCAATGAAGGATAACCATTACTACTCGGCTCAAATCCTAGAATCCAATACCTTATCTGACTTCCAGACATACAAAACCATTATTAATTTCTACCAATATGACTCCACTTCGCAACCCAAACCGAATGTAAAGCCTTCCGATCTGGGATTATTTTATTGTTTTCACTAGGAACCAGAACCCCTGACCATTCATCTCTGCCAAAAACCTTTCACCCGACAAGAAGGCCATTCTCAACGTGAGTCTCAATCATTGGTATCGTCTAAGGCTCATCTTATTGTCCCATAATTACATTTCTGAAAAAACCTCGACCTTCCAATTAACCATCATACCGAATTTCTAACTGGCTGGTGAGGTTGATAGCCTCATGCACAATCACACCACATGACTCCAAACGAGGGTCTATCTGGAAAGAGTTATCCTAGCCCGCTCACCATAATGGATCTAGCAAGCCTTTGTGATCTAACCAGGGATAATATAACCAACCATTACACTGGCACAACTTAATCTAATTTGCTATAGATGAATGCTACATGCTCAGGTGTAGTTTTACATCACAACTGACCTCATACGGCCCACAACCTTCCTTACTTCCATGAATGTTGTGGCCTTCCCACAGTCTCACTACCAGACCTGCCATGGTCTAATTCCACCAAAAGGACACTACGAGCCTAATCATAGCTCCGCAACATCCTTGCAACTACTCATGGACAAATTGAATGCTACGAGCCACCTCGCAGTCTTACAACATTACTACACTACCTGCTAACCTCGTGAGTGACACGACCACCCCCCAGTCTTACAACACTTCTACCACCACCTACCAACCTAGTGAATGTCATGACCACCCCGCAGTCGTATAACACTTGTACCACTACCTGCCAACCTAGTGAATATTACATCCATCCCATAGTCTTACAACACTTCTACCACTACCAGCAAACTAGTGAATGCTAAGACCACCCCGCAGTCATACAACACTTCTATAACAACCATCCACCCACCATATCCAATAAATCATGGGTTGAAACCTCATTCGACTAAACCCCAACCAGGTATTCGGGTTATGCTACGAGTCCCAAAGCCTTTATCATACAAGAACAGTAAGAGAGGTTCTAACACAACCCTCAACCTGAACCTAATCACATAGCTGCCATGCACCACCACTGATACGCAAGGTAACTTGAAATCTCATTCTTTGTGCAATCCCTTAGTCCAAATGGTTCTCCCCCACTTGGATTCAACTGTGCTCTTCCAACCACAAAATTGATAGATTTTCAATCTATCTCGCAACCTTACTACTCGAAGCTGTGGATAACCTGAGCTTACAAATACCAACATTCCATTACTATCTAGTCCTAGCGAACACACACCTATAAAAAATGAATGAATACTCCCAGAAATCTCAATGAGCTCAATATTCCCAAGCAGTTCCCATAGAATCCACTATATGTCCTCGAAGACTTTATCAGGTGATAAAGAACAAAATCTCAACTATCAAAATGGGTACCCAACCAATTCAACGACCTACTTGCACTAGATTAATTCCCATGCGAACCTGCAACTAACCACACTTCGAAGGTATGAACTTGACAATTACCGATCTTACACGCATGATTAAACCAATTCCTTATTGCCTCGTATCCCCGAAAGACCCCTACAAATCCTTCATTCAAACCATGTATGTCCACCTTGAAGATTCCTTGAGTTCCTTGTTGATACCACCAAAGATCGAACCGACTGCTGGTCTTCTCTCACTTAAAGATTGCTATAACGGTGGTCGATGCCTCCCCCATCAATTCAAAACCAGATCACCCGAATATCCTCTAAGAACAGATATCGGTATGCAAAATGGCATATGAAGATTCTCAAAATAAAATGTCTTGACCATCATGAGGAAAATTCTAATTTCTAGGTGGAGACTTTGATAAACCACACATAGCATCTCACACACAACATACTATCACAAACACAAATAATAAGAGCATGAAGGAAAGAAAACAACACATACATGCGACATCAAATGGTGGAACTCGGATCTCCTCGACCTATGTCTGCAATGCTCGTCTCCTCACCATGACAACATCCATTCTGCCCTCGCGACCATCAGTAATCTTCACAGTGGATGGAGCAGGTGCCCTCACAACTCCCCTCATCAACTCCGGATAGTCGACCTTCTTGTGGCCCACTTGGTTGCAATGGAAACATAACGGACTCGTCCCCTGGGGACAATCTCTGCTGACATGACAAAGCCTGCTACACTTGTAGCAACCCAAACCCCTAAATCGACAAAATTCACCGTGCTGCTTCCCACACGTGCTACACTAGCCTCGACCCGACTAGCCTCTCATTAGTTGACTAGAAGTCTCAGGTCTCTTTGAAGGACCCCCAACTGTTTGCACCTATTTTGTCTTCCTCTTAACGAGGTGCTCCAAATAAATCTCCTGCTCTCAGGCTCTAACTATCATGTCCTCCAAATTCCGTCAAGTTGAAAAGCTAACAAAATCCCTGATATCATCTTGCAACATATCATGGTACTAAGTCTTCTTCATTTCCTTGTCTGCAACATACTATGGAACTAAAAGAGCCCTCTCCCTAAATTTTGTGGGATCTTCGCCATAATCTCAGTCGTCTGGAGAAGGTCCCAAAACTCCCTCGCCTACTACTGCACCTCGATAGCAAGTGCAAACTTCACCTTAAACTGGGTCACAAACTCATACCAAGTCATCGTCTTAATGGCCACTCCTCTCAAAGAGAAGTCTACCTCCTCCCACCAATCTCGCACTCTGTCTTTCAGAAGACAAGAAGCAAATCTGACCTTCGACCCCTCCGGGTAGCAGCTCGTCTGGAAAGCGTTCACCATATCCGCTAACCACCTCCTACTAGCAATGGGGTCCTTCTCTCCAAAGAACTTAAGAGCTCCACAAGCACGAAACTCGCGGTGGGAAAGAGTGCGATCTCCTATAATAGCTATAATCTTAGTGCAGAACATTCTTAAACGCTCATCCAAAGTCTCCATGATCCCCGCCTTGACCGAACCGAAGATCACAAGAGTCTGCTAAAAAATATAGCAGGTGATCTCTGACGAAATGAACTCCCGCATCTGCTCATCCATCGACTCATCACCTACACCTGAGCCTGTTCCAGAACTTGAACCTTCTCCATGCGTGATCATCACCATTCTGAAAAAACAAACATACAAATGATCAAAACATACCCAAAGAACCCTCATCCTACAGGCTTCCTAGATTCTCTGTGACTCTCTTCGATTCGAGTATGGATTATGTGCTTTCAGTAGTACGAGCCAAATACTACCTTCCACACATATTCATACTTTACTCAAGAATTACCCCAAACTCTATAAATCACCCTCTCAAACTGGTACTCCAAGCACTCGCTAAACATCACATCCAAACCTACTAAAACACTTCCTAGGCTTTCCTAGGTTTCCGACCTCACCCTGCCATTAAGTGTTGAAGAACTCCCATTAATGTCAGCTAACTACTTGATGAATACAATCACATGAAACAAAGCTTAGATAATCCTTCGAGTAAAAGACTTAACCACACAATGGTTAGACTCAACAAGAGATGCGCAATAGGGCTAAATCCACCACTCTAAGATTATTTAACCTTTACAGCATGTGAATTAACGTATTCACTTAATGGTTAACTCTCATCAATAAGGGTCCCACAAAGCACAAAGCAAGCGACATTCATGCAGTAACACTCTAAGCCACAAATCAACAAAGGACATCCTAATCTCACTTTTTATTACCATGCTAGGAACTTCTACCCTCACTGTAGGTTGCCTTATGCATGCAAATTATACACAATACATATCAAATAGACTATTAAATGAAAGACTCTACCCTAGGAACACAACCAGAAAAGGAACCAAAAATAAGGCTAAATCAGTCATTCTAGGGCTATATGATCCTAATCGCATACAATTTTTAAAGCATACACTTAGCAACAACTTCTATCAATACAAATTCAAAATCTATCATATCATCCAACTCCTTCTAGGTTACGAGGCATCACATATCAGGAAAATCTGTCATGCAGCTCTTGAAAGTACCCTTATCCGTATCCTAGCATGTAAACATTCATATCATATAATATATAAACATGTATGGGTATTCTTGGAATCACTTACTTGAGCTCAGCTGATTGCACGCATCATACCTCCTTTTTCTTTATAGAAAATCTTTTTAGAAATCATTTTCTTTTAAAAGAATTTAGAAATACTCAGTTTGAGTTTAGACACACCTAAGAGTGTGCATGAATCCCTCAAACCAAGACTCTAATACTAACTTGTAAGAAAACAAAAACATAAGGTAAACATTTCATTTTTAATTCAACATAGAAACACCGTTTACTCTTATCAACCATGCAAAAGCACGTCAAAGTGAAAATAATTATCAAAGTACAATCCCAAAATCATAAAATGCGGAAACATGGGTGGATGCGTTGCGATCAAGTCGGGCCCTTCCCTTTCAAACCAGAAGTACATGAAACCATAAACATAAACCATAAGCACAAAGCTTAGTGAATTCCCTAAAGTACCACATACCATAGATACAGTAGAGATTGTTATGTGTCATCCATAGTCTTATAATTTCCATTATTCCATGAGTCGTATCATGGGGTTTACTTGCCATGTTGGGGGCCAAACCCTAGGTCTCACAGACAAGTACCAAGAACCACCTCTTCGTCTTCCATGCAAGTATCACAAAAACAACTATCATACTATATATAATTGCCAAGGTCCAAACTATGGTCTTGAATATAATATGTCGGGAGTCGTATCAAGACCTGTCATGCAATTGTCAGGTGCCACCACCTGGAATTTCTACATAGCATAATCCTATTGGTCGGCATTGATGCCTTCGACCCCCTTAGTATAGTGAGGAGACTCACTTCAGTTTGAGATAACCGAAACACACACGCGTTGCTGCTATCGGGTTCCTCACACTAAAACATCCAAATTTTTCTTAATTAATAATTAGGACAATTTCCCATAATTCAAGGTCCTATTCATATCTCCTCATAACAACGGTTAAAAGACAATTTTACCCTTCCTAATGTTGGCCCAAAAAGCAAGTCCCAAACCCAAAATGACTCAAGGCCCAGAAATAGCCCAAAATCCATTCAGGTGCATACACCCAACGACCAACCTGGTATGCCCAACATACAACGTTTAAGCCCAAGTTCATCTCCAAACCCCTTAACTCCTTAAGAAAACATGTATAACTTCCAGATCTGATTCTTATGGAACTTTCTAAGCCATAAAGTTCCTGACTTTATGACTTTGCATGGCTTAACGGTGTCTAACCTAAATCCCTAAATCTCTAACTTCATCAAAAGACCACCAACTCATGCATGGAATGAATAGAAGGACCAATCTCACCTTTTTTTTTGGTTCCCAATAACTCCATAATGCATAAAGTTTCCAACTTTGTCCATTAGAATGGTCCAAACAACCAATATCTAGTCTTTAAGTATCATAGGGACCAAAAGTGCATATTTTCAACTTAATCCATTAATTCCATGTCTCTAACCTTTAGATCTGACTCAATATGATGTTTAGATGGATAAAGTTTCCAACTTTATCAATAACAAGGTCACAAACATTCAAGATCTAAACTTTATGCACTAAAGTGGACAAAAGCTCATAACACCCAAGACTAGCTAGATCTATCAAATGCATCATCAAGATTCATGATTTATACCTTTAGAAGAAAGATCAAGGTGAATAAGGTATGGATCTACAAGCTCCAAAACAAGCAACACTTCTCCAAGGAATTCTTCTTCCAAATGCACCCAAAATCAACCAAAAATCACTCAAAGGCCCAATATCCTTTTAAATGGGGCTAGGGTTTTGAATTTAGGGTTAGAGGGGATGGAGGTTGAAGATAAGGAAGGTTGGAAATGAGTTATGGTCTTTAAATAGGGTCCACAACCCAAAATTAGGGTTTGCATCTAACCTACATAGGCCCATCGTACTCTAGGTACGTCCGACATACTGGGTTTGTCATCTGCGATCATTCCTGCGTAGTACGCCCTGTATGCCCAGCATACTTGCCTTACCCCAAAATCTTCGTAACTTCAATTGGCCATAACTTCTTCGTTCCAACTCCATTTTCGATGATCCTTATATACACGGAAAGGTATTAAGGAGATCTACAACACTACGTAATTACTTTTGACTTAAAACACATTGAACTAAAATCCTTAATTCATGAAAGGTCTGGACCATCACTTTTACAATTATATCATTGGGCTCCAAAGCACAACCCGAACTCTCGGATCACATAATCTGCATTAACCACATCCAAATGGATCTAAGAATCTCTTTCCCTAAAGCCTAAATCCTTATGATACTTGATCTTTGGGTTATGACCCCAAATTATGAAACAACTCGAAACAGGGTTTTACACACCACCACTACCATCACCCACCATCACTACCACCGTTGCCACCACCACCACCACCATCACTACCACATCTGCCTCTGACACGACCACCATCACCACCACCACCACCACCACCACCATCGCCAGCACCACTACCACTATCTTCGCCACCACTACCACTACCATCACCTGTCACCACCAGAACTACCATCGTCGCCATCACCACTACTATCACACACTACTACTACCATTGTCACGACTACCACTACCATCACTACCACTGCCGATGCAAGCCTAGCTACCTTGAGATGCGACTTTTTATTAAATTGTGACTACTTTCCCAACATGAAGACCACGATGCGCCAATTCTCACTGCGTGTCGTGGAAAATATTTTCTTGTGGTTGACGTTCCAGATTTTTACAGAGACCACGTAGTGGCCTTTTATTTGCCATGGTGTGGAAAACTCTTTGCTTACGATTGATGTTCCAGAGACCACGCCATGTCCAAAAACTTGCCACAATATGGAAATGCCCCAATCAAATTTTCGAGCTATGAAGATTAGTTGTTCGCCTACCTTTATGCCAAGAGTCCACCAATTTCAGCAATGATGTTCAATTCCAGGAGTGTTCCAGCAGAAAAATTGAAGCTAGTATTAACAACCAACCCACGACAATCATCTGATCTCATGACTACATAACCAAGGCGAGTTTGTTTATTTTCTCCCTCTTGAATATTATGTTCTTTTATTGTTTAAGCAAGCAACAAGGACATTGCATCATTTAAGTGTTGGGGTAGAGTTTGAATATATGAATGCAAGCTTATTGATAAAAATTGAAAAAAATGACTATGATTTTAAAAAAAAATTATTAGAAAGATATGAAATAATAATCTAAAAATTGAATCTAGCTAAAAATTGTTATGTTGAAATCTAGGTTCTAGGTGTTGTGTGGGACGATCTGATGCGAGTTTCAATGTTTATTTCAGCCAATATATGTTATCGTGGATTTGTGGCTTCCCTATCCTAATGAAATCCTGGTACAAAAACACAATCTTGCTTGGTATGAGGGCCATAATACGTTTAGCATCGTGTACCAGAAATGTAATAGGAGAGCTTATGTAGTCATTGCACTTAGACTAATACCTCTAACCAAAAAGGGTAGAATTTAAGTTCCTTTGATTAAACATATGTGCTTATAGGATTTTTAGTTTTGAGTGAAGAAATAATAATAACTTGGCAACCCTTTTTGTAAAATGCTCTCGCATCTATGACTCGGGTTCCCATGTCCATTCGGAACCCTTCTGATGCTGCCACTGAACTTTGACTAAAGACACCACCTTGTTGCACAAGGTCTTTGTTTTCTGGTCTAGGATTGTTACTGGTATCTCCAAATAATTCAGCTCATCATCAACTTAAATATCCCTAAGGTAATAACTACTGAATCATTAGTCATGCACTTCCGAAGCTACGAATCATGGAAATTGTTGTGGATCTGGTTGAGCTCCTCAGGTGAATCCAATCTGTATGCTACCTTGCCAACCCTGGCTACCACCCGAAACAACACAATATATCCGGGTCCCAACATGCCCCTCTTCCTGAAGCGTTTTAGACCCTTTTACGGTGCTACCTTCAGTAAGACCATGTCCCCGACCTGAAACTCCAAATCGGATCGACGCTAGTCGGCATAACTCTTCTACCAACTCTGAGTTGTCTGAAGTCTCTACCTAATCGTTAGATGAGCTCTGTCATCCAAAGGACTACATCAGTCCTTCCCATGACCCTATAACCAACCCCAACACGTTGGGGTGCGACACTTCCTCCTATAGAGGAGCACGAAAGGTGGCTCACCGATATTGGAGTGGTAGTTGTTGTTGTACGAAAACTTAGCTAAGGGAAGGTAGGAGTCCCAAATCCCACCAAAATCAATGTTACAAGCTCTCAACATGTCCTCAAGTTTATGTATGGTCCGCTCACTCTGACCGTCCTTCTGCGGATGATAAACGGTGATGTGATTCAACCTCATACCCAGTTCCTCGTTGAACTTCTGCCAGAAATGAGATGTGAACCTAACATCTTGATCAGATATAATGGTGACTAGAATACCATACCGAACAACAATCTTGCGCACATACAAATCGGCCAATTTCTCGACCGATGTGCCTTCGCGGATAGCTAAGCAATGGTCACTCTTGGTCAACGGATCCAATATCACCCAAATTTCACTATGCCTCTTAGTCATACAAGGTAATTTAGTGATGAAATCCATAGTAATATGTTCCTATTTCCACATGGGAACCTCCAGTGGCTGCAACTTGACATGAAATCTTTGGTCTTCGGCCTTGACCATCCGACATGTGAAGCACCTCTCCACATACCATGCTATCTCCCTCTTCATGCATGGCTAACAGTAGCTAATCCTCAAATCCTGGTACATCTTGATGGCTCTAGGGTGTATCGAAAACCTGGACTTGTGTGCCTCCTCCAATACAATCTATTTGATCCCACCAAAATCTACCACCCAAACCCTTCTGTACTGGGTCAATAATCCATGACTGTCAGTAGCAAACCTGTCTATCTCACCCCTAAGCCTCTCCTGCTTCTAGTTTTCCTTCTTGACTCCCTCGGCCCGAGCCTCCTTAATCAAATCCAATAATGATGAATCAATCGAGATGCTAATACATATGCCTTTAGTCGCAGAACTAGCCATCTTGCAGGTCAAAGCATCATCCACCACATTGGCTTGCCTGGGATGATACATAATCTCACAATCATAATCCTTGACCACGTCAAGACACCTATGCTATCTCATATTCAGATTTGGATGATCCCTGAGATATCTCAAACTCTTACGATTCGCGTAGATAGTACATTGAACCCCATACAAGTAATGACGCCAAATCTTGAGAGCAAACACCACTGCCCCCAAGTCCAAATCATAAGTCGGATAACGGACCTCATGCGGATTCAGCTGTCGAGAAGCATAAGCATTAACTCTACTATGTTGCATAATCACTACGCCTAAACCCGTGATGGATGCATTACAAAATAACAAAAAATCCTCAACACCCTTAGGGTGGGTCGACACTAGGGCCTCAAAAAATTTCCGTCTCAGTGTCTCGAACGTCACCTACTTCTCAGGGCCTCAATGGAAATCCACGCTCTTCCTCGTCAGACGAGTGAGGTGTACTACAATCTTGGAGAAGTCATGAATAAATCTCCGACAATACCCTGCTAAACCCAAGAAGCTCCTGATCTCTGAGGGAGAATTTGGAACCTCCCACCGCATCATGGCCTCAATTTTGGCCGGATCGACCAAAATCTTGTTTTGGTTAATGAGGTGTCCTAAGAATTGGACCTCTCGTAACCAAAACTCACACTTTGAGAACTTGGTGTACAACCGTTCTCGCCTCAAAACTCCTAGAGGCTCTCGTAGGTGCTCCTCATGCTACTCCCTGGTCTTGGAATACACCAACAGATCATCAATGAAAACAATAATTCATCGATCGAGCATCGACATGCATACTCAATTCATCAAATCCATAAATGCCGCATGCGCATTAGTGAGTGTAAAGGGCATCACCACAAACTCTTAATGACCATAACGAGTCTGAAACATGGTCTTCTCCACGTCCTTATCTCTAACCCTCATCTGATGATACCCTAACCTCATATCGATCTTGGAGAACCAAGATGCACCCTGCAATTGATCGAAGAGGTCGTCAATCTGCAGAAGGGGATAATGGTTCTTCACCGTCAAGTTGTTCAAATCTCGTTAATCAAAGGCACATTCGGTGTGAACCATCTTTTTTCTTGACGAATAAAATCGATGCTCCCCACGACGAGCTTCTTGGTCTAATAAATTGTTTGCCCAATAGCTCCTGGTGCTGAGAGGACAACTCCTGCATCTCTGGTGGTGCCAATTGGTACGACGGCTTAGCAATTGGGGCCGCACCCGGAACCAAATCAATCTTGAACTCGACCTGCCTCTCCAGACGCACACCATGGAACTCCTCCGGGAACACATCAGTAAATTCTATGACAAATAGCACATCTTAAACTGAAACATGCTTCCCAACTCGGGCATCAACCACATAAGCAAGGTAACCCATACACCCATGCTAAATATATTGTCGAACTCCGACAACAAAACAAAAGGCTGATCCTAATCTAGTACCCTCACCATAAATAACTAGTTCTCCCCCACTTAGGGTTCAGACTACTACCAGCTGACGCTCCCAATCGATCATAGCCCTGAATCTACTCCGCCAGTCCATCCCTGCAATCACACATACATTTCCCATGGGAATAGGGATCAGATCAATCGAGTAAGGCATCCTAAAAATCTCCAAAACATAATCTCGAAAAACACTCGATGCAGAAATCTCGTGTTCATTGGCGATAGAAACCCGCAATGGACACTCTAGCTCTCCAAGGGTAATATCGAAACCCCTTCTAAAAGACTGAGATACACAGGAATGACTCGCACCCGAGTCGAATAAACCAAGAGCAGACATAGAGTTCACTAAGAAGGTACCTAGCAGAAGCATAAACATAACCATACCATAAAATAATTGACATAATAATAAATGAAAACATACCAGTAACGATGTCCGACGCCGCCCATGCCTACTTCGATGATGTAATACATAGGGTCAACAATTGTAACTTATTTTTAAGTAATGAAGAACAATTATTTGAATATTATATGATTTATGTGAATAATGTGCTACATATGTGCACATAACGATGTAATAAAATAATAATAAAAGTATGTGTCAAAAATAAAATAATAATAAAAGTATGTGTCAAAAATAAAATAATAAATATACCCAATATCTATGAAAAAAATGAAGTATTCGTAACAAGGATTCCAAGGATATAAGGAACGCTGAAATTCAACTTATAACAAAGAATTTATGACCCGTCGAAATTTCACGACTAAACCGACATGACGCAGCGTATCGTAAAATGTGAATTTTTGGTAAACTAATTTTTAGTCTTTGAAATCTTAACGAAAGTCGTAGTATTCATTAAATCAAGAACGTACATATAAAACCTCCAAATCTGACTTTGTTATAAGAAGTTGTGATTTTTAGGGGTGTTCGTTTGGATGGATCGGTTTGATCCGATCCAATCAAGTGAATCCAAATTGATTTCAGTTTTCAAAATATGGATCCGAATAGTCCAAACCAAAATTTAAATCCGATCTGATCCGATCCAATTACCATTCGGTTGGATCGGTTTTTATAATTCGGTTTTCAAAAACCGAAACATTTTAAAACGACATATAATTATAATATTTCACAAGCAGCAAAAACTAATTATTTAGTTGTCATTTGAAATTTATAAACAACTAATTAGAAGATATATTATAGTTAAATATTTTATAGGTAGAAAACTTTTGAGAGAAAATGCATATTAATGTTTTTTTATCGGGTGAAATGTTTTGAACTTATTTGAAAAAATAAATTACAAAATTAATAAATAACTATAGATATATATTATAAATAGATAAATAGTAAATATTTATTCGGTTTTTTTGGACTATTCGGTTCTTATTTTATAAACCAAAACCAATCCGAAATCCAAAATAATAATTCGGTTTTATCGAAAACCAATCCAAAAATCCGAATATCTGAACCAAATAGTCCAATCCAAATTGTCCAATTGGATAATTCGGTTTTATCCGAATAATGAACAGCCCTAGTGATTTTTTTAAGATTTGGCATAAGAGTATGTAGCCTAGAAATCGAATTTTAGATCGATTGATTTTTAGCCGAAACAATCTAAAACAGAATCGAAGATCTCGTTAGGAGCTCAACGATATAAAGACAGTCGAAAGCGGACGTCGGATGAAAAAGTTATGAATTTTTAACGAACTTTAACTGTCTAAGCCTGTTAAAATATAACTCTACAGATAAAGTCAAAATTAGCCGACGGAGTCTAAACAAAAGTTGTAGATCCCGTCGATACCTACGTGTGTAATTTAGAAGATATCTAATTTATGGGTTAAGTTTCGATGCTGACACGTGGCGAGATCTCAACCCCACCTTTTTCCCCATGGCTTCGTATGCGTTGCCGACACATGGAGCTGGTACGCCTACCGTAGGGCTTGGTACGCCCCGCGTACCATGAACTCCCAACGTACATCTTAGTTACGCCCCACATAACCTGTATCCCCAGCCTATAAATAGAGGCATAAATCACCTATTATCTTTACACCTTTCCAATTCTCTTCTCCCAAATACCCCCAAACCTTCTAAGTTTTTCCCTAACACTTCCCAAGTGTTTGAAGCAAGTTCGGGGCGCCAGAAGGCTCCGAGAAGAAGAGCTTTTGCCTCAAAAGTTCTGCTCGTGCAGAACCCGGTTCCTCACTAAACCCCCTTGTAAGTGATTTATGATTACCATACTTTAAGTATAACTTATGTTTAAGTTTATTATCATTATTATGAACCTATAAACAAGATTTATCAGTGATTCAAAGTCGTTATACTGATTGATCTACTTATGGGGATGATGTCTAGGCTGTGATTTAGTGAGGTGTTTAAAGTGGGCTTTCCAAACAGTATACTTCGTATACCAAATGGACCCTACCTCCGATATGATCCTACCTGGTTGTTCATTACTTGATAGATCATGAAGTAGACTTTGAGTTAATAATGAATCTATACTAATAATTATTCGCAATAAATATTAGACTAAAATCTAGTAATAATGATACTAGGTTTCATGGAAGGAAAAGAAAATTGTTAGAAGTGAAGCGCTGCCAAAATTTCGAGTCTTCACTTTAACAAGTGAGTGGATAGTTACTTTCATCTTACACATAGACATGAAGTATTTAATATAAATTATGTGTTATACATGTATATTATCCATGTTCTTGATATCTATGTTTGATGAATGATGTATACATGTTTTTACTTCATTTAAATTGTATATGTATTTTATACATATCAATATGTTGGGGAAAGATGGGTAGATGAAAAAGATGATGAGAGATGAAACAAAATGATGAGAGACATTGGTGTTGAAAGTTGACCCAATCATCTAGCGGAGTATAGATGACAACCACAGACTATTCTAGATAGTCTAGTGGAATGCTAGCAGGCTTGCAATCTATAGGTGTTTGTGAACGACGTGTTCACCCGGTGTACTCCATCCCCCTCATGGTTGCCTTACTGACATATATTGCTGAGGAATCCCCTAAGCAATATTGTCTTCATGACGATGATCCTTAGGCTAGGTCCCTTAAATTAGATGCTTTAGGGACAGAAAGTGAGGATAACCAGAATGGGTAATCGGGTTGAATGATTTGATGAAATTAAAGAAGTTAATTATTGTGTGTTGAAAACCTTATGTGCTCACTAGACTCCCAAGTCTGACCACTTAGTTTCTCGTATTACAGGTAGTGGCAAAAGAGTACAAGAGTGTTGATCTATTGAGAGATCTATTGATTATAGGACATTAGAATAATAGATATTTGTAAGGCTTGTAGTATTTCTGTTTATGCTTATGCATTATATTAACAATGACATTCCAACGTTTTTAATATACTTAAAATACATTTCTTTGGAAATGCTTTGATAATATCTTTATCATATTTTTGGGAACAAATTCCGCAACATATTTCTTCAAAACTATACATTGATTTTTAAATAATGCATAAACAAAACGGTCTTTTCTGGAAGTGAAAGTGGGGACATCATAGTTGGTTTTAGAGCATTAGTTTAAGCGAACTAGGAATTTGTAGGATTTCTAGACTTAAACTTAGAATGCAAAGCGATGATTGTGAGATGCGTGTCAGATATACATAGACACGAGTAGTAGCTTATTTTTGGAACGATGCCTAAATTTCTTTTATGTGCTAAATGATTTATGTTATTATTTGATCGGATCTATGGTCTATTGCCGACCAGATCTGGAAACTTTATGTGTTCATATTTCCAAAAGTTCGATTACGATATTAGAACTTGCATGTAACTTTTCGGAGAAACATGGAGGATTTAAACGTCTATCATAAATAAAGATTTAAATTCTCTTGCTTTGGTGTATAGATCGACATGGCGAGAACCTGAAGCAGATTCGGAAACGCTAATGGAAATACTAATGCTAATCAACAACCTGTGATTGAGCGTGCACCTGAGATAGCAGCTGCACCCGAGCCAATCACGCTGATAGGAGTACAAGTAATGATGCAAATGATGTTGTATCGTCAGATAGAAGAGACTAGGTGTCTACTTCAACAGAATATGGATGAACCTATTGTACCCATCGTACAACCTGAACTGAACATTGAACAGCCAGGGGAAGGAAAATTCAACTTTCAGTCAAGATGAGCCGCGTATGGTTAGAAGAAACTAACACAATGGAGGGAATGACGGACGTGGATGTAAGTACAAGGATTTCATGGCATCCAAGCCACCGAGTCTTTCTGGAAGCTCAACACCGGTGGAAGTCATGAATTGGATCTCCGAGATGGAGATGATGTTTGAAAGTTGCGACATCAGCAACAAACAGAAGACCGCTCTCACGGTTACACTGTTGAAGACTGGGTTATTAAGCTGGTGGAAGCTACTAGCTGATACCATGACAAAGGGAGAAGCTAGCAAGATGTCTTGGGAAGATTTTTAGTGCAACTAAAAATGCAGTACTCCTCTGAGCAGGATCTGCTAGAGATCAAAAACGAGTTTCAAAACCTAAAGAAGGGAAGAATGAGCATCACCGAGTATGTTGCAAGTTTTACGGAGAAAATGAAGCTTATTCCTTATTTAGTTCCAACTAAACTCTCCAAGGTCAACAAGTTTGCCAATGGATTACCAACAGACTTTGGTCCAATGGTCAAACAAGCAACCATCTTGAAAGCCTCCTTCTGGGTAGCTAAGAATGTTGAGACCCAGATAAGGGAGAAGGGTCTGAGAGAACTGAGGTAGGAGAGAAAAGGAAGTTTGATGGATCTTCAAGGTCCAACAATAAAAGAAAATTCTCAAAGTCTGGTTTCAAAAAGTTTGAAGGAGGAGGAGGTGAAGCAAGATGGTGTGATATGTGCAAAAAGAAACACTTTGGAAAATATGGCGAGGAGGTGACTTGTTTCAAGTGTGGAAATTCTAGGCATTATGCCAATCAGTGCACATTCAACAAGAAGGTGTGTTTCAGATGCAATGAATAAGGGCATATTTCTATGGACTACCCAAAGAAAAAGGAGGAAGTAAGGCCTAATGTTCTGCCGAGGCCAAAGGCAAGGGCATTCCAGATGACCTTGGAAGCAGCAAGGGATGAAGCAAATGTCGCTTCAGGTACCTTTCTTTTAAATGGATTGCCTGCCAATATATTGTTTGACTCTGGAGCAAATTACTCCTTTATATCACATAAATTTGGTGGATGACTAGCATTGCCTGTAGATAAACTTTATAATGCTCTAGTTGTAGAAGTTGCCAGTGGCAAATTCATACCTGTTAGCGATTGCATTAAAAAATCATCATCAACTTGAACGGGAATAAATTCCATGAAGAGTTGTTGCCCATTGAGTTGAACGGTTTCGACATCGTACTGGGAATGGATTGGCTTAGTGCAAACAATGCCGAGATACTATGCAGGAAAAAGATTGTGAGAGTAAACCCACCAGGAAAAGAGTCATTTATGGTGCACGGGGACAAACATAGAGTAAGCTCTGGAATCATTTCCCTGATGAAAGCCAGAAAATGTTCGTCAAAAGGATACACATCATACTTGGTATTTGTGATCGATGGAAAGAACGAGAAGAAAGAGATATAAAGAATACTAGTGGTGTGTGACTATCCAGAAGTTTTTCCCAAAGATCTTCCTGGATTTCTCCTTGATAGACAAGTAGAGTTTCAAATAGACTTGTTGTCAGGATCGACGCCAATAGCGAAAGAACCATACCGATTAGCACCAACAAAGATATAGGAGCTTATGATGCAACTTCAGGAGTTGTTGGACAATGGTTTCATTAGACCTAGTTTATCACCCTGGGGAGCTCCGATATAATTCGTAAAGAAGAAGGATGGGAGCATGAGGATGTGCATAGACTATAGAGAGTTGAACAAGGCAACGGTAAAGAACAAGTATCCATTACCATGGATTGACGACCTATTCGATTAGCTACAAGGTTCGAGCTATTTCTCAAAGATCGATCTTAGGTCAGGATATCATTAGCTGAAGGTGAGAGAGCAAGATATTGAGAAGATCTCGTTCAGAACAAGATACGGACACTATGAGTTCTTGGTTATGTCATTTGGAATAACCAATGCTCCAGTAGCATTTATGGATTTGATGAACAAAGTTTGTAAACCATTCCTCGATAAATCCATACTAGTGTTCATAGATGACATTTTGATTTACTCAAAGAGCCAGTAGGAGCATGGAAAGCACTTATGAGAAGTATTGGAAGTTTTAAAGAAGGAGAAGTTGTATGCAAAGTTCTCCAAATTTGATTTTTGGATTCGAGAAGTCCAATTCTTGGGTCATTTGGTTAACCAAGAAGGAATAATGGTCGACCAAGCAAAGATTGAAGTTGTGATGAAATGGGAACGACCAAAAAGTCCCACTGAGATTCGAAGCTTTATGGGATTAGTTGGATATTACCAAAGGTTTATCCAAGGCTTTTTTATAGCTACTCCATTGACAGCTTTGACCCATAAAGGAGCTACATATACATGGGCTGAGAAATATGAAGAAGCATCCGAGAAATTAAAGTAGTTGTGTGAAGCACCGATTCTTTATTTACTTGACAGAGTTGAAGACTTTGTAGTCTATAGCGATGCATCTGGAGTTGTGTTAGGTTGTGTTCTGACTTAAAGAGATAAATTAATAGCATATACATCTTGAAAATTGGAAAAGCACGTGAAGAACTACCACACTCATGATCTGGAGTTGGCAGTGGTAGTATTCACATTACAGATATGGAGGCATTATCTTTATGGCACAAAGTGCAAACTCTTCACCCATCATAAAATTCTCCAGTATCTCTTTAATACAAAAAAAATAATTGAATATGAGACAACGACGTTGGCTAGAGTTACTCAAGGATTATGACTGCGAGATACTTTACCACCCTGGTAAAGCAAATGTCGTAGATGATGTTCTAAGTCAAAAAGTAGACCAAGAAAGAAAAAGGCCAAGATCATTAAGAATAGAAGTTATCTCAACGATTGTGGAAAACATTAAGAAAGCTCAAGAAGAGTCTTTGGAGAAAAATGACCGAAATGAAGAACGTTTAGGCAAAATGTTGGTGTTCGGTACAAATAGTCAAGGGTTGAAGGTATTCTAATATAGGATTTGGGTACCTAAGATGTAAGGAATAAGAGACCTTCTAATGGAAGAAGCTCACAAGACCATGTACTCGATTCATCCCGACAGCACTAAGATGTATAGGGATCTGATACCCTACTACTGGTGGCCGACGATGAAGCTTGATGTTGCAAAATATGTGGAAGATTATGTAACATGTGCGAGATTTAAAGCACAACATCAGAAACCATATGGGAGTTTAGAACCTTTACCTGTACCCATGGGTAAATGGGAAGACATCACTATGGATTTTGTGACTAAACTGCCCAGGACGAAGAACGGTCACGACATGATTTGGGTAGTCATGGATCATATCACAAAGAGTGCACACTTCATAGCAGCCAGTGAGAGGTGTGTTGGATTAGTGTCTAAGTCCATAACTATTTTGGTATGTACCTGACCCGATTATGAGCATGGTCCTTTTGGGTTGCCTTCACCATAGCAATATGTAGGATGAATTAAGAAGAGAAAGGTTTAATTATGATTTATTAATATATTATGAGAATAATATATTAAAGGAGAAATCATATTGTTTAATTAATATTAGTCAAGAGTTAATTGATAATTAATTCTGTGGCTAAAAGAGATTAATTAAATATAGGGGACTAGACTGCAGTTATTGGATAATTGAGTTATTGGGCTAAGGAATGCTAAAGGAACATGGGGTGAACGAAATTATGATGGGAGCCCATCATATTTTCGTTCATGGCCTTATCCAAAAGGTTCCATGGGCTGCTTAGAGTTTAAGCTGTCAATTAGGGTTTTGACTGAAACCCTAGCAGCCCACACAAGTATATAAAGGACCCCTTAGGCCCCAAAAACGGGGGTAACTAAATCCTTAGGGTTTCTAGACTTTTTTGGGTTTCTCCTCTCTTCTCCTTCTTCACCTAGTTGCTTAGTGGTGTTTGTGACTCCATTAGAGGTGCAACACTTGGGGCACTAAGCTTTTGAAGCCAATCAAAGCAAGGAATTGATTGTTATTGCAATATAACAATCAAAGGTAATTACTAAACCCTTATTTCAGTTCTTATATGATAGATCTAGGGTTTATAGCTTTGGATATTCAATTGCATGTTCATTAGACAAACTAGATCCAAAAGCTATTAGGGTTTGCATGTACACCATAGGATTGATGATTTGCTCAAAACCCATCAAGGTGGTCAATGGATAAGGTTGCAAATGCTTACATGAAGGAGATAGTAAGACTTCATGGTGTTCCATTAACCAATGTATCGGATCATGACAGTCGTTTCACATCAAGATTTTGGAAGAGTCTAGAAGAGGAAATAGGTACAAAGTTGTGTTTAAGTACAGCCTACCCATCCGCAGATTGATGGTCAGAGCGAAAGGAAAATTCAACATTGGAAGATATGTTAAGAGCATGTACCCCTAGAATTTCAAGGAAACTGGGATGAGCATTTACCCCTGGTAGAGTTTTCCTACAACAATACTTACCATTCAAGCATTAAGAGGGCACCTTATCGAGCATTGTACGAAAAAAAGTGTCGTACGCCGTCTTGTTGACTTGAGGCTGGAGAAAAAGTAGTTTATGGGTCCCGAAATAGTCCATCAGACTGCTGAAAAGCTAAAAGTGATTAGAGAAATGATATTAGCAGCTCAGGATCACCAAAAGAGCAATGCTGACAAAAAGCGACGACCAATGACATTCGAAGTTGGAGATTCGGTATTGCTCAAAGTCTCACTGTGGAAGGGACTTGTAAGATTTGGAAGGAGGGGAAAGTTGAGTCTAAGATTATTGGACCATTCAAGGTTCTTTAGAGGATTGGGAATGAAGCTTACAAGCTGGAATTGCCAGAGGAACTGGATGGTATTCATAACACTTTCCATGCGTGTTATTTGAGGAAGTATACGGGAGAAGTTCCCGATATAATTCCACTTTCGAAGTTAAAGATGGATGAAAATAAGAGGTTAATCGAAGAGCCTGAAGCAATTGTTGACCGTAAAACAAAGAAGTTACGACGTAAGATGGTCGAATTAGTGCTTGTGTGATGGAAACATGCGAATGGGCCAAACCTCACATGGGAAACAGAGAGTGACATGATGAGTCGCTATCCACATATGTTTGCTGATGCATGATTCCAAAACGGAATCATCCTAAGGAGAAGAGAATTGTAACGCCCACATTTCTGGCTATGCATTAATAGTATGATATAATAGTTAGGGTCAACAATTGTAACATATTTTGAAGTAATGAAGATGAATTATTTGAGTATCATGTGATTTATGGGTTACATATATGCTTAAAACGATGTAAAAAAATAATAATAAAAATATGCATCAAAAATAAATTAATAAATAGACCCAATATCAATGAATAAAGCTGAAGTATATGTAACAAGGATTTCGAGGATATAAGGAACACTAAAATCCGACTTATAACGAAGAAGTTATTACCGTCGAAGTTTCACGACTAAACCGCGACAACGTCGCGTGTCGTAAAAAGTGAATTTTTGATAAAGTACTTTTTAGCCTTAGAAATCTAAACGAAAGTCGTAGTATACTTTAAACCAAGAACGTACATAAAAAGAACGTCCAAATCTGACTTCGTTAGAGGAAGTTGTGATTTTTCTAAGATTTGGTATAACAGTATGCAGTCCAGAAATCGAATTTTAGATCGGTCGATTTTTAGCCAACACAATCTAAACGAGGATCGAAAATCTCGTTAATAGGAGCTCAACAATATAATGACAGTCAAAATCGAAAATCTCGTTAACGGACTTTAACTGTCTAAGTCTGTTAAAATATAACTTTAAAAATAAAGTCAAAATTAGCCGACGGAGTCTAAACTAAAGTTGTAGATCCCGTCGCTACCTATGAATAGATATAAAGAACATAAAAAATGGAACTCGTATGCGATAGTTATGGAATTTAGAAGAAAATTAATTTATGGGTTAAGTTCCGAAGCTGACACGTGGTGAGATCTCAACCCCACCTTCTTTCACACGGCTTCGCATGCGACGCTGACACATGCAGCTGGTACGCCCAACGTAGCTCTGTGTACGCCCCATGTACCGTGTACGCCCAACGTACAAGGTATGCTCTGCGTAACTTGTTTCCTCAGCCTCTAAATAGAGGCGCAAATCACCCATTTTCTTCACACCTTTCCAATTCTCTTCTCCCAAATACCCCAAACCTTTTTAGTTTTTCCCTAGCACTTCCTAAGTGTTAGAAGTGAGTCCCAGAGCGCCAGAAAGCTCCAAGAAGAAGAGCTTTCATCTCAGAAGTTCTGCCAGCGCGAAGCCTGGTTCCTCGCTAAACCCCCTTGTAAGTGAGTTATGCTTATCCTACTTTAAGTATAACTTATGTTTAAGTTCATTATCATTATTATGAACCTATAAACAAGATTTATCAATGATTCAAAGTCATTATACTGATTGATCTACTTACGAGGATGATGTCTAGGCTGTTATTTAGTGAGGAGTTTAACGTGGGCTTTCCAAACAATATACTACGTATACCAAACAGACCCTACCTCAGATATGATCCTAGCTGGTTGTTCCTTACTTGATAGATCATGAAGTAGACTTTGAGTTAATAATGAATCTAGACTAATAATTTGTCTCAACAAATACTATACTAAAATCTAGTAATAATGATATTAGGTTTCGTCGAAGGAAAAGAAAATTGTTAGAGGTGAAGCGTTGCCCAAATTTCGAGTCATCACTTTAACAAGTGAGTTCAGAGTTACTTTCATCTTACACATAGATATGAAGTATTTAATATAAATTACGTGCTATACATGTATATTATCTATGTTCTTGATATCTGTATTGGATGAACGATGTATACATGTTTTTACTTGATTTAAATTGTATATGTATTTTATACCTATCAATATGTTGGGGAAAGATGGGTAGATGAAATAGATGATGAGAGATGAAATAAAATGATGAGAGACCTCGATGTTGAAAGTTGACCCAGTCATCAAGCGGAGTATAGATGACGATCACATACTATTCTAGACAGTCTAGTGGAAGCCAAGCAGGCTCGCAACCTGTAGGTGTTTGTGAACAATGTGTTCACCAGGTGTACTCCATCCCCATGATGGTTGCCTTACTGATATATATTGCTGAGGAATCCCATTAGCAATATTGTCTTCATGATGATGATCCTTAGGCTAGGTCCCTTGAATTTGATGCTTTAGGGACAGAAAGTGGGGATAATGGGAACGGGTAATCGGGTTGGATGATTTGATGAAATTAAAGAGCTTAATTATTGTGGGTTGAAAAAAACCTATGTCCTTACTAAGCTCCCAAGCCTTACCCACTAAGTTTCTTGTATTACAAGTAATGGAAAAAGAGCACATGAGTGTTGATCTGATGAAAGACCTATGGATTATAGGCCAATAGAATAATAGATATTTGTAAGGCTTGTACTATTTCTGTTTATGCTTATGCACTGCATTGAAAATGACATCCCAACGTTTTTAATATAATTAAAATACATTTCTTCAGAAATGCTTTGATAATGTCTTTATCATACTTTTGGGAACAAATTCTGGAACATATTTCTTCAAAATGATACTCTGATTTTTAAATAAAGCATACACAAATCAGTTTTTTATGATCGTGAAATTAGGGATGTTACACTTGGTATCAGAGCATTAGTTTAAGTAAACTAGGAATTTGTAGGATTTCTAGACTTAAACTTAGAATGTTAAGCGATGATTGTGATATGCGTGCCTGCTATATATAGTCACGAGCACTAGCTTATTTTAGGAACGATGCCTAAATTGCTTTTATGTGCTAAATGATTTATGTTATTATTTGATCGAATCTATGGTCTATTGCTAAAATTGAGGATGTCACACATTTCTTGCCACATTTGTGGCATCCAAAATAAGATCGGAAAGCACCATCATGAACCTTGCCGCACTTTCCATAAGTGAGGCCCCCTGACCCCCAGATCTCAACTCAGCAACCTTGAACCACTTCGCCGCAGGCTGCGTATGCACTGGAGTCTGCCTCTGCTCCCTTACCTGGAGCTCCATCTCAATCTCCCGCTTCCTTGCGGCTTCCTAAAGCTCCAAAAGTTTACCATAGCGCTGAGTGGACATGAACTGGAGGATGTCTATCTTGATCATGCTCAAGTACCAGGTCATCTGAGCTTGCTTAGAAGCAACAAACTCAGGATAGAAAAGAGCCCTATCAGTAAACATATTGGTGATCTTAGTCACCGACTCAGTCCCATTCCTCAGATCCAAATACTCAAGAGCCAACCTCTCCCTCTCCACCAATGGAACATACCTCATGTGAAATATCTCAGAGAACTGCTCCCATGTGACAGCAACCCTCTGCTCAGGAGTGTACGATCCAGTGACCAACCTCCACCAGTCCTTCGCCCCTGACCGTAAAAGGTTCAGGGCGCACTTGACCTTCTGGTCAGCAGGGCAGGAGCATGTAAACAAACACCCCTCAACATCAGACAACCACCTCATTGCAATGATCGAGTCCTAAACTCCATTAAACACCGGGGGATTCGTATTATCGAAGTCCCAGTATTGGGAAGCTCTCTCCCTATGAATCCCCACTGTTGCAATAGCCGTGGTAGCTGCAACAACAACAGCCTCAGAAAGTGCAGCATAATGATCGTCGAAAAGCTCAATCATGGCGGTCTTAAAAGACCCAAACAACTTCAGAATTGATCCACTGACAACGGTAACCACCTTAGAATAAATCATCTCCAGAATCTAATCCTCGGTCCACCCTAACCTATCTTGGCCACCCACTCTGACTCCTGAACCTGATCCCCTCGTGAGCACCATACTAAAAAAACAGAATATATCAGACAAGATGCATTTCATGCCATACAAGTTATTCTAAAGTATAGGAAACCCTGGGGGTCGTGACTTCCTTGCTACATGTACGGGTCCTGTCCTTTTGGTAGTACAGGAACATACTACCTTCCACACCTACCCGTATTTTTCTTAGAGGATCATCAAAACTGCAATAACAACACAACTCCTAGGATACACATACATACTATCCTCGCACCCAAGATAATGGCTAGACATTCCTCAAATGGTCGGCTGCTCACACCTAAACTCATCCATGAAACTTTCACCAACCCTGAAACACTCATGTATGCTAATCATACATAACATTGGATCCTATAGACAGTCGGATACTTGATTCTACTCTAAGCCCACAACTATATAAGGAATAGGAAATAAGGCTAAACCAAACATTCTCAGGCTATAAAATCTTAGTTATGTACAAATATGATGCATCTACTAAGCAACTACAATAATGATGTCAGTTTCATACAAGAACTAACCCTAGGCTATCAGGTATCATATATCAGGTAATTCTATCACACAGTTCTTGAAGATTCCTAGCCTATCACTAGCATGCAGTTCTACCATAAACATAATATCAATTACAGTGTGGGTAATTTGGGGTATACTTTCTTGCTCCAGTTGATCGTACATGTCGCATCCTTCCTTGGTTACTTTTGAAAACCATTTTAAAAATTTTCAATTCCCTAGTTTGAGTCTGGATTCACACAAATGTTCACCCAATTCTCTCATACCAAGGCTCAGATACCAACTTGGAACCTCCCAAAAATCATAAAAATTAAAATTTTCAATAACAGCCATTATCCATAATTGTTTACAAGAAAATCTATTGTTTTAAAAGTAAAATCATATAAGAGTGCCCCAAAATTCAATATCATGAAAATAGGAAGATGTGCATGATCAGACCTTCGCTTTCCCACGATCCTCTGAAGTACCTGGAACAATAAACTAAAACTGTAAGCCAAAGCTTAGTGAGTTCCCCCAAAGTACCATCATACAACATAACAAACAAAGCATGCAAATATGAGCCATCAGCCTGAATGGACTGCCTCGCAGGACCTAAAGCCAATCTGGAGTGATCTACGGGCCTTCGGCCTAACTGGATCGCCTCGCAGGGCCTACAGCCTATCCGAACCGCCCCGTGTGTCTTGGCCTTCAACACAAAGTAGGACCAATTCAACCCAACCATAATATGTCAACATATGTAACAAACAAACATAAACACGGAACCATCAAATACAGATAACCATATATATCCACTAATTAATCATATACCAGCATAAAACTACCTATAACCATGATACATAATCTAGTTGACAGGCATTGGTGCCTTCGACCCATGAGTACTGTGAGGAAAACTCACCTCTCAATCCAAACAAAAGCTAAATAAATCTCTTCTCCGAAAACCGACTCTACCCGCCACCTATTATTCGAGACATTACCCAACTTAAAATTAATATCAAATTTCCCAAAACACCCTTTGGTTAAAATTGGTCAAACTCAACAAACCAACCGAGTCAACCCAGCCGAGTCGACCTAGCCTCGCACACGGGGCGTACACCGTTTGACCGAGGAGTCAGGACGTAGATTGCATACGCACAACATACCATTTGGTACGCCCAGCGTACGCACCTAGTTAGCACCTTATCAATAAGAGCTTAATGCATCAAGAATTTCCGTCTAAAACCATATATGTGCCTAAAATAACATTATAAGTCATAAAGTTTCCAGCTTTATGACTTTGCATGGCTAGAAGTGCTTAATAGCAACAAACTTTAACTTCTTAATCCATTAGGACATCTTATCACATGCATGGGGAAGACCTAAGAGCCAAGATCACATTTTTATGCTCCTAGACGTCTCAAAACATCTGAAAAGACAACTTATATGGGCTAGAGCATGCCAAACGCATAAAGGTCAAGACTTGGGACCAAAATGCTCCATGAATCAAGACTAACAATATGTAAGGAAATGTAAGCCAAGTTAAAGACTTTATACCTCTAAATTATGCCAAAAGATGATGTTATTCTGGATCTAAAAAGTCCCCGTACTCCAAGGTGTTCTTCTCTTCTTCCTTTCTCCTTCAAGGCTACCAAAACACACACACATACATACACACACACACAAAGCTCAAAAAGGCTCTAGATGGATTAGGGTTTGCTTTGGAAGGTAAAAGTGGGTTGGAGGCTGATGAAGGAATGAGCCTTGGGGAGATAATGTTGCATATAAAGGGTCCAAACCCTAAAAATTAGGGTTTGAGGATCATGCATGTACGCCTCACGTATGCTATGTACGCCCAACGTATGTGACCGCCGACCAAAATTACAAAAATGACACTATGGGTCATTTTGCAACATTTCTCATACACAAGGGCTAAAATACAATTAATCTTCATACTTAGGGTTAAATTGGAAATACCTCATCATCATAATGTTATAATTCTCCCCCACTTGACCTAGACTTTGTCCTCGAAATCCGTTGCTGCGAACAACTTCGGAAAATGCTCTCGCATCTCTAACTCGGGCCCATGTCCATTCGGAACCATTCTGATGTTGCCACTGAAGTTTAGCTAAAGAAACCACCTTTTTGCACAAGATCTTCGTCTTCCGGTTTAGGATTGCCACTGGTCTCTCCACATAATTCAGGCGATCATCAACCTGAATATCCCCTAATGGAACAAATGTTGAATCATCAACCATGCACTTCCGAAGCTGTGAAACATGGAAAGTGTTGTGGATCTGACTGAGCTCCTCACGCAAATAGGATGTTGTTGGCAACTTGACCCTCATCAGTGTTTTGTCCATATCTCACAACTTGTAATTCCGATTGATGAGATTCAAAATAATCTAAAACTTAAATAAAATTTCGGACGACTTTCGTGTTTTAAGAATATGCTGATTCCCAACGACCATGACGTGGTGATCACCACCACAACATGGTGAATGGAATATTTACAATTCTTGATGCCGACTTAGAGAATATAGGATAAAAACGAGGACCACCACATGGTGGTGTCCACCCACGACGTGGTGGCCTAAATATGGCAAGTATATATATTCCAGACATTAGGTCGATTCCAAAATGTAGAGACCTTAGGGCTACGATTATTGATGAAGAAAAACCCTTCCAAGAACCCTTTGGGGTCGGATTGGAAGCTAGATAGCTGATTGGAGCAAGGATTTAAAGATTCAAGAGCTACTGTATCGAGATTTCACTTCAGGTTTGCTTGATGATCTTATCTTGCATTCTTTTGGTGATGTTATCTTCTTTAGTTTACTGAATATGGTGTAAAAACCTTTACTTTCACTATATATTGATGAAACCTTGTTGATATGCTTTGATTTCGTTAGTATGATTAATTGAATTTGGTTTTTACTTGTGTTCGATTGATTGTTTTACCTTTCATGTTAAAGTTATGATTTTTATTGTTTATTGTTGAGTATTATTAGGATTAGATGATCATTCTATCTTGATGTACTTGAATCATATTAATCTATGATCATTAGGTTTGTATGACTAAGACTTTGATCATAAGCCTAGGGTTAGATAATATTAATCGACGATTTTGATTGTGTTAGAGAACATTAGATATCCATGCTATGTTTAGATTGATTGTCATGATCATTGAAAAGAAATCACCAGATCATATCGTTCATAGTTTGAATATACTTAATTAATTATGTGTTCACTAATCGCATGCTCGTTGTGTTAGTTGTTCATTAATTATTAGCACTTGGAAATCCGATCAAGATAACTAGTCATATTACAATTTGGTAATCAATTTATTAATACATTGCACTTCTAATAAATCAAATATAAACACTTGAGAGATTCGTATTCTAGTGGAGGTGATTCAAAACGAGGGAAAGAAATATACATTTCGTTGGTCTGCTCATTTAAAATAAGTTTGCTATTGATCTTATATATATATATATATATATATATATATATATATATATATATATATATATATATATATATGAGGTTGGCTAAAGAGACACCTATTTGGCTATTTAGACAACTCTACAACCAATCATTACATAATAATTATTTTTAAATTATGATTATATCCTAATTTTTAACATGCCCTTAATTATTCACAAATTTAATCCTTAAAAATTAATTGGGTCAAATTTAGTCCCTAAAAATTAGTTGTATCAATTTAGAACCTTTTTTTTTCATAAATTTGTTCATGCAATACAATTATAAAATATTATAATCAATAAATTTTATAATATTTTTTGGAACTTCTATCCGCACATTCACTAAATCTACTTTTAAAATTATATAATTTTTTACTTATGTACCCACTAAATCTATTCTTAAATTTATATATTTTAAAGTTTTTCTTGTTTTACAGTTGATAAGGGGGACACATTTTTATCGCTTTTTAAAGTTTTTCTTGTTTTATATTTTTTTACTTATCTTGTTTTACAATTGATAAGGGGGACACATTTTTATCGTTTTTTAAAGTTTTTATTGTTTTATAATTTTTTTTACTTATCTACCCACTACATCTATTCTTAAATTTATATATTTTAAAGTTTTTCTTATTTTACAATTGATAATGGAACATATTTTTATTGTTTATGGCCATAAAGTTTTAAACCAAGAAGTGTTCAAAATGCATATGATGATTACTTATTACTTTTGATTTTTTAAACAAAAAGTTATTATAATGAATATCATAAATACGTTATTAATAAATGAAAATTGACTCAACAACAATAATCTAATTTAATAAAATCATCTTCAAATACAAGACATAAATAATACTCTTCAACAATCCTCTATAGTTATAAAATCACACTTACAAGGTTTCAGTTGTCTATAACTTGGCAGACGTGACATAAACATCGTTTCCCATCCAGCTGCACACGGAGCTCTATGGCGGATCCAGTAAGCCGAAATGGTAGGCATCGGAAAATCTTCTTTTAATTGTACCATAACATAATGATTACCATGTACAATTGAAATTGTAATAATCCGATGGTCCAAAAATTCTTCCGGACCTTTCCAAAGAGGAAAGAAAGTTAAGGAACCATGATTGGTTAAGAAAGTAAGGACCACACCAAACCTGTTAGCAATCAGAATACCTGTTTCAGGCATAAGCATCCAATGTTCCGTAGGTGCACTCGATCCGAAGAAATGCAACGAAGTCCACAATTCATGGATTCCATCTTTGAAAACCGTTGCATATACATTGGATGCACTCTGTAACTCGTCTACTAGTTGTTCTCGAACGTAGAGCTATCGATCTTCGCCATACCCGAGACAAACATATATTGATCGAAATCCACAATGTCCATCACCCTTAATATTTTGTATATGTGAGACGTATGGATGAAACACAAGTAGAATTTCATCCATTAATGGATGAATGTAGCATGAATGAGGCTCTTGGTTCAAATCCATAAATTCATTTTAAGTCTGGAATTGCTTCATTTGAGTCTGGAATTGCTTCATTCAAGTATGAATTGCTTCATTCATGTCTAGAGTTGCTTCATCGAATTCTGGAATTGCTTCATTCATGTCTGGAATTGCGGTAACATATGAACTATGTCTTCTCGGTTCCTTGTTTATCCATGTTGAATTCAATCCATCATATTTGGATGTGGTTGAATAACTACGTCTTCTGGGAGCTTGATTTGTAGAACCAACTCGTTTTTGTTGTTTTTTCTTCAAGTTTGGTTGTCCACTGGTATTTTTTTGAATTACGGGTTCCTTAATGTGTGTTTTACTTTGTAGGAAAATATCTCTTAGCTTTCTTATCATACTTTTTTTCCTGCTTTTGACTGTTGATAGAAGTTTTCTTTAATCATTTCTAAATCATCCTCACAACGAATATCCTCATTTGCTACATAAATTGACTCTGATAAATCAAGTTTTCTCCAGAATATATCTATCGAATCTAATGGAATATACTCACCTGTATTGAAATACCATTAATATATAAAAATTCAATATATTAATTTAATTTTAAAAAAAATACTTGTTGAATATACTCACCCGAGTTCAAGTAAACGGATAACATGCAAGCACATGGTAAGCCACAACTATGTTGTAGTTTACAACCACAGTTTGATGAGTTAATTTGATTTTCACTCAACCGATAAGGTTCCCCAACTAGTTTATCGAGAGCTTCATGTGACACTGAACCCTGCAATAATCTAAAACATAGCAAGTCGTGTTCCCGTTTACGAACAATTCTACTCTTTTCAAGACTATCATGTATCGATGGAAGTTGAGACCTCACAAATCGATCAAGACAACCGATAAATTTATCAAGAGAAGTATTTGTGTCATCCAAGAACTTCTTTAGATTTGAATGTGCGCCCTCAACTCTATTTGTAGTTTGTTGTCCAAAGTTGAGATGTTGATCGATCCACATTATACGAAAGGATTTCCACTCATCGTGTATCTTGAATGTTCTCCTCCAACGCTTTCTAATATTTTCAGTAATATTCCATCTACAAAGTAACCGAGTGGCACCGGGGAAAACTTGTTGACATGCGTTCATCAGTGCCAATTCCCTGTCTGTGGCTATAACGCGTGGGTGCATGCACTTGTCTAGTGTGGAATTTAGACACGTTAACAGTTCTCCTCCTTTTCATTAATGATAAAGGCAAAAGCTATGCTAAATGTCTTGTTGGTTGAAGTTGTACCAACAATCTGAACAAAAGGCATACCATATTTGTTGGTCTTGTATGTTGCATCTATAATCAAAACGTGTGGAAATGCCTTCCATATATTCAACGACTGTGGATGAATGAAGAAAAGATTTTCCAATTCATTTGAAATATTGTTTACGGAGAACTCCGTAACAAAATGTTTCTCGTTCAAAATTTCCATTAGAACCTACATTTAAATACTGTTAATTAATAAAAAAAAAATTAATATACAAATTAAATTTAAAATACTACTTGTTGGATATACTAACCTGCATTGGAGTTTTCCGTAATTTCGGGACGAGCGAACCTTGAGACGCTCATTGTATATGGTTTTTAGTGTAGAAACATTATTCTCGTCGCGCTCCTTTAGTAACGAGAGTATGTCATGTGGTGTAACATTCTGATTTGTCAAGTCAGCCACCAATTGTTTCTCGTGTTCTTTCAACCGCCTAGCAAAAGCATGTCCCTCCATATATTGTGCAGGTGAATGATTATGTTGATCACATATCACCCTAACAGTCCAACCGTCATATTTTTTGATATACGAACCTACCAATTGAAAGTTAAAATTGATTTTTTTTGTTCCAGAATTTTTAATTGTTGCTTTGCTTTCGTATTCACGACTACGGTCACAAATAAGTGTAATATAAGACACTTCGTCATTTTTTGCCTTTGATCTTCTCATCACGATGACATAACCAAGAGAGAATGCAATGCTTTGCACCCATTCCATCAACTCATCACCAGACTCAAACACCTATTTTAAAAAAAACATTGTTAACAAATTGTAACACAATGATAAAAAAAATGTTAATCAACATTTGAATTATACCCGCTTGGTAGAAAACGATGATGTCGCTATCGTGTTCTCAATGTCGTCATTTAAATTATTTAAATTATGTCGCTATCGTGTTCTCACCACCACAATCAGAAACGACACACCACCAATGTCGCCGTCTCTTTCCTGTCGACCATTGCCGCCGTCTCTTTACCTCCGCTGTCTTCTCCGATTCTTCCTTCATACCGAATTCTGGTATTCGACCATGGTTACTGACATCGCATATGGCCTTGACATCGTTGGAAAGACAATTACAGCATCCGATTTTGCACAAAACTCTCCACTCTCCACTCTCTCACTCTATTCTTAATACACATCTGTATACTCGACGGTATACCACCATCGGTCCAGCGGTGAAGGTGAAGGTGGCGACATTACGATAAATATTTTAAAAGTTGATTTAAGATTTAGAATAGATTATTTACCTTGAATTTGGTTTGTTCATTGTTAATTTGTGTTATTGGCTTATAAACTAAGAAATTTTTTAATCAATTATTTAGTAGTTGATTATGAACAAGTTTCAATATAATCAAATTTAATTCTTATTAAAAACACAGTCTTCAAAAAATAGTTAGTGGTTATTTAATTGAAATTTATGATTGTAAAAAAAACAATTTTTTTAAACAATTAGTCTGTACTTATTTATGAACAAGTTTCAATATAATCAAATTTAATTCTTATTAAAAACATAGTCTTCAAAAATTGGTTAGTGGTTATTTAATTGAAATTGATAATTGTAAAAAAAACAATTTACATTAAAAGAAAAAAAAGTTGGATCGTATGTAACCAGTTTGAAAAATGTTTGAAGTACAATGAGTTTAATTTAAAAGCTAAAATTGTTATTTTGCTTTTTACAAGGAGCTAAGTTGTAAAATTTTAAAATGTGTTTTGCTCAAATCTTTATTGAATATTAAGGTAGTCAAACCGAAATCCCAATCCAAAAAGCTATTTGACTTTTAAATTGAGTGTCTAAAGGAGTCTAAAAGGATGTCTTATTAGCAACATCCTCTATAATACAAAAATTATCAACGTGGCTTTCATAAAATTATAAGAACCATAGTAATTTTAAGACAAAATTGCAAAAATGGTCCATATGGTATGCATTTTTTTTAGGTTTTGGTACAAACCACGAGTTTTTTGGGTTGGTGGTCCTTTTGAGCTAGTTTGTTTGCAGTTTTAGTCCCTGTTCAAACTAAAAAGACTATTATACCCTTAATGAATTTAGTTTTTATTTTTCTTTTACTTTTTAAAATTGTTATTATTATTAAATATAAAAGTGGACCCACCCCCCCCCCTTCTCTCTCTCTCTCACTCATTGAAGAATTGGTCGTGGTTTCTCTCTTAAAAAAAATCGCAGACCTAAACATCTCATCCCTCTTATATGAAATCAATTCAAGATGTCTACACCTCGTCCTCCTTTAAATCCTGATGTGTGGAACATCAAGCTCGTGATCGGCAGCAGCTAGGTTCATGTTGGTTGCAACGAAAATCTCGTTTGGCATCACACACCATGGCTCGTCACCCACACCGCTAAGGGACCTGACACCCCTTCGTCGCACCCTTCATGGCTCATACGTTGCCTGGCGTCTTTTCCTTTTCCAGCCAGATCAAGTTAAAGCAGTTATCGCTATGGGTGTTGTGTTCTTTCCTAGATCTAGATCTCAATCTGAATCAATCATTGACCCAATCATTTATATTCCAATGTCAAAAGTGGCTAGATGTGACAGGTTCTTTCTAGCGGTAATGGGTTACTTTTGTGATGGCGATTCAAGATATATTTGAAGTGATACAAACCGATTGCAAGATAGGAATATGTGAGAATAAATTTGGTGGTCCTGAGGAGTTCAATCAAGCAATAAGGGTGAAAATCGAGACTTGTGGTGGTTGTGTTTGGTCTATCACTCAAACAAAAGGGAATGGGTCTTCGATTCCCATTTGATCGGAGATGAAAAGGGACCAAAAGCAACATCAGCCTTCTTTCTTTCTTCTTTTCCTGATTCTCTATGAAGCACGAAGGAGGAGTCGATTTTTCCGGCGATTCAAGCCTTCAATCGGGGTTGTGGGGGTTGAGAAAGGTAGTAACAGCCAGAGAGGGTGCTTGTGGTGGTGTTTCTCGGCAACAGCCGACGGTTGAAGCCTTCAATGAGAGTGGGTGTTTTGGGTGATGGATCATGAGAGAGAGAGAGAGAGAGAGAGCTTTATTATTTTTTTAATTGTAAAATAAATAGATAAATATTAAATTTTTTTAAAAAATGAAAGAAAAATGAAAAATAAATACCCCAAGGGTATTATAGTCATTTCAATTTTCAGAGGGACTATTTTCACATACAAACCACGCCAAAATGACCATGAATCCAAAAAACTCGAGGTTTGGATTAAAACCCCAAAATTTTGCATACCACAGGGACCATTTTTGCAATTTTGTCTAATTTTAATGATGAACTGGGATTCAGCAAGTAATGTCATGCTTTTAATTTTTTATTTTTTTTTGTACTAAAAAGTTGAGCACATAAGTAAAAATAGGGGTGGAATTGGTACGGTACTAATTTATTTTTCTCTAAACCGTGTACCGTAACAACTATAATTAGTAACAAAAAAATTTTACCGGTACCATACCAAGTATACTTGGTACCAATATAGTTGGCTACCAACAGTATGGTTGGTACAAATTGGTAATCGTATATACCAACTTATTTTAATTTTCTATTCTAAGATTTAAAAATAAGAAAAGACATTGAGTAAGTTTGATGTTTAATATAGAAAATAGTTACGTAGTTCTTTTAGTTTACAAAAGAATTCTATTGAACTAACGCTAAAGTAACGTTTTCATTTTGTGCTTTAACGTGCGAATAACTATTGACTAATGCGACCAAATGAATTGTATAATGTTATTAAAAATGTAAACACTAAACACAATTAGCAGTTGAAATATACGAGTTCGTTTATATATATATATATATATATATATATATATATATATATATATATATATATATAATAATAATAATAATAATAATAATAATAATAATAATAATAATAATAATAATAATAATAATAAATGAATTGGTTGGTACGGTATTACCATGGTATTCTAACTTTTGTACCATTACCGTACCAACATTGCTCAATTGGTACGATACTACCAACCAAACATGTTGGCTACCAATTATATTGGCTACCAACTTTCTTGGTTCGGTTGGTAACATGTTGGTTGATTGTTTATGGTACAATTTTGTCAGCCGTAAGTAAAACTGCATAATAAATGTTGGTCCCAGATATTGCAATCAAACAAATAATCGAACACCCAACTATTTTGAAATAAAAATACATTAAAAAATATAAGCTAAATAAATTAATAGCTGGAATTTTTAAAGTTATCATCTTATAAAAGTACTACCACGGTTTTAATGATACAATTTATTAAAGAAATATATTAATTTTAGTTACATGTTCCAACAAATAAATTTTTACATAGTATATATTAAAGACATAATACAATTTTGAAGGAGAAAATTAAAGATATAAAAAAATAAAATATTTGTTAAATGGTTAAAATGAAAAGCAGTGTTACATGATTTGTAAGTTTCAAAATCGTTTTGTGTATGGTGGGACCTAATTTCTTAAATAGTATATTCATTGTTACAGCATTTATTAACCACACATTTGTATATTTATAAAGTTTTTTTTTTTTTATACAGCCCTAGTTTTACAACATACTCGAAAGTTGACCCACAACTGAACCAATACAAGTATTAATGAAGTGGGCCAGCATGCCACAGCCAATGAATGTCTATATATGTAACAACATGGACAAATCCGGACACTGGAGTATGATCTGACATGGTTATGCTTTTGGTGAGATCCATTGTGAAGCCCATAAACAATTAGCAATAAATTGAATCAAATATTAGTCTTATGGACCAAAGAAAAGTGATATTTAGTTCTTCCACAACCCGGTATTTCTAGTTTTATTGATCTCTTCTTCTTCGTCTTCCCTTTTATATTTTGTTTTTTCTCGAACACAAATCGTATGCAAGATATTCGAATTCCTTTATTCATTTGTGATTACTTTGGATGTCCATATATATATTGTTTAGGAATTTTTGACTTGAACCTATTACCCTAATAATATGCACACTACAAGAAAACAAGACATTAGTAGCCACAAAAAAACGCTGTTAAAGCTAAGCATTGTCACTAGTAAAATTAATAGCGGCGACATATCACCGCTAAAGCGTCGTTGGTATTGCCTCGTCGCTATTGCTCCAATATCTCGCCGCTAAAGATAATAATTGCCGCTACTAACAGGGTCGCCGACAATACATGTTGTCGTCAGTAATACAAGTTTCTCCGGTAATATTATATTATATATTAATTTTTAAAATCGGCCCTTTTCCGGTGCAGAAAATTGATATGTAACGACATTAAATGCAGAAAATACGAAAGCATTAAATGCATGAAAAAAGTTACATAACGACATTCAAGTATCGAAGTGCTGTAATTTCATACAAATACCAAAATAAGCAACAAAAATTTTATAAAGATATGTCATAAAAAGTCTAACGTACAAAATACAAACTAATCTGGCGAACCATCATCTTCGCTCCCCTTATTTCCTCATTGATCATCACTTGGTGGTTTCTCCGAATGAAAAAACCCATAAAGTTCCTCCCTAGACATTTAGTCGTTGAGTATTGCATGAAGATTTTCTAACTACATAATAAATAACAATATATATATATATATATATATATATATATATATATATATATATATATATATATATATATATATATATATAAACATATAAGTTAAACTATCAATATAAACAAAAACTATCAAAGTGCATTGCTATTTCTTGCAATTTAATACAAGAAATACCAAAAGTACATTGCTATTTCTTACACTTGGGACAAAAACACAATGACCAAATCAATATGCATTTACCAATGCCAAAGTACATTGCTATTTTTGAATTAGGGATAAAAAACCAAAGTACATTGATATTTCTTACACTTGGAACATAAACACAATTACAAACACAATTACCAAATCAACATGTATTTATTGATACCAAATTATATTGTTATTTCTTACACTTTGGACAAAAAAAAACAAAGTACATTGCTATTTTTTGCACTTAAAACAAAAAACCAATTACCAAAGCTTTTAACAAATAATCATCACAAACCAAAAGTACCAAATCAACATGCATTTACTGTTGGCTAGTTGTTTTTCGATCATCGGTATTCTCATCAAAGAAAAAAAGTAAGACATATCGAAAAGAGAGGCAGTAGGAAATAAGAGTTCAAACAAAAATGGATATATTTTCATTAAGAAATAGCGGTGATGCCAGACCAATACCAGTGACATTTATCAACAACGATGACAATTATAAAGGAATTAATATCATGTACAATTTTCTACCATTAGTGGCAACACTTATCGTCGACATTCGTGTCGCCGCTATTAGTTGTATGTGAAACAGAGCCCCAACCATTGGATTAAAGTCTCAATCGGACGGATGGGGTTTACCAGGAACGATTCATGCAGATTCGATCCCTTAGGCATTACCGACGATGTTTTTAGCAACTACAATAACTTGAGTCGCTGCTAAAAGCTTATGTTGCACCTAAAGGAGTCACCGACAATGTCATGATTTCTTGTAGTGGCAGGCGTGTGAGAGAGAGCTGGAGAGGGATTGAGAGAATCTCCCAAATCAAAGGTTGTTTTTACTGAATATATATATATATATATATATATATATATATATATATATATATATATAGAGAGAGAGAGAGAGAGAGAGAGAGAGACAGGTTCAAATGTGGATTGACATCTATTGTGTAGACGTGTGCATAATGTTATTCTGTGAGAATGACAAAGAAAATATGAAATACGTTCAATCTTATATAATTATTGTAATTATTAAATATTTTCACTAATTAAATCGTCGATAAGGTTATTATACACTTTTTTTTTAATTTTTCTCATTCTGTCAGAATGTTATCAGGATGTTTATTGAGTCGTATTTTATAAGAATTAAAATAAATAAAAAACGATGCATGAGAACGAAAATGAATTAGAATTTGTGAGAATCCATTAAAATAACAATAATTTTGTGAGATTGAACGTATTCACATTACTAAACAACATATTCTCTTAGTAATTTTCATAAAATAGCATTATCAACACGTCCACACAATAGATGTCCATCCACATTATAACCTAGCCATATATATATATATATATATATATATATATATATATATATATATATATATACATATATATATATATATATATATATATATATATATATATATATATGATTCTTGAATATATATTTTATATTGACCCTTTCTTGATATTATCTGCATATAATAATCAATTAATGAGTCACTACATCATATATATATATATATATATATATATATATATATATATATATATATATATATTTGATTCTTGAATATATCTTCTATATTGACCCTTTCTTGATATTATCTACATAGAATAATCAGTCACTAAGTCACTACATCATAAAATCTTGTTAGTTTTTTGTATTATATATACCAGTTTGTATAATGAAATAGAAATACGTTTTCTAAATCATGTGTTCTTTATGATATCAGAATGATAAGTATCCTCTTTTCCTTACTGATCTTCTCTTTCTTTCATCACATATTCTCTTTCTTTTATCACATGATGAGTACCCTTGTCGCATCAAATGTCTCCAACTAACCCCTCACTATTAACACACTAATTCAAGCTCCTTTGAAACTCACTTCTTAAAACTATTTTTCCTGGAAAATTGTAACATCCCAAAATTTAAGACCAAAAATTTCATTTTTAATATACTACTTATAAAACCATTTGTCTGAAAACAACCACAGTACAAAATCAAAGTATCAATAGTCAAAACATGTCATGATAAAACAATATCATAGTGCAAATCCCAAATATCTCATGTGCGGAAATCCTGGTGTGATGCGTTGCAATCATGTCGGGTCCTTTCCCTTCGAAGAGGAAGTACCTGAAACCAAAACTGAAAACTGTAAGCACAAAGCTTAGTGAGTTCCCCCATCATACCACATAATCACATACTGCCAGGCACATTTGGGTGCCCGACCTACCCTGTCAGGCATATATGGGTGCCCGACCTACCCTATCAAGCATATCTGGGTGCTTGAGTTACCCTGCCAAGCATATATGGGTGCTCGACCTACCCTGTCAGGCGTATCTGGGTGCCTGACCTACCCTGTCAGGCATATGTGGGTGCCCGACCTACCCTCCGGTTTAACTCAACCAACTACATGGACTATTTCACCCCTACCACTACCACATAATACATAGTATAAACATATTGCCAGGAATATCTGGGTGCCCGTCCTACTCTCCGGTCTATCTTAATCGGCTATAGGGTCTAACCTACCCCTCCTTGTTGGAATAGGTGTCTAAGCTCATAACTATAATTGGTATGTACTTGACCCGATAGTAGCATGGTCCTTTTAGGTTGCCTTCACCAGAGCAACTTGACTGGATGAATTATGGAGAAAGAGGTTAATATATTAAAAGAAAAATCATATTATTTAACTAATATTGGTCAAGAATTAATTTGAAATTAATTTAATTTGTGATCAAAAGAAATTAATTGAATTAAGGGGACTGATATTGTAATTATAAGATAGTTGCAAAGTTGGGCTTAGGATCCCTAAGGAAAGGGATGTATGAAATCTTATGGATAGCCCATATAGAATTCGTCCATAAGGGCTTTCTAGAAAGATCCTATGGGCTGCTTAAGGACTAAGCAACTGGATTAGGGTTTTGACTGAATCCCTAGTTGCTCAACTATATAAGGGACACTTGGGCATGCAGAAATCGGCCACTAGAAACCCTAGAAGGATCTTGAGCCGATTTTTGCCTCTTCCCTCTATCTCTCTCTCTCTCTCTCTCTCATTCTTCCAACTTGCTCTTGGTGTTTGTGATCTATTAGAGGCATAACATTTGAGGTCCTAAGTTCTCAAAGGTTGAAGATCTTCAAGCTACAATTCTAAGGTAAGATTTTAACCTTGGTTTTGATATAAATTTCGATTTATGCATGCTAGATTAGAGGTTTCCTTGTGTTCTTTTGTGGTATGTCTAATAGTGAAAACATAGATCCAAATCTAGGGTTGCATGCACACATATGATTGTTTGTATAAAACCCATCAGCGATATTAGAGATTTTAGTTGTTGTTTTCAATTAGATTTGATACAATAGTCTGAACTTGATAAATTAGGGTTTATGGCATTTAAACCCTAGGCCTTGGATTTTTCGAAATTAGGGTTTCAAAACCCTAGTTTTCGAAATTTGTGTAGGGTTCTTAAACCCTTTCCTTTTGCCCCATTTTTTTGATTTTTGGGTTGGTTAACCTGAGGGTTTTCGAAAATACTCTCCTCCCCAAGATTAGGTTTCAAAATTTTAGGGATTAGGATAATGTTATCTTTGGTAATTATCTTTTTAATTGTTTAAGTAGATAATTAAAGTTGTTGTATTATCCCATCCCAAATTTTCGAAATCTAGGGTATAAATGGATTAGGTTAAATTAATTGTTTAATTAAATGGATAATCCTTTAAGATTTAATAATTTAAATTAATTGTTTAATTTTGGATAATTATTAAATCAAAGTTTTAATATTTAAGATTTTAAAACTAAAAGGTTTTAATTTTCGAAAATTTAAATTTAATTAAAACCCTAGTATTTTGAGATGTTTAAAATACACCCTTATATTATTATAATATTAAAAGATTAATAATTATATATATGTATAAGACGAGTCAATCTTACCGTTAGTAGGCCTTATTCACGAAGTTGTTCTATAAGGGGTGTTTAAGGAAGCGACCTATAAAATGACCATCATTGGGTATACACTCTTACCCACCGCACTCTTGAATAGTGGAGGGTCGTTAGCCGAACAGGTAGGATAGGACAAACTAATTCCTCATTAATAAGTTTAATGATTTTATAAAGTAACTAAATGTTTTTCATAAATATATTTATACATATATTTAGGTATTATTTCAATACCTTTTAAGATATATTTTGGTCATTTCCAAATATATTTTGTACTTATTGAGTTGAATTACATTTTGCAGCCAAAGATGACATTCTTGAAGGAAAAGGACCAAAGCTGACAAATACTGGAACCTGGAAAGACTGGAGCTGAAGCTGGGAGCTAAATGAAACTTAAAAGGAAGAAAAACCATGAAAATACAAGTCCTACGACGTGGCTTCAGAATCCCATGGCGTGGCGAGAGGAAAAATCTCGATGATATGCATAATAACTGATCTCACTACGTGAGCATTAGAATCTCACGTCGTGAGGAGGATTCTTCCAGATGATAACTACACATAATGCAGTTTCCTTGCCAGACAACAATTGATCTAAGCTCACGACGTAAGACCTTAATTCTCACGAAGTGAGATACGATTTTATGGAAACTATAAATACTCCTTCACATAATCGATTTGAGAGGTTAGATCTGATTTTCTGGAGATACAGTCAATTTTAGAGGCCAGAGATCTGCGAAAACAACCCTTTGGAAGAGAAAACGCTTGGGATCAAAGGTTTGAAGATTACACGTCACATTCGGTTTGCATTAGATTAACTATGTCAAATTCTTATGTTTTTGTGTGCTTATTTTCTGCTATGTGTAGGTAATCATTAGGCTTTCGTTTTGTGTGCTTATTTTCACCTTGTTAGTTAATGAAGACTAACTACCCTTTCTTGGATCCTTTCTTTAATTGATGAATCTTACCTCATCCTCTTACTCAAGGCTTATTCATACAACAGTCCAAGTTCCTTAAAACTTTTCTTAGCCTGTTAAGAGCTTATCTACTTCTTAACGTAAAAATGGTCATCACTATTACAACATTGGGCTATATCCGCATAAAAAACCCGTCATTAAAGACATTTTATGTCGGGATTTATTTGAACTAGTGTGATAGATACGTTCAAAATATGTTTGAACTAATTTATTTGACTTGGATAGTTTGGATCGGTTTACTAGACTTGGATATTTGGATTTCATTTAGCCCATTAAGGTACATATCAAATAAAAAACCAGTTATAATAGATGACATTTGGCTACCATTTTCGGTCGTTCCACGACTTGTCATGGTTTTTTTTTATGTTACAAACTTCAATATAAGATTTACTCACTTAAAATGAAGCTTCAACATCATATATCTCTCTTAATAACTGATATAAGGTTAAGACACATATAAAATAACAAAACCAGTTAGTAAAGAGGACATTTGCCCACCGTTTTAGGTCGTCGCACAAATTGTTACTTTTTATGTAAAACTCACATGAATGTGTGAAGTCTGATGTGCAATCGTGTCTCGTGTTCAGTAAACTATCATGGAAACAATCATGTGAATTAGTTTATGACATTTAGTGATGAGAAATATGAAAACCGAGAAGACCCTGTTTTCAAAAACCAATGCCATAGCGCAATTTTGTACTAGTGCACTTAATTAATCATAATTCTAACATTTCATTCTCTAACTATAAATTCAATCCAAACAATGAATTAAGCATCCCAAAATTCTTAATTCATCATCATTTAACATCTTAATGTATCAAACCATTAATCACTAGTTTAGGGTTTCAAACCCTAACTTCACACATTGTGATTTCACCATTAAAATCACACATAAAGGTTGTTCAAGCCTTCTAAACACTTCTAATGACATCAATTAACAAGCTTCTTTAGGGTAATCATTCATATCCAACTCAATCCCATTAATCACCATTAAATCCCTAGAAGCTTAAAGATGAACGAGATGATTACCTCATAAACATTTAATGTCTAATCCTTGTCTCTAGCACCTTGAACTGCCACATTATCACCCTTCATCCTCAAAATTGTTGGAGCTCCCTCCTCTAAGGAATGAGGTGTTTTTTTTGGCAAGAACGAGGTTGGCCAAGGGGTTTAACGCGTATCTAACTGCGTTGTGGTTACATGTTCGCCGCGTTGTGGCGACCTTTTGACCTCAGTCATTGGATACATAAATAGTTGTCATGCCGTGGTACTCTATACCCACTAGCAATTTATTTTGGCCACCATACCATGGCACCTATATGCCTCATTGTGGCGGAAAGTACACTGCCCTTTCTTTCTTGCGTAGAATACTTGTCGTGCAATAACACTCATCCCACTGTGTTGCGGTTCCGACTTGACAGTAGCCCTTGGTTGATTCCATTCCATTCTTGGGACAATTTTTCTTAATTTTCAATCCCTCATATACCTTCATTACTAACCTGTTTTTGATGTTCTTTATATCCACACAAAGGTGGGAACATATTCTACTCATCAGCTAATTCACTTCTCATTTAATTAATATGGGTCTTAATCTATTAATTCACAAACTTCGCCCAGAAAGCATAAAAATTTCCATTTTACCCTTTTGGCCAAAATGCATCTTCTCATGCATTCTTTCTCTCAATCTTACTCATCTAACATCATCTTACTGACTTAAATGTATCTTGGCCATTTTCATGAAGTCATAACTTCTTTTTCTCATCTTTTTCTTAATAATGACCAAATTGCCACTTTGGTCAACATTTGACTAAAAGTCAACTTACTCTAAATTTCAGGTTCTTACAGTAAACGTTTATCCATATCTTTTATTGGTTCAACTTTATTACCATCATCAACTAGTACCTTTTCATTAAAGGATATTTTATGTGTACCAATGATGAAAAAGAACTTAATATCCATATTACAAACACTAACAATGCTTCGATTGAGTTGTAACACCCGGATTCCCAGGTATGATATTTTGTTCCTTTATTTTTGGGTTTTGTGGGGGAACTCGGCGAGTTTGCGTCTAGACTCGCCGAGTAGGGTCGCGGATTCGTATGCGAGTTCACAGCTGGACTCGGCGAGTTCATGAGTGGACTCAGCAAGTCCACGCCGTTTAATGAAACCCTAATTTCCAGGGTTTAAGACCTATTTAAAGGGTCTTATGGCCGTCATTTGCGGCCACCAACCCCCAGAGAGAAACCCTAAAGAGATCTAGAGCGTTTGTGAGGAAGGAGAGGCCAATCTTGAACTTTTTTGGGTGTTTTTGCAAGAAGGAAGTGTTCAAGGCAAGAGGAGGCTGAGGAGGTGCGATCTTGGTGGTTTTTGAGCTCTTAGAGACTTCATTGAGGTATTATTCTCGGACCTTCTTCAGTTTTGGTGTTGATTCTTAGTGTTAGGGTTTTCTAACCATTTTAGAGGTTGATTAAGTGGTGTATTTGGTCCCTTCTCGAGTTTGTGTTCTAGATCTGGGCCCAAAGAGGTCCAGAGACCTTAACCCTTGGAACTTTATGAGTCATTTTGGGGGTCATGAGCTTGGAATGTCATTTTTGGGGCTAAATCACCATTTTGGACCATTTAGAGGTTGTATGTGTGTCAAGGTCCGAACTTTACGTGATTATCATGCTTGGGGAGGCTAGATCTATGATTGTATGGGACAGATCTGACCTCAGAAGTCATTTTAAGTTTGTGCATGGCATGAACTCGCCGAGTCCGAAGAACAGACTCAGCGAGTAGTATGAAGGTTGCCCGTTAATCACTCAGTGAGTGGACTTGTTGAGTTGGGGGGGAATGACTCGGTGAGTCAGGGAGACTTAGGGGTTTGAGTTCAAGTTGGAACTCGCCGAGTTGTTCTTGAGACTCGGCGAGTTGAGTCGGGGTGGCCCCGCGATTCATGCCAGGTGGAACTCATCGAGTCAAGGGGAGTACTCGACATGCCAAGAGAAGATCTAAGAGAGTCAGTGGACACGTGTAGACTCGCCGCGTCGCCCTAGTGCACTCGACGAGTAAGGTCAAAGTTTGACCGCTGACCTTGTTGAGTTTTAGGGTTGAGTACAGTTGTATTTATGAGAGTATTACTTTATGTGATTAGGCGGAGGCTAGATCACACTTCTTCCGAGACAGATATTTACCGAGACATCGAGGTGAGTCTTCTCACCATACATTACCTAGAGTGGTACTATGCAATGACCAGAGGGTCTTATGTGTTATGTATGAGATTATGTGATATGTGAAATTTGTATGTTGTATGATGATATAGACCGGACCGGAGGGTCCAACGAGCTATGACCGGACCTAGGGGTCCAACGAGCTACGGGACTGGAGGGTCCCGCTGAGACATATCGACCGGAGGGTCGTATTATAGCCTTGAGTGGCGTATGTGCTGTATGTGGTATTTTGGGGAACTCACTAAGCGTTTATGCTTACAGTTGTTGTGTTATGTGTTTCAGGTACTAGTGATGAGCGCGGGAAGGCGCCGACATGATTCGTACACACACACATTGGAGTTTTTGTAGAGATTCTGGGGAGATGTTTTGTGACAATAACATTTGATACAATTTGTTGACATTATTTTATGAATGAATGAATGTTTTAAAAATGAAAAATTATTTTGAAAATTTACGTCGTTACAAGTTGGTATTAGAGCCTTGGTTGGAGGGATTCGGATGCATCTTCGGGCGTATCTGAGACAAACAGAGCAGATCCATGTGTACGATCAGTCAGCGCCCGAACGGTGAATCCCCAAAAGTACCCTTACATTATGTGTTATGAGATATATTATGTTATGCATGCTAGAGTAGGCTAGGTAAACATATTAGGACTAGTGTGGTCTGATTTGTGATGCCTTAGCCTAGGAGATTTCTGCTGCTAAGATGCTTTGAGAGTAGAGTACTTGTAATCCAAGATCCAAGGAGGAGGACTTGGAGTGAATACTGATGTGGTGTGGTCGGTAGTATTGGGCCCGTACTACTGAAGACACCGAATCAGTGGGCATTCCAAGTAAGAATCTTTTGGACAACGGAGGACAACTAGGATTGCGTCATCAAGTATGTGTATGCTCGATTGAGTTTCTGATAATTTTTGTTGTATTTCAGAAGCATCATGGTTGGGACTCGACACACACCTGAGAGCAGTGGTGTCAGCGACGAGGAGATCCGTTGATTGATTCATGAGGAGGTTGTTGCTGCCATCCGAGCTGAGATTCCCGAGATGTTTGGGGACATCAAGGCCACGTTGATTGTGTGACAACCCGAAATTTCCATTCTGTACAAACTATATCACTTCAATAGAAGTTATAGCAGTCACAGTGAATTTTCAGACTTTTCGCGTAAGTTTGAGTAATTCAGGGTTTACACTTCAGGAAATATCAGGAGAGTGGGTGCACTAGGGCTTTGTGCAACACTGATATTCCAACACTCTGTTATATTAGAGATCATTTCAGGAATAAAAATATTTTTTGCCAAAAATATCTCAGGACTATAAATAGAATTCTGAACCAAATTCATTCATTATTCACATTTCCAACTAGAGAAAAGCCATTTTCTCTCTCACAGATCTTCGGGTTTTTATCCCAAATTGTGAGTAACTCTTTCTAGTAGTGTTAGAAAGCTTATTATGTGCTTATAACATGATTTAGGTGGCTAAATCATTAGATCTAGGAGTTTACTCCCCAAGGTGTTCTTGGGCGGTAAACTCCCGAAACCGAGCCTAGATTGTTCCTTGTGTTATGCTACTACCCTAGACTCATTTTTATATGTTTTTAGGACAAGAAAACAATCAAGAAACACAAACACATGGGAGTTCACGGCCCAAGAGCAATCTTAGGCCGTAAACTCCATTGAAATGGACAAAAGGGTGTTTTTAAGACACCTAAAGCCCTAGACCTTTACATGAAATTGTTTCCCACTTAATTGAAGGACCAAAGCACATCAAAATCACTTATCAAAGTGAGTTTACGGCCAAGACTTTGTTCTTGGGCCGTAAACATGAAAGAATGGCACCAAAGTGTGCCTAATGTCTTCATATGCTTGGAATAAAAGCCTAGAACTTATACCACCTATGCATGAGGCTTGAAAACAAAAAGAACACCATTCCAATGGAGTTTACGACCGTAAACTCCAAAGGAAATGGCCTCAGGGCCGTAAACTCGTAATTGGAGTGTTTCTAGACCTTAAACCCTTTCAAGAATTGAATCACCAAGTTGGAATAATTCTAGGAATCATTTGGGACTTCAAAACAAACAATACCCCCATGGTTGGGAGTTTACGGCCGTAAACTCAAGAGTTTACAACCGTAAACTCCATGTGTGATGGTATATGGGGAGTAAACTCATATATGGGGTCCTTTGGAACCCTAAACACAAGTACCTTGTCCCACAATAGCTTAGATGCAATCCTTAGAGCTTAAAACACTTATATAAAGTGTTTATTATGTCTAGGATGTCTTAACATTATCAATTAGTGATTTGAGACTAATTGAGTGCATATATGTGTGATTATATGTTCATTAGGATCGTAGTGTGTGTACAAGTCCTCGCTTGACACCTAGCAATCCTATACCGTTCAGTTCATCCCAATCACCAACTTCAGGTGAGTTCATACCCCTTAATCAATGTTTTAAATGCTTTAATGGGGGGGGGGGGAATACAAGTAGAAAACAGTATGTTATTAAATCAATCTTATGTATTTTATAACTGTGTTTTCACTCAGTAGATTTCACATATTTCAAAAGGTGTCACATGAAATGGTTTTCTATCTTAAAAACTTTGATAACAAAAGTATTAGTTTTGAAATGTTTATTAAAATGACATCAAGTAAGTCACTCTTAATTATTGTTCAAAACTCCTAGATATCTTGCAAAACCATTATTTTACCTTCTTGAATCAAACTATACTTATGCGCATATGTTCATTTATATGTTAGAGATTATAGTTTTCATCCTTCGTTCAGTTTCCCACACCCTAGGATATCGAGGGTGCATAAATCTACTTGAACAACCACTTACTTTCCAGTTAATTATCATAGGGATAGTTAGAAGAAACAAAACATTATTCCTATTACAAGGAATCACACAAGAGTCAGTTCATTCATGAGTCTATACCAGTACATTACATGATACATGAGTACATTTACAGTTGATTACATGATACCTGAGTACGTTTACATATACTTACATGATACATGATCACGCTTACCTGAACACATTACATGAATACCATACAGGAACACTGTTACTTAGATGCATTATCTTGTATTTACTTACCTGGATACTTGTACTTAGGACTACGAGGATGATTTATTAGTACTTACTGTGTAAATTATCTTTCCTATCCTAGTTTAATAGGATAATTCGGCGGGACTTACCATTCCGAACCCCACTGATTAGCACCAGTGGTCGATGAATGTCTACGGATGTTTAAGGTAGTTACTTACTTAGTAGTCAGTGACGGGACTAACCATCCCTCTGTCCAACTGTTGCAACAGTGGATGAGATGTGAATCTTCGAAGGATCATTAGGTTAACGATCGATATTAGGAGATCGATGTTGGGACTAACCCTCCCTCCACCCTGCTGCCGCTACAGATGTCCATAGGGTCTATCTTTCGCTTCGGCGATGTCCATAGGGTCTATCTTTCGCTTCGGCGATGTCGTGTTTGTCCTGGTAACCCAAGACAATAACACTTACATGATTATATTTTTCCTGTTTACTTTATTTTGTGATACTTTCACATAAACGAGGAGTTAGGATAAGTACTCTAGTACTAGTCAATAGAAAGGAAAAGCTATCATATTACTTACAAAACATTCGGGTCTTGGTAGAAGACTACACTTCATACTTATAGAACATTCGGGTCTTGGTAGAAGACTACACTTCATACTTATAGAACATTCGGGTCTTGGTAGAAGACTACATAGGCATAACAAAACATGCGGGTCTTGGTAGAAGACTACACTTCATACTTATAGAACATTCGGGTCTTGGTAGAAGACTACATAGTCATAACAAAACATGCGGGTCTTGGTAGAAGACTACACTTCATAATTATAGAACATTCGGGTCTTGGTAGAAGACTACATAGTCATAACAAAACATTCGGGTCTTGGTAGAAGACTACACTTCATACTTATAGAAAATAAGGGATTTTCTAGGGTTTTTCATACTTACATCAACATTTTCACTTAAAGGTTTACATGGCCTCCATGATAGATTTTCATAAGCATGACAATGACACTTAAATACTTATGAATTCACCAGCTTTAAAGCTGATACTCTCTTTCAAAATAACTTGTATTCTCAGGTTAACAGTAGACAGGTACGATGGCCAGGTTTTGAGAAGACGGAGCAGACAAGACTCGTCTTTTATTTTGATTGTATATTTTTGGTGTCTTACTACAATGAAAGAACACACATGTATTAAAATTCTACTTGTAATTCAATGGATGATGTTGTTGCTTGTTTATTATATTACACTGTTGTGATATTGTACATGACGTCCTCCACCCCTGAACGTTTCCGCCGTTCGTGGTTTTGGGGTGTGACAGATTGGTATCAGAGCATTGTTTATAGTGAATATAGTATATCAACTCATAAAAGATATACTAACTATAAATACATCGGGATTAAAACACTCTGTCTCAGAGTTATACTTTTAAATAATAAAATATTTAAGTAAGTATACGTGCCTGCATTCATACTAAAATCAGTGTCACAATGACAAGAACAAAAGTATTATGATTGTTGAATATCACAAGTAAGCCTGGGGATATATGGTCAGTCTTGAGAATGGCATCGCCTGATCAACTATGTTGGTCCGAGGAGTGATTAGAATATGCCCAAGAATGGTTGTGATATGGCAACAAGTCTAAAAACTTACCAACACAACCATAAAGAAATACCATAGGGGTATTGGTCTTACTGTAATTATCTTAGTCAGTTCGTCTATTTAGCTATTTATTATATCCCTTTTCTCGCGTAGATTAAAATGGATGGATTTCAGCATGGCGATCCGTACTTCCTAAACCAAGGCAATGCTGGTTGGCTAGAGGCAGAACCAGAAGATGATCACCCAATCCCTTTGGATGATCACCATGCTGAGGGTTTCTCCAATAGTTCTGACTCGGAGCCAGAAGTCAACAACCTACCCCCAGGCGCTAAAAACCCAAACCTGAACCCCCACCCTGTGTTTCAAGGACCCACACCTCTGTAGGCCACGAACTTGAATACATGGAGTCATGAACAGGGTCAGCCCATTCCCTACAATGGAGACCGAAGTTTCTACAACCTCACTGAAGGAGGTTCTGCTGATAGAGTCCTACCGATCATGGTGCGTAGGATTTCTCGGAACACGATAATGGCTCAGGCGACTATCAATCAAGTCTTGGAAGTTGACGCCAACTCTGGTGTTAACACTGTCCACATTCGCCAACTAGAGTCTGCTCATGAAAGGACTCTGGTCCGCAATGCAAATTTGCAGAGGGAACTTGTTGAAACCCAAGCTGAAGTTAGAGAACTTCGAGCTCAGCAAGCAAGGTCGGACAGGCGTATAAGGGACATTGAACGTCTACTGTCGGGATCGAGAACTCATGCTAGCAGTTCTCGTCGCCGATAGAATATCATCAACTCATCTTTTGGATATAACCTAGTTTATGTAAAACTTTGGTGTAATTTCCTATCTGTATAAACCTTAGACCTGTTAGGTCTTGATCTAGTCTTAATTCTGTCAAAATTTTCCATCTTGGTTGGTGTAAGGCCTACTTCTAGGCCATTTTTCCCGAACTTGTTACATTTGTAATTCCAGTATTATTGACATATATCTAATCTTATGGAAATTATTATCCAAATGCTATCTTCTTCAGTTAGTCATACTATTCCTTCTGTTGTTGGGCTATGGGAATTTAGTCCATGAGACACATTCATTAATCATTTATTCTTATCCATGTCGTCATCTTTTAAACGTACAGTTAAAGATGCCGCCACGCAGAAGTACAAGGCGAAACCCAAACAACGAAGCACCAATACCACCACCTCCACCACCACCTATACCTCTTCAACCACCTAATCATTTCGATGCCAACATGTTCCAAGCAGCTTTCACAGCAGCAGTTGCAGTTGTTGTGTCAGCAATCAACGCTCCTGCCCCTAGTGGATCAGGAACAGGTGCACCACCCTCGAACCATGGCGAAAGCCATGGATACCCTCGGGAATGCACCTACAAGGACTTCACAAACGCCAAACCCCGCAGCTTCAATGGTACTGGTGGGGTTATGGTGTTAAGACAGTGGATTGAGAAGATGGAATCTGTCTTCGAGATCTGCGGATGCCAAGAAGGCAACAAGGTCAAGTTTGCAGCTTGTACCTTCTCTGACAGAGCACTAACGTGGTGGAACAGCCATGTTAACTATCTGACTTTGGTGGTGGCGTAGTCCATCAGTTGGGAAAAGTTAAAGGACATGCTGATGAAAGAATATTGTCCTCGAGGCGAAGTACAAAAACTCGAACAGGAATTCTGGAGTCTACAAATGGTTGGATCCGACATCACCACCTACACAAATAGGTTCTGTGATCTGCAAACTTATGCCCCGACATGGTTGCTCTCCAGAGCAAAAAGATAGAGAGGTATATCTGGGGACTGTCGCCCCAGATCCAGTCAAGTGTGATAGCTTCCAGGCCTATTACTTTCGATAGCGCCAAAGAGCTAGCACAATCTCTCATAGACCACAGGAAACCTCAAAACCCATCAATCCCTATACCCGTACCACAAAAGTCCAACCCCGACCACAACAGGAAGGGGTGGAATAAGAGGAAAAGAGGGGCTTCGCAAGGATCCTCCAAGAAACAACAACTTGTGGCGATCAATGCTGCCACAGTTACTCCCATTGTCCCTGCGAACGTCTTACCAGCAAAAACATATGCTGGAACTCTCCCGAAGTCCACCAAGTGCAACTTCCACCACTACGGACCTTGCAAGGAGATGCAGTGCTCTAACTGCAACAGGAAGGGACACACAGTCCGTTTCTGCAAGACTCCAACAGCTCAGGTCGCCCAGGTTCCTAACGCCGGTATGGGCCAAGCTTGCTACGGTTGTGGCGAAGTGGGCCACTACAAGAGGAAATGCCCTAAAGCAGGAATGGTTGGCGGAGTAGGAAGAGTTATGGCCCTAGGCCACGAGGAAGCGGTAGCTGATCCTACGATAGTTACTGGTACGTTTCTCCTCGATAACTCATATGCTTGCATACTTTTCGATAGTGGAGCAGAGAAAAGTTTTGTAAGTCACAAATTTGCACACCTACTTAAACAAAAACCATGTGCATTAGATAATTCATTCACGGTAGAAATGGCTAACGGGAAAACAGAGAGTACAAACTGCATATACGTAGGTTGTACCTTAACTTTAGATGGCCATACTTTCAAGATAGATCTCATGCCAGTCCCAATTAAATGTTTTGACGTTATCATCGGTATGGATTGGTTGAGTCTTCTTCGCGCCGACATTATGTGCTTCGAAAAAGCAGTTCGTCTTAACCTTCCTAACAACGAAACTTTAGTTATCTACGGCGACAAACCTAGTACGAGCCTTCACATCATTTCGTGCATTCAAGCCTAGAAGTGCTTGCGGAAGGAGTACCATGCATTTCTCGCACACGTCGTCGACACCAGTCAAGAACTGAAAGACATCCAGAAAATCCCAGAAGTGCACGACTTTCCCGACATATTCCCAGAAGAACTTCCCGGTTTACCACCGCAACGCCAAGTCGAGTTCAGAATCGACTTAGTGCCAGGGGCTACCCCCGTAGCCAAATCTCCTTATCGTCTGGCACCGGCTGAAATGCAGGAACTTTCCAGTCAACTTAACGAACTTCTCAAGAAGGGATTCATTCGACCAAGCTTCTCACCATGGGGAGCACCGGTCTTGTTCGTCAAGAAGAAAGATGGATCGTTTCGCATGTGCATCGACTATAGAGAACTCAACAAACTTACCATTAAAAATCGTTATCCCTTGCCCCGCATTGACGATTTATTTGATCAACTTCAAGGAGCCAACTACTTCTCGAAGATAGATCTGCGATCCGGATATCACCAACTACGAGTGTTAAGAGGAGGATGTTCCCAAGACAGCCTTCCGAACTCGTTATGGGCACTACGAGTTTGTAGTGATGCCGTTCGGATTAACTAACGCACCCGCAGTATTCATGGATCTGATGAATAGGGTGTGTCGTCCTTACTTGGATCAGTTCGTTATCGTCTTCATTGATGACATACTCATCTACTCTCGAAGTAAGGAGGAGCATAGTCAACATCTCCGTAAAATCTTAGAAACATTACGATCGGAGAAGCTCTACGCGAAGTTCTCAAAGTGAGAATTTTGGATTTGGCGAGTCGAATTCTTGGGCCATGTTGTTAGCGAAGAGGGAATACACGTGGACCCTTCCAAAATTAAGGCCATCGAGAACTGGTCAGCACCAAAGACACCTACTGAAATTTGTCAATTTCTAGGTCTCGCTGGCTACTATCGCAGGTTCATTCAGAACTTCTCCAGCATAGCGAAACCTCTTACAACCCTGACCCAGAAAGGCGTGGCCTTTGACTGGGAAGAGAAACAGGAAAGAGCGTTCCAAACGCTCAAACGAGCCTTGTGCACCGCCCCGATACTATCCCTTCCCGAAGGGATAGAAGACTTCATTGTCTATTGCGATGCATCCAATCAAGGACTCGGATGTGTTCTGATGCAGCAAGGTAAAGTCATCGCCTATGCCTCGAGACAGCTGAAGACACATGAGGTTAACTACACAACCCACGATATTGAACTAGGAGCAGTTGTGTTTGCTCTGAAGATCTGGCGACATTACCTGTACGGTACAAAAATCACGATCTTTACATACCATAAGAGTCTGCAACACATTTTCGACCAGAAGGAGCTCAACATGAGACAACGACGGTGGGTCGAGCTACTCAGCGATTACGAATGTGAAATTCGTTATCATCCGGGTAAAGCCAATGTAGTAGCCGACGCCCTAAGTCGGAAAGAATATACTGGTCGTAGAGTCAAATCTTTGACTCTAACTATCCATTCACACTTGTCCACGCAAATAAAGGAGGCTCAGCTTGACGCTTTGAAACCTGAAAACGTAGCTAGTGAGTCCCTTAGAGGGATGGATAAGAACTTAGAAGTCAAGGGTGGCGGAGCCTTATACCTCATGGATCGGATCTGGACACCAAAACACGGTGGATTCAGAGACTTGGTCATGACGGAAGCTCACAACACTCGTTATTCCGTCCACCCGGGTTCAGATAAGATGTATCTGGATCTTAAAAAGTTATACTGGTGGCCTAACATGAAAGCAGATATTGCTACCTTCGTGAGTAAATGCCTTACTTGCGCAAAGGTCAAGGTCGAATACCAGAAACCCTCCGGTCTTCTACAACAACCGGAGATACCAGAATGAAAGTGGGAGCGGATCACTATGGACTTCATAACCAAGTTTCCCAAGACGGCAGGTGGACTTGATACCATATGGGTCATCGTCGATAGACTGACCAAGTCTGCACACTTCCTACCGATCAAAGAAACAGACAAGATGGAGAAACTTACCAGAACTTACATTAAGGAGATTGTAAGGCTGCACGGTGTTCCTTTATCTATCATCTCGGACCGAGATAGTAGATTCACTTCGAGGTTCTGGCAGTCATTACAAAGTTCCCTAGGAACTAGGCTGGACATGAGTACAGCCTACCATCCACAGACCGACGGGCAAAGTGAGAGGATTATCCAAACCTTAGAAGATATGTTGCGTGCCTGTGTGATTGACTTTGGAAAAGCTTGGGATACTCATTTACCCATTGTTGAATTTTCCTACAACAACAGTTATCATACGAGCATAAAGGCAGCTCCATTCGAGGCACTCTATGGCCGAAAGTGCAGATCCCCTCTGTGCTGGGCTGAAGTGGGTGATACCCAATTAGCTAAGGGACGAATTCCCGAAAGAACTCTCACGGGTCCGGAGATCATTCGGGAAACGACAGAGAAGATCGTTCAAATTCGTGAACGATTGAAAGCCTCTAGAGACTGACAGAAAAGTTACGCTGACAAGCGTAGGAAACCATTGGAGTTCCAGGTGGGCGACCGAGTCCTACTGAAGGTCTCACCCTGGAAGGGCTTGATACGCTTTGGAAAGTGTGGGAAGCTCAATCCAAGATACATAGGGCCTTTCGAGATTCTTGCGAGAATCGGCCCTGTGGCTTACAAACTCAATCTACCGCTCGAACTCAGTAACGTACATCCCACCTTCCACGTGTCAAACTTGAAAAAGTGTCCATCTGACGAGACTCTTGTTATTCCGCTCGACGAGATCGAGATCAACAAGAGCCTCAACTTCTTGGAGGAACCAGTAGAGATCATGGACCGAGAGGTCAAGCAAACAAAGCAGATCCGTATCCCGATAGTGAAGGTGCGCTGGAACGCAAAGCGTGGACCGGAATTCACTTGGGAATGTGAGGATCAGATGAAACTGAAATACCCTCACCTTTTCGTTTAGTTATTTGTAATTTCTTATTTGCTTAAATTCTAATTTCGGGATGAAATTCCTTCTAACGGGGGGATGATGTGACAACCCAAAATTTCCATTCTGTACAAACTAAATCACTTCAATAGAAGTTATAGCAGTCACAGTGAATTTTCAGACTTTTCGCGTAAGTTTGAGATATTCAGGGTTTACACTTCAGGAAATATCAGGAGAGTGGGTGCACTAGGGCTTTGTGCAACACTGATATTCCACCACTCTGTTATATTATAGATCATTTCAGGAATAAAAATATTTTTTGCCAAAAATATCTCAGGACTATACATAGAATTCTGAACCAAATTCATTCATTATTCACATTTCCAACTAGAGAAAAGCCATTTTCTCTCTCACGGATCTTCGAGTTTTTATCCCAAATTGTGAGTAACTCTTTTTAGTAGTGTTAGAAAGCTTATTATGTGCTTATAACATGATTTAGGTGGCTAAATCATTAGATCTAGGAGTTTACTCCCCAAGGTGTTCTTGGGCGGTAAACTCCCGAAACCGAGCCTAGATTGTTCCTTGTGTTATGCTACTACCCTAGACTCATTTTTATATGTTTTTAGGACAAGAAAACAATCAAGAAACACAAACACATGGGAGTTCACGGCCCAAGAGCAATCTTAGGCCGTAAACTCCATTGAAATGGACAAAAGGGTGTTTTTAAGACACCTAAAGCCCTAGACCTTTACATGAAATTGTTTCCCACTTAATTAAAGGACCAAAGCACATCAAAATCACTTATCAAAGTGAGCTTACGGCCAAGACTTTGTTCTTGGGCCGTAAACATGAAAGAATGGCACCAAAGTGTGCCTAATGTCTTCATATGCTTGGAATAAAAGCCTAGAACTTATACCACCTATGCTTGAGGCTTGAAAATAAAAAGAACACCATTCCAATGGAGTTTACGGCCGTAAACTCCAAAGGAAATGGCCTCAGGACCGTAAACTCCTAATTGGAGTGTTTCTAGACCTTAAACCCTTTCAAGAATTGAATCACCAAGTTGGAATAATTCTAGGAATCATTTGGGACTTCAAAACAAACAATACCCCCATGGTTGGGAGTTTACGGCCGTAAACTCAAGAGTTTACAACCGTAAACTCCATGTGTGATGGTATATGGGGAGTAAACTCATATATGGGGTCCTTTGGAACCCTAAACACAAGTACCTTGTCCCACAATAGCTTAGATGCAATCCTTAGAGCTTAAAACACTTATATAAAGTGTTTATTATGTCTAGGATGTCTTAACATTATCAATTAGTGATTTGAGACTAATTGAGTGCATATATGTGTGATTATATGTTCATTAGGATCGTAGTGTGTGTACAAGTCCTCGCTTGACACCTAGCAATCCTATACCGTTCAGTTCATCCCAATCAACAACTTCAGGTGAGTTCATACCCCTTAATCAATGTTTTAAATGATTTTAAATGCTTTAATGGGGGGGGGGGAATACAAGTAGAAAACAGTATGTTATTAAATCAATCTTATGTATTTTATAACTGTGTTTTCACTCAGTAAATTTCACATATTTCAAAAGGTGTCACATATTTCAAAAGTATTAGTTTTGAAATGTTTATTAAAATGAAATCAAGTCACTCTTAATTATTATTCAAAACTCCTAGATATCTTGCAAAACCATTATTTTACCTTCTTGAATCAAACTATACTTATGCGCATATGTTCATTTATATGTTAGAGATTATAGTTTTCATCCTTCGTTCAGTTTCCCACACCCTGGGGTATCGAGGGTGCATAAATCTACTTGAACAACCACTTACTTTCCAGTTAATTATCATAGGGATAGTTAGAAGAAACAAAACATTATTCCTATTACAAGGAATCACACAAGAGTCAGTTCATTCATGAGTCGATACTAGTACATTACCTGATACATGAGTACATTTACAATTGATTACATGATACCTGAGTACGTTTACATATACTTACATGATACATGATCACGCTTACCTGAACACATTACATGAATACCATACAGGAACACTGTTACTTAGGTGCATTATCCTGTATTTACTTACTTGGATACTTGTACTTAGGACTACGAGGATGATTTATTAGTACTTACTGTGTAAATTATCTTTCCTATCCCAGTTCAATGGGATAATTCGGCGGGACTTACCATTCCGAACCCCACTGATTAGCACCAGTGGTAGATGAATGTCTACGGATGTTTAAGGTTGTTACTTACTTAGTAGTCAGTGACGGGACTAACCATCCCTCTGTCCAACTGTTGCAACAGTGGATGAGATGTGAATCTTTGGAGGATCATTAGGTTAACGATCGATATTAGGAGATCGATGTTGGGACTAACCCTCCCTCCACCCTGCTGCCGCTACAGATGTCCATAGGGTCTATCTTTCGCTTCGGCGATGTCCATAAGGTCTATCTTTCGCTTCGGCGATGTCGTGTTTGTCCTGGTAACCCAAGACAATAACACTTACATGATTATATTTTTCCTGTTTACTTTATTTTGTGATACTTTCACATAAACGAGGAGTTAGACTAAGTACTCTAGTACTAGTCAATAGAAAGGAAAAGCTATCATATTACTTACAAAACATTCGGGTCTTGGTAGAAGACTACACTTCATACTTATAGAACATTCGGGTCTTGGTAGAAGACTACATAGTCATAACAAAACATGCGGGTCTTGGTAGAAGACTACACTTCATACTTATAGAACATTCGGGTCTTGGTAGAAGACTACATAGTCATAACAAAACATTCGGGTCTTGGTAGAAGACTACACTTCATACTTATAGAAAATAAGGGATTTTCTAGGGTTTTCCATACTTACATCAACATTTTTACTTAAAGGTTTACATGGCCTCCATGATAGATTTTCATAAGCATGACAATGACACTTAAATACTTATGAATTCACCAGCTTTATAGCTGATACTCTCTTTCAAAATAACTTGTATTCTCAGGTCAACAGTAGACAGGTACGATGGCCAGGTTTTGAGAAGACGGAGCAGACAAGACTCGTATTTTATTTTGATTGTATATTTTTGGTGTCTTACTAGAATGAAAGAACACAGATGTATTAAAATTCTACTTGTAATGCAATGGATGATGTTGTTGCTTGTTTATTATAGTACATTGTTGTGATACTGTACATGGCGTCCTCCACCCCTGAACGTTTCCGCCGTTCGTGGTTTTGGGGTGTGACAGATTGAGACTTTTGATGAGCGGTACGCAGCATTGACTGAGGCTGCTGTAGCTGCAGCTACTGCTGCTGATGATGCTGCTAGACCTCAGGGAGGTGACTCGTTGTTGTTCCGGGAGTTCAGTAACACGAAGCCACCAAAGTTTGACGGGACGCAGGACCCGATTGCCGCTATGAGGTGGATCTATGACATCAAGGGATGTTTCTATACGTGCTCTTGTCCAGAGCACTTGAGAGTTCGGTTCGCCTTGAACCAGCTCCGCCTAGGAGCAAAGGATTGGTGGAAGTTCGTGACGGCGAACTTCACTTTGGCTGAGATTTCCGAGGTGACCTGGGAGAGGTTCACCGCTATGTTCAGAGAGGAGTATCTTCCCCCGGTCGAGAGGTAACGGTTGATTCAGGAGTTCTTGACCCTCAAGCAGGGTATTGATTCTGTAGCAGTCATCACCAGGAAGTTTCATGAGAGGGTGATGTTTTGCCCTGAGCAGGTGTCGTCTGAGCAGGCTCGTATGAGCCGTTATCTGAGTGTGCTAAGGAGAGATATTTGGGAGTTCGTGGTGAACTCAACTTACCGGACATTTGCTGAGCTCCAGGCAAATGCCCGGAAGAGGGAGATCGAGTTGGAGACTCAGGCCAGGGAGGAGGCCGAGTCTCAGAGGATGGATCGGCGGCCGGCTTAGTCTCAGCTGGCAACCAAGTGGGCTAGACCCGCTGATTCGAGATCTGGGGGCGCGAAGGGCCGCACTTGTGGGAAGTGTGGTAAGAGTCACGAGGGATCGTGCAGGGATGGGGTATGCTACAAATGTGGGAAAGAGGGGCATATCGCAAGGGATTGCCCCAAGGGATTCTCGGTTTGCTTTCATTACAACCATACCGGCCATCAGAAGGCCGAGTGCCCTCAGATTCTTCAGGGATCAGCACAGGGATCTGTGCCTGCTGCTAGGACTACCGAGGTTCGACCGGTGAAGGTCGAGGCCCCGAAGGCTCGTGGGAGGGCATTTCAGTTGACCGCGGAGGAGGTCCGCGCGGCGCCCAATGTTGTGGCTGGTATGTATTCTTTTTTCATCTTTTATTTGAGTTGAGTTTTATGCTTATATGATGATATGCGTAGGTACTTTTCTTGTGAGTTCTGTTCCTGCGTTGGTATTATTTGACTCGGGTGCGATTCGGTCGTTTGTTTCCATAGCGTTTAGTCAGCATATTAGTGTCCGTCGAGAAGCGTTGGATCGGCCTCTGCGAGTTTCCATAGCTGATGAGCGAGCAGTGTATGCTTCAGATGTGATTCGAGGATGTGTCCTTGAGATCTTCGGTGTGGAGTTCCCGATAGATTTGGTTCCGATCGCGATGGGGGACGTGTGTGTTATAGTGGGTATGGATTGGTTGATCCGATATGGAGTTGTGATAGACTGCGAGCGTCAGTTGGTGACGATTCGAGACCCTAGCGGGGGAGTTCTTATAGTGCACGGCAAGGGTACACGTGCGGGGTCAACATTTTGTTCGGCCGCCAGAGCGAGACAGAGTCTACAGCAGGGCTGTAGAGGATTTGTGGCATATGTGATGGATGCAAGGGTTGTTTCGGAGAGACCGAAGTCGGTTGATGAGGTCCCGATAGTGCACGAGTTTCCGGATGTGTTTCCAAAGGAATTGTCGGGTGTGCCTCCGGAGAGGCAGGTAGAGTTTGGTATTGAGTTGGTTCCAGGAGTTGTGCCTATTGCTAAGGTGCCTTATCGCCTTGCACCTCTAGAGATGTAGGAGTTATCCTCGCAGCTTCAGGAGCTACTGGGGAAGGGGTTTATCAGGCCGAGCAGTTCGCCATGGGGAGAGCCTATCCTTTTTGTCAAGAAGAAGGATGGATCGCTCCGAATGTGCATTGATTATCGTGAGCTGAATAAGCTAACGGTCAAGAACCGTTACCCATTGCCAAGGATCGATGATTTATTTGATCAGTTGCAGGGAGCATCTTGGTTCTCCAAGATCGATTTGAGGTCTGGGTATCATCAGGTGAGGGTGCGGGAAGAGGACGTCCAGAAGACAGCATTCCGGACTCGTTATGGGCATTACGAGTTCATGGTGATGCCTTTCGGACTCACCAACGCACCAGCGATGTTCATGGATCTCATGAACAGGGTGTGCAGACCGATGTTGGATCGCTCAGTGATCGTGTTCATCGATGACATATTGGTGTATTCGAGATCCAGAGAGCAGCACGAGGAGCATTTGAGGGAGATCCTCGGAGTTCTGAGATCGGAGAGACTCTATGCCAAGTTCTCCAAATGTGAGTTCTGGCTACGAGAGGTTCAGTTTCTTGGACTCCTCGTTAACCAGAATGGGATATTGATCAATCCGGCCAAGATTGAGGCGGTCATGAGATGGGAGGTGCCGAGGTCACCCACCGAGATCAGGAGTTTTCTGGGTTTGGCCGGCTATTATCGAAGATTTATTAAGGATTTATCCAAGATCACCGTGCCACTCACCAAGTTGACCCGGAAGGGTGTTGCATTTTTTTGGGGTCCGGAGCAGCAGACCTCGTTCGAGACACTTCGCCAGAAATTATGCGAAGCACCAGTGTTAGCTCTTCCGGAAGGGATGAAAGATTTTGTGGTTTATTGTGATGCATCGATATCCGGATTGGGAGCGGTGCTTATGCAGAGGGGGCATGTGATTGCTTATGCATCGAGGTAGCTTAAGCCTCATGAGTCGAGATATCCCAATCATGATTTGGAGTTAGGAGCGATGATATTTGCTCTCAAGATCTGGAGACATTATCTGTATGGGGTTCGGTGTACGATATACATGGACCACAAGAGCTTGAAGTATTTGATGGATCAACCCAACCTGAATATGCACCAGAGGAGGTGGTTGGACGTGGTCAAGGATTATGATTGTGAGATCCTGTACCACCCGGGAAAGGCTAATGTGGTAGCCGATGCTTTGAGCCGTAGGGCAGAGGGCGCCCCAATTCGAGATGTTTGTTTAAGATTGTCATTGATGACCCCGGTGTTGGGTGCTATTCGTGGGGCCCAGGCTGAGGCTGTGAAACCGGAGAGCCAGAAGAGGGAGCGAGTTGTCGGGCTGGTATCGGAATTTGTCACCGGTAGCCGGGGGCTTATGACATTTCAGGGTTGGATATGGGTATCGTCTGTGGGTGGAACGCGTACCATTTTGATGGAAGAGGCTCATCGATAGAAATTCTCGATCCATCCCGGGGCCACTAAGATGTATTTGGACCTGAAAAAGGATTATTGGTGACCCTGTATGAAGAGGGATGTCGCATGGTTTGTAGAGAGGTGCTTGACCTGTCGCAGGGTGAAGGCCGAGCACCAGCGTCCACATGGTAAGCTGCAGCCATTAGAGATTCCATAATGGAAATGGGAACAGATTACCATGGATTTCATCACCAAATTGCCAAGGACTGCGAGGGGTGTCGATGCAATTTGGGTGATTGTGTACAGGTTGACGAAGAGTGCTCACTTCCTGGCCATCAGTGAGAGCTCTTCCGCAGAGAAGTTGGCAGAGATGTACGTGAGAGAGGTGGTATCGCGGCATGGAGTGCCGATCTTGATTGTCTCAGATCGAGATGTACGTTTCACTTCCAGATTCTGGAAGAAGTTTCATGAGGAATTGGGTACGAAACTGCATTTTAGTACCGCATACCACCCACAGACTGACGGGCAGAGTGAGCGGACGATTCAGATGCTTGAGGACATGCTCCGGGCACGTGCGTTGGATTTCGGTGGGAGTTGGGACACGTATTTGCCCTTGGCGGAGTTTTCTTATAACAACATCCACCATTCGAGCATCGGCATGCCGCCCTTTGAGCTGTTGTATGGGAGGAGGTGTCGAACCCCTATTTGCTGGGGAGAAGTAGGGCAGTGTGTGATGGGCAGCACCGAGATTGTGCTCCAGACGACATAGCAGGTCTAGCAGGTCAGACAGAGGTTGCTGACCGCTCAGAGTCGTCAAAAGAGTTATGCGGACAGACGCCAATCCGAGCTCGAGTTTCAGGTCAACGACTTCGTTCTCCTGAAGGTCTCTCCTTGGAAAGGAGTGATCCGATTCAGGAAGAGGGGCAACTTGGGGCCCCGATATATTGGTCCTTTCAGGGTGATCGCGAGGGTAGGTAGGGTAGCCTATCGTTTGGAGTTGCCAGCAGAGTTGGGTCAGACTCATGACACTTTCCACGTGTCGCAGTTGCAAAAGTGTATAGCCAACGAGTCGGAAGATATGCAGGTGGATGTGAGCCTGAATTATGCCGAGAGACTGGTGGCGATCAGGGATTGGAAGATCAAGGTTTTGAGGAACAAGGAAGTGCCACTGGTGCAGGTCCAGTGGCAGCATCGGAGAGGGTCAGAGTTGACTTAGGAACCGGAGCGTGAGATGCGGGTGCAGCATCCGGAGTTGTTTGCAGAGTGAGACTTCGAGGGCGAAGTCTGATTCTAGTGGGGGAGAATTGTAACACCCGGATTCCTAGGTATGATATTTTGCTCCTTTATTTTTGGGTTTTGTAGGGGAACTCGGCGAGTTGGCGTCTAGACTCGCCGAGTAGGGTCGCGGATTCGTATGCGAGTCCATGCTGTTTAATGAAACCCTAATTCCCAGGGTTTGAGACCTATTTAAAGGGTCTTATGGCCGTCATTTGCGGCCACCAACCCCCAGAGAGAAACCCTAAAGAGATCTAGAGCGTTTGTGAGGAAGGAGAGGCCAATCTTGAACTTTTGTGGGTGTTTTTGCAAGAAGGAAGTGTTCAAGGCAAGAGGAGGTTGAGGAGGTGCGATCTTGGTGGTTTTTGAGCTCTTAGAGACTTCATTGAGGTATTATTCTCGGACCTTCTTTAGTTTTGGTGTTGATTCTTAGTGTTAGGGTTTTTTTTAACCCTTTTAGAGGTTGATAATTGGTGTATTTGGTCCTTTCTTGAGTTTTTGTTCTGGATCTAGACCCAAAGAGGGCAAGAGACCTTAACCCTTGGAACTTTATGAGTCATTTTGGGGGTCATGAGCTTGGAATGTCATTTTTGGGGCTAAATCAACATTTTGGACCATTTAGAGGTTGTATGTGTGTCAAGGTCCGAACTTTACGTGATTATCATGCTTGGGGAGGCCAGATCTATGATTGTATGGAACAGATCTGACCTTATAAGTCGTTTTGAGTTGTGCATGGCATGAACTCGCCGAGTCCGAAGAACAGACTCGGCGAGTAGTATGAAGGTTGCCCGTTAATCACTCAGTGAGTGGACTTGTCGAGTTGGGGGGGGGGGGGGAATGACTCGGTGAGTCAGGGAGAGTCAGGAGTCTGAGTTCAAGTTGGAACTCGCCGAGTTGTTCTTGAGACTCGGCGAGTTGAGTCGGCGTGGCCCCGCGATTCATGCCAGGTGGAACTCGTCGAGTCAAGGGGAGTACTCGACGTGCCAAGAGAAGATCTAAGAGAGTCAATGGACACGTGTAGACTCGCCGAGTCGCCCTAGTGCACTCGACGAGTCAGGTCAAAGTTTGACCATTGACCTTGTTGACTTTTAGGGTTAAGTACAGTTGTATTTATGAGAGTATTACTTTATGTGATTAGGCGGAGGCTAGATCACACTTCTTCCGAGACAGATATTTACCGAGACATTGAGGTGAGTCTTCTCACCATACGTTACCTAGAGTGGTACTATGTGATGAACAGAGGGTCTCATGTGTTATGTATGAGATTATGTGCTATGTGATATTTGTATGTTGTATGATGATATAGACCGGACCGGATGGTCCAACGAGCTATGACCGGACCTAGGGGTCCAACGAGCTACGGGACTGGAGGGTCCCGCTGAGACACATCAACCGGAGGGTCGTATTATAGCCTCGAGTGGCGTATGTGTTGTATGTGGTATTTTTGGGAACTCACTAAGCGTTTATGCTTACAGTTGTTGTGTTATGTGTTTCAGGTACCAGTGATGAGTGCGGGAAGGCGCCGGCATGATTCGTACACACACGCATTGGAGTTTTTGTAGAGATTCTGGGGAGATGTTTTGTGACAATAACATTTGATACAATATGTTGACATTATTTTATGAATGAATGAATGTTTTAAGAATGAAAAATTATTTTGAAAATTTATGTCGTTACATGAGTTCTTACATTTCTCTTTTCATGTGAAGGATCTTTGCACCAGGAAAATTCGCTTAACTTGCATAAGTAGCCAACTATTAATCCTAAAACTTCTCCAGTTTTTGACTTCTCTCAAGTCAAAACTACATCATTAATTTGGCATCACCATTTATGACACCAATATCTTTCTATTTTAAAGCATCTTATTTCTCATTTTCACTTAGCTTTTTATTCTACCCTGTCATCAGAATTCTTGTGTAATGCGTGTTCAAGCAATAAAAGTCATAAAATTCTTTTCTCAAGTTCATCACTTACATCTACCATACCTCTTGAAATAATTTTTTTGACTTATGGACTTCTCATGTTGTGTCACAAGATGGTTATAAGTATTATGTGATTTTTTTGACCATTTTTCAAAGTATATATGGTTCTAACCCATTAAATGTTTACGAAGTCTTTATACGTTACAAGGTTATCATTGTAATTTATTTCTTGCTGAAAATCATTACACTATATTATGATAATGGGGATGAATTTATGGGACTTAAAGACTATATTTCTCTTAATGGAATTTCCCATCATACTACTCCACCACACACTCTCAAACATAATGGCTACTCGGAGCAAAGTCATCACCATATTGTTGAATCATGTCTAGCCTTACTCTCTCATGCTTCTATTCCAAAAACCTTCTGGCCCCATGCTTTAGCTACTTCTGTTTATCTAATAAACAGATTACCAACCTCCACTTTAAACATGTCCTCACCTTACCAATTGATTTTCCATAATAACCCTAACTATTCTAAATTAAAGGTGTTTGGATGTCTGTGCTACCCCTGGTTATGACCATACTCTTCTCACAAGCTCATGCTACGATACCAACCATGCATTTTCCTCGAGTGTACTCTTTCTTAAAGTGTGTATATCTTTTTTGAACCATCTAAAAGCAGCTTTTATGTCTCTCATCATGTTCAGTTCTTTAAATTTGTCTTTCCATATGCATATCTATGTATCGCTCTTACCTATTCAACCTCTACAAACATAGACACGTCGATTCTATGTATCACTATAATTTCCACCCCTCCACCATCCCAAGAAGCGCCAAACACTCCATCAATAACAACCTCTCAAGACACACCTTCGGTTGAAGACAATGCGCCCTCAATAACTCAGTCAACACCGTTAAGTTCACAACCACCAGATGTAAAACTATTAGAAGAACAATTTATTAAACCACCACCATCCACAAATAAGATGACTACAAGTGCTAAGAACAATATAACCAAATCAATCCAGAAGCTTATCTTCATACCAGAAAAACAATTTCTCAACCAACAGAACTTACCACAATCGTAAGTGCTCTCAAAGATCCAAGTTGTCGTCAAGCAACATCTACTGAATATGATGCACTTATGAAAAATGGAACATGGGAACTTGTTCTTACCAGTGACATTTCTAACTTGGTTGGTTGTAAACATAGTTATCGTATTTAACAAAAATTCGATGGTTCCATTGACAGGTACAAAGCCTGACTTGTCGCAAAGGGATTTCAACAAAGACCTGACATGGATTATGTACTAAGAGACATTCAGTATGGTGGTGAATCCTGTTAGATTAGGTGTCTACGTTCATAACTATTTCTGGAATGTACTTGACCCGGTCAGCATGGTCCATTTGGGTTGCATGGTATTGCAACACTTGGATAGACTAAATGAGAGAGATGACACTTATGGTTTATTAATATATTATAAGTTCTAATATATTAATACTATTATTTAATTAGTATTGATCAAAAATTAATTTAGAATTAATTTGGTGATCAAAATGAGACTAATTAAATATATGGGGTTGATTGTGTAAATCATCCATTCTTTTATAGTGGGCTAATGATCCACAGTTTATTGAATTGGGCTAAAACCCATAAGGTGCTCCATGGATAGTCCATGGAGGTTATGAACCCATGAATCATGGAATATGAAAAGCCATGTTAATTAGGGTTTACATGATGTAACCCTACTTATGACACAACTATAAAAGGACCCCATGGGCTACCAAAATCGGCACTATGTGAAGAACTAAGAGGGCTAGCCGATTTTGAGTGTGTGTGAACTTCTCTCAAAGTTATTCCAAGAGTTGTGGTGTTGTGTGAGACATTTGAGGCATCACATTTGGGGTGCTAGGCTCACAAAGTTCTCAAGGAATCCAAGCAACAAGAAAGGTATGTTCTTCTACTAGATTTTACGTTTCATGTTCCCTATGCCATGCTAGTTAGGTTAAGAACCTTGGAAAATCAAATTTGCATGTATCTTAGTAAAACATAGATCCAATGTTTCTAGGGTTGCATGTACACCTTAGGAGTGTTAGAATGCTCAAAACCCTTCAGTGGTATCAGAGTCTAGGCTTGTTTTCTAGATACTTGATGAAAATTGTTGAAAAAACTCAAGATTTCTGCATTCTGCTGAGTGAACTCGCCGAGTCCATGTGGGGACTTGATGAGTTCATGTGTTATTTCATCCTACTCGTCGAGTAGGTTCATGCACTCGACGAGTAGGAGGCCCAGAATGCAGTTTTTCGAGTTTTGCTGATGGAAATGGACTAGTAGCATTATCCTGAACTGTTTTGGACATATAAAACCTATTTTGACGTGGTAATGATTATGCTAATTCATTTACAATGGTAATTATCAAAATTTCAAGTTTTATATGTGTTTTTTTATGATTCTTGAAATTGTTGATATGAATGTTCATACACTTATGAGTTTAGTAGATCATAGGAATTATTTGCAAATAGTTTTTTATTTTAATTCTTGATCTTGATGTGTTTTAATGGAATCCATAATTTGTCCTCAAGTTATGGATTACCAAAAGTCTTCCTTTTAAAGTCCATTAATGAACACATAGGTTACATAAAATGAAGAGTCTTTCATTTTAATAAACCATTAACTCATAAGTTATGAAAGTTGAAAAGTTTTGAAAGTTACAGAACTTGCCCTCAAGTTTTGGAACATGTAAAGGCACTTTAAAAACTTTAGTTCCAACCCCTAGAATTTTAAAAGTTAAAATTTAACCCTTATACTTTATAATATTATAAGTTATTAATATATATATATATATATATATATATATATATATATATATATATATATATATATATATATAGTAGACCTCATTCACGAAGCCGGTCTATAAGGGGGGTATAAGGTTGATGCTTATAAAATGGCAGTTTAATAGGTGCCCACTCTCACCCACCGCTTCCTTAACTGGTGGAGGGTCGTTAGCCGAACGGGTAGGACAATAGCTTTAATCCTCATTAAAAGTATAATGATTATAAAGTAACTAAATGTTTTATAAATTCTCAATCTTAGTTACTTTAGGAAAATGTGAATTTGGTGCTAATCCATGAAATTACACTTTGCACTTTGCTTAAGTCGTTAGTGGAGTGTGTGTGGTTAATCATTACACTAACTTGGATTTAACAAGGTAGGCAAAGGGTGGCTTAAGGTTTATCATAAATCGGTGGAGCGCGTTTGGTTAACCGGCACATCGGTTAGGTGATAAACATAAAGAGTACCAAGTAATTTGCAAGGTTATTCACACCTTGTTCTGTAATCCTCGGTATCCCAGTGACAAAACTTGAAGGGCACATTCGAGATTGCAACATGCCATTGAAAAGTTCAATGAATCTCAAAATAATATAGGAGTATCAAAACCAATTAAAACCTAATAATACATTTCGTTTTCATAGTGGAAATTGGTGAATCGTCATTAACCTACCTTCAAATATTACATAGCTTGGATTACGGCATCCCTCTTCTAAGTTATAAAATATTGTGTTGGGTCCTAGACTTAATATTAGATTTGGGTGTCTTATTAAGGACTATCTTTATATCTAATCTAAACTTGTCCTTCTTTCTTTCAGATGCCTTCCAATAATGCTGCTTCTGGCTCAAACCCTACCGGCTCCTTCTCTCTCATGAACCTTTGCATGAGAGTCATCTTCGATGGATCCAACTTCAATGATTGGATCAGGAACATCAGGATGGTCACGCGCTATGAGGACAAGGAACATGTCCTCGACAAGGAGCTTAAGGAACTTGATGAGTTGTCTACTACTCCAGAGGAGATCGCTGAATTCTCGACACATGAGAGAGATGCCACTAAAGTGGCATGTATCATGTTGTCTACGATGATAGCCGAGCTCCAAAAGTCCTATGAGGACTTTTACCCTTTTGACATGAACCAGGACTTGATGGACAGATACCATCAGAGTGCTCGTCAAGAGCGGTATGAAATCATCTCCTCTATGATAACAACCCGAATGAAGGATGGGTTACCCATCACAGGCCACATGCAGAAAATGCAAAGATTCATGGACCGCTTGTTGAAATTGAATGTGAACTTCCTCGAGGGGTTGGCAATTGACATCATTTTGCACTCCTTACCTTATTTTATGATCAATTATGAATGACATACCACATGAACAAGGAGGAAGTCACACTCAGCAAACTTCAAGGACTTTTGAAGATTGTCGGAAGTGGTCTTAAAAGTAAATCGGTTGTTACTACTCCTACTCCTAACTTTGCCCCTGTTCTGGCTATCGGTCAAGGCAAAGGGAAGAAGAGGAAGAGCTCCTTTAAGGGTACCAAAGGAAGGTCCCTTGATGGATCCTCTTCAAGTAGAACCAAAAGTGGTTTTGTCACTCCTTCTGCCAACCCTAAAGAGGCTGAATGCTTCTATTTCCATGAAAAGGCGCATTGGAAGCGAAACTGCCCAAAGTATCTGCAAGATGTTAAGGATGGGAAAGTAAAACCCAACCATGCTGGTATTTACACTATATTGTCTAATAACTCACCCCATTCTAATTCTTGGGTCCTTGATATTGGTTGTGGTATTCACATATGTTCTGATTTGCAGGGACTAAGAAGAAGTGAGAATATGGAGCATGGGAAGATAAACTTAATCATGGGGAATATGAAAGCTTCACATGTCACCAAGATTGGAGTTTATTCTTTTTGGTAATTAGTAGGTTAACATTAGATTTGAATAAATGTTGTTACTCGTCTAAAATGGCGAGAAATATTATTTCCTTTCATGTTTTGTGCAGACAAGGGTTTACCTTTTCGTTTGATAATGAATGTGGTGGTATTAATGTTTTCTTTAATAATGTTCTTTATTTTAAACCATTACCTTGTGATGGTGTGTATGAAACTGTGTCGGTTGTAGATAACCTAGGAAATAATGTGTCGTGTATTGATTCTTCCACTAGCTTGGATAAAGCATCATTATGGCGTTTCCGTCTTGGACATGTGAGCGAGAAACGCATAGGAAAACTCCAAAAGGATGGAGTCTTGGAGTCATTTGACCTAAAGTAGGATGACAGTTGTGAATCTTGTTTGCTTATGAAAATGACAAAGTCACCCTTAACTGGTACTTGTGCTAGGGGTGAAGTTTTGTTGGATCTCATACATACTGATGTGTGTGGACCCTTCAGAACCGCCACAAGGGATGCTAACCGCTTCTATGTGACTTTTACTGATGATTATAGTAGATATGGATATGTCTACCAAATCAAGCAAAAGTCAGAAACCTTTGAAAAGTTCAAGGAGTTTAAACAGGAAGTGGAGAATCAGATGGTCAGGAACATTAAGATGCTTCAATTCGATCTGAGGTGGTGAGTATCTTAGTACAAAGTTCCTTGACTATCTTAAGGTATGTGGGATTATCTCACAATTGACACCTCCCAGAACACCACAACTTAATGGTGTGGCTGAGAGGAGTAATAGAACCTTGTTGGATATGGTTCATTCCATGATGAATGGAGCTTTGCTACCAATCTCATTTTGGGGGTATGCCTTAGAGACTGTCACCCATATTCTTAATCTAGTCCCTACCAAAAAGGTTTTCAATACACCTCACGAGATGTGGACTGGAAAAGTTCCCAATCTGGACCACATCAAGATTTGGGGATGTGAGGCTTTTGTGAGGCGCGAGACTCACAATAAGCTTGAACCTCAAAGTGAGAGGTGTGTTTTCATCGGCTACCCACATAAATCCTTTGGTTATCTCTTCTACGGACCCAATGATAATGTGATCTTTGTAGCAAGGAGAGGGGTCTTTCACGAGAGAGATTTCATAAGCCAAGGAAACAGTGGGAGGCAAATTGATCTTGAAGAAAATCAAGAGTCAAGTGGTGAAGGAACCTCAAACCCTAGCAATCAACCAAAGGAGGAAACTCCTGTTGATCCTACTGACGAATCCGTACCTCTGAGGCATTCCACAAGAGTTAGGAATGCACCTGAGCATTACTATGGTTTCCATATTACTGCTGAAGGTGATACACTTATCAGTGATAATACACTGGTAAGTCTGGATGAACCTAACAACTACACAGAAGCCATGACAGGCCCTGATTCTGCCAAATGGAAAGAGGCTATGGACAGCGAAATATAGTCCATGTATGACAATCAAGTTTTGAACTTGGTTGACAATGTACCAGGTCGTAAGACAGTCGGGTGCAAATGGATCTTCAAGAACAAGACCGACATGGATGGTAATGTACACACGTGTAAGGCGCGACAAGTTGCAAAGGGCCTTTCTCAAACTCCGAGAGTTGATTATGAAGAGACCTTTTCACCAGTAGCAAAGATTAATTCTATTAGGGTTATGTTAGCCATTGCTGCATTTCATGACTATGAAATATGGCAAATGGATGTCAAAACCGCTTTCCTTAATGGAAGGTTGGCTGAGGATGTTTACATGAGTGTTCTAAGCCTTGTTTAGGTCTGTTTGAGTGTTCTAAGCCTAGTACATTCGATTGGGTGTTAGGAAGTATCTGCTAGAGTTCATTGTGTAGCATATAAGCCGAAAAACTCCAACACTTGGAGTTTATGGCCGTAAAATAGAGCTTACGGCCGTATGCTCTTGGCTGGCCGTGAACTCCTTCCATAAGGAGGATATCCCTTCATTATTCTTCATTTCTTACACTTACAACTCAAGAACACTCATTTCTCTCTCAAGTATCATCAAAAACACTTCTATTTCTCGATAAATTTGTAAGTGATTCTTCCATTTATTAGTTGATATCATTCTTAATCTAGTAAAACCCCTTGATTTCATCCATGAAATCATCTGTTTTGGGTTAGATCTTCAAGAACACCAAGAACACCAAGAACAAACACTAGTTCTTTGGGCCGTGAACACCCCCTTCAATCTTCAAAAATGTAAGTATCCTTTCCATATAGTAGTTATCCATTAGAAGCTCTTGAAATACACCCTTGAAACAACCATTTCATCAAGAACATCAGGAGTTTACGGCCATAACTTTTCCCTTGGCCGTAAACCCTTCTCAAGAACATCATTGGTCGTGAACATCATGGGCCATGAACATCTTTGACCATAAACATCCATGGTCGTAAACACCATGGTCGTGAACACCACTAGACCGTAAACACACCTTGTGTAGCTGTAAACACCTTTAGAACAATCATATGTGAGTGTAACACTTCGTTCCAAGTGTTTCCTAGTCCTTAAGGTGGTTCCCTAACATGATTAGTTGTTATATACACTAATTATATACATATATGTGTCATTATGTGCTTAATAGGATCCATTTGTGCTCAAGACTTCACTTGAGACTTAACATCCTATATCAATCTTACATTCGAATCACTCACTACAGGTGAGTTCATACCCCTAACCTATCTTTTAAATGATTTTAAATGCTTTTATGGGGGGGGGGGGGAATACAAGTAGAAAACATTATAGTTATTGCATCAATTACATGTGATTAATAACTATCAAACAAGTGGATTTCTTATACTTCAAACTGTGTTATTAAACAAACTATTTCAAAACATTTTATAAATTGGCATCAATTAATCAATAACCATTCAAATGGTTAAAAACATCTTTTATATATGCTAAACTCTTTATCAATCTCTTTTAAACTTATATATTGTCAAAATCATGTCTATATAGATATAGTTATATAAATAAGGTTGAAAGGGCTTAGGACTAATAACTCACTTTATTTCCTGTTCCTTGTTTGTTTGTGGACTTAGGGTATCGGCTGTTTGTCCGAGTTTCGTTTGAATCTTAGTTATATATTATGTATACGTGTATAGATATAAAATTTCTTACATCAGTTCAACACCTTTGGGTAGCAAAGGTGTAAAACGATACCCAGTCATTCAAACAACATTACAAGTAAACTATAACAGGTGTAGTTTGGAGGACTACTAATCACTATTTCTAGTACAATGAAACATACAAGATTCAATTCATACATGAGTCAGTTCAAACATACTATAACGAGAAATAGAGAGAACATACTATAACGAGAAACATAAAGAACATATTATAACGAGAAACAGAAAGAACATACTATAATGAGAAATAGGGAGGAACATACTACACAAAGAGAACATACAATACACTAGAACAGATAGAACATACTATACAAATACAAGAATACTATAACATTAATGTGAGCACTACTTCATGGCATGGAAATATAGTGTTGCGTCACGTTTTGTAACCAGAGTCTCCTGGAGGGAGAGCGTGAATCTGTGTATAAATCTATACGGGATTGACCATCCTACACCTTGTTGCTAGCTACAGTGGGACCTACAAGTCTTCAGGTGACGAATGTCATACCATTTCGATGTCTTCGAACGTCGTGTTTTACTAGTCAATCAAGCATGGTTATAATCTCATCACATTTTACCTTAATTAAACAATTGGTTTAAGTAAGTTAGTACAACGGTAGTTACTATATAAACGGTAATGTAAACTGTATTTTTGGTAATGATAGTTATACTTGGGGAAAATACTCACTTTTACAAAAGAACAAACGTTCAGAACAGTTGGGTCTTTGTAGAAGACTACATTTCTTTATAATTAGAAAATATAGAATTTTCTAGGAGATACAAACATTTACATCAAAAACTTACAAACATTTACATCAAACATTTACAAACACTTCCATCAAACTTATACAAACATTGACACTAAAATACTTATGAACTCACCAGCTTAAATGCTGATCTACTCTTTCAAAATATTTTGTATTCTTAGGTCACCAGTAGACAGGTAATCTAGACCAGGTTTTGAGAAGACGGAGCACATTCGAGACTCGTCTTTTATTTTGATTCATATTTTGGTGTCTTTCAAACTATACACAAAACATACTTGTATTAAATTATATTATTAATGCAATGGATGATGTTGTTTCTTGTTTACTATTGTGCATTGTTATGATATTGTACATGACGTCCTCCGCCCCCGAACGTTTCCGCCGTTCCAGTTTGGGGGTGTGACAGATTGGTATCAGAGCTTTGTTTATAGTGAATTTAGTATATCAACCCATAAAATATAACTATAAACACATCGGGATTAAAATACTATGACCAAGAGTTTCTACTTTTAAATAATAAAATATTTAACTAAAGTGTATATACATGCATTCATAATAAAATCAGTGCCATACTAGCACAGAACAAAAGTATTGCGGTTGTTGGACATCACAAGTGGTCTTGGGGACATATAATCAGATCTGGGAGTAATATAGCCTGATCAACTATATCTTTCCGAGAAGTGATTAGCATGTGCCTAGGAATGGTTGTGGTGTTGCAACAAGTTTAAAAACTTACCAACACTACTACAATGAAAACTTTAGAACAGAACATAGACTTAAAATATTATAAGAGTATTTTGTGTTACTATAAATTACTTATTTGAGAACTAAAAGGTCTTTAATAGATCAATAGTTGCTGAGTTGATACGCTAAGGTTATATGTGACTATGGTGTCATAGACTTAGAATATGTGATCTTTGCTTTACTTCCCGTTTCTTGTTTGGTTGTGGACTTAGAGTTAGGGTCACTTATTCGAAGGTCTATCCTGTTTTGGTTACATATGACGGGTATGCACTACGCAAGTATTGAAGTAACTGGTAAGGATCGTCCTATAATTATCTTAAGTAGTACGTCTATTAACTATCTCTTATATCCCTATTCTCGCGTAGATAACATGGCCGTAAACACCATCGTCGTGAACACCACTAGGTCGTAAACATACCCTTGTGTGGCCGTAAACACCTTTAGAGCAATCATATGTGAGTGTAACACTTCATTCCAAGTGTTTCCTAGTCCCTAAGGTGGTTCCCTAACATGATTAGTTGTTATATACACTAATTATATACATATATGTGTCATTATGTGCTTAATAGGATCCGTTTGTGCTCGAGACTTCACTTGACACTTAGCATCCTATATCGATCTGTACATTTGAATCACTCACTACAGGTGAGTTCATACCCCTAACTTATCTTTTAATGATTTTAAATGCTTTTATGTGGGGGGGGGGGGGGGATACAAGTAGAAAACATCATAGTTATTGTATCAATTACATGTGATTAATAACTATCAAACAAGTGGATTTCTTATACTTCAAACTGTGTTATCAAACAAACTATTTCAAAACATTTTATAAATTGACATCAAGTCATCAATAACCATTCAAATGGTTAAAAACATCTTTTATATATGCTAAACTCTTTATCAAACTCTTTTAAACTTATATATTGTCAAAATCATGTCTATATAAATATAGTTATATAAATAAGGTTGAAAGGGCTTAGGACTGATAACTCACTTTATTTCATGTTACTTGTTTGGTTTTGGACTTAGGGAATCGGTTGTTTGTCCAAGTGTCGTTTGAATCTTAGTTATATATTATGTATACCTGTATAGATATAAAAGTTCTTACATCAATTCAACACCTTTGGGTAGCAAAGGTGTACAAACATACCCAGTCATTCAAACAACATTACAAGTAAACTATAATAGGTGTAGTTTGGAGGACTACTAATCACTATTTCTAGTACAATGATGATGGGTTTTGGTCATAAGACATCCTATGTGCTCATACAAACCCTAATGCTTGGAGCTAGGTTTCTCTATTGTACATGCTTTGAATCCAAGACTATAAACCCTAATTCTAGCATATGGAAATCAATATTAACATATAATTAGGTTTAAGATAGTACCTTGATTGTTATGTAGCAATAACAATCCCAATTCCTCCTTGAATTGACTTTGGAAGGCTTAGAGTCACAAGTGTCACTCCTCTAATGGCTCACAAACACCATAAGCAAGAGGATGAAGAGGAGAGAGGTTAGTGGCTGCCAAAACTCGTGTGAAACCCTAGAAAAAAGCTTAGCCACGTTTTTGGTCCTTAAGGGATCTATATATAGTGAGGCAATTAGGGTTATCTAACAAGGAAACCCTAATTTGGTTGCTTAAGCCGTAAGCAACCCATAGACTCCTTTAATCAATCCCTTGGACGATTTCCTTATGGACTTCCCATAAGAATTCGTCCACCTCTTGATTCAAGACAATCCATGGCCCAAATTGCAATTATCTTATAATTACAATTCCAGTCCCTTAAGTTTAATTAATCTCTTTTAGTCACAAAACTAATTACCAATTAATTATTGACTAATATTAATTAAACAATATGATTTCTCCTTTACTATATTATTCTCATAATATATTAATAAATCATATTTAATCCTTTCTCTCCATAATTCATCCTATCAAGTTGCTTTGATGAAGGCAACCCAAAAGGACCATGCACCATCGGGTCAAGTACATACCAAAATAGTTATGGACTTAGACACTAATCCAACAGTCTCCCACTTGGATAAGTCTAATAACTATTATGCGTATGACTTCAGATCCTGATCTACAATCGTAGCTTTCCAAAGCCGCTGTCAACTCTGATCATATCAGATACGCGTGTCCTTAGATAAGGGATCATATATTCCTCCATTCTAGATATCATATGAGATATGATTTCAAATCATTCTCTTTGTACTATATCTCGATTCCCGATTTATGACGACTGACTAATTGAACAAATCAAATTAGCCCTAGCCTGGCCGAGCATTTACGTTTGTCATCACTAAACCATCGAGGGGCCCAAAGATATCGCTTTTATCATACTTTGGATAAAAGGAACGGATAAACTTTGATACAATGCTTGCTTGCACTCACTCACCGAATCCCACACAACAATATGTTTTATAACACCAAGTTACTAGTGCGTTTACAAATTATCAATGTGCAACCGATTTGCAAGATACAACTCACACATCTCAGTTTCAAGAATATAAGATGTTATCGTCTCACCAATCACTCGTGATACAATTCATGGAGTGATCCAAGTGAGCGTGGGTTTAATCCAATGCTCAAATTCATATTCATAAGCACTATGAACGTTGCAGCAAACATTTGCTTATGTCTAATACTCTTTTAGACAATCCACACATCAATTCACGACAGTCTTCATTCATACCTACTTCCAACATATGAACGACTGTGGCCCGTTCGAATAATTCGATTATTCTTAATAAACTCAATTATTCTGGAAGTCAAAACATGCAAATGTGAAACACAAGAATAATACTAATCCCATATGGCCTCAAACCTTTGAGTATAAATAAAACACCTTTTATTTATCACCATATTGATTACTCATTATTTGTCGTTTCGGTTAATCAACTTCTTACTTGAATTACAACACTAGCCCCATGCTCCTAGCATGCACACAATGTTTACCTATGGTTCTTACTTTGTGAAATAGATCAAATTGAACACACTTCCAATCATTCTCATCTCACAACTCCAAATCCTTTTCATAAGTGTAAGAATATCAAATTCTTGCCACTTATAGAGTATGCTAGATTCTAACATTTTATGCAACGATCCATTTGTAATGTCACTGCACCAAAGTCACAAAGACTTTTGCCAATGATGTTACAAAGTCCTCTATCGGAGATTGTTACAAGACAATTCCTTAGATATGATGTCTCTCACTCAAAGTACATTCCTTTGAACATCCTTTTGCATAAAGGTTTCTAATCTAGACATAGTTATTTCAATATTCAATTCCTCATATGGACACGTTTCCATATTTTCCATATGAAAACTCATTCTTAATAGAATCTTGTCTATTCATAATAATGTTGATATGGTCCATCCAATACGGAAACATTTCCATATTTTCCAATACTATACTTCCAACTACTCACAAGCGACCAATCCTCGTCGAACTTTGGATTGTCCTTTGATAGTTGTTTAATTATTTTAGTCAAAACCGATTCTAGTTTCTTTTCCCTCTAAATGCGCTATATATTTGGAAAATTTTAGAATGGTCAAACATTAAAGCATTTGCAATCGATCCTATACCCGAAGCGTATGGGACACGACGCATAATGTTTTATTTGCTATGTTCTCAAAATTCGAAATGTGAAGAGGAATGCCGTAATCATAATCGAAATTTTAAGAACACACTATGTACCTTTGACTAAATTTATTAACATTTCTCAACCTAAGCCTTTAGATTTGAAATGAAGCATAATATTCTCTCCCTTAATTATAGGAAAACAACTATTCCATCCTTACAACTTTGCAAAGAATGACTCTTGTTTTCTATAATTAATATTGCTAACCTTGCAATACTTTCCTTAATAATCATACAATCATAACATTTATGCTCCCACTATAATGAGGATTATTATAAAACATAACACTTATGCTCCCACTAGCTTTGACATGTATTCAAAAACAACTTAACTTTCAGAAAAACAATGCTTATTGAATTTCTTAAGTTCATGTTTCTAATACTTAGTGCTTTAATAATCTTTTATCAAGGCTTCTTGAACTTATACACCTTTGCCTTAGATAGTTCATATGTGTGTGTAAACAATTGCTAAACCTCACAATTCAAATTATGGAGAGGGATACCGTAACCATAATCGAATTCGAGAATGCAATTTTACAATCACTATCTTCTGAAAATCTTTCTTAGTGAAAGCATTTCCTCACAATCATTTTCATGAATGAGGAAATCTTATGACACTTCGATTTAAACGGTGTATTTGTTCCTATTCATGTGAATTTGTCAAAACCAAAGTTTACGACAAATTCAAACTCATATGGATCGAACTTTCTTGATCTCGATTTCTTGCCTTTATGGTAGCACAGCTGCCCACCATGTCTTCCAAGTAGTGAAGCAGCTCACCTTTTCTTATCAATGTACTTTTCATTGATCAAGGTCCTTGCCTTTTATGGATTCAAATGAGAACTCATAGGACTCACATGCATAATTAAATCGATTGGATTGGCACAGAAACAAAATAATGTCAACACGATAGGTTGTAAACCTCAACTCGTGTGCTAGTGATGATCGGTTAAGGTTTATTTGATTTGTTCTTGAAACCTTTCAAGACCATTAAGACTCCCACTGACTCCTTGACATATAAGATTCTCTTGTCAATAACCATTTCTTGACAAACAAATATTCAAGAGTTAGTGTATCTTTTATTAAAACAAAACACTTCATAACTTTGGTCCTAGTTGGTCTATGTCTTATCCAAGACATCACAACTTTCCACAATTGATGAATGTTTTAAACCTTACATTTTCACTCGATGTCACAATCTTAACTTTAAGACTTGTTATTGGAATGAAGTATGATTGACTTATTGATTTAACCATTTCTTCAATTCTTGATTCCTCTTCATAGACATACAATTGTGCTAAGACTCACTTAGATGATCAATTGAGATATGGTTCTTAATCATTAAGACCCTATCATAAAGCATAAAAGGTAGTCTCCCTTCTTCTTAGAATGGAGAAACTTTTATCTTTCTGCCTACTTGATTCTTCTTATTCGTTCTACTATTGATTTAAACCTTTTTCAATCAATTCAGAATTACACTTAATCTTATAAGTATAATCATATTTACTAAACCTTTAGTAAATCATGACGAATATCATTGTTACTTTTATGGTGGACTTGATTAGCACGCAACTTTGTGTGCTCGATCTCCTAGTCCTTCACTTGACACTTTGTCAATGAATTAGTCTTATTTACAAATATGAAATTTCTCATTCATCGTGCAACCAAGTTGCATGATGCCAAGTTTCTGTCCAATTGAAATTTGGGCGATGAGAAACTCTCCCTATTTGGTAAATTCTCGACTTTCCATGACATAATAAGAACCAAATCTATTATTGCTAATAATAGAAACATTCAAACATCAATTTTTCATATACGCCATTGCAAGGATAAATAAATAATATAAAATCAAATTTTATTTTATTGCGGAAAAATTTTGTCCTTACAATGCAATTCATTGAAAAACTTATGTTAATACATCTTTCTTAGCAATCTAACTCTAACTCTAAGTAGTAGCTTAAGAATCTAATCTTCGAGAAATGCGATCGAAATCCATTCCTTCATGGTTAGATTCTGCTCACTTCTTCCTTTAAGAATCTAGAATGAAGCTTAAAAGAGTTAGTCAATGGATTTTACCTATATTAGAGCCATACGTTTCGACTCTCCCATCTCTTAGATCTCTTAGGTAAATGGGGCAGCTTCGTCTCCAATGCCCTTTCTCTTGGCAATAAAAGCAAATTGACTCTTTTGGAACATGACATGGAACTTCTTCAGACATTGCCTTTCTCTTGTGATCAAACTTTTCGATCATAGCATTTCTTTCGTTGCCATTGTCTATATCCATAGAGATCTCGAAGGCAGATTCACCAATCAACTTTGCTTTTCTATTGCGCCAAATCATTGCTGATTCAGCAGCAATAAGAATATAGGTGAGATCTATAAGGTTCACGTCATAGTTCATCATATAACACTCTCTTACGAACTCACTATATGAGTTAAAAAGTGACTGAAGAACCCAATCAACAGCCATTTCCTCACAGACAACGGATCCCAACATTCTTAACCTATCAATGTGTGACTTCATCCCTAGGACGTGTGCACACACGGGCTTTCCTTCTTTATGTTTACTTGCCAAAAGGGCTTGAGTGATCTTGAACTTTTCAAGCCTTTGAACTTGTGGGTTAGGGAGAAAAATTGGAGGAGGAGGAGGAAGTGAAGTATGATCTCTTGTTCCTTAATCGAATCGTGGAATATCATCTTCATGTGGAATGCTTGTTCCACGGGATTTGGGAAAACCATAGTTGTCGAACTTTGACATCTACAATATGGGAGAAAACGAATTCAAGTTAGTTGATTGAATGAGTCTTTAGCAAATCACCCAAATGAGATACTAAGGCTAGGACCCAACACAATATTCTACAACTCGGGAGAGGGATGTCGTAACCCTAATTGCAGAATATTTTAAGGTAAGTGAATGACGATTCACTAATTTCCACCACGAAAAACGAAAAGGAATTTAAGTTTTTAATCTATGAAAACTCCTAGATCCTTTGAGATTCATTGAACTTTCAATGGCATGTTTAAATCTCGATATGCCCCTCTGGTTTGTGACTGGGATGCCGAGGATCACAAAGCGGGTGTGAATAACCATGCAAACTTACATGGTGCCCTCACATGTTACAGTCACCTATTCGATGTGTCGGTAAACCACACACACTCCACCGAACTATTACAAACATTGAGTCACCCTTTGCTACCTTTGCTTAGAACCATTTAGTGTGCCGGTAAACCACACACGCTCCACTAACGTCTTCGCAAGGGCACAAAGTGTAATTTCATGGAATTGCATCAATTCACTTTTACCTAAGTAACTAAGATTGGGAATTTTATGAAAACATTTAGTTACTTTAATAATTCATTATACTTATAATGGAAGGTTTCGTCCTATCCTACCTGTTCGGCTAACGACCCTCCACTAGTCAAGAGTGCGGTGGGTAAGAGTGGATACCCATTCAATCGCCATTTTATAGGCAATTTCCTTAAACACCCCTCATAGACCAGCTTCGTGAATGAGGCCTACTAACGGTAAGACTGACTTTTACTCATACATATATATAATGTTAGACTTTTAATGTTATATATAGTATAGGGTGTATTTTATACTTTTAAAATATTAGGTGGTCAAATTTAACAATTATACCTTTAATTCAATTAAATTGTAAACCAAAACTTTTATGGATTTATTAAACCTCTTTTAATTATACACCTTAATTAATTAATAAAACCATAAGGGTGTGATTTGAACTTTTCAAAACAATACTAGGCTTTTAGAATTTAACATTCCTAATTAAACCTTTAATCAACTTTTAAATTCCAAAACTTGAGGGCAAGTTTTTGAAACATTTCAAAACATTAGGGTTTAGAATTTAAATATACATCAAAATTAAACTATTTAATCAAAATTTAAATTCCAAAACTTGAGGACAAGTTTTGAAACCTTTTTCAAAACATTAGGGTTTTAACTATTTAAATTTCAAAACAACAAAACTTTTGGGTTCAAATTTAAACTATAAAACCTACAGTGCAAAATATGAAACTTTTCATAACAACAAGGATCAAATAACAAATAATTCAAATTAACATTTAATCACATAATTATCCATATTTGATTTACTTAATGATTTCTTGCAAAACAATTTATCAATTTAGTCAAAATAATTAATCAATTATCACATAAGGAAACAATTATCTTATTAATTGATAAATATCTTCAATTAGATCAAAAATATAGTCATATATATCAAAAAATCGGATTTATATTGATCTAATATGATAAGGTAACTATCCATAAGCAAAAACAGCAAGAAATCGCGAAATACCCTCCATCTGACGAGTTGACTCGTCGAGTCAGGCTTGGACTCGTCGAGTTTGCATGGACTCGGCGAGTCCAGCCTCCAGAAACCCAAAAAACGAATTTTCCAGTTATACAATGCATCAATACAATTGAAACCAAGCTAGGCTCTGATACCACTAATGGGTTTTGGTTATAAGACATCCTATGTGCTCATACAAACCCTAATGCTTGGATCTAGGTTTCTCTATTGTACATGCTTTGAATCCAAGACTATAAACCCTAATTCTAGCATATGGAAATCAATATTAACATATAATTAGGTTTAAGATAGTACCTTGATTGTTATGTAGCAATAACAATCCCAATTCCTCCTTGAATTGACTTTGGAAGGCTTAGAGTCACAAGTGTCACTCCTCTAATGGCTCACAAACACCATAAGCAAGGGGATGAAGAGGAGAGAGGTTAGAGGCTGCCAAAGCTCGTGTGAAACCCTAGCAAGAAGCTTAGCCACGTTTTTGGTCCTTAAGGGATCTATATATAGTGAGGCAATTAGGGTTATCTAACAAGGAAACCCTAATTTGGTTGCTTAAGCCCTAAGCAACCCATAGACTCCTTTAATCAAGCCCTTGGACGATTTACTTATGGACTTCCCATAAGAATTCGTCCACCTCTTGATTCAAGACAATCCATGGCCCAAATTGCAATTATCTTATAATTACAATTTCAGTCCCTTAAGTTTAATTAATCTCTTTTAGTCACAAAACTAGTTACCAATTAATTATTGACTAATATTAATTAAACAATATGATTTCTCCTTTAATATATTATTCTCATAATATATTAATAAATCATATTTAATCCTTTCTCTCCATAATTCATCCTATCAAGTTGCTTTGGTGAAGGCAACCCAAAAGGACCATGCACCATCGGGTCAAGTACATACCAAAATAGATATGGACTTAGACACTAATCCAACAAATGAAACATACAAGATTCAATTCATACATGAGTCAGTTCAAACATACTATAACGAGAAACAGAGAGAACATAATGTAACGAGAAACATAAAGAACATACTATAATGAGAAACAGAAAGAACATACTATAATGAGAAACAGGGAGGAACATACTATACAAAGAGAACATACAATACACTAGAACAGATAGAACATACTATACAAATACAAGAATACTATAAGATTAATTTGAGCACTACTTCATGGCATGGAAATATAGTGTTGTGTCACGTTTTGTAACCAGAGTCTCCTAGAAGGAGAGCTTGAATATGTGTATAAATCTATACGGGATTGACCGTCCTACACCTTGCTGCTAGCTACAGTGGGACCTACAAGTCTACGGGTGATGAATTTCATACCATTTTGACATCTTCGAATGTCGTGTTTTACTAGTCAATCAAGCATGGTTATAATCTCATCACATTTTACCTTAATTAAACAATTGGTTTAAGTAAGTACAACGGTAGTTACTATATAAATGGTAATGTAAATTGTATTTTTGGTAATGATAGTCATACTTGCGGAAAACACTCAGTTTTACAACAGAACAAACATTCAGAACAGTTGGGTCTTGGTAGAAGACTACATTTCTTTATAATTAGAAAATATAGAATTTTCTAGGAGATACAAACATTTACATCAAAAAACTTACAAACATTTACATCAAAAACTTATAAACATTTACAAACACTTTCATCAAACTTATACAAACATTGACACTAAAATACTTATGAGCTCACCAACTTAAATGATGATCTACTCTTTTAAAATAGCTTGTATTCATAGGTCATCAGTAGACAGGTAATCTAGACCAGGTTTTGAGAAGACGGAGCACATTCGAGACTCGTCTTTTATTTTGATTCATATTTTGGTGTCTTTCAAACTATACACAAAACATACTTGTATTAAATTATATTATTAATGCAATGGATAATGTTGTTGCTTGTTTACTATTATGCATTGTTATGATACTGTACATGACGTCCTCTGCCCCCGAACGTTTCCGCCGTTCCGGTTTGGGGGTGTGACAGATTGGTATCAGAGCTTTGTTTATAGTGAATTTAGTATATCAACCCATAAAATATAACTATAAATACATTGGGATTAAAATACTCTGACCAAGAGTTTCTACTTTTAAATAATAAAATATTTAACTAAAGTATACATACATGCATTCATAATAAAATCAGTGTCATACTAGCACAGAACAAAAGTATTGCGGTTGTTGGACATCACAAGTGGTCTTGGGGACATATAATCAGATCTGGGAGTAATATAGCCTGATCAACTATATCTTTCCGAGAAGTGATTAGCATGTGCCTAGGAATGGTTGTGGTGTTGCAACAAGTCTAAAAACTTACCAACACCACTACAATGAAAACTTTAGAACAGAACATAAACTTAAAATACTATAGGAGTATTTTGTGTTACTATAAATTACTTATTTGAGAACTAAAAGGTCTTTAATAGATCAATAGTTGCTGAGTTGATACTGTAGCACCTGATTCCTGGTGATTTGGGGCTTAAGAGAAGAATGAGAAGATTGAAGAGTGCAAGAAGGGAAGGAGATCCAGAATCTACTCTGTGAAAGGCCTCTATTCAGGTAGAAAAGACCCTAACTTGATATTTAGCTCGTTAGTCCCCTTTTGTCCCTAAGAAAAGAGGTTTTAAGCCCTAAAAACCTAAATCTCTATGTGTTTATGGCTAATGTTCTGCAAGAACTTCGAATGTGGACCTTTTGGACTTCATGGTAGCATAAAGTCTCTGTGGTTGAGGTAGTGGAAGTCCCCAATGAGCATAGGACCTTTTGTATAGCTTGGAAGTGCATGTTTGAGCTCATAGGGCCATGCATGCACGTAAAGTTTACAACTTTACGTGGTAAATGAACCCTAGGACCATGGATCTATGGTCTGGAAGTGTTGAATGTCCTAGATCTGGCCTACTCAGGAAGTGGGTCGAAGGACTCGGCGTGTCCCAAGGTGGAACTCGGCGAGTTCTATGAAGATGGTCGTCGACTCGGCGAGTTGGATGAACAAACTCGGCGAGTCCTATGAAGATTGCCTGGAACTCGCCGAGTAGTTCTTCGAACTCGGCGAGTAATATGAACATCCACAGAAAACGAGGGGTTTAGGCGTCAAAGGCTCAACCCTTCGTACCTGTGCACGAAATTAACCGTATATCGTAGTCCTAAAACCCCCAAACCCTCGAATGGGGTGTTTTGGTATGGATTGGAAGAAAGCAGAGCACCTGCTCGAGGAACTCGGAGAGTTGGTACTCGAGTCGGCCCCAAAGTCCCGGATAGCGAGTCAGGGGTGACTCAGTGAGTGAAAGAGGGACCTGGTGAGAGGGATCGGATCAGTGAGAGATGGACTCGGCGAGTTGCTCTCTGGACTCGGCGAGTCCAGCCAACTGGAAGTTGAATTTGACCTGGTCTTTGACTTGGTGAGGGGTAAAAGGGTCATTTTACCCTAAGAACATCTAGCGTGTTTGACTGATCGTTTTTGTGGGAATTACAGTCGAGGGACGTTAGCAGCAACAGCAGCAGTAGACAGCCAATTCCCACACAGACCAGCAGCCTATTTCGAGGTGAGTTTCCTTTCCAGTAGGAACGAGTCTAAGGCACCAAGGCCGACCCGTGTAGACGAGATGCTAGTACTAAAGTGTGGGTCGAGCCCGTATCTCTAGGTTTAGTCAAGTATGATATATGTGTTAATATGATAGAGTTGCTTATACTTGTTGTCTGCGTGATACTTGTATGTTATGGGTTAGCGGTTGAGTGTGGGCAGGGCCCGTATCTCTCCAAGGTTGGAGTGTGGGCTAGGCCCGTATCTCCCAGATAGCGAAGTGTGGGCAGGGCCCGTATCTTCACAAGTGTGGGCGAGGCCCGTATCTCTCGGCTAGCGAAGTGTGGGCAGGGCCCGTATCTTCCCGAGTGTGGGCAAGGCCCGTAACTCCTAGCTGAACATTGGTTGTTATATGTTTGTATGGTATGGAGTATTATGGGGGAACTCACTAAGCTTTGTGCTTATAGTTTCAGTTTTGGTTTCAGGTACCTCCTCAGCTAGGGGAAAGGAGCCGGCGCGGTAGCAGCATGTCACACACACACTCCCTTGTTTCCGCAGCTACGAACTTCACTGGGATTGATACTCTAATATTTTGATTAGTTGTATGATTTGGTTTTTAGATATGGTTCACTTTATGTTGTGGTTGATCAAACGATGTTTTTAGTTATTAATATTTTCTAAAGTAATGTTTTTAAAACAAAATTTTTGGACGTGAAATTTGGGTCGTTACAGATACGCTAAGGTTATATGTGACTATGGTGTCATAGACTTAGAATCTGTGATCTTTGCTTTACTTCCCGTTTCTTGTTTGGTTGTGGACTTAGAGTTAGGGTCACTTATTCGAAGGTCTATCCTGTTTTGGTTACATATGACTGGTATGCACTACGCAAGTATTGAAGTAACTGGTAAGGATCATCCTATAATTATCTTAAGTAGTACGTCTATTAACTATCTCTTATATCCCTATTCTCGCGTAGATAACATGGTTGGATTCAATCTAACCGGCGACCCATACTTTCCCTACCAAGGTAATGGTGGATGGCTCGATGTAGAGCCAGAAGAAAATCATGCAATTCCATTGGATGATGATTTCGCAGAAAACTTCCCAGAGGATTCTGACTCCGAGCCAAAAGTTAATGATCTACCCTTAGTGGCTCTGATCCCAAATCTTAACCCTCATCTGGCTTTTCAAGTCTCGGCACCTCTATGGGCTAAGAGCTTGGGAAGATGGAGCCGTGAGCAGGGTCAACCCTTACCATACAATGGAGACCGAATCTTCTACAACATAAGCGAGGGAGGATTTGCAGATAGAGTTCTTCCCATATTGGTTCAACGTGTGGCTCGAACGACAGTCATTCTACAAACCGTAGAGCTAGATGCAGATACGATCGCCAATACAGATCGTATTGAAAATTTGGAAGCTACCCACAGGAGAGCTATAAGAGTCAATGAAGCTCTGCAGCAAGAGCTAGCTGCAACCCAAGCCAATGTCATAGAGCTTCGAGCACGCCAGGAAGTGTATGAACGACACCTCCTTGATGTGGAGCGTCAGCTGGCAAGTTTGAGGGTTCACTCGAGGGGTACTCGTTTCTAGTAGGAGATGCTCTGCTCATCCTTTCTTTGGGTTTAAGGAATAGCCTTCTTATCTATGCTCTAAGTAGCACTTTTCCCTGTAAATATTCTTGTACTGCAAGTACTATTGCTAAGTCTCTATGCTGTCAAAATTTTCTTATTATGGTTTGATGTAAGACCTACTTCTAGGTCATTTTCCTGAACTTGTTACATCATTAATGCCAATGTTATTGACAGACATCTAATCTAATGGGAAATCTTTATCCAAATGCTTTCATCCTTCTATCCTTAGATCTCTATTCCAATCATACTCTCATTTATTTGTTGAACTATGGCGTGTTAGTTCATGGATCACTCTCATTATTCTTACTATCATCTTCATCTTTGTAAACTTTTAGTTGAAGGATGCCTCCACGTCGTCCTCCGAGAAATAACCCTCCGATAACTCCAACTCAACCACCACCTCCTCCACAATACAATCCAGTAGCTATCCAAGTTGTAGTGGTTGCGGCTGTTTCGGCAGCCTTAGCTCAATTCAGTGCTAGTGGTACTAGCAGGAGTGGAACAACCATGCATTCCACTCAAGGTGATGCTCCAATGCGCTCTAGAGAGTGCTCGTATAAGGACTTCACCAATTGCAAGCCCAGGTCCTTTAACGGGACTAGTGGAATCATTGCCCTCTCGTAATGGTTCAAGAAAACGGATTTGATCTTCGAGATCTGCTCCTGTCCAGAAGGAATCAAAGTAAAATTTGTTGCATGCACCTTCTCGGGCAGAGCCCTGACATGATGGAATAGCCATGTCAAGTCACTAACCCTAATAGTGGCTAAGGCTATGGGTTGGGAAGCTCTAAAGGAGCTCATGATTGAGGAGTACTGTCCGAGGGGCGAGGTTCAGAAACATGAACAGGAACTCTGGAGCCTTAACCATAAAGGGCTCCGACATAGTTGCCTACACTTCCAGGTTCAGCGATCTAGTGGCACTATGTCCGGGAATGGTCCCTACTGAGGGAAAGAAAATCGAGAGGTATATATGGGGGCTGGTGCCTCCATTTCAGGGGAATGTCTTAACTTCAAACCCCACTACCTTCGACAGTGCCAAGCGATTGGCACAGCGACTCATTGATCATGGAGTCCGCACCCCGACAACGACAACAACCCTGGCCATCCCATAACCATCCAAGGCCGCTGACAACAAGTGGAAGTTTTGGGATAACAAGAAGAACAAAGTGGCGCAAAACTCTGCCAAAAAGCAACAGGTCATGGATGTTCATGCTGCGATAACACCTACTGCTACTGCGCCAATGAAGCAGTATGTTGGAAGCTTGCCCAAGTGCAACAACTACAGCTTCCACCACAACGGACCCTGCCGGGAAATGCATTGCGCTAACTGCAACAATAAGTGGAACACTAACCGTTTCTGCAAGTCTCCGGCTAGGCCAATCACCCAAGTCCCCGACGTTGGTGTGGGCTAGGCTTGCTACGGATGTGGCGAGGTGGGTCACTACAAGAGGAACTGCCCGAAGGCAGGGAATGTGGGTGGAGTAGGAAGAGTTTTGTCTATAGGCCATGAGGAAGCAGTAGTCGACCCTACAATAGTCACTGGTACGTTTCTCATCGATAACTCATATGCATGCATAGTGTTTGATAGTAGAGCGGAGAGGAGTTTCGTGAACCAGAAATTTTCTCACATACTTAAACAAAAACCACGTACACTTAAAGAACCATTCACTATAGAAATGGCTAATGGAAAGACTGAGAGCACTATTAGTGTATACATAGGATGTACTCTAACTCTAGATAGCCATTCATTTCCAATGGACCTCATGTCGGTCTCAATTAAAAGTTTCGACGTCATTATCGGCATGGATTGGCTGAGTCTTCATCGTGCTGACATCATGTGTTATGAAAAGGTCGTTTGCCTAAATCTACCGTCTAGCGAAACACTAGTTATCTATGGCGACAAACCCAGCACGAACCTTCATATCATCTCGAGTATACAAGCCCAAAAGTACTTGAGAAAGGAATGTCATGCATTCCTTTCCCATGTTGTTGATATGAGCCAAGAGACGAAAGACATAAAGAGTATCCCAAAATTATGCGAATTTCCCGACATCTTTCCAGAAGAACTACCAGGATTACCACCACAACGTCAAGTCGAGTTCAGAATCGACTTAGTTCCAGGGGCTACTCTAGTGGCCAAATCGCCCTATCGTCTAGCACCGGCTGAGATGCAGGAACTATCCGGTCAACTTAACGAACTGCTCAGAAAGGGATTTATTAGACCAAGCTTCTCACCCTGGGGAGCACCGATCTTGTTCGTAAAGAAGAAAGACTGATCGTTCCACATGTGCATCGACTGCAGAGAACTAAACAAGCTTACCGTAAAAAAATCGTTACCCCTACCTCGCATAGACGACTTGTTCGACCAACTGCAAGGGGTGAATTACTTTTAAAAGATAGATCTGAGATCCGGGTATCACCACTTACGAGTGCTAGAGTAGGATGTTCCCAAGACAGCCTTCCGAACTCGTTATGGACACTACGAGTTTGTAGTGATGCCTTTTGAATTGACGAATGCACCCACTGTATTCATGGACTTAATGAATATGGTGTGTCATCCTTACTTGGATCAGTTCATCATTGTGTTCATCGATGACATACTTATCTACTCTCGAAGTAAGGAGGAGCATAGTCAACATCTACGACATGTCTTAGAAACGTTATGATCAGAGAAGCTCTACGCGAAGTTCTCTAAGTGCGAATTTTGGATTCGAAGAGTCGAATTCTTGGGTCACGTTGTTAGTGAAGACGGAATTCACGTGGACCCTTCCAAAATAAAGGCCATTGAGAACTGGTCAGCACCGAAGACGCCTACAGAAATTTGTCAATTTCTAGATCTCGCTGGCTACTACCACAGGTTAATTAAGAACTTCTCTAGGATCGTGAAACTGCTTACTACATTGACCCAGAAAGGCGTGGCCTTTGACTGTGAGGAGAAACAAGAGAAAGCGTTCCAAACACTGAAGCGAGTCATATGCAGCGTGATGTGCAAGAAAGTACCCACTAATTTTAATATTTATAACCTAACAAACTTAGACTAACTATGCACTTATAGGCAGTGTACCTAGTCAGATTACAGTATAGCTTAGGTAAGTCGGGTGTCGATCACAGGGAATGGTGGTGAATTAATTTAAAATATTTGATTATAGGATACAGGTCACACGAAAAGAATAAAGAAGTAGTTTAATAAATCTCAAACGAACAATTAATTAACAACTCTCGCTAAACTAACAGGAAAGCAAATCTCTTCAGGTACTTTGGTTTAGATAAATTACACCTTAAAAACATAGACAATTGCATAAACAAATTCATTTATTCATGTTCACCGATTCCTAAAATGATTAGATTTGCGTTCACTATAACTAATCCTTTAGCAAACAAGTCAATTCAAACAGCGATCAGTTGCTTAAACTAACATGCTTCCTAGTGTTCATTTCGTATCAAGCAAGACTTGTAAATATAGTTAATCAAATTGGTCGTTCAATTAACCTCTTGTTGATGATCATCAGACAAGGCTTACACATTAACTTACTTATTCCCAAGTTAATCCTAGTTTCACATTCGTTATTCCTAGACTTATAATCTCGATGGTTATCAAAATCATAAGAGACAAGCAATCAAGCAGATGTTCATACAACTCAATTTACTTAATAATTAACAGCAAATAATTATCATTAACACGTAAGGATCTTTTAACAAGCTTGGCAAGATAAATTAAACATAAACAGACAATTCAATATAGCAATTAGTCTAATAATCAAAGTTTCATTCGATCATAAACAAAAAGTAAAAGGTTTTTACACCTAAATCAGAAACTAAACACATAATAGTATCACAATGGAATGCTAAACATGGTCACGTTAGCAACCCATATGATTACCGACATGTATCTGCTCTCCAATCCTTCCGATCTCCGCTCCCGTTAGCTTAACGGCCTTCCGGCCGCCTTCTAGACCCTCAAAACGGCTTAACAGAAGTTAATTATCGACTAAATTAGGTTAGAAGTCGAATCCCCCTCTCTGGTTAGCTGATAATCGCCTTTTATAACCCTTGTAACCGACTTACGTGCGTTGGGCGTAAGTCGGATTACGTTGGACGTAGTGAAGATTAGTACGCGATGAGGTTATCCGGATGCCAGTCGTTACGTGGGGCATACACATAGATTACGCTGGGCATAACGCGTATTTGGCTATTATGCTTGGCGTACATGTCCATTACGCGGGGCGTAAATGGCTCCTCCAGCATTTTTCCTTTCTTTTAGCCTCTAAGCCCAATTTCCGCTTCGGTCTTTTCTTTTGTGCTCTATCGACAAAGAATAGCTGCAAATCATAATTCAAAGCATTATGAGTACTTTTTAGTTCTAAAAGAGAATAATAAAGGCCAAAATATTAAGATATAATGCATAAATATATATATATATATATATATATATATATATATATATATATAAATACACATATCACAGTGCACCGCTACTATCCCTCCCAAAAGGGATAGAAGACTGCGTGGTTTATTGTTATGCATCCAACCAAGGACTCGGTTGTTTTCTTATGCAACGAGGTAAGGTCATCGCTTGTGCCTCAAGACAGCTAAAGACACACAAAGTCAACTACACCACACATGATCTTGAGTTAGGAGCAGTGGTATTTGCTCTGAAGATCTGGAGACACTACCTGTATGGTACAGAAAGCACTATCTTTACAGACCACAAAAGCCTTCAACATATATTCGACCAGAAGGAGTTCAATATGAGGCAACGACGGTGGGTCGAGCTACTCAATGACTACGAATGCAAAATTCGTTATCATCCCGGTAAAGCCAACGTAGTAGCTGATTCCCTAAGTCGGAAAGAGTACTCTAGTTGTAGAGTCAAATCATTGACTATGACTATCCATTCGCATCTGTCCACACAAATTAAAGAGGCTCAACTAGAAGCCTTGAAACCTGAAAATGTGGCGGGTGAATCCCCAAGAGGGATGGATAAAGACTTGGAAGTCAAGGGTGGCAGAGCCTTATATCTCATGGATCAGATCTGGACACCGAGGCACGGTGGTTTCAGAGACTTGGTCATGACCGAAGCGCACAACACTTGATATTCCGTCCACCCATGTTCAGATAAGATGTATATGGATCTCAAAAAGCTATACCGGTGGCCTAACATGAAAGCAGAGATTGCTACCTTCGTGAGTAAGTGTCTTACTTGCGCCAAGGTTAAGGTCGAATACTAGAAAGCCTCAGGTTTACTACAGCAACCGGAGATACCGGAATGGAAGTGGGAGCGGATCATAATGGACTTCATAACCAAGTTTCCCAAGACGACAGGTGGTCTTGATACCATATGGGTGATCGTAGACAGGTTAACAAAGTCTTCACACTTCCTACCTATTAAAGAAACTAACAAGATGGAAAAACTAATGAGAACCTATATATCAGGGAGATCATACGAATGCATGGTGTTCACATATCCATTATCTCTGATAGAGATAGTAGATTCACTTCAAGGTTCTGGCAGTCGCTACAAGGTTCACTAGGAACTAGGCTGGATATGAGTACAGCCTACCATCCACAAACCGACAGACAAAGTGAGAGGACTATTCAAACTTTGGAAGATATGTTGCGAGCCTGTGTGATTGACTTTGGAAAGGCATGGGATATTCATCTACCCCTTGTCAAGTTCTCCTACAATAATAGTTATCACGCGAGCATAAAGGCTGATCCATTTGAGGTCCTCTATGACCGAAAGTGCAGATCCCCTCTGTGTTGGGCTGAGGTGGGTGACACACAGTTAGCTAAAGGACGAGTTCCTAACATCACTCTCACAGGTCCCAGAAATCATTCAGGAAACGACAAAGAGGATCGTTCAGATTCGTGAATGATTGAAATCCTCTAGAGACCGACAGAAAAGCTACGCAGACAATAGAAGGAAACCTTTGGAATTCCAGGTTGGTGACCGTGTTTTGTTGAAGGTCTTACCCTGGAAGGCCTTGACACGCTTCGGAAAGCGTGCAAAGCAAAATCCAAGATACGTAGGGCCTTTCGAGATTCTCGATAGAATCGACACTGTAGCTTACAAACTCAAACTACCTCACGAACTTAGTAATGTACACCCTACTTTCCATGTTTCGAACTTGAAAAAGTGTCTGTCCGACGAAACTCTTGTAATCCCACTTAGCGAGATCGAGATCAACGAGAGCCTCAACTTCGTGGAAGAACCAGTAGAGATCATGGACCGAGAGGTCAAGCAAACGAAGCAAAGTTAGATCCCGATAGTGAAGGTTCGGTTGAATGCCAAGCGAGGACCTGAATTCACTTGGGAGCGCGAGGATCAAATGAAACTAAAATATCCTCATCTTTTTACTTAGTTATTTGTAATTGCTTAAACTCTAATTTCGAGACAAAATTCTTTCTAACGGAGGGATTATGTGACAACCCAAAATTTTTATCTTGTACAACCATTCAATTCAATCAAAGGCAGACTTGTTTCTTCTATATTTTAGCATTGTTTAGGGTCTTTTTAAGTGTTCTAAGCCTAGTACATTCAAGTATTGGGTGTTAGGAAGTATCTGCTAGAGTTCATTGTGCAGCATATAAGCTGGAAAACTCCAACACTTGGAGTTTATGGCCATAAAATAGATCTTAAGGCCGTAAGCTCTTGGTTGGCTGTGAACTCCTTCCATAAGGAGGATATACCTTCATTATTCTTCATTTCTTACACTTCCAACTCAAGAACACTCATTTCTCTCTCAAGTATCATCAAGAACACTTCTATTTCTCGACAAATTTGTAAGTGATTCTTCCATTTATTAGTTGATATCATTCTTAATCTAGTAAAACCCCTTGATTTCATCTGTGAACTCATCTATTTTGGGTTAGATCTTCAAGAACACCAAGAACACACACTAGTTCTTTGGGCCCTGAACACCCCCTTCAAGCTTCAAAAACGTAAGTATTCTTTCTATATAGTAGTTATCCATTAGAAGCTCTTGAAATACACCCATGAAACAACCATTTCATCAAGAACATCAAGAGTTTACGGCCATAACTTCTCCCTTAGCTGTAAACCCTTCTCAAGAACATCATTGGCCGTAAACATCATGGGTTGTGAACATCTTTGACCGTAAACATCCATGGCCGTAAACACCATGGTCGTGAACACCACTAGGTCGTAAACATACCCTTGTGTGGCCGTAAACACCTTTAAAACAATCATATGTGAGTGTAACACTTCATTCCAAGTGTTTCCTAGTCCCTAAGGTGGTTCCCTGACATGATTAGTTGTTATATACACTAATTATATACATATATGTGTCATTATGTGCTTAATAGGATCCGTTTGTGCTCGAGACTTCACTTGACACTTAGCATCCTATATCGATCTTTACATTTGAATCACTTGCTACAGGTGAGTTCATACCCCTAACTTATCTTTTAAATGATTTTAAATGCTTTTATGCGGGGGGGGGGGGGGGGGGGGGGATACAAGTAGAAAACATCATAGTTATTGTATCAATTACATGTGATTAATAACTATCAAACAAGTGGATTTCTTATACTTCAAACTGTGTTATCAAACAAACTATTTCAAAACATTTTATAAATTGACATCAAGTCATCAATAACCATTCAAATGGTTAAAAACATCTTTTATATATGCTAAACTCTTTATCAAACTCTTTTAAACTTATATAATGTCAAAATCATGTCTATATAAATATAGTTATATAAATAAGGTTGAAAGGGCTTAGGACTGATAACTCACTTTATTTCCTGTTCTTTGTTTGGTTGTGGACTTAGGGTATCGGCTGTTTGTCCGAGTGTCGTTTAAATCTTAGTTATATATTATGTATACGTGTATAGATATAAAAGTTCTTACATCAGTTCAACACCTTTGGGTAGCAAAGGTGTACAAACATACCCAGTCATTCAAACAACATTACTAGTAAACTATAATAAGTATAGTTTAGAGGACTACTAATCACTATTTCTAGTACAATGAAACATACAAGACTCAATTCATACATGAGTCAGTTCAAACATACGATAACGAGAACAGAAAGAACATACTATAATGAGAAACAAAAAGAAAATACTATAACGAGAAACAGAAAGAACATACTATAATGAGAAACAAGGAGGAACATACTATATAAAGAGAACATACAATACACTAGAATTGATAGAACATACTATACAAATACAAGAATACTATAACATTAAGGTGAGCCACTACTTCATGGCATGGAAATATACTGCTTTGTCGTGTTTTGTAACCAGAGTCTCCTGGAGGGAGAGCGTGAATTTGTGTATAGATCTATACGGGATTGACCATCCGACACCTTGCTGCTAGCTACAGTGGGACCTGCAGGTATACGGGTGACGAATGTCATACCATTTCGACATCTTCGAACATCGTGTTTTACTAGTCAATTACGAATGGTTATAATCTCATCACATTTTTCCTTAATTAACCAATTGGTTTAAGGTAGTTAGTACAACGGTAGTTACAATATACAATACTACATTACATCTTTACTTTCCCATTACATTCACATTGTGATCTTCTCACATAAACGGTAATGTAAACTATATTTAGTGTAATGATATACATACTTGGGGAGAACATTCACTTTTACAAAAGAAGAAACGTTCAGAACAGTTAGGTCTTGGTAGAAGACTACATTTCTTTATATGTAGAAAATATAGAATTTTGTAGGAGATACAAACATTTAGATCAAAAACTTATAAACATTTACATCAAAAATTTACAAACACTTTCATCAAACTTATACAAACATTGACACTAAAATACTTATGAACTCACCAACTTAAATGTTGATCTACTCTTTCAAAATAGCTTGTATTCTTAGGTCACCAGTAGACATGTAATCTAGACCAGGTTTTGAGAAGATGGAGCACATTCGAGACTCGTCTTTTATTTTGATTCATATTTTGGTGTCTTTGAAACTATACACAAAACACACTTGTATTAAATTATATTATTAATGCAATGGATGATGGAACCAAGGGATCATAGGAGATCCAGACACATCGACAGAAAATACCATTTCATAAGACATCGAATAGAAGAAGGACTCCTCATGGCAAAGAGGGTATCATCAGATAAGAACCCATCAAATCCCCTCACGAAGGGACTGGGTAGGGTTAAGCATCTTCAGCATGCAAGGCGCATAGGGCTAAAGGATGATATTAGTTTTAGAAATTAGATAGCTTTTTAAATTTGTAAAGTGTAATTGACATTTGATGATAAATAAAAGTTGTCGTTTATTTATAAGTAAAGTGTTGTTATCTTCTGTCAATCGTTTACTAGCATTTCATTTTGCATGTTTTGACTTCCAGAATAATTATGTTATGGTATATCATATTATTCAAATTCTCCACATTCGGTCATTTGTTGGAAGTAGATATGAATCAAGATTGTAATCAAGTTGGCTTGTAGATGTCTAAGGTGATGGACATAGCAAGAGTTGCTACAATACTCATGAGTGCTCATAAGTTCTAAGTATTGGATTCACCCACTCTCATTTGTATCACTTCATGGAATTTATCTCGAGTGATCGTGAGATGGTAATATCATATAAGTCTTCAAACCTAGAGATATGAGTTGTTAACTATGAGTTGGTTATTCATTGATTGCACGAAAACGCATTGGTAACTCGATGTTATAAAACGTGCCTTTGTGTATGATTCAACAAGTAGTAGAACAAGAATATGAGTCGAAGTTTACTTTTTCCTTCTAGTATTAGAAGCAATATCTAGGCCCCTCGATGATTTTGTTGTGACCCAAGTATCAGGCCCGGTTAGAACTAAATTGATGTGTTCGATTAAGTTCTATGTCAAACAAATCGGAAATCGGGAAACAAACTGCTGAACAATAACTAAGACGTTGTTCCATGTATTTTTCCGGCTAATATCTAGAATAGAGGATTATATGATCACTTATCTTAAATGGCGTATCTTCATCATCTCAGTTCCGTGATACTTTGAAAGAGCTATGATTGTTGATCGGTTCCTGAAGTCATTCTTGCAGTTATAGTTATTAGACTTATCCAAGTGGGAGACTGTTGGATTAGGTGTCTAAGTTCATAACTATTTCTGGAATGTACTTGACCCGGTCAGCATGGTCCATTTGGGTTGCATGGCATTGCAACACTTGGATAGACTAAACGAAAGAAAGGACACTTATGGTTTATTAATATATTATAAGTTCTAATATATTAATAATATTATTTAATTCGTATTGATCAAGAATTAATTTAGAATTAATTTGGTGATCGGAAGGAGACTAATTAAATATATGGCGTTGATTGTGTAAATCCTCCATTCTTTTATAGTGGGCTAATGATCCATGGTTTATTGAATTGGGCTAAAACCCATAAGGTGCTCCATGGATAGTCCATGGAGTTTATGAACCCATGGATCATGGAATATGAAAAGCCATGTCAATTAGGTTTTACATGATGTAACCCTACTTGTGACACAACTATAAAAGGACCCCATGGGCTACCAAAATCGGAACTATGTGAAGAAGTAAGAGGGCTAGCCGATTTTGAGTGTGTGTGAACTTCTCTCAAAGTTATTCCAAGAGTTGTGGTGTTGTGTAAGACATTTGAGGCATCACATTTGAGGTGCTAGGCTCACAAAGTTCTCAAGGAATCCAAGCAACAAGAAAGGTATGTTCTTCTACTAGCTTTTATGTTTCATTTTCCCCATGCCATGCTAGTTAGGTTAAGAACCTTGGAAAATCAAATTTGCATGTATCTTAGTAAAACATAGATCCAAGGTTTCTAGGGTTGCATGTACACCTTAGGAGTGTTAGAATGCTCAAAACCCTTCAAATCCAACCACGGTGATACTTGTTCTCATTATTGCTATGCATTATGGGTGGTCTTTACGCAATTAGATGTCAATAATGTGTATCTCCAGGGAAAGCTTTTTGAAAATGATTTTATGACTCAGCCACCCGATTTTGTAAATTCTGATTATCCATCATATGTGTTCAAACTTAAGAAAGCAATATATGGTCTCAAGAAGTCACCTTGTACCTGGTATCACGAGTTGCACCAATTTTTGCGGAATTCTGGTTTCAAGAATTCCCGCTCTAATACATTTTTTTGTTTTTAATTTTTCAACATAACAAAGATGTTGTTTATCTACTCATTTATGTCGATGACATCATTGTAACAGGTAGTAATATACATCTTATCTTTGAGTTTGTGCGAAGTCTATCCTATCAGTTTTCTCTTAAAGATCCCAGTTCACTTTCATATTTCCATAACTATATCAGCTCATTCGAGCACACCTCTTCCAGATGTAACCTTAGTATTGTGGTGTAGTTGGTAGCCTTCAATACCTTTCTTTAACCCGACTTGATATCTCATTTTCATTTAATAAAATGGCTCAATTTATGCACATGCCTACAAATCAACACTGGGTACGTGTTAAACAAAATTTACGATACCTACGTGGTACATTAGATATGGGTCTTCTCCTCTTTCGCAATACATCTTTAGTTCTTCATGCATTCTCGGATGTAGATTGGGCTGGTAATAAAGACATTTATTCTTCTACGAGTACTTATCTTGTTTATCTTAGGCAAAACCTTATATCATGGAGGTCAAAGAACCAACCAACTATTGCTCGTTCCTCTATAGAAGTGGATTATTGTTTGATCTCTTCAATTGTTGTAGAAATTAGGTGGGTTTGTTCTCTTCTATCTAAACATCGTATCATCTTACCATTTTCTCAGTAGTGTATTGTGACAATAAAGGCGCAATGCAATTAAGTTCCAATACCATATTCCGTTCTTGAATGAAGCATGTGGATTTTGATTATCAGTTCATTAGAGATCAAGTTCGATCTAGTATGCTACTAATGGGTTTAGAGCACTACATCAATCCTATGGTGTACATGCAAACCCTAAAGCTTTGGATCTAGTTTGTCTAATATACATGTAATAATCATCCAAATCTCATAAACCCTAATTCTAACATACAATAATCGAAATTGACAAAAGAATAGAGTTTAGATCTTACCTTGATTGTTATGTTGCAATAATAATCTGAATCCTTCTTGTAATTGACTTCTGAAAGCCTAGTACCTCAAATGTTGCACCTCTAATGGAGTCACAAACACCATGAGCAATAAGATGACTTAGGAGAAGGAGAAAGAGCACCAAAAACGTCTAAGAACCCTTAGAGATTACTTCACCACGTTTTTGGGGCCTTAGGGGTTCCTTACATAGGTATTCTGTTAGGGTTTTCAACCAGGAAACCCTAATCTGACTGCTTAGGCCCTAAGCAGCCCATGGACTCCCTCCTTAGAAGCCTTGGACGAATTCTAATGGGTTTCCCCATAGATGTCGTCCGCACCAACTTCTATGGAGTCCATTAGCCCATTTATGCAACTATCTTATAATTACACAACCAGTCCCCTTTTTTTAATTAATCTCTTTTAGCCAAAAAATTAATTCTTTTTAATTCTTCACTAATATTAATTAAATAATATGAATTTTGTTTTAATATATTATTCATATAATATATTAATAAATCATAATTAATCCTTTTTCTCCTTAGTTCATCCTATCAGTTGCTATGGTGAAGGCAACCCAAATGGACCATGTTCACAATCGAGTCAAGTACATACCAAAATAGTTATGGGCTTAGACACCTAATCCAAAAGTCTCCCACTTGGATAAATCTAATAACTATTTTGCATATGACTTCGGAACCTGATCAACAATCGTAGCTTTCAAAAGTCGTTGTCGAACTCTGATCTTATTAGTAACGTGTCCTTTAGATAAGGGATCATATATTCCTCCATTATAGATATCGTATGAACTGAGACATAGAATTTAATCATACTCTCTGTTCATGTGTTGTTTCCCGATTTGTAAAATACAACTCACACGTCTCGATTTCAAGAATATAAGATATTATCGTCTCACTAATCATTCGTGATAAAATCCATGAAGCGATCCAACTGAGTTTGGGTTTAATCCAATACTCTAATCTTATAGGAGCACTCATGAACCCTGCATCAAATTTTTGCTATGTCTAAAACACTTTAGACAATCTACATTCAGATTCATGACAATCTTCTTTCATACCTACTTCCAAAGTATGATCGACTGTGGATGGTTTGAATAATCTTATTTTTCGGGAAGTCAAAACATGCAAAGTGATACACAAGAATAATACTAATCCCATATGGCCCCAAACTTTTGAGTATAAATAAGACACCTTTATTTAATCACCATATTGATTACTCATTATTCATTGTTTCGGGTAATCAAATGATTACTTGAATTATAACAACAGTTGCCCCATGCACCAAGCATGCACACTATGTTTACCTTTGGTCTATACTTTGTGAAATAGATCAATTGAAAATATTTCCAACGATACTCATTTCACAACTCCTAATCCTTATCATTAGTGTAAGAATACCAAAATTTTTCCACTACTAGAATATGTTAGATTCTAACATTTTATGCAATGATCCTTTTGTAATTTTATTGCACAAAAGTCACAAGACTTTGCCAATGAAGTTACAAAGTTCTCTATTGGCGATTGTTACAAGACAATTCCATAGATGTGAAGTCTCACATTCAAAGTACATTCCTTTGAACATCCTTCTTGCATAAAAGATTCTAATCTAGACATAGATAATCGATATTCAACTCCCAATATGGAAACATTTCCATATTTGCCATACGACAACTCATTATTAATAGAATCATATCTAATCAAAATAATGTCATTATGGTCTATTCGTTACTATACTTCCAACTGCCCACAAGTGACCAATCCTTGGCGAACCTTAGATTGTACTTGACAGTTGTTTAATTATTTTAGTCAAATCTGGTTCTAGTCCCTTTTCCCTCTTAATGCCCTAGGCATTTGGAAAATTTTAGAACGGTCGAATATTACAGCATATGCAATCAATACTATACCTGAAGCGTATGGGACACGATTCATAATGATAAACGTGATACTTTACCAGTTCCTTGCTATGATATTGCCATATATAGAATCCTTTTAAGTTGAATCTTTTCACCATAACGTCCATATATGTCTTTTGACTAAATTTGATTAAAATTTCTCGATCTAAGCCTTTAGATTTGAAACGAAGTATAATATTTTCTCCCTTAATTATAGAAAAACAACTATTCAACCTTTGCAACTTTGTGAATTGAAACTTCATTTTCTATAATTAATATTGCTAACTTGCAACACTTAAAATAATAATCATGCTCCCACTAACATGATAATTATATCCATACCCGCATAACATTTATGCTCATACTAGCTTTGACACATATTCAGAAAACAGTTGGACTTTCTAGAAAGCAATACTTATTGACTTCCAAAGTTCATATTTCTAATACAATGTGCTTTGATAAGGCTTTATCTAAGCATCTTAAACTCATACACCTTTCCTTAGATAGCTCATATGTGTGTCTAAACAATTTCAGCACTTATAGCAGTAAGTCTTAAATGTTTAAACTAATTGCCAAATCTCACAATTCGAACTATGAAGAGGGATGTCATAATCATAATCGAATTTGAGAATGCAATTATTATAATTGCTATCTCCTTAAAATCTCTCTTAGTGAAAGCGTTTCTTCACAATCATTTTCATGAAGGAGAGAAATCTTATGACACTTAGATTTTATGGTGTATGTGCTCCTATCCATGTGATTGTCTCATAACCATAATCATAAGATAATGTTTGCGATAAATCCAAACACTTATGGACAGAACTTGTTCATTCTTAATTTATTGCCATCAAGGGTCCCACCATTCCTTCCAAGTTATTTAGCAGCTCACATATACTAGTCAATGTATTTTCATTGAACAAGGTGCTTGCCTTTATATAGTTTATTGAGAACTCGTAGAACTCATGTGCATAAGTAACTTTACTGGAATGGCACAGAAACAAGAATATATCAACACGATAGGTTACAAACCTCAAGTCATGTGCTAGTGTTTAACTAGGTTTATTCTTGATTTGTTCTTGAACCCTTTTTCAAGATCATATAGACTCCCACTAACCTCTTGAAATATAAGATTCTCTTGTCAAGAAACATTTCTTGACAAAAAAATATTCAAGAGTTAGTGCGGATTCTTATCAAGACAAACCACTACACACAATTGGTCTTAGTTGGTCTTTGTCTTATCCAAGACATCACAACTTACCAATTTCAAACGTGCAAGAGTAAGAAAAACAATTTTCTACACTACATTAATGAGTGTGTTAGAACTTCTTAAGATGTGTCGCTCAAGTCACAATCTTGGAGTATGACTCTAAGACTTGATTTTGGAACGAAGTATGATTCACCTATTGAGTTAACCATTTCAACAATTTCCGATTCCTCTTCTTAGCCATACCAGTGCACTAAGGTTTACCTAGAGGATTAGTTGTGATATGGTTTCACAATCAATAAGACGATCATAAAACATGATACTGAAGTACTCTCCTATCTTTTCAGATTGGAGAAACTTTTATCTTTCTGCCTAATTGATTCTTCTTATTCGTTCTGCTATTATTGAAACTTTTCAATAATTCAGAATTATACTTAATCTTGTAAGCATAACCATATTTACTAGACTTTTAGTAAATCATGACGAATAGTCTTATTGTTATTTGTGGTGGACTTGACCAGTACACAACATTGTTTTCTAGTCCTTTAGTCCTTCACTTGACTCACATACTTGTGGGATCAAGGAATTTGTCTTAATTTCCTAAGTACCAAGATTTCCATACATCACACGATTCAAATCATATGAATTCCAAGCTTCTGTCCAATTGATACTTAGGCAATGGGAATCATTCCTTACTTAGAAAAATTATGACACTACCATAAATAACTAAACTAAGAATCACATCCACTTAATATTGCTTACAATAGAAACACACAAGCATCAATTTTCATAAATAACATTGCAAGGATATAAATAAGACAAAACTCAAAATTTATTTTATTTATAAAAAGGTGCGGAAAAACTTGTCCTTACAATGCAAATTCAAATGAAAACTATGTTATTACATATTCCTAAGTAATTTATCATAACTCTAAGTAGTAGCTCCAAAAATCCAATCATCGAATCATGTGATCGAAATCCATTTCTTCGAGATCAGACTCAACTCACTTCTTCCTTTCTTTTCTTCAATCCTACAAAACATCAAAATGTAATCTTATCACAGAATGTACTAAGAATAAAAAATATAAAGCTTACAAGAGTTAGATAGTGGATTTTACCTGATGTAGAGTCATACATCTTGACTCTCCCATCTCTTAGATCTCCCAAGTAGTCAGGGCAGCTTCATAACCAATGCCCCATCTTTTGGCAGTAAAAACATATGGATTCTTTTGGAATGGTACACATGACTATCTCAGACTCAGCCTTTCTCTTGCGTAGAGAAAACTTTTCTGGACTTCCAATGTTGCCATTGCGCATAGAAAGATGGGACATTGATTTACCAGACAAATTTGCTCGACCAGTGCGCCAAATCATTTATGATTCAGCCGCAATAAGCAAATAAGTCAAATCAATGAGGGTTATGTCGTGGTCTATCACATAGTACTCTCTAGTGAACTCACTATATGGTTTGGGAAGTGACTGAAGAACCAAGTCAACAACCAACTTCCTTGAGACATCGACACCCAACATTCCCAATCTATCAATATACAACTTCATATCCAAGACATGGGCACATACAAACTTTCCATCTTCATGTTTCATTTCCAATAGGGATTGAGTGACCTTGAACTTTTCAAGTCTTCCAACATGTGGATCAGGGAGAACAATAGGAGGGGGTGGGGGGAGTGAAGAATGATCTCGAGTTCCTCGATGGAATCGTGGAATATCATCTTCATGAGGAAAACTTGCTCCAATGTATTCAGGAAGACCATACTTGTTAGACTTTGACATCTACAAAATAGGAGAAAATACAAGTTAGTTGATTGGAATCCTTGATATAACACCCAAATGAAATATCAAGGCTAGGACCCAGCACAATATTCTACAATTTGGAAGAGGGATGTCGTAATCCAAATTGCAGAATATTTGAAGGTAGGTAAATGACGATTTACCAATTTCCACCATGAAAAACGAAAATTGAAAATTAAGTTTTAAATGAATTGAAACTCCTAGATCTTTTGAGATTCATTGAACTTTTCAATGACATGTTTAAATCTCGTGTGTGCCCTTCGTTTGTGATTGGGATGTCAAGGATCACAAACAAGTTGTGGATAACCATGCAAATATACATGGTGCCTCCAATGTTACAGTCACCTAATCGACGTGCCGGTTAACCACACACACTCCATCGATCTATGACAAACATCGAGTCACCCTTTGCCACCTTGGCTTAAAGCCCAATTAGTGTGTCAGTTAACCACACACGCTCCACTAACGTCTTAGCAAGGGTACAAAGTGTAATTTCATGGAATAGCACAAACTCCACATTTTTCCTAAAGTAACTAAGATTTGGGAATTTATAAAAGTGTTTAGTTACTTTGTATTCATTATACTTATAATGGAAGGTTGTGTCATATCCTACCCGTTCGGCTAACGACCCTCCACTATTCAAGAATACGGTGGGTAAGAGAGAATACCCAATGGCGGTCATTTTACAGGCCACTTCCTTAAACACCCCTTATAAACTAGCTTCGTGAATGAGGCCTACTAACGGTAAGACTGACATTTACTTATACATACATAATATTAGACTTTTAATGTTATATATAGTATAAGGGTGTATTTTATACTTTTAAAATACTATGTGGTCTAATTTAATAAATTATACCTTTTAATTTAATTAAATACAAACCATGTCATTACGGATTTATTAACTTTCTTTTAATTATACATTTAATTAACTTAATAAAACCATAAGGGTGTAATTTAAAATTTTCAAAAAACTAGGGTTTTAGACTTTAACATTTAAAAATTAGAACTTCCATCAAAAAATTAAATTCCAAAACTTGAGGACAAGTTTTGAAACTTTTCAAAACATTAGGGTTTAGAATTTAAACATTTCATAATTAAACTTTTTAATCAAAATTTTAAATTCCAAAACTTGAGGGCAAGTTTTGAAAATTTTCAAAACTATCTAGATCAAATTACAAATAATTTAATTAATCAAATAATTTGTAATTATCTAAATTTGACCTAATTCAATTTTATGGCAAGATAATCCAATCAAATAATTCAAATAAATCAAGTTTATCATATAAGGCAGTGATTATCTAATTAATTGACAATTATCTTCTATTTTGGCAATGATAATCACTCCAAATTAATAAAAATCAGATTTTATCAATAAAAAACGTTTATGGTGATTATCCCAAGCCAAAACAGCTCAAAATCCCAAAAAATCTGGCATCTGAGACTCCGACTCGTCGAGTTGCCAGTGAACTTGGCGAGTTCAACTATGGACTCGGCGAGTCCAGGCTCTAGATCCAAGATTTTTTGATTTCCAGCTTTGAATAATCATGTAAAGCATCAAATACATCAAACAAACAGTCTAGTCTCTGATACCACTGGTAGGTTTAGAGCACCACACCAATCATATGATGTACATGCAAACCCTAAAGCTTTGGATCTAGTTTGTTTAATATACATGCAATAATCATCCGAATCTCATAAACCCTAATTCTAGCATACACTAATCGAAATTCACAAGAGAATAGAGTTTAGATCTTACCTTAATTGTTATGTTGCAATAACAATATGAATCCTTCTTGTAATTGACTTCTGAAAGCCTAGTGCCTCAAATGTTGCACCTCTAATGGAGTCACAAACACCATGAGCAACAAGATAACTTAGGACAAGGAAAAGGAGCACAAAAAACGTCTAAGAACCCTTAGAGATTACTTCACCACGTTTTTGGGGCCTTAGGGGTTCCTTATATAGGTAGGCTATTAGGGTTTTCAACCAGGAAATCCTAAACTGACTGCTTAGGCCCTAAGAAGCCCATGGACTCCCTCCTTAGAAGCCTTGGACGAATTCTAATTGGTTTCCCCATAGATTTCTTCCACTCTAACTTCTATGGAGTCCATTAGCCCATTTATGCAACTATCTTATAATTACACAATCAGCCCCTTTTATTTAATTAATCTCTTTTAGCCACAAAATTAATTCTTATTAGTTATTGACTAATATTAATTAAATAATATGATTTCTCTTTTAATATATTATTCATATAATATATTAATAAATCATAATTAATTCTTTTTCTCCTTAGTTCATACTATTAGTTGCTATGTTGAAGGCAACCCAAAAGGAAAATGCTCACAATCGGGTCAAAACATACCAAAATAGTTATTGGCTTAGACACTTAATCCAACAGCTATGTGTTGCTCAAGTCTCATCCTTCGACCAACTCGGTGATCTGCTCACTAAACCGTTACACACGTCTCAATTCCATTGGTTACTTGACAAGATTGGCCTATCTTGAGGGAGCATATATATATATATATATATATATATATATATATATATATATATATATATATATATATATATATATATATTGAATATTTGATTCTCTAATATATCCTCTGTATTGACCTATTCTTGATATTATATAGATAGAATAATCGGTTAGTGAATCACTACATCATTTGAAATCTTGTTATCTCTTTGTATTATATATACCAGTTTGTATAATAAATAGAAACACCTTTTCTCAAATATTTGTTCTTTAGTCTTAACACAATCTTATTCCTGTAGTTCTAGATGACCCAAAGCAAAAGCCAACAGAAGGATCATAACTCCTAAATGCACACTGTGAGGATTAATGGAAAATGATTACATTTGAAACGCACCAAGATTAACATATAGACAAATGAACAGCTGATCAAGAGGACTTGTATGATTAGAATGTGTTGAGCGATTGGGGTTCTTGGTAGTATTAATGTGGGGAAATAATAGATTAGATGGAAATAATTTCCATTTCTATCAAGTGAAGATAAAATGGTAATATACTTGCAGAATGATAAGCTTATGTACCGGAACACCAAAACAACTAATTAATTAACTAAGCATATGTTGTGTCGATGTCCATGTAAGTTGTAGGGAAAATGACTCAGGAGGTAAACCAACTGTTAATTTTGTTCACATTTGGTCCCTTTTTTTATATGCAATATATCATCGAACTTGTTTGTGTTCACTATAAACCTTTTGACCGACTATAACATGTGATAGCTGGTCAAAAGGGTAATGTTAAACACAAAGAACAAGTTCGATGGTATATTTCGTACAAAAAAAAATGAAAAACACCAAATGTGAACAAAATCAACAATTGGTTACCCTCTTGAGTCATTTTCCCTATTTCCCCAAAAGCAAGGTTTCATTTAACTTTACTAAAGAAAACATTTATGTATAGTGAATCAGGCCTGATTTTTACATTGTACTCATTGTCCTCTTCTCCTTGTATCAACGTTATCGTTAGAAAGCGTCCACTGATACTCATTAGATATCTCAATTAAATTCATCTCTTGACCTACTAGGATATTCAAAAAAGATAAAAGATAGTTTTCCTCATTAATAAAGGTTTTTATTTACCATCCTCATCATCATCTAAAGAAACTTTATAAATGTCCTTTCCGAAATCATTAAAAAAAAGTTTAACAAGAGTTATCATAAGTTTGATTAATATGATCAACATCAACTTTAGCATTTCATGTTGATGTTATACATGTTCATCGAATTGACATCCATACAAAAAGAACTAACCATCAAAACTTACTTAATGTTTTTATTACAGTTGTTTGTACTTCGATTTGCACTTGTTAAATGATTTTGCTAATAATAGTTGAAGAACCGTTTTATTCCCCCAAACATGTAGTTGGCATTGACATATCCAATCTCATTGATTTCTAATTTATATTTTTCAACTCATTTAATTGTAATAAAAAAGAAAATGACTCAGAATGGTAACCAGCTATTGACTTTGTTCACATTTAGTTAATTTTTTTTTTGTATGCAATATATCATGAACTTGTTGTTTGTGCTCACCATAACCTTTTTGACCGGCTATAACTTGTAGTAGTTGGTCAAAAGGGTTATGGTGAACGCAAACAATAAATTTGATGGTATATTGCATATAAAAAATGGACGAAATGTAAACAAAATCATCAATTGGTTACCCTCCATAGTCATTTTCCTTAAGTTGTAACACTACATATGTTAATAGCATCCACAATGTATAGTATAACGTAATGGAATGAATAACCGTTTGAATGAAAGAGAACGTGTAGTTGTCATTAAACCCAACTACAACTATAGTTGGGTGTCATATTATATTATATGACATTACATTACCATAAAAAAAAATAAGTTTTTTTTAAATATAATTATTAATCAATAAATAAATTTATGCTTTTTAAATATGTTCCAATCATAACTCGAATCAGACTTAATCGTCAACCCCAATTTTGTAGACTAGTTTAGTGTCGATTTGAAACTAATGCATGAATTTGTTATATTGATATGTGCATGCAGGAGTTTATAATTATGCGCAGGTACATTACAGCCTGTCCATCGAGTTGCTCTTTGATCTCTTTTGTTCCGTTGTTGTATCCCTATTTTATTCTGTACTTTTCCCAGCTTAATTATTGCTGGATTTTTATTTAGTTATTTATTTATTTCTTTTCAAAGAAATTATAAAAGGTTATTTTAATTAGTTTAGATCTTCGGCTAACCTTGACTGAAGAAAACACAGAGTACAGAATGTATATATGTACTTATAGATTCAACCTCTATGGTTGTGTATGTACGTACTAACGTACATGCCATATTGCTTAACCTAACGGTTGATCTAGCTACAATATATATGACCCAATTAACTGGTTACCTGAATACCTGTTACTATATATGACGACCCCTTAATCTCGACTTTGGGTATTTTATATTAATCATATATACTTGCGACACATAGCTACTCTAATTTATCACTGTTGACTAAGTTAATAAGTTGATCAGCTCATGATTTTAGTTTTTTAGGTGCAAGTATATTTGGGCCACCATTTGCTGTACCTTACTTTGAAGTTTTAAGAACGTGATATTTACATATATGATGAGTGCCTATCATGCACGCTAATGTGGGACTATGGGCATCGCAGGTATTAATTCTTATTGGACATTCAGTCATCTGTCTTAACCAATAGTTTTATAAGTTAGTCCTAGTCATATTTCAGTATGTAAGAATATTCTCCTTCTCAACTGGTTTGATCAAGAAAACGAAATGATTAAATGAAGTGGCACTGATTTATGTTGATAACTAATTAGATTACTATATATTAAAAAGTCAGGATTAATCTATCATTAGAATTAATGTATACTAGGGTTTTTTTTTTTTTTTTTTTTTTTTTTTTTTTTTTTTGTAAAAATAGGGTTGTTTTAAAATGCTTGGTAAAAATGGGTTCTTTCTTACTTTGGTCCCACCAAGCATATATAACTGATTTAATAAGTTTCAGCCCTTTAACTTTCACTTTTTTAACATTTAATTTAGATTTTTTTTCTTTTAAAATTAATTTTGCACCTTAATAATAATAGAATATAATATCATAATTTTTTATAATGTTAAATACAATTAATTATTATTTAAGTTTAAAGTTTAGTATTTGTATTTTACTCAAACTACTTTTTACGCCAAATTTGATTTTAATTTAATTTCAAACTTTACACCAAATTTTATTTAATAAGATGTATGTGCTCTTCTCAAAATAAATTATAAGATGCATTAATTTTTTCAATAAGTTATATTATTAAATAAAATGTTGAGTTCATTATACATGCCTGCTATGAAGTAAAATTGCTTTAGTTGTGATCAAATACCAAGACTTACCATTTTAATTAACTTTGGATATAAATATTCATACATCATTTTTGTATTTTACAAGTAATAAAACCTTCATGGATATTTTGCAACGAGAATGACTAAAAAAGGTGAGATGGTAAATGCACTATTCGCCAAAAATAAAATAAGCTTCATCTATGGCACAATATCCACCCAATCTAACCAAAATTTATAATGGTATATAATAGAATGAAACATAGGAGCGGGTTCTTCCTAAGGATCTGCCATGACATCATTAAATTCTTCATCAAGACTAATCGGGCATCACCAAGTTCACCTTCTCACTTTTCTAGTCGCCATAATTCATTTTGCGTAGTAGGTTTTATCCAATGAAATTGTAAACTAGATCGACAGAAGTAACAATGTACGTGTGAATATTTATATCAAAAAAAGATGATAAGCTTTTATATCAGAGAGCTTAAGTCCCTTATATTAAAAATAGTTTAGGTGTAGTATATTTGTCATTAAAAAGCAATCTACTTAACAATATATCTAATTGAAAATAATTAATGGATTTTATAATATATTTGGAAAGACCCAAATTCAAGCACATTTATATGTTAGTAAACAAAAAAATGGTGTAAAGTATAATATTAATTAAAATCAATTTTGGTGTAAAAACAATTTGTGTAAAATGTATAATACTAAACTTTAAACTAAAATAATATTTTCTGTTGTATTTAACTTGATATAAAATTTTATTTATAAGATATTATATTTTATTCTTATTAAAGTGCTAAATTAAAATTAAAAGAAAAAATAAAAAATAAAAATCAAATATGAGTTAAATGATTAAAAACGATAATTGAAGGTCTATTTTGAAATTAATGAAATCAGTTATATATGTTTGGTGGGACCCAAATATAAAAAAAAACCCATTTTTACTAATTATTTTAAAAGAACCCATTTTTTACAAAAGGTTTTACAAATAGCCCTACTTTTACCAAAAAAAAAAAAAAAAAAAAAAAAAAAAAAAAAAAAAAAAAACTCTATGTTTTCACCGAGATTTGAAGTTATGACCTCAGTAGTGACTCCTCATCATTAGGCCATATTGACCCTTTGGTTAATGCATATATACTGGTTAGTTTGCAGAAATCTTTGCGCCACATGAAATGAATTGATGATTGAAGTAGAAAAATATATATGTGGTTTCAACCAAACGTAATGCCTCTTGAATTATTGCGTGTAGTACTCCACTATCTTTCTACAATAATTGTGGTAGCTACTAGTTGATTCAGACACCAACCCGTAGATTCATGTGTTACTATGAACTTTTACCTCGTTCGTTCCTTCTTTAAAAAATAAAAAACATGTATTGGTCGCATCGTGCCCCACCATTAATGTCACAAGGGAAAACCTGCAATTTATATTCACTCATATATACTTTTGTGGTAATTATTGAGAGTCACATGATTTTGAACACGATGGATGGTTTCAAGCCTTTCGTACAGTGATTCATTTTATGTCATATGTACGATGAGACTTTATTTTTCCTAAAAGCCTTTATGTCCTACCCAAGATTTCATGATCTTTGCCAAAAAAAAGCAAATAAAGGGCTGCTTTTCTTTCTTTAATTTGTATCTCTGCTTGTTATAGGACCACAGCGACTCAGCAGTGACTATATATTTCGGTTCTTGTGTTACTCAGTAGTCAGTAAATATATATATATATATGCCTATCGATTCGCTCAAAAATAGAAATCTAAAAATTGAATATTTTGAAAACGTGGACAAATGTTGCAATGTCGAATTGTCGATCCGTTACCAAGTTTATCGATCAAATTCTGAATAATATATTGAAATGATGCACGAGATATTTGAGGCTATATATATATTTAGGGATTTTAATGTGTTAATTAATGCATGGTACTAGGTGATATATATATAGAGAGGTCCGGAACCTCGTTTTCTAATTAATTAGCTAGCAATTACCATTAATTATCCAGCTAGAATCCTTGAAGTTCGAAAGATCCTATTTACTCGCACAAATTGGATTCCACTTCACATGGGCTCCACTCTCCACACTCCCCCAGTTCTATATATCTTCTTCCCCAACCCAAACCCTTCATCAAACTGCTTTCTTCTCTAGATCTTAGCTTCCCAAAGAACAAGTTATAATTGGTTATATAAACCCCCTTTCTTGAAACCTCTTTATGTGTTTTCATCCTTCATTTGATTATTTCCTTTTATATATCTTTATGTTTTTTCTCTTATTTGAGCATCGAGTTTACCTCGTCCTCAGTTATGAAACATAAAATATATATTGGTTCATAAATTTATAGAAAATCCATTTTCAAAAACTAAGATGACAAACAAGTAGTAATTAATCATATACTTCTGTCATGTATATTGTTTGTGGGTATTCTTCCTTCTTTCTTTAATCGTTTTCATAGATTTAGGGTTTTTTAAACTAATTCAACTAGCTAACTTCACATCAACATATATTTTGAAGCCATAATGTCATTGTTTACAGGTGCGGCATCATCAAGATTCACATGGTTGCCCTATATATATGTAAATCTTTGGGAAATGAGAATCTTGATGATGCTGCATCAGAAATCAATTGACTGTATCGATCACAATTCAATACAAGAATACAACGGCTAGATCTACGACCTACCTTACACAAACAAGGTTAGGATTCTTTCTGATCTCATTTGTTAATTACTTCGATTCGCACATGCGTGTATGTACGTAGATGTGTCAGTGTTTGACAATGGAACTCTTTTATTCTATATATTTCCCATCACGAACATTTATCCTGAAAAAAGATACGAATATTTGGATTGTGTCAATTCAAACTGAGTTGTTTATACACGTGGAGTGTCCTGGCTAAACAATTGTCAGTATTGTTATTTTTTAGGGTTTTACAAACTTGACAGTAAAGTTAGAGATCTCGATTTGAGGTTTGTACTCTTTTTTCGAAAGAGAAACCACATACGAGGAGATAAGTTTTCTATTTGGTATGTAGATTCATAAACTGCATGTTGTGATGAAGGAGTCTCAACCCGTGTTGGGTACCCATGTATTTTTCATTGAAAAGAATCTATAACACTGTATTGAAGTTTTTTTTAGAAAGTATTTTTATGCTTTTACATATATTTGTGTTTTTTCTTTTGTATATATCTTTTATTAACTGTTTTGCTTATGGTGTACAAAGACTTGAATGGTTTTAAATCTTTGTACACCATCGAGGGGTTTAGATTTATTTGTTCTTTTCGGAATGGTAAAATTTGTTATGAATTTGAAAGCGGAAGCTCTCTAAAATGTATGTATAATAAAAGGTCCAACTTGAATGCAGCTAATTAAAATTTTCTCTTCTCTATATCGGGTTTAAGTTGGTCTTTTCTTCTGCTTCTGTACTATGTCTCGTCGGTTTGTCTTGAACACCCGTCATGTAAATTATTTGATTTCCTTTGTGCATATATATATATATATATATATATATATATATATATATATATATATATATATATATATATATATATATATATATATATATATATATATATATATGTGTGTAATTAATTGCTTTGTATGTCCATGATATTCTTTAGGCGAGTTTTACTTCGATTCTAAAAATATGTATTTGTGTGAGAAAGATAGATGGACAGAAATATTGAGAGGAAAACCCGAACAACTTAGAAGACTAATGAAGTGGATCTGGATGATTAGAATGTGCTGATTTGAGGTTAGATACTAATGTGGGAAATGGTTGGATCGATATACTAATGGGAATTTACAATTTATGAGGGATTCCAACGTTAGTATGGCTTGATCAATACTTTGGATCAATAGCTTGTACTGTAGTAAATGATTTCCATTTCTATAAGGTGAAGATATATAATACATTACTACATAAAAGGGGCAATTTTCGAAGGCAAATCTGTCACTATCCGTCAGCAAAATCATTGATGGTTATTTTCTTATGACGTTACCGATGGATCATTTTTTATACATATTTCAGACGGGTAATCTTTAGAGACATTATATGGATGATTTAGAGACATACTTACATCATTAATTTGTTGGTACGTAAAATAGCAGTTTGCAAAAAAGACATTATAGATGTAAATGTTTTGTAGTCATTTTTAACTTGCAAATGTTGGTTGGTTAGCCTCTGTTCTAATTACAATATGTTAAATAAGTTGTGTAAATTGTAATAGGTTTATCTCTCAAATGATAGTAAATATTTTCTATATTCACATTTTTTTTACCTTCAAATGATGTAATAAGTTGTTGGTTAGCGTTTGTTGTAATTACAATATGTTTTTCACTTGTATATGTAAGTTTCTATAGTTTATACTTCCAAATTTTCTTTAAATCCTTATAATTTGTATTGTTATTGTAATCGAGGTTCGTTGATAGAAGAACAATTGTGAAACTTGCGGGAAAAAATTGAGCTTCCTTTTATTTTATAGAGTAAAGAAGTGATCACTGTTCTTAACACCAAGCGTTGTAGGACGTACATCGTCTTTATAGATGAGATAAATCATCAACGTTATGTACATGTATATCCAACAATGTGGGACGGCCATTATAAACAAATGAATTTTGTTAATCATTTTGTATGTATTTGTTATATATTTCTAATATCACTTTTTATATATTTATATACATAACCGATCACATATCTTTTAAACTAATTATTTGCCACAAATCATATTTCCAAACTTTGTATATAATCAAACGTAATTGGCCTCTTATTCAATTAAAAAGAAAAGGAAAGGAATTGCTTATATTTCTCTAAATTGAAATAAATTTTTATATATACAAACCGGTTCGAACGGGTACCTATCAGACGACGATTCCAAAAAATATGAGAACCCATAAAAGACGGTTCCAAAACTTTAGGAACCGAATCTGACGTTCCAAAGCAGTTGCGATTCCAAAAATAGGTACTATGTTTAGTTGATAACCCTATTAATAACATGTTTAGATTTGATCCAAACAGCTTTAAAATCTTTTCCTTAAAAAATAACAATAATTTTTATTTTTAATGGAAAACAGTATATTTATAGAAGAAAAAATTAAAATGAATATATATATATATATATATATATATATATATATATATATATATATATATATATATATATATATATATATATATATATATATATATATATATATACGTTTTAGGTTGAGTAGTCAACTAAGTATTTAAAATTCAAAATGAATTTTTATCACAAATGAAAATGTAAATCTTCTAATAAAAAAACAAAATTTGTTTTCATAATTTTTTTAATTAGACAACATTGTATTTTTTTTAAACCCACAATAATCTATTAAAATAGGTTAGTTTCCAACTATCTTCCAAAACAAATTAGATTTTATGCTTAGGGTTTACTTTTTCATTACATGTGTGTCAAAGTTAGGCATTCAATCATATATGTTTTTTAATTGAAATAATTGTTGAAAAAAACTATTCATATGCAGTCCTTGGCGCGGGTAAATGGCCAGTATTTAAAATATCGAAACACTATTATTTTAAGAAAATTTTGTGGTGCAATACTCATTGATATGGCAAAACTCATTTTTGCAACTCTTCATATTTAAATAAAAAAATCTCTTCAAATAGATGAATTTTTTTAGGAACAAAACTTACTTATATGCTACTCATGTAGCTAAATATGTATAAATAAGAGGAAAATAAAAAGATATTACCAATTAATACTCATAAGTTAAAAAAAAAATATGAGTTGCAATGACTAATAACTTTAACTTTGAAGTTATAAGTATACATAAAGTAGAAAACTTTTAAGTTGTAATAAGAGTTTCAAATAAATGAGGTTCAAAAAAATTTGCATCTATTATAATAGATATATAGATACTGAGCGAATCATCGCATGTTGCGCATGTAAGGACTCAAAAATCACAACAAATTTAAACTTTTTAAAACAACCCAAAATCATAAAATGTTTACAAAATCATTGTTCTCAAATTGTTCATCAATATCAGAATATCCTAAAATCATAAAGCCATAAGCAGAGGATGTGTACGGTCACGCCTACGCCTTCCTGTGATCATCAGAAGTACCTGAAACAAGAAACTAAAAACATAAGTCAAAGTTTAGTGAGTTCCCCCAAAGTACCACCACATAAACATAACAAACAACAACATGCATAAATGAGCCTTCAGCTTGATTGGACTACCTCGCAGGGCCTACAAACCGTTCATGAGCCTTCGGCATGACTGGACCGCCCCGTAAGGCCTACAGCCTATCCGGACCGCCCCGGGTATCTTGGCCTTCAGCACAAAGCAGGACCACCTCAACCCAACCAACTATAACATGTCAACATATACATAACAGATAAACATATAACCAGTCAACAGAAAACAGGCATATATATATATATATATATATATATATATATATATATATATATATATATCACTAACAGATCTATACAACATAATATCATACTATCATATAACATGATATCCAATCCAATGGGTCAGACTTGGTGCCTTCGACCCACGAGTATAATGAGGAAGACTCACCTCTCAATCTGAACAATAGTTGATGAGGTCCTGACTCCGAATCTCAACTCTAAAAATACCCTTAAGTCAAACTTAGTCAACCTTGGTCAAAGTCAAAGTCAACACCCAACCGAGCCAACCCGACGAGTCGACCCAGCCGAGTATGTTGGGCGAATGAAATGTCTAGATCTACAACATGGAGTGATAAAGTTGCAAATTTTATACCTTTTGGAGGTTGCAAACAATGAGGGTATCTCAGACCCAATATGGTTCCAAGCTCCAAGCTCTTCTCACCACCTTCTTCTTCTTCCAACACACCTCCAAAACACTCTTATGGGCTCAAAATGGACTTTTCTCACTTAGGGTTTCTTGAAGATGTTTTTCACAGAGGGGGGTTGAAGAAGAAGGAGATATGAGGCTTATAATGAGGTTTAAATATGACCCAAACCCTAAAAATTAGGGATTACCCTTTCATCACGAATGCCCCGCGTACGAGGTGCGCGTCCAGCGTACTCTACTTGGATGAAATTACGAAATTGCCACAATAGGCCAATCTAGCAGCCTTCCACAAATCAAGGGTCAAAATTGCAATAATATGCAAACATAGGGTTTAATTTACCTTGACCTCGGGATGTTACAATTTTCCCCCACTTGAACTAGAATTCGTCCTCGAAGTCGGCCATCGCGAACAACTCAGGATAATGCTCCCGCATCTCAGCCTCCAGCTCCCAGGCCACTAGGAGCCTTTTTTATGCTTCCACTGAACCTTTACCAAAGGAATCTCTTTGTTGCGCAGGACCTTCATATTTCTTTCCAAAATATCCACCGGCCTCTAAATATAATTCATGCGCTCATCGACATGAATATCATCCAAATGGACCACTGACTCACTGTCCAACACACACTTTTGCAACTGAGGGACATGGAAAGTGTTGTGGATCTAACTGAGTTGACTCGACAAATCCAACCCTGGCGATCACACGGAAAGGTCCAATATATCGGGGACCCTATTTCCCCTCTTCCCGAAGCGTATCACACTATAACATCCCAAAAATCAAGGTCAAAAATTTCATTTTTATTATATTCAAACACCATTGTAACTTTATCCAAACATTGAAAAACATTTATATAAAAACTATTATCAGAGTTCATTCCCAAAGTTCACATATTGCGGAAAACGCGGGTGTATGCACTACGATTGTCTCGAGCCCCTTTCATTTGAAAACTGGAGTATCTGAAACATAAATTGAAAACCGTAAGCACAAAGCTTAGTGAGTTCCCCAAATACTACATACTATACATACAATAACACATAGTGGCCCCGCTATGTCTTCGGGCCCCGTCCAATCATCGAGCTGAGCTCGGAAAGCATATAAACACATACACATGCAATATAAACAGCATACAAATAGTCATCGGGCTTCGCCCGGCATCGGAACTTAGTCTAAAAGCATATAAAAAACAGGTACATGCAAGAGTCACAAAGACATGTAGCATTCTATCAGCATAACATAAACATGAACCGACATTGATGCCTTCGACCTGCTAAACCTGGTGAGGAAACTCACCTCGAATGCAGAAGCTTCCTGAAAGAATTCCCTAGTTGCTGCCATGACGACACCTCCGAACTATCAAATCAAGATTAAGACCAAATAAACAATTGGGCTCCATTCCAAGACCTACTAACCATATTAGGGGTAAAATGACCATTTTACCCCTGACCCAAACAAGAACCAAAACTGAGGCCCAACCTCAATAACCAAGAAGGCCAAAAACCAAAAGATCCACAAAGGCCCACTAATGGCCCAATTTTCTAAATTGGACCCAAGCCCATATATGCCTTATCCTAAGCCTATACTTCCCTTAATTACAATTCAAAATACCTCAATTACCCCTTGGGACAAACTTGCTCAAAGTCATAAATCAAAAGTAAAAGTTAACGGTCCAAGTTGACCCAACTCGCCGAGTTTCTTCATTAGACTGCAAAGGTCGGGCAAAACCCCATCAAATCGCCGAGTTCACCCATGAACTCACTGAGTTCGCCGGAAACCTAACCTCTTAATTCATTAATCCAACCTTTTTGAAACTAAGGGCTTCTCAACCCAGATCTTAACTGAAATGGCCTCAAGAAGGGTAAAGTTTCCAACTTTACCCCTAAGAACCACCAAAATGGGTTCAAAACCCAAACCTTAAACTTAAAAGGGTAAGGACTTAATCATTAAGAACTTATTCCATAAGGACGCAACTCCAAGATGCAGATTCGGCCATATAAGGCTAGATGGTTATGTAAATTTCCAACTTTACACTTATTCATGATTAGAAGAAGCTCAAAAGCTTAAAAGAGGCCAAAAGAAGGACATAATGAATGCATGAACGCTTAGGACCATAATGTTGGCACATTTATGCCAAAAGAGCTCATGAAGATCATAGATCTGAAAGGATAAACACTTGGGACTTCTACTTCCCCAACAACCACCTACCCATGACTAGAGCATACAAATAAACCCAAGAAGAGATCTAAGCCAATATTGAGCAAGGTTAGAACTTTATATCCGAAATGTATTGGAAATGGAGTAGAGAACCAAGATCTGAAAGATCCTACTTGAACCACCACCTTGCACCAAGCTTCTCTTCCTTCAATGAGCCTTGAACACCAAAAAACACCCACAATGAGCTCACAAAACTCAAGGAGGCTCTAGGGTTTCTAGATTAGGGTTAGGGGCTATGTAGGCTAGGAATGAGGCCAACACCTGAAACTTAAGGTGTTTAAATAGGGTGCAAAACCCCAAAATTAGGGTTTCCTAAGCAACGCCCAACTCGTAAAGTTGGCTCCTCCAATTCGCCGAGTTGTCTCATTAATCTCGTGACCAAAACTATAGCACCTGGTTCTCGGTACATACTTCTTGTAATTTTAAATTCTTAATTCTTGCATTTTGCCTTGGACTCGGTGACTTGAAGGACCAACTCACCAAGTAGGAGCGGGATGGGACACGGGGTCCGAGCCGTGAACTCGGCGATTTGGTCCCCCGACTTGGCGAGTAGGCCCTGTTTGGGCAAAAACCATAACCCGAGCATTGTCACCCTATTTAAGCACATTAACTCGGCCCCTTGTCCTTAACACTTCCAGAGAGTTGTAGTGAGAGTCCCTAGTCCCCCCATATTGTGCTTGTGAGTGAGTTCTTGCTTGGTGAAGGGAATTGGAGATTGGAAGAAGAAAATAAGAGTTTGAAGACTGCAAGAGAGGGAGTAGATCCGAAATCTACTTTGGGAGAAGCTTTCATTCAGGTGGTAAAGTCTCTACCTTGATCTTTAGTTCATTAGATCCCATTTTGTCCCAATTTGGTGGTTTTCAAGCCCTAAAACACCAAACTCCATGTGTTTGTGCTTAATAATCCGAAAGGACTTCAGATCTAGACTTTATGGACGTGTTAGAAGCATAAAGTTGTTGTGGTTGAAGTGATTGAGGACCCCATGGAGTGCATGACCTCTTAAAGAGCTTAGAATTCCATTTTTGAGCTTATAGGGCCATGCATGCACGTAAAGTTTGCAACTTTACGTGTTAAGCATGCCCTAGGATCATAGATCTGTGGTTTTGAAGAGTTGCATGTCTCAGATTTGGCTCATATGGGAAATGGGCCAAGGGACTCGGCGAGTCCCAAGGTGGAACTTAGCGAGTTCTATGAATATGGCCTTAGACTCGATGAGTTGGATAAACAACTCGGCGAGTCCTATGAAGATTGCCTGGTACTCGACGAGTTGTTCTTCAAACTCGACGAGTTGCATGAACTGTTATTGTGTACGAAGGGTTTAAGTGTTAGAAGTCCAACCCTTCGTGTTTTCACGAAGGATTAGCAATATAACGTGTTCCGTTAGTCCCAGAAACCCCAGATCCGCATAAAGGATGTTCGGATAATGATCTGGAAGCGAGTGGGAAGTCTGCTCGCATGGACTCGGCGAGTTGTTCATGGACTCGGTGAGTCAGGTCAACTGGCAGTTGACTTTGACTTTGACTCTTGGTTTGGATAGGGGTAAATGGTCGTTTTACCCTGAGATCGGTTAGCAGTATTTGACTAAGTGTTTTGTGGGAATTATAGCTGGAGGATTTCCGGAGCAGGAGCAGCAGAAGACAGTCAGTTCCCACACCGATCGACAGCTACTTTGAGGTGAGTTACCTTCCAGTAGCGGTGGGTCTACGGCTACAATGTCGGCCCACCAGTAGGAGTTGTATGATTAGATGATTGTCTTTGTGATATCATCTAGGTTGCTACTACCTGATATGTTATATGATGGCATGATATGTATATGTGATAGTAGTAGAGTTCGGTTGTCAGGACCGAATGGCAGGTCAGACACCCCAGATATGTCTGACAGTATGTGATGATATGTTTATATGCTGACATGATATGTTATATGTGATAGTGGTAATAGGAGGGGAATAGTCCCCAAGTTTCGGTCATTAGGACCGAAGGGTAGATCGTACACGCCAGATATGTCTGATAATATGTTATGTTATGATATATGTGTTAGTAGCAGTAGGGGTGAAATAGTCCCCGAGGATCGATTGTTAGGACCGACGGGTAGTCAGCACCCCAGAATGGCTTGACATGGGTAGTCAGCACCCCAGAGCGGCTTGATACGGGTAGGTCGGCACCCTAGAATGGTCGTACCGGGTAGGTCGGGCACCCCAGAATTGCCCGACAGTGTGTTTGATATGTGATTGTATGGTATGTGGTATGTTGGGAGAACTCACTAAGCTTCGTGCTTACAGTTTTCAGTTTTGGTTTCAGGTACCTCTTCTTCGAAGGGGAAGGAGTTGGCGCGGTAGCGGTACATCACACATGTCAATGTCTTTTGTACTCTGACACTTTTATGATTTATAAAAATGTTTACCAGACATGCAATATGTTTTGTGAAATGATATGATCGTTGAACATTTTATTCCTACTGTTTTGCTAAGTACATGTTTTAAAAATGAAATTTTTGGCTCGTATTTTTGGGATGTTACAAAAACAATTGTTACTCGCCGAGTTAAGGCTCCTCAACTCGTCGAGTAGACCCATTAAATCCTCACGATTCTTTATCTTCAACTCGCCGAGTTGGTTCCTCCAACTCGCTGAGTTCAACTTGAAATTGGCATAATCCACAATTAACCTTCTAGATTTCGGGTGTTACACACACCCTTCCAGAGCGAGACCTTCAATAATACCATATCGTCGACCTGAAACTCCAACTCTAATCGGCACCTGTCGGCATAACTCTTATGCTGACTCTGAGCTATCTGCAGTCTCTGCCTGATATGTTGAATAAGCTATGTGGTCTGAAGGACCACTTCGGTCCTCTTATGCTGACTCTGAGCTATCTGCAGTCTCTGCCTGATATGTTGAATAAGCTATGTGGTCTGAAGGACCACTTCGGTCCTTCCCATAACCCCATGACCAACCTCTCCCCAACATATCAGGGTACGACATCTCCGACCATACAAGAGCTCAAAAGATGGGGCACCAATTTTTGGAGTGGTAGGTGTTGTAAGAAAACTCTGCAAGTGGTAGGTAGGAATCCCAACTCCCAACAAAATCAATGACACAAGCCCGTAACATATCATCGAGTGTCTAGATGGTCCCCTCACTCTGACCGTCGGTCTGTGGATGGTATGCAGTGCTGAAATGTAGTCTTGTGCCCAGTTCCTTGTGGAACTTCTGCCAGAATCGGGAAGTGAACCGAATATCTCAGTCTGAAACATTGGAGACCGGAACCCAATGACGAGCAACAATCTCCCGGAGATACACATCGGCCAACTTTTCGGCCAAAAAGTGGGCAGTCTTGGTCAATTGATCCACGATGGCCCATATAGCATCAAAACCCTTAGCCTTCTTCGGCGACTTGGTGATAAAATCCATGGTGATCTGTTCCCACTTCCACATGGGAACCTCCAAAGGCTGCAGCTTCCCATGCGGCCTCTAATGTTCGACCTTGACCATCCTACAGGTTAAGCACCTCTCGACATATCAAGTTATCTCCCTCTTCATATACGGCCACCAATAGCTCGATCTCAAATCTCGATACATATTTGGCTCCTGGGTATATAGAAAAGCGAGACTTATGAGCCTCCTCCAACAGTATATGCATGATCCCATCGGAAATTGAAACCCAAACCCGACCGCACATGGTCAACAACCCTCGACTATCGGTGACAAACCTATCGATCTCACCCCTGGTCCTCTCATGTTTCCAGTACTCCTTCCGAACCCCCTCTACCTGTGTCTCTCTGATCAAACCCACAAGCAGAGAATCAACAGATATCCTCATACATATCTCGCCAACTGAAGATCCTGCCGAATTGTGGATCACAGCATCTGCTACCACATTCGCTTTACCCGGATGGTAATGGATCTCTCGGTCATAATCCTTGACCACGTCCAGTCACCTACGCTGCCTCATGTTCAGGTTTGGCTGGTCCATAAGATGTCTCAAACTCTTGTGATCTGTGTATACAGTACAACAGACCCTATAAAGATAATGTCTCCAAATCTTGAGGGCAAACACCACTGCCCCCAACTCCGGGTCAAGAGTAGAATATCGCGTCTCATGTGGCTTCAGCTACCCTGAAGCATAAGCAATCACTCGTCCCATCTGCATAAGGACCGCCTCCAAAGAAGTGACGAATGCATCACAGAATACCATGAAATCCTTGACACCCTCTGGAAGGGTCAACACCGGGCCCTCACATAATTGTTGTTACAGCGTCTCAAAAGCACCATGCTGCTTTGGGCCCCATTGGAAATCCACTCCTTTCCTCGTCAGGCGAGTGAGGGGCACCGAGATCTTGGACAAATCCTAAATAAACCTCAACAGTATCCCGCCAAACCCAAGAAACTCTTGATCTATGAGGGAGGTTTCGGAACCTCCCACTGCATCACGACCTCGATCTTGGCCGGATCGACCAAAATCTCATCCTGGTTGACAAGATGTCCCAGAAACCGGACCTCTCGTAACCAAAACTCACACTTCGATAACTTGGCATACAACCATTCCCGCCTTGGTACCCCCAAAAGCTCTCGAAGGTACTTCTCGTGCTACTTTCTAGTCTTGGAATAAACCAAGATATCATCAATGAATACAATGACAGATCAGTCGAGCATCGGCCTGCACACCCGATTCATCAAATCCATAAACACTGCAAGCGCGTTGGTGATCCCAAATGGCATCACCAAGACTCGTAATGCCCATAATGAGTCTGGAATACGGTATTCTCTGATTCATCCTCTATCACTCTCACATGATGATACGTAGACCTCAGATCGATATTGGAGAACCAAGATGCATGCTGCAACTTATCGAATAGGTCATCAATCCGCGGAAGGGGGTAACGGTTCTTCACCGTTAACTTGTTCAAGTCCCAGTAATCAATGCATATCCGGTGTGAAACATTATTCTTCTTGACAAACAGTATCAGCGCTCCACACATCGAATTGATCAGTCTAATGAACTGCCTGCCTAATAGCTCATGAAGCTAAGAGGACAACTCCTGCATCTCGGGTGATGCCAAGCGGTACGACGCCGTGGCAAACGGAGCCGCACCTGGCACTAAATCAATCCTAAACTCAACCTGCCTATCGGGTGGCACACCGGGTAACTCCTCTGGAAACACATCAACAAACTCCTTGACAATTGGCACCTTTGAAACTGAATTCTACTTCCTGATCCGAGTATCAACCACATAAGCAAGGTAGCCCGCATACCTATGCTGAATATACCGGCGGGCCTTGTGGCTAAACAAAACCATGAACCAACCCTATTACTCTCTCCATATATAACCAATTCTCCCCCACTTGGGGTTCGAAACACCACTTGTTGACCCTCGCAATCGATCATAGCACCAAACATGCTCAGCCAATCCATCCTCGCTATGCATACATCCTCCATGGGGATAAGGATCATATCAATCGGATAAGGCACCCCGAAGATCTCCAATATACAACCCTGATACACTCTGGATGCAGGAACCTCGTGTTTGTTGGCGATAGAAACCTGCAACGGACACTCCAACGCACTAAAGGGCATACCAAAATCCCTACTAAAAGATCGAGACATAAAGGACCGACTCGTGCCTGACTCAAATAACAAAAGTGCAGGCAAAGAATTCACTAAGATCGTGCCTATTAGAAGCATAAACATAAGCATACCATAAAAAAAATATTCAACAAAACAATAAATAGAAACATATTGGTCACAACGTTTGGTACGGCCATCTCGGCTGTGAGCTAAAAAGCACGGCCCCAAGCCCTCGGGGGCTCCACCCTCCCCTGGCACCCATCGGTGAGCCTTAGAGTGGCAGGTGTTGGGGCCTGTGTTGGCTTGGCAGTGAGCAATGGACAATTGACCTTCATATGGCCAACTTGATCACAGTAGTAGTAAATCCTGGTACTCAAAACTAGGGCTAGTTAGCGGTAATCTCTCGCATAGTTCCCCTCCTTGCCACATTTATGGCATCCAAGGACCCTCATGAATCTTGCCACACTTTACACAAGTGTGGGCCCTCTGACTCCCAGACCTCACATCAGCAACCTTAAATCGCTTTGCCGCAGGATGCGACTGCATAGGGGCATGCCTCTGCTCCCTCGTTTGGAGCTCCATCTCCATCTCATGCCGCCTCGCGGCCTCCTGCAAATCAAGAAGTGATCCATAGCGTTGAGTAGATACGAACTTCTGAATGTTCGTCTTGAGCATGCTCAAGTACCGAGTCATCTGAGCTTTCTCAGAAGCAGCAAACTCAGGGAAAAACATAACTCTCTCTGTAAACATCTTAGTGATGTATGTCACTGACTTGGTCCCCTGCCTCAGGTCCAAATACTAATGGGCCAGCCTCTCGCGCTCCACCAACGAAACATATCTCGAGTGGGACATCTTAGAGAACAGCTCCCATGATACTGCAGCTCGCTGCTCTAGGGTGTATGAACTAGTAACTAGCCTTTACCAATCCTTCGCTACAGACCGAAGAAGGTTTAGAGCACACTTGACCTTCTAGTCAGTTGGGCAAGAGCAAGTGAAGAAATTTCCCTCGGCATCTGACAACTACCTCATGGAAATGACCTGACCCCATATAGATAGTGCCGCCAAATCTTGAGGGCAAACACTACTGGCCCCAACTCCAGTTCATGCATCGAAAACCGAACCTCGTGAGGCTTCAACCGCCTAGAAGCATACGCAATAACTCTCCCTCATTGCATGAGTACTACCCCCAAACTGGTGATAGAAGCATCACAATAAACAAAAAAAATCCTCCACGCCCTCCGGTAGGTTCAACTTTGGGGCCTCACATAATTTTTGTCTCAGCGTCTTGAACGCAGCCTGCTGCTCAGTCCCTCAACGAAATCCATGCCCTTCCTCATCAAAACAAGTGAGAGGTACAAAAACATTGGAGAAATCCTAAATAACCCTTCGATAATACCCTACTAAACCAAGAAAACTCCTAATCTCCGAAAGAGACTTTGGGACGTCCCACTGCATAACTCCCTCAAGCTTCTCCAGGTCGACCAGAATCCCATTCTAGTTAACGAGGTATCCCAAGAACTAAACCTCATGTAACCAGAACTCACACTTCAAGAACTTGACATAAAACCTCTCCCTCCTCAAAACTCCTAGGAGCTCTCGAAGGAGCTTTTCATGCTACTCCCTGTTCTTGGAGTATACCAAGATATCTTCGATAAAAACAATGAACGATCGGTCAAGCATCGACCAAAATACCTAATTCATTAAATCCATAAATGTCGTTGGTGCATTGGTAAGCCCAAACGGCATCACCACAAACTCATAATGACCATAACGACTTCGGAACGTTCCCTTCTCCACGTCCTCCTCCCTAAATCTCATCTAATGATACCCTAACCTTAAATCGATCTTGGAGAATCAAAATGCACCCTTCAACTGATCAAAGAGTTTGTCAATTCGTGGAAGTGGGTAACGGTTCTTCATCGTCAACTTGTTCAACTCCCGGTAATCAATACACATCTCGTGTGAACCATCATTCTTCTTAAAAAACAAAGTCGACGCTCCCCAATGTGAAGAACTCGGTCTAATAAACTGCTTGCCCAATAGCTCCTAAAGCAAAGAGGACAACTCATGCTTCTCTGGTGGTACTAATCGGTACGGTGTCTTAGCAAGTGAACTGCAACAGGGACCATATCGATCATGAACTCCACTTGCCTCACGAGGAGGCACGTTGGGTAATTCCTCCAGAAATACATTTGGATACTCTCTGACTACAGGCACATCCAAAACCGAAACCCCCTTCTCTACTCGAGTATCAACCACATATGTGAGATAACCCATACACCATGATGTAGATGCTGGTGAGCCCTAGAAGCAGAACAAAAGGTTGATCCAATCATGGTACCCTCGCCATAAATAGTAAATTCTCCCCCACTTGGGGTTCGAACCACCACCCGCTGCCCCTCACAATCTATCGTGACCTGCTTAACCAATCCATCCCTACTATCATGCATACATCCCCCATATGGATAGGATCAAATCGAATAGGTAAAACACCCTGAAAATCTCCAAGTTACAATCCTAAAAAACATTGGATGAAAAAACCTTGTGCTCGTTGGCAATGGAAACTCACAACATGCACTCCAACTCTCCAAGAGACATATGAAAACTCTTATTGAATGACTAGGACACAAAGGACCGACTCGCAACTGAGACAAAAAGCAAAAGAGCAGGTAAGGAGTTCACTAAGAAGATACCTCACATAGATATAATCATAAGCATACAATAAAATAACTTGACATAATCATAAATGAAAACATACCAGTAGCGATGTCCGACGTCGCCTTGGCCTGCTCTGTCGTGAGCTGAAAAGCATAACCCCTGGCCTTCATGGCCTAAGCTCTCCCTAGTCGTCCATCTGTAATCCTCAAAGTAGTCGGGGTTGGTGCCTACATTGGTCCGACAACAAGAAAAGGACATTGGGCCTTCATGTGGCCCACCCGATCACAATGGTAACAAATCCTGGTGCTGGGTACTGGGGCCTGCTGGCAAAAATCCCTCACAAAATGCCCCTCCTTTCCACATTTGTGGCAACTACTAGCTGATCGAAAAATACCCTCATGCGCCTTCCCGAATTTGCCACAAGTACAACCCCAATTACATCCATATCATGAAACAGCGGGCTTGAACTGCTTTGCTGCAGGTTATAGTTGCACCGGAGCCTGCCTCTTCTCCCTCGTATGGATCTCAATCTCAATCTCCCGCCTCCGCGCGACATCCTGAAGCTCAAATAGGGTATTGTAACGTTGGGTAGACACAAGCTATCGAATCTCAGTCTTGAGCAAGCTCAAGTACCACGCTATATGGGCCTGCTCCGAGGCAGAATACTCAGTACACAAAAGATCTCTCTCGGTAAACATCATGTTGAACTCAATCACCGACTCTGACGTATACCTCAATGCCAGATACTCCTGAGCCAACTTCTCTCTCTCTCTCTCTATCTCTCTTTCTTTCTCTCTCTCTCTATCTCTTTTTCTTTCTCTCTCTCTCTCTTTATCTCTCTACCAAGGGAACATACTTTGTGCAAAACATCTCCAGAAACTACCCCCAAGTAACAACAACTCTCTTTATCTCTCTCTCTTTATCTCTCGACCGGTAAACTAAACTCTAATTCAAAAATCATAGGGGTTGCTCGAGGTGAACGTTGGTGGGTGCCAGAAGTGAACGATGGTGGTGCAGGCAGTGTTTTAAAAGGCACGTCATTGTGCGCGTCAAGGCGTGTCATGGCGTGAGGTGTGGCTTCGCCGTTACAAAAACCTTCATTACGTTGTTGTTAGGCATGACGCGTGTCAAGACGTGATATAGTGTGTCATGGTGCATTATGGCATGTTATGACGTGTTTTTTTCGTTTGAGACATGTTTTGTTGTTCATTGTTATGTCTTTTCTAATCGGAGATACAAGTATTGTGTTTTTTGTTAACTTTTTGTTATTAGTTATTGATATAACATTTGTAAAAAGTAGTTATATTTAATATAATTTATATTTATGTGGTAATATAATTATAAATTAATACAAAATCGTCACCTTACATCACGCTTTGAAAAATGTCATGGTTCGCCATGACTCGTTAAGCTTGAGGTTTGGCATTGCCGTCATGTCACAACTCACGCCATTTAGAACTTTGGGTGCAGGTGATGAACGATGCTGGTAAATGATCAACCACAAAAGAAATTGAAACCATACGAACTATTCTTATAAATTATAATAATCGGTTAATAGAAGATATGTTAAAAACTAACGAAAATGACTTAATAGACATGTAAGTTGTAAGTTTAATGACCTATTAAACAAAAGAAATACTTTAATGACCAAATCGAATAAATAACGATAATTGATTAGGCTGTAGTTACGTTTACCTAATGTTAAAATCATCCTAAAAGTTTTTGTGTTTAAATAATATGTTGAAGCAAATTTAAAGTTTATTTAACTTTTATCTAAACTCTAATTCAAAGATGAATTATATTTTTCTTTTTCGGTTTAAATGAAACTTTTCTTATAAAAGTTCAATTTTCTATACTAATTAGGATTTTGTCGCAAGCGCATGGCGACGACGTAAATCCATTTTGTAAGTTTGAATTTTTACGATTTCTAAATTTACATCGAAATATTGACCACCTCGAATTTATATCAACACATTTATAAAAATAAACACGTAATAAATTAGTATTTTAAGTTAATGAATGAAAGCTATTAAGAAAAATCAGATTATATATTAAATAGGGTAAACATGAAAGTTTAGAAAGTTGACGGAGTGAAAATGACATTTTACAAAATTCAAATATAAAGAGGTGGAAATGGCATTTAACAAAGTTGAGAGATGATAAATATCGGTTGATGGCGTAAACACTAAAGTTTAGAAAGTCAAGGGGATGAAAATGACATTTTATAAAGTTGAAGGATGGTAACCATAGGAAAATCAGATTATATATTATATATTGGATAAACACAAAAGTTTAGAAAACTAAAAAAATAAAAATAACATTTTAAATAGTTTAAAGTTGAAAGGATAAAATGACATTTTATAAAATTCAAAATCAATTATCAAAGTGACATTTTAAAAAATATATGAGAAAATATAATTTTATAAAGTGTTCTAAAATGTAAATAAGTAAAAGAAAAAACATTATTTTATAAAATAAAAGAATACCAATTATAAAAAGCCGACACTGATTCTTAAAGTTGTAAGATGTGATACATTTTTCACCGGCGGTATGCATACGTGAAGTACATTACTGCTGGTGAACACTGTCCCTCGATAAATATATTGTCTACGGTATATTACCAATGGTGAGGTTTCACCGATGAAATGGAAAAGTTTTGCCGTTGAAAACATTCCTCATTTTGGCTTGGTCTGCATTATAACTTGTTCTTTGATGCAATAAGAAAATACTCAAGAATGCTAGTAATGGCTGTGGTTTGGAAACATTTTTGTACGCAAATGTATCACCACACCGTTATTATAGGCAAACATTGGTAAAAAAATGCAAATGCTTATGTGGCATATATTTTTCATAGGTAAAAAACATTAAGACACCCTTTCTCCTACTAGGTAATTAATTTAAAATTTCAATTCTTGAGTAAAATAACTGTTTGTCACTTCACTTACCAGTAAAAAATATTTGCCCATGTGATCTTCGATACTGCCTAATACTGTTCACTTTTATGGATTTGTCACCTTCACCATATGTAACAATCGGAATTGATGTGTTTTAGAATAAACACATGCAATGTTTTGAAAAAAATTATTTATTTTATATTTAGAATTTGGAATTGGGTGAGTAATATTCATTTTATGGCTTTGTCACCATCATCATGTGACATGTGTAACTATCGGAGTTAAAGTGTCCTATAAGGAAGCATTTCAATATTATGAAAAGATATATTGTATGTGTATTTGGAATAGGGTGGTTAACGTTCATTTTATAAAGGGGAAATGACTAAATCAGTCAAAATTAATTAATTACTTATTATTTTTAGCCAAAAAAATTTTAATTATTCCAAAATAGCCATTGAAATAGTAGGTATCTCAAATCGTGTATTCTATGAGAATAACAAAGAAAATATGTTGTTTGATAATATGAATACGTTTAATCTTACATAACTATTGTTATTATCACACATTCTCACTAATTAAATCGTCGATAATATTATTATAAACTTTTTATTATTATTCATGTTCTGTAAGAATGTTGTTAGGATGTTTGTTGAGTCGTATTCTGTAAAATGAAAATGAGTGAAAAACGATGTTTGAGAACAAAAATGAATAAGAATTATTGAGAATTGATTAAAATGACGATATTTATGTGAGGTTGAACATATTCACATTAATAAACAATTTATTTTCTTAATGATTCTCATAGTATAACACTGTCTACATGTCCGCACAATAGTTGTTCATCCACATTATAATCTAGCCCTATATATATATATATATATATATATATATATATATATATATATATATATATATATATATATATATATATATGTGTGTGTGTGTGTGTGTGTGTGTGTGTGTGTGTGTGGAGAGAGAGAGAGAGAGAGAGAGAGAGAGAGAGTTAGGTTCAAATGTGGATTAACATCTATTGTGCGGACGTGTAGACAGTGTTATTCTATAAGAATGACAAAGAAAATATGTTAATTGATAATATAAATACATTCAATCTTACATAACGATTGTCATTAACACACATTCTCACTAATTAAATCATCTATAAAGTTATTATAAACTTTTTATTATTATTTTAATTCTGTCAGAATATTTATTGAGTCGTATTCAGAATGAAAGTGGGTGAAAAACGATGTGTGAGAACAAAAATAAATAAGAATTAGTGAGAATGCATGAAAATGATAATATTTATGTAAGGTTGAACGTATTCGCATTACTAAACAATTTATTCTCTTAGTAATTCTAATAAAATAACAATGTACATACGTTTGCACAATAATTGTTCATCCACATTATAATCTAGCCATATATATATATATATATATATATATATATATATATATATATATATATATATATATATATACTTTGTCATTCTTTGAAGGCTCTATTGAGATATTTTTTCTTAAGTACAAAAAACACAAAAAATGAACAAAAATAACAGGTCCTGAAACAATACACGACCCACAAAATAGTAACTCATTACTCAAAATAGTAATCAACACAACATTGACCGTAGGTTTTTTAATCACATACGGTTTCAATGGCTAATTTGAAATAAATTTTAATTTTTAGATAAATACTGAAAAATAGTTAAAAAGAATAATTAGTTTTGCAATTTTCTCATTTATATTTTTGTCACCATCAAGGTCACCATATAAAATCATGGTAGTTAAGATTATATGCGCTGCATAAAAGTAGTTAAAATATTGACATTTAGAGTAAGAATTAGTTTAAAGAAGAAACTTGGATAATTCATTATGAACACGTTTTGTCATATGTTTTTGTCTCTATATGATATATTATACATGTTTGAAAATTATAACTATTATTTTTGTAGAATATTTTTATTTTAATTAATTATTATCGCCATTAAGTTTTTATATATATACTGTGTTATTTTATTGTTTTCTGTTTTAGTTTCAATATAAGTTTTTGTGCATTTATACATGTCATACATGAATTTCCAAGATATGAATTTATGAAATACAAACACAACATACACTAATTGCAAAACGTGTTTGAGTATCAAACACAAGCATGACACATAATTAATCAGTATGATACGTGACATAATATGAATATACATGCATTATCCAATACCATTTATTTAAGCTAGAAAAAACATGCATTTAATCTGTGTATATATGTGTATGTACGTGTCGCATGTCCTATGTCTCTAGGTGTATAACCGCGTTTATACATGTCGTGTATTATACGAATTTAATTTGTGGCTTACACATGTTCAAATATGTAAATGTGTTTAACATGTATAACACACGAAACATGAATTTAAAACTCGTGTCGACACGAACATACATGAAACACGAATTTCTAAAAGCAGTACACGAAAAACTCGTGGCGTTTTAGTGGTATTGTGTATCAGATTGATAGGTTCTAATTATAAAGTTATACAGTGGGGAGGATATGTTGTCGTCGGCATCCAATGTGGCACTTAATGTCAGCGGCAAACACCGCCCCTGATCATCAGCAATCCTCCGTCGGCGAGAAGTCTCCGTCGAGTTCCAAAGGATAAAAAGAAAATCTCCCCTTTCTAAATATTCATCCACTTTTAATAAATATATACCTATCTTATTTACATATAAACCATATACCTTATTGCCTATAAATCCTATAAACACATACTATATACTAATATACAATTCATTGTATACTCGATTTTTCTATGCCTTTTACCATCCACACTAAAATAACGACAACACCATTAAACAGATAATAAAATGAAAGCGAAAAACTTTTGTTTAATATTTTCAAAAAGAACCCCTATTTGTTTGTTTACCGGGTTAAGCACTAAATCATAAATAAGCTCTCTCAAAACATTTAGAACTAAGTTTTCTCTCTTTTTTTTTTAACAAAATGAATAGAAGTAGTGGCTTTAGAGTTAATCGAATTGATTTGAATGAGCCTTAAACAATGATATTAAAGATTATGTTATTGAAAGCTTTTATGTTATATGAATTATCATTTCTATTTCATTATTTTAATTATTTTAATGTCATGTTATGTTTTTTAAATTAAATGTATTGTTTTTAATTGAATTTCAATATGATACTAAATCAATGTATTGTTATATTTTTTAATTTTAATGAAATATTATATTATATTAATTAATGTTTATGTAATTATGTTTTTATTTTAATTACTAAATATTACACTTTTTTAATTATTTTTTTTTAAATGGAGGCAACAAATGGTAACATACCGTAACCAAGGGCCAAAAAAATTGCAAAAATTACAAAGTTCTATGTCTATTTATGATCGAATTTTTCTTGATGATTTTATAATTTTTATTCTATTTTTTATTTTTATTTCATTAGGCTGCCTTGCTATCCAATCATCTACACTATATATACATAAGAGTTGCTAGCAGAATTCCGAAACAGAGCACTCTCCATCTGTTCTTCTTATCTCTCCTCTGTTTCCCAGATTTTCGCATCAATAGAAGATTCTCGCTCTATAAATCCGTGAAACTGTTGGAGTTTTGTTGCATGTAAGAACATTAACAGCAATACTTTTGCCTCACTTTCAACCCTTTCAATACTGCGTACGTATCTCTTCATGCGTCCATGTTGTAGAGAATCACAATCAAATAGAGTTGCGTTTCCCTAATGAATTCGAAATTCATATTAAAACCCTAGTGATCGCTGTTCTGGTAATCGAATATCGTTTCACGTTATTTCGTGGTTCATTGTACGATTTTATAGCTTTCAATTGTGTCTCTAGAACTCCATGCTGTATCGACGCGTTGATGTTTATTTACGATTTGATTTAAAAACTTCGTGCCAAAAAAACCCTCGTCGATTAATTCGATCGTATTTTCAGGATACTGTTTTGAAGCTTATCTCAAGAGACGCGATTTTGTAAGGATCGAAGGTTGAAGGGTAATGAAGACTACGGGGGAATCCGACTGCATCCTTTTAGTCGATAGCGAAAACAAGGAGATCGATGAAGACAAGGATTTAGACAGAGATGGAGATAAGGATTTTGATGGAGGTGATGACGATGATTCCTGGAATAAAGCCAATGATGATGAGCAGGATTGTGATTCCTCTAATAATGTCGGGGATGAACCTCAATCTTCGGATCCATCATGGCCTCGAAGTTACAGGTATAAGCAACAACCCTTCCGCTTTCGTCATTGAAAGGCATAATTTCATCAGTATGATCAATATTTGTAATATTTTTTCAGGAAGTCGATGGATCTGTTAGGTACTGTAGCATCTCCGAGTCTGAGCTTTCTGGGGTCTCCTCCATTATCATCATTAGGTGGTTCATTCCTTTCATCGTCACCTAAAAGAAGACAAAATCCCAAAATAACCACCAGTTTAGGCAACCCTCTGTTGCCACCTTTGGCAGACAACCATCATCCACCACGTCATCCTTCTGATCATTCACTTCATTCTCAATGGACATCTTCTGCTAGAAAGTCGTCACAACTTCAGAAATCTCAGATTAAACAGAGTTCATTCGCCCAAGCTGTGGTTAATGGTATGTATATATGTTTCTTCTTTCAAATTAATTAATACTAAAGGCTATAAACCAAGACGTTCGAACCATATAATCGATCTCTAATGCAGGATTTTCAAAACAAAAAATGAGAAGTCGTTTTTTTCTCTACTTTCTCGATATTTCTCTTGAGTGCTCCTTACCCTAAAATAAAAACTCCACAATATGTCATCACATAAGCAATAAAATAATTAAGTTATCAAATTATCATCACCAAACCTCTATGAAAGAATAAACAGTTGTTTACATTCATAATCCTCATTTCCCTTAACCTAAAAACCTTTAGGTTGCTCGATGTAGATTTTTTTGTCCAAGTCACCTAGAAGGAAAGTTGTGTTGACATCCATCTTCTCAACCTCAAGATCAAGGTTAGCAGCTAAACCAAGAACCACATTGATACAACCGAAGAGAAAATCCCATCGAAGTTGATTCCTTTTCTTTGACTAAATGCACAATTAATTTAGCCTTCCACATAGGTCTTGAAGTGTGACATACCCATCACCAAGATATTATGTTGATGGATTACAATCTCTCATATATCACCCATTAATGATTGCGAACATCTTTATATATCTCATATGACGCAACATGCTAAGAGGAACCGAGTCTAAATAAGTAAGATCATTATGTTGAGGAATCATCTCCACCTTCTCCTCTCGATATCTTCTAAAGTATGGTATTCCACTAAAACAACATCATGACTCATTATAAGTGATATAGAAACCGAATCATGTCTACACATGACTTAGTCTTTACATCAAGCTTTGATTTCTCATCTTTGGGAATATCCACAAAAAAGTTGCTTCAAAGACTCATAAGTAATCATAAGAAAGATCTTTGTCGCTACAAACCCTCCTAGAACATCAAAATATAAAGGAACACTTAGGGTTATATTAATAGCAAAAACCGCAGTATTTGTTACGCCTACATGGAAAGTCCAAGTATATGTTGTTTCTTGGAAGGAGGATAACTCTTAAGGGAAAAATTTGTTATGACTACATGCCAAAGTGTGAAAACACACACCGGACATCATACACACGAGATAATACCTTTTTCTATGACAACTTGGCCATGTATAGCCAAGGGGTATCAAGAGTTGGACAGGTGTCCCTCAACCAAAAGGTTAAGGGTGCAAGTTTTGTTTAAGAAAAAGGTGTGGTTTGGAGAAATAAAAATAAAAAATTTAACCAAGTCTCTTATGCAATATAGATCAACCATATTAACATTCTTCACTACATTTTCCATGCCCTTAGGCCCCGTTTGGTACGCGGAGCAGGACGGGACAGAACAGAACAAGGTCCTATCACTGAGCGTTTGGCACGGACGGGACTGGGACAAAGTTAGTTGTTGACCAAGTCCAATGGGACTATTTCTCTAAAATTTAGTCCCATCCAAAACCATAGAACACAATGGGACAAAAGCCAAAATGACAAAAAAAAAAAAAAAAAAAAAAAAACCATTTCTAGTGTGTTTCTTTTTGTTCTGGTGTTGCCAATTACTATATAACGAGTTCAGTCTAGTTCTGTCCAGTCCAGTTCTGTCTAATCTAGTTCTATCCCACCTAGTCCCACCACCAAACGCTACCTTAGAGATCTTTAAATGTGACATATACAATTTTTAGTATCTCTTGCCTCTTTCCATGATCAAGGAACCATGAGTGATTTTCTAGAATCCATTACCAAAATTGTTGTAGTAACCATCGCTGTCGAGCAAGCCTATGGAAGCCAAATTTAGTCTCATATACCCAACGTGAATGTCATCATGTAAAATCAACTTCAAACATACATCCAAAATGACAATAACCTTTAATAATAACTTATTATTAACCATCTTAACATCCCAAAGTTACTATAGTGCAAGATAAATATAGATCACTTCATAATGTTACATGACACGAAGCACTGATATCAACACAATATCATAATCACAACATATAAGAAGTGTATTCAATGGTAGCATTTCCTCCAACTTTGATAGGAGAGAGTGGAGGCTTAGAATTAAGGAAGATAGTGTGAGGTTAGACTTGAAGGAGTTAGGACATGACCTATGATAGGAGAGAATAGAAACTTAGAATTAAGGTGCCTAAGTAGTAATGGTATAGTCTATGTTCTAACTTTATTTTCTTTGTTGTTGCATACTAGTCTATTTTTCACATACTTAGTCATGTATCATATAAAATAGTCTCCATATGAAAGTAGTCTGAAAATATGTTGATTTGTAATGTTGTAGGTGTAAATCTACTTTGTGGAGTAGCACTTCTTTCTACCCCATATGCAGTGAAAGAAGGTGGATGGCTTGGTTTATCTATAATGTTTATCTTTTGTGTTCTTTGTTTCTACACGGGTCTCCTCCTCCGTGACTGCTTAGATACTCACCCCAGACTTCAGACTTATCCAGATATTGGTGAAGCCGCCTTCGGCATACCCGGACGCCTACTTGTCTCCGTAAGTTTATTTATTTTTATTTTTTTTGTTGAAAAAAAAAATACACCCCTTGAATGATTACTACTTAACCTTGTGTAATTCTTTTGTTGCAGATAGTTTTGTATGTGGAGTTGTATGTAAGTATCTCTAACATAATCCTATGCATTGTTTATTCTATAAGTATAATCTCATGATCACTTGGTTAATTTCAATTTGGTTTCAACAGGCATCATGTGTTGAATTCATAATCTTGGAGAGTGATAACATATCTTCTTTATTCCCAAATACAAATGTAATCATTGGAGGACACCAAATAAATTCACATTCTTTCTTTGCAATTATGATCACTCTTGTTGTGCTTCCTACGGTTTGGCTTCGCGACTTGAGTGTTCTCAGTTACATCTCCGGTTAGTTCACAATATATATATATATATATATATATATATATATATATATATATATATATATATATATATATATATATATATATATATCTAAGTAAGTGCAAGTAGAATAATAATGACTATATTACCCTTTATCTCTTTTTTTCTTTTTCTTGTTTTGTTGTTGCAGCTGGAGGAGTTTTTGTAATAATTATTTTGGTGTGTTCCTTGTTTTGGATCGGTTTGGTGGATAAGATTGGGTTTCAAATGGAAACTACAAAAATGTTAAATCTATCGACTTTGCCTGTGTCTATTGGGATGTATGGTTACTGTTATGCAGGACATGCTGTTCTTCCTAATATTTATATGTCCATGGAAAAGAAAAGTCAATATCCTCTAGTCATTCTAGCCAGGTAATTCAAAAATAACACAACACTTAATTACCCAAAAGGGTAAAACCGTAAAATGGTAATTGTGTTTTTTTTATTTTTTTATTGAAGCTTTGGGATATGTACTTTAATTTATGCTGGAGTTGCCATAATGGGATACATGATGTTTGGAGAATCAACAGAATCACAATTCACTCTCAACCTCCCTCCAAATTTACTTGCTTCCAAGATTGCTATTTGGGCTACGGTATATAAATTGTTAGTTGTATGATTTCTTTTTATTTATTTTTTTACTCATCAATTTTTTCTTCTCTTTTAGGTGATCACTCCAGTAACCAAATATCCTTTTGCTTAAAACCCTTCAATTCTTCCTTTGTGTTTTGTGTGAATGTTATTTTGTATTTTATCTTAACAAGAAAGAATCACATATGCGTTAGTAATATCCCCAGTGGCTAAAAGTTTGGAGGAATTAATACCATCAAAGCATTCAAAGTCACACGTGTACTCAATCCTCATAAGAACAGCATTGGTGATCTCTACTTTAATCGTGGCCCTTTCTGTTCCCTTTTTTGGTAAGCTTTTTTTCAAATATTACTATATTTTTTACAAATTAGTGATTTTGGATAAACTATTATCATATACACTCTTCTTATCACAGGTCTGGTGATGTCATTGATCGGATCTTTACTCTCAATGCTGGTGGTAAGTTCTCTTTCTATGTTTTTAATAGCAATGTACTTTATATAATGGGGTAAAAAAAATAAAATACATTGCCTATATTTGTAAAAAGAGCAAATTACAAAAACTAATTAATGCTTCTTTTTTTTTTTTTGTAATTCCAGTCATTGATATTTCCTTGTGCTTGCTTTTTGCGCATCTTAAGGGGTAATGTGACACATTTCCAGGTATCACTCGTGGCTTTTTATAAACTTTGAACATATCTTAGAAAAAAATGAATTCAAATATTGAATTTTTTTTGTTTGTTTGTATTGTTAGGTATCAATGTGCGTATTAATCATTGCAATTGGTGTGATCTCATTATCGTTTGGAACCTACACATCCATATCTGAAATCATTCAACAATATTTGTAGTTTTTAGTACTGTAAACTTTATTTTGTCAGTCTTATTGATGTTCTTTGAGAAGCCAATTTTTAACGAATTATTAATCAATGCGCAAGATTTTCTTTTTACTTTGCAAATTGACTGAATTATGAAGTCGGTAGGTGTTAATTACGTTGCTGATTCTTCCAAATATGATAAGTGTTGTATAAACAAAGATTGTGTCTTTCTTTGATTATATGAACGATCTTGAATCTTGATATAAGAAAATGACTATTTTACCCTTATGTCTAGAAGTGATGTTGAATAACAAACGACTGTGTTGTCGCAAAACACATAGAAACAGAGATGTACAGCATCATATGTTGTATGTTTGCTAATTGAGAAAAAACAAACATTTTTCTATGTTTTTATGTTTCTAATTGAGAACAAACAAACAAATATTATTCTTTGTTTGTATCTTCCAATTGATAACAAACTTAAAAACCCTTTTAACATTTTTCTAGGTTTGTATGTTTTGAATGGAGAACAAACAAAGAAACAATCCTCATTATTTTTCTATGTTTGTTTGTAATTGAGAACACACAAAGAAACACTTTTGTAACATCTTTTTGTTTTTAATGATTGTATATCCCAAAACAAAGGAACACTATTTAATATTATTCTATGTTTCACTACTAGAATGAACATTGGTGATAATGAGTTTGGGGACATACAAGTTATATCATATACATAAAAAGTGACATTTATCACATACTTTCCATTTTGAATTCCAAGCAACCCAAATCCATCAGAATAATGATAGGTATTAACTACATCATCAATCTTTTCATCCCTTTTCATTTCCAACAAGAATGATTTCTTGTCAGTTACCAAATTAGACAACTTAGTTTAAATTCAGGCAACCTACTTTTTAAAAGTTGATGAAACTGCACAAACATTCTTCCATTCATTTACAATTAAGTGTCATTTGACACAATTCCATCATCATATTTGAAAAATATCATCAACAAATCACGTAACCAAAAGTTTGACTAAAACATCACGAAGTCAACACTTTTTAACTACTTGAAATAGAAATTGTTCTTGTTCACAATCACACTATGAACCACTTATTCATTTCCCATTAACAGTTCCAACATGAATCATGAATTATTCATCACCCCCTAATCAGTAATCACCACAAATCCTAACTTCAATTCATTATCAAAGAGAGTAACTTTGAGGATAAAACATTTGATTTGAAGTGCAAATCCACCAAGAAAACGTTAGGTTTAATCACAAATCACTAAAAATAGGTCATTTCCTTCCCTTAGAAGCTCCTTTACTAATTTGAGTGTATAATGCATAAAATCCAATCAAAAACTCACTAAAACAAGCTTTTGGATTATATGTTTTTATGGGTAGAATATGGATCAAAACTAAAATGACCAATAACAATGGCTCTTAAAACAAGCATCCACTTCACTATTCAACCAGAAACCATTTTAGAGAATAAAAGAAGTAAAAAACATACATTGCCATTGTATTTGTGCCTAAATCATTGCTCTCTTTTGCCACACTTTAGCTTTCTCTGCATCCATGATGGATTCCACCATTTTAACACAATTCTCTAACTTCCCTTCAGCATTCACAACCACATAATCAAAATTCTTCATCTGCTTCAACTCTTCTTTAGCTGTAGCAACCCTCACCAGCAATGCTTCCTTACTCTCTGTCTTCCTGTCAATCAACCTCATCACCAACTCACTCTCGCTTTCAGCCACAAGAAACAAGAACACAGCAGAATCTCCAAGAATCTTTCTTAAAGTAGCAGCTCCCTGTATGTCTACTCTCAATATAATGTCATGCCCTTTTGCCATGTAATCCCTAATCTGCTGTTTTGGTATACCTTTGTAATCCCCATACACTAATGCATACTCTAAAAGCTCATCGTTTTCTACCATTGTTAAGAACTCTTCTTTACTTACAAAAAAGTAATCTTTTCCATTAACTTCACCTGCTCTCATTGACCTACTTGTTGCTGTGACAACAAAGTGGATGTTTTCTCGAACTTCTCTCAGTCTTTTGATCAAACAGTCTTTCCCCACACCACTAGGCCCACTGATTACTACGATCAAAGGTCTTGGCTTAGGAGCTAATGGCTCTAAACTGAACGATGAACCCACCGATGTTTCCAGAGCGCGGTACAACTCCATTCGGTCGGCGGTTTCCACTGCCGGAATTGGGACGGCTGCAGGTCTCCGGGATTCGCCCATACTAGAAATTGACTTGGGGGTTTGAGAATTTGGTGTTCGTGGAGTGAAATTGTTGAAGACGACGAGATGGTTGGCGGGTTTTTTGGTAAGAGAAACTGGGCTGAGATTTAAATGGGGGATAGAGGCACAAAACCTTCGGATTAGCATCGAATTGGAGAGAGGTTCGATACTGTTATATGTAAGTTGGGTTTTGAATTTAGGGTTCTGAAAAAGGGTTTATTGAATCTTGTAATAAGATGATGGATTGTTTTCTCTGAAACTGCGAGCGGAGCCAGAAAGAGCCAAAGCCCGACGTGAGCTGCCAAGAAACTGTATAATAACAGGGGTCGAGGGGTAAACGAATTTTATTTTACTTCATCAAAATCATTTATTATACAATAAACCCTACGGTTTACAAAAACTTACAGTTTTGTCTACTTTTTTCACCTTTTATTTTCTATGCTGAGCGTCCACCCTTCCAAATGTAATTTTCTTTTTGTGGGTTTGATATTCAAATTTTTTAATGTATTTAAAATGATTATTTTACGTTTATTATTTTATTTATTATGTTTCAATAATTAAAATAAAATACAAAATGAAAAGGGTAAACTACACAAATGGTCCATATGGTTTGGATAGTTTGTGTGGTTGGTCTCTATAAAGAATTTTTAACTTGGATTGTCCTTAATGTTTGTGTTTGTTTCAATTTTGGTCCCTAACCAAAATATGGGTCCCACTCATCCTTTTATTTCTTTCTCATACATCGAGGTTTTTTCAAGAAAACCTCATGGTCAATATGTTTTTTTAACTATTACCAAGTTTTTCCCTTTGTCCCAAATAGAACACTCAATCTATTATAGATTTCCGCTGACAACTACAATTAGTTCTCAATTTTTGCTTCCCATCCTTAAACAAATCCAAGAGAAAAATCAATTTCGATTTTCGATCTTTGCTTCTCACCACCATTGATGCACATTCCCACGATTGTCAATAAAGAGCATGTCATCAAATTGAGGATGTAATCTAGGCCCAACATTGTCATCAAATTGCTCAATAAAGAGCATGTCATTAGATGGAACCCAAAATTTAGACACTTTCCTTTGAGAAACTAAGCATATCACTTATTTTGCAAACAAGCAATGTATAATCTCCTTGACACCCAAAAAACCCGTTTTAGTAACACTTTTTTTTAACTGAAAAATAAGATCCTTTACAAATGTTAGTGTAAGGAGTTCGTTTTCCTCTTGAAAGTTTTCTGGAAAGAAAGGTTAGTAGCAAAACGTGGTGGTTGAGTTCTATCTCTTGAAATTTTTAGGTTCACTTTCCTCCACATAGGTGTACAAATCATCACCAAATGATTTTTCAACTCTAGCCCTCTTACTTCTTCTGAGTTATATCTCTTCTTCCTCGGATTGAGCTTGTTCTTCCTCTCGAATAGCTTCGTTGTTTGGTAAAGATAGACTTTCAACTTCCTTGTTCAAACAAGGAAATACATCTTCAAAGAATGAAGCAATCCTTGATTCCATTATGGTATTCTTGTGTATTTTAGGATTCTTAGAATCATGCACAAGGAACCGATAAGCACTACTACTTTGTGCATACCCAATGAATACACAATCCACTATTTTAGGACCTAAATTTTGTACCTTAGGCGGTGGTACAACAACTTTAGCTAGGCACCCCCACACTCGTAAGTACTTATATGATGGCTTTCTTCCCATCCAAAGTTCATACGGTGTTTCATTCCTTTCTTTGCGAGGTATCTTATTTAGAAGATAGTTAGCCGGCAAAATAGCTTTCCCCCACATTTCTTTCAAGGTACGGTTCTTTCTTTCAGCAATTCCATTGGATTGAGGTGAATAGGGTGATGTGAATTCATGAAGAATTCCATTTTTCACACAAAATTCAGCATAAGGAGAAACATATTCTCCACCCTTATCACTTCTAACCACTTTAATTCTCTTGTTAAGTTGATTCTCAACTTCATTTTTATACAAGACAAACTTGTCTATTGCTTCATCTTTACTCTTAAGTAAATATATGTAGCAATATTTGTGTTATCATCGATAAATGTAATGAAGTATTTGTTCCCACCTTGAGTAGGAATTGACTTTAAATCACACACATCAGTGTGAATTAAATCAAGAGGTTCAGTGTTTCTTTTAATTGTTTGGAAAGATAATCTAGTTTGTTTGGCTTCAACACATGTAGGGCATTTGTGATTTGAGTCAATATTAAGTTTTGGTATGTATTTTAGTTTAATTAATCGCTTCATATAACTGTAATTTACATGTCCTAAGCGACCATGCAAAACATTTGAACACTCAAGCAAATAAGCATAACTAGAACTTGTATTATGCATTTTGTTTGTCACCATTACATTCAATTTGAACATGTCCTTCAAGGCATATCCTTTTCCCACAAACATACCATTTTTGGACAAAACAAACTTGTCCGACTCAAACACTAGCTTAAAACCAAATTGGTTCAACAAACCACCCGACACTAGATTCTTACGAAGTTCAGGAACATACAAAACATCCCTAAGCTTCACTTCTTTCCCCGAAGTCATTTTTAGAATGACATCACCAACACCTTTGATACCCGCAGTAGCTGCATTTCCCATGTAGAGCTTTTCACCATCTTCAACTTTTTTGTAGGTGTTGAAAACACTCTTGTCATGACACACATGACAAGTAGCCCCCGTGTCAATCCACCACTCCTTTGAATTTATATTCATGAGATTTACTTCAGAAAACCATAGTCGTGAGATCAGTTATCATGGCCACCAACTCCATGTTATCATTCACCATGTCTGCTTGACGGTTTTCCCTCTTAGGTTGTGGGCACTCTGAAGCCTTGTGACCCGATTGGCCATAATTGTAACACTTGAACTTCTTCTTGAAAGTTCCTGCCTTGGGGCCTAGGTTTTTTCCCTTATCTTTCCCTTTGTGAGGTCCCTTGCTTTTACTCTTGGAATTTTGACCAGCTTCTTCCATATGAACCTTAGAAGATTCAACTTCACTGCCTTTCTTCAAATTCATTCGATTGTCTTCTTCAAAGCGAAGACGCACCACCAGTTCCTCCACAAACATCTCATTTCGCTTATGCTTAAGGTAATTTTTGAAGTCTATCCAACCATGGGGAAGCTTTTAAACCATTGATGCAACTTGGAATGACTCATTAAGATCCATCCCTTCTACATTGTTATCATGTATGATGACCTGAAGGTCTTGGACTTGACTCATAACAAATTTTGAGACAACCATTTTGTATTCCAAGAACTTAGCAACAACATGCTTCTTAGTTCCAACATCTTTTGTGCAGCGCCCCGTTTCTGGTATGTATTTGATCTATTATATATATATATATATATATATATATATATATATATATATATATATATATATATATATATATATCAATTGCATTAGTAACTCGACGAGTGGCAGCCTAACTCGTCGAGTAGATGAGAGGTTGGGACGTGGGTTTAAGTAATCTACTCACCGAGTCCGCGCTTGGACTCGACGAGTAGGCTAGTCTGGATGAAACCCTAATTAAAGGGTTTGCACCCTATTTAAACAACATTATGAACTTCAGGTCCAACCTCCATCACCTCCAGAGCATTACTTTCGAAACCCTAATTCCCTTTTGGCAAACTTGAGCTTTCTTAGTGACTTGGAAGGTTTTTGGTGCATTGTGTATCTAGTAGAAGAGTTAGAAGGAAGAAGGATCAAGGGAGAAGGACTAGATCCAGGAGCAACATCAGTTTCTTTTCACTTTCAGGTAATCAAGCTTAAAACTTGACTTGTGGTTTTATAGATTTTCACCTTTGCCCCTTTATGGAGTTTTGGGGTCAATAAGCTTGATTCTTAAGACTTGGACGTCCCAAGTCGATTCACCTTCAGATCTAGACTCTAAAACCAAGTTCATGGCATAAAGATGCAAGCTCTATGTCCATATTAGCCCATGCACGTCTTTAGACCTCTTTTGGGTCCTTAAATCTTATACTTCCATGCACGCACGTAAAGTTCATAACTTTACGTGTTAGATCGACCTTAGAAGCCCAGATCTATCTTTTGGATAAGGATTGTACATCAGGAATCGAGTTATAGACTTGGACAATGGGCGGCTCGACGAGTTGTTCTTGGCACTCAGCGAATTCGGGACTTGATTCCCCAATCTTTTGTGGTTTAAAGGAGCCCAGTTGAGTGTTAGCAGAGGTTTAGAAAGGTCCCAAGGAGTGTTTTGACATTTTAAGATTTAGCCATAATTTGGAAACCATGGGACTCGACGAGTGTAAGAACACACTCGGCGAGTCCAAGGCAATCTCTGTACCCATAAAAACAGACTCGACGAGTTGTGCATACAACTCGGTGAGTCATAGTCTGGACGTGTTCATATGATGAAGGAAGACTCGACGAGTTGTTCATACAACTCGACGAGCCAGATGAAGGTTGACTATATGTCATTATAGAAGGGGAACTCGTCGAGTCTTTGCTAAACTCGATGAGTAGAGTCAGATAGAAGGATAAAAGAAAGGATAGGGACTCGATGTGACAACCCGATATTTCGACTCTATGTAATGACCAAAAAGTCAAGTATTGTAGCTACTTTTAAAATAATGAAATTAACTTCGAAAATAAAATGTACAAAAGTCTCTATAGGGATGTCTATTATGCTAGATAATGTGTCAAGGTTTATAGAAATACTAAGAACACTAAAATCCGAGTTATAACGAAGAAGTTATGACCATTCTAAGATTTCCGACAAAACCGGCAACACCGATTAAACGAAAAACGCGAAGTTTAAATACAATAGTTTTTAGCCTTAAGTATCTAAATGAAAGTTGTAGATAACATTAAACCATGAGCGTACATAAAAAGAACGTCCAAATCTGACTTCGTATGAGGAAGTTATGATTTTTCCAAGATTCGGGTATAGCAGTAGACAGCTAAAAACTCGAAATAGAGCTCGAGAGACTTTTGAACAAAACAACCTAAATGAGAATCGAAGGTCTCAACATTAGTAGCGCAACGGCGAAAAGTCTGACGAAAACGGACATCGGATGAAGAACTTATGGATTTTTAACGCATTTTTCGTGTCCCGGCCCGTTAAAAATAAATAATTAAAAATAAAGTCAAAATTAGACAATGAAGTCTAAACAAGATTTGTAGATCATATTTTCAGCTACGTGTGCATATAAAGAACGTCGAAAACAGAGCTCGTACGCGAAAGTTATGGATTTTACAAATTCGGGGTCCAAAATCCGAGGATGTCAGGCTTGCCATAACGTGGCACAGTTTTGCCGCGACCCGGCAAGTGACTGAGGGCGTCCAATCAATGGAAGAGGATAGAATTGCTCCCCACGACGTTTCACACCCTTTTCCACGACGTGGCACTCAAAAATCCCCCTATAAATAGAACTCTTGGGGTGCCAGGTTTAGGTGCTCCATTCTTCCATCTCTCGCGCTGAAACTCTGCGGTTAAGCTCCCGAAGCCCCGGTTTTCACACTCAAGTCCCTAAGGAAGGATTCTACGCTCCCGAGACTCCCGAGATTCCCGAGACTCCCGAGAAAATCGACTTTCACAAGCCAAAGTTCTGCTCGATTTTCGTCTCGCTTTCTCCAATCAATCAAGTGAGCTCATACCCCTATAAACTACACTTTCAAATGTTTATGAATGCTTTTATACACCTTTAAGGGGGGGAATACAAGTAAACACACGATTATTATCGTGTGTAACATAAAGTTTCACTATATACTCTTTTTATCAAATGAATCATATATGATTCATAACTACTACATGAGAGCTTTCGTATGCAATATATATTCTCGATAACATCTTGTCTTTTGGAAATAAAACATGTTTATATATGTATACACGAATCAAACACTTTATTTATACTTCAAGTATATGCGATCATTTATGTCACTTTAGATTTTATACTTTACATAACAAGTGAGCATTACACTAGGATTTACAATACGAACGAAACACACACTTTGAATAACTATAATAGGTATAGTTTACGAGAAAACCATGAACATTAACATACTAGAAACACTATATCAAAGAGATACTTTCACATACAAGGACAAATGGACATTTTTATACGTAAATCTGTTTTATACTAAGTTTTGTGAGACGGTTCACGTACTTTCGAGTATGCATTATTAAGTCATGTATTATATACCATAATCCCTTGTAGGGTGAGCGTGATATTTGTGTATAGATCTATACGGGATTGACAATCCCGCACCTGATCTGTTAGCTACAGTTAGGCCGTCATGCCTGAGGTGACAAACGTCATAACATTTCAACGCCTGAAGAACGTTGTTACAGGCAGTCTGGGTCATTAGTATGGTTATAAAACTCACATGGAGTATTAAGAACTTATTGATTACAGGGTTATCAAATGCTTTAGTGATTTTATACTTACACAAATCTACTACTCTAGGCATGAAAAACACGATTGCATTTCAGTTTTGGAACTTTTAAACTACCACACACTTATGAATGGACATTGGATTTCTAAAGGCAAACCTTCAAAACAGTCGAGTCTTTGAGGAAGACTACTTTTATACTAGTAGGAAATATTGGATTTTCTAGGAGTTTTTCGAACATCTACAAACAAATTTCATTTGATTTTATTCAAACATTGTCACTAAATACTTATGAACTCACCAGCTTAAATGCTGACCTACTCTTTCAAAACTACTTGTATTTCTCAGGGATTTAGTAATATAGGTAAACTACTGCTTTTGAAGAAGAGACGCTGCGGCGTTAGTTTATTTTCATTTTGACAACATATTGTAATTGATATTTTGGAACATGTAATACCTACAAATGATGTAACTTTTTCAATTATATATATGTTGGTTGTGTTTGCTTTCTTTACTATGTATTCAACTGTTTCGATACTACATGAAGTCATCCGCCCTCGAACGATTCCGCCGTTCTGGTTTGGGGGTGTGACAGATTGGTATCAGGGCATTGTTTATAGTGAACTAAGTATATCGAACCACATAAGATATACAAACTATAAATGAAAAGGGACTCAAAGTCTCTGACAAAACATTTTTACACCTAAAACCTTGTTTCATTTAAATTAGATTGTTTTGGGTCGTAAAACTACAAACACATGCATGCAACAATATATTTTTATGGTTAGAACTATACAAGAAGTACTAAGACAAGTTGGACACTACGATTAGGACTCGACATAGGTAATCGGATTTGGGACGAATATAGCCTGATCAACTATATTTATCCGAGATTGGACTAACGTGTGTCGAGGGATGGTAGTAGTGAGCAACAAGTCAAAACTTACCAAAATAAACATTAGTATCAAGCATACAAATTTAAATGCTATAGGAGTATTTGGTATGTGCAATAGTTTAATCGACATGCTTAGTTTTACATGCTTCAAGTTTTGTTCAATTCCTATAACCCTATTCTCGTATAGTCAAATGGTTGGATTCGTTCCACACGGAAACCCCTACTATCTCAACCAAGGTAACGGGGATGGGTCGAAGAAGATCCCGAAGAGGATGAAGAACCCATCGAGTTAGATGAAGGGGATGACTCTGGGACCGACTCAGAACCAGAGGTAATCAACCCACCACCCGCACAACCTCCTGTCTTTGTGAGAAACTTTCAGGGACCGACTCCCATTTAGGGAAGTCACCTCCACCATTGGAGCCAGCAACAAGGGATACGTCCTCCCTACGGCATGTGTCGGGATTTCTACGATATCCGCGGCGGAGGTTCGGCCGATCGAGCACTTCCAGTTATGGTGGGCAAACTAGCCAACAAGTCCTATCAATCCGGGGTTTAAGCTAGCTGGGTTCGGGAAGTCAACGTGGAAGTACAGGTTCACACTTCCGACATCCGCCGACCAGATAGGTTGCAGGATGACACCCAAATCCGCGCCGACGCGTTCCAAGCACAAGTGATTGCAGCCCTCTCTGAGATGAGGGAACAACAAGCCGCCTTCGATAGGCGTCTTATGGAGGCAAAGCAATCAGACGCGGAGTCAAGCTCCAAGCGCAACCTACGTCGCAAGTTGTGCTTGCTGAATCACAAAATTTTGTTATAGAACAGGACCATCGGCTAAAAGTCTTACTTTCTTTAACTTCCTGTAATCGGAGACCTTTAGAAAGGTCAAAATTTTCTAACTTCGGATGTAACGCAACCATATGTTTAATATATATATAGGGCATATTTCTTTCGTGTGTTAAATCTGTGCATGTCATTCGAGTTCATGAGTTTGTTTATTTATTCTTCAAACTCGATTGGTAAATCAAACTCAAAGCCCTGCGTTGGTCAAAACAAATCCTCGGACTACTAAAGATAGTTAATTCATTGTCATTCAACTCTCAACCACCAAAACTTATGATCTTTTATTTTATTTCTTTATCAGCACAATGTCGCCCCGTAGATCTACACGCCGTGTCAACAACGCACCACCTCCTCCACCACCCCCTCCCACGACGGAAAATGCCGCATTGATAGCTGCAGTAACAGTGGCAATGGCCCAAATGAGTAACAATGGTTCTGGTGGGGGAGTAAATAGTTCTACGAATGGCCAACATCAAGGTCGTTCGGGGGATTGTACATACAAGGATTTCATGAATAGAAAACCCATTACTTTTAATGGGACTGGAGGGATAATGGCTCTATCACAGTGGATAGAGAAAACTAAAGCAGTTTTCGAGATTTGTTCTTGTCCAGGAGGGAGCAAAGTGAAGTTCGCTGCCTGTACTTTCTCTGAGAGAGCTCTGACATGGTGGAATGGCCATGTCAATTCACTAACACTAGTAGTAGCTAACTTTATGGGTTGGGAGAATCTAAAACAAATATTACTGCAAGAGTACTGTCCACGGGGCGAATTACAAAAGCTCGAACAGGAACTTTGGGGCCTTACTATGGTAGGCTAGGACATCACGACCTATACCAATAGGTATAGTGATTTGGCAATCCTTTTCCCAGGGATGGTTGCTCTAGAGAGCAAGAAAATCGAAAGATACATCTGGGGACTATCACGCCAGATTAGAGGAAGTGTCCTAGCTTCCAAACCAATCACCTTCGATAGCACCAAACAGTTGGCACAAGCTCTCGTGGACCATGGGGTCTGCCAAAACTTCGCAACCACCGCACCGGAGCAACCCAGAGGAAGCAACAACAACAACGACAATACCAACAACAACAACAACAAGAGGTTATGGGGAAAAAGGAAGAGTCAACCTTCACAAGAACCTTCCAAGAAACAACAGATTGTGGCAGTCCATGCCGCTACAGCCCCCACTGCTGCTCTTGTTGCCCCCACACCAGTAAAGCGATATGCTGGGAACTTCACGAAATGCAGCAAGTGCAATTTCCACCACAATGGAAATTGTCGGGAAATGCACTGTAACCAGAAGGGGCACACTGCCCGTTTCTATAGGACACCGGCACGACCAATCACCCAAGTCCCTGGGGTCGGTGTGGGCCAAACGTGTTATGGTTGCAGTGAGGCTGGACACTACAAGAGGGACTGTCCTAAGGCAAGGAATGCTGGCGGCACGGGACGAGTGCTGGAAATAGGGCAGAACGAAGCGATAGCTGATCCCACGGTGGTTACGGGTACGTTTCTCCTCAATAACATTTATGCATGCATACTCTTTGATTGTGGTGCGGAGAGGAGTTTTGTGAGTCATAAATTCAAGCACGTACTAAAACAGAACCCTAAAACACTCAATAAGATATTTACAGTAGAAATGGCAAACGGTAGAACAGAAAACACGAACAATATGTACATAGGTTGCACACTAACTCTAAACGAACACTCATTTCAAATCGATCTAATGTCGATCACTATAAAGAGCTTTGATGTCATCATCGGTATGGATTGGTTAAGCCTACACCATGCCGATATACTTTGTCACGAAAGGGTCGTTCGCCTAAATCTGCCAAACGGCGAAACTCTTGTTATTTATGGTGACAAACCCAGTACCAATTTACAAATCATATCTTGCGTCAAAGCCCATAAATACCTACGTAAAGAGTACCATGCCTTCTTAGCCCACGTGGTAGATAAGGAAAAAGAAACAAAAGGCATCAAAGACATTCCAGAAGTCTGCGATTTTCCCGATGTCTTTCCTGAAGATCTTCCCGGAGTTCCACCAGAGCGTCAAGTCGAGTTCAGAATCGACTTAATTCCCAGAGTTACACCAGTAGCCAAGTCGCCATACCGTCTAGCACCGACAGAGATGCAGGAACTATCCAGCCAACTAAACGAACTACTCAACAAAGGGTTCATCAGGTCGAGCTTCTCACCTTGCGGAGTACCAGTCTTGTTCGTAAAGAAGAAGGATGGATCTTTCCGCATGTGCATCGATTACCGGGAGCTCAACAAGCTCACTATCAAGAACCGATATCCCTTACCATGCATTGACAACTTGTTCGACCAACTCCAAGGAGCGAGTTATTTCTCAAAGATCGACTTAAGATCCGGGTACCACCAACTACGAGTCTTGGAAGGAGATGTTCCAAAACAGCTTTTCGAACTCGTTATGGTCACTACGAGTTTGTAGTGATGCCCTTTGGATTAACAAACGCACCGGCAGTGTTCATGGACTTAATGAACCAAGTATGTCGTTCATTCCTAGACAAGTTTGTGATCATATTCATAGATGACATACTCATTTATTCAAAGACTAAAGAGGACCACGGTCAACATCTCCGACAAATCTTGGAAACGCTAAGAAAAGAGAAGCTATACGCAAAATTCTCCAAGTGTGAATTTTGGATTCAGAAGGTAGATTTTCTAGGTCACGTGGTTAGAAAGGACGGAATACACGTGGAACCTTCCAAAATCAAATCAATTGAGGACTGGTCAGCTCCAAGAACCCCAACTGAAATTCGACAATTTTGGGCCTTGCTGGCTACTACCGAAGGTTCATACAGAATTTCTCGAAGATTGCGAAACCACTTACCACCCTGAACCAGAAGGGTGTAACTTTCGATTGGAACGAAAGACAAGACGTTGCATTCCAAACACTGAAGCAAGCTCTATGCATCGCACCTATTCTGTCCTTGCCAGAAGGAACAGAAGACTTCATGGTCTATTGTGATGCATCTAATCAAGGTCTTGGATGCGTACTAATGCAACGAGGTAAGGTCATCGCTTACGCCTCAAGACAACTCAAGACGCACGAAGTCAACTACACTACACACGATCTTGAACTAGGAGCAGTCGTTTTCGCGCTAAAGATCTGGAGACACTATCTGTATGGCACGAAATGCACAATATTCACCAATCATAAGAGCCTCTAGCACATTCTCAACCAAAAAGAACTCAACATGAGGCAGAGACGTTGAGCTGCTTAGCGACTACGAATGCGAGATTCGCTATCACCCGGGAAAAGCGAATGTAGTAGCTGATGCTCTTAGTCGAAAAGAATACTCAGGTCGTCGAGTAAAATCCTTAACCATGGCGATCCATTCACATCTGTCCACACAAATTTAGGAAGCTCGGAGGGAAGCCTTGAAAACAGAGAATGTGGCAGGTGAAGCCCTAAGAGGAATGGACAAAAATCTTGAAGTCAAGGGTGACGGAGTTCGTTACTTCATGGATCGGATCTGGACACCGAAGTATGGTAGATTCAGAGAAGTGGTCATGAACGAGGCGCATAAGACTCGATACTCCGTGCATCCAGGTCCGGACAAGATGTATCTGGACCTCAAGAAACTGTATTGGTGGCCAAACATGAAAGCAGAGATCGCGACCTATGTGGGCAATTGTCTGACTTGCGCCAAAGTCAAGGTAGAATACCAGAAACCATCAGGATTACTACAACAACCCGAAATACCCGAGTGGAAGTGGGAAAGGATAACCATGGATTTCATAACCAAATTACCCAAGACAACAGGGGATCTAGACACCATCTGGGTAATTGTCGATAGGTTAACAAAATCCGCACACTTCCTACCCATTAAGGAAACCGATAAGATGGAGAAGCTAACTCGAACTTACATCCAAGAGATTATACGACTGCACGGTGTACCAATATCCATTATCTCCGAAAGAGATAGTAGGTTCACCTCGCGATTCTGGCAATCGTTACAAAAATCTCTAGGAACGAGGCTCGACATGAGTACTGCTTACCATCCACAAACAGACGGCCAAAGTGAGAGGACCATACAAACCCAGGAAGATATGCTAAGAGCTTGTGTTATCGATTTTGGTAAAGCATGGGATACCCATTTACCGCTAATTGAATTTTCGTACAACAATAGCTATCACTCCAGCATTAAAGTTGCTCCATTTGAAGCCCTATACGGTCGGAAGTGCAGATCACCACTGTGTTGGACTGAGGTAGGTGACACACAACTAGCCAAGGGACAAGTACCCGACAACACTCTCACAGGCCCAGAAATCATAAGAGAGACAACCGCAAAGATTGTACAAATTAGGGAACGACTAAAGGCTTCAAGAGACAGACAAAAGAGTTATGCGGACAAAAGACGGAAGCCCTTGGAATTTCAGGTCGGGGACTAAGTACTATTAAGGGTCTTACCTTGGAAAGGGTTAATACGTTTCGAAAGACGTGGGAAACTAAACCCAAGGCATATCGGACCATTCGAGATCCTCGCAAGGATCGGCCCGTTAGCCTACAAACTTCGTCTACCGCAGGAACTCAATAACGTACACCCTACCTTTCATGTGTCAAACTTGAAGAAATGTTTGTCCGATGAGACCCTCGTCGTCCCTTTAGATGAGATAGAAATCAACGATAGTCTCCACTTTATAGAAGAACCAATTGAAATCATGGATGGGAAATTAAAAGAACAAAACAAAGTCGCATCCCCATCGTGAAGGTCCGCTGGAATGCAAAGCAAGGACCTGAATACACCTGGGAACGTGAAGATCAGATGAAACACAAGTACCCACATATTTTCCCTAATCCACAAGTGTTTTTCTTACATTAAATTTCGGGACGAAATTCCCTCTAACGGGGGGATGATGTGACAACCCGATATTTCGACTCTATGTAATGACCTAAAAAGTCAAGTATTGTAGCTACTTTTAAAATAATGAAATTAAATTCAAAAATAAAATGTACAAAAGTCTCTATAGGGATGTCTATTATGCTAGATAATGTGTCAAGGTTTATAGAAATACTAAGAACACTAAAATCCGAGTTATAACGAAAAAGTTATGACCATTCTAAGATTTCCGACAAAACCGGCAACACCGATTAAACGAAAAACGCGAAGTTTCAATACAATAGTTTTTAGCCTTAAGTATCTAAATGAAAGTTGTAGATAACATTAAACCGTGAGCGTACATAAAAAGAACGTCCAAATCTGACTTCGTATGAGGAAGTTATGATTTTTCCAAGATTCGGGTATAGCAGTAGACAACTAAAAACTCGAAATAGAGCTCGAGAGACTTTTGACCAAAACAACCTACATGAGAATCGAAGGTCTCAACATTAGTAGCGCAACGGCGAAAATTCTGACGAAAACGGACATCGGATGAAGAACTTATGGATTTTTAACGCATTTTTCGTGTCCCGGACCGTTAAAAATAAATAATTAAAAATAAAGTCAAAATTAGCCGATGAAGTCTAAACGAGAGTTGTAGATCATATTTTCACCTACGCGTTCATATAAAGAACGTCGAAAACGGAGCTCGTACGCGAAAGTTATGGATTTTACAAGTTCGGGGTCCAAAATCCGAGGCTGTCAAGCTTGCCATGACGTGGCACAGTTTTGCCGCAACCCGACAAGTGACTGAGGGCGTCCAATCAATGGAAGAGGACAGAATTGCTCCCCACGACGTTTCACACCCTTTGCCACGACGTGGCACTCAAAAATCCCCCTATAAATAGAACTCTTGGGGTGCCAGGTTTAGGTGCTCCATTCTTCCATCTCTCGCGCTGAAACTCTGCGGTTAAGCTCCCGAAGCCCCGGTTTTCACACTCAAGTCCCTAAGGAAGGATTCTACGCTCCCGAGACTCCCGAGATTCCCGAGACTCCCGAGAAAATCGACTTTCACAAGCCAAAGTTCTGCTCGATTTTCGTCTCGCTTTCTCCAATCAATCAAGTGAGCTCATACCCCTATAAACTACACTTTCAAATGTTTATCAATGCTTTTATACACCTTTAAGGGGGGGAATACAAGTAAACACCCGATTATTATCGTGTGTAACATAAAGTTTCACTATATACTCTTTTTATCAAATGAATCATATATGATTCATAACTACTACATGAGAGCTTTCGTATGCAATATATATTCTCGATAACATCTTGTCTTTTGGAAATAAAACATGTTTATATATGTATACACGAATCAAACACTTTATTTATACTTCAAGTATATGCGATCATTTATGTCACTTTAGATTTTATACTTTACATAACAAGTGAGCATTACACTAGGATTTACAATACGAACGAAACACACACTTTGAATAACTATAATAGGTATAGTTTACGAGAAAACCATGAACATTTACATACTAGAAACACTATATCAAAGAGATACTTTCACATACAAGGACAAATGGACATTTTTATACGTAAATCTGTTTTATACTAAGTTTTGTGAGACGGTTCACGTACTTTCGAGTATGTATTATTAAGTCATGTATTATATACCATAATCCCTTGTAGGGTGAGCGTGATATTTGTGTATAGATCTATACGGGATTGACAATCCCGCACCTGATCTGTTAGCTACAGTTAGGCCGTCAGGCCTGAGGTGACAAACGTCATAACATTTCAACGCCTGAAGAACGTTGTTACAGGCAGTCTGGGTCATTAGTATGGTTATAAAACTCACATGGAGTATTAAGAACTTATTGATTACAGGGTTATCAAATGCTTTAGTGATTTTATACTTACACAAATCTACTACTCTAGGCATGAAAAACACGATTGCATTTCAGTTTTGGAACTTTTAAACTACCACACACTTATGAATGGACATTGGATTTCTAAAGGCAAACCTTCAAAACAGTCGAGTCTTTGAGGAAGACTACTTTTATACTAGTAGGAAATATTGGATTTTCTAGGAGTTTTTCGAACATCTACAAACAAATTTCATTTGATTTTATTCAAACATTGTCACTAAATACTTATGAACTCGCCAGCTTAAATGTTGACCTACTCTTTCAAAACTACTTGTATGTCTCATGGATTTAGTAATACAGGTAAACTACTGATTTTGAAGAAGGGAAGCTGCGGCGTTAGTGTATTTTCATTTTGACAACATATTGTAATTGATATTTTGGAACATGTAATACCTACAAATGATGTAACTTTTTCAATTATATATATTTTGGTTGTGTTTGCTTTCTTTACTATGTATTCAACTGTTTCGATACTACATGAAGTCATCCGCCCTCGAACGATTCCGTCGTTCTTGTTTGGGGGTGTGACACTCGACGAGTTGGCGGCCCAACTCGGCGAGTCAGGTCAACTGGAAGCCGACTTTGACCAAAGGTAAAATGGTCATTTTACCCTAAGATTAGTTATCAGTGTTTGACTAAGTGTCTTTAAGGGGATTGTAGTCGGGGAGTTACCAGAGCAGCAGTCAGACAGTTCCCGATCAGCATTTCAACAGTCAGCCCTACGAGGTGAGTTTCCTTCTAGTAGGAACGGGTCTACGGCCACAATGTCGATCCGTTAGATAGTAGCAGTTTAGTATGCTTGATATCTTCGTGATTTAGGCATGTCTATGTGTTATGAGTTCCGGACTATGGTCTGATGCAGTATACAGTATATGTGTTTATGTCATATGTGATGATTATGTTATGTTATGATCAGTCAATTCCGAAACTTCGGTCTGACGCAATGGGCAAGGCCCTAGTCAGTTTCGGACTTTGGTCCGATGCAGAGGGCGAGGCCCTAGTCAGTTTCCGGACTTCGGTCTGATGCAGGGCGCAACGCCCTAGTCAGTTCCGGACTTCGGTCCGATGCAGAGTGCGAGGCCCTAGTTAGTTCCGGACTTCGGTCTGATGCAGTGGGCAAGGCCCAATATGTGCTTTATATGTTATTGTATGGTATGTAGTAGTTTGGGGGAGCTCACTAAGCTTTGTGCTTATAGTTTCGGTTTTGGTTTTCAGGTACTTCAGCTAGCAAGGGGAAGGGCTCGGGATGATGGCATGGCACCCACCATAGTTTTAGCCTGGGAGCTAGACTCTGATATTTTTTACATGATTTGACATCAGTTGTGATATGAGACATATTTTATGATATTTTGAGACGCACGACTTATGGTTTTACTACATGATATTTTGATATTATGGTTTTAGTAATGTTTTCAAACGAAATTTTTGGCTCGTATTTTTAGGATGTTTCAAGTTGGTATCAGAGCCTTGGTTTGAGGGATTCGGACACACTTTCGGGCGTGATTGAACTCAAACTAAGGAAATGACAAAAGGTTTTCAAAAGAAAAACATGTTTCGAAAAAAAAATTAAAAAGAAACTTAAAAGAGTAAAGAGTTTTAAAAAGGGAAAAGGGGTGTGGTGCATGCGATAAGCCGAGCTCGAGTAACTACTCCCAAATTACCCATACAAGTTCATGTTATGATATGAGTATCAGCTTTATGAGAACTACATGATAGTTTAGGGCTAAGGATCTAGGAGGGATGCCTTATGTGCCTATTGTATGTGTATCATCTTTATGAGGACTGCATGCTAGTACAGATTAGTCAATATGATAGCCAGGGTAGTATATTCTAGATTATGTGTACTCAATGCTCGAATGTTGTTTGCTTTGTGATTTTAGAATTTTCAGTTGTCTTTCACTAACTAGTAAACGAATATGATAAGTTATATATTGCAAGGACTAAATAATTTTAGAAGGTTAGGTCTAGCTCTATTTCGCAGCTCTTGTTTGAGCCCAACCGTTGTAGGGTAGGATATCTCATTCAAAGAATTATCTAGTCTGAGTAATATGTAATAGAGTTCGCGAGCTAGTTGGGGAATAAAGCAGGGACTTCTCATCCTAGGGCAAGCCTAGGATGAGATTAGCAAGAGATCAGCAGTAGTAGTAGAAGGGACTTGGTAGAATCGAGGCAGTTCTTGAGGAAAGTACGGATATATGTGGAAGGTAGTAGGGGCTCATACTACTGAAAGCAGAGGATCCATACTCGATTCAGGGAAAGATGAGACGAGACCAGGGAACTTGTAGTAGTTGTGATCTTTCTAGTTATATCAGCATTTTCTGACATTGTTGCATTGTATTTCAGAATGGTGGTTTTACGCCCTAGACCAGCAGTCGGCAGTTCAGGTGCCAGAGAGGGATCAGGTTCAGGCTCGGGGGTCGAGCATTTGGATGAGCACGCTAGGGAGTTCATCTCCTCGGAGATCACACACAACATACTAGACCAAACTCTTGTGATCTTTGGTATGGTCAAGGAGGGCATACTAGAGATTATTGATGAGAGGTTGAGCACCTTCCGTACTGAGATGGCGGCCTTGATGGGGGCACGTACTTTGACCTTCAGGGAGTTCAGAGCTTCTGGAGCTCCAGAATATCAGGGGCCCGAGACCCTATTGCGAGTACCAGATGGTTGGTTGATGTGGCCAACGCTTTCCGCTCTAGCGAATGTCCCAAGGGGGACAAGGTCCGACTTGCATCTTGTCTTCTTAAGGGCAGGGCACGTGATTGGTGGGAGGAGGTCAAACATGGCATCGGGGATGAAGCAGCCCTTGATACAATGATCTGGGCTGATTTCACGACCAGGTTCAGAGATAAGTTTGCACCGACCATCGAGGTGCAGCAGATTGCTAGGGAGTTTCGGGATCTCCAGCAGACGACGAAGACAGTGGCGGAGATTACCGCCAAGTTCAGGGAGAGGGCTCTTCTCGTTCCTCAGTATGCAGCAGATGAGGAAATTAAGAAGGCCCAATACCATGAGATGTTGAGGAGTGATATCAGATAGTTTGTGAGTCGGTCCAACTGTAAAACGTTGGACGACATGATTGTGAGGGCTCGTGAGAGGGAGATTGATTTAGAGATGGAGAGGAAGAGGAAGCCAGAGGTAGTATCTGGAATAGGGAGTTCGGGTAAAAAGCCCAAGGTATCGGATCACGGATATAGGGGACAGCAGAGCTGCAGTCGGTGTGGCAAGTGTGGGAGGTTGTACGATGGAGTATGCAAGGCAGGGAGTTTCGGCTACTATAAGTGCGGTCGGACTGGGCACATAAGCAAGGATTGTACAGCTACTACTACGACTCTCTCCTCAGCATCTGATCTAATTTGCTTTCAGTGCAATCAGAGGGGCCATAAGAGGTCCCAGTGTCCTAGCTTAGCAGCATCAGGGAAGGTGGCGACACCTGCCCCTGCAACATTGAGGATTACAGACGGCCGTCAGGGTAGGGCTGAGGCACCAGTGGCGAAGAGTAGAGCATTTCAGATGACAGCAGAGGAGGCGTGAGCGACTCCTAACGTGGTGACAGGTATGAATTTTCCTCTTATCTTTATTTTAGTATTGATTGTTTCTTATGGTTATGTGTTTGTGTATAAGGTCGTTCTTAGTGAACAACATTTTAGCTACAATATTGTTTGACTCGGGGGCTACCCGATCATTTGTCTCTCTTGTGCTTAGAAAGCGGTTTAGCAGAGCTCCGGGGGAGCTGGATTGCCCACTTGAGGTTGAGATAGCTGATGACAGGACCGTCAGGGTCGCGAGAGTATATAGGGGGTGCTTGTTGCAGTTATTTAATGAGTAGTTCTCGGTGAATTTGGTTCCTATTCCCTTACGAGGGAATAAAGTTATATTGGGTATCGATTGGCTGAGCCCCAATGGGGGCAGTGATTGATTGTGAGTTGCATTTGGTGAGGGTCTGCACTCCTAGTAGGGGAGAGATAGTGATTTAGGACGAGAGGCCACAGCGCGGACCGATTCTTTATTTAGCAGCGAGAGCGAGGCGCTACTTCCAGCAGGGATGTGCGGGGTACGTCACCTATGTTATGGATGCCCGGGAGAAGGGTAAGGCGACAGTTGATTATGTACCAGTGGTGCTGTAACACCCAAAGTTTTAAAGGCCAAGAAAGGAAAGAAAACCCTAACTTTAAGGGGGGACTCGGCGAGTCCAAGGAGGAACTCGGCGAGTCCAAGCGGGATCCGGGTCGAGGAGTAAGTGACCGACTCGGTGAGTCGGCCAAGGAGACTCGGCGAGTCAGGTCTGTTCGAGGAAAACCCTAAATCCGAGACTTTGGGCGCTATTTAAGCTCCTTATTCTCTCCATTAGGGTTCCTTAGAGCCTCCCTCATTCAGAAAGCGAACCCTAAGCCTCCATTGTTGTGTATTCAAGCTTCCAAGCCATTTTTGGGTGATTTGAAGGAAGAAGAAAGAGGGGAATCAGTGAAGCTTCAAGGATTGGCTTCAGATCTGGAGTTTGTGGAGCCTTTCTGAGGTATTGAAGGTGTTAAGTCATTTCCTTCCTTTAGATCTTCTATGGTTGTGAGATTTGGGGCTTTTTAAGCCATGATTAGTTGTCCATTTGAGTTAGAAGCCGGATCTGGAGTTGCTACTCCAGATCTAAACCGATTTTGGTCTTAGGAAGCATAAAGTTTCAGCCCTTGAGTTGATTATGGAGCCTCCTTGCCTTAAACCATAGTTTATGGTGTATTTTGCCTAGATCTCCTTCTCTACATGTAAAGTTTGCAACTTTACGTGAGGAATAGGCTTGGGAAGGGTAGATCTACAGTTTGGAGTCCATGCATGACTCAAAAGTCCTCTGCATGTATAGAGATCTGAATGGACTCGGTGAGTCCTTTGAGTGGACTCGGCGAGTAGCATGTAGATGAAGAGGAACTCGACGAGTGGGATGAACAGCTCGTCGAGTCAGATGAAGTTGGGCAGGAACTCGGCGAGTCAGGTCGCGAAACCCCAAACCCTTCGAGTTGAGACTCGAATCAGTGAGTCGAATGGAGACTCGGTGAGTTGGTCAGTCTAGGACTCGGAAATCGGTAGACTCGGCGAGTCATGGACTGACTCGGCGAGTCGAGTCGTGAATAGAAGGACACTGAGCATATGAACTCGGTGAGTCAATAGGGTGACTCGGCGAGTAGGGTTGACCTGGAAGGTTGTCTTTGACCAGGACTTTGACCTTGACCGGAGTTGATTTGGTTGTCTTTCGGGGGTCAGTTAGACTCAGTGTTGCATTGATATTGGTAGCTCGGGGAGCGAGTGGAGCAGGAGTTCAGAGAGTTGTCGGGCAGCAGCTAGTGGGTTCATCAGCCAGTGCAGGTGAGTTTCCCTTTGTATGAATGGGTCTACGGCCACAATGTCGGCCCATGTAGTTACGAGTAGAAGACCCGGGGGTTAGCCCTAGGCACAATATGCTAGTATGATATCCAGGACGAGGTCCAATGATAGAGGGCGGGTGCCCAAGGAATGGTTTATGTGATAGTTTATACTTGTTGTCTGTGTGATACTTGTATGTGCCTGGTAGGGAGGTGAGTGTGGGCGAGGTCACGTATCTCACCAATAGCAGAGTGTGGATGGTGTTCCACATCTCAGTAGCAGCAGAGCAGGGGCGAGGCCCAAGTTAGGGAAGGAGTGAGGGTGGGCTGGGCCCATACCTCACTATCAGCAGGAGTATGGACGGGGTTCCATGACTCATCAGTAGCAGGACAAGGGCGGGGACCAGAGATAGGTGAGGCCTTAGGACAAGATCCGTTAGTATGTGTTTAGATTATGTGATGTGATGTGATATGCTTGCGTGCTATTATATGTTAGTGGGCGAGGCCCTATAACAGGCGAGGCCTAAGTGAAACAGATCTGTATCCGAGCGGGGCTCGAAGCTAGGCGGGGCCTGGAGCGGCGGGGCCGTTGTAGCGGGCGAGGCCCAGGATAGCGGGTGTGGCCCAGTATGTGTAGTATGTGGTTATGCATGGTATGTGGTAGGGTGGGGAACTCACTAAGCTTCATGCTTATGGTTTTCAGTTTGGTTTCAGGTACTTCCGGTAGCGGAGGGAAGAGCTCGGGGTGATCACATGGCACACACCATAGTTTAGACAGCCTGGGAATGTTTACTCTGATAACGAACATGTATTTTGGAAACTAATACTCTGTTTATGTTTTGAAATGATGAATTTGCTTAAAGTAATGTTTCATTAAAAGAAATTTTTAGTCTTGAACTTTGGGACGTTACAAGTTGGTATCAGAGCCTTGGTTTGAGGGATTCGGACATGCTCTCGGGTGTGTCTGAACTCAAACCGAGGAATTGGTATAGAAGTTTTCAAAATGAAAAGACAGTTTTGTGAATAGAGAGTTTGGGAAAGAAAATAGTTTTAGAAAAGCAAAAATAATTTAGAAAGAAAAGAACTTTGAAAAGAGAAAAAGGGTGTGGTGCATGAAATCAACCGAGCTCAAGTAAGTACCCCAAAATACCGATACAAGTTTATGTTTTGATTATCAGTTAATAGAACAGCATGCTAGAATAGGGCTAAGGATCTAGGGATGATGCCTTATGTGCCTGTTATATGTGTTTTGAGCTGCATGATAGTGTTGATTAGACCGTGGTAGGATAGCCTGTTTAGGTTATGCCTGAGTTTATGAGTTTGTGTTGCATGCTAGTTCAGTTTCTTGCTATGTGGATATGATTGCTTGAGTATGTTGTGGTTAGATTTTACCTTGTCTAAATGTTGTTTGCTTTGTGCATTGTGGGATACTGAGTGATGGGAGTTAGCCATTAGGTAGATACGACACGTCACATGTGATCAGGGTTGAATAATTTCAGAGCGCTGGATTTGGTCCTATTGCGCAGCTCTTGTTTGAGTCCAACCGTTGTAGGGACGAGTCTTTTACTTGAAGGATTATCTGAGCATCGTCACATGTGATGGTATCCAGGTGATGGCTAATTGGCATCACAAGGAGACCTTCAGCAGCTGAGGACTGGTTTGGGTTGAGTCAGAGGTTTCCCTAGGGTAAGCCTAGGATGAGATAGTGCTGGGAGCAGTAGTAGTGGACAAGGGACCTGGTGGAGTTGAAGCAATTCCTGAGGAAAGTACGGATAGATGTGGAAGGTAGTATGGGCCCATACTACTGAAAGCAGAGGATCCGTACTTGATTCGGGAAAAGCCGAGACAAGACCGGGAACCTGGTAGGGTGTGTTTGGTCTCGCATCAGTGATGGGTATTCTGATAGTGGTTGTGGTATATTTTCAGCATGGTGACGTTGCGAGAGAGACCAGCGGGCGGATCAGGCGCCGGAGAGGGATCAGGCTTGGGTTCAGGGGCCGAGCAGCTCGAGGAGCGAATGAGGGAGTTGATATCAGCAAAGGTTACATGCAGTATTCTAGATCAGACTCCTGTGATCTTTGGCACGGTCAAGGAGGGTATATTGGAGATTTTGGATGAAAGGCTGGGAGCCTTTCGTACTGAGATGATGGCATTGATGGGAGCGCGTACCTTGACATTTCGAGAGTTCAGGGCTTGCGGGGCACCAGATTATCATGGGGCTAGGGACCCCATCGCTAGCAGTAGATGGTTGGCTGATGTTGCCAACGCATTCCGTATGAGTCGGTGTCCTGAGGGGGACAAGGTCAGACTCGCTTCCTGTCTTCTGAAGGACAGAGCGAGGGATTGGTGGGAGGAGATTGGTCATGCTTTGGGGGATGATGCCGCGTTGGACGCGATGACTTGGAGCGATTTCTCGGCCAGGTTCAGGGCGGAGTTTTCGCCGTTTATTGAGGTGCAGCAGTTGGCACGGGAGTTTCAGGATTTGACGCAGACCACTGAGACTGTGGCAGAGATCACTGCCAAGTTTAGGGAGAGGGCTCTTCTTGTACCGCAGTATGTCGTGGATGAGGAGATGAAGAAGGCCCGATACCATGAGATGTTGAGGGATGACATTAGGGAGTTCGTGAGCAGGTCCAGCTATAAGACGCTGGAAGATATGATTTCTCGGGCTAGAGAGAGGGAAATTGATTTGGAGCAGATCCGGAAGAGGAAGCCGGATGAGGTTCAGGTAGCTTCCGGTTCGGGCAAAAGGCCCAAGGGATCGGATTCGAGGTCGAGGGATTATCAGGACCACAGCCGATGCGGAAAGTGTGGCAGGGCGCACGGGGGCGCATGCAGGAGTGGCAGCGGTGGTGAGTCTGGCTGTTTCAAGTGCGGTCGTACTGGTCATTTCAGCAGGGATTGTACTGTTACCACCTCACAGGGATCAGACCTGTTATGTTTTCACTGTAACCAGCGGGGCCACAAGAAGGCCCAGTGCCCCAGTTTGTTTTCAGCAGGACGGGTGATGGCACCTGCCCCTGCAGTTTTGAGGATCACAGACGGTCGTCATGGCCGTGCAGAGGCGCCTGCGGTAGGAGGCAGAGCTCTTCAAATGACTACCTTAGAGGCACGATCAGCACCGGACGTTGCAGGTATGCGACTTCTGTTTTCAGTTCTTTTATTTGTGCATGATTATATTTTTATGGTTCTGCATCATTATCGGTATGAGCATTTTATTTTTGAGCAGTTGATTGTGATCGAGTTAGATGCCATCTGCATACCTTGGATATCCGAATGGTAGTGAGGGGATGTGCCCTATTGGAGAAGGTTGCATAGGATGCAGTAACTATAGCATGCTTGGGAGGGACTTGTTATGTCTCGCTAGATCGGAGTATAGTGTTAGAAATGGATTGGTTAGATCCCTAGCTATGGTAAGCTTGGGTTCCTCAGCAAATTGATTATGGAATGGTAGCAAGGATTTCTTTTGAGTATTGAGCAACAAGGGGTAAGCAGGATCGAAGTGGGGGAGAATCCTCCGAGAAGGAAAAGAAGTGGTTCAGCGCTTGATGGATCGAGGATTTTAGGGTTGGGAGTTTGAGAAACTCCCCATCAGCTAGTGCGTGTGATGGTAATGGTTAGTACGTGGTTGGGAATTCAGGTTGTGGATCGCCCGTAGGACTCGAAGGAGTCGGAATGAGGATCTTGAGAGCTAATGGCACATGGGTGCCCTCGTAGTAGCAGTCAGTGGTAGAAAGTGATGTAAGACTACGGGGCAGCCGTAGCATTCACTAGCAGTCAGCAATGGATGGTGATGTAAGACTACGGGTAAGTCATAGCATTCCTTAGTAGCTTCGTTAGTGGAGTTGGGGCGAGGCCCTTATCTCCTAGTGATCAGATAGGGATCAGGAATGGCTAGTGGATGAGAATGATAGGGAGTTTGCTTGTATAGCCCTAGAGAGGTGAGACCTTGGGAGAGGCCGCTCCAGGATATAGTTGGGTGAGACCCGTGGGCGAGGCCCATATGAGATTAGCAGTGTAGATGAGACCTGAGAGCAGGGTTGCTCAGTAGTATGGTTGGGTGAGATCCGTGGGCGAGGCCCGAGCGAGAGTGATTAGACTAGTGGGACTAGAAGGATAGAGGCGGGTGGGACCCGTGGGTGAGGCCCGTGAGTTTTAGCAGTGCAGGTGGGACCTGGTAGGGACCTTAGTGTCAAGTTACGGGGATCGGGGATCCCAGGTTTGTGGTGCCTGAATGGCGGAATAGATTGAGCAGTTATAGGTGGTCGAAGTTTCTTCGGAAGTCGCTGGGAGCGACTAGTGGTGGTGTCGGGACTAGTGGTGGTGTCTGAATGGCGGAATAGATTGAGCAGTTATAGGTGGTCGAAGTTTCTTCGGAAGTCGCTGGGAGCGACTAGTGGTGGTGTCGGGACTAGCTACCGGTGGGAGCCGGTAATCCAGACATTGATAGGTTGGTAGGGACCAGGGTGGTCTCAGTTCATCCGGAAGGCAGAAAAGGAATATCAGAATTTTCAGTCTGTAGTACTGCGGGTAAGCAGTGTATGGTGGAATTCAATTAGTTGAATTGAGGGGTGCTCAGCACCAAGTTTTGGCAGAGAAGGGTGTCAGTGGTTACTGACGGTGATGACCCGTACTGGGAATAGCGGGGGTGATGGAGTTGATGAAGGATAGGACCTTCACAGTGTTAGAGGAAATAGTTGGATATGGAGCTTTGCCTTGGGAAGGCAAGGAATTTGCGCAAGGAAATAAGGGGTGAACCCCTATAGGTTCAGTGCAGTGCTCGTTGAGTACTAGAAGGATTGTCGGTGAGTAAGTTGTGTTTCCAGGATGTTCAGGGTCAGGTTTGACCCGAGGTTTTATCCGCGAGAATTATGTTAGTCAGAATGACCGGGTGGAAGACCAGCGAAGGTAGGCAGCTGGTGTTGGGATAATTGGTGGGTTATGAAAGCAGATCGCAGGCGGTGGGCCATCACAAACTTCGAGGACGAAGTTTAGTTTAAGTGGGGGAGAGTTGTAACACCCAAAGTTTTAAAGGCCAAGAAAGGAAAGAAAACCCTAACTTTAAGGGGGGACTCGGCGAGTCCAAGGAGGAACTCGGCGAGTCCAAGCGGGATCCGGGTCGAGGAGTAAGTGACCGACTCGGTGAGTCGGCCAAGGAGACTCAGCGAGTCAGGTCTGTTCGAGGAAAACCCTAAATCCGAGACTTTGGGCGCTACTTAAGCTCCTTATTCTCTCCATTAGGGTTCCTTAGAGCCTCCCTCATTCAGAAAGCGAACCCTAAGCCTCCATTGTTGTGTATTCAAGCTTCCAAGCCATTTTTGGGTGATTTGAAGGAAGAAGAAAGAGGGGAATCAGTGAAGCTTCAAGGATTGGCTTCAGATCTGGAGTTTGTGGAGCCTTTCTGAGGTATTGAAGGTGTTAAGTCATTTCCTTCCTTTAGATCTTCTATGGTTGTGAGATTTGGGGCTTTTTAAGCCATGATTAGTTGTCCATTTGAGTTAGAAGCCAGATCTGGAGTTGCTACTCCAGATCTAAACCGATTTTGGTCTTAGGAAGCATAAAGTTTCAGCCCTTGAGTTGATTATGGAGCCTCCTTGCCTTAAACCCTAGTTTATGGTGTATTTTGCCTAGATCTCCTTCTCTACACGTAAAGTTTGCAACTTTACGTGAGGAATAGGCTTGGGAAGGGTAGATCTACAGTTTGGAGTCCATGCATGACTCAAAAGTCCTCTGCATGTATAGAGATCTGAATGGACTCGGAAAGTCCTTTGAGTGGACTCGGCGAGTAGCATGCAGATGAGGGGGAACTCGACGAGTGGGATGAACATCTCGTCGAGTCAGATGAAGTTGAGCAGGAACTCGGTGAGTTGGATGAACAACTCGGCGAGTCTGTTGAAGGTTGTCTTGGACTCGGCGAGTCAGGTCGCGAAACCCCAAACCCTTCGAGTTGAGACTCGAATTAGTGAGTCAAATGGAGACTCGGTGAGTTGGTCAGGCCAGGACTCGGAAATCGGTAGACTCGGTGAGTCATGGACTGACTTGGCGAGTCGAGTCGCGAATAGAAGGACACTGAGCATATGAACTCGGCGAGTCAATAGGGTGACTCGGCGAGTAGGGTTGACCTGGAAGGTTGACTTTGACCAGGACTTTGACCTTGACCGAAGTTGATTTGGTTGTCTTTCGGGGGTCAGTTAGACTTAGTGTTGCATTGATATTGGTAGCTCGGGGAGCGAGTGGAGCAGGAGTTTAGAGAGTTGTCGGGCAGCAGCTAGTGGGTTCATCAGCCAGTTCAGACAGTGCAGGTGAGTTTCCCTTTGTATGAATGGGTCTACGGCCCCAATGTCGGCCCATGTAGTTACGAGTAGAAGACCCGGGGGTTAGCCCTAGGCACAGTATGCTAGTATGGTATCCGGGACGAGGTCCAATGATAGAGGGCGGGTGCCCAAGGAATGGTTTATGTGATAGTTTATACTTGTTGTCTGTGTGATACTTGTATGTGCCTGGTAGGGAGGTGAGTGTGGGCGAGGTCTCGTATCTCACCAATAGCAGAGTGTGGTAGGTGTTCCATATCTCAGTAGCAACAGAGCAGGGGCGAGACCCAAGTTAGGGAAGGAGTGAGGGTGGGCTGGGCCCGTACCTCACTATAAGCAGGAGTATAGACGGGGTTCCATGACTCATCAGTAGTAAGACAAGGGCGGGGCCCAGAGATAGGCGAGGCCTTAGGACAAGATCCGTTAGTATGTGTTTAGATTATATGATGTGATGTGATATGCTTACGTGCTATTATATGTTGGAATGGTTCGACTTAAGGAAATTCTATATATATTACATTTTCAAAATTCGATTATGATTACGGCATCCCTCTTCATAGTCAAATTTTGAGAACATGGCAAATAAAAAATATTGTAGCAAAAGATTGGTCTAGTATCATGTCTTTATGTGAGACATCATGAATCGTGTCCCAGATGCTTCGGATATAGGATCGATTGCATGTGCTATAATATTTATCCTTTCTAAATTTTCTGAATGACTAAGTCATTAAGATCTAGAATTGGATATGACTAAAATGATTAAACAATTGTCGAGTACAATCTAAGGTTTACCAAAGATTGGTTGCTCAGGGATAGTTGGAAGTATAGTGTTAATTTTTGGAAAGGACCATAATTGACATATTCTGAAAAGAGGCAACTCTTGTTCAGAAGTGACAGTCAAAATGAGAATATGGAAATATTCCCAAAGGTAGAAGTTGTTCATTCAATCTGTGTAAGATTAGGAAACTTAATGCAAGAAGGTTGTTCAAAGCAATGTACTTTGAATTTGAGACTTTGGTTCCATGGAATGCTCTCCATTGGGATACTCTGTAATGATTGTTGACAAGTCTTTGTGACTTTGTGCATAGTCATTACGAGAGGATCAATGCATATAAGTTTAGAATCTAACAGATTTCGTTAAATGGTAGGGATTTGGAATTCTTACATTTACGATATAGATTTGGGATTGTGAAATGAGCATCATTGGAATCATGTTCAATTGATCTATTTCACAAAGAAAAGATCATAGATAAACATAGTGTGCATACTTGATGTATGGCATGACTAGTGTTTACAAAACATAGTTTACATGCTTGGAGCATGGGACAACTATTGTTTTAATTCAAGTATAAAGTTAATTATTTGAAACATTATACAATGAATAATGAGTAATCAATATGGTGTTTAAATAAAAGGTGTTTTATTTACTCTCAAAGGTGTTTGGGACCATAGAGGATTAGTATTATTCTTGTGTTTCACTTTGCATGTTTTGACTTCCAGAATAACTAGGTTATTCTTTCCGAATGACTAAGTTATTCAAATCATCCACAGTCGATAATACGTTGGAAGTAGGTATTAAGACAAGACTGTCATGAATCGGGTTTGTAGATGTCCAAGGTAGTGGACATAGTAAGAGTTACTACAACATTCATAAGTACTCCTGGAATAGGGATTCGAGTATTGGATTCAATCCACGCTCATTTGAATCACTTCATGGATTTTATCACGAGTGATCATGAGACGATAATATCTTATATTCTTCAAACCTAGAGATATGAGTTGTTACTATGAGTTGGTTGTACATTGATTGCACGAAAACACATTCAGTAACTCGATGTTATAAAATGTGTCTTTGTGTATGATTCAACAAGTAGTAGAACAAGCCTGTCCCGGCCTGTTAAAAATATAACTTTAAAAATAAAGTTTAAATTAGCCGACGGAGTCTAAACGAAAGTTGTAGGGTACGTTCCGGCCTACGTGTGGATATAAAGAACGTCAAAAACGGAGTTTGTATGAACGAGTTACAAATTATAATAGCATATTTACGTATTAAAATAAAGTATAAATCATATATACGTACACATATATATACATATGTATATATCATTAGAAAGGTATCGATGATGCGGTCATTATAAGACTAATGTTGAGTTCTTTCGACATTAGTTTACTGCAAATATCGTTAAATCTATTTAAAATAGTATTATAAAGGGGTGTTTAGTTGTTTATATAACTATAAGGTCATTAAGTAATTATGGAGAGTAGTTTTTGTAAATTCAATTACTATAAATAAGAGGCTTGGGCTCTCATATTTCTTGCACCATTCTCTTGATTCAAGAGTCTTTCTCTCCTTATCCCCCGAGCATTTCGGTCCCTCGTGATTCGACTTCTCTTTCTGTTGTTTTAGTATAGTAAGGTGAGCGCTGAAGCGCTGCACGAATCTTTCTTTGAAAGATTCAGCGACGAAGTTCTGCCCCTACAGAGCCCGACTCCTAGCTAAAATTCCCTTGTGAGTAAGTTATGCTTACCCTATTTTAAATATAGTTTATATTTAAAATTAGTATTGTTATTATAAATTTATAATAAATATTTGAGCTATTATTATGACTTATATAAGTGTCGTTATAATATATTTTTAACTACTCGCGGTACGGGGAATCTGGTTTAAAGGGCCGCATAGGGTTGTTGGATTTCAGAAGTGCTATATGCCAAAATGGTCCTGCCCTCCGGTGTTTTATGTCTGGCCCCTGTCTGTACATAGTGGTTGGAAAGTATTGTTTAAACGCTTATATTATAATAATAATAATAATAATAATAATAATAATAATAATAATAATAATAATAATAAGATTAATAATTAGTCACGGTAAATATTAGACTAAAATCTAGTGGTAATAATACTAGGTTTCGTCGAAGGAAATTATTTTAAAGTAAACGAAGCGTTGTCCGAGTACCGAGTCACCGCCTTCTCAGGTGAGTGCATAGTCCTTTTCATCTTACACATAGATATGAAGTATTTTAATATAAATTACGTGTTGTGTGTGCATATTGTCTGAATACTTGCTGTCTATGCTCGGTGAAAGATTTTTCTACATGTTTTAAATGATTTAAACTATATATGTATTTTATATCTACAAAATGTGTTGGGAAAACATGGGTAGATGAAATAGTTGTTTTGTGATAACACGATGGGAGACATCAATGTTGTCAGTGATCCAGTCATCTAGTGGAATATAGATGATGACCATGGGCGATACTAGACGGTCCGGTGGAACGCTAGTAAGCTCGTAACCTGTAGGTGTTTTTGAACTAGGTGCTCATTAGGTATTTTGAACTGAGTGTGTTCACTACGTATCTTTGAACTGAGTGTGTTCACTAGGTATTTTGAACTAAGTGTGTTCACTAGTTACTTTTGAACTAAGTGTTTACCAGATGTTTTTGACTACGTGTTAACTAGTTGTAATCTATAAGCTTTGGTAACGATGGACTTCGTGCCGATTCCTTAGGATAATCCTTAGGAATGAATGAACGAGAAATAGCTGATTCTTAGGGTAGATCCTTAAGAGTAAAGAAGACAATGGGGATGGGTAATTGGGTTTAATTGCTTGATTGTTTAAACATAATAATTATATTATTGTGGGTTGAAAACCCTATGTACTCACGAGGTTTCCCAACCTGACCCACTCATTTTATTTATATTACAGGTGTTGAGATGAAGTTACATTACACTGAGAGATTAAAGAGATGTAGATCACTAGTGTAAATAAACGTAAGTTTTGTTTATGCTTATGTTTCTGTGTTGACGATGACATCCCAAATGTTTTAAAACGAATTAAAAATACTTTTCTTCGGAAATGCTTTGATAACGTATTTATCATGTTTTACTGGGAACAAATTCCGCAACATTTTTATTAAAAGAGGTACTCTGGTTTTTATAAAGCATAAACAAAATCGGTCTTTTCTGGCCGTGAAAATGGGGATGTCACAGTTCTGCAGTTAAGCGTGCTCGGGCGGGAGTAGTACCAAGATGGGTGACCCCCTGGGAAGTCCTCGTGCCGAGTGGCCCAAAGCGGACAATATTGTGATGCGTGCCAAAGGGGGATGTTACAAATGGTATTAAAGCCAGGGCACGGGTCGATATGTTCGACGGGGACGTCGAACCCTATAATGGGGGGTGAAAGTGGGTTAGATATGATCCCACATCGGCTGGGAAGGAGAACTAAGCATTCCTTATAAGGGGTGTGGATACCTTCCCTATCACAACGCATTTTAAAGCCGTGAGGGCAGCAGATCCCATAAGAACTCTGCAGTTAAGCGTGCTTGGGGGGGAGTAGTACCAGGATGGGTGACCCCCTGGGAAGTCCTCGTGCCGAGTGGCCCAAAGCGGACAATATTGTGATGCGTGCCAGAGGGGGATGTTACAAATGGTAGTAAGAATTACTACAACATTCATAAGTACTCCTGGAATAGGGATTCGAGTATTTGATTCAACCCACGCTCATTTGAATCACTTCATGGATTTTATCACGAGTGATCATGAGACGATAATATCTTATATTCTTCAAACCTAGAGATATGAGTTGTTACTATGAGTTGGTTGTACATTGATTGCACAAAAACGCATCGAGTAACTCGATGTTATAAAACGTGTCTTTGTGTATGATTCAACAAGTAGTATAACAAGCCATATGAGTCGAAGTTTATCCATTCCTTTTACCTTCGGGATAAAAGCGATATATGTGGTCCCCTCGATGATTTGGTGATGACAAACGTAAGTGCTCGGCCGGGCCTGGACTGATTTGATTTGTTCAATTAGTCAGTCGTCATAAATCGGAAATCGGGAAACAACAAATGGACAAAGAGAATGATTATAATCCATGTCTTAGTCCATGTGATATCTAGAATGGAGAAAATATATGATCCCTTATCTAATGGACATGTCATTTGATTTGTTTAGAGTTTGATAGCGGATTTAAGAGCTACGATTGCTAGTCGGGATCTTGGAGTCATACTTGAATAATAGTTTTAGACTTATCTAAGTGGGAGACTGTTGGATTAGGTGTCGAAGCCCATAACTATTATTGGTATGTATTCGAACCGAGAGTAGCATGGTACAATTGGGTTGCATATCACCAGGACAATTTGTTAGGATGGACTTTGAGAGAAGGTTATTTATGGTTTATTAATATATTATAAGTAATAATATATTAATATGAAATTATATGTTTTAATTAGTATTGATCAAGAATTAATTTGGAATTAATTTAGTGGTCAAAAGAGACTAATTAAATCTATGGGGACTAATTATGATAATTAGTTATATTTATATGTGTTGAGCTTATGATCCATGTTGGACCAAGTTTATGTATGGATACATAAAGAGTTGGGCTACATGAACCATGGATCATAAAACCCATGAGTATGGATTTGGGTTATATCCATGACCCTAGAAATCCCACATATAAATAGATACTTCATTGCCCAAAACGCCACTTGTATCTTTTTAGAGTTCATGGTGTCTTTTGTGTGCATGGAATTCTCTCTCAAGTTCATCCTTTGTCCATGGTGTGTTGTGATTCCATTTGAGGCTTCCACACTATTGGGGCTAAGCTCTTTAAGGCCAAATACACCAAGAATTCAAGCACCATCAAAAGGTATGTCATGCTAACTAGTATATTATATTTTTATGTTAAATGCATGCTAGCTGTAAGATTAATACCTTGGAAACCATTTGCATGTATAATTAGTGAAAACATAGATCCAAGGTATTTAGGGTTGTATGTGCACCATAGGATGTTGTAGTATACCAAAACCCAACAGTGGTATCAGAGCCATGGGTTGTTTTCAATTATAAATGATGCAAGTTGCTGGAAAAAAAAACGGAAAAAAAAATCGAATTTTTTTGTTGTCGGGACAGCAGACTCGACGAGTCTAGTGATGGACTCGACGAGTTCATGAACAAATTCATCCAACTCGTCGAGTTGGTTCATGCACTCGACGAGTTGGACCCCCTGACAGCTTATCTTTGAGTTTTTTGGCCTGTTTTGGATTAGAATCATTACCGTAAAGTGTTTTTGTTCATAAAATTTGTTTTTTGATACTATGGTAATGTTTATTCTCATCCAAATAAAGGATAATAATCAAAGTTTCAAGTTTTATACATGTTTATAAGATGCTTGAAAAATGTTGATTATGAATGTTCATGTTTATGAGTTTGTTTAGATTAATAGGAAAAATTATGAGATAGTTGTTTTCAATCCAAATTAATCTAGAAGTTGTTCATAATATGTGTTTTTGTAACATGTCCTCAAGTTACATGGAAAGTCACATTTATGAATTTAAAAACTCATAAAATTTCCATAAGTTATGAAAAAATGAAGGGTCACATTTTTTATTGCTTTTAAAGTCTTCCATAACTTGTCTACAAGTTATGGAACTTGAAGGGTTTCTTCCATTAAACCACTTTAAAATTCATAAGTTATGGAAACCATAAGTTTTTGAATTGTTCAAAACTTGTCCTCAAGTTTTGGAATTTGTAAAGTCAAACCCCGTATACACTTCAATTCCAAACCCAAGAATTTTAAAAGTTAAAGTTCAAACTTTATGGACTTCATTAAATTAATTAAAATGTCTAATTAAAAGAGTTAATAATTCCATAAAGACATGGTTTAAGTTTAATTAAATTAAGAGTATAGTTTAATTAATAGATTAAACCACCAAGTATTTTAGATGTTTAAAATACACCCTTATACTATTATAATATTAATAGTTAATACTTATATATATATATATATATATATATATATATATATATATATATATATATATATATATATATATGTATGTATGTATAAGAACAAAGTCAGTCTTACCGTTAGTAGACCTCATTCACGAAGCCGGTCTATAAGCGGGTATAAGGTTACTGCCTATAAAATGACAGTTTAATGGGTGTCCACCCTCACCCACCGTTTCGTTGACTGGTGGAGGGTCGTTAGCCGAACGGGTTTGACAGGACTATAATTCTCCCTTCATTAAAAGTATTAATGATAAATACTAAGTAACTAAACCTTTTATAAATACCCAATCTTAGTTACTTAGGAAAATGTGAATTTGGTGCTAACCCATGAAATTCACACTTTGTACCTTACCAAGTCGTTGGTGGAGCGTGTGTGGGTAACCAGCACACTAACTTAGACTAGTAAGGATAACAAAGGGTGACTTAATGCTCATCATAAATCGGTGGAGCGCGTTTGGGTAACCGGCACATCGATTAGGTGATAATATTAAGGGTACCAAGTGAATTTGCATGGTTATTCACACCTTTTTTTGTGATCCTCGGAATCCCAGTCACAAAATTTGAGAGGGCACGCTCGAGATTGAAACATGCCGTTGAAAAGTTCAATGAATTTGAAAAGATCTAGGAGTTTCAAATCCAACTAAAACCTAATAAATTATTTCGTTTTTCATGGTGGAAATTGGTGAATCGTCATTCGCGTACCTTCAAATATCTTATAGCTTGGATTACGGCATCCCTCTTCCAAGTTATAAAATATTGTGTTGGGTCCTAGCCTTAATATTTCATATTGGGTGTTATATTAAGGACTTAAAAATCAACTAACTTGAATATCTCCCATTTTAGATGTCTAGAATAGACATCTATGATCTACCTAAATCTCTTGGGATTTCACTTCCTCCACCCCTTCTAATTATTCTCCTTAACCCACAAGTTCAAGGTCACTCAAGCCCTATTGGAAAGCAAGATCTATGTGTGATCACATCTTGGAGATGAAGTCACATATTGACAAGCTGGGAGAGTTGGGTGTCAAAGTCTTGAGAAAGTTGGATGTTCAATCACTTTCTAAGTCACATAGTGAGTTCTTTTGGGACTACTATGTGACAGACCATGACTTGACCCTTAATGATCTTACCTATTTGCTTGGTGCTGCTGAATCAGAAATGATTTGAGGACTAGTAAAGAGAATTTGATTAGAATATCAACTTCCCAAACCTTCTATTGCCAAAGGATAGGGCATTGGTTGTGAAGCTGCCTAATTTACCTGAACAATCATAAGGTTGGTAAACTCAAAGAGTTTGACTCTACTTTCGGGTAAAGTGCACTATCTAACTCTATTAAGTTCCTATTTGAGATTCTTATACATGGTGTGACCAGATCACATTTTGATGTTTTGTAGAATCGAAGAGAGGAAGCTTAAAGGAAGTATATGTTGATTCTGATCGCGAAGATGGATTTCGATCGCATGGTTCGGTGATCAGAATTGTGAGTTGTTGCTTAAGAGTTATGATATATTGCCTAGGAATAGATAACAACAAATTTTTCATATGCATTTTCATGGTAAGGATAAGTTTTTTCGCAAGTTTTAAATAAAAGATAAGGTTTTATTTTATTTATTTTAAATATCCTTACAGTGGCATTTGTGAAAAATGGTTGTTTATATGATTCCATTGATAGCAATACTGGAAAATGGATTTGATTCTTTCGGATGTGGTAGTGTCATAATTTACCAAATAAGGAAAGATTCTCATCACCCAAGTTTCAATTGGACCGAAACTTGGGATCATACAAGTTGTATGATGAATGAGAATTTTCATCATTGGAAAATTAAGTCAAGTGAAAGGACTAAGGGATTGAGTACACATTCGTGTGCACTGGTCAAGTCCACCACAAAGATCGATAAGACTATTCGTCATGATTTACTAAAGTTTAGTAAATATGGTTATACTTACAAGTTTAAGTATAATTCTGAAACATTGGAAAATATTCGATGTATGGCAGAACGAATGAGAAGAATCAAATTAGGCAGAAAGATAAAAGTGTCTCAAATCTGAAAAGATGGGAAAGTACTTTAGTATCATGTTTTATGATCATCTTAATGATTAAGATACCATATCACAAATGATCCTCTAAGGACATCTTAGTGCTTTCTTATGGCTAAGAAGAGGAGTCATGAATTGTTGGAATGGTTAAATCAAGAAGATGAGTCATACTTCGTTCCAAAAGCAAAGTCTTAGAGTCATACTCCAAGATTGTGACTTGAGTGACACATCTTAAAAAAAGGTTTATTAAGACTAGTCAAATGTAAGAGTAAAGTGTTTTCTACTCTTGTACATTTGAAATTGGTAAGTTGTGATGTTTTGGATAAAACAAAGACCAACTTAGGCCAATTGTGTGAAGTGTTAGTCTTGATAAGAATCCGCACTATCCCTTGAATATTTGTTTTGTCAAGGAATGGTTCTTGACAAGAGAGTCTTATATGTCAAGAGGACATTGGGAGTCTTAAAGGTCTTGAAAGTTCCAAGAACTAATCAAGAATAAAAACCTGAAGTTCTTCACTAGCACACGACTTAAGGTTTATAACCTATCGTGTTGACATTTTTGTGCCTATTCCAGTTAAAGTTGGCTCTGCATAGGAGTTCTAAGAGTTCTCAATTGGTTGCATAACAACTTGGAAGCAATGACAGGCCCTTGTGCTGCCAGTTGGCAAGAAGTTAAAATTGCACAAGTTCAATCCATATGAGTTTGGATTTGTCACTAACATTGTCTTGTGATTATGGTTTTGACAAAATTCATATGGATAGGAACTCATACACCATAAAATCTAAGTGTCATAAGGTTTCTCTCCGATTCATGAAAATGATGGTGAGGAAACGCTTTCACTAAGTAGATTTTTAGTAGATAGCAATTGTGACATTTGCGTTCTCAAAGTCGTTAGTGGAGCGTGTGTGGGTAACCGACACACTAACATAGACTTGTGAGAAATGGCAAAGATCTAAACAACTGAGACTATGATTACGGTATCCCTTTTCATAGTTCTATAAAATTGTTTAGACACACATGTGAGCTATCTAAGGAAATGTGTATGATTTTGATAAAGTTTTATCGAAGCATCTTGTATCAGAAATCTGAACTTTGTTAAGAAAGTTAATAAAGTATTGATTTCTAGAAGTCCAGCTGATTTCTGAGTACATGTCAAAGCTAGTGGGAGCATAAGTGTTGTGCTGATAATTATCATGTTAGTGGGAGCATGATTATTATGTTCAGTATTGCAAGTTAGCAATTTAATTATAGAAAACAAAAGTTTCAATTCGTGAAGTTGCAAGGGTTGAAAATTTGTTTTGCTATAATTAAGGGAGAGAAAATTATACTTGATTTCAATTCTAAAAGCTTAGATTGAGATTTTAATCATCTTTAGTCAATATATATATATATATATATATATATATATATATATATATATATATATATATATATATGAATTTTATGTTGGAATGGTTCGACTTAAGGAAATTCTATATATATTACATTTTCAAAATTCGATTATGATTACGGCATCCCTCTTCATAGTCAAATTTTGAGAACATGGCAAATAAAAAATACTGTAGCCAAAGATTGTTCTAGTATCATGTCTTTATGTGAGACATCATGAATCGTGTCCCAGATGCTTCGGATATAGGATCGATTGCATGTGCTATAATATTTATCCTTTCTAAATTTTCTGAATGCCTAAGGCATTAAGATCTAGAATTGGATATGACTAAAATGATTAAACAATTGTCGAGTACAATCTAAGGTTTACCAAAGATTGGTTGCTCAGGGATAGTTGGAAGTATAGTGTTAATTTTTGGAAAGGACCATAATTGACATATTCTGAAAAGAGGCAACTCTTGTTCAGAAGTGACAGTCAAAATGAGAATATGGAAATATTCCCAAAGGTAGAAGTTGTTCATTCAATCTGTGTAAGATTAGGAAACTTAATGCAAGAAGGTTGTTCAAAGAAATGTACTTTGAATTTGAGACTTTGGTTCCATGGAATGCTCTCCATTGGGATACTTTGTAATGATTGTTGACAAGTCTTTGTGACTTTGTGCATAGTCATTACGAGAGGATCAATGCATCTAAGTTTAGAATCTAACAGATTTCGTTAAATGGTAGGGATTTGGAATTCTTACATTTACGATATAGATTTGGGATTGTGAAATGAGCATCAATGGAATCATGTTTAATTGATCTATTTCACAAAGCAAAGATCATAGATAAATATATTGTGCATACTTGATGTATGGCATGACTAGTGTTTACAAAACATATTTTACATGCTTGGAGCATGGGACAACTATTGTTTTAATTCAAGTATAAAGTTAATTATTTGAAACATTATACAATGAATAATGAGTAATCAATATGGTGTTTAAATAAAAGGTGTTTTATTTACTCTCAAAGGTGTTTGGGACCATAGAGGATTAGTATTATTATTCTTGTGTTTCACTTTGCATGTTTTGACTTCCAGAATAACTAGGTTATTCTTTCCGCATGACTAAGTTATTCAAATCATCCGCAGTCAATAATACGTTGGAAGTAGGTATTAAGACAAGACTGTCATGAATCGGGTTTGTAGATGTCCAAGGTAGTGGACATAGTAAGAGTTACTACAAAATTCATAAGTACTCCTGGAATAGGGATTCGAGTATTGGATTCAACCCACGCTCATTTGAATCACTTCATGGATTTTATCACGAGTGATCATGAGATGATAATATCTTATATTCTTCAAACCTAGAGATATGAGTTGTTACTATGAGTTGGTTGTACATTGATTGCACGAAAACGCATTCAGTAACTCGATGTTATAAAACGTGTCTTTGTGTATGATTCAACAAGTAGTAGAACAAGCCATATGAGTCGAAGTTTATCCATTCCTTTTACCTTCGGGATAAAAGCGATATATGTGGTCCCCTCGATGATTTGGTGATGACAAACGTAAGTGCTCGGCTGGGCCTGGACTGATTTGATTTGTTCAATTAGTCAGTCGTCATAAATCGGAAATCGGGAAACAACAAATGGACATAAAGAATGATTATAATCCATGTCTCATTCCATGTGATATCTAGAATGGAGGAATATATGATCCCTTATCTAATGGACATGTCATTTGATTTGTTTAGAGTTTGACAGCGGATTTAAGAGCTATGATTGCTAGTCGGGATCTTGGAGTCATACTTGAATAATAGTTTTAGACTTATCTAAGTGGGAGACTGTTGGATTAGGTGTCTAAGCCCATAACTATTATTGGTATGTATTCGAACCGAGAGTAGCATGGTCCATTTGGGTTGCATATCACCAGGACAATTTGTTAGGATGGACTTTGAGAGAAGGTTATTTATGGTTTATTAATATATTATAAGTAATAATATATTAATATGAAATTATATGTTTTAATTAGTATTGATCAAGAATTAATTTGGAATTAATTTAGTGGTCAAAAGAGACTAATTAAATCTATGGGGACTAATTATGATAATTAGTTATATTTATATGTGTTGGGCTTATGATCCATGTTGGACCAAGTTTATGTATGGATACATAAAGAGTTGGGCTACATGAACCATGGATCATAAAACCCATGAGTATGGATTTGGGTTATATCCATGACCCTAGAAATCCCACATATAAATAGATACTTCATTGCCCAAAACGCCACTTGTATCTTTTTAGAGTTCATGGTGTCTTTTGTGTGCATGGAATTCTCTCTCAATTTCATCCTTTGTCCATGGTGTGTTGTGATTCCATTTGAGGCTTCCACACTATTTGGGCTAAGCTCTTTAAGGCCAAATACACCAAGAATTCAAGCTCCATCAAAAGGTATGTCATGCTAACTAGTATATTATATTTTTATGTTAAATGCATGCTAGTTGTAAGATTAATACCTTGGAAACCATTTGCATGTATAATTAGTGAAAACATAGATCCAAGGTATTTAGGGTTGTATGTGCACCATAGGATGTTGTAGTATACCAAAACCCAACATGGATATCACTAGATGCGGGTCAGGGATGAGGATGTGCAGAAGACCGCTTTTAGGACCCGCTACGGTCATTATGAGTTCGTGGTGATGCCGTTTGGGCTCACCAATGCTCCAGCCGCGTTCATGGACCTCATGAACCGCGTATGCAGGTCGATGCTGGATCGGTCTGTGATAGTGTTCATTGATGATATCTTGGTGTATTCCAAGACTCAGGAGCAACATTAGGAGCACTTGAGGGAGGTGCTTAAGACCTTGAGGAGGGAGATACTTTTCGCAAAATTCTCCAAGTGCGAGTTCTGGTTGCGCGACGTGCAGTTCCTAGGGAACCTTGTCAACCAGAAGGGTATATTGGTAGATCCGGCCAAGATTGAGTTCGTGATGTAGTAGGAGGTCCCGAGGTCTCCATCTGAGATTCAGAGTTTCATGGGTTTGGCAGGGTATTATAGGAGATTTATCCAGGATTTCTCGAAGATATCAGTTCTGCTCACCCGACTGACCAAGAAGTTGTTGGTGTTTTTCTGGGGGCCTGAGCAGCAGGCAGCAATTGAGACCCTCAGACGACGACTGTGCGAGGCACCGATTCTTACCCTGCCAGAGGGAGTGGATGACTTTGTAGTCTACTATGACGCTTCAATCATAGGTTTGGGAGCAGTGTTGATGCAGCGAGGGCATGTGATAGCTTATGCCTCGAGACAGTTGAAGCCTTGCGAGGCTAATTATCCGACACACGATTTAGAGCTGGGGGAAGTGGTGTTCGCCCTCAAGATTTGGCGAGATTACCTCTATTTGGTTTGTTGTACCATCTACAAGGATCATAAGAGTTTGAGGTACCTCATGGATCAGCCGAATCTGAACATGCGGCAGCGTCGGTGGTTAGACGTGGTAAAGGATTATGACTGTGAGATCCTTTACCATCCGGTCAAGGCCAATGTAGTGGTCGACGCCCTGATCCGCAAGGCGATAACGGCCCCGATCAGGGATATATGCCTGAGGATGACAGTGATTACTCTATTACTGGAGCAGATCTAGGAGGCACAGATTGAGGGCCTGAAGGAGGAGAGGAAGAAGTGTGAGAGGATCGTGGGCCGAGTAACTTCTTTCAATTATGATAGTCGAGGATTGTTGACCCTGCATGAGAGGGTCTGGGTGACATATTGGGGGCAGGGTACGGAAGGTGTTGATGGACTAGGCCCACAAGTCTCGATTCTCCATCCACCCGGGGGCGATAAAGATGTATAGAGATCTTCGACCCGATTACTTGTGGCCCTGCATGAAGTGGGATGTAGCGTGGTATGTAGAGAGATGTCTGACCTGCAGGAAGGTCAAGGCAGAGCACCAGAGACCTCACAGCAAGATGCAGCTGTTAGATATTCTCGTGTGGAAATGGGAGGATATCATCATGGATTTCATTACTAAGCTTCCTAGGACCGCAGGTGGAGTTGATTCGATTTGGGTCATCGTGGATCGGTTGACCAAGAGTGCGCATTTTATACCGATCCAGGAGAGCATCTCAGCTGAGAAGTTAGCCGATATTTATGTGCGTGAGGTAGTGGCACATCATGGGGTACCTGTTTTGGTGGTGTCAGACCGAGACGTCCGGTTCACTTCCAGGTTTTGGAAGCGGTTTCATGACGAGATGGGTACTCGTCTTCACTTTAGCACCGCTTTCCACCCTCACACGGACGGGCAGAGCGAGAGGACGATTCAGACTCTCGAAGACATGATTCGGGCATGTGTCCTAGATTTCGGTGGCAGTTGGGATATGTATCTTCCATTAGTGGAATTTTTGTATAACAATAGTTACCACGCTAGTATTGACCGTCCTCCCTTTGAGATGCTTTATGGGAGGAAGAGTAGGACCCCAATCTGTTAGGGCGAGGTCAGTCAGAGAGTTATGGGGAGTATGGAGGCGGTACTTAAGATGACGGAGTTTATACAACAGGTCTGTAGCCGGCTCCAGACTGCTCAGAGTCGGCAGAAGAGTTACACCAACAAGAGGCGTTCTGATTTGGAATTTCAGGTGGGCGATATGGTCCTCCAGAAGGTGTCACCCTGGAAGGGTGTCATCCGATTTCGGAAGCGGGGCAAGTTGGGCCCCATATTCATTGGTCCCTTTAGGGTGTTGGCCCGGGTGAGTCAGGTTGCGTATCGGTTAAATCTTCCGAAAGAGCTCAGCCAGATCCACAACACTTTCCACGTTTCTCAACTGCGGAAGTGCTTAGTGGATGAATCAGTAGTTGTACCATTGGAGGATATTCAGGTTAATGGAAGCCTGAATTACATCGAGAGACCCGTTCCGATCTTGGATTGAAAGACAAAGACCTTGAGGAACTAGGAGGTTCAACTAGTAAAGGTGTAGTGGCAGCACCGCAAGGGCTCGGAATGGACGTGGGAGCCCGAGGAGGGAATGAGAGAGCACTACCCAGAGTTGTTTGCAGAGACAGCAGACTTCGAGGACGAAGTCTAAGATAAGTGGGAAAGAATTGTAGTGCCCCATTTATTGTATGTATTTGATCTATTTTCATATATATCAATTGTATTAGTAACTCAGTGAGTGGCTGCCTAACTCGTCGAGTAGATGAGAGGTTGGGACGTGGGTTTAAGTAATCTACCTGCCGAGTCCGCGCTTGGACTCGACGAGTAGGCCAGTCTGGATGAAACCCTAATTAAAGGGTTTGCACCCTATTTAAACAACATTATGAGCTTCAGGTCCAGCCTCCATCACCTCCAGAGCATTACTTTCGAAACCCTAATTCCCTTTTGGCAAACTTGATCTTTCTTATTGACTTGGAGGGGTTTTGGTGCATTGTGTATCTAGTAGAAGAGTTGGAAGGAAGAAGGATCAACTGAGAAGGACTAGATCCAGGAGCAACATCAGTTTCTTTTCACTTTCAGGTAATCAAGCTCAAAACTTGACTTGTGGTTTTATAGATTTTCTCCTTTGCCCCTTTATGGAGTTTTGGGGTCAATAAGTTTGATTCTTAAGACTTGGACGTCCCAAGTCGATTCACCTTTAGATCTAGACTCTAGAACCAAGTTCATGGCATAAAGATGCAAGCTCTATGGCCATATTAGCCCATGCACTTCTTTATACCTCTTTTTGGGTCCTTAAAGCTTATACTTCCATGCATGCACGTAAAGTTCATAACTTTATGTGTTAGATCGACCTTAGAAGCCCAGATCTATCTTTTGGATAAGGATTGTACATCAGGAATCGAGTTATAGACTTGGACAATGGGTGGATCGACGAGTTGTTCTTGGAACTCGATGAGTCCGGGAATTGAGTCCCCAATCTATTGTGGTTCAAAGGAGCCCAGTTGAGTGTTAGCAGAGGTTTAGAAAGGTCCCAAGGAGTGTTTCGACGTTTTAAGATTTAGCCATAATCTGGAAACCATGGGACTCGATGAGTGTAAGAACACACTCGGCGAGTCCAAGCAATCTCCGTACCCACAAGATCAGACTCGACGAGTTGTTCATACAAATCGACGAGTCATAGTATGGACGTGTTCATATGATGAAGGAGGACTCGACGAGTTGTTCATACAACCCGGCGAGTCAAATGAAGGTTGACTAGATGTCATTATAGAAGGGGAACTCGTCAAGTCTTTGCTAAACTCGACGAGTAGAGTCAGATAGAAGGATAAAAGAAAGGAAAGGGACTCGACGAGTTGGCAGCCCAACTCGGCGAGTCAGGTCAACTGGAAGTCGACTTTTACCAGGGCTAATATGGTTATTTTACCCTAAGATTAGTTATCAGTGTTTGACTAAGTATCTTTATGGGGATTGTAGTCGGGGAGTTACCGGAGCAGCAGTCAGACAGTTCCCGATCAACATTTCAGCAGTAAGCCTTACAAGGTGAGTTTCCTTCCAGTAGGAACTGTTCTACGGCCACAATGCCAACCCGTTAGATAGTAGCAGTTCAGTATGCTTGATGTCTTCGTGATTTAGGCATGTCTATGTGTTATGAGTTCCGGACTGTGTTCTGATGCAGTATACAGTATATGTGTTTATGTCATATGTTATGATTATGTTATGTTATGATCAGTCAGTTCTAGACTTCGGTCCGACGCAGTGGGCAAGGCCCTAGTCAGTTCCGGACTTCGGTCCAATGCAGAGGGGGAGACCCTAGTCAGTTCCGGACTTCGGTCCGATGCAGGGGGCAAGGCCCTAGTCAGTTCCGTACTTCGGTCAGATGCAGAGGGCGAGGCCCTAGTTAGTTCCGGACTTCGGTCCGATGTAGTGGGCAAGGCCCAAGTCAGTTCCAGACTTCGGTCCGATGCAATGAGCAAGGCCCAGTATGTGTTTTATATGTTATTGTATGGTATGTGGTAGTTTGGGGGAGCTCACTAAGCTTCGTGCTTACAGTTTCAGTTTTGGTTTCAGGTACTTCAGCTAGCAAGGGGAAGGGCTCGGGATGATGGCATGGCACCCACCATAGTTTTAGCCTGGGAGCTAGACTCTGATATTTTTGACATGATTGGACATCAGTTGTGATATGAGACATATTTTATGACATTTTGAGACGCACGACTTATGGTTTTATTACATGATATTTTGATATTATGGTTTTAGTAATGTTTTCAAACGAAATTTTTGGCTCGTATTTTTGGGATGTTTCATTCTGTCTTATACTTCCTTTCCAAAGACTCCCATAGTTCCTTAGCAGTTGCAACTTTACAATAAACATTGTATAGTGCATCAGTTAGCCCATTCAACACATAGTTACAGCACAGAAATTCTGAGTGCTTCCATGCATCCACTGCATTCACATTTTGAGTATCAGCCTGCCCCTCAACAATTACAGGAGCATTTTCTGTTAGGAGCCGAGCCAGGTTCAAGGTGGTCAAGTAGAATAGCATCTTCTACTGCCACCTCTTGAAGTTCAGACCATAAATTTTTTCAGGTCTCTCAACATGATTAGCCATGAAGTTTGGAATCGGTGCATTTGGGTTGACAGCAGGGGTAGCACTAGCAGCAGGAGTTCCAGTAGCAACGGGAGTTCCGAACATTCTGAAAGAGTCGTAAGCACAGTTAAATAGATTACAGGAAAAGATCAATACAAAATCGATAAAAGAACAGAAAACGAAAGTTTTAGAACAAATAGTAAATTTGTTTAAGACTGTTAGTGTAAGGAGTTCGTTTTCCTCTTGAAAGTTTCCTGGAAAGAAAGGTTAGTAGCAAAACGTGGTGGTTGAGGCTCGAGTTGGCAAGGGTACAACAACCTTAGCAATGGTGTACTGCCGGATATTTCACTGCCTGAGGGACCAAAACTATCAAGTTTAGGGTATTCGTGTCTGCAAGTCGCGCCCATACACGAGTTCGGTGGTGTTTTTGGTCTACGAAATCCAAGATTTGCACCCCCCCCCTGCGCGCGAGTAGAATTATAGTAAACCCATAAACACAAGCTTATAAGTCTTACATGCATTCAAGCTTATAAACCTTGTTGAGTGTGATCTTTCTACCAATGTGGGACTCATTTCCACATTCATCCCTTTTTGCTAAATTTATTCTCAAATACCTTTCTTTGAGTATCGATATCTCATTCACATATACTCCAGTTTGGACATATAATATACTGTTTCGAAGTCCTCGTGGAAGAGAACACAAACTCACTTAGAGTTGGTTTTATATATATATATATATATATATATATATATATATATATATATATATATATATATATATATATATATGTGTGTGTGTGTGTGTGTGTGTGTGTGTGTGTGTGTGTGTGTGTCCAAAGTTAGTAAAAATATAAATATTTATACTAAATTTTCCAACAAAGACCAAATTACATAATTCGGATTTAGAATGACCGCATCCAAGCATTTTTATTTACGCAACCAAAGCCTTGAATTATCCTCCAAAATATCTTATATTTACCATAATCATCCATTAAAGGCTAATTTGTTGTCGAGAGGAAGCTATGGTACAATAATTGAAAAGTTAGCTGCTCAAAACATCAAATAGTCCTCCATGTGGACTTCGACGCCAAGAACCTGACCATGTCCTATTATATTTGTGTAGCTTCTCTTAGTTTCCAAGGCGAACAATCTCGAAAATCTAATACATAAAGGACTTTATAAAATCCATATATCATCCTAATTTTTAATATAGGATCCATTATATAGGTGATAATATGAACTCGTGAAGAAGTTGGTTCATTTAAGAACCTACGTCACCATTTACAAATAAAATGCCAATTAAAAAACATATAGACTTTCAATTCCTAAACCATCACCTTAATCTGGATACTAAATTTTTACCACATTATCCATCTTTCTTTCCCCATCTTCCCCAAGAAAAAAAATATATAAAAATAAAAATATAAAGTGATTTCGGATTCTCAAATAAATTGATAACTCAATATGCTCTAAACATCAACATGTAACAACCGCTAAGACACCCTAACATCGCTTTTAGAAAAATCAACCTTCCACCTGAAAAAAAAATAGTTTTCACTTTCCAATTAGAACGGTTTTTTATGAATTTACAGACAATAAACTTTCACTTGTTTCCATTATTTTAATTTTTTACCGATCGGTAAATCGAGGTAGATAAAAGGAATATTAGTCGTGGACTCGTGGTACACCCCACAATTGAAAGTAAATGTTACACCTTTTGATTATAGATCCCCATGATGTTACTTTTTTGGAAATTTATTTTCAACCATAATACTAAATAAAATCAAAGAAGAATCCACAAAGGAGCTCCGACTTTCCTAAAAAAAAACATAATGTCATCTTCAAAGAATAAATTAAAAATATCCATATCTTCCCGTACCGACTTTGGCAACACAAAAAATATGATGTCCAATAGTCTCCTTCATAGACACATGCAGTTCATCTATTGCACAAAAAATGATCGGTGTAATGTTTGTTTTATGATTAATGTCTAAACAATTTAGACATTTAACAAATTTGAATTAAATTAAATATTTATTATTATTTGATTATTATATAATTATATAATTTTTGTTATTTTGGTTATAAATAAATGTCTTCATATTTATATAATATTGAAATGTTTTAGTTTAAATAATTAAGATATTATTTAATAAAATATAAAATAGTTGTCAACATATCAGTACATTATGTTTATCTTTTTATATGTAATTATAAAAAATAAAAAGTGGATTATAAATTTATAATAAACTGCTAGCTGGTCATGTATTATCTTAAAGCTACGTCATATTAATAGGGTCATTGAAGGAATGTTAGACACAGAGTATTTAAAAGCTTAGGGTCATTGAAGGAATGTTAGACACACAGTATTTAAAAGCTTTTAGCATCTAGCGTTTGATAAAACGTTTCGTTTTGAACAAAAAATCTCGTTTGACACTACAAGGTTTTAACGTTTAATTAAAATAAAATGTTCCAAAACTAAAAGTTATCTCACATAGTGTTTTACAAAACACCACCAACTATCTGTTATCCGCTACCCATTACTAGCTAGTTTTGTCAAACATACCCTTAAATTGCATTGTCTAAGATGATCTTATCTCACACAATATAATATAGTTTCACAAATTTACAAAATGTCTACAATGATTTACAATAATAAACTTATTATTTATTACCATTTTATAAAAAATGGTCTAAAATGTTTCATAAATAAAAACTATACTGTTATTATATAAGACTTTGTTTGATGCGCTGTGTGATAGCTGAAAGGTTAAAAAATTTGCTAGTTTACATATGTTTTTGGTAACGAATTAATTGCGTTGTTGCTAGTTTATATAACAAAAGTTGATAATATATAGCTCTCTCATATTTCATGAAATTCAATAACAGCAACTATATTTTATATCTTATATGTTATAATCTTATTTCCTCAATTAGTACTCACAAGCTTAGGATTCCAAGCCAAACAAACCAACCATTTATTCTCTCCAATTATCGGATTAATCACCCTTCTCTTCAACTCCTCCCTAATCGACCTCTCACAACCACCGTCCCTCTCCATCACAGCCGCCTTCAATGGCGGCAGCGGCGACACCATTTTTTCCGGCCACTCCATATCACCTTCAACAATCTGGTTCACCATTTCCAACACTTGGCTCATTCTTGGCCTCATTCTTGGTTGTTTAAGTAAGCATTTGTTAGCAACAGCAGCCAGCTTTTGTGCAGATTTTAGGGAGTAGTTTCCAGAAAGCCGAGGATCCAAAATCATTTGAAATTTTCGCATGTCTTGAGTGATGTGTGGTCTTACCCAATCCAATAGTTTTTGCTCATTTTTTGGCTTGTTTAGATCCAATGGCCTTCTACCCGTTATAAGTTCATATAAAAACACTCCATAACTCCATACGTCACTTTTGTAAGTGAGTCGCCCTGTTTGTATGTATTCAGGAGCCGCATATCCTACTGTTCCAACTACCTGTTTTGTTTTTATCAAGAAAAATGACATGAATTTGAATATGGCATGTGAGGGCATTATGGTAATTTCACCAAAAAAAAAAAACGTACAGCTGTCGAGACATGGCTAAGACCATCGGAAGGGCCGAGCCTAGCCAATCCAAAATCTGAAAGCTTCGCGTTCCAATTCTCATCCAAGAGAATATTCGAAGATTTGAAATCTCTAAAGATTATCTGTTTCCATAACACAATAATATTTCAACCATTTAATCTCATGATCTAAAATGGTAAAATGCAGTCTGACGAAAGGGTACCTGAAATTCCATTTCTTCATGGAGGTAAGCTAACCCTCGAGCAGCATCCTGTGCGATTTTCAGTCGCGTTGACCATGGAATTGGTGTTTGAACTCTGCTACATAAATGATCTTGAACACTCCTGTTTGGCATATATTCATACACAAGAAGACGTTGAATCCCTCTTTCATCATCCTCAGCACAATACCCAATGAGTTTGACCAGATTCGGATGATCAACAAACCCTAGAACATTCACTTCCGTAATCCATTCCTTGTGTCCCTGAACATTACACAAAAATTAAACAAAAACTACATAAAATCAATTAATCATACATGAAATCCAGAAGAAGAAATCAACCTGCAACCCCCTTCTTCCAAGTTGCTTTACAGCGACATCTATTTTCTTATTCGAACCATCTGTGGTTCGTAGAACAGCCCGATAGACGCATCCGAAACCACCTTCTCCGATTATTAGGGCACGGCTGAAGTTTCTGGTGACGGATTTGAGCTCGGCGAATGTGAATACTCTGATATTATTGTTACTGTTACGACTTGATCTTTGAGTCAAGGTTGTGAATGAAACCCTTGTGGAGGATTCGTTGCTGACGTCAGAGGCGTCAAGGGAAGTGAATCCTGACCCTGATTTCGTTTCATCTTGACCGTTGGATATGGAAGGTGATGAATTGGAGGTAGATTTTATAGTCTTTGTATCATTGGTTTTGTCTCTATGGGAAAAGGAGAAACATCTCATCCCTCTCATTGCCTGAAAAAATAGGGTTGGTTTTGTAAGAATTGACTTTTTTTTTGGACAAATTTAGACATGTAAATGGTATGTTTTTGCAAGAATGATGATCTGTTTGCAAAGAATCACTCGATGCCAAATAAAGATCATCAAGAACATGGAGTCTTTAAGCAAAAGGAATGTAATGTAATGATTACGATAATAATAAGTGTTGATTTTGAGTAAAATGACATCACTAGACATATATGGATGAAGTTAAGTAAAGAATCTTTAAACACTATGTTTTTTATTAATGAAATCATATTTGACTTTTGAATGTTAATAGATCATGGCTTCCATCTTATGAGGTATTTGGTTGTCGATGAGCATGTCATCTCTCGTAAAGGTTATAAATTTATAAAAGTGTTTGACTTGTTAATTAAACTTATAATACTTTTTATATAAACAAATTAAAAGAATATAAAAGTTGCCATCTTGGCCATTTGGATACGACTAAATCATCCATGTGAAGCACTTCTTTTACTTGCTTCGAAACTTCGAATAGTCTTTTTGTATAGTGGGTATAGTTTTATGCTTAAATTGTTAGATGTATGAAAATTAATCAAATTAATCAAAATTACAAACCATAAATTATTATACATAAATAATTAACATTGTGAATAGTTATAAAAAATGTCCTACAGTAGATTTCTTAGAATTTATTTTTATAGGATCAGATCTTCACAAAAAAAATCTTTCATTATATTTACTTTTTTTTTCACCCTAATAACCAATTATTTTCATGGAGATCTGATTTTGAATTGGAATAGTCTACAAAGATGCCAAAACCATAACTGAAATATAAAGAAAGAAATCAAAATCAATGTATGATGAAATAATAAACATCGTGATCAAAACTTAAAAGCCATAGTAAAACAGAGGTAAGAGTTGTTTAATTAGAACTCACAAACGGTTTAATTCCATAGTAATTAAGAAAAAATTACAGAAGATTAAGAAGGAGACGAAATACCTTACGTGATCTGTGTTCAAAATTGTGGCAAATTCACGAACTACAAAGTTCCAAACAAATCCATGTCGAGAGAATTGAAGTAGAGAAAGAAAGGGAGAAAATCATGAAGATGGAAGAAACTGAATTGCATAAATATGGAGAAGTGAATGGAATTGCTAGTGTAGACAGCTGGAATTTAGCTTACCAAACACAAATATGAATTAACAAAGAGAGATAGCAATGAATATTTATATATGAAGTGAAGGTGAGGCTGAAGGAGGGAAAGTTTGTCCATGAAAGCGAGATTTAGAAGAAGAGGACACATGTTAAAACTTAGATACTGCTCCAACTCATTCTCAATCTCACGCACAAACACAAACTACTTATTTGATAAATGGTTTCATTTTTTGTTATAAAAGTAGATTTGCAATCTTCTTCGTCGTGTGAGGTTTGAAGAACTATAGATTGTGGCAATAAAAGAATTGAAATACACAAATCATTTCTTAAAATATAATGCGCATTTATAATTTTTAAAAGGTTTTGTTTTCAAGTTTTGTAGATAAAGGGGAAAAAATTAAAAGGAAATAGAATAAAACAATTAATTCGTTGTGTAATCGAGTTAGTATGAAATGAAAAAAAAAACAAAAAAAGAAATATAATTAGAAACAAAAAAAATTGATTTTTTATATTTGATTTAAAAAAATGATAATTTTATATTTTTTTTGTAAGATTTTTTTTGGTTAAGATGAATAAGGAGGGGATATGATGGTCATTTTGTTTGTGTTTCTTTCGGTCTAAAATTGGAAAAAATGGTTTTGAAAACTAGGAATATGAAATTTATCTATCCTAATCCGGTGATTTCCATCTTTAAAAAGAACTTGAGATTCGAATACATGATGAAAAAGAATGTTGTCAACACGGTATTTGTTGATCTCATGTATTTTGATTTTATATGAGGCAAAATAATTACATTTTAGTTTTATGTAGTGATCAAGTGTAAGGCCAACATGCACGGATGATGAAAATACACTAAGGTCACCCCTTAACGTGTGAACACCTCTCAAAACACAAAGTAGGTTTGGTGTGGAGTAAGGCTACTTACGGAGCTTCACAAATAAGAGAGAATAGACTCTCTCTCTCTCTCTCTCTCTCTCTCTCTCTCTCTCTCTCTCTCTCTCTCTCTCTCTCTCTCTCTCTCTCTCTCTCTCTGTCTGTAGGGAGGAGTCCACACGCGAGCACTGCCTCAGGATGTTGGAGTGGAGTTGTGATGAGGTGGCACTAATAGTCCAAAACTTTATCCACTTATTTTAGTTGTCAATAATTTCTCTACTTTTTCAATTAATTTCTAAAAACTATTAGAATTTTTTGATCTATTCATCACTAGGCTTGTACATGAACTAAACGTCCAATGAACTATTTGTAAACGATTCGGCGATAAATTTGTTTATTTTCATTTATTTACTAAATGAACAAACATTAACATATATTTTTTTTTTGTTTAGTTAAATGAACGAATACAAACATTTGATTTTTATGTTTTTCATTTATTATGTTACTATATACACACATACACACAATGAGAGGACTGAACGTAGAGTTTCTATGAGCTGTTTAAGTTTAACATCCAGATTTTGTACAAATATCAAAAGTGACACTGTTGAGTATGATGAATATATAAGAAGTGTTGGCAGTCAAGTTTTATTGTTTTTATTTGGATTTTTATGCTCATTTCTAATTCATATATGTTGATTTATGTTTGTTTGCTTTCGTTAGTTTATGATCGTTTATGTTTGTTTATCATCTAAACGAACTTGAACAAAACAATTTGTTAAACAAACTAATGGTGTACAGGGGTTAGCCCATACATAAAGACAATATGTCATCATTAAAAGTAGTCCGGATCAACACAGTAAGCACACATGCCGACTCTCCTTATTGGATGCAAACCAACTATGCAAACACAACGGTAAGGGTAAAACTTTCTCACCTTAAGCAATTTAACAATATTCCTAATTGACATCTATCTTACGCATCGGAGAGTAATACTAGGGTACATCCCTCAGTATCGCTTTCCAACCTAACATTTGTCTACATTTTGCAGTATGAATTCCTATTCGTGCATTAGAAGAGGATACAACCAATCTGCTATCAGACATCCGGAAGGCTACGTAGCAACACGAATGAACTTGAAAAAGAAAATTTTGTTGTTTATCAGTTCATGTTCATTAAATGAATATGAATAAATTTTTACTCATGTTCGTTCGATTGATTTAAAGCCCTACTTACAATCATAAAAAAATGCATGGTTTCTTATGTTTCACAAATTTAAGGAACTACTCAATTCATCATATTAAGATTTATGGTAGGTCTACTTTGTTATGTATATTTTATATTGTAGGCTTCCTTGGAGAGAAAAAAAAAATGAAATAGTTAGTCTCATAGTAATATTTAATAAAAATCACCATTGAATACAAGAATACACGATGACTATAAATTTAAATAAAAAATGTAATCTAGGTAATAGAAAAGTAAATATCCTTAATACCAATATTGTCGACGGAACAACTTTCATAAAATTTATAATATTTACCTTACGTTTTCATGAAAATAGTATATGATTTATACGCACGATGCAACGAGAAGCACACACGCATATAATATATATACACTTGTTGCATGTTAGTAAGTATGTATTTTAATTTTTTTTATTGAATTTATTGCAGTCATTCAATGAATAATTAAATAATTCTTACTAAACTATATTTTATGCAAATTGTTATACACTTACACTTAGAGCTGTAAACGAACTAAACGTTCAACGAATTGTTTGTAAACCGTTCGGCGGGAAGTTTGTTTATGTTTGTTTACTTAATAAATGAACGAACATGAGCACAAATTTTCGTTCGTTTAGTTAAACGAACGAACATGAATAATGGTCTCGTACGTTCAATTATGTTCGTGAACGTTTGTTTATGTTGTTTGTTTACGTTTGTTTATGTTCGTTCATATAAGTTCATTTTATCTTCATATATGTTTAATTGTGTTTGATTACAATACTATATTATATGTTCATATATGTTTGTTTATCTTTGTTCATTTATGTTCATTTGTTTATGTTCGTTCAGCATGTTCACGAACGAACATGAACAATGTAAATTGTCAAACGAACGAACATGAACAATATAATTTGTTAAACGAACGAATATGAACAAGAAAACTCGTTCGTTTATCTGTTAGTGTTCGTTCATTTATTCGGTTAACTTAAACGAACAAACACGAACAAGCTCTGTTCGTGTTCGTTCGGTTCGTTTACAACCCTACTTACACTATTTCGGCTAAAGGAAGTAGTTTTTTTTTTCTTTTTTTTTCTTCGTAACTTGTCAATCATAATCACAATTTACTTTTTATCGATTAGTAACTTGTCAATCATAATCACAATTTACTTTTTATCGATTAGTAATCCTTACATGAATTTAGTACATATTGATTTTATTTATTTTGTCCCATTTAAAAGACAATTGGACATTTTATATGGTTGAACTTCTTTATTAAATTATATATCATGAAAAATATGCATTTTTTAGACAAAAAAAATACTTGATAACTAATGAATTGCTTACGATGTATACAATAAAACAAATTTACGAAAAGATAATTTATTTAATACTTTCAGTTAGAGAGTACAATTTAGGAGACTTTATCGGTTTGTGTCGATGTGCATCCTTTGTTGACATTTTGAAGCCCCACAAGCAATGTGGCTAAATATGTTGCGCCCACGTTTGTGTTTTATCAATGATTGATTAATCCATCAAGATACTTAGGTGATGTGGAATTGTGTTAGTTCCAAGCGTCTATTTCTGCTGTATGCACACAAATAGTCAAACCTAAATACCCATAATTTTGACTTTCAATTTATTTAATTTTAGTTATGACAAATACCTATCGTCTCATCACATCAATAATAACATACTACTACCACATACCACGATAGCATCTCCACTTGCAATGTTACAAGGACCACTTATTATTATTTCAAAACCACTTAACATTAGTAATGACTTGCTTTGATTCAAGTTGGTTGCTTATTTGATAAATGAAGTGTTGGCATTTATTACTCTTTGAGTAGTTTTAGGAAGACTTTTTCTTTTTATGTTAATATTATTTTGGTTAAGTTATTTTATTAAATATATAAAATTAAAATACGTATTACTAAAAATTGCACTAAATTACATAGTATATGTGCTTTACAAAAATCACAAGTTTAGTTCTTAATTTTTTTTCTTAAGTCTCTAATGCACATAATGATTGAAATACATCTCCACCACCTACTCCCTCTTCCACCTTCCATCTTAACTTTCAGTGGGTCTAACTAAGTCCGACATGGAAGAAGCTCCGATTATAACTTTTCCATATATTAGATAATTAAATCTATTATGTTACACAAAAGTATGCACAAGTACATTGTTGCACAAACATTTACAATAAAAGTGTGCACCTCACCTTATGTTCATGTGCTTACAGATAGAGTGTTGGTGAGGAAAAGGAACTAGTCTGGTGTAATCACAAAAATGCTACTGTTACGCTAAACTTGAAGGGAAATTGTCATGTTATTTGAAGATTATACTTAGATAGAAGGTAAGGGGAATAATTGTTTTTTACATGAGGTGGATTAAAAAAAAAAAGAGATTAGATTCTTTTTAACAAGTGGTGCCCTCAACCACTTGGTTTTTGGGTTGGACTCAAATTAATAAAAGTAAACATAAAGCCCAAGTGACTATAAGTTCAAGACTCCAACAGTCCAACTTTATTCTTTAAAAAGTACTCAATTAGACAACTAGTGCTTTTTATAATGAAACTTTTAGCGAATTTAAACAAAAGGAAGATGTAATTTTAAATGATGTAAGTATTTAGTTATTATATTTATTTTTGTGTTTGATTTATCATTAATTTTTTCTAGTTTGCTAAATAAAAACGATTATGATAGGAGATTATAAGTTTTTATGCATACATTGAGTTATTAAATTTTTTACATATTTAATCACTAATATATATATATATATATATATATATATATATATATATATATATATATATATATATATATTAATTTTTTTCGTACATGTTTTACCATGAATCTTACATAATTTGTTCAAAGAATATTATTTCATAAAATACATTTATTTACATAATTTGTTAAAAAAAATGCATATTTACCTATAAATAAAGTATTTTTACTACGACGACAATTCTTCATCACCCATTTCGTTAAGAACACAAACGTCAAACCGAATACTTGGGTGTGGTGTGTTCGCATGCGATTCACGTCTGTGGTAATTAATATGGACTTAAGTATTTAATCACGTGTTACGAACATTCATGGAACGTCATTTAAGTGTGTTTTATTATTTACTTTTGATTTTTTTTACAATTTTTGTTTTTATTTTTTTTAAATTGTTTAAAAAAAACATATATATACTCGGTTTTAACGTTTTTTCGTTTTTTTTATTTTTTAGTTTTTTTTCGTTTTTTTTAATATCTATACTACATAATTGAAGATACGAATGTTTTTTTATTTTTGTTTTTATTTTGTGATTCTATAAACTAAATATTGGTTTGAATTTTTTATGTTTAACAATTATAAATTTCAAATAAGAAGAATATTAAGGATCATAATATTTTCCGTTCATACATTTTTTGAATCATATTATTTTTGGATCATGATATTTTGAATCAAATTATTTTCAATCATAATATTTTGAATCAAATCATTTTTGAATCATATGACTTTAGATCAATGATATATTCAATTAAATAAATTTTTGTTAAAAAAAATATATATCATTATATAAATTGTATCATTTAATTTTTGAATCATAAAATATATAAATAAGGATTATAAAATATTTTAGTCTTATTATTTTTAGATCATAACAAATTAAGGATCATAAAAAAGTTGAATCAAAAGTTCTTTTTTTTTAATCATAAAAAATTTGAATCATCACATTTTAGATCATATTATGTTCAACATTTTTTTTAAACTAATATTTCTTAAAGTTAAAAATAAACACTTCAAAAACTTATTTTTTAAAAAAATAGTTTTACAAAGTCTCTAGTATAATGAGTGGGACTATCTCTTAAATTTTCATGATTTTTGGAGAATTTTTTTATGGGTATATATATATATATATATATATATATATATATATATATATATATATATATATATATATATATAGACACACACACACACACTAACAGCGTACCCACGCGATGCAGCGTACGGATAATAGTTTTATTTTGGCGATTGGTTAATTTTTCCTAGACGATAAATTGTTTGGTTTCGATCTATTTCGAGCAGTTTTTGGCCGCTCTTTTTTCATATCGGTTTTTTTAATTGTGTGGAAGCACATGTATGATAGATGTGTATGTAAAACAAGCTATTTGATAATATTTTTTAAAATAAATTATTATATAAAATATGAAAAAAAAATATTTATTTGTCATTTTTGCTTAATCGAAAGAGCAACTTTTATTTGGCAATGTCCACTTTGTGGTCGATTAGTATGGAACTATGGCTAAATAGGACATAAAATTAACCAAAATATAGTATTAGATATATCAACGATTTACAATATAAAATGTTTTAATATTAAACGAATTTCATTTCACAAAACAATCAAAGTATTTGCAATAAATTTGTACATTATTATTTTTCTATTTGAATTTTTTTTTTGACGTTTCAACGGAAACCATTTTCTTTTACGTGATAAACCTTTGCATTGGCAAAGTAATTTTACCTTATAGAAAAATAAAAATTTATAGACTTATTTCTTCCTCTATATCTCATGATCTCAAGTGTATTTGAACTTTGTTCATTTAGTGACATGTTTCACTCACAACTAAAACCTAATTTCACAACCAAAATACAGAAAATAGAAAAACCAAAAGAAGAAAGAGAAAATACAATGGAATGAGAAGACTTCGGTGGTAGAATGTGGCGAAGACGATCATGGATCTTGGTGGTTTAAGGGGGCAACGACAATGGTAGATCGTTATGTTCGAAAGGTCGTAAACATATACTATAAGTGTATGAATATGATAAACTATTAATTTGACCAAAGCACTTAGTTATAGTCTTACTGGTATTTAACTGTTAATATTTATCTATAATCTAAGTCGTATTTGGCAACTAAAATTTTGCCTTCAATTTTAATTTTTTAATAAAAAAAATTATTAATATAGTTAATTATAAATAAGAAAGTCAATTTTTGCTTTCTTAAACTGTAACGACCCAAAAATCACAACTAAAAATTTCTTTAAAAACATTACTAAAATCATATTTATAAAAACTGTATCATAAGTCATAACATAATTTCTCAAGTATTAATTCAAAACATAATATCATTATCAGAGTCAAACATTCCCAGGCTAACTGACTATGGTGTGTGCACTGCAATCTTCCCGAGCTCCTCTTTTGAAAACCGAGTACCTGAAACCAAAACTGAAAACCGTAAGCACAAAGCTTAGTGAGCTCCCCCAATCTACCACATACCACACAATAACATATAAAGCACATACTTGGCCTTGCCCACTGCATCGGACCGAAGTCCGGGCTAACTGGGGCCTTGCCCCCTACATCGGACCGAAGTCCGAAGCTGATCGGGACCTCCGTCCCCTACATCGGACCGAAGTCCGAAGCTGACTGGGACCTCCGTCCCCTACATCGGACCGAAGTCCAAAGCTGACTGAACATAGCATAAACATATCCACTAGCATGAACACACATATACTACATCAGGCCGTAGCCCGGATCACATAACCCATAAATCCTGTCTGAGCCACGAAGGCATCAAACATGCTAACTACTGCATCGGATCAAATCTGGAAACTACTACTAGCTAAACGGGCCGACATTGTGGCCTTATACCCGTTCCCACTGGAAGGAAACTCACCTGAGACTGCTGAACTGATGCCGCTAATTCTCTTGACTTCTACCCGACCTCTGACTCCGAACTGCTGCTCCACTAGCTCCTCGAGCTACCAATGTCAATATAACACTTAGTCCAACTGACCTCCAAAGGTCAACTAGGTCAACTCTAGTCAAGGTCAAACTCCTGATCAAAGTCAACCTTACTCGCCGAGCCCACCTAATAACTCGCTGAGTTCATGTGCTCAGGGGTTTTTCTATTCGCGACTCGACTCGCCGAGTCAGTCCATGACTCGTCGGGTCAACTATTCCCGAGTCCTGACCTGTCCAACTCACTGAGTCTCCATCCGACTCACTGATTCGAGTTTCAACTCGAAGGGTTTGGGGGTGGTTTCGCGACCTGACTCGCCGAGTCCAAGAATAAACTCGCCAAGCCCAAGTCAATCATCAACCAACTCGTCGAGTTGTTCTTCCAACTCACCGAGTTCATGCCTAACTTCATCCGACTCGACGAGCTGTTCATCCCACTCGTCGAGTTCCTCCTCATCTTCAAGCTACTCGCCGAGTCCACTCGAAGGACTCGCCGAGTCTATTCAGTCCTTAATCCATGCAGTGGCTTTTCGAGCCAAACAGGGCTTCCAACTCATAGATCCATACTTCTAAGGCCTATCCCCCACGTAAAGTGGCAAACTTTACGTGTAGATCAAGAGATCTAGGCTTAAAACAATCCAAACTAGGGTTTAAGACAAAGAGGCTTCACTATCAACCCAAGAACAGATGCTTTATGACTTTCTGGGCCAAGATACACTCAGATCTGAAGTAGCAACTTCAGATCTAGGCTTCTAACTCGAAATAGTTCTTAAGCATGGCATAAAATCCCCAAAACACATAGCCAAGGTTGATCTATTAAACAAAAGAAGGAAGGTAACGATTTATTACCTTTAAATGCTCAGAAATGCTCCACCAACTCTGGATACAAGGCCCCCTTCTTGCTCCACAAAGACTAACTTCTCTCTCAAGCTCTAAAAGCTTCACTAAGGGCAGATCTTGCTCCAAAACGATTATGGCGGCTAGGGTTTAGTGATATGTGCTAGAGAGGCAGTAAAGGAACCCTAGGGGAGAGAATGAGACGTTTAAATAAGCTCCAAGTCCCGGATTTAGGGTTTTCCTTGCTCAGACCAGACTCGCCGAGTCACCTTGGCCGACTCGCCGAGTCGGTCGCTTACACCTCAACCCGGATCCCGCTCGGACTCGCCGAGTCCCTCCTTGGACTCGCCGAGTCTCCCCTTAAGATTGGGGTTTTCTTTCTTTACTTGGCTTTTCAAAACTTTGGGTGTTACATAAACCACTATGCCACTGTAAAAAATTTGGAACCATATATAATGAATAAATCAAGCAAGTGGCTGAAAAAAGAAAGACAATTTAAAGACAAAAATAACCCAACTTAAAAGAAATCTTGCACAAGGCTACATCTAAAAAAACACCTAATAACAACAACAAGAAGACAACTAATCCAACAATAACATGACAGTGCCTCCAGGCATCTGAAATAAAAAAATAAGGAACAAACTTTGATGCGTTAGGCTAACTGAATCAGAAGCTTCTTGTCTACAACAAACTGGGGGTTTTAAGGGTAAAATCGTCCAAAGATTTTAGTCGAGTTACCAAACAAACCAAACAAAATTAAGGCAGACCATACAAACAAATGTAATAAATTGTATTGCTATTCCTTGCCTTTAATTAAATGCAAGTGATAGAATACTATTGTCAAACAAATTGTCCCATTTAATGCATTTAACCTTTTGAAAAAAGGGTGTTGAAAAAATGATCAAATAAAACATATAGATTAAGAGTTAGAAAGTACAAAACTTACACAAAATGATCAATTCGAGGAGTATTTCTCTGTTTTAGGTTGAGGACCATTTGGGTCCGGGCGCGGAGTCGAGCCTGTGTAGCTATATATGGGTGGGACCCGTAGGCGAGGCCGCTCCGTGGTATAGTTTGGGTGGGACCCGTGGGTGAGGACCATGTAATTATGGAAATGCAGGTGGGAACTGGTAGAGACCGTTGGGTCAAGGTATTGGATCTTAGGTTTCAGGATTGAGGGTGTGGTCGGTAAGTGGTGCAGACAGATGTTTGGGCTGGGTAGCCCTATCATTTGGACTCTTCGGAACCTGGTGGCTGGGCAGGTGTGAGACTGGTATCCTCAAAGATGGTTTGGGAATCTTGATACCCCAGATTAGTAAGGGGTTGCTATGAATCAAAAAGTTTCAAGTGTAAATCCTTTGATATCGGGTTATAAGTTGGGTACCGATATGGTTCTTGGTGGGAACTTGCATTGGGAATCGCAGGTGTTTATGTGCAAGGTCTTCTCGTTTGTAGGATACGCGTTAAGGCATATGAATGGAAGGGTTCTGGGTTAAGGGATGGTTTCAATTTTGTTGGCAGATCAGGCTCTTGTGTTTTGGGTTGGTTGTATCTGTGTGGGGGTCAGGAAAGTATGGGGTTTTGGATTTCAGATGGATTTCATTATAATATTGGTCATGGCTTTCTTCAGATGGACTAGACCAGGGTGGATCCGTTCGTAAGGCTTTGGGAAGACCACATCATGCATGGAACTAGGAAGTGGTATGTCATTGGAGGCCGGTTGTGGTATAAGACTACATTTGGTCTTGTAGCATTCACTTTTAGCATTGGACTTGGTGGCGTCAAGTTTGTCGGGTTGTTATGATCGGTCGGGGCCATAAGTGGCAAGATAGCTTGGACAATTATTACAAGATGAGGCTTTCATTCAAAAATTGTGTGGGGCAACTGTGTGTGTCCTTTGAATCAGCAACCAGACAGGAAATCGGTGTTTCAGTTACTGGCAGACAAGTTGGGACCAGGGAGGTCTCGACTGCTTTTAGAAAGCAACTATGGGCATCGAGATAAGTCAAGGCGATATTAGTGATTTGGGACTCATGTGTGGAGTCATTTGGTATTCGGAAAATATGGTAAGACATTTGCATCTTGGATTCGATAATCTTAGAGTAAATGATTTGACCCTGTTGCACAACTCTCATATAAGTCTAACCGTTGCAGGTATGAGTCCTCTACTCGAAGGACGAAAGGATTATTTGAGTCTTCTGTCAAGTATAAGTGTTCTGCAACAATAATGGTCAGGGATTTCGTTTCCATTAGAAACATCAAGTCAATCAAGGGTTGGAAGCGTTATGATTAAGTTTGGACTCAAATGAGAATTTGTCCTGGTAGTGGCTCAGTGTGGGTGGTCTTTCGAGGAGTCATACCAATTCTGGATTTCAGGTTTCAGGTAAAGTATGGCTGGTTTTCTGCATGGGATTATGGATTTTTCTTCTTAGGGTTTGGAGAGTCTGCTAAGGTTGGGTTCGGTAGCCTTGGGATGGAAGTTGTATGCTCGGGGTTATGGTTGTGTTCTTCAGGCTGTCTGGCGTGCTTGGGATGGTAAGGAATGATTTCGAGGATGAAATCTAATTTAAGTGGGGGAGAGTTGTAACACCTGAAATCTTGAGGAATATTTGTTGGGAATAAATCCCCTTTTGAGGGTTGGACACGGTGTGTTGGAGGAACCAACACGGTGTGTCAAGATTTGAAGAAATGTGATTTCATTAAGGCCAACACGGCGTGTTTATGCCATAACATGGCATGTTGGCGGCTAATGGAGAAAACCTTAAATTTTAGGGTGTTGCACCCTAGATAAAGGCCTTAAATCCTCATTGATGGCCTCCTTATCAGCCTCCATTACTAAAACCCTAAAATCGATCCTTAAGTCTCTTGGTGGTGTTCTTGAGCTAATTAGAAGTTCTTGGTGCTCGTATTTTGGTCTCTGTGAAAGAAAAGGAGATCTTGAAGTTGTCTTGCTTGGTGGAAAGTTTTGGATCCAAAATCATCTTCTTTTGTGCAAGCTTTCTAGGGTATCAAGTTTAAACCTTGAATTATAGATGTTTAGATCACTTCATATTGTGCTTTGTTGTGCTTTTGGTTCCTTTTTGCGTTGATGAGAGAGTAAAGTCATTTAATGGCTTGTTATTCCAGATATGAGTTTGTATTGGACTCCTTGAGCATAAAGGTGCAAGCTTTATGAGATAATTGGTTACATGCATGCATTAAGTCACTTATTAAGTCATTTTTAAGCTTAAGAGCTTCATTTAGACATGTATGAATGTAAAATTGGCAATTTTACGTGGTTTTCCAGCTCAAGGAATTCAGATCTATGTTTTGGGGCTATGTCTTTTATGGATTAAGTGCTTATTGGTTAAGACCTTGCATTAGTAAGCTCTAGATTGAGTTTTGAACCTTTTTGGGTAGTCCCGATGGATAAAGTGGGAAACTTTATCCTTCCGGACCACATTATGGACTAGATCTGAGCTTTAGAGCTCTTGGTATCGGAGAAAACAACTTAATGTATTAAACTGTTGAAACTCGGGCAAACACGACATGTTTGCTAGCCAACACGACTAGGGATGTCAAAAAGTCTCGTGGGACCCCGTTCCTGTAGGGTCCCCGGCCCATTTGGGAGATTTTTTTTTTAAAAGTCGGGGCGGGGGAAAGGTTAACCCCCGTTTTAATTTCAGGGGCGGGGGTGGGGGTAGGCAATCCCGCCCCGAAACCCCCATGGGGTCCCCGTTAATAAATTACACATATATTTGCATATATTAATTATATAAACACAATAAATAATAACATGATTTTATGCTTCTAAAATTCATCAAAAAACATATTTTTAAGTTGTTAGTATAATATTTTTAAGATGTCATAACTTTTTTATTTTTAACATGTAAGATTATGCTATAAATAATTATTTGTTACTTAAAAATAGCTTATTTTAACCTAAATAATAACTTCTTTTAGCCCAAAAAAAGGCAGCCTGAAATCAATCGGGGGCAGGGGAACGGGGGCGGGGGCGGGGTAATAAAGGGGATTTGGGGGCGGGGGCGGGGGTGGGAAGGCTGAACATTTCGGGGGCGGGGACGAGGGAACAGGAAAATTCCGGGGGCGGGGGCGGGGGATGCACTCCCCGTCCCGTTTGCCCACGTTGACATCCCTAAACACGGCGTGTTGGCTGGGGATTTCCCGATTATTTGGATGATGGCGAAACACGGCGTGTTTGGTCAACATGGATTGTTGACATTGACTTTAACCAGAAGTTTGATCATGGTTGACCTCGGGATGTTTTGGGCCATGTTTGCGGCTTTTGGATCGTTGAATTAGGCCTTGGCTTTGGGGCCATGTTATAAAGAGGGCAAAAAAGGTTTTTATCCTTGTGTGGACACTTACTGTGAGTCAAATCCGATTATCGATGGATGATTAACTTGTGATTAATAGCTTGGGGATTCTTGTAGGCCAGCAACCAGAGATTCTTTTTGTGAGATTCGGCAATGAAAGGTAAGTTTCCTCAGTGGGTTTTGCAGGTCGAAGGCACCAATGCCGACCCATGTTTATGATATGTTAGTACGCTAGTTGTCTGCGTGACTTTTGAATGTGTTATGTAACGACCCAATTTTCACGACTAAAAACTTCTTTTAAAACATTACTAAAACCATATTTATAAAAACCGCTTCATAAGTCGTAACATAATTTCATAGTATTAATTCAAATCATAAACTTATTATCAGAGTAAAACATCCCAGGCTGACTAATCAATAGTATGTGCCATGCGATCACCCCGAGCTCTTCCCTCCGCTACCGGAAGTACCTGAAACCAAAACTGAAAACCGTAAGCACGAAGCTTAGTGAGTTCCCCAACCTACCACATACCCTGCATAAACACATACAACACATAATGGACCATGCCCGCTATTCCGGGCCTCGCTCGCTACAGCGACCCCGTGGCTCCAGGCCCCGCCCGGCTTCGAGCTCCGCTCGGATACAGATCTGTTTCACTTAGGCCTCGCCTGTCACTGGGTCTCACCTGCTAACATATAATAGCACGTAAACATATCACAACTCAGAAGCTAAACATATACTAATGGATCATGTCCTGAGGCCTCGCCTATCTTGGGCCTCGCCCTTGTCCTGCTACTGATGAGTCATGGAACCCCGTCCATGCTCCTATTGATAGTGAGATACGGGTCCTGCCCACACTCACTCTTTCCCTAACTTGGGCCTCTCCCCTGCTCTGCTGCTAATGAGATGTGGAACACCGTCCACACTCTACTATTGATGAGATACGGGACCTCGCCCACACCCACCTCCCTACCAGGCACATACAAGTATCACACAAACAACAAGTATAAACTATCATATAAACCATTCCTTGGGCACCCGCCCTCTATCATCGGACCTTGGTCCTGAATATTATACTAGCATACTGCACCTAGGGGTAACCCCCGGGTCTTCCTACTCATAACTACATGGGTTGGCATTGTGGCCGTAGACCCATTCACACAAAGGGAAACTCACCTGGTACTGCTGAACTTGCTGGTAATCCCTCTGGCCGTTTTCTGACAACTCTCTCTGAACTGTTGCTCCACTAGCTCCCTGAGCTACCAATATCAATATAACACTTATTCTAATTGTCCTCCGAAAGTCAACTAAGTCCACATTGTCCTACGAAAGTCAACTAAGTCCACTTTGGTCAAAGTCAAAGTCCTGGTCAAAGTCAACCTTCCAGGTCAACCCTACTCGCCGAGTCTGCCTACTGACTCGCCGAGTTCATACGCTCAGAATCCTTTCATTCGCGCTCGACTCGCCGAGTTATCCCCTGACTCGCCGAGTCTACCGATTTCCGAGTCTTGTCCTGACCAACTCACTGAGTCCCCACTCAACTCACTGATCCGAGTCTTAACTCGAAGGGTTTGGGGTTTCGCGACTTGACTCGCCGAGTCCAAGAACAGACTCGTCGAGTCCAAGAACATACTCGTCGAGTCCAAGGCAATCTTCAACAGACTCGTTGGGTTGTTCATCCAACTCGTCGAGTTCATCTCCATCTTCATACTACTCGCCGAGTCTACTCGAAAGACTCGCCGAGTCTATTCAGTCCTTCATATATTCAGAGGCTTTTGAGTCATGCATGGACTCCAAACTGTAGATCCACTCTTCTAAAACCTATTCCTCACGTAAAGTGGCAAACTTTACGTGTAGCTAAGGAGATCTAGGCTCAAAACACTATAAACTAGGGTTTAAGACAAAGAGGCTTTACAATAAACCCATAGACTAATGCTTTATGATTCACTAGGCCAAGATACGCTTAGATCTGAAGTAGCGACTTTAGATATGGGCTTCTAACTCAAAATTGTTCTTAAACTTGCCCTGAAATCCCCAAATCTCATGTTAAAGGTTGATCTACATGCAAAAGAGTGAAGGTAGCGACTCATTACCTTCAAATGCTTTGGCAAATCCCACAAAGTTTGGATCTACTGCCAATCCTTGAATCCCCAATGATTCCCTTCTTCCTTCAAATCACCCAAAATGGCAAGAAAGCTTGAATGTGCAACAATGGAGGCTTAGGGTTCCGTATTATGGATAAGAGAGGCTATAAGGAACCCTAAAGGAGAGAATGAGATGCTTAAATAGTGCATGAAGTCCTGAATTTTGGGTTTCCCTCTTCACACCAGACTCGTTGAGTCCTCTTTGCCGACTCACCGAGTCGGTTACTTAATCGATCCCCTGGATCCCGCTCTGACTCGTCGAGTTCCTCCCTGCACTCGACGAGTTGACCCTTTGACTTAGGGTTTTCTTTCCTTTCTTGGCCTGTCTGATTTTGAGTGTTACAACTCTCCCCCACTTAAACTAAACTTTGTCCTCGAAGTTCGCTATGGCCAACTGACCTATGATCTGCCTCCAATACTCTGTCTGGGAAACCTAACACCCGCTGACTACCTTCGCTGGCCTTCCGCCCGATCATTCTGACTAACATTAATCCTTGCGGATAATATTCTCAGGGTTAACCCTAACCCTGGCCATCCTGGAAACACAACTTACTCGACTGACAAACCTTCTGGAACTCCCCGAATACTTATGCTGGACACCCTAGGGGTTCACCCCTTTTTCCTTGTGCATTTTCTGGCCTTCCCAAGGCAACGTCTCATAACCAACTACTTCCTTTGTCACTGTGACGGCCCTATCCTTCACCAAATTCATTACTCCCACTACTTCCAATACGGGTCATTACCGCTAGTATCCACTGGACACTTCTCACTACTATAACTTAGTACTGAGCACCCCTCCCAACGAATGGTTCGGGTAATCCTTCGAGCAAAAGATTCATCCTTGCAACGGTTAGACTCAGACGAGAGTTGCGCAACAGGGTCTAACCCTTCCCTCTAAGATTATCCAACCTTATGTGATGTGCATAGCTCCCCTCGATCAACTAACTGCATTCCACCATAGTCTGCTTACCATCACTGTCACTAACTGAAAATTTCTGCTGTCCCTTATTCGCCTTCCGGATGAACCGATACCACCCTGGTCCCTAATGATCTACCAATAACTGGATTACCGGGCCCCACCGGTCTCTAGCCCCAACACAACTTCTAGTCGCTCCCAGCGACTTCCGAGGAAACTTAGGCTACCTAACACTGCCCCCTCTACTATGCCACTATGGCGCTACAAGTCCTGGGACCCTTGATCCCCTATCTTGACCCTAAGATCCTTATTAGGTCCCACCTATACTACTAGAACTCACGGGCCTCGCCCACGAGTCTCACCCGACTATACTACCGAGCAACCCTGATCTCAGGTCTCACTTATACTGCTACTCACATACGGGTCTCGCCCACGGGTCTCACCTGACCATACTATGAAGGCTAGATCCATACTATTCTCATCTACTACCCGTTCCTGATCCCCACCTTGATCACCTAGGAGATACGGGCCCTCACCCACACTCCGTTAACTAAGCTGCTAGGGAATGCTACGGGTTACCCGTAGTCTTACAACACCTTCCATACTCACTGATTGCTAGTGAATGTTACGGCTACCCCGTAGTCTTACAACACTTTCCACCTCTGGCTCGCTGACACAAAGTGCTACGACTCTCCTACCGCTCTACCATGCCCTACATACTTGATGGGTTTTGGCCATATGAACATTCCTATGTGCACATGCAAACCCTAATGCTTGGATCTAGGTTTCTCTAATTAAACATTCTTTGAATCCAAGACTTCTAATGACTAATTAGGTATAAGAACAATACAAAATCAGATCTAGAAGTTTACCTTTGAACTCTTGTTTGATCTTGTTGTCTTGGAGCTCTAGAGTCACAATTGTCACTCCTCTAATGGCTTACAAACACCAACTAGCAAGGAGGATGATTTGAGAGAGATGAGAGGGATTAGAAATCGGCCAGGGTTTCTTTGCTTTAGCAGAGGTGCCGATTTCCCTTGCCCTAGGGGTCTATTTATACTTGTAAGGCTCCTAGGGTTTCACCCTTAAACCCTAGTTGGATAATCTTTCCTTAAAGCAATCCAAATCCTTTCCAAAGATAAGCCTTGGACGAATTTGAGGCTATCCCAAGCCCTAGAATCGTCCAACCCTTATCCCTTAGGGATTTACAGCCCAAAGTGCAACTATCAAACAATTGACAGTTTATACCTTCTTATTTAATTAATCTCTTTAAGTCACCAAATTAATACTAATTAATCTATGACTTATATTAATCAAATAACAATATTATTATTCCTTATATTATTCTCATAATATATTAATAATATTTATTCTCTCATAATAAATCATCCTATCAAATTGCTATGGTGAAGGCAACCCAAAAGGACCATGCACAATCGGGTCAAATACTTGCCTAATATAGTTGCAGCCTTAGACACCATTCCAACAGTCTCCCACTTGGATAAGTCTAGTAACTATATGCACAAGTACAATTCGATTTGTAATCATAGCTCTCAAAGACGCTGTCAAACTCTGATCTAATCAATCTTGTCCTTTAGATAAGGGATCGTACAGTCCTCTGTTAGATATCATGCTGACAATTCTATGGAATAATTAGTCTAGCATTTTGGTTTCTCGATCTCTGATTTATTCGACATAGAACTTAATCGAACACATCAATTTAGTTCTGACCAGGCCCGACACATAAGTCAAATCAAATCATCGAGCGGCCGAGATATCGCTTTTACCTTCTTAGGATAAAAGTTACAGATAAACTTCGACTTATATGCATTTACTTATTCATTAATCAACTATACACAACAATGCGTTTTATAACATCAAGTTACTGATGCGTTTTCGCATTATCAATGTACAACCAATTAACAAATAACAAACCATATATCTAGGTTTTAAGACTATATGATATTATCGTCTTGCGATCACTCTTTTATATATCATATTCCATAAGGTGATTCCAGCAAGCGCGGGTTTGTTCCAATGCTCAAAACTAGTTCATAAGCACTCATGAACGTCACAACAATCGTTTGCTATGTCTAATACCATTTAGACAATCTACGCACCAATTCACGACAATCTTCATTCATATCTACTTCCAACATATGAATTATTGTGGACAATTTGAATAATTTGATTATTCTTAATAAACTCAATTATTCTAGAAGTAAAAACATGCAAAATGAAACAATAGTTAAACAATTAACATAAGACAGTAACATTACTCATAAATAAAACTCCTTTATTTAATCATCAAATGTTAATTACATTTATCTATTACACATTTCTAATACTATCTAATCTATGCTAATATCATCCTTCAGCCCAATGCTCCTAGCATGCTGCAAGTGCTTAACCCTACTCAGTCCCTTCGTAAGCGGATATGTTGGGTTATCTTCTGATGATATCCTCTTCACTACGAGTTGTCCTTCTTCTACACGATGTCTAATAAAGTGATACTTTCTGTCGATATGTCAAGATCTACCATGATCCCTTGGTTCCTTAGTCAAGGCAACCGCTCCTTCATTATCACAGAAAATATCCATGGGCTCCTTTATGGCAGATACAACTCCAAGATCTCCGATGAAGTTCTTCAACCATATCGCCTCCTTCGACGCTTCGCTCGCTGCAATGTACTCTGATTCGCACGTTGAATCAGCTACGGTTTCCTGCTTGGAACTTTTCCAAGTCACTGCTCCTCCATTCAGGGTAAAGACCCAGTCCGACTGTGAACGGTAGTTGTCCTTGTCGGTCTGAAAACTGGCGTCACTATACCCTCGCACCTTCAAGTCATCACTCCCTCCGAGAACTAAGAACCATTCCTTCGTCCTCCGAAGGTACTTAAGGATATTCTTAACCGCAATCCAATGGGCTCTGCCAGGGTTCCCTTGTGTCACAACTAGAAGTTTTGTGTCTTGTAATCACTACACTCAAGTAAAATGTAGAATCAAAAACTTAAGAGCATGCATGATGCTTACTCTATGACAACAAAATTTCAATCCAATACACCATACAAGTACTACAAATAGTCAACAAGCAATTGGAAACCCTAGAAGTTCTTGTTTAGGTCCATTTTGGACTAGGACTTCCTTATTGGACTCAATGGACCAATAAGCTTCCAATTTGACTATCATGGGATTAGAACCTTTAAATGGGCTCTAATTGGATCCACATTCATTTATTTCAACATTTTGGGCCATATTGGGCCTAGAATGAAATAAATTAAATATTATGAACCATAATTAACCTAAACTAGCCCAACAAAGTGTAAAAAAATCATATTATAATTTTTTGGGCCAAAAATCATCCAAACTAACTATAATATGGGCTTAGGGGCATTAAAGCCCAATGATCTCCTTTCCCTTCCAAATTCTTGGCCCAAAGCCCAAATCCAAGAAAAAAGGAGTTGACTTAAGCCTTGCCACCTCACTTATACCCCACATATCTCCATGCATGGACCAACATGCATCTAGGATTGTCAACTCAACTCTCTCTCTTCTCTTCTTCTTGATCTCGGCCGAAAGCACCCACACACACACACTTTCATCACTTTTCACATATCAAACACTCTCAAAAACACCTTCACCTCTCTTCACTAGATTTTCGAAGATTCAAGGGCATTTCAAGGAGATTTTTCACAAAAATCACCATCCAAGGTAAGGTTATACTTAAATCTATGATCTAGGTTCCTTGATCTATCAAACATCTCTTCTTAACTCATAAGAAATCATGATCTTGCATCCTAGAATCACCTCAAGGCCAAGATCTTCATCAAAGTGTGCTAGGGCCGAAAATCACCTCATTTTCTTCCATCTTTTCTCCAAAACCGAAACCACACCCAAAGGTGAGCTTTATACCCCCTATTTTTCGGTTTTATAAGTTTTTTTTTTTTTGGGGGGGGGGAATACAAGCAAATGTGTAGATCTATGAGTATATGTATGCTTTGTATGATTTTTATGCTTATTTACATGTTTATATGTGATTATGGTGTTGAAACTAGTCAAAAAGTCCTTAAAATCAAGATTTGCATTAGGATGTATGAAACAAGTGTTAAACATATTATTACACACAAATCATTTCTAGAGAAATAACCAAGTTGGTTAAATTGAACTCATTGGGCTAAAAATCCCATTTTTGGACTCAAAATGTTAAAAATATGAAGTTAAAGGGCCCAAAATGTCAAAATACAAATTCTGATGGATGAAATGAGTCAAAAAAGTTTCCATAAGGTATTTTTCTGGAAATATTCTCTTGGAAGGATTAAATGTGAAATTTTTAAGCATAATGGGCCAAAAATGAATTTTTCGGCCCAATAAAGCCCAATATGCGAGATTTTCAAATTAGAGGGGCTGAAACTGTGATTTTCTGTAAAACAGGGGACTACTAGTGCTCCAAGTCCATTTCAAGGGTTAAAAATGCTTTTCATATTTAAAAGGGACCAAAAATGCAAAAAATTTCTATTTTGGGCCAAAAGTGCAAAAACTGTGAAATTGAGGGTTCTAGCCGAGAAAAATTTCATTTGGTGGACTAAAACTGTTTTTCAAATAACTTTGGGCTGAAAAATAACTTTTCTACAAGTTTTGATACTAAAGTGTCAAGAAAAATAGTTTGAGGACTAAAATAGAAATTATTTTATATAAAGGGTTAAATGTGTAAATTATCCAAAAGAAAAGGGGCTGCAATAAAGAAACATCCTAATGTTTTAAAATACTAGCATCCCGACTATCGGCAAATTATAATACACCTTCAACACCAAAAATCGTTATCAAACGAATTGATTCGGTCTCGAATCAATAATGAATCCGAAATTACTAACACGACGAAACTTCAATACACACGCGGAAAATTCGGGAAGTCAATACACACGTGAGAATACACCAGACGTCGATACACCGTCTTTGGGCCCAAAAGTTTTAAATCATGTTTGTTGGGCCTAGCTAGCCCAATGGCATGATCTTTAGGCCCGAAGGAAACTCGCTTACATGTAGTTGGGTCTTACATGACCTAATTTCGTGTAAAAGGACTTTTACAGGCTTTGTGCTGTTGGACCCCAAGGGCCTTCTGGTGCTGCTAGTAAAGTCGAGAATTCACCAAATGCGAGTCGGGCTAAGGGCCCTTCGCATTCACGATAGCCTTGAACGACTTACGGAAAATATTGGGGCTTCGCACCCTCTTTTCCTCCTCGGTCGTGGGGCTACATGAAGTCTGGGTGTTTGGATTAAGTGAATAGTGCGAGCGACGCCTAAGGGATCGTTTGTATGGTTGTAAACTAGTCATTTTCATTAATGTGTGTTTATAACAATTCACAATCCATAATTAATCCAACGTCACCGGGACTCAACGAATACACCTATCGTACGAAATAACAAGATACAAATTATTTGATGCAAAGTATTAGGAAAACATCGGGTTTTCCTAGGGTTTTCAATTAATACACCTACGAGTTACATACCGAGTTTTACAAATCGCTCTTTTACATTTATAGAAACAAACAAGCATACTTACGGATCTTCACGCTTTTTGTACTAAGTTCTCTTCAGAAAATATCGGATTTTCTGGTGATTTTCAAAACAATACAAACCACTATATTTCAAACATTACTTATGAACTCACCAACATTTCATATGTTGACGTTTTTCAAAATACTTGTATTCTCAGGTAACAGGTAAACCGAAGGGAAAAATGTACTCAGTGATGTCTTGTTGTTTGTTTAACTAGTATTGAACAATCTACTTTTGAGAATGTAATGTTCTGAAACTATGTACTGAATGTAAACGCAACCAGTTGTAATATTCCAATGCTTGGTATTGTATGATGTTATGTTTCATGTATATTCATTGTGACGGTATTCAATTGAGTCACAATAGCCCTCGGACGTTTCCGCCGTCTGGTTCGGGGGTGTGACAGGTTGGTATCAGAGCTCTGTTTATAGTGAACTAGCATATCGAACCATACATTGATATGCAACTATAAACCAAAAGAGGGACTAACCTAACTCTGAACAAAACAAGTAAAATACAACAATAAAACACCTTTGCTTGCATTAGGAACAAGGAACATAACGCCGAACCAAACAAAATAATGCCAGTATCTCGGTTAATTCAAGACTGTTCTTAGTGGTACCAAGGAGTGGATGTAGCCTGATCAACTACATTCTCTCCAAAGTATAACTAACACACGTTCTGATGAGATCGTGATAGATAGGGAACCTAAAAACTATACCCCTTTATCACCAAAAAGAGAACGTCTGTTTAGTATATACCATAGTCATGGGAGTGACGATAGTTTATACTTTCCCCCAGTCGTCATGGAGGGAGATCAGCCGGGTATCCAGTTCCATCAAGTCCTAGTGGCTCACGGGATGCTTGAAGATGAACCAGAAGGGAATCCAGAGGAAGCACATGACGTCGGACCTGACGAATACATAGACACCGACTACGAATTTGGAGAGACCAACGACGACGTCGGGGAAGGTCAAGACGGGGACAAGGACCACATCCCGTCGTGTGAGAACGAGGTGCAACCAGACCACCCCGCTCCACCAGTGAACCCCCCAAGGGAGAACCGTTCCCCCGAAGCTGAGATCGTCGCACTGCGACAACAGTTATATGCTATGGAGGCTCGGGCAGTGCAAGCTGAGCATGAGAGGGATGAGGTTATTGGAGACATGACGGAGATGGCACAGTTACTGGCACAACATTTTGGCATATGACCCCGCCACTACGTAGGACGCAGATCGTCGCGGTTAGGGATAGACTTATCTTAGTAGGTCGTTAGGAACTATGCTATTCCACACTCCTTGAGATAATCGTGGAATTCAAGACTTAGGTACTCTCCTCCTCGATCGGATCGAAGCATCTTGATTTTCCTGTCAAATTGATTCTCCACTTCATTCTTGAACTCTTTGAACTTTTCAAAAGTTTCTGACTTTTGCTTGATTAAATAGATATACCCATATCTACTATAGTCATCGGTAAAAGTCACGTAGAAGCGGTTCCCATCCTTCGTGGTTGATCTAAACGGTCCACATACATCGGTATGTATTAGGTCCAATAGACCCCCGCCCCTTTCACACGTACTTGTGAAGGGTGACTTGGTCATCTTTCCAAGTAAACAAGATTCGCATGTGTCATCTTCCCTAAGGTCGAATGACTCCAACACTCCATCCTTTTGGAGTTGGGCTATGCGTTTCTTGTTGACATGTCCAAGACGACAATGCCACAAGGATGCTCTATCCATACTATTGGAAGAATCTATGTTCAAAACATTATTTCCTAAGTTATCAACAATCATAACAGTTTCATAAATTCCATTACACGGTATTGCTTCAAAATAAAAGACACCATTTAGATAAGCCAAAATAGAACCATTCTCATTATTAAAACAAAATCTAAAACCTTGTCTAAACAAACCATGAAATGAAATGATGTTTCTAGCCATTTATGGCGAATAGCAACAATTGTTCAAATCTAAACTTAAACCATTCCTAATCACTAAAGAATACACTCCAATCTTGGTCACAGGCGACGATCTTTTGTTCCCCATGATTAGATTTATTCTTCCAGCCTCCACATCCCTATTTCTTCTTAGTCCCTGCACATTAGAACAAATGTGGTAACCACAACCGGTATCAAGAACCCAAGAAATAGCATGAGATGAATCGTTAGATTTGATTGTGTATATACCTGCGAAAGACGGCTTGATCTCTCCTTCCTTGATGGCTTGCAGGTACTCTGGGCAGCTTCTCTTCCAATGTCCTATCTTGTGGCAGTGGTGGCACTCTGCCTCATTTGGGTTAGGGCAGGGTTTAGCAGGATCAACTTTGGTCCCACTAGAAGAGGCACCATCTCGGGCTTTAACCTTGCGATAGTTCTTAGACGAAGCCTTCCTCTTCTTTCCCTTTCCGTGTCCAATAGTCAAGACAGGAGCAGCGGGTGGATTGGGAGTTGGTGCAACAGACTTGTCCTTGAAGTTGCTCTCAGCGACCCTCAAGAGACCTTGGAGTTTGCTTAGGGTGACCTCCTCTTTGTTCATGTGGTAGGTCATCCTAAATTGATTGTAGCTTGGAGGCAAAGAGTGAAGCACCATGTCGATCGCCAAGTCTTCCCCAAAGTCAACATTCAACTTGCGAAGACGGTCGACATACCTTTGCATCTTTTGCAGGTGCATGGTAAGAGACTCTCCATGACCCATCTTAGCGGAAATCATGTTAGTGAAAATCTCATAACGCTCTTGTCTCGCGTTTTGGTGGTATCTCTCCAATAAGTCTTGATGCATCTCGTACGGGTACATGTCCTCATAGGACTTTTGGAATTCGGAGTTCATAGTGGCTATCATGATGCAATGTACCTTCATTGCATCTCACTCGTGAGTTTCAAAAGCGGTCATTTCAGCCGGAGTAGCGATTTTAGGGTTGATTTTCTTGAGCTTCTCATCGAGGACATACTCCTTATCCTCATAGCGAGCAATTGTGCGAATGTATCTTATCCATTCGCTAAAGTTCGTTCCATCGAAGGTGACCTTTTGACAAAGGCTCATCAATGTGAAAGAACTAGCAGCAGCGTTGTTCACGTTCGACATCTACAAATAGAAAGGACAAAGATAGATTAGAATATGAATCCCTAATTATCACCCAATAAGAAAAATTAGGGTTAGGATCCAACAACAATATTTACATTTTAGAAAAGGGATGCCGTAATCTAACATGCAAACAATTTGAAGGTAAGTGAATGACGATTCACTAATTCTCCACCATGAAAACCTAACAATAAGTTCTAAATGAATTTGAGAATTCCTAGGTTTAGATGAGATTCATTGAAACTTTTCAATGGCATGTTTAAATTTCGATATGCCCCTCTTGTTTGTGACTGGGATACCGAGGATCACAAAGCGGGTGTGAATTACCATGCAAATTCACATGGTGCCTTCATTGTAACGATCACCTATTCGATGTGCCGGTAAACCACATACGCTCCATCGAACTATGATAAACAATGAATCACCCTTTGCCACTTTTGCTTAGAACCAATTAGTGTGCCGGTAAACCATACACGCTCCACTAACTTCTTAGCAAGGGTGCAAAGTGTAATTTCATGGGATTGCATCAATTCACTTTTCCTAAAGTAACTAAGATTGGGAATTTTTAAAAACATGTAGTTACTTTGTATTTCATATTATACTTTTAATGAGAGGATGAGGTTGCCCTATCCTACCCGTTCGGCTAACGACCCTCCACCGATCAAGCAAGCGGTGGGTGTGAGTGTACACCCATTAAGCGCCATTTTATAGGTCGCAACCTTATATCCACCTTATAGATCGGCTTCGTGAATGAGGCCTACTAACGGTAAGACTAGCATGTTAGTTATACATATATATATATATATATATATATATATATATATATATATATATATATATTGATGGGTTTTAGGTAAAACAAATAAACTAGAAAACAATTCCTAAGTTCACATGCAACCTACTTTGGATCTATGTTTTATCTATTGAACATACAACTTTGAATTGCAAAACAAGAACCCTAGAGGAGAGAGGCTATAATCGAAATTTACAACCTAGGGTTTAGTAATTACATACCTTTCAATTGTTATAGTAAACAATTGATAATTCCCTTGATCTTGATCTTGATCTTCTTGGAAGCTTAGCACCACAAGTGTAATGCCTCTAATGGAATCACACCCAAACTAGCAAGAAGGAAAGTAGAGGAGAGAGGGGAGAGGGAGTATGCAAAATTTCGGCCCTTAGGGTTTCTTCAAAAAAAAGAGTGACCAAAACATGAACCAGGAGGCTCCTTATATAGCTGAGGGATCTAGGGTTTAGGGGAAACCCTAGTTATCCTTTGCTTAGGGCCTAAGAAAACCCAAGGGCCTTATCCAAGCCCCTATGGACGAAATTATCAGGGTTTCCCCTAAAGATTTTGTCCACCCTTATCCAAGGGGGTTCTAGAGCCTTCCACTCAACTATTAGATAATTGCAAACTAGTCCCTGCACCTTATAATCAATTCTTTTAACCCCAAAATTAATTCTAATTAATTTTTGGCTAACAATTAATCAAACAAAATGATTTCTCATTAATATATTAATCTTTTAACATATTAATAAATTCATTTATATTAATTTATTAATCTTATAATAAATTAATATCTCTCCTTTCATAATTTCCTTGTCTGGTTGCTAGGTTTGAGGGCAACCCAAAAGGACTGTGCTGCTATCAATTCAAGTACATACCAATTATAGTTATGGGCTTAGACACCTAATCCAACAGTCTCCCACTTGGATAAGTCTGTAACTATAATTGCTAGTATGCCTTCTAAATTTGACCAGCAAATTGTAGCTTCCAAAAAAAAAAAAAAATGCTGCCGAACTCTGACCCAGTCAGTTACGTGTCCTAAGATAAGTGATCATATAATCCTTCATTCTACTAGATATTCCTAGACAAAAGACATGGAATGCAATCAACCTCTTTGTCCAGAATCTATGTTTCCCGATTCCTGATTTGTGATTATGTAGGACTTCTAATTGAACACATCAATTTAGTCCTGGCTGGGCCCAGCACACAAGTCAACACCAAATCATCGAGGGGCCCACAGATATCGCTTTTCCCGTTAGGGCAAAAGGAACGAATAAACATTGACTCATATGCTTGTATCTTTTACTCATCAAACCATACATGATAATACGTTTTATAACACCAAGTTACTGATGCGTTTTTGTGTCACCAATGCATAGCCGACTTGCAAATCACAACTCATATATCTCTGTTTCAAGATTATAAGATATTATCGTCTCAGTATTACTCATGATGAATTCCATGAAGTAATACTCTGAGCGAGGGTTTATCCAATACTCAAATCTCAATTTCTGAGTACCCGTGAACGTTGCAGCAAATACATTGCCATGTCTATCCTTAGACAATCTACAATCCAGTTCATGACAGTCTTGATTCACTACTCACTTCCAAAAGTATGAGCGACTGTGGAGTTTGAATAATCTTATTATTCGGGAAGTAAAACATGCAAAAATGAAACACAATAATAAACAATTGACAAAAGGTAGAACCCAAACTTATAAATAATACTTTATTATTTAATCACCAAAAGTCAATTACATTTACTTTGTTACAAGTTTCAGAAAACTAATCTAACTACTAAAACTAATATCATCTTTCAGTCCTATGCTCCGAGCATGCTGAATATGCTTAGCCCTACTCAGACCCTTTGTGAGGGGATCTGCTGGGTTATCTTCAGATGACACCCTCTTCACTATAAGATGGCCTTCTTCTACTCTATGTCTGATGAAATGGTACTTTCTGTTGATATGTCTGGTTTTACCATGATCTCTCGGTTCCTTTGTCAAGGCAACCGCTCCTTCATTATCGCAGAACAGTTCCATAGGCTCCTGGATGGTTGGAACAACTCCGAGATCCTCGATGAAGTTCCTCAACCAAGCTGCTTCTTTCGACGCTTCACTTGCTGCTATGTACTCTGATTCACAAGTAGAACCAGCCACCGTGTCTTGCTTGGAACTCTTCCAAGTAACTGCTCCTCCATTTAATAAGAATACCCAGCCTGACTCAGAACGAAAGTTATCTCTATCCGTCTGAAAGTTGGCATCACTGTAACCATCTACTCTCAAAGTATCATTGCCACCAAGTACAAGGACCCAGTCCTTTGTTCTTCGCAAATACTTGAGTATATTCTTCATGGCTATCCAATGAGCTCTACCTGGGTTTCCCTGATAGCGACTGACCATGCTCAAAGCAAATGCCACGTCAGGGCGAGTACATGTCATAGCGTACATGATTGATCCGACAGCGGAAGCATAAGGTACACGACTCATGCCATCTATTTCCTCATCTGTACTCGGGCATTGAGTCTTACTCAATTTGGTATTGCTCTGGATAGGTAGCTCTCCCTTCTTGGAATTTTCCATACTAAACCTCTTTAGTACCTTATCCAAGTATGTGCTTTGACTAAGTCCAATTAGTCTCTTCTTTCTATCTCTCAATATTCTAATCCCAAGAATATAGGCGGCTTCTCCTAGGTCTTTCATGGCAAAACACTTTCCAAGCCAAGACTTAACTTCATTCAAGGTTGGAACGTCGTTACCAATGAGTAATATGTCATCGACATATAACACCAGAAAAGTTACTATACTCCCACTAGCCTTGATATACACACAAAACTCATCTTCACTTCTAGAGAAACCAAACTCTTTGACTTTCTCATGGAAGCAAAGATTCCAGCTGCGAGATGCTTGTTTCAATCCATAAATGGATTTCTCAAGATTGCATACTCTATTGGGAAACTTTGCATCAACAAAACCCTCTGGCTGACTCATGTAAACATCCTCAGTCAACTTCCCGTTAAGGAAGGCAGTCTTGACATCCATCTGCCAGATTTCATAGTCATGAAAGGCAGCTATGGCGAGCAATATCCTAATAGATTTAATCTTAGCCACCGGCGAAAAAGTCTAATCATAGTCAACCCCTGGGGTTTGAGTGAAACCTTTTGCAACCAGTCGAGCCTTGAACGTATGCACATTCCCATCCATGTCTGTCTTCTTCTTGAAGATCCATTTGCACCCAACTGTTTTCCGACCTGGTGCACTATCAACCAAATTCCAAACTTGGTTGTCATACATGGACTTAATCTCGCTGTCCATTGCCTCTTTCCACTTGGAAGACTCTGGGCCTGCCATTGCTTCCTTATAAGTGACTGGTTCATCTAAGTTTACCAGTGTTCTGTCACTTATGAATGTGTCACCATCTGAAGTAATATGAAAACCATACAACTCAGGTGGCACGCTCACCCTAGTGGATCTTCGAAAAGGTAATGATTTATCAACCGGTTCAACAGGAATTGTTTCCTCTGGTTGAGTGCTAGTGTCATATAAGGTTCCTTCATCGGTTGCCTCTTGAATCTCTTCAAGGTCAATGGTACTCCCACTGTCCTCTTTGAATATGAGCTCTCTTTCTAGAAAGACTCCTCTTCGAGCTACAAACACCACGTTTTCACTAGGTCTGTAGAACAAATATCCAAAAGACTGCTTTGGGTAACCAATGAAAACACATTTCTCACTTCTAGCTGCTAGCTTGTCGTGAGTCTCTCGTCTTACGAAAGCTTCACAACCCCAGACTTTAATATGTGCTAACGAGGGAACTTTCCCTGTCCACATTTCGTGAGGTGTTTTGGCAACCTTCTTTGTAGGGACAGGATTGAGGATGTGGGCGACTGTCTCTAAGGCATACCCCCAGAAGTGAATAGGAAGCGAGGCACGGCTCATCGTAGTACGAACCATGTCTAACAAGGTTCGATTACACCTCTCAGCTACACCATTTAACTGTGGTGTCCTAGGAGGAGTCAATTGTGAGACTATCCCACATTCTTTCAGATAGTCGTTGAACTCGGTACTAAGATACTCCCCGCCTCTATCGGATCTAAGTATCTTGATCTTTCTGCCCAATTGATTTTCGACTTCATGCTTAAACTCTTTGAACTTTTCAAAGGATTCTGACTTATGTTTGATCAAGTAGATGTAACCATATCTGCTATAATCGTCAGTGAAAGTCACATAGAATCGATTAGCATCCCTTGTGGTTGATCTGAAGGGCCCACACACATCTGTGTGTATGAGATCCAACAGACCTTCACCTCTTTCACAAGACCCTGTGAATGGTGATTTTGTCATCTTTCCCAAAAGACATGATTCACACATATCATCTGATTTTAGGTCAAATGATTCCAACACTCCATCCTTTTGGAGTTGGGCTATGCGTTTCTTGTTAATGTGTCCAAGACGACAATGCCATAAGCATGCCTTGTCTACACTATTAGACAAGTCAATATTAAGTACACTATTTCCTAAGCTATCAACACAAGTCACTGTTTCATACACACCATCACAAGGTAAAGCTTCAAACACAAAAACACCATTCTTATAAACAGAAATTGAACCATTCAAATCATTAAAAGAATATTTAAAACCTTGTCTGAACAATGCATGAAATGAAATAATATTTCTCGTCATCTCAGACGAATAGCAACAATTTATTAAATCTAATCTAACATCATTACTGAGAAAAAGTTGATAAACTCCGATCTTGGTAACTGGTGAAGACTTTATGTTCCCCATGATCAAGTTTATTCTCCCATGCTCTATTTCCACACTTTCCCTTAGCCCCTGCAAATCAGAATAGATATGAAATCCACATCCTGTATCAAGGACCCATGAACGAGAAGATAATGAGTTATTAGCAGAAATAGTGTAAATACCTGCTGAGGATGGCTTCACTTTGCCATCCTTGATATATTGCAGATATTGTGGGCAAGATCTCTTCCAATGCCCCTTTTGATTGCAGTAAAAGAAAATGGCCTCTTTTGGATCAGAAACATGGGGAGTGGAACCATTGGGCTTAGCCTTCGGGCCATTACTAGATGACACAGCTTGAGCCTTGCTCTTCTAGTTTTGCTTGGGAGGACCTTTCCTCTTCTTCCCATTTCCCTGTCCAATGGCCAAGACAGGGGCACTTGCAGGTGTGGAGGGTATACTTTTACCCTTCATCCCTGCCTCAGCTGTCTGCAACAAGTTGTGCAATTGGGCCAAAGTCTGCTCAGTGTTGTTCAAATGGTAAGTTAAGATAAACTGACCATAACAATCAGGCAACGAGTTCAAGACCATGTCAATGGCCAATTCCTCATCGAAGTGAATGTTGAGCTTGACCAAACGCTCTATGTAGCGTTGCATTCTTTGCACATGAGATACAACCGATTCCCCCTCTTTCATCTTGCAAGCCATGAGTGACTTGACTACCTCAAACTTTTCTTGACGAGCTCGCTTATGGTACTTTTCCATAAGGTCCTTGTTCATCTCAAAAGGCCAGTAGTCCTCATAGCACCTCTGCAATTCTGGGGACATGGTTGCAACCATGATGCATGCCACTTTGGTAGCATCATCATAGTGTTTCTTGTAGGCAACATACTCTTCGGGAGTGGCTTTTGACTCATCAAGTTCTTTGAGCTCCTTTTCAAGGACATACTCTTTGTCCTCGAATCTAAGCGCCATCTTGATGTTACGCATCCAATCGTTATAGTTGGAGCCATCCATAACGACTTTGGAGCAGATGTTTAGTAGAGAGAAGTTGTGGATGGAGGATGACGAAGCAAAAGTGTTTCCAGGAGTAGACATCTGAAAAGAAAGATAGTTTTAGCTAGATTCCAAGACACCTCAATATAATAACCCAAAGATATCATATCAAGGTTAGGACCCCACTATGACGATTTACAACTTAGAAATGGGACGCCGAGATCCAAGTTCAAATCTCATAAAGGTAGGTGAATGACGATTCACCAATTCCACCATTAGACAAAATAAACGAAGTGAAATTCCTAATTCTTTTGAGATACATTAAAACTATTTAATGGCATGTTTTAATCTCGGATTATGCTCTACTATTTGTGACTGGGATACCGAGGATCACAAACTAGATGGGAATAACCATGCAAATGTGCTTGGTAACCTTATTGTCTTTATCATTAACTATTGATGTGCCGGTAAACCACACACGCTCCATCAAAATGATAATTATAAGATACCCATTACTACTCTTTATTAGTGCCTTTTAGTGTGCCGGTTAACCACACACGCTCCACTAACGACCAATAAAGCATAATGTGCAATTTCATGGATTAGCATGCTTTTCACATTTTTCCTAAAGTAACTAGAGTTGGGATTTTGAAAAATAGTGTTCTAGTACTTTCTTTAATAGCATTATACTTTTAATGGGAAGTAGTTGTCCTATCAAATCCGTTCTGCTAACGACCCTCCACTTATCAAGGAAGCGGTGGATGAGAGTGGACACCCATTCAACTACCATTTTATAGACAGTTTCCTTATACCCCCTTATAGACTAGCTTCGTGAATGAGGCATACTAGCGATTTGACTGACCATATTCTTATACATATATAATATTTAACTTTTAATTATAATATATATATATATATATATATATATATATATATATATATAAGGTGTGTTTTAATAACATTTTAAAACTTCAAGGGTTTATATAAATTTTTTTTCGAAATTTAAACTATTAAATTTTAAATTTAAATAAACCAATTAATTAGATTTAATATTTATCTATTAATTAACTTTTAATTAATTTATTAAATCTTGTAAGGATTATCTAATTAAATTAAACAATTAATTTAATCATAATCCATATCCCTTCTAGATTTCGAAAATATGGGGATAGGATAATTTCCTTATTTTTCTCAATTATCCAATAAGGCAACTATTATCCAAAACAAAGAAACCCTAATCTTTATAGCATATTTCGAAATTTTCAAGGGAGGAGGCTAGGGTTTTCATAACCCTAACCCTAATTTCGATTAGGGTTCTTTGGAGGCTAGGGTTTTCAAAAACCCTTTGATCCACAACCCTAAAAATCGAAAAAATGGCCTTTAGGGTTTAATAGCTATAAACCCTAATTTGCAATTCAACAATTATAACAATTCAATTTAAAACAAACAATGGATCTGATACCACTGATGGGTTTTAGGTAAAACAAATAAACTAGAAAACAATTCCTAAGTTCACATGCAACCTACTTTGGATCTATGTTTTATCTATTGAACATACAACTTTGAATTGCAAAACAAGAACCCTAGAGGAGAGAGGCTATAATCGAAATTTACAACCTAGGGTTTAGTAATTACATACCTTTCAATTGTTATAGTAAACAATTGATAATTCCCTTGATCTTGATCTTGATCTTCTTGGAAGCTTAGCACCACAAGTGTAATGCCTCTAATGGAATCACACCCAAACTAGCAAGAAGGAAAGTAGAGGAGAGAGGGGAGAGGGAGTATGCAAAATTTCGGCCCTTAGGGTTTCTTCAAAAAAAAAAGAGTGACCAAAACATGAACCAGGAGGCTCCTTATATAGCTGAGGGATCTAGGGTTTAGGGGAAACCCTAGTTATCCTTTGCTTAGGGCCTAAGCAAACCCAAGGGCCTTATCCAATCCCCTATGGACGAAATTATTAGGGTTTCCCCTAAATATTTCGTCCACCCTTTTCCAAGGGGGTTCTAGAGCCTTCCACTCAACTATTAGATAATTGCAAACTAGTCCCTGCACCTTATAATCAATTCTTTTAACCCCAAAATTAATTCTAATTAATTTCTGGCTAACAATTAATTAAACAAAATGATTTCTCATTAATATATTAATCTTTTAACATATTAATAAATTCATTTATATTAATTTATTAATCTTATAATAAATTAATATCTCTCCTTTCATAATTTCCTTGTCTGGTTGCTAGGTTTGAGGGCAACCCAAAAGTACTGTGCTGCTATCAATTCAAGTACATACCAATTATAGTTATGGGCTTAGACACCTAATCCAACATATATATATATATATATATATATATATATATATATATATATATATATATATATATATATTAATCTTGTAATATTATATTAGTATAGGGTTGTATTTTAAACTTGTAAAATTCTAGGGTTTGAAATTTAAATTGTCTAAATTAAACTTTTAATCACAAAACATAAATTTCAAAACTTGAGGACAAGTTTTAAACATTTAAAACATGAAGGATCAAATAACAAATAATCTTAATTAAAAATAAACACCATAATTATCCATATTTGATTTATTTAAGATTTCTTGCATAATAATTTACCAATTTAATCAAAATAATTAATTAATTATCACATAAGGAAATTAAATATTTTATTAATTGATAAATCTCTTTAATTAGATCAAGATTATAGTCATATATATCAAAAAAATCGGATTAGGGTTGATCTACTATGATAAAGGCAAGTTTCCATAAGATTAATATCAAAAAATCCCGAATTTGGCCCTTCCTGACGCTCAGACTCGCCGAGTGCACCATGGGACTCGCCGAGTCAGGCCAACTCGCCGAGTCCACAATGGGACTCGCCGAGTCCATGACTCAGAAACACAAATTTCGAATTTTGCAGGCAAGATTCAAACAAACAAGCAACAATTTAATAGAAACCAATCTAGGCTCTGATACCACTGATGGGTTTTGGCCATATGAACATTCCTATGTGCACATGCAAACCCTAATGCTTGGATCTAGTTTCTCTAATTAAACATTCTTTGAATCCAAGACTTCTAATGACTAATTAGGTATAAGAACAATACAAAATCAGATCTAGAAGTTTACCTTTGAACTCTTGTTTGATCTTGTTGTCTTGGAGCTCTAGAGTCACAATTGTCACTCCTCTAATGGCTTACAAACACCAACTAGAAAGGAGGATGATTTGAGAGAGATGAGAGGGATTAGAAATCGGCCAGGGTTTCTTTGCTTTAGCAGAGGTGCCGATTTCCCTTGCCCTAGGGGTCTATTTATACTTGTAAGGCTCCTAGGGTTTCACCCTTAAACCCTAGTTGGATAATCTTTCCTTAAAGCAATCCAAATCCTTTCCAAAGATAAGCCTTGGACGAATTTGAGGCTATCCCAAGCCCTAGAATCGTCCAACCCTTATCCCTTAGGGATTTACAGCCCAAAGTGCAACTATCAAACAATTGACAGTTTATACCTTCTTATTTAATTAATCTCTTTAAGTCACCAAATTAATACTAATTAATCTATGACTTATATTAATCAAATAACAATATTATTATTCCTTATATTATTCTCATAATATATTAATAATATTTATTCTCTCATAATAAATCATCCTATCAAATTGCTATGGTGAAGGCAACCCAAAACGACCATGCACAATAGGGTCAAATACTTGCCTAATATAGTTGCAGCCTTAGACACCATTCCAACAATATTGTCTCTACCACTGACTACTAACACGAAAGCATCCCATGCTAACCATTCTCAAAATCCTCCTTCCAACTTTTCAAGTCCTGCAGGCAATCCTCCATCCTGAGATTCCAACCAGATACCAACCATCTTGATTATATGAACTAACTATTGGGAAGTCTCTCAAACTCCCAACCCTTAACTCATCAACCCATCCATCGCGATGCTACTTCTTTCCTTCTCAGAGGTCGTATACTCATCCAGGATCTACGTGCTGATACCATTGTACACTTGAAGGGTTTTCCCCCCACTTTGATCCCGCTTATACCTCACTGCTCAATGCTTGACAAGAATTCCCAATCTTCTCTGTTATACCACAATCAATCATCTGAAGAACCAAGCTTGCCATAGCTAGGGATCTAACCGATCCATCACTCAATAACACCTTTCCAAATCCAGCGGACTGAGTTCCACACAAGCATGCTATAGCTACTGCATCCTAAGTAACCTGCTTCCATAGGGCACTACCCCTAACTACCATTTTAATACCCAAGGTATGTAGATGTCATATGACTAAATCACAAGCAAGCCGCACAATTCTAAATTTACTCATACCAATAACGATGCAGAACCATAACAACATAATCATGCATAAAGAAAATAGAAAATGAAAGTTTCATACCTGCTACGTCCGGCGTTGCTCGCGCCTCCATGTAGTCATTTGAAAAGCCCTGCCTCATATCGCAGGCGCCTCTATTCGGCCCTGACGGCCATCTGTGATCCTCAAAGTTGCAGGGGCAGGTGTCATCACCCGTCCTGCTGAAAGCAAACTGGGACACTGGGCCTTCTTGTGGCCCCGCTGACTGTAGTGAAAACATATCAGATTTGATCCTTATGTGGTGGTAGCAGTACAATCCTTGCTAAGATGACCAGTCCGGCCGCACTTGAAGCAGCCCGAATCTCCACCGCTACCACTCCTACACGCACCCTCGTGCGTCCTGCCACACCTCCCGCATCGGCCGCGGCCCTGGTAATCCCTCGATCTCGAATTTGACCCCTTGGCCCTTTTTCCCGAACCTGTGGCTACCTGAACCTCATCCGACTTCCTCTTCCGGATCTGTTCCAAATCGATCTCCCTCTCTCGAGCCTGAGAAATCATATCTTCCAGCGTCTTACAGCTGGACCTGCTCACGAACTCCCTGATGTCAGCCCTCAACATCTCGTGATATCGGGCCTTCTTCATCTCCTCATCCGCGACATACTGCAGAACAAGAAGGGCCCTCTCCCTGAACTTGGCAGTGATCTCCGCCACAGTCTCAGTAGTCTGCGTCAAATCCTGAAACTCCCGTGCCAACTGTTGTACCTCAATAATCGGTGAAAACTCAGCCCTAAACCTGGCCGAGAAATCGCTCCATGTCATCGCTTCCAACATGGCATCATCACCAATGGCATGACCAACCTCCTCCCATCAATCCCTCGCTCTGTCCTTCAGAAGACAAAAGGCGAGTCTGACCTTATCTCCATCGGGACACCGGCTCGTACGAAATGCATTGGCGACATCGGCCAACCACCTGCTGCTAGCAATCGGGTCCCTAACCCCATGATAATCTGGCGCTCCGCAAGCTCTAAACTCTCGGAATGTCAAAGTACGAGCTCCCATCAAAGCCATCATCTCTGTACGGAAGGCTCCCAGCCTCTCATCCAAAATCTCCAGTATACCCTCCTTGACTGTGCTAAAGATCACAAGAGTCTGGTCTAGTATGCTGCGTGTAACCTCTGCTGATATAAACTCTCTCATACACTCCTCGAGCTGCTCGGTCCCTGAACCCGAGCCTGATCCCTCTCCGGTGCCTAATCCGCCTACTGGTCTCTCGCACAATGTCACCATGTTGACAAACATAATACATAACTATCAGAATAATCCTCACTGCTGAGGGATCTCACACACACATACTACAAGTTTCCTGGTTTTACTTCGACCCCTCTTGAATCGAGTACGGATCCTATGCTTTCAGTAGTACGGGCCCATACTACCTTCCACATATATCCGTACTTTCCTCAAGAGTTACCTCGGATCCACCAAGTCCCTTTCACTACTACTATTTCTCCCAGCACTATACTCATCCTAGGCTTACCCTAGGGAAATCTCCGACCCAAACCAGTCCTTAGTTGCTGAAGGTCTCCTTGTAATGCCAATTAGTCGTTACCTGAATACCATCACATGTAATGAGGCTCAGATAATCCTTCGAGTAAAATACTCGTCCCTACAACGGTTAGACTCAAACGAGAGCTGCGCAATAGGGCCAAACCCAGCACTCTGAGATTATTCAACCCTGATCACATGTGACGTGACGTATTCACCTAATGGCTAATTCCCATCACTCAGAATCCCACAATGCACAAAGCAAGCAACATTCAGAAAAGGGAAAATCTAACCATAACATACTCAAGCAATCATAACCTCATATCAAGAATCTGTACTAGCATGCAACATAAACTCATAACTCAGGCATAACCTAAACAGACTATCCTACTATTGTCTAATCAACACTATCATGCATTTCAAAGAACATATAACAGACACATAAGGCGTCCTCCCTAGATCCTTAGTCCTAATCTAGCATGTTGTTCTAATAGTCATAACATAAACTTGTATGGGTATTTTGGGGTACTTACTTGAGTTAGGTTGATTGCATGCACCACACCCTTTTCTCTTATCAAAGTTCTTTTCTTTCTGATTTCTTTTCGCTTTTCTAAAATTGTTTCATTTCTAAAAACTCTTTTTACAAAACTATCTTTTCATTTTGAGAACTTTTATACCAATCCCTTAGTTTGAGTTCAGACACACCTGAGAGTATGTCCGAATCCCTCAAACCAAGGCTCTAATACCAACTTGTAACGACCCAATTTTCACGACTAAAAATTTATTTTAAAACATTAGTAAAACCATATTTATAAAAACTGTTTCATAAGTCGTAACATAATTTCATAGTATTAATTCAAATCATAAACTCATTATCAGAGTAAAACATCCCAGGCTGACTAATCAATGGTGTGTGCCATGCGATCACCCCGAGCTCTTCCCTCCGCTACCGGAAGTACCTGAAACCAAAACTGAAAACCGTAAGCACGAAGCTTAGTGAGTTCCCCAACCTACCACATACCCTGCATAAACACATACAACACATACTGGGCCACACCCGCTATTCCGGGCCTCGCCCGCTACAACGGCCCGCCGCTCCAGGCCCCGCCCGGCTTCGAGCCCCGCTCGGATACATATATGTTTCACTTAGGCCTCGCCTGTCACTGGGCCTCGCCCGCTAACATATAATAGAAAGTAAACATATCACAACTCATAAGCTAAACATATACTAATGGATCTTGTCCTGAGGCCTCGCCTATCTTGGGCCTCGCCCTTGTCCTGCTACTAATGAGTCATGGAACCCCGTCCACGTTCCTACTGATAGTGAGATACGGTCCCAGCCCACACTCACTCTTTCCCTAACTTGGGCCTCGCCCCTGCTCTGCTGCTAATGAGATGTGGAACACCGTCCACACTCTGCTATTGGTGAGATACATGACCTCGCCCATACCAACCTCCCTACCAGGCACATACAAGTATCACACAGACAACAAGTATAAACTATCATATAAACCATTCCTTGGGCACCCGCCCGCTATCGTTGGACCTTGGTCCTGAATATTATACTAGCATACTGCGCCTAGGGCTAACCCCCGGGTCTTCATACTCATAATTACATGGGCCGGCATTGTGGCCGTAGACCCATTCACACAAATGGAAACTCACCTGGTACTGCTAAACTTGCTGGTAATCCCTATGGCCGCTGTCTGACAACTCTCTCTGATCTGCTGCTCCACTAGCTCCCCGAGCTACCAATATCAATATAACACTTAGTCTAACTGTCCTCCGAAAGTCAACTAAGTCCACTCTGGTCAAAGTCAAAGTCCTGGTCAAAGTCAACCTTCCAGGTCAACCCTACTCGCCGAGTTTGGCTACTGACTCGCCGAGTTCATACACTCATAATCCTTTCATTTGCGACTCGAATTGCTGAGTCAGCCCCTAACTCGCCGAGTCTACCGATTTTCCGAGTCCTGTCCTGACCAACTCACTTAGTCCCCACTCAACTCACTGATCCGAGTCTTAACTCGAAGGGTTTGGGGTTTCGCGACTTGACTCGCCAAGTCCAAGAACAGACTCGCCGAGTTCAAGGCAATCTTCAACAGACTCGCTGGGTTGTTCATCCAACTCGTCGAGTTCATCTCCATCTTCATACTACTCGTCGAGTCTATTCATTCCTTCATATATCGAGAGGCTTTTGAGTCATGCATGGACTCCAAACTGTAGATCCACTCTTCTAAAACCAATTCCTCACGTAAAGTGGCAAACTTTACGTGTAGCTAAGGAGATCTAGGCTCAAAATACTATAAACTAGGGTTTAAGACAAAGAGGCTTTACAATAAACCCATATACTGATGCTTTATGATTCACTAGGCCAAGATATGCTTAGATCTGAAGTAGCGACTTCATATCTAGGCTTCTAACTCGAAATGGTTCTTAAACTTGCCCTAAAAGCCCCAAATCTCATGTTAAAGGTTGATCTACATGCAAAAGAGTGAAGGTAGCGACTCATTACCTTCAAATGCTTTGAAAAACCCCACAAACTTTGGATCTACTGCCAATCCTTGAATCCCCAATGATTCCCTTCTACCTTCTTCCTTCAAATCACCCAATATGGCAAGAAAGCTTGAATGTGCAACAATGGAGGCTTAGGGTTTCGTATTCTGGATAAGAGAGGCTATAAGGAACCCTAAGGGAGAGAATGAGATGCTTAAATAGTGCACAAAGTTCCGGATTTAGGGTTTCCCTCTTCAGACTGGACTCGCTGAGTCCTCTTTGCCGACTTGCCGAGTTGGTTACTTAATCGATCCCCCGGATCCCGCTCCGACTCGTCGAGTTTCTCCCTGGACTCAACGAGTTGACCCTTTGACTTAGGGTTTTCTTTCCTTTCTTGGCCTTTCTGATTTTGAGTGTTACATGTTATGTGCTTATATGCTTACCGGGCGGGCCCGATGACGATTTTGTATGCTATGTATCTTTTTGATTATTGCATGTGTATGTGTTTACTTGATATATGTTATATGTATGTTGGGCGGAGCCCGATCTGTTTACCGAGTGGGGCTCGATGCCGGAAGGGGCCTGATGAAGGGCGGGACCCAGTATGTGTTATTATGTATGGTATGAGGTATATTGGGGAACTCATTGAGCTTTGTGCTTACAATTTTTAGTTTATGTTTTCAGGTACTTCGGTTTTCAAATGAAAAAGCTTGGGATTATTACAGAGCAGACACCACATGTTTCTGCATTTTGTGAATTACTCTGATTTGATGATGTTTTGTTGAATCTTGGTTACCGCGGTTTTATGAGAATATTATGTATTAATGATTTGTTAATCAAAACACGAAATTTTATGTTATTATTTTTGGGACGTTACACAGTCACTGACCACCTTCTGATAAACCTTCCCCGCCCTTTCACTATGATACTGATTGAGAAAATAAAAACACAAAAGACACAAACTCGATGAGAGGGAAAAAGGATACCTACAACTCACTGATGGTTTTGGGTAGGTGTCGAAGTGTATGTCATTGGTGGGTTAACGACGAACATAAAAAAGTGAGCAGGAGAAGGAAGAAGGAGTGGTGTGTTTGCCAGAGAATGAAGAATGAGCAGGATCGCCAATGAGGAATTGAAGAGGAAAGCCTACGACGACTAGGGTTTTGGGTGGTTGTCGGAGTGCAGATCCATCTCCAACCTACTTCGCCTCTAAGAACATAGGGTTTCACGAACACGATCATCGTCATCGATTAGGGTTTCAAACCGACTGAAGCTGTCGATTTCCTTTTTCATCTATACTCCGTCATCGATCTCCATCAACTAGGGTATTGAGATCGATGATTTCTAACATATGTTTTGATCGATTTCCGACAGATGTGTAGATCGATATTAGCCTCCATCGTCATCTGGATGATGTCAACATAGATGGAGAGGGTGATAGAATGTGGTAACATGCGGTATAATGTAGTGATTGTTGTTTGGTTTAACGACGTAGGTCTGCGAAGGATGTGAGAATGAGGGAGAAGGGAAGTGGTGTAGTATGATTTAAGAGTGATAGAAAAAGGGCGTCAGTGATGCTTGTGACTAAATATGGTGACGATATTGAAGGTAGTGGTGGTGGCTAATGGAGCTTGTGGTTGTCGGTATAAGGGGAGGGGTGAGGATATTTCTTTTATGTATTTATTTTTTTAATTTAAATTGATAAAGAAATAAAAGAAAATGAAAAAAGAAATTATTAAGGGTAAAATAGTCATGTAATGTCCATAGGGACTAAGCGTGCAAAAAAACAAACAAACCCAGGAACAGTCCAAATTAATTTTTAAAAATAAAGACTAAACACGTTTTTTTGACATATACTTGAGTGACAATTAATATAATTTACCCAAGCAGGAAATTAGGAACAAAGACAACTAAAAAGTACAAGGACAATTAAAAGCAATTATGAAACATTAGGGACTTATTTAGAACATTGTATTTCGACTCCACTCCCAGTCGTCCGCCATTTGAAGTTTTGAACCTTGCATCTCCCCACTCCTAAAACCCTAACCCTCTTACCCCTCCCGTAATCTTTGATACCCTAACCCTAAGATCTGCAAAAATCTGCAACAATGTCGATGTCTAAGGGTTCCAAGATGCTCCAGTTCATCAATTACCGTATGCGAATCACGATCCAAGACGGGCGCCAGCTAGTCGGCAAGTTCATGGCCTTCGACCGCCACATGAACCTTGTAATCGGAGACTGTGAAGAGTTCCGTAAGCTTCCTCCGGCGAAAGGTGCGAAGAAGAACGAAGAACGCGAGGACCGCCGCACTCTTGGCCTTGTTCTTCTGAGAGGAGAAGAGGTAATCTCTATGACCGTTGAAGGCCCTCCGCCGCCTGATGAAAATCGCGCTAAAGCCGTCGGAGCTGCAGCGTTGGCCGGCCCTGGTCTTGGTCGTGCTGCTGGCCGTGGAATCCCTACTGCTCCTTTGATTCAAGCTCAACCTGGTTTAGCTGGACCGGTTCGGGGGATTGGTGGGCCGGCTCCTGGTATGATGCAGCCGCAGATTTCTCGACCGCCTGTTCCGAATATGTCTGCTCCGCCTATGAATTACCCGCAGGCTCCGGTGATCCGACCTGGACAAATGCCATACCCTGGACAGGGTCCTCCTCCTCAGATGCCTCGTGGACCACCTCCACAGATGCCACCCCAGTTTGCTCAACGGCCGCCTGGTCAGTATCCACCTCCGCCAGGGCAATATGGACAAAGACCTATGGCTCCACCGCCTCAGATGATGAGGGGTCCGCCACCACCAGGGGGAGCGCCACGACCTGGTATGCCTGGTCCGCCTCCCCCTGCTCGACCTGGAATGCAGATGCCAGGTTTTGGACCTCCTCGTCCTGGGATGCCGCCTCCACCAAGCAACCAGCAACAACAACAGCAGTAGTAGCTGTAATCGGTACGTATGGTCCTGTATTTTTTCAAATGTCTTCTCTTTTCTCATGTTATCATATACATTGTGCACCCAATCCCAATTATCTCAACTCCCATTGAACAATAAGTTGTAAGCTACTCTCTATAATGCTGCAAGAATGTCGCTTATGGTGTTTCTGAAGCAGTGCTTCTGTCAACATAATAATTGAACATGTAGAACCTAATACCAAGTGTAGACATGACCTCATAACAGTAGATGTTGCTAGTGATTGGAGTTGTGGTTAATCTTTAAGCATATCATCTGCTCTTTCCTCTCCAGATTTGACTCAAGTTAACCCCATGGTTCACAGATTCATTCCTGAACCTCATGTTCAGTTCATTTGAATTCTTTTTTGGCTGCGGATATTAGTCAATTGATTGAATTTAAAAAACCAAGTAAATCTGGTGATGAAACAAACTATACCCCAATGATGTAGTGATGATTATATTCTATATTTTTATTTTAACTCCCCCCTAATCTCTTAGTTAATTACTTGTATTTCTATAAATGGATTTGCAGTCATCTGATTTTGTTTATGTGAAATAGTGTTTGCAGGGTGGTTTTCCTTTTTGGCAGGCATGTGATGTGAAGATGTTGGGAAGGAAGAGGTTTCATGCTTATAAACTGTAGCAACTTTGATAGCATTGGCCCTTGTGTTTGGTAATGGTTATATAGGTTTGTATGAGTAAAGAGGTTACATTCATTGCTTAGATTTTTATGACTTATGAGTACTTATGTTTATGTTCCCTTAAATGTCATTTTTCACAAGAGTTCATGTCCTTTAAATCTGTTAAAGAAGGTCAAAGTGGTCATCATAGATTATTTTTCGTGATTTATTAACCCCTGAACTTGTTGAAATGTATACATTATACCAGCATGACCGGTAATAGTAGATTTTGCCGGTTTCCGGCGTTGTGTCCGGCCAAACATGAGTTTTCCCGTCATCTTCTCCTGTCAAACTCGATTTTCTTGCGTTGTTTCCGGCAAGGACCAAAATTTTTCTGGTCACTCATGAAAACCATTGAAAACGAAGTTCAAACCCAAAAAAAATCCACAAAAAACATAGTTGTCTCATCAAGCGTGTGATATGTAGAAAAACATCCATAAAAAACAGAGTTAAATTTATTTTAAGAAATAAAACATGGATTTGCTGGAAAAAAAAGGATGGACAGGAACACGATTTCAAAATCGTTTTCTGATCTGGTTTGAATATTCATCTTGTTATGTGGATTTTTTTGGGAGGAAATCGAACTCGAAAAACCTGTGAGTTTTTGTGTGTTCATGTTCATCTTCATCAGCATATACTGAAAGATGAAGAACATCTTCATTTTCATCTGAAAACCCTTCATCTTTTGGTATATTCTTCATCCAGATTCGAGTTCCTTCAAACATTGATTTGGTTCTAGATTGGCGTTCCTTCAAACTTTGATTTGGTTCTAGATTCGTGGGCTAGGGTTTCTTCAAAAATAAAATTGTTCATCAGATGTATGTTTGAAATTGATTTCGCTTTCAGGTGTGTTTGCAATCAATCATCAGTATCATAATTATACTTCAAAATCGAAATCAATTCCAAATACCATGAAGATGAATATGAATGGGTCTAGAAACGAGATCTGAAATTTGCCATATGTGAACTGGAGACGAGTTCGATTCTTGTAAGGCTTTCTTCATCATAAACAAAATCGATTCCAAATGTTGAAGGGTTTAAATTCGAGGATTTGAAGGGTTTGAACTCAAAATATGCCATGGATGAACTTGATTTCTCATTTGTTTTAGTTGTGTTCCAAAACCATGTATGAACTTGAGTTTACATGTGTTTCATATGTATATGTTCCAAAAATCTACCATAAATGAACTCGAAATCTGTCATGGCCGGAAAACTCATGCTTGGCCGGAGAAGATGATCGGAGAAGAAATATTGTCGGAGGTGGAACTCAGCCCCCACAACAATTTTTACCTGCTATTATAAGTCATAATGGTATGTTTTAAACAAAAAAAAAAAAACAAATTTAAGGGCACTAAAATAAATTAAGTGACCAAATATATACAAATAATATCGTTTGTTCCCCTCTCAAGCATTATCCTTATAAAATTTGGGTGGTTTTCACCGATGAAAATGAGATATAGTCAAACCACAAAATGACCAAAATATAGTTGTTTTTCAATAATTTTCCCTTACATGACTACCTAAAATATCAATTTACAAAATAAAATAACTTACGCCTTGTTCCCCAGTTTTTTTTTGTATATTCATTAAAGGAAAGAGAGGGAAAATTTTGACCGAAAGAAAGGGAAGGAAAAGAAAATATTCATTATTTTCGTGTTTCCAAGTTCGAAGGAAATGAAAAAAAAATGAGAGGAAAATTTTAAGTTTTTGTGTTCCCAAGTTAGGAGGAAAAAGAAAATAAAACTTGAAAATTTCCTTCCCCTCACCTTCTTTCCAAATCCGCCCAATTTGGAAAGAAAATATGACTCCAAAATCCTTTCCCTCCCTTCACTTTCCTTCCATTAATGAAACTCGAGAACACGATTTTCCTTCGACACCTCTCACTTTCCCTTCATATCATCTCATTTCCCTCCTTAAGTAGAACTCGGGAACAAGGCGTTAATGTTGTAATTATTGTGATTATTGGCAATTTAGGTGTCTTGTATATGTGATGATACGAAACATAATTAGACAACCTTTCTAAAACCATTTTCATCCGTGAGTCACATTTGAACCTTTTGCACGTATAAGAGATGTTAAAAAGTCTAAATAATAACATGTTAATCATACATCACCTTAATCCCACAATAAAAAAAAAAGATTTTAATTTGATGATTTTGACATTCCAACAAGGTCCTCAAGTGTAAGATTCAAAGTATCTGAATTCCCTCTTCTAACCTCCTCTCCACGAGCAGCCAAAATGTCTTCAATGCTCCCTTTCTCCCCAAAAATCCCCAAATGGTCGGCAATCAGGTGGTAGTTATCACACCCACCACATCGAGCCACCACCACACCCTTCTCATATGATTCACGAGAAATTGTCTTCACAGATCTGGTTTCACAGACTTTACAGGTGAACATCATTGCAAGATCATGTCGTGGAGATATCTTCAACTCAGATTTAGCACTGAAGCTGACTTCAGTCTTCTCGATTTCAGACTTCTCCATGGATTTTGAACTTGAAGCTTCATGCTCTTCTTCTACTTCTACTGTGTTTTTGACAGTCGAATTGTTGGTTTCTGAAAATGATCTGAATTGTTTTTTGTAGAATTGGTCACCATGAAGGAATGAATTGAGAGAAGGAAGAAAATTCGTTGAGGGATCTGAAACAAAATTAACAGCAACTTCTACTGTGTTAGGATCGTTATCATATGATTTCTCAAATTCATAACTCAATAATATTCACAATCGAAAAGATTATAGTTGGGAATTTTGTTAGTAATAAACAAACCATCAGCATCACCAAAAATGAAATTCATAAACTCTCATTCTACTGTGTTGTTTTTGCAATTTCACAGTTTGAGAAGCAAAAAACAAATTATGATCTAACTGACTTTTCCTAGCCTCTAAATATTTTATATCCACTTCACTTCATTGCAATTTCATCTGCTACTACGCATCACGAACACACAATTGCAACAAAAGAATGTAACCAGTTCATCCCCGGTCACCAAACCAAAAAACTACAACGATTGAATAATCTTTTCTTCTATGATTTCTTCAATCTTCAACGCAAAAAATCGAATTCGTGAGAGGGAAAAGAAATTTTATATCCTAGGAATCGTTCAGTTTTATCGATGAAAACAGAATCGAGACAAGTGGTATAAACAGTGACATCTAGGGTTTCAATGAATGGAAAGAGAACAAACCGTTGCGGAGGGAGATAGGAGGTTGTCTGCTGCTTGTGGTTGTGCTTGTGAAGAGAGAAAGTAATCGCCTCTGCATCCTCCACGCCGCCATCACCAACTCAAAATTTTCTGAAGCAACCGACGTTATGACCAAATTAAGGAGAACATGAAGTCTAATCAACTCATGGGTTATTTGTCAAGACACCGTAGCTTGAGGACCACGTTGCAAATTTTGATTTTAATCCATATACCCTGAATTTGTGATTTAGAAAATTGTATTAATCTTACATTTAGTAAATTACATCTTTCGTCCCTAATGTACATGTTAGAAAACGTGTTTAGTCCTTATTTTTAAAAATTAATTCGGACCATCCTTATGTTTGTTTTTTCTTGCACGCTTAGTCCTTATTGACATGAAATGACTATCTTACCCTTACTATTTTATTTTTTCATTTTTTTTATTTATTTATCAGTTTTAAATTATAAAATAAATAAATAAACCAAGTATTTCAACCCCTTCGTACGCACTTCCATTCTCCCCTGTTCTTGCCTCCTTCACAGCAGACCTACATCACTAAGCCTAAAACACCATCGCCACCTTGATCTAAAATTCCGTCGGCAACTTTCGACAGTAGCGTACTGGTGAAGAATGAGACCGGCGACTTCTGAAAAAGCACCATCATCTCAGATCCGCTCAGCCACCTTCTCATATATTCTGCAACTACGCCGGCGACCACACACCTAGAAATCGGGTTTGTAAGAGAAAAAAGGTGCAAAATCGGAGGCTTTTTTTGATGCTCATCGAAGAAGACGGAGGGTTTATATATATGAGATGATGAGGTTAGGGTAAGAAATCAATTCAATCGAGGCTAATGTGATGTACCATCCACATATTTCCAAAGACGGGTGTTCAAGGGTTTTAGTTAGGGCACAAGAAGAAGAATAATGCAACCTGTTTTTCTCTACAAATTGCAACCACCACCACAACCTCCGGTTCGGATTCTGCGTGTTTATACCCACAACAAGGCTCAACACAGCTACAACCTTATTCTTATCACTCTAATCGATCACCAGATGCGTTTCTTTCTTCTTATGAAGTGAAAAAGACAATGAATTGGAGGTTAAGGGGTAAGAAATTGATGAACAACGAATTAGTCGAAGTACAGGTTTTCAACCCCCTCTTGCCATCTCCCTGGTATCGAATCATATTTGGAGATTCACTGAATCATATTTGCTTTCAATTTAAGGACTCTAAATCCTTCATTGATTTCAAATTAAACATTTCCATATCATGATTCTTCCTTCCAGATTTGCCCTGATTATTCTTTCTAGATTTATAGGTGGGTTTCTAAATAGAGGTCGTGGTGGTGTTAACAGTAAATGGATGGTTCGATGAATGAGGTGGTTGTTTGTGGTTATTTTCAGTGAAACATTTGAATTTTGAACGAAGGAGTGGGTGGGATGAAGTGAGGAGTGGCGGTGGTGCTCCATTTTCCGGTGAGGGGTGGCGGTGGTGATTCATTTTCCGGTGGTGGTGTAGATTACCGGTGGTGGTCAAATGTTATTCAACAAAATAGAAAAATAGTTGAAATAATTTTTAATAATTAGAAATATAAAAAATGTTCAAAATAAATGAAAAAGAAAAAGAAAAGGGTATTATAGTCTTTTTATGTATCACAATGGATGTAACGTGCAAATTTAAACTAACGAGGGATGAAGCGTGCAACTTTGAATGAAACAAGGGACGGTCCGAGTTAATTTTTGAAACTAGGGACTAAACACGCTTTCTGGCATGTGCACGAGAGACAATTGGTGTAATTTACCCTCTTATAAAACATAAATTCTTTTTATATATAATAATTTGTGTTTTAGAAATTTGTATTGATCTTATAAAACATAAATTATTATATACATAAAAAAATTGTCATATACAAATCACTTTTCATATTATTATTACTAAGTCTTAATAAAAATTCTATAACAAAATTTAAATAATTGTGTTGTTACAATTCAAAATTCCATTTTATAATAAAAACCTTTAAAATTTTTAAAGCAATAAACAATTTGCAATGGAAACACTCAAATACTAAAGGATTGAAACAACACAAATAAAATAAAACCAAATTAGAGGAAGCAAGTAATAAAAAAAGTTAGGAAAAAAACTTGAAAACTATTAAAAGTTTAGAAAGATAAAAAAAGAAACAAAAAATATAAATTAGTTAAAATTATGAAAACTATTAAAACTTCTACGCACTTATGGTTTCAAAAAACTAACTCACACAGTCTTTTTGGCCAATGTTGTTCGATTTTAGATGTTAGTCGATCCATGTGTCTCTCTATACAAGGGGCAATTTCATCATTCCACTTCTTTTAATGTCATTTTGGATGATTTAAACCTTTCTTCCTTCCTACACACTCTCATACGTTCTTAAGTTCGTCCACTAACAGCTTCTTCCCTTATTTTCTCCCCAAATTCCGACAAATTCTCAAATGCTCCTGAAGCTCATATTGTAAGGCTATAATAGGAATTCGGGGGCTGGCTTCGACTTGTTGGTTTATGGTATCTATAAGAATTTTGTAAGTACAAGCCTTCACGGATCTTGATGGAAAGCAAATGTTGTCTCCAAGCCTTCACATTTTGTCTATAACTGCTGGAGGTAAATTTTGATGAAACTCCCAAATACAACTCCTCAACATGGACTTCCTATATATCCTATTGCATCTCATAATCACCCATGTTGTTCGTCTCATTTCCTTCATCAACAACACTATAAACATTACTCATGTCCACATTAATATCTTCCTCAACTACTTGATCATAAAGAAGTACATCATTATCTTCACTTTCAATCTCGGTCTCATCATCAATATCATGCCCACTTTCATTACCAATGAAACATCCCAAAAATTTCGTTTTTTTAAACATTATTAGAACCATAATATCATTTCCAAAGTATAAAAATCATAACCTCATGTGTTTCAAAATGTCGTAATATCTATCATATATCAAATCTCATATCGAATATCATATCAAAATATCAGAGTAAAACTCCCAGGCTGAAGACTGTGGTGTGTGTCATGCGATCATCCCATGCTCTTTCCTTTGCTAGTGGAAGTACCTGAAACCAAAACTAAAATTGTAAGCACAAAGCTTAGTGAGCTCCCCCAAACTACCACACACCATACTCATATAACATGCAACTAAGAGATACGGGCCCCGCCCCACACTCATGGAGATACGGGCCCCGCCCACACCCCACAGACTCTGAGATACGGGCCCCGCCCACTCTCAGCTACTTCGAGAAACGGGCCCCACCCACACTCGACTACTATGAGATACGGGCCTCGTCCACACTCGGCTACTATGAGATACGGGTCCCGCCCACACTCAACTACTATGAGATATGGGCCCCGCCCACACTCAGCTACTAACAAACATACAAGTATCACATAGACAACACGTATAACTAATTCTATCTGTCAGACATATATCCTTAATCAAACTAAGCTGTGAGATACGGGCCCCACCCACACTCGGCTACTATGAGATACGGGCCCCGCCCACACTCATCTACTAACATATCAATCTACGGGCCGACCTTGGTGCCTTAGACCCATTCCTACTGAAGGGAAACTCACCTCGTACGACTGACTACATAAAACTCGAGTGAGGAATCCCTGTCTGCTGCTCCGACGACTCTCTGACTATCAATTCCATACAACACTTAATCAAAACCTGATAATCCTTCTTAGGGTAAAATGTCCATTTTACCCTCTGGTCAAAGTCAACATTCTGGTCAAAGTCATCACCCAGTTGACCTGACTCGCCGAGTTGGTTCACAAACTCGTCGAGTCCCTATTCTTTCATCTGTTCCCAACCTCGACTCTACTCGTCGAGTCTAGCAAGAACTCGACTAGTTCTCCTTCAAACATAACATCAGGACTATCTTCATCTGACTCGCCGAGTTATCCTTGAACTCGTCGAGTTCATCTTCATCATATGAGTGTGGCTAGTCTGTGACTCGCCGAGTGTGTTCATCCACTCGCTGAGTCCCATGGTTTCCAGGTCCATAATTACGTTTATTTTGTTGAGTCCTCCTTCTAGACTCATCCAAATCCCTTCCAGACTCAACTAGATCCCTTCGAATCAGAAAAGGTTGGGGAACCAAACCCCCGACTCGCCGAGTCCTATGAACGACTCGTCGAGTCAACTAATGTCCATGCCCAAAACTCGATTTTTGTTGTGCTAATCTCATCCAAAGGGTAGATCTGGGCTCCTAAGGTTGATATAACACGTAAATGTAACGTCCCGATCCTCAGGTATTTATTTATTAAGAATTTCTGGATAAAGCTCTACTCAACGAGTTGGTCGAACTACTCGTCGAGTAGCAACGGGATGAGAACGCGTGTTTAGTGACCTACTCGGCGAGTCCACTTTTGGGACTCGGCGAGTAAGAGCTGGCAGATGAAACCCTACATCCCGGGGTTTTCACCCCTATTTAAAGGAGCCTCAGCCTCCTTTGGGTTTCCTTACAGTCTTTGACAACCCTTATAAACCCTAATTCGTGTGTGTGTGCCTTGGTATGAGTTTGAAGCTTGGAAGAGAGGATTTTGGAGGAAGGGGCTAAGAGTGCAAAGGAAATCGAAGTAAGAAAGGAAGGGGAATCAGATTTTACCTCGGCTAGCATCTTTTTGAAGGTATCAAAGTGCCATTCTTACTTCCTTTTCTTTCCTCTTGTTGAGTTCTAGGGCTTTTTATGGATTTTCAAGTTGGGATGTTGAGCTATAGGCTAGATCCGAAGTTGTAACTTCAGATCTGGACCCTCCTTGGGTACTAGAGTCATAAAGTTGTTGTATTGGGTGTAGTTGAAGTCCCTCTTGGACTAGAAGCTCCATTAAGAACTTAAAATAGACATTTCGAGCCTTTATAACCATGCATGTACGTAAAGTTTGCAACTTTTACGTGGTAAGTATGCCTTAGAAGCTTGGATTTGTGATTTGGAGCCGCTACATGGCTCAAAACAAGTCTGTATGGTAAGAGGACTGTATGGACTCGGCGAGTCGCAAGGGTGACTCGGCGAGTCACACGAGGATGGTCATTGAACTCAGCGAGTTGGATGAACAACTCGGCGAGTCCGATGAAGATCACCATAAAACTCGACGAGTTGAAGAACAACTCGGCGAGTCGGATGGATTTTCCCTTGGATAGGCTTGCGTGTGTACCTGTCGGCCGTTGAGTTGCAAGGAGGAAACTCGACCGGTGGCCCTTAAGGATTAATCGAGATTCGAAGGAACTCGACGAGTCACTCCAATGACTCGGCGAGTTGGAATGTGCTCCATGGACTCGGCGAGTGGCTGAGTGCACTCGGCGAGTAGAGGTCAACATGGACTGCTAACCTTGACTGAGGACTCTGACCTTGATCAGGAATTTCTAAGAGGTTATGGGGTGTCTCATTAGGGTAAGAACTTATGAGTATATTGTGCTATGGTTATAGGTGGTGGAGTCGGTGTCAAGTGATCCGATAGTTGGAGTTTGCTTTCCAATCGACATCTGCGAGGTGAGTTATCCTCACTATATTGATAGGGTCTACGGCACCAAGGCCGACCCTTTATGATTTACATCCTGATTTAGGATGGTCGCTTGTTATTGACATGCTAGAATTCATCCTGGTTTAGGAGGGTGTTATGTTATTGCTTTGTTAGAATTTAACCTGTTTATGATGGTTGTTATACTAGAGATCGGTTAGATCGGTTGTTATGGTATGCTACATATGATTCTGATCTATTAGATCGGAATCAGGATAGATATATATGATTGTTATGTGTATAATCAGTATATGATAGTATGCGTACATAGTTAGTTGCTTGTCGGTTGGGTTGAGGTGGTCCTGCTTTGTGCTGAAGGCCAACACACCCTCTGAGCGGTCCGGGGAGACTATAGGCCCACGCGGCGGACCAGTCATGCCGAAGGCTCGGGATAGATTCAGATAGACTGTAGGCCCAGTAGGGCGGACCAGTCCGGCTGATGGCCCAGTATGTGTGTTGTTGATTGATCGTTATGGCTATGGTTTCTGCTAGTGTGGTATTGGTATTTTGGGGGTAGCTCACTAAGCCCTCGGGCTTATAGTTTTCAGTTTATTGTTTCAGGTACTTCAGGAGAGCGAGGGAAGGCGAAGGCGTGACCGTACCGCTCCTCATCCTCGTGATATATTTTTGGGACACTCTGATGATAAATGGATTGGAAATGTTTTGTAAAAACAATTACTATATGACTCTTTTGCTAGTATTAAAAGTTTAAATTTGGCGTAAATTTTATGGGTGTTACAGTAAAGCCATGAACTTTACGTCCATGCATGGGACTTTTAAGCTCAAAAGACCAAAAATAGGGTTTATTACATGCATGGGGTTCTCATGGTCATAAAGTTGGCACCTTTATGCCATGAGAACCCTCCAAGGTTCTAGATCTGAAGCATTTACCCTATATTACACTCTACAATCCGAAATGGCTTAGAAATACCCCTAAAGATGACAAGATTCAAGCCTCAAAGTAGATCTAACAATTTAGGAGTCAAGGCAGGACTTTTTACCTCAAATAACTGGAAGTGCAACCACAACTCAGGATTCACTGACTTGCTTCTTGATTCACTAAGCTTTCCCTTTCTTCTTTTAACTTCAAATCACAAGGAAAGGCATAAATTGCTCAAGAATGCTCACAATTGACTAGGGTTTCGAGGACAGATCTTGAAGGTGATGCAGGCTGGGGTGGAATCCCCGTAAGATGTTTAAATATGGTGCAAACCCTCCAATTTAGGGTTTCACTCAGACAGCTCCTACTCGCCGAGTAGGTCACTTAGTCCCCCGACCCGGAGTCGATCCTACTTGACGAGTTGGGCCTCCAACTCACCGAGTCCAAGGGTAAAATATGAAGTTTGGCTTGAATTTAAATGCGTACCTGAGACTGGATGTTACAACCACCATACTCACCATCAATATCATTCATGTATTCTTATATATTAGCAACTAAAATCAATGTTTGGGTTATGGTGTTTACCTTAATTTGGACTCCATCATTATTTTCTATATGAATAGAGTTAATGTTGCCCTGTGAGCTCTTTTGAATGACTGGTATCACTTGGGAACAACCAAGGTTCTAAATGCATGAGGTGTGGTGTGGCGGCAAGGCTATGCCTTAAGCTTTATGAACCATGACGTTTTTCAAGGCGTGATGTAAGGCGACGATTTTATATTAATATATAATTATTTTACCACATAAATATAAATTTATATCAAATATAACTAGTTTTTAGAAGTGTTATATCAATAACTACTAACAAAAAATTAACAAAAACACAATAGTTATATCCCCGATTAGAAAAGACATGACAAAGAGCAAAAAAACTCGTCTCAAACGAAAAAAACTCACGCCATAACACGTCATAATGCGCCATGTCACACATTTTATAAGGTTTTTCGTAACGGTGAAGTCACGCCTCACACCATGGCACGCCTTTTAGAACACTAAGAATAATCAAAAGGAACAATTCCTTGTGTGTAGTCATATTACCGCTCTTCTTGTGTATCATGCACATCCACGTCTAGTTTTTTGTTGCATGACCCACCATCATTTCTTTTACTTACTACTAATTAATTTAGGGGAAACACACTCATTTATTTCCTCAGTTAGAACCTTCGATGGGGGGGGGGGGGGGATGAAATACGTATGTACCTAGTTTGACAATGCTTAATGTACATGGAATTTTATTTGTTATGACCTACATATTTCCCTAACTACAACACATCACATCCCAAAGGTAACATGGTATAGTCTAGATCAATGTTTTAGAAATTAGCATTGACGGCCTTGAACTGATTATGACTAGGGTGCTTGATGGAAATTGGTTAAAATCGGTCAGATTCGGGTTTGGCGGTCCTCGATGGTCATAGACGGGAAATATTTAAAAAAAAATCCAAATTTTTTAATATTCAAATATTACACCAATATTTTAAATTTTTAGAATTTTAAGTTCTCAAAATTTAAAATATTATACTAAAATTTTCAAAATTTTAAATTTTCAAATACTTATTTTTTAGGATATATTATTTTTTTAAATAACTTTATTAATAATTTAGGATCTCCGATTAATCCCCGTCTGGTCCAATTAATCACTTAATGTCAGTCCACTACCGAGCTACCGTCGAACGATTTTCACAACTTTAGTCTAGATCAACTTTAGGATTTTGAAAAAGATGATAGAAGGTATCACCATCAACGTACCCTAATTTCTAGATCATTGCATCAAGTTCATGGAATGAACACACACATATATGACTACATAGTCCACATAATCTACTTTTTCATCCAACCATTGACGCCTTGGATACTTGGTGAAAACCCTCCGGGATGAACTTTTAGTGTATTCAGATTTAGATAAACTCTCTGTAAAATTAACAAGTTATGATTTTTAGAAAAAAAAATCGGTAAGCACAACTTAAACAAATGAGTGTAATTCAAGTGTGTGCTTACGATATACATTCTTTAGGTCTTCATTCACATTCTTTGCCCTAACGTACCAAAATGTCAACAAAAATTGTTTGATTCTAGCTCGTATTCAACGTATGAACAAAACCTCAGCTTTGAAACTCTTTTCTTGCAAGAGAGCAACTTGATGAAGAAATTTTGGGGGACGTATAATGAAGACAAAAAGACAAACCACCATAAATATGAATAGATATAAGAGAAAAGGTGAGGATATTTTTGAAACCACAGGAACCAAACGCATATGAGTTTCAATAGTCGTCATGAATCCGTATGTTTTCGTAAACCACAATGACCTATCACAATAAATTATAAGTCTACATTTGAAGACTAATATTTGTTTTTTGAGATTTAGCCGTTTAGCTAACTTAGCACAAATATATACTTTTCTCAATTACAAGGCAACAACAAAAATTTCATTTCAATTATTTACAAGAAAACTATTACTTCACAATATTCATCGGTTCTGATTTGATGCTGGGCCGCGGCCCAGGTCGCCCGTGCCTGGGCCTGCCTTGTATATGAAGCAAAACTGTTTGAACTTTGAAGTTAAGATCGAAATTCATCGACAGAGATGAAATAAAAGTAAAAGAGATGAAGATGAAATTTACAAAAACCCTAAAAAGTAAAAACACAGACATTAATTGAATCAATTTCAATTGTCGTCCAATAAAATAAAAAAACTCCCTCGACCTGAAGGTTTCACATTTCACAAAATACAAGATCTCCCGTCCCAAACATCCCCAATTCTTAAACCGATTTCCTCTCTCCCATCTTTTAACTCGCAAACTACTTCACTGCAATCACCAAAGCGCCCATCTCCAAAGGTATATGTTCATTCATCCAATCAGTCATCACTGTTTCGTCGTAAATTTAATATATGTCATGGTTCTTTTGGCTGGTTTGATTTCTTACAGTTAATGAATTTAGGTTTTAGCTTAACTAATAGTCTATTGCCCTTGAGTTGCATTCGGAACCTTGATTAAGTTTAAATGCTAGTCGAGTTATATATTTTAGCCATTTAGGGTTTCAGATTGAATTATTTTCCTCAAATCTCTTAATTATCGAGCTTCATCATAACATATTGGAATGGCTAAGTGTTGGTTGCATCTAAATATATGGTGTTAAGACTGAACAGAGTGAATAAGGGAATTCCTTACCTTCCTGAAAAGAATGGGAGACACACCAGCAAGTTTTTTAGGTTGAATGGGGGGATTTTTCAACTTCAAAATTTATGTAAATCCTGATTTTTTTTTTTGGTAACTTGATGATTACAGTTTACTTTCTGGCAAGTAGTTTTGTAGTGGCATTTAGTTAAACCTGCTAAGAAATCCACACTATAATATTTCACAAGGAGAGAGTAATTCATTTGCTTATGATATTGATACCCTTTTGGGTTATTTTAACATTTCAGGATGGTGTGCTCATAGTGTGTTTGTTTCTGCATATTGTTCCATAATCCACACTATAACATTGGAGTTAGAGCCTAGAGGTATATTTGATGGGTTCACCTGAACGTGTAAAAGGTTCTGTGAAAAGGGATATGGAAGATAGTTCAGGTTCTAGGAGTGATAGGGCCCGAGACCATGAAACAAATGAAGCAGATGAGAGGAGAAAACGAAGGTCAGGAAAGTCAAAACAATCAGTTAGTGGAGAGGAACCTGAAGGATTAGAAAATAGTGGAAGAAAAAGAAGCGGTGAGGAAAAAAGTGAAAGTCGTAAAAGGCCAGGTGGCAGCAGCAGCAAGACAGTTAGTGAGGAAGATGAATATGAGTCAAGATCTAAACAGATGAAAAAGAAACAAGAAGAGAGTGCTTTAGAGTCATTAAGCAACTGGTATCAAGATGGTGAAGGAGAAAGTAGACATGATGGTATTGGTGGAGAAAGAAGTGAGAGAAGAAAGTCAACTTCAAAGGGTAAAGATGAAAGATTGCATGATGGAGATCTTGAAAAGCTTCAAGAAAAAGATTTAAAGAATTCCCAGAAAAAGGAAATTAGCCGAGAAAAGGGTCAAAGAAAAAGATGGGATGATGCTAATGTGGACGAAAGTAGTGAGAGTAGAACCAGGGGTATAGATGGAAATAGTGATAAAGCTGTTAAACACCCTGAAAAGGGTAAGAGTAAGGAAGATATCGAAGAAGACAATCAGGAAAATCCATCAAGTCATGAAGATAAGGATAAAGTTGATGATGAAGATGGCAGGGGTAAAAAAGACATTGACCGTGGCACCAGGCGTCATCATGAAAGAGAAGAATATAAAGAGAAAGAGGAAAGATCAAAAGGGAGAGACGATAACTGGAAAAGAAGGCAAGAAAAAGACGGTGATGCCCCTTATGACTACACCCGGGATTGGGAGTCACCATCGCAAAGACGTGGTGGTGGTGGTGGGCGTGATCGGGTCGACCCGGAAAGGCATACGGGTCGTCCAGGTGGCGGCAGGAAAGATGGAAACAGAACAGATGCTGTGAAAACTTCATCAAATTATGGTATTTCAAAAGATAATTATGATGTCATTGAGATTGAAACTAAGCCTTTTAATCATACAAGAGAAGATTCTAATCCAATAAAAACAAACGATGACTTTGATCAATCTAATGAAGATGGTCAACAAGTCAACACAAATGTTTCTCAAGGTTCATTTAACAGAAACGTTTCTGTTAAAGTTAACAGAATGGGAAGAGGTGGAGGAGGAGGAGGTGGTGGAGGTGGGAGAGTTATTCGTCCTATAGGGAGAGATGGTCAACAAGTCAACTTACAAGTCCCGATGATGGGGTCACCTTTCGGGCCACTCGGAATGCCGCCACCTGGCGGTTTACAACCACTTACCCCCACCATGTCTCCGGGCCAGGGTCCCATGTCGCCAGCTGTCTTCCTCCCCCCCTTTTCACCTCCCGTCGTCTGGCCCGGAGTGGCACCTGGCGGGCCGGCGGGACCCAGATTCCCGCCAAATATCGCAACCCCGAATAATCCCATGTTTTTCAACCAACCAAGAGGAATCCCTCCAAACATACCGGGTACTAATTTCAACCCGCTAGGACCCATGGGTCGTGGACTACAAGATAAAGGGCCAGGTGGCGGTGGGTGGGTCCCGCCTAGAAACAATGGACCCTTAGGTAAAGCCCCATCTAGAGGTGAACAAAATGATTACTCACAAAATTTTGTGGACACGGGTATGCGACCCCAGAATTTTATCAGAGAATTGGAGCTCACTAGTGTTGTGGAAGATTACCCAAAGCTTCGTGAGCTTATACAAAAGAAGGATGAAATTGTGGCAAATTCCGCATCTGCCCCTATGTATTACAAGTGTGATTTACACGAGCAAGTTTTGTCCCCGGAGTTTTTCGGGACTAAATTTGATGTTATTCTTGTGGACCCACCTTGGGAGGAATACGTTCATCGAGCTCCTGGTGTTACTGATCATATGGAGTATTGGACTTTTGAGGAAATCATGAATCTCAAGATTGAGGTAAATTATTATTTTTTTTATTAATTGTAATATTATTAGTTTATTAATTGTTTAATTTGATTATTTTCCAGGCAATAGCTGACACACCATCTTTTGTGTTTCTCTGGGTTGGCGATGGAGTCGGCCTTGAACAGGGTCGGCAATGTCTAAAGAAGGTAATTTAATCATGTCAAAACAAAATTATTTTTTTTATCAAAAATTTCAGTAGTGTTAATCTGGATTAATCATTTAATTAAATCTTTAAATCAATTTCCCTTTGTATTGTAGTGGGGATTTCGTAGGTGTGAAGATATATGCTGGGTGAAAACGAACAAAACCACTGCAACACCTGGATTGCGCCATGATTCACATACTTTGTTTCAACGCTCAAAGGTTGGCAATTGGCAAACTAAATTACCTTTTTGTCCTCCAGTCCATAATATAAATATAAAAATAATTGATGGTGAAATTTGTTAAAAGGAGCATTGCTTGATGGGCATAAAAGGAACTGTACGTCGCAGCACAGACGGTCATATTATCCATGCCAACATTGATACAGATGTAATTATCGCGGAGGAGCCTCCATATGGTCAGTATATATTATGTATTAATAATAATAAAAAAGTTAAAACATAATTTACTGAAAAATGAAAATGCAGGTTCTACTGCAAAACCTGAAGATATGTACCGAATTATCGAGCATTTTTCACTTGGTCGCCGTAGGCTTGAGCTTTTTGGTGAAGACCATAATATTCGCTCTGGCTGGTTGACTGTTGGTAAAGATTTATCCTCTTCAAATTTCAATTCTGAGGTACTTTTTTTTTTTTCTTCCAATTTTGCCCTTTCTGTCTTTTTTTTAACTATTGAGTAAATTACAATAATGTTTTGCATTACTACTACTACTACTACTACTCCTTGTGGTTTTATTGATATGATTTTGTTGAAATCTTTCAGGGGTATGTTCGTAATTTTGCGGATAAGGATGGGAAGGTGTGGCAAGGAGGAGGAGGGAGAAACCCACCACCGGAGGCCGGTCATCTGGTGCTGACAACACCGGACATTGAAGCTCTCCGGCCAAAGTCTCCCATGAAAAACCAGCTTCAAATGCAACAACAGCAACAACAGTCTAATTCTATTTCCCTGACACCTGGCACTTCCGGCAAGAGGCCACCTGGAAACTCACCGGTCAACCATGGTGGACCGGGGATGATGAACCAGGAAGCGTCAGGGTCTAATATGTCCGGTCCGGTGGGTCCGTGGGGCCCACCTCCGATGGGTCCTGATGAGAGGTTTTTTGAGAATATGTATGGGTATAATGGTCCTTTTGGACCCATGGGTGGTGGTGGTGGTGGTGGTGCTGGTGGTGGAGAGTATATGGATTTTGAAACTCATAGAGCCATGAACAATATGTTGTAGCTACTTTAAACAATTCATAAATTGTTTTTTTTGATAAAATGTATGGGTATAATTGTCTTTTTTATTCAGAAAAGATCTTTGATTTTTTTGATGTCAAAGTCACATTAATTGACTAATTTTATAGGCATTAATATCATTATCAACAGAACTCATGAACTTCAACATAGAACATTTCTTCGAAGGGAAAATGACCATCTTGCCCTTGGATTCTTAACTTTGTATTATAAATTTGGTGCATGAACAATGTGGTTTGCAAAGGGGATGAATGTCTATTGTGCCCTTAGAATAATACTTGCGTGGTGGCAACTACTTCCCCAATTAGAACCCAAGACTGTTGCGTGCATTTTGTATACTTTAATTTCTATTAATAAAAAAAAATATATTTTTTTTCTTAAAGAAATTGTATCATATAAATAAATCTGGACTGTTTCTTATAAAAGCTGTGGGATAATAATCAAATATAATTTCGTTACGATGATATCATTGGTCGTCTTTAACTTTTTTGCTTTATTATTGTTATTTGTTGATTAACTACTAATCATTTATTTTCTTTGAACTAATCATAAGAATCTGGAAGCATTCTCTACCTATCTACTCCCGAAGACTAGATTATGGCTTGTCTATCATTCTATCTACATAAATGTTACTTTTTTCTTAATAAAACTATACTTTAAAACTTAAAACACGTCATTCTTGGAAAAAAAATCTACATCACTTTTTGTTCAAATAAAGGAATATCTTAAAATGCATGTTTGAATAACAATTAAGACGTAATGGAATTTGTTTACTAATAAGTTTTACACATCATGTGTTCTCTTAGCCTGTTACCAACACTTAAAATACGTTTTAATAGTATTTTAAGGGAGCATATCATACAAATGTTTGAGAAATAACTGAACACCTAAAAATATTATTAATAAAGACAATTATATAATAAATATGATTTACAATAATACATAGTACGTACACTTCAAATGAGCAAAATTCCAATTTACAAAACATTGATATAAAAAATCCCTAAAAACTAATCAAAGAATGTGTAATGGACGACGCATTCCGAGGCTTAATTTTGTTTGGTGTTGGGCCTCTTTATTTTACTTCCTAAAAAGTAATCTCTCTTGGAAAAACGAAAAAACTGAAACTAGAAGGGGGTGATTTTAACATACACTAAAGACAAGGGGCTTCTGTGTCATTTAAGAAAATGATAGACTCATCATCGAGGGGCCATGGAGACGCTGAAATCAGTGGGAAGCTGTCCCATCTTCTCCGTCCAACTCTGTGACTCCAAATAAAGCTTCGAAATCCGACCGGCAACCCAACTAATGTCGGGTCTCTTTTCTGGATCATCCTCCACACACTCCAGTCCCAATCGTGCCATCTTCTCCGCCACCTCCTCCGGATACGAGTCATTCAGCCTCTTATCCATCCACCGTCTCACTCTGCCGCTTTCCACCGCCTCTCTCGTCGTCTCGATCAACGAAACTCTAACGTAATTTCCCTTTTCTTGTCTGTACTTCAACGGTTCTTCGCCTGACAATATCTCCAGAAGTACAACTCCGAAAGCGTACAAGTCGGACTTATGCGTCGGAACTCCGGTAGACTGAAATTCAGGCGACATGTAGCCTCGTGTGCCCTCGAATTTCACGAATCTTGAATTTGGCTTACTTGAATCTCGTTCCAAGCTGCTATCTGTTTCGCCGCAGAGCTCTGCCGTTCCAAAATGGCATATTTTCGCGTTTAGTGACGATGATTGGGTTACAATTATGCTTGAGCTTTTGATGTGATTGTGGATAAATTTCTTCTCCAATCCTGTAGAGTTGTGAATGTAATCGAGGCCATGAGCGAGATCAGCTGCAATCTGAATTCGCGACATCCAATCGGAAAGTATGGTGAAGTTAGGGTTCTTAGGGTTTTTAAGGCAATCGGCAAGGCTAGCACCTTTAACATAATCGTAAACCAAGTATATGTAGCTTCCGGACATCGAAGCACCTCGAAGCTTAATCAGACTCGAGTGATGGCTCTTGCAAATCACGAGAAGTCGATCCCGAAGCTCAGCCGCGTCAATCGGACGCCGAAACTTCCGTTGAAAGACAATCACGTCGTCGCCGCGAATCACACACCGCCAGGCAGTGGAAGAAGACGATGAAAAAAGCTTGTTGGATAGAAATTTGTTTGTGGCGGAGAAAATCTCTTTGAAATCGTAGAGATGTGGATTTTCCGGTAATGACTCTCGGAGGCTCGAGAGTGAACTGCCGCTTGAAACAGATGATTTCCATGAGTCCTTGTTGTAACTGCTGCTATCGTTCGAACTAGACGCCGCCACCGACGATGATCCGCGAGTAGACTGATTTGATTTAGAAGTCCTCCTTGATGATGATACATGAGATGTCGAGCCTGTACTTCTCGTGGTTGATGGAATTGCCTCTGCTGTCATCTTCTTCGATCCACAATTCCAGAAAATCCACATAATTTGAAAGAAATCATACCAAACCCAGAGTCGTGAAAAATGGAGGTGCAAACTGAGACGCCGTGGGGAGGTATCGCCGGTGAAACATAGCAGAAAGCGACGAAGGATCAGTTTCTTGTGGAAGAAGGATTTTATATTAAATGAAAGTAAGATTCTGAGAAGGATGTCGATGGGTTTGAAATTTGAATGAAGTTTTGTACCCGACTAGTGTAGTCACTATCCAACAACCTTCGAGGAACGTAGGAAACAAGGGGGCAAATAAAAAAGCGCCTTAAATAGTTAAATTCATTTCCATGTTCATTATTGAATAAGTAGTAGAGTTTCATTATTGAATATTTTACAATTTTTATATAATTAAAAAATAGAGTCCGGTTGTTGCCATTCACAGTATGTATATTCCCTTGACCCGTTGACCGAGGAGCTTCGAGTCTTCGACAACCTACATAACGATTGTCAAAGTAGTGAAAGTACTAAACTGGCAAAGAACAATACTTATCCAAATTGGAGAAAATATGCATTTGTTTGAAAGACTAATCCGATGACATGTAACACATTCAAAATTTATCTACACGAAGGCATTGAAAAAAAAAAACAAACAAACAAGAAATACATGAGGAAGACTGACTACTTGTAATTTGTAAACTTACAAAAAAATATTAAATTTTAGATATTGATTTAACCCGAATCTGGTTATAAAATTGAATCGGTTTGCCCCAAAATTGTCTTGTTAATGTTAAAAAACCCGATCTTATTCGGTTTGTTGTTCATTACTTGGACCAGGACCACAAGGATCTTACCGCCATCACTTAAAATACATATTGTATATGGTCTTATTTCGATGTCTATATCATGATTCATGTGAAGCTGTTCATTGTCATTTTCTTATTTAAAAGTGATTGTTATGAATTATGGTTTTCTATGATTCAAAGAGTTGAATATGTCAAAGTGTTTTTGTTAGAAACACAATGCATAATTGAATATTATGCACAAATAGATTATGCTCAAATTTTCTTTTGTTTTGTTAATAGCGGCACGCTTTGTCGCTTTATAAATGGTGTATGACTATGTTTTGATATGAAAGTGTCCTATTTTCCGTTTGTGGAAATATTAAATATTTTCCTATTTTGCGTTCGTGGAAATAGTAAATATTTTCTTATTTTAGGTTGAGTAGATGAATTTTATTTTTAAAAGAAATTGAAATAAATTTATTTATCCATTAGATCCAAACGAATCTTTAAATATTATTAAAAGAGAAACTTTATGACATATTTTAAATAATTTGGACCTTTGATTGTATTTCAATCTTATTTTTTCAACTCTTAGACCAATTGCTGACATCACCTTCCTCATATGGAATATATTTAATTTCAATAAATGTTTTCCAATCGTTAAACAATAACTTACATTTTTACTTATATTTGTTGAAATTAAATGTATTTAATTTCAATAAAAGTTTTCTATATTTTAAATCTTGAATTTCTGGTTATGAAAATTTTAATATGGTAAATTTTAAAAATATATTACTAACAAAATCATTTCAATCAGGACATTAGTATCAACCATTAATATAAATCCGTTTATATTAGTAAATCATTAATAGAAAATCTATTTTTATTAAAAAATCATTAATACAAAAAAAAATCATATTCAAATTATCACATACATACACGATTCGTTCTTGAATCCGCGACTCACACTTATTTTCAATCGTTTCTTTTATTCAAACATTCTCCCACAACATCATTCTTATTGCTTAGAACTTCCATCATCATTCTCTGCTTCAAACATTTGCTCTTGTGCACCAGAAGGTACCTTCTTTCGTTTTTTATATTTTTTTCGATTATTTTTTTGTTCCTATATCAAATATATGTATTCATATAATTCGATTTTCTTTGTCTCAAATTACATGAAATCAGTCAACTACTTTTCTGAAACTTTTTAAATGAACAGGAAAATATATTACGTACCTTTAACAAAACAGAAATTAACTATCTTGGGAACTGACATTAATTACGAAAACCTGACTATTTTTTTTATCTTTATATAGTAACAATAAAATTTATAAATTTACACAACAAATATTGTAACACCCAAAGTTAAGAAGGCCAAGAAAGGAAAGAAAACCCTAAGCTTAAGGGATGACTCGACAAGTCCAAGGAGGAACTCGGCGAGTCCGAGCGGGATCTGGGTCGAGGAGTAAGTGACCGACTCGGCGAGTCGGCCAAGGAGACTTGGCGAGTCTGGTCTGTACGAGGAAAACCCTAAATTTGGGACTTGGAGCCTATTTAAGCGCCTCATTCTCTTCCCTAGGGTTCCTTTACAACCTCTTTCACCCAGAACACCAAACCCTAGCCGCCATATCCATTGTTGAGCCAATTATTGCCTTGAAGAGTGCATTAAAGCTTGGAGAAGGAAGAAGGGTCTTGGAGGTGCAAGAAGGGGCTATAGATCTGGGATTGGGAAGATATTGTTGATCATTTGGAGGTAATAAACTAGTTCTTGGACTCCTTTGCACTTAGATTTATGTGTGAGTTTTGGGGCTTTTTAGCCATGATTAGTATCCATTCGAGTTAGAAGCTAGATCTGAAGTTGCTACTTCGGATCTAAGCATATTTTGGTCTTGTGAAGCATAAAGTATCTGCCCTTGAGTTGATTATGGAGCCTCTTTGCCTTAAACCCTAGTTTATGGTGTATTTAGCCTAGATCCCCTTCTCTACACGTAAAGTTTGCAACTTTACGTGAGGAATAGGCTTGGGAAGGGTAGATCTACAGTTTGGAGTCAATGCATGACTCAAAAGTCCTCTGCATGTATGAAGATCTGAATGGACTCGGCGAGTAGCATGAAGATTAGGAAGAACTCAACGAGTGGGATGAACAACTCGTCGAGTCGGATGAAGTTGGGCAGGAACTCGGTGAGTTTGAAGAACAACTCGGCGAGTCTGTTGAAGGTTGTCTTGGACTCGGCGAGTCAGGTCGCGAAACCCCAAACCCTTCGAGTTGAGACTCGAATCAGTAAGACTCGGTGAGTTGGACAGGTCAGGACTCGGAAATCGGTAGACTCGGCGAGTCATGGACTGACTCGGCGAGTCGAGTCGCGAATGGAAGGACTCTGAACTTATGAACTCGGCGAGTCAGTAGGTTGACTCGGCGAGTAGGGTTGACATGAGAGGTTGACTTTGACCAGGACTTTGACCTTGACCAGAGTTGACTTGGTTGTCTTTCGGGGGTCAGTTAGACTAAGTGTTGCATTGATATTGGTAGCTCGGGGAGCTAGTGGAGCAGGAGTTCAGAGAGTTACCGGACAACAGCTAGTGGGATCATCAGCGAGTTCAGCCAGTGCAAGTGAGTTTCCCTTTGTGTGAATGGGTCTACGGCCACAATGCCGGCCCATGTAGTTATGAGTAGAAGACCCGGGGGTTAGCCCTAGGCACAATATGCTAGTATGATATTCAGGACGAGGTCCAATGATAGCGGGCGGGTGCCCAAGGAAATGGTTTATGTGATAGTTTATACTTGTTGTCTGTGTGATACTTGTATGTTCCTGGTAGGGAGGTGAGTGTGGGCGAGGTCCCGTAACTCACCAATAGCAGAGTGTGGATGGTGTTCCATATCTCATTAGCAGCAGATCAGGGCGAGACCCAAGTTAGGGAAGGAGTGAAGGTGGGCTGGGCCCGTACCTCACTATCAGCAGGAGTATGGACGGGGTTCCATGACTCATCAGTAGCAGGATAAGGGCGAGGCCCAGTGACAGGCGAGGCCTTAAGTCAAGATCCGTTAGTATGTGTTTAGCTTATGTGATGTGATATGTTTATGTGCTATTATATGTTAGCGGGCGAGGCCCTGTGACAGGCGAGGCCTAAGTGAAACAGATCTGTATCTGAGTGGGGCTCGAAGCCAGACGGGGCTTGGAGCGGCGGGGCCGTTGTAGCGGGCGAGGCCCAGGATAGCGGGCGTGGCCCAATATGTGTAGTATGTGGTTATGCATGGTATGTGGTAGGGTGGGGAACTCACTAAGCTTCGTGCTTACGGTTTTCAGTTTTGGTTTTAGGTACTTCCGGTAGCGGAGGGAAGAGCTCGGGGTGATCGCATGGCACACACACCATAGATTAGACAGCCTGGGAATGGTTACTCTGATAACGAACATGTGTTTTGGAAATTAATACTCTGATTATGTTTTGGATTGATGACTTTGCTTTAAGTAATGTTTATTTAAAAGAAATTTTTAGTCTTGAATTTTGGGACGTTACAAATATACATATTCGAATTTTGTAATATTATTATACCTTACAAAATACAACTCTCTACAAATTTTCGCCAGTAATTTCATCCATAATTTCACCAAATTAAAATTTTTATTTTCTTTATATAATTTTTTTTAATGATCCTGATTTTTTTTCTCCAAAAATATATCAAACATTTACGTCTTAGATAATGCTGCTCGATTATAATTATTACTTTCCAAAAGTATATCCGTTTAATGATGAATTTGATTTAATGAAGGAAATACATGTTAATAAAAACGAGATATATATTCCATAATTACTACACGGGTTTATTAAAAGAAACTAGGTATGAGACTCGTATATTATACGAGTTTTTTAAAAATAAAATTTTAATATCAATATATAAATATGAAATATTTTATAATGTAATACTTTACATAACATAATGTAATCTTCTGAAAATTTATAAAAGAAACTAAATCGTTTGAAGTATTTATGAGAATTTATTACCAAATTAATAGGATGATTTTATTTCCTTATAGAACCCATTACAATTTTATGGAATTTTATTTTAAGAAAATGGAAATCCCTAAAAAATGACAAGTGGAAAATAAAATTTCTAAAATTCTCACAAAATGACAAGTGTCAAAATGAAGAAGAAGATGACACGTGACAAAAAAAACCTTCATTTATTAAAGACTAGGTGTGAGACCCATGTATTACATGGGTTTAATTAAAAAAATTAATATGAAATTTTAATAATTTGAATAGTTTGAATTTATAAGAAAAATAAGAAAAATTTTGAATTATTAAAATTAATGAGACTTTAATGTATTGAATACATTACATATATAAATCATTTCTAATAAATACTTTACATATATATTACCTTACATATTGAATGTGGAATTTTAATTTAATAAAATGAAAAATATAATAAAATGACAAGTGGAAAATAGGAATTTTAAAAATTCTAAAAAATACCATGTGTCCAAATGAATGAGAAGATGACATGTGGCAAAAAAACCTTCATTTATTATAGTAGATGATTAATATCAAGGTGTAAACATTAAACATTTTTAAAGTGAAATTTCAGAAAACATACAAACGATGATGTTGTACAATGAAATATAAAATTTAATAGACTGAGAAAAAAACTATTAAGATAGTCAATATTGAAAATAACATAGTTAAGAAAAATTATAAAGTAAGATAAAAATTATAAGATATTAGGAAATTTGTAAAAAGTACAATTAGTAAAAGCGTTACAGTTATTAGAAAAAAATAAGACAGTTAAGATTAGTAAAAATACAATATATAAACTAAATTGTCACAATAGTAATGAAATGTCATTATTTGATATTTCATATAATTGAAAGATATATCAAATTACATTGATGATATACTAAAATTATTCAAAGTTGCACCAAAACTAATGCAAAGTTCTTGCGAACACTTAATAAATAAGAACAAACATAAAAACTAGCACTTATATTCGTAATCAATTTAAAATAAACCAATCATGATATAGAAAAAGAATCTCCATTGATGATATACTAAAATTAAATTCATATAACATTTAGCATTCTACAAATTATATTATATAACTTTATTTGAATAGACGAAATAGTTGTCAATATTTAATGCAGTGGAAAAAACGGTATATTGGTTGTCAATATATGTTTAAATTAGGCAACCTTATTATGGAAGGAACGTCTAATTAAAATGCTTATAATTATATAACAATATCATAACTATATGAGATGAGGAAGGTCGTTCAACTAATAAAACAAAAAAACGTTGTCTACAAAGAGGTCTTTCGATGATTATAGATAATTATCGTTTTCAATGTATTTTCTACACATTTCAATAATACCAATAACCATATTTTTTTTTATAATCATTATGCAATATCTGTTGACAATTATATGTTTTTTATGTGTTTCCCGCGTTTAATGCAGACTATAATCTAGTTATTTCTAAAAGAAATTGAAGTAAATTGGCACCGTTCCCTTGGCTTGGTATGTCGAGATTTTATACCCCTGACAATTTTTTGCATCGATCTCTCCTCCTTTATTTTTTTGACCGTGTTTTTTTTTTCTTAAAATTCAAATATTCATTATTTTTTCTTTAAAAACAAATACAAACTACAAATATTTTTTTACCACTTTCAATTCTATTTTCTACCAAACAACCAAAAAGCACCAAAATGTATTCTTCAAACTCTCAATATCACCATAAAACATCTATGTAGAAAAAACCAAAACCCTTCACCATTCTACTAATATCATATGGATCGACCAATTTATACCACCAATATTACATTATAGTGCTATGGGACCGTATTATTAGTCGTATCCAACCCAATTCCAATTTAAACCCAAGTCCCAACTTTAATTCCAATCTCACCCCAAATTCAACCTATTTGATGGTGTTCAACAACCTAATTCCAGTCTCAGTTTCAACCTGAACCTAACCCTAACACGAGAGATAAAAAGGAAAGCCTCTAATATACCTTGGTCCCAGATAGAAGAGAAGGTGTTAGCCTCGACATGGTTCGATGTATCATAGGATTTGAAGATTTACAACAACTAAATGTTTCCTTAAGAAAATAAATCGAGCAAACTATAAAAAAAAAAGATCATGTCTATACGAAATGGAGAAATCTGAACAAGGTTGTGAAGGAATTTAATTTTAACAACTTGAAACATGATTGGAATATTGTCAAATAGTGCAAAATATAGTGTGAGATACAAACATATGAATCATATATAGGTGGTTCTAACAGAACAAAAACATATGATTCATCCCACACTACATCGTCACCTCATGTTAGGTTCGATTTGGACCTCAACGATAATGACCCAATTGAGTATTTGCCCCAATATGAAGACACAAAACCAAATGAAAGGGAAAATGTATCTCATAAAAATCGAAAGATCTACAACATATGAGGTGGTATATCACAATCCTAAATAAAAGTCAGAAAAATTACTTGCTATTTGCAAAAGAACAATAAATTAAGAAGAAAAAGTTGGTGGTATGAAACTTTTACTACAAAATTCGAGTCACTAATTTGCCTTATTATATATGTATATACAAAAAGCAACTTACAGTGCCTCGTTTGTGTTTGTAATTCACAATGTACAACTATTTTAATGCATGAACTTCAAGTTTAATCTTCAATTTTCAATTTTTTATAATCCGCCTCATGTAACATTTCTATTTTGTAAAATGATATATTCCATCATTTTACTTTTTAAAATATCACTTTCACCCCCTAAACATTCAACTTCGCAAAATATCACTTTCATCTATATATTTTTTGAACTTTCGTGTTTATTCATCATCCCCGTATTATATATATATATATATATATATATATATATATATATATATATATATATATATATATATATATATATATATATATATATATAGAAAGGATCAAATGAGAACACCAAAAAGATTGAGAACGCGAGAACACTTCTGGACCAATCATTTTATAAGGGTATATTGGTAATTGCATATTTAATTTAAATTATAACAAATCTTAATCTCCTAAATTTTAGCAATATTAATTACAATTACTTAAATTAATAGATTAACCGATTTTTATTCTATTTTTTTTATTAATATATGACAAAAATAATAATTATTTTTTTTTTGTTAAAAAAGTCATTTTTTTTAAATTTATCATTCATCAGATATTATATGTTTAAAGATTGAAAAAATATTTTTTCTTTTGTATTCATAAATGAACGAAAACATATACTAAATTATTTTTTGTAAGAATTTTATTTGATTTAATGTTATCTGTGAAGGATTATATATAACAATAAAAGATGGAATGAGAAAAGCACCATAAAAAAAAGCCTAAAAATAAAAATTCAATTCAGTCGTAATCATAAACGTATAAAGTACATTTACAAATATAGAAAACCAATACATCTGAAATCATTAATGAATAAAGGAAAATGTATAGATAAAAAAATCTACTTTAGTTGTAATCACAAATGTTTGAAAAAGATAAAAAAAATATAGTTTGCTGCGATTCTTCTTGTTGCTACCAGCACACACAAAAACAAAGAAGGGCACATGTGATCATTGTTATTCTTGGGTTCACACCTGAAAAATCAAATTCAAGGATAATTAAAAAAATCAGATAATAACCTTGTGTATACATTTTCACATTCACAAATGAATATATGTTTGTCTTTTGATGGCAGAGAAAGGAAAAAACTTTTTTAGTTTTTACCATAAACCTTATAATGAATAAAGATTTATTCATGTATGATGATAACTATAATAATGTATGATGATAACTATAATCATGTATTAATAACTAAAATCATGTATGATGATAACTATAATCATGTATGATGATAACTATAATCATGTATTAATACTGATGAATAACTTGAATATAGCTGAAAATCATAAATAATTAACACTGATGAAATAAAATATATTAGTTTTTATCTCCATTTCATAATCATTAGTGAATTTTAACATATTCATAATTAAGTAGGATTGAAAAAAAATATAAACTCTACCTTTTTAATATCTTGATTTGGATCATTTTCATTTGAATCTTTAACACTAACATGATTCAAAAGCTTGTAACGATTAAGGAGCATGGAGTTGAATCTAATGAGCTATTATAACCTCTTGGTTCAATCAAATTGGGACGATGAACTTTCCTTGAAATAAATGAGCGACATTATCAAAAACTACAAAACAAAAATCATGATCAATTTATAAACTAATCACACTTATTCAAACATAGTCATTGAAGCATTTGGTCGAACAAGTGTTGTGCCAAAAATAATGCACATATATTCCTTTGATTCACCGACCTCTTCTTCTTCTTTTTCAATGATTCAATGATTCAATTCTCTCCCTGAAATCTATAACATGCATCAAATAAAAAGTTTCAAGATATCCTTCAATAAGCTTTCATTAATCCGCTCAACATTCAAGGAAACCTTTACATCGGAATCCCTCCAGGCATGAATTCAACCCATTTCCCCAATTCTCTCTAAACCCAAGTTTATATCGTTTCTTATAATGATGGGAATTAATCATGTGTGGAATCGCGACTTGCAACACTAACCCTAGATACAAGCGATCTGAATAGAATTGCATAAATCGATAACCCTTCTTCGATCGCAAGTGGGCCTTTCAAACCTTGATTGGTCGCTTGCAACATCAACCGCACAAAGAGGCTGAAGGAATCAAGGTATGAGAAAATTTAAGATGAAGTCAGGGTACTACAAGTGAATAATACCTCATTCAAATCTCCATATCGAATTCGATCCTCCTTTCATGAACCGCTAATATTTTAAATCCCTCCTGCTCCCACTGTTCTCTTCGTCCCCCTTTGTATTTCTTGATGCTTCTTCGTTCTTCTTCAATGCGGTCATCTTCAACATCTTCGCCATCATCTTCTCTTCCCTTCCTCTTCTGTTTCATCGAATTCATGGATGCAGGTCAAGAATCTCCAATGAATATCAATGAACTAAAATCGAGTTGTAGGAGAACAATTGGAGATCGAGTTGTAGGGGGCCAATTTGGCGTTGAAGCCTTGGAGGGTTTTGGTGATGGCGAGGTCTGATGGTGGCGTAGGGATGAGGCGGTGATATGTAGAAGATGTCGATTTAATGCTCTATGAGATTAGGTCAAGAAATAGAGAGGCATAGAGTAATTATAGGAGTTTACAAAATTAGGGTAATGCTTATTTACCTTAATAGTCTTTATAAATTTCTTTAACTTAAAAATGAAAATTTAAATGTATTAATAATTAGAAAAATAACAATTAATTATAGCCACACATCTTAAAAATTAGATGGTCCAGATCTGTTCTCGCATTCTCAACCTTTTAGGTGTTCTCAGTTGATCCTACTCCTATATATATATATATATATATATATATATATATGTGTGTGTGTGTGTGTGTGTGTGTGTGTGAATTTAATATATTAAGTCGTGAATAAAACTTACATTATTTCAAAAGCAAACAAAAAAATTATAAAATAATCACAACTTAATGTCAATTCATTCACAACTTAATACATATATGTAAATAAAGTCATCCATTAATAACTTAAATACTACATTCACATTCTAATAAAACCATTTATTTCACTCGTTTTGAATTTAATGCAAAACTATTATTAAAACTAATGTGTTCTTACATACTTATACAATACAAATAATATATTCAGAAGAAAATTAACAAAAAAAAATTATACATAAATTATTCATATTTTAAATTATGAATTTAATATATTAAGCCGTGAATAAAAATTACATTATTTCAAAAGCAAACAAAAAAATTATAAAATAATCACTGCTTAATGTCAACTAGTTCACAACTTAATAAAACCAATTCATAATTTAATACACAAAATTCACAGCTTAATATAGTCAATTCATAATCTAAAAAGAAAATTCACAGTTTAAAACACAAAAATCACAGTTTAGTACACAAAATTCAAAGTTTAATACACAAAAAGTATACATCCACAACCATCTTTTCCACTTAACACTCTTTATATAGTCAATTCAAAGTTTATACACAAAATTCATAGCTTAATACAAGTAACTTTATAGTTTTATATACATAATTCACAGTTTAATCTAGTCAATTTACAAATCAAACAGAAAATTCACAACTTAATGCAGTCAATTCGTAGTTTAAAAAGAAAATTCAAAGCTTAATGCAATCAATTCACAGTTTAAAACACAAAAATCACAGTTTAGTACAATAAATTCAGATTTTAATACACAAAAAGTAGTATTCACATCCATATTATCAACTTAAAACACTTATTACAATTAATACACAATTTAATATATAAAATTCACAAACTAGTATAATAAATTCAAAGTTTAATTCAAAAAAAATTATACATTCACAACTTAATAGTTGTTAAAACTAAGATTAACAAAATTATACGACAAATGAGAGATTAAAACATCAAATTCACACTTAAACAGAAAAAAACAAACAAAAAAAACTACGTCATAGATATATACAACAGATGCAACTAGAAAAACAAGTAGATTTAAATTAAAATTTCTTATTGAATAAATTTTAATTGAAAATAAAGTAAAAAAACAAGTATTGATGTATTGGGAAGAGGGTTCTCTTCTTTTTCTTTACATTTTACTTCTTTTTCTTTACACTTTACGACCTTATCAAGAAAAAATTGAATTGATATTCTATATTTCATTTTTCTAGAGTGAGTTTTTTTGTACAGACTCTGCACAGATTAAGAAACAAAGTGGTTTCAGAGATGTGAAAAGATGTCTCGAATGCTTTTTTTTTACTTGATTTTCATTTTTTACAGATCTTGTCTTATATTTTGCTAAAGTATGAATTCATAGCCTTATAAGAAAAGTAAACAAATAAATAAGAGATTTAAACATTAAATTCACAACTTAATAGAAGAGAAAACAATCAAAGCAAAAGTCAACATACCTGATGCATATATGGCGGTGTTTTACTGGAGATCAGAGAGAGAGAGAGAGATGGAGACGAGTTGCCAGTGTTTCACTAGAGCGCAAGGCAGCAGCGACGGTGGCGGTTAGCGGCGCTCTATGATCTGGTTTGGAAATATCATCAGAGCTCGTAAATCTGGAGGTGTAAATCAAAGATCTAAAGTCGAAAATTATTATTTTTCGCCGAATATCATAGATCTGGACCATACCACTTCAGATCTAAGAGCCTCGTTGATGGAGTTGCATGTATAGGGTTCCGCCTAAGGTTTTGGAGCGGGAGGTAATGGAAGGAACAATGTCCAGGTGCTTCATTGAAAAAAGTGATGTCGCTGGAGAAGGCAACGGAGGAGAGAAGTGGTGACGGTGGGCCAACAATGGTTAGTTTCAGTTGCCCGGAGGCATCAGTCATCGTTTTTAGTGGTGGTGATTTCTAGATCTAGATCTGATTCGTGGTGGCGGTTTCGAGATAATGATCTGATGTAGATCCGGTGAGTTTTCTTGTAGATCTGATGAAATATGATGTAAATCAAGTCAGATCTGATGCAGATCTGGTGGTTCATCAGAGATCGGAGATGACGGGAGTAAAAGTGAACAGAGGAGACAGTAACTGAAGTGAACAGAGGAGGTGGTGTTGGTGGTGGAAAGTCGCTGGAGTAACGTTGTTTTCTAGTGGTAGGGGCGACGGTGGTTGGTGTCACCGGAGGAAGAAAGAAAGGAAATATGAAAAGTGTTTTTCAAGTATGGTGAAATGAAACATCTGATCAAACAATGTACCTTTTCTTTTTTACAACTTATCTAAAAAAAATCAAAACCAATACGAAAATACATTAGTGATAACCTAAATATAAGTGGTTCTTAGGTTTTTAATCTTTTTTGGTTCTCATTTGAACCTTTACCTATATATATATATATATATATATATATATATATATATATATATATATATATATATATATATATATATATATATATAGGTTCAAATGTTTTCACTATCTATTGTGTGCCCGTATGATTGATTCTGGACCAATCATTTTAGTTATTTTAAGAAAGTAATTAATGCATATTAAATGCTGAAGATGTAATTAATACCTATTATATCTTCAACATGTAATATGCATTAATTACTTGCTTAAAATAACTAAAATGATTGGTCCAGAATCAGTCATACGGGCACACAATAGATAGTGAAAACATTTGAACCTAACCCTATATATATATATATATATATATATATATATATATATATATATATATATATATATATATATATATATATGTTTTAAAGACCATTGCTAAGTTCGTAAAGATAATTCGAGTATTTTATAAAATGAAGTTAGAATGTTACAAATGGATGCCTTGTTAAAGTATAATGTTTTGTTAAGCAACTAAAATTGAATGTTATAAGATGGGAAAATATGAAAATATTATGTATTTTGGATTTATTTACAAAATCAAATTTGATTATTTTTTTTGGTTTGATTTAATAATTTCATACTATGTTATATATGATGAAATAATATCTTGATAAACGCTAAGAGATGTTAATATATAAGAATTGTGCTATTTTGCTAATAAGATAAGGCGGGGTGATCTCGGTAAGAACCATGGTATGCCACGGTGGACAGTGGAAACACTGAGCCCAGCATGCTGTCTCCACTGCGGTTTAGCCATATGCGGCTAGTTTTGGCTACACCTTCTCTCTTTGCTTTCTTTTTTCCAACCGTTTGAATGGTCATAAAATTCACTTTTTTTTTTCTTTTCTTTTTTTTACCTATGAATAAAATCTCACAACCCTTAATTTAACCCACCTAAATCAATTTTTTTTCTATATATTTCTCTCAAAATTTTCATGACTTCTTCCAACAATCAAAAAATACCCGCTAGAAACACTCAAAGACATTCTTATGATCAACCGTTTATTCGCCCACCCCATGTCACTGTGACAGAATGTTACCTTATTATCCGTAAAAATACCCGCAACAATACTCATTGCAACAAACACAAATTTGTTCAAGAAACTCAAGCACCCATTTCCAATTTTGAACCCGTAATCGTTGGAGAAACCCACCCACCCAAGCACCAAATAAAAGAAAAGACAAGGTGGCGGCCAAATCATGGGTACGCGAAGAAGTGCTAGCATTGGTACAAGCATGGATCAATGTTTCTGAAGCTGCGAAGGTTGGAAAAGACAAAAAAACATGACCATTTTTTGAGGCGGGTTACAAAAAGGTTCCAAAAAGGAATGGCGCGTGCAAAATATTTGTTTTAAAAAACAAGTGTAATCCAAATAAGAGAAGACAAACAAAGAAGTCATGTTGTTTAATGATTTGTATATCATGAAACGCCAATGAAAAAGTGGAGAAAGTGATGAAATGATTTTGAAGAAAGCTCTAAAAATGTATCATCAAGAAAACAAGAAGGTTTTCAAGTCTATTGAGTTTTGCAATGTCGTGAAAGATAACCAAAAATGGAAAATGAGAAAAACATCCGACAATCATATCGATATTGGTTAAAAACGCTCTAGAACATCTGACTCCAACCACACTACATCATATGTTCGTGTTGGGATCGACATCAACGATGATGAACACGTTCAAGTTACAACACCTTCCTGACCAATGGGAAGAGACAATGAAAAACACACAGACACAGACAAAGCAGTAGATTCAAATGACTTGAAAGAGATGGAGGACGAGGTGAATGGTATAAAACAAGAATGGACAAATTTTTACAAATTGTTTTCGGAAGAGAACGTAGGAAACAAAGAGATAGTGATATGGAAATACTGGCACTAGACACTACTCACATGACCGGGGAGGACTTGAAATAATTTTGACAATAAAATACGACATTGAAAAACGTTATATTGTTTATAGGTTTAAAATTTCTAGTTATTTTTATTTTCTAAGTGTTTAAGAGTTTTTTTTAATGTCATGTTATGTTTTTTTCCGATGAAATGTTATGTTCTTTTATATTTTTAAGTAATGAAATTTATTCTTTTTATCAAAATTGAAGTTTTTATTTTAATTAAAATGTTAAAAAAAAAAACGTGACACTGCATCTAGTGTGGCAAAGAATCACATTTTTGTGGTAAAAATTGACATATCGTCTATGTGGCAATGTAGAGAATGTGGTAAAAATGACACTACATCCTCTAGCCTAAAAAACACATTGACACTTGGGATAATGGAAGAAAAAAAAAGTAAAGGACTGCAAATTATTAAAAATTTACGACAAATTGTAGAAGGTTGGTCCAAACGGAGACCTATAAAATATAACAACCGAATGATATTTTATGGGAAGCTGAGTAATCAAACATTTTTTGGGTGTTTTTTTTTAAATATAACATTTTTTTTTTGCAAAATAACCACATACTCCGGAATGGGCCATTCCGGAACCTATTCCAGACTCATTTTCGGGTGGGATGACCCATTTCGATGCCTCTATAGTGCACATTCCGGATTATCTGTACGTGTTCCAGACCTAGAATTTGAATTTCAAAATCCGGAATATAATTTGAATAATCTGGACCCTCAACTTCACTTCGGATCTTGTTTCAACATTCTTACTCGATTCCGAGACGCGAATTTGATTTCGATTCCGACCTTGGACACGTAACTCCGACATGGAAGACAACCATTACGACCTAATTATTTTACGAGTATGTTCTTCACTTCAAAAACCTACTTTTCCCATTTGTATACCATGATTATTCACCAAGAACTATCAGTCCGGAATGCGTAGAACACCTTCGGAATGAACCGAAACTGTTCCGGAGTGTTAATTTAATATGCCATTGCAATAGGACCAACCCAAAACTAGTTTATATGCTTAGATATTGTTACTTTAGATCGAAATGTAGTGATCCAATACTTAAAAATTCATTTAGGAAGGATCCGGAACATGAGGAAATGGTCCGAAACAACTCCGGAACACAATGAACTGTTCCAGAATATTGGTCAATTTTTGTTCCAGAATAAGGTGTTAACACCTTTTTTATTTGGGCAACACGACAAGATTTTTGATGTAGCCAATACACTATCTTGTAAACCCAAAATAGGTGGGCAAATTCTTGAGGCATTCAAAGATAGACCGGAATGTGAGCGTATGTTCCGGAACTCATGTTTTGGGAAGTGGTTAGACATTTCTAATGCAGATAAGGATCCTTTGCTTATGAATTACGTCTTTTGCAATGAAATTATCACGGACCACTGAAGTGAACTAGAGGAAATGATTTTTGAGATTGTGGGTTACAACCTGTCTTTCGGGAAGAAATAATTTGGTCCTATTACAGGCTTCCGATTTGGTGACTATTTTCCTACCTTTGCTTCCGGTGCCACTATTTGTTCCCGTGTCTTTCCTATGATCGCGAGTAACGTCTTGGCGAAATTAGATGATGTGATTAAGGTGTTTGAAAATTCACTTAATAAGTCATCGGACGAGGATGCGTCTGTGTATGTATCATCTATCTGTTATGTTAGAGAAAGGTTTTAATGACCGATTGAAAAAACAACATATGTTAGAGGAGTATTTATCTTTGATATCCAACCTTGATGAATTCAACATGTATCATGTCGTTATTTTATAACTATGTATTATAATTAATTATGTCATTACTAATATTTTTTTCCTATATTTTACAATTTTCATTGGGAAATTTTTTATGTCGCAGATATCCATGAGGGAAGATAATTTGGGATCAATTGTACTCGCAGCTAATTACGATATTTAATAAGGTTGACAAGCATCTACATCCAGTCGAATTAGAAGAGAAATAACCTTAAAAAATGACATACAACCTAAACGACTTTTTATATGCTTTTAAGGTAAGTGCATGATGAACAATTTATTATTATTATTTATTTTGTTTGCTAACATTCTAATACATGATTATTTCAGATATGGATTCTCGAGATTTTCCTATGAGGAGTTTATTTGATACCAGACAAGAGAATGTGATCCCTTGGGATGTTGCATGGTCGAAACTGAGGCCTTTACAAAAGGTTTCAGTTGAGTCAGTTTCTAAAAATTGATTATATATGGTTACTTACATATTTTAAGATTTTAATTTTTATGTATAAGTTATGTTTATTTATTATTTTATAATTTTGTTAGCAAAATACTAAACTTGTACAAAAATTGGAGTCGAAAGAAGCTGAGAGTCGTGCTAAATGGTAGATAGCTAACTGCGTGTGGATCGATCCCCCTGATTTTTGCAACAAAGAAGTTCATAGGGCACCTTACCTAACACCATCACCAGAAAACTCCCCTACCCATGAGCCTCGAGAAAAGAAGGTACATGTAGATGATCCATCTAATCCGACACCACCACCACCATCGGCCGCTGAACCATCAACTGACAAGGACCGATTTATTAGTGACTTGCAAAATGAGGTATGTCACTTGCAAAAGGAGCTTAGTGAATGTTGCGAGCAGTTAAGGTCACATGATAAGCATTTAGCAGAGCATGATGCTACTTTAGCCATGGTTTTAGAACTTATCAATAAGACTCCTAGAGACGATGTTGGTACCTCGAAAGGGGTTGTAACACCCGATTCCAGGTACTTTTAATTATGGATTTGGTTTTCAAGTTTATTACATTTTTGGTCCTTATTCTGAGCGTAAGTGAGAGTTACGCCCAACGTAGCTCATTTAAAACTGATCGCGGAACCTAGCTCGTACGCTAGGCGTATGGCCACCAGACTCAAATCCTATTTTTTAGGGTGTGGCCCGTATTTAAGTGTCATTATGGACTCAAGACCCTTCCCCAAGTCAGCCTCCTTCCCTCTAAAGATTCCCCACAAAACCCTAGCTTGTTCTTGAGCTTTGGTGGTAAATTTTTGGTGTTTTTGTACACTTTGAAGAAGAAGGAGATTGGTGTTCAAGCATTGGTTGGAGTAGAGCTCCTATATCCAGAGTCTTCATCAATTTTGCTAACATCTGAAGGTATAAAGATTCTATCTTGATGACTATGTGTTAGATCTAGTAGCATATTATGGTACCTTGAGTCATCATTGTGAGTATGAGTTGCTCCAAGAGCTTGGAATGTTAAATCTTAGCATTTCTGATGTTGTTAGTGCATAAAAATGAAATCTTGATGGGTTTTGATGAACCATGCAAGAGTTGGTGTTCATATTATGGACTTCGATGGATAAAAATGAGTATTGGGTCCTATTAATACATGCAAAGGAGTAAAGTTGCCAACTTTACGTGTTAAGACCTTAAAATAAAGTAGATTTGTTGGTCGGATGTTAAGGGCTTAATATATTTAGTCAAAAAGTTGAAGAATGGCTCTCTGGCCAGTACGTCGGGCGTACTTCTTAATAGGTTGCGCGTACTGATTCAACAGCCCGTTTTGGGGTCAATGCACATACGCGGGGCGTACGGGCCGGGTACACAGGGCGTACACTGTGCAGTGGACTTTTTTTGATTTTGGGCCACTTTTGGACTCTAGGGTTTTGGGCTCTTGTTGGACCACAAGTCCTTTTGAGCTGGGCCATTTTTAGGCCTCGGGCCTTTATATATTTTGGCCCATATTGGGCCTTAAGTGTCTTTTGGATATGGGCCATTATTAGGCTTTGAGTGCCATTGAGTTTGGGCCACGGTTAATTGGGCCACTTAACAAAAGGGTTAAATGGTCTTTCACCCAAGAAGTCGGGGTTAGTGAATTAAAGTCACGATTATGGTTTATGACCTAATTATTAATTAGGTATTATTTGATTGATTAGTTTGGGGATTCTCCGGTTCGACAACCCGAGCATCTATTTGTTTAGTAGCAGATCGAGGTGAGTTTGCTCACTATGTTGTAGGTATATGTATGGTATGTAGTATTTTGGAAAACTCACTAAGCTTTAAGCTTACGGTTTTCAGTTTATGCCTCAGGTACTTCCGGTTTAAAGGGGAAGAGCTCGGGATGATAGCATTGCATACACCACGGCTTTCCACTTTATCGACTCTAATGTATTCTTGGATGATTATTAATATGCTCTGATTTTCTTATGGTTTGATCAGTGTTCTAAAAGGCGCGCCATGGCGCGCGCCAAGGCGCGCCATGGCGTGAGGCGTGGCTTCGCCGTTACGAAAAGCTTCATAACGTTGCTGTTAGGCGTAACGCGTGGCAAGGCGTGATATGGCGCGCCATGGCGCGTTATGGCGTGTTATGGCGCGTGTTTTTTCGTTTGAGACACAGTTTTTTCTCTTCGTTATGTCTTTTCAAATCGGAGATACAAGTATTGTGGTTTTTGTTAACTTTTTTGTTATTAGTTATTGATCTAACACTTCTAATAAGTAGTTATATTTAATATAAATTTATATTTATGTGGTAATATAATTTTAAATTAATACAAAATCGCCGCCTTACATCACGCCTTGAAAAACGCCGTGGGCTCGCCATGGCTCGTTAAGCTTGAGGCTTGGCCTTGCCACCACGCCACGCCTCACGCCATTTAGAACCTTGGGTTTGATAAAACATGTTTGATTGATGGTTTATTTAATATAAACACAAAAAAATTGGTTATGAGTTTTTGGGACGTTACAAGTTGGTATCAGAGCCTTGGTTTGAGGGATTCGGGCATACTCAAGGGTGTGCCTAAATTCAAACTGAGGGTTTGGTAGATTTTTCATAAAAATAAATGTTTTAATAAAGGATTTTCTAATAAAATAAAGGTGTGTGGTGCATGCCATCGACCGAGCTCAAGTAAGTTCTCCCACAATACCCATACATGTTCTTTATGATATGATTTGAATTATGAATCGATGAATCGCATGCTAGATTGATGCAAACGATCTGCTCAGGATTGCATGATAAAATGCCAGGAGAGATGCCTTTATATGCCTACTGTATGAGCGTATAGAATTGTGTGACATCCCCATTTTCACGGCCAGAAAATACCGATTTGTTTATGCTTATTTTTAAAACCAGAGTATCCATTTTATAGAATAATATTGCGGAATTTGTTCCCAGAGAACATGATAAAGATATTATCAAAGAATTTCCGAATAAATTTATTTTATTTATATTAAAACATCTAGGATGTCATCGTCAATACGGAAACATAAGCATACCGAAATATTACAAGCCTTACAGTAATTAAACTAGTGGCTTAAAACTCCTTGAATCTCTCAACATAATGTATCTTTAATATCGCTACCTGTGATAAATAAATTGAGTGGGTCAAGTTGGAAAACGTGGTGAGTACATAGTGTTTTCAACCCACAATAATATATTTATTATGTTTAATCATCAAACAGTTAACCCAATTTCCCATCCCCATTATCTTCCTTAATATTAAGAATATTCCCTAAGAATCATCTATTCTTCATTCATTCATTCCTAAGGATTGTCGTAAGGAAAATGCACAAAGTCCATCGCTGTCAGGGTTTATCTGTGACATCCCCAACATCTCGGCCAGAAAAGACCGATTTCATTTATGCTTTTTAAAATAATTTCAGAGTAAATCCTTTTGATTTAAAAGAGTTGCGGAATTTGTTCCCAAAAACAAAATATGATAAAATAATATTTATCAAAGCATTTCATCAAGAGATGCGTTTTCATTATATAATCAAAACTCGGGATGTCATGTTCCGATACAGACCATAAAGCATAAACGATAACATTACAAGTCATTCAACAAATATATACATATACAGACTTGTAAACAAAACAACTTGATGATTCATCCATCTTTTGCCCTTGCGCCACTACATGTAATACAAATAAACTGAGTGGGTCAGGCTTGGGAGCCTGGTGAGCATATAGGGTTTTCAAGCCACAACAAATAATTATATTTAATTTCGCCAAGCAACAATAACCCGATTACCCATTCCCGTTATCCTCACTTTATGTCCCTAAAACAACATCTATCTCAAGGGACCTAATCTAGGATTTTCATCAGGACGGACATTACTGCTAAGGGGTTTCCTCAACAATAGATATCCTAAAGGCAACCATGAGGGGGATAGAGTACACCGGTGAACACATCGTTCACAACACCTACAGGTTATGAACCTGCTAGCGTTCCACAGGACTGTCTAGAAAGAGTCTGTGGTCGTTATCCATACTCCGCTGAATAACTAGATCAACAACAACAACATAAATGCCTCTCATCTGTTTATCACACATCAACTATCTACCCATGTTCTACCCAACATTTTAGTAGATAAAAATATATATTTTTATACATAGTTTAAAACCTGTATAGCATTCTCATTCAATATATATTCCACATAACAGATGAGGCACACCCGCATAACATGTATTTCATAGAGAATAATTCAGATCTATGAGATAGAAGAAAGTGAATATACATTCACGCATATAACAACAAAATATACACATAACACGTATATCGTATAAATACTTCATAGTTATGCGTTAGAAGAAAGTAACTACACACTCACTTGATCAGAAGATGATCAGACAGCACTACGAGTTGCAGAAGTAGTATTCTTCAGTAGATCTGGAAGATCTTCACAAAAACCGGGCTTCTCGCGAGCAGAGCTTCGGCTCGGGAATTGCACTTCTCGGGATCTTCAGGGCTTCGAAACTTGCTTCGGGGCTCAGGTTGATACCGGGGCTTCGGGATACTTCTGTCACGCAAAACGATGCAAAACGGGAGAAAGAGAAGAGAATTTGGCAAATGGAGTCGGCTGCCCTCGCAAGCCTTTTATAGGAGGCTGAGGCCTTGCATTACGCTGGGCGTAATGCTCTACGCGGGGCGTACGCCTCAGAAATTCTCACTGCTTACGTATCCGAAGAACTCGAGTGCGAGGCGCGTCATGCTTCACTGTACGTTGGGCGTACAAACCTACGCTGTGCGTAACCCGGATAAGTCCGGTGACTCCCATTCGGATAATGTCGGATTTAATAATTAAATTTATATTTAAATTATTTAATAAACTTTAAAAATCCATATCTTCTTCATAAGAACTCCGTTTTCGACGTTATTTATATCCACGCGTAGGTGAGACTACACTCTACAACTTTCATTTAGACTCCGTCGGCTAATTTGGACTTTATGTTTATTATTTATTTTTAGTAGGCCGGGACAGGAAAACTCCGTTATAAATTCATAACTTCTTCATTCGACGTCCGTTTTCGCCTATCTTTTTATCGTTTCACTAAAATTAATGAGATCTTTGATTCTCGTTTAGATTGTTTCGGCTAAAAACCATTCGGTCTCAAATCGAGTATTGGGGCTGCATACTGCTAAGTCGAAACTTCAGAAAATCATAACTTCCTCATACGAAGTCAGATTTGGGCGTTCTCTTTATGAACGCTCTCGGTTTAACGAACTCTACGACATTCGTTTAGATCACTAGGGCTAAATATCGCTCTAACGTAAATTTCACTTTTTACGTCTTTCAACGTTGCCGGTTCCGTCGCGAAACTTCGACAGATCATAACTTCTTCGTTATAACTCGGATTTCGACATTCTTTATATATTCGGAAACCTCGTTCCAACATAGATATCAGCTTTATCTAACATTTTATTTTGATGCTTATTTTTATTCTCAATTACATTAAGACACACAATTAAGCACAAAACACATAATACTCAAATAATACACTTATATTATTTCAAAACGGGTTACAAAGGTTAACCTAGACTATTATATCAACATTAACGACAAGCCCAGAAACACAGGCGTTACATTATCTAACAGGCACTAAGTCAATAGTTGTCGATGTTATCTATTTGGCACTAAGTCCATAGCTGCCAATATTCATCTATAGGACACTAAATCTATATCTGCCAATGTTCACTTATAAGGCACTAAATCCATAGTTGACAACGTTCATTTATAAGGCACTAAGTCCATAGTTGCCAAAGTTATTAGAGTACATCTGGTGAATACGTCGTTCACAAACACTTACAGGCTGCGAGCTTGCTAGCGTTCCACTAGATTGTTTAGAATAGTCTGTGGTCGTCATTTATACTCTTTTAGATGACTGAATAATCGTTAAAGTCAAGGCTTCTCATCATCTTTCACCTCTCATCATCTATATCATCTTTCATCTCTCATCATTCATCTACCCTTGTTTACCCAATATATTTATAGGTATAAAAATACATATACAATTTAAATCAGGTAAAACATGTATAAATCATTCATCTAGCATAGATATCATGAACACATATAGTAAACAGGTATATCATGTATTAAAATTAAATACTTCATATCTATGTGTAAGATGAAAGTAAGTATGTACTCACTTGTTAAAGTGATGATTCGTAACTCGGGCATCGCTTTGCTTCTAACAATTGTCTTTTACTTTAATGAAATGTAGTATCATTATTACTAAGTTTTAGTCTAATATTTATTGCGACTAATTATTCGTCTAGATTCATCATTAACTCAAAGTCTACTTCACTATCTATTAAGTAAGGAACAACTAGGTAGGATCATATCGGAGGTAGGGTCTGTTTGGTATACGAAGTATATTGTTTGGAAATCTCACTTTAAACACCTCACTAAATCACATCCTAGACATCATCCCTGTAAAAGATCAATTAGTATAATGACTTGGAACCACTGATAAATCTTGTTTATAGGTTCATAATAACAATAATGAACTGAAACATAAGTTATACTTAAAGTATGGTAAGCATAACTCACTTACAAGGGGGTTTAGCGAGGAACCGGGCTCTGCACGGGCTAAACTCAGAGCCGAAAGTTCTTCTTCTCGGGGTTTCCGGCGCTCTGGGACTCGCTTCGAACACTTAGGAAGTGCTAGGGAAAAGGCCTTGGGACCTTGGGGGGTTTGGGAGAGAATGGAGTTGAAAGATGTGAAGAATGGAGTGATTTTCGGCTCTATTTATAAACTGTCCGGGGGATCTTCACGTCGTGAAATTTACATTCGCGTCATGAAATTTCACGACGTGAAGATCCCCTGGACAATTTATAAATAGAGCTGAAAATCACTCCATTGCACAACTCTTGTTTGAATCCAACCGTTGTAGTGTGAGACCTTTCATTCAAAGAATTTTCTAGTGTCGGTAGTATGTAATTGCATTTGTGAGGTAGTTAGATGGTGTTTGAGGGAGTTCCTTTTGCAGCTAATGGCGGAGAGTGGTTTGTTGGTTTCCTAGGAGAGCCTAGGATATGATTTAGAGCAGTGTGGGTTTCGCTATGCAAGTGGATATTCAGATTGTTAGAGAAGTAAATTGGAGGATTTGGGGAAATTCTTGCGGAAAATGTGGATAGATGTGGAAGGTAGTATGGGCCCGTACTACCGGAAGCAGATGATCCATACTCGAGTCAAGGAAGTCATGATGATGCCATGAAGCTTGTAGAATGTGGGATTTTATTAGGTATGTTCTGATGGTTTGAATGGTTTATTTTTAGTATGGTGGTCACTCGAGGAGGTTCTAGTGGTGGTTTAGGTGTCGGTGATGGTTCTGCTGTCGAAAGTGGTTCGGGTTCTGGCTCTAGGGTCAGACATATGGATGATTAGATGTTGGAGTTCATTTCATCAAAGATTACCCACAATATTCTGGAGCAGACCCTTGTTATCTTTGGTACGATCAAGGAGGGTATCATAGAGATTTTGGATAAGAGTTTGGGTGCTTTTGTTTTGAGATGGTAGTGATTATGGGAGCTCTCTCTTTGACTTCTGAGAGTTTTGGGCATGTAGGGATCCAACGTTATTTGGAAAGAAGGACCCTATTGCAAGTAGAAGATGGTTAGTGTTTGTCACAAACGCCTTCCGTACTAGCTGATGCCCCAAGGGATAAAGGTCAGACTTGCATCCTGTCTTTTGAAAGACAGAGCTCAAGACTGGTGGGAGGAGGTTGGTCACACCTTGGGAGACAAGGCGGTCGATCCGATGAATTGGGAGGATTTGGTGACGAGCTTTCAGGCTGAGTTTTTACCTGTGATTGATGTTCAGTAGTTGGCGAGGGGGTTTCGGGACCTTCGCCAAACTATTGAGACAGTGGCGGAGATCACCGCTGTGTTCTGTGAGAGGGAGTTATTGGTTCCGTAGCATTTGGCAGACGTGGAGATGAAGAAGGCGAGATATGATAATATGTTGAGGATTGATATCAGACAGTTTGTGAGCATATCTAGTTACAAGATACTGGATGATATGGTGGCGAGAGTTAGGTGTTTGATTCGAGATTGAGGGGCTAGCAGAGTCGGGGACACTGTGGAAAGTGCGACAAGACACACGATGGAGCTTGCAGGGTGGGTGGTACGGACTGCTACAAGTGTGGCAAGACTGGGCACTTTAGCCGGGATTGCACAGCCACCATTCAAGGATCAAGTCTTCTTTGCTTTCATTGTAATCAGAGAGGCCATAAAAAGGCCGATTGTCCGAGTTTAGCGGCAGGACCAATTATGGCACCACTTCGGCGACGTTGAGGATTACTGATGGCTGTCAGGGCAAGGCAGAGGTGCCTGTTATGAGGAGCAGGTCATTTTAGTTGACAGCCGAGGAGGCTTGTGCGGCACCAGATGTGGTGATGGGTATATATCTACTTATTATCTCTTTATTTATGTTGATTTTCCTACTTATATTTGTGTTTTGCTTTTAGGATATTTTCTTGTGAATGGTATCTATGCTCTGGTTTTGTTTGATTCAGGGGCTACCCGATCCTTTGTATCTCTCGCGCTCAACAAGTGGTTTTTCGATGATCCGAGGGAGCTGGATTATCCATTAGAGGTCGAGATTGGTAATGATTATCTTGTGCGAGTATCGAAGGTTCATCAGGGATGCATATTGTGGTTGTTTATTGAGCGGTACTTGATTGCTTTGGATCCTATTCCCCTGCACGAGAGCAAGGTTATAGTGGGGATGGATTGGCTGAGCCCCAATAGGGAAATGATTGATTGCAAGCATTAGTCAGTGCATATTCATACCCCAAGTGGGGGGGGGGGGATTTGTTGATTCAGGGTGAGGGTGTACATCATGGTCTGGTTCTCTGTTCGGCAGCAAGGGTCGAACATTATCTTCAGCAGGGTTGTTCCGGATATCTGGCTCATGTGATGGATACTCAAGATGAGGGTAAGGTTACCATGGACGATGTACCAATTTTTCAGAAATACCCAGATGTTTTTTCGGAGGATTTTCCTGGAGTGCCTCCGGAGAGGCAGGTGGAGTTTTGGATTTTCTTGGTTTTAGGTCTGGCCCCGATAACCAAAGCACCTAATCGGTTAACGCCGCCAGAGATGCAAGAGTTATCTACATAGCTACAGGAACTGTTAGACAAGGGATTCATCCGTACCAGTAGTTCACCATGGGTCACATCGGACCTGTATCGGCTACCGAGAGCTGAATACGCTAACAGTGAAGAACCATTATCCGCTCCCAATGATTGACGATTTATTTGACCAACTTCAAGGTGTATCTTGGTTTCCTATGATTGATCTGTGTCCACGTTATCAACAAATGAGGGTCAAAGAGGAGGATATGCAGAAGACAGCCTTTCAGACTCGTTATGGTCATTATGAGTTCGTGGTGATGCCCTTCAAGCTCACCAATGCTCCATCCACATTCATGGATCTCATGAATCGCGTATGCAGGCCTATGCTGGATCGGTCTATGATTGTGTTTATTGATGATATTTTGGTCTATTCCAAGACTCAAGAGAAGCATGAGGAGCATCTGAGAGAGGTATTGGAGACTTTAAGGATAGAGAAGTTGTATGCGAAGTTCTCCAAGTGTGAGTTTTGGTTGCACGAGCCACGAGGTACAGTTTCTGGAACACCTTGTCAACCAGAACGGTATTCTAGTTGATCCGACTAAGGTTGAGGTGGTGATGAGGTGGGAAGTTCCAAGGTATCCATACAAGATTTTGAGTTTCCTTAGATTGGTCGGTTGATATCAGATATTTATTCAAGTTTTCTCCAAGATAGCGGTTCCTTTGATCCGGTTAACGAAGAAGACCGTTACTTTTTGCTAGGAGCCTGAGCAACATAAAACTTTTGAGACTCTAAGGCAGAAATTGTGTGAGGCACCGATTCTGACCCTACATGAGGGTGTTGAGGATTTTGTGGTATATTGTGATGCGTCAATCACGATTTTGGGTGTAGTGTTGATGCAACAGGTTCGTGTAATCGCTTACACTTCAAGTCAGTTGAAGCCTCATGAGGCGAACTTCCCTACACATGATTTGGAGTTAAGGGATGTGGTTACCCCCTTAATATTTGGTGACATTACCTCTATGAGTTCGTTGTACTATTTACACGGATCACAAGAGTATGAGATATCTAATGGATCAACTGAATCTGGATACGAGGTATCTAAGTTGCATATTACCGAGATTAGATAATTTTAGAGGGTGAGGTGTTACTCTATTACGCAACTCTTGTTTGAGTCCAACCATTGTAGTGTGAGAGCTTTCTGTCGAAAAATTATCTAGTGTTGGTAGTATATAATTGCATTTGTTAGGTGTTAGACGGTGTTAAAGGGAGTTCCTTATAAAACTGATAGCGGAGAGTGGTGTGATGGTGGCCTAGGAGAGCCTAGGAATTGCTTTAGAGCAGTGAGTGTTTCGCTATGCAAGTCGATATTCAGATTGTTAGCAAAGTAACTTGGAGGATTCGATTCTTGAGGAAAGTACGGATAGATGTGTAAGGTAGTATGTAGAGATGGCAACGGGGGCGGGTTTTACAGGGGACCCCAATCCCCATCCCTATCCCCGAATCCTCATTTCAATCCCCATCCCCACAGGGGAATATAAATAAACCCCCATCCCCACCCCCAACGAGGATCGGGGATTTCTTTTTCTCTTTTAATATGAAAAAATTTATGTAAAGAAAACATCTAAATTTCAATTTTACCAGCATAAGTTTAAAGATTTTACAAAATATAAAAAAATATATAGATTGCATAAAAAATATAAATAAATTTTCTACCATATTTAAATATATACATGAAAAATCAAGTAGAAAAAATTATCAGAGTGATATTTGAGGTAAAATAAATGAACAAAATACAAAAAAAAAAATCATACATGAGTTTAAATAAGATAAAAAGAAAAACAAAGTATAATTTCAACCAAAAATTACTAATGAGTTAGGTTACTTGGATAAAATTCTATGCATTGTAAATTGTACTATAAATATATGTTTTGTATTACTTTTATATATTAATATATATCGGGGGCGGGTCCAGGGTCGGGGATTAGGGGTGTCCCCATCCCCATCCCCTTCCCCACTTTTTTTATTCGGGGATTCCCCATCCCCGGTCAACTTGGGGATTCCCCGGTCAAAACGGGTGCGGGTTTCGGGTTCCCCATCGGGTATGGGGCTTTTTGCCATCCCTAGTAGTATGGGCTCGTACTACTAGAAGTAGAGGATCCGTACTCGAGTCAAGGAAGTCACTATGATGCCAGGAAGCTTGTAGAATGTGGGATTTTTGGGTATGTTCTGATGGTTTAAATGGTTTATTTTCCGTATGGTGGTCACTCGAGGAGGTTCTTGTCACACCCGAAAACCGAGAACGGTGGAAACGTTCTGGGGCGGAGGACGTCATGTATGTATCACAACAATGTGAAGTAGTAAACAAGCAACAACATCGTCCATTGCATTAATAGAATAATTCTGCTTACAAGTGTGTTCTTTCATAGTATAAAACAACATAATGAATACTCAAAATAAAATACGAGTCTTGACTGCTCCGTCTTCTCTAAACCTTGCATCGGTAACTGTCTATTTGTAACCTGAGAATACAACTTATTTTGAAAGCGAGTATCAGCAATAAATCTGGTGAATTCATAAGTATTTTAATGTTATTGCTTTGAAAAGTTATTATGAAAGACTGGTGAATGTTTTATGAAACATTTAGTATAAGTATGAAAACCCTAGAAAATCCCATATTTCCTACTAGTATAAAAAGTAGTCTTCTACCAAGACCCGAAATGTTTGAAAGTAGTCTTTAACCAAGACCTGACTGTTTTGAAAGTACGCATCACTTGAAAATGTGACGGTTTTTCCTTGTCTAACTATTATTATAAAACTATAAAAGTAATAATATAATAACTAAAGATGTATCCTTTTGTAGTAGGATATTCACGACGTGGAAACTCGCCGAACAGTACAACCGTAGACATCCGTAGATGTGCATTTACCTCTGTTGCTAACAACCGGGTTTAGGAATAGTTTGTCCCTTAAGTATACCTGTAATGGTATCAACCGTAGACATCTGTAGATGTTCATTATCCTCTGTAGCTAACAGTGGCTATAGGAATGGTTAGTCCCACAAAGTATCCTTTAGTACTAGGATATAAAGTCCAATCTATCTCGTCGATGATGTGATTGAATCACAAGGTAAAGATAAGAAGGAGAACTGCATAACAGTATCTATACATATAATATGTAATAGTAACCCATCATATATTATCTAAGTAAACGTACTCATCTAAGCGTATCTATGTAAACGTATCTATGTAAATATATTCATGTAAGCGTATCTATGTAAACGTATTCATGTAAGCGTATCTATGTAAACGTATTCATGTAAGCGGAATCTCTGTAAGAGTATCCATATAAGTGTGTCCATGTAAGATGAATCTTTGTAAGAGTATCCATATAAGTGTATCCATGTAAGAGGAATCTCTGTAAGAGTATCCCTTCATATAGCATGTAGTCTAGACTCATGAATGAACTCACTCTGGTGTAATTTCTTGTAATAGGGATAATGTTTTGTATCCCCTGAACTATTCCAATAATAGTTTACTAGAATGTAATTGATGAGTGTCCAAGTAGGTTTATACACCCTTGCTACCCAAGAGTGTCGGAACTGAATTAACTGATGGAACATTTATAACTATATATGTACACATGATATATAACTAATATTTAAACGACCTTCGGACGGGTACCCGATATCCCACCAGACCACATCCAAATCGAGGAAAAGGAAACAGGGTGGATAGCCTTCCTAAGTCTTTTAAACATTTCTTATATAACTATACATATAGAGGCATTCAATTTATAATATAAAAGCATAAAAGAATTTTTGTAAAACCTTTGAAAAGTTTAATAAATAAGAATTTATGACTTGATGTCAGTTTATAAATCGAATCGAAAACTGTTTGACAAGACAGTTTAAGTGTGAGAAAACCTTTGTTTGAAGCACAACTATAACAAATTCAAAAAGGAAACATATAGTTTGTAAGACAGTTTCTAAAAGTGTTTTAACATGTAAAAATGTTTGAGAAAGCTATTTGAAGTACTCTGTTTGGTGAAACGGCTAAACGTGTAGTAAGTCCAATTGTATGTTAGTTATAAATCACATGTGATTGATTTCATAACCAAAAAGTATAACAAAGATTTATGTCTTTCACACGGGGATAACCGTGTGTTTAATTGTATTCCCCCCTTAAAAGTGTATAAAAAGCATTTATAACGCATTTGAAAGTGTAGATTATAGGGGTATGAACTCACTTGATTGAAGTGGTTGATTTGAAGTAGTCGAGAGAAGAATCGAGCAGAACTTTGACAGGAAGAGTTGAAAACGCGGGAAATCTCGGGATTCTTGGGAAACTCGGGAATCTCAGGAACACAAAACCTTCCTTCGGGACTTGAAGGTGAAAACCAAGGCTTTGGGAGGGTCTCGGGGGCTTAAACGCAGAGTTTCAGCGCGAGAAAGAAGGGAACTGAGCAATGAAACTCAGAGCCCTTGAAATCTATTTATAGGTGCATTTTTGAGGTGTGCCACATCGTGGCAAGGGATGGCCACGTCGTGGGGAGTCAAACTTATCCTCTTCCATTGATTGGACGCCCTCAGTCACTTGCCGAGTCGCGGCAAGCTTGTGCCACGTCGTGGCAAGCCTGACAACCTCGGATTTCGGGCCTCGAACTTGTAAAACCCATAACTTTCGTGTACGAGCTCCGTTTTCGACGTTCTTTATATGCACGCGTAGCTGAAAATATTCTCTACAACTCTCGTTTAGACTTCATCGGCTAATTTTGACTTTATTTTTAATTATTTATTTTTAACGGGCCGGGACACGAAATTCCGTTAAAATTCCATAACTTCTTCATCCGATGTCCGTTTTCGTCAGACTTTTCGCCGTTGCGCTACTATTTTTGAGACCTTCGATTCTAATTTAGGTTGTTTCGGTCAAAAGTCTCTCGAGCTATATTTCGAGTTTTTAGCTGTCTACTGCTATATCCGGATCTTGGAAAAATCATAACTTCCTCATACGAAGTCAGATTTGGACGATCTTTTTATGTACGCTCACGGTTTAATGTTATCTACAACTTTCATTTAGACAATTAAGGCTAAAAACTATTGTATTGAAACTTCGCGTTTTTCGTTTAATCGGTGTTGCCGGTTTTGTCGGAAATCTTAGAATGGTCATAACTTCTTCGTTATAACTCGGATTTTTGTGTTTTTTTATATGTATGAAAACTTTGTTACGTTTCCTACTACTTGATTTAACTCAAATAAGATTTTAGGAAAGTTATATTTTGACCTAAATTTGACTGGTTTTACATTACATTGTCTCTAAATATCGGGTTGTCACAGTTCTGGTGGTAGTTCGGGTGCTAGTGATGGTTCTGGTGCCGACAGTGGTTCAGGTTCTGCCTCTAGGGCCATACATATGGATTATTTGATGCGGGAGTTCATTTCATTAGAGATTACCCAAAATAGCCTGGAGCAGACCCCTGTGATCTTCAGTATAATCAAGGAAGGTATCATGGAGATTGGGGATGAGAACTTGGGCGTTCCTCGTTTTGAGATGGTGGCGAAGATGGGAGCTCGCTCTTTGACTTTCCGAGAGTTTTAGGTAGGTGGGGCTCCACAGTTCTTTGGAAAGAAGGACCCTATTGCGAGTAGATGATGGTTAGCGAATGTCACGAATGCCTTCCATACTAGATGCTACCCCGAGGGGGCAATGGTCAGACTTACATCCTGTCTTTTAAAAAACAGAGCTTAAGGTTGGTGGGAGGAGGTTGGTCACTCCTTGGGAGGCGAGGTAGTCAATTTGATGACTTGGGAGGATTTCCTGACTGGGTTTCGGGTTGAGTTTGCACCTATGATTGAGGTTCGACAGTTGGCGAGGGTGTTTCTGGATATTCGCGAAACTACTAAGACGGTGGTAGAGATCACTGCTATGTTCCGTGAGAGAGCGTTACTGGGTCCATAGTATGTGGCAGACGAGGAAATGAAGAAGGCAATATATCATGATATGTTTGTTGGATTAGTGTCTAAGCTCATAAGTATAATTGGTATGTACTTGACCCGATTTGGCATAGTCCATTTGGGTTGCATGGCATCGGAACAATCTGGATAGACTTTTGTGAGAAAAAGATATTTATGATTTGTTAATATATTATAAGCTCTAATATATTAATATGAAATCATATTATTTAATTAGTATTGATCAAGAATTAATTTGGAATTAATTTTGTGATCAAAAGGAGACTAATTAAATATATGGGATTGATTGTGTAAATCATTCATTCTTATATATGTGGGCTTATGATCCATAGTTCTTCATGTTGGGATAAACCCATGGAGTAACCCATGGATACTCCATGGAGGTTTTAACCCATGGAGCATGAAGAAAATGGAAAGACATGAGTTACATGGTGTAACCCTAATAGCCACAATATATAAGGACCCCATGGCTCAAGAAATTGGTACTAAGGCGTGTACACATGAGGGCTAGCCTATTTAAGCATAAGAACTTCTCTCTCTAGTTATTCCAAGTTGTTGTTGGTGTTGTGTGAACCATTTGAGGTGTCACACTTGAGGCACTAGGCTCTTAAGCTCCATGGAATCAAGCTACAATATCAAAAGGTATGTCATTCTACTAGATTCTTGTAGTATAGTTGCTTCATATTATGCTAGTTAGGATGAAACCTTGGAATATCAAATATTTGCATGTATAATAGAGAAAACATAGATCCAAGGTTTATAGGGTTGCATGTACACCATAGGAGTGTTATAATGCTCAAAACCCATCAATGTTGAGGAGCAATATCAAATAGTTTGTTAGCATATCCAGTTGCAAAACACTGGATGATATGGTGGCGAGAGCTAAGGAGAGGGATATTGACATGGAGATGTGGAATAGGAGTAAGCCGAACCAGGTTCAATGTTTAAAGGGCTTGGTCAAGAGGCCCACGGTGTTTGATTCGAGATCAAGAGGCTAGCGGGGATGGGGCCACTATGGCAAGTGCGGCAAGACACATGATAGAGCTTGTACGGTGGATGGTTCGGGCTGCTACAAGTGTGGCAAGGCTGGGCACTTTATCTGGGATTGCACTGCCACCACCCAAGGATCAAGTCTGATTTGCTTTCATTGTAATTAGAGGGGCCATAAAAGGCAGATTGTCCGAGTTTAGCAGCAACATGACCAGTTATGGCACCCGCTCCGGCGACCTTGAGGATTACTGATGGCCGTCAGGGCAAGGCGGAGGCGCCTGTTGTGAGGAGCAGGGCATTTCAGTTGACAGTCGAGGAGGCTCGTGCAACGCCAAATGTGGTGACGGGTATATATCTACTCCTTATCTCTTTATTTATGTTGATTTTCCTAATTATATATGTGTTTTGCTTTTAGGGTCGTTCCTTGTGAACGCTATCTCTGTGACATCCCCAATTTCACGGACATAAAAGACCGATTTGTTTATTCTTTATTTGAAAATCAGAGTATAATTTTGAAGAAATATTTGCGGAATTTGTTTCCAAAAATATGATAAAGAATTTATCAAAGCATTTATGAAGAAATGTATTTTCATTATATTAAAAACCTCAGGATTTCATTGTCAATATGGATCAAAATCATAAACAGAAACAACATTGGCCTTAAAACATCTATTATTCTAGTGGCCTATATGTCATTGATCTCTCATCATACCATCACTCTTGTGCTCTCTTGCCACTACCTGTATACAAGAAACTGAGTGGGTCAGGCTTGGGAGCCTGGTGAGCACATAGGGTTTTCAACCCACAATAATTAAGCTTATTAATTTCATCGATCAATCAACCATATTAACCATTCTCCTTATCCTCACTTTTTGTCTCTAAAACATCTAATTCAAAGGACCTAGCCTAATGATTTTCATCGGGATGACAACACTGCTTAGGGGATTCCTCAGCAATATATGTCAAATAAGGCAACCATGAGGGGGATGGAGTACACCTAGTGAACATTTAATTCAAAAACACCTACAGGTTGCGAACCTGCCAGCGTTCCACTAGACTGTCAAGAATAGTCTGTGGTCATCATCTATACTCCGCTAGATGACTAGATCATCTTAAACATCGAGGTCTCTCATCATTTATTTCATCATTTATATCATCTACCCATCTTTACTGATGTGTGAAAACTCACTTAGTTTTAAACCTACTTTTAATTATCAAATAACACACAAAAGGCAGTGAACCTATCAATTGAGGTATAGCTAAATAAGCAGGGTATCGAACACAGGGAACGGCAAATTAAACTAAAAACTAATTTAATCTAAGTTAATTAAGAAGTAGAGGTTTTTCTCTAGTTTTACAAGACTAGAAACTTACTAACTATTACTAATTTTAAGACTAGAAAATAACGACTTAACTAGATTCAATAATTGGAAAGGAACTTCTGTTTAGTTCAACTTGGTTAACTCTATGGTTGATTTCAAGGTAATGGTGCAATGGATTAATTCTTTCGTTGGTTACCGATTCAAGTGATTAGATTCGTATTCACTACCCTAATCCTTAGCAAATAAACTAACTTAAACAGTGGCCAATTGTCTAATTTAATTATATTCACTAGATTAATTATTCGGGTTAAGTTAGACTTGCAATAGTTAACTAATTTATTCTTTTAATTAACTTCTTGTTTGATGGTCATCTTACAAGCTTGTACATGAATTTACTCAATTTTCTTATTAATTCTAGTTTCATATTCATTAATCCTAGACATATATCATAGTGATCACATAGCATATGAGGTCAATAATCAATAGATGTTCATGCTAATCAATTATCTTCCTATTAACAGAAAATTAATTATTATTCATACACAAGGTTCTTTAGCAAGCTAAAATAACAAAAATTCACCACTTGAAATTAATCCTACCAATCAATCAAACCATATTGTCAACTTTGTATCCCCAAACAGAAGTCTAAAGGTTTTAGCTCATAATTAAAGTAAATAACAACAAACAAACAAAGTCAAGTTGCTTAATCATGATGAATAAACAAAAGAATAAGTGGAATGATGAAATTTTGCCTTAATTACTCTCCGGAATTGAATTCTAGCTTCCTTCGTCGTCTTCTAGGGTTTTTCTGGCTTCTCAATCGTAGCAAAATACTTCTGAATCGTCCTAGAACTCTCTCCAATCGATCTGTGGAATTATCTTTAAATATACGAATCGACTCGTCGAGTCAATTGGTGACTCGTCGAGTCCCTCTCACATTCCCCGTATTGTGATAACTCTCTGGGATCTCGAGTCATTATCTTCTCGATTCTTCGATTGGACTCGCCGAGTAGCCGATATGACTCGCCGAGTAGATGCCATTTTTAGTGTTTTTCTTCTTGATTTCATTCTCGATCTTCTAACTGTTTCTCCCACTTCCTTTCGCTTCCGAGCTTCATCTTAGGACTGAAAAACATAATTTAACACTTTTAAGTACCTTTTGTCCATAATATGCGATAATTAAACTAATAAATGAATAAAAATGTATACTTAATATGAACTAATTATACACATATCAAAATACCCCACACTGGTCTTTTGCTTGCCCCCAAGCAAAACTGCATTTTAAACATATTAGAATCATATATAACAACTCCAATTTAACCCAACCATTATGCCAAGACCGCAACGCATGCATTTGTGTCTAAAATTTTTCCTAAAAACCTCCCATACTCCAAATACTCACAATCCTCATAAACACTTGCCCACTCACCCCGAACTATGCTCATTTTATGCAACCCTCCAAATCCATCCGCAGAAAACCTCTTACCCTCAAGGTGTTTTTAATTGAGCAACCCGAGCATACATAATCTAGAATTACAACTTTTTGATACCACTATGGAGCTCTTTTGAATTCATCTCTTCTTCGATATTTGCTTTGATCTCTTTGAATTCACCACCTTTATTGTTTGATTTTCGGGTATCTTCAACCTTTTGAATTTCTTGGAATTTTGATCTTTTGATCTTCACTTTAATTGCTCCAAAATTCATACAACTTTTCTAGTAATTCTCTCTCTCTCTCTCGCTTTTTTTTTTTTTTTTTTTTTTAAAAACATGTACCTCACTTTTTTCACTCAAAAACCTACATGCTTAAGCAGGGGCGCTCAATCTCAACCTTTATTGGCTAACGATAACAATCTTCCTGGATACATTTCAAGTTTAGGCTGCTAAACATATTGCATCCCTCGGGCTGAGCAGGGTTGTGTTTTTGTCCCATGATTTCACTAGAATAAGGAAGCCACAAATGCACTAGAACGTATATAGGCTCAACTAAACATTTGGGTTATCATGCAATTATCAACACAACTCTAACATGGAGTCCTAATTACTTTTACCAAAATTTTCTAAATAAAGTCCTAAGTAATATTTTTGGTATGCAAAATTTTAAAATTAGCCAAAATTAAGACTCTAAATTTTCTATTATGTAACCAACCCCCTACCCCACACTTATTTGATGCAATGCCCTCATTGCATATTAAGCATAATAAGAACATAAAAAGAAACTAAAGAGGGAATTGGAACAAACTCCCCTGGGATAGCAGTGGATAGGTTGATCACTTTCATTTTAGTTCCAACTTCAATTAACTTTAGACATGGTAACATCTCATCCATGCCTTGGGCGGCAAATCTCGTGTGGGTCGCTCCAAATACGCGGAAAACAGTATAATATCTTCAAGAATCAATATGGAAAGAATAAATAGTCAAGTGGTACTCTAATTAGCATCAAATCAGCAGCCCCTTCGACATGAAACCAAACGACTCGTCGAGTATATATCAGACTCGTCGAGTTACTTCGGGAAATCTTCGGATTGTTGAGAATTAAGGGCGACTCGTCGAGTCAGTTTAGTGCACTCGACGAGTTGGTCACTGAATGAAAATAATATAACTCTGCATCTGATCCAGCTTCCAATAAACTCTCTATACTTTCTATTCACTTCTAGACTCCCTTGCCAACATCTCTAAAGACCGGACTCAATACTTTGACTCTAACGCTCCTTTCTCTTGACTCTCTTTCTCACTTGGATTCTATAACTCTAAACCCTTTTGAAGCTAGCACTCCTAATTCAATTCTAAAAAATTGTCAAAGCATCAAACATCAATTAAACATCAAAAACAAGTTTTAAAAACATCAAACAAACCAAATAAAACAAACAAACACAAAATTAAAAATTGTTCAATAAAAATGCATAAAACATCAATCCTCCTCCTCATCATCATCAAGCCCTACTCCACTTCCTCCAGCCCCACTTCTTCTTGCACTTATCACTTCTTCCCATGTTGGAATATATGGAAAGTTACCACCATCAATGTGTGGAATGTTAAAGTGGTCAAAAAGTCGGATATGAGATTGGTTGCTAAAATTCAAGCCCCGCGTCATTTGATCCTGTAGTCGCCTCATCTCCACATTGTACCAATCCATTGGTACTTCGTCATTCTCAACCGGAATCACCGACGGCTCCTCCTCAATATCCCGCTCTCTCCTCGAACGAACCCTCCTCCCCGGTGCTTCGGGACCAACAACCGGATCATCATTCGGGATGGCATAATGGCCACCACCATAATCTTCAATAATCCTCGCTCTCCGGAAAAGAATTGGATTGAACGGAGGTGTAGGGATCAACGTCATGAAGTTCCACGCACCGCGGTTCATCAACCCGAACGAATTAGCTAACCGGGTGACAAACATCCCACCATTAATTCGGGAAGTTTTGCGATCCTTGACCGCACCCTCCGAGAGATATGAAGCTAGACACCAAGGAATGTTGCAAAAAACGCCGGGTGTAATGATGCTCCATAAATAAAAGACGTCAAGGTTGGAAACCTTGTCATCATCCTTTCGTTGATTGATGGTGGATGAAATGAGGTGGTGTATGAGGCGGTGTGTTGGGGATCGAATGCTCCCTTCCTGTGCCGACTTTGGAATGTAGACTTTGTTACCAATAGTATTCCACCAGCCTGTACTCGTAACTCCCTCGGGAAACACCATATGGGTTTGCGCCAAAAAGGCCCGAAAGATGGGTGTTGATACCAAGGGCTGATCATAAACCCCTAATCGACAGGCAAGATCCACCATAGAGCATTGATGAAACTCTCCTCCAAGACAAAAACTGAAGCTGGACGGGTGATAAGCATCCACTCCCCCGGTGAAAGATACCGTGGAGAAAAACTCCAAACAAAGCTCCAAATAAACCGACTCTTGAATACGGAAGACCCGGCTCCACCCGTCACACACCATGGTTTCACCATCATGGTGAAACTCCTTCAAAAGATAAGGAGCTAACTCCTCCTCATAGCGCACATTCTGCAGCCAATCCCAATCTATCCTGTTGGGCACATAGACCTCTTTCTTCCTGATATCAGCCAGCTTCTTCTTCCATTTCCGCAATGTCGAAGCGGACTCGATTTGTGGGAAGTTTAGCCATGGAAAATCCCCTTGGTTGCCACTGGAACTTTGCCCCCTTCTGAACATGGTTTCTTTTGAGATTGAACTTGAGAAATTTGAAGAAAACTTGAAGAACAAAGATGAATGCTTGAGAGAAAGTTTAGAGTGAAGCGCCTGTCGAGTGTGTATGTGAAAAACTGAATCTTAGGGTTAAAACCCTAGTTACCAGATGTAAAAGTAATTTCGAAATTATTTTTTTTTTGTAAATAATACCGACTCGTCGAGAAGTCAGTTTTTTTCTGAAATCCATATGGACTCGTCGAGTCGTGGTCAGACTCGGCGAGTCTCTTGCAAAAAAAAGTCATAATTTTCAAAATTTTGTTTAAAAATCATTTCACCCCACACTTAACCTATGCACACTCTCAAGCAGACATGTCCGATGATTTGGAAGATTAAAATTCTAAAAACGAAGAAAAAAATAAAAATAAAAAACTAAAAAGTAAAAGAAAGCAAACTCTTTCTAACGGGTTGCCTCCCGCCAAGCGCTTCTTTTTAAGGAGTCATTAGCTAGACTCCTTCCCATCTACGTTTCGTCATCTCCGAGCATCGGGAACGCACGCCTAAGTTTTTGTGATTTGTACTTGGTCTTGTAAGCGTGAATCTTCTTCTTGTAAGCCCTTTTTAATGCATCTCTTTTCTTCTTCACATTATCATCCTCAGCTGCTTGGGCTTCCCTTTTCCTCTTTTTCTTCTTTACCCCATTCTTTTTTACCTTCTCTTGCACCTCCTTCTCTTTAAATTTAATTACTTCATATTTCATAATGGTCCGTGCTTTAGGTTTAGTAGCGAATGGTTGATCAGCTTCCACCCTCTTTCCCTTTGTCTCTTCATCCTTTCCAGTGCTCAACCCATCTTCAAACGAAATCGTATCAAGACATGCTACATCGGCGTATTGAACTTTCCTTCCCTTTCCTCCTTATGTTGTTTGTTTTTCTAAAGATTCATGGATAATATCTAAATCCAAGGTATGTGAAGAACTAATAACAAACAGATGTAAGTCGGCCAAGTCTTTGTCAAATTCAACTGGACTCGTCGAGTCCATTAAAGTGACTCAGCGAGTCTGATCGGGCTTCATCACTTCTTGGGTGTTTTCTGAGTTGGCTCCTTCCAGTAGCTTTTCTAACTCTTCCAAGTCCTTGTTAACATCTACATCTTTTTCAGAGTGTATCAAAAACTTGCTTGGATCATCTTTTAGCAAAAGTTCAAGCTCTCTTTGTAATATTTCATCATCCAATTGGATAATTGAGATTTCTTCATTCTTTTCCTCTTCTTGCTTGGCTTCTGGAATAGCTTTAAACATTATAGATTCATCACCCACCCTTAATGTCAATGTAGACTCACATATATCAATTAAAGCACACGCGGTGTTCAAGAATGATCTCCCCAAAATAATTGGAATTTCGGGGTCTTCTTTCATATCAACTACCACGAAGTCTACTGGGAAAATCAACTTGTCAACTTTTATTAGGAGATCCTCACAAACGCCTTGTGGATGAATTATCGTCTTGTCCGGCAAATGGATCTTCATATTCACCGGCCTTGGTTCTGGTAAATTCAACTTCTTAAAGAATGACAAAGGCATCAAATTGATGCTTGCCCCCGAATCAGCTAATGCTTGGGTGAAAACTTCATTACCAAATTGACACTGAATCACAATATTTCCCGGATCACCCTTCTTTTTAGGTAGCTCACTCATCAATATTTCCGCGATTTCAGCCAAATCTTTCCTAGCAGCAAAAAGGCCCTTAAGCAAGTTGAAGTACTTAGGAGTTTGTAGCATTGTTTCCACAAATGGCACGTTAACTTGTAAAGCTTTAACATGCGTCATGAAGGTTCTGTATGCTTCTACTTTTTCTGCAGGCATGGCTTTGATTGGGTATGGCAGAGGAGGGTTATAAGGCTTCAAAGAACTAACAGTTTTCTGATTTACGCATGGACTCGTCGAGTCCATTGGAGTGACCTGGCGAGTCGGATCGGGTTTTGCTGGATCCGATTCTTCTACCTTTTCTGCCTTCTTCTTGGTGATTCTCAGTGCTTCTGTAACTGTTTCTTCGCTGCTGGAGGTTATTACACTTACATTCTCCATTCTTGGATTGGGTTCGGTGTTACTCGGAAGTTGACCTGGTCTTCTATCATTCACTTGATGCGCAAGCTGCCCTAGCTGTTTCTCAATGTTGAGAATTGATGCTTGCTGATTCCTAAGCATGTTTCTGGTCTCGTGTATGGCAGCATCGTGATCATTGTGTCTTTTTTCGGACGCGGCTATGAATCTAGTGAATAACTCTTCTAAATCGGCTTTCTTTTCTACCGGTTCTTCCTTTTGGTATAGTCCCCTCTCCTTCTGCTTGTATTTCTCCTCCTTTGCCTTCTTATACTCCTCGTATGGTAGCCAATCCTTCTTAGGTTTCCGCCAATTTTCATCATATCGGTCACCACTTGAATAAAAGACTTGAGCTTTCTTATTTCCATTCTCATCCAAATCACAATCCTTTGTCAGATGGGGCCCTCCACAATTTTCGCATCCTACCCTAATAGCATGGATTGCTTGATCCATTTTTGTCATTCTTCGATCTAGACTATCAAGCTTTACTATCACCGCCGCCATGCTATCATTTTCCGCGTTTACTACCCCTCTACTTACTTCGTTTCTCGGATTGTGGTATTCTCTAGAGTGCTTAGAGAATTCTTCAATTAATTCTTTAATTACTGGGGGCGCCTTCTTTGTGAGCGGGCCTTGAGAATCTAGTAATTGCCTTGTGGTGACATTGACTCCATCATAGAAAATGGAGACCTCTTGTTGGCTATTAAGGTCATGGTGTGGGCAATTCCTAAGTAGGCTCTTGTACCTTTCCCAAGCTTCATAAAGAGATTCTCCGGGTTGTTGCTCGAAGTTGGCAATGGCTTTCTTTAGCTTGGCTATCTTGGAGGGCGGGCAGAAATGGTCTATGAACTCTTCTTTCATCTTGGCCCATGTGGTGACCGATCCGGGAGGAAGTGACTTTAACCAATCTTTTGCAGCTCCTTTAAATGTGACAGGAAGCATTCGAAGAAGCTGGGTCTCGCGTGGGACATTCGGGACATTGAAGTAATCGGCGACATCATTCACTTCGTCCAAGTGCTTGTAAGCGTCTTCGTGATCCTTCCCGTAAAAAGGAATCTCCTTGAGTTGGGCGAGAATATGACCTTTTAGTTCGAAAGTGGCGGTCGCGGGAATTGCGGGTTGCACAAGTCCCGGCCCGGTGTCATCACGCATCCTTTTCTTCCACTCCCCCATGGGGACTTCATCAATGTTAGCCATTGTGATAGCTAACTCTTCTTCGGAATCGGTTTCGTGTTCGTAAGTATGCTCTTCTTCTTCCTCGGTCTCGTACTCGCTATCTTCTTGAATTGGTTCTTCAATTGTCAACGAGGCACTGGATGTTCCTGATTTGCTGCTCTTCTTCTTGCTGAAAATGGATTTTAAGTTTTTGAGTGGTGAGTTCTTTGAAGATGTGGTTTCTCCAACGGCTTTTCCTTTGCTTCTTCTTAATGCGGATTTCGGGTCTTCCAAAGGAGGTACCAGGGGTGTATCAGATCCTCGGGTCATGAAACAACTGTAAACAAACAAAACAAAAGAAACGAAACGTGTAAAAGGAACAAAAACGGAATAAAAAAATAAAGCTGAAACAGCGATGTACTCGCCGAGTCGTCACGAATGCACTCGGCGAGTTCAAAGCAAAAAATTTCTAGTTATCCTAAAAACAGATTTTTTTTTTTTTTTTTTTTTTTTTTTTTTTTTTTTTTTTTTTTTTTACTAATTCTACTTACTGAATTACTTTGTAAATAACTTTGTGTAAGACATATCCCACACAAATGATCGATTAAACTAGAATTTAATACTAATTTTAGAACCGTTCCCCGGCAACGACGCCAAAAACTTGATGTGTGCAAACTCACTTAGTTTTAAACCTACTTTTAATTATCAAATAACACACAAAAGGCAGTGAACCTATCAATTGAGGTATAGCTAAATAAGCAGGGTATCGAACACAGGGAACGGCAAATTAAACTAAAAACTAATTTAATCTAAGTTAATTAAGAAGTAGAGGTTTTTCTCTAGTTTTACAAGACTAGAAACTTACTAACTATTACTAATTTTAAGACTAGAAAATAACGACTTAACTAGATTCAATAATTGGAAAGGAACTTCTGTTTAGTTCAACTTGGTTAACTCTATGGTTGATTTCAAGGTAATGGTGCAATGGATTAATTCTTTCGTTGGTTACCGATTCAAGTGATTAGATTCGTATTCACTACCCTAATCCTTAGCAAATAAACTAACTTAAACAGTGGCCAATTGTCTAATTTAATTATATTCACTAGATTAATTATTCGGGTTAAGTTAGACTTGCAATAGTTAACTAATTTATTCTTTTAATTAACTTCTTGTTTGATGGTCATCTTACAAGCTTGCACATGAATTTACTCAATTTTCTTATTAATTCTAGTTTCATATTCATTAATTCTAGACATATATCATAGTGATCACATAGCATATGAGGTCAATAATCAATAGATGTTCATGTTAATCAATTATCTTCCTATTAACAGAAAATTAATTATTATTCATACACAAGGTTCTTTAGCAAGCTAAAATAACAAAAATTCACCACTTGAAATTAATCCTACCAATCAATCAAACCATATTGGCAACTTTGTATCCCCAAACAGAAGTCTAAAGGTTTTAGCTCATAATTAAAGTAAATAACAGCAAACAAACAAAGTCAAGTTGCTTAATCATGATGAATAAACAAAAGAATAAGTGGAATGATGAAATTTTGCCTTAATTACTCTCCGGAATTGAATTCTAGCTTCCTTCGTCGTCTTCTAGGGTTTTTCTGGCTTCTCAATCGTAGCAAAATACTTCTGAATCGTCCCAGAACTCTCTCCAATCGATCTGTGGAATTATCTTTAAATATACGAATCGACTCGTCGAGTCAATTGGTGACTCGTCGAGTCCCTCTCACATTCCCCGTATTGCGATAACTCTCTGGGATCCCGAGTCATTATCTTCTCGATTCTTCGATTGGACTCGCCGAGTAGCCGATATGACTTGCCGAGTAGATGCCATTTTTAGTGTTTTTCTTCTTGATTTCATTCTCGATCTTCTAACTGTTTCTCCCACTTCCTTTCGCTTCCGAGCTTCATCTTAGGACTGAAAAACATAATTTAACACTTTTAAGTACCTTTTGTCCATAATATGCGATAATTAAACTAATAAATGAATAAAAATGTATACTTAATATGAACTAATTATGCACATATCATTTACCCATCATATTTATAGGTATAAAATACATATTCAGTTTAAATCAAGTAAAACATGTATATTTTGTTCATCCAACATAAATATCAAGTACACAGATAATATGCACACATTGCACATAATTTATATTAAATACTTCATATCTACATGTAAGATAAAAGTAACTATGCACTCACTTGTTAAAGTGATGATTCCAAACTCGGGTCGCGCTTTACTTCTGACAATTTTATTTTCCTTCGACGAAACCTAGTATTATTACCACTAGATTTTAGTCGAATATTTATTGCGACTAGGTACGAGCGATATTGTTTTATAAGTGTTAAAAAATACTTTTCAACCACTATGTATAGACAGGTTCCAGACATGAAACATCGGAGGGCATGACCATTATTGCATTTAACCTGTTCTGAAATCCAACAATCCTATGCGGCCCTTCAAACCAGATTCCCTGTACCGCGAGTAGTTAAAAGATATTATAAAAGCCCTTTTTATTTAATAATACTTAGCACATATATTGTTTATAGGTTCATAATAACGATAATAAACTTAAACATAAGCTATACTTAAAGTAGGGTAAGCATAACTTACTTACAATGGGGTTTGGCTGGGAACCGGGATCTGCGAGGGCAGAACTTCCGAGCCGAAAGCTCTTCTTCTCGGAGCCTTCTGGTACTCTAGGACTCGCCGTTTAGCACTTGGGAGGTACTAGGGATTGGGAGGGGTTTAGAGAGAGAAAGAAATGTTGAGGTGTGAAGAAATGAGGGTGCTCTCACATCTATTTATAGCTGAACTCCTCAGACTATGCTGGGCGTAATCCTCGGAGTACACTGTGCGTACGAGGGGGCAGGTGTCAGCTCCGCATGCGAGGCCGTGGGGAGAAAGCAATGGTCAAGATTCAGCCACGTGTCACTCCTCGCATCAACACATACACAACTTTTAAATTCTGTATCTTTCGCATATGAGCTCCGTGTTTTTCGTTCTTCATGTCCATGCGTAGGTGGCGACGTAATCTACCACTTTCGTTTAGACTTCGTCGGCTAATTTTGACGTTATTTTTAAAGTTTTATTTTAACAGACTTAGACAAATAAAGACCGTTAAAAATTCATAACTTAGTCATCCGACATCCGTTTTCGTCTATCTTTATATCGTCGAGTTCCTATTAATGATATCTTCAATTCTCATTTAGGTTGTGTCGGCTAAAAATCGTTTGATCTAATATTCGAATTCCGAGTTGCATACCGTTATGCTAAATCTTAGAAAAATCATTACTTCGTCATACGAAGTCAGATCTGGACGTTCTTTTTATGTAAGTTCTCGGTTTAACATATACTACGACTTTTGTTTAGATTTCTAAGGCTAAAAAGTATTTTATCGCAAACTCGCTTTTTACGTCACACAACGTCGTGCTGGTTTTGTCGCAAAACTTCGACAGGTTATAACTTCTTCGTTATACGTCGAATTTCAGCGTTCCTTATATTCCTGAAATCCTTGTTACGACTAATTCAAATTTCTTCATATATATATATATATATATATATATATATATATATATGGGTTCTATCTGATATTTTTATTTTTGGTGCTTATTATTATTATTATTTTATTACATCGCTAATAGCAAGTATAATGCACATAAATCACATAATACTCAAATAATTCTTCTTCATTTCTTCAAAATAGCTTACAATTGTTGACCCTAACAATTACATCATTATAATAATGCTTAACTTAGAAACACGGGCCTAACAATATCTGCTTTGGTTTTGTTTGATTCGGGGGCTACCCGATCCTTTGTATCTCTCGCACTCAAAACAAGAGGTTTTTCGATGCTCCGAGGGAGCTGGATTATCCATTAGAGGTCGAGATTGTTGACGATTATCCTGTGCGAGTATCAAGGGTTCATCGGGGATGCATATTGGAGTTGTTTAGTGAGCGGTACCTAATTGATTTGGTTCCCATTCCCCTGCATGAGAGCAAGGTTATTATGGGGATGGATTGACTGAGCCCTGATGGGGGCAATGATTGATTGTGAGATCGGTTCTCTGTTCGACAGCAAGGGCCATCTACATGGTTGTTCCGGATATGCGACTTATGTTATGGATACTCGGGAAGAGGGTAAGGTGACCGTGGGCGATGTACCAATTGTTCGAGAATACGCAATGTTCTTTCGGAGGATTTTCCTAGAGTGCCTCCGGAGAGGTAGGTGAAGTTTCGGATTGACTTGGTTCCAGGTGCAGCTCCGATGGTCAAAATCCCTTATCGGTTAGAACCTCCAGAGATGCATAAGTTGTCAACATAGCTTGGGCAGACTATGATACGGTATAATTATGTTTGGATTACATTACCTGAGTATTTATATACTAATTAATTATTTCTAACCTATTTTGTAATTCTACATCCCAATAAATATACCACATGCTTATTGGTTTTTGGGTGCTTTAGATTTGAAGACATTCAAAATGACTATATACGATAGTCATTGGAAGGGCGGCTACCGTTCAAAAAATGAGGATTGTTTTAAAGGTATGAGAGCCGGTATGCACAAACTGCTAGTGGGTGTCAACTACTGGGGTACCAAACCAGCTTAATCAATCATACTTGAGAGATTCAACATAACCCTCGAAAAGGCCCCAGACGTACCACAAACGATTGGCAACAGAGGAGATTGTGGAGTGTTTTTGCGTTGGTTCGTCGAGGTGTTGATCACCGAGAAATCAATTTTTATAGCGGGTAAAACTGGTCCACATGTTATGGGTGTCGAAAACAACTAGCAAATTTTTTTGGGGGTACAATGTCAAAGATTATTTGAACATTGTATTTGTAATATCACTTAAAGACACATCCCTTTAGTTTATATATTTATTAGTTCTTTCTTGATTTTAATTGCATTTTACATTTTATAAAGCCAAAACTTATACATTTTATAAAAGCAAAACTTATACATTATATAATACCAAAATTTATACTAAAAGAAGAACTACAGGGGTGTCAATTTATGACACGACACGAAATGAAATCGGGACAAAATCAAAATTCGAATTTGTGTTCGTGTCAATTTTAAAAAAACACGATGTCTCGTGTCGTGTTTGTGTTCACAAATCGACACGAATTGACACGAATGAACATGTGTTTGTCGTGTTTTGATTGACTCGTTTTCGTGTTGGTGTAATAAAAAAGACATTATGTTGTGCCGTGTTCGTGTTATACAAAACTTAGTTATGTCGTGTCGTATCAGACAAAAACACGAAACGAATGCCCGATTTGACAACCCTAAACCACAATCTTAGGGGTGTCAATTTATTACACGAGACGGAAAAAATACACGACATGAAACGAAATCGGGACGAAATCAAAATTTGAATTCGTGATCATGTCATGTTCGTGTAAAGTTTAAAAAACACGATGTCGTCTAGTCTCGTGTTCGTGTGCATAAATCGCCATGAAATTGACACGATTAAGCAAGTGTTTGTCGTTTTTGTCGTGTTATATATGATTAAGTATGAATTAAATAAACTAATAGTTATGAAATGTTATCTTTGTTGTATCATGTCGTGTTGTCGTGTTTTAATTGATTCGTTTTCGTGTTAGTGAAAAAAACAAGACATCGTGTCGTGTTGTGTTACACAAAACTTTTTCATGTCGTGTCAGACAAAAACATGACACGAATGCCTAATTTGACAGCCATAAACCACAATCTTAGGGGTGTCAATTTATGACACAACACGGCAAAAATACACGAAACGAAACGAAATCGGGACGAAATCAAAATTTGAACTTGTGTTCATGTCGTATTTGTGTCAAGTTTAAAAAATACGATGTCACTTCGTGTTCTCAAATCGACACGAAATTGACACGATTGATCATATGTTTGTCGTGTTTGTTATTTTTTTCGTGTTATATATGATTAAGTATGAATTAAATTAGAGTTGACAAAAATCGACCCAACCCACAAACGCAACCCAAAATTAGCATGTTGAGTTGAGATTTTCAACTCATTTAAGTTAAATGGGTAAACCTGTCTAACTCATTTAATTAAATAGGTTAGGTCGGGTAAAAATTATCAACCCGTTTTCAACCCACCAACCCATTTGACTTTAATTTATATTTAATTTAATAATTATTTAAATATTATCATATATTAATCTAAGTATTAGTTTATAAATTACAATGTTCGTATTATTATTTATTTAAAGAAAATGGAATCATACTTCCTATCTTTTTTCTTGTCACCGAAAACACTAGTCACTCTAAAAAATCACTTAAAAATTACATATATCTTTAATGTTATTTGAACAATTTCTTTGTATATATGAATTGTGATTGTGTTTTTGTAATATTTTGAAATTTTATTAACGTCTATAACTAATTTAAATACTGTAATCTTTAGTTAATTAATTTATTTATTTTTATTTGAAATGGGTCAACCCAAGTTTAAACCATTTATTTAATAAATTGGATTTAGAACTACATAAACGTGTCAACCCGATGTCAACCCATTTATCTGAAATGTTGAGTCGAATTGGAAATATCAACCCATTTAAATAAACAGGTTGGGTTGGATTGAAATTTTCAACCCAATTAATAAATGAGTTGAACCCGATCCCAACTCAGGTCGACCAATTGTCTGCTCTAAATTAAATAAACTAATAGTTATGAAATGTTATCTTTGCCGTATCGTGACATGTTATCGTGTTTTAATTGGTTCGTTTTCGTGTTACTGAAAAAAACATGATATCGTGTCTTTTTTTGTTCGTGTTACACAAAATATTGTCGTGTCGTATCGTGTAGACAAAAACATGACACGACTGTCCGATTTGACAACCCTAAACCACTTACACGGAAAAAAAAACTTATACTAAAAGAAGAACCACATGTTGCACGAAAAAGAATGTATTCCGAAACCATAGTCCGGAATCGTAATCCGAAATTCCAAGACCATTGTGAAACAATGTGTCCCAGTCAATAGAACTACTTTAAAAATAAAAACTTATGGATATTTTTGTCAAAAGATCATTTATTAAGATTAGATTACTCCATTTCCCGTATTTTAACAAGAAAACTCAATTTCCCGTATTTTAATTTTAACGAGAAACATAATTAGTTTTCACATTTTAGTTGGTCTTTCTTTCTTTTGACTTGACCGCTCGCTCATGTGCAATATTATAAATGTTGAAAGAATGATTTCTTATCTATTGTGACTGTTTGTCTTTTCCACTTATTTGACTTTATTTCCAAGCCCTTTACCAAATTTTCAACTTTCTTCATTAGCATTTAGCGGTCGACACTCATAAAGATAATGATAATAATAATAATAGCTAAATGCAAGATATAACAAACAACTTCTATTTACTTGTATATTGTAGCATTACGTTTATTTTTTTCTATTAAATCATTAAATCATTGTAATTTCAATTAATCTTATTGCACTGTACTATGAATTATCTACCAAATTTTTATATTTGCAATTTTCTTCTTCTTCATGTTATACTTGAAATCTATTCTAGGAAATCAGAATTTTACCAAATGTCATATTCTTATTACATTTGACACATGTAATATTTTAAGATTTATTGATTTACTTTTCTTTTTTCACTTGTCATTTTATTTATTTATTTATTTATTTATTTTTCATTTTCTTAAATTTTACATAATACTTAAATATAATAATTATAATAAATATAATAATAATACATATTAATTTAATCCAATTTATTTACTTAAATTATTTGTTTAAACTTAAAAGAAAAATAATAAATAATAAATTTAACGTTATATTTCAATAATTCAATATTTTTCTTTCTTTCTTTATAAATCCAAAATTCTAAAAGTTTTAGATCTTCATATATATATATATATATATATATATATATATATATATATATATATATATATATATATATATATATATATATATATATCAAGATGAACAAAGTATTACTAGAAGACACGGATAACCAAAAGAAGAAATTATTTTGAAGGCCAATTATGACAAAAGACAAATCATTGAGAAAAGAATTCAAGAAATGAAGATCCGGTTACCATTATCCAACTCAAGACCCTCTATAAATTAAGTTATAGTTTAGTGTTTAAGGCATTTGGAAAAATCTCTATCTCTCAGATGTATAGTTTATGCCTAGAAAAACTCCTACTATTTTCTCTATCTACCTCTCAATGTTCAAAGTCTCTAGATTTCCAGATCATTATTTCTCAAAATATTTGTAGTGATTGTATTCCAAGTGTAATCAAAGAAGGTACTATTTAAAAGTACTTTATTCAATTCTTGTTATTATACTCTTGAATTCTTTTTCTCCTATAAATATTTTGGTTATTAACTATGATTATTTCGTTTCGAATTTGTATAACAATTAATTCTACAAGATTTGAGATTTTTGTTAAAATTATTTTTTGTCTAAACAATCAAGCTAATCATATTATTCAAGCATAATTCAAAGGATTTCTTAGTCAGTATTTATGGTATCAGAGCCAAGAAAGTTTTTTTATGGGTGGTTATGTTTGATTGTTTTATTTCAAATTTGATTAATTTTGGTTTAAAATTTTCTAAGAAAATTATGAGTTTTAATAAGTATGATTCAGAGACAAGACCAGTGATTGGCTGGATTAGCGTAAAACGCGCAGATAAGGACGTAAGTCGCGGTGCCAGACCACAATCATTGTTAGGATGACTCCCCTCTGTTCATAATTATTAAAACAAGTAAACTTTCTTATGAAATCTTAAAACAAAATAAGTCAAATATAAGTAAGATTTCACGCATATTATGTAAAGGATACATTCATGGTAAAAGTATTAATGAAGAACCAGACTATGATAACAATCAAATAAATTCTATCGAAGAAACTATTAATGACATAGAACAAAGTTTAAATGATTGGACAATACCAAAAACAAATATAAATACAATACATAAAATAAGAACTTTCGATTATTTCCAAAGTTACTCAATCAAAATGACCGAATAAACTATGTCTATTGGTCAAAATCAACAAAATTTAAATCTGTTATCACTTAAATCTATTTTAGAACATAGACAAAAATATAAATTTCTTCATATAGGTTTAGTACAAATTGCTATTAAACCTTTATTTAGAATTGATATTGATGTTCATGTTCTCCTAATTTTAGAGATAAAAGGCATCAAGATTTTCAAAATTCTATTTTAGCTATGGCCGAAACAAATATTACTAACGGACCAATTTATTTTAACTGTTATCCAAATTTTTCTATAGGATTATTCGATAAAAATAAATTAGATACCTTAGTTTTAACAGTAGAAACAAAAAAATAGAATTTAAACATAATACCAAGCCTTTAGCAATAATCTATCGTGTTTGTTATAAAACCATGACAACCACGTTAGAACCAAGAACCCGTCTATCAAGCCCAAGAAATGAAACAATTATTTTTGAAGCAAATACTAACTATACTAAGGTTCATATGCCTAAAAGACTTAAATGGTCGGAAATTACTCAATCATGTAATTAGAATTTACAAAACGTTATTGAACCAAAGACTTTAGATTCTTCAAAACAATTTCTAATATTATTGAACATCATGACAGATTGGTTGATATAAAATTTTCTTCAATAAACTTTTTATCATCACGATTTTCAACAAGTTCGATTTCAGAAGTTGGCACATCAAAACATTCATTTTTAAAATCAAGTTCTTTAATACTAAAGGTTGTTGATTATACTAATTCCATTCCTAAACCACTTTATCAAGATGAACAAAATAGTGAAACTGGTTTACCTAGTCCTACTAAATCTGATTTTATAGATGAACTTCAAAATTTTAAACAACAAATATAAGTAATAAAACTCAAATATATTGTAATTTCGATAACAATTATAATACTAATTTACTTAAAATTTTTTGGCAAGATATAAGCACTTCAACAAAACACTTAAAAGAAAAACAATTAGAAGTAAATGAATTAATATCTAAAAGTCAAAATCGTACTGTAATTCAGTTAGTTAAAATAGGAAGACTAAAAATTGAGATTGGTCATTTTAAAAAAGTCATAAAATGTATCAGTTATTCAATTAATCATCTTACTAACAGTTTATTGATTTGGTAAATGAGTTCTAAAATACAAATTAATTGTTCTAAAAACAATCGGCTTTGGAATAACATAATAAAAAGACATTGGAAGATAAACTCTAATATGTGTAAAATTATTCAACATTCAAAAGATTCAAGATTTCACAAGAAACACTATTTATTAAAACTACAAACCAATAGCCCTACGTATGATAAACAAATAGAAAAAGTTTCTTGATTAACTAAAATGATCAAGATATACAAACAATCAAGAAATCGTAATTTAGAAAAAAATAAATTATGTTTCTTCAATCCTAAGCAAAAGAACTTTGTTAATATGAAATTTTCTAAACAAGAATATCATGTTGATTTCAATTACTTAAAAACATTGAATATTATAAAGAATATAATAATAAGAAAAGATTTTGGCACAACAAAGAATTTTCATATTATTTAAGGTTTTTACATTTAGGATTTGGGAAGATTAAGTTTTAACAAACAAAATTTATTCTCTATTTTTCAATGGTATGAGTTATTTTATGCTCCCAAACATGATATTGATTATCCATTCAAGAATGGTTCTATTACTCCTATTTTTAATAAAAAAAAATATGTAGACATTGACTCTAATCAAGAAATTATTTCAAATTATCCACAAAAAAATGGATTATTATTGATAAAGATATTTTATCAACTCCTCTAGTAAAAGTTCCAAATCAACAAGCAACTGAAAAAAATTTCCAAAATATTATTTATCAAAACAATTACTCAAATGAAGTTTCAACAATTATTGGAGAACAATTAGATAGAATAGAAGAAAAGATTTTAAAAGAAAAACCTTTACAGAAGACTTTAACAAATTTAGAAATAGAAACAATAAAAATAAATAAAAAATTAAAAAATATGGAATTACAATTATTCAAACGGAATGAGAAAATGGATGAAGTATGTTTTAATAAAAAAGACGAGACAAGTTCTAGTAATTATTCAAATATTAGCTTTGTTCCTTATCAAATTGAAGGCAATTTTAATTTAGGAAATAAAGACTTAATATATGAATTAGAAAAAAGACTATCAAAATTAAATATCAAAAATATTAATACTCTTAAACAAATAGCAACTGATGAATCTGAAGATATTAATAGTGTTAGCGAAATTGATATTAATACTCTCGCTCAACAATTTACAAATAATCAATATATTAATCAACTTACTAATGAATTTTCTAAATTAAATAAAATTAATCAATCCGAGTGTAACACATTTGGAAAGAATCAAAAGCCAACATTACGTCATTATTGGAATAGACATTCTCTTCCTGATGTTCAAATTGAAGAAAGAGCATTCCAGTATGATCGTTCTGCCTATGATGGAACTTCTGTTTATAAATGGAACATCGATGGTTGCTCTGAACATCAAATAATGAATATTGTTCAAGAAATAACTATGACAGCTAACGCTTAAAAGTCAAAAGGTAATACTCAACTTCAAATTGTTAATATCATTCTTTCTGGGTTCACTGGAACTCTTAAAGGCTGGTGGGATTTCTATGTTACACCAGAAGAAAAAAATGGAATTTTAACTGCTACTAAAACCATAATAAAACAAGAAAATTGTCAACATATACAAACATTAGATGAAGATATGGTTAATACATTAATTTTTGCCATTATCAAAAATTTTGTTGGAGATCCTACTATGTTTCAAGAAAAAACTTCTGAAATATTAATGAATTTACATTGTAGAAAGCTTACTGATTTTAGATGGTATAAAGATAATTATTTTGTTAAAGTCTTTTGAAGACCTGACTACAAAGAAGCTTATTGGAAAGAACGCTTTATTGCTGGCCTTCCAAAATTATTTGCAGAAAGAGTTAGACAAAAACTAAGAGAAAACTTTAATAATCAAATTCCTTATGAAAAATTAACTTATGGAGATCTAATCAATTATATTAATAAAGAAGGATTAGCAGTTTGCGTAGATCTTAGGTTTAAAGAAAAACTTAAAAAAGATAGAATCTGTAACGACCCAATTTTCACGTCCAAAAATTTCGTTTTTAAAACATTACTTAGAAAACATTAATAAATAAAACATTGTTTAATTAATCCATTTTGCATCGCAAACCAAATTTGAAATCCACAACATTTGAACAACCAAAATATCAGAGTATCAATCCCAGAATAAACTCATAACTGCGGAAACAAGAGTGTGTGTGATATGACGCTACCGCGCCGGCTCCTTCCCCTTCGAAGAAGAGGTACCTGAAAACCAAAACTGAAAACCGTAAGCACGAAGCTTAGTGAGTTCCCCCACTGTACCACATACCATATAATCTCATAACATACATATATTGTCAGGCATATCTGGGTGCCCGACCTACCCCTTCGGCCCTCTCGACCAGTAAGTGGGGACTATTTCACCCCTACTACTACCACATAATATCATATCACATATATCATAATCTGTCTAGCATAGTTGGGTACTAATCTACCCCTTCGGCCCTATCGACCGGTAACCGGGGACTATTTCACCCCCTACTACCACTATCACATAACATCATATCATGCTAGCACATAAACATAACATGTAGTAGCAAACATAGACAATTATCACAAAGACAATCATCTAACAACAACTCCTACTGGTGGGTCGGCATTGTGGCCGTAGACCCACCGCTACTGGAAGGTAACTCACCTCGAAGTAGCTGCTGATCTGATCGGGAATTGACTGTCTACTGCTGCTGTTGCTGCTCCGGAAATCCTCCGGCTGCAATTCCCACAACATACTCAATCAAACACTGCTAACTGTCTATTGGGTAAAATGACAATTTTACCCCTAATCATGCCCTAAGTCAAAGTCAGAGTCAACTTTCAGTTGACCCGACTCGCCGAGTTGGCTCTCCAACTCGCTGAGTCCCTACCCAAACGATTGTCCTGAATCCCATTTCTACTCGTCGAGTTAAGCGATGACTCGACGATTTCTCCTTATAAACTGATATTCAAGTCCTTCATCCTACTCGCCGAGTTGTATGAACAACTCATCGAGTTCATCTTCATCTGATGAACACTTATGCTAAGACTCGCCGAGTTGTATGAACAGCTCGCCGAGTTCATCTTCATCCGAAGAACACTTATGCTGCGACTCGCCGAGTTGTATGAACAGCTCGCCGAGTCCGTTCTTGATCTAAGGAGATTGCCTTGAACTCGCCGAGTCAGGTCATTGACTCGCCGAGTTCCTCCATAGATGAGTTCAGCTTCCGACTCACCGAGTCACACCCCGTGACTCACTGCTCACTCGACACTACGAAAAGGGGACAAACTTGGAGACTCGCGAACCGACTCACCGAGTCAGATGAACGACTCGCCGAGTCGTTACCATGCAATTACTATATGGTCGATTCTGCTTGAATCCAGCTCATGCCATACATAGATCCGTGATCCTGGGGCTTGATTATCATGTAAAGTTTCCAACTTTACGTGTAAATAGACAACCATGAGGGTTTTAAGGTCCAAAATGCACCAAAAGGGGTAGATCTAGGGCTTTCATGCAATATGGTTCCAAAAAGACAGTAGATCTGAGCTCCTGGAGCTCAACCATGCCTAGATCTAAAGGTCAACCAGCTTATTACAAACCCTCAAACATACACAAGCTTGGAAATGGTTCAAAGAGGACTTTAATGGAGCTATAAGGGACAATAAGCTTACAAACAGAGGGGAAACGAGTTATACCTCAGGGGAAATGTTGGAATGACACAGAGATGCTTGGCCTCCTTCTCCTCTTCTTGATTCACTCTTCTTTCTCCTCAAAAACTTCAAGAACACCACAAAAACACTTCAAGAAATGCTGCATCTTGCCATGCGGCCTCTGATGTTCAGCCTTGACCTTCCTACAGGTCAAGCACCGCTCAACATACCATGCCACATCCCGCTTCATGCAAGGCCACCAATAATCTAGACGAAGATCCCTATACATCTTCGTCGCCCCGGGATGAATAGAGAATCTGGACTTGTGCGACTCCTCCATCAAAATCTGGCGCACGCCTCCGTGATACGGCACCCACACCCTACGATGTAGTGTCAATAGTCCTCGGCTATCATAATCAAAGGAGGAAACCTGACCCACCACACACTCACTCTTCCGATGTTCCTCCTTGATAGCCTCCTGTTGGGCCCCCCGAATCTACTCCAACAAGGGAGTCATTACGGTCATCCTCATGCACATATCCCTGATCGGCGCCGCCTTGCGGCTAAGCGCATCGGCCACCACGTTGGCCTTCCCCGGGTGGTAAAGGATCTCACAATCATAATCCTTCACCACGTCCAACCACCGACGTTGCCTCATGTTCAGATTCGGCTGATCCATGAGGTACCTCAAACTCTTGTGGTCCGTGTAGATGGTACATCGAACCCCGTAGAGGTAATGCCACCAAATCTTGAGGGCAAAAACCACCGCCCCAACTCCAAATCATGCGTCGGGTAGTTCGCCTCGTGAGGCTTGAGCTGCCTCGAAGCGTAGGCAATGACATGCCCCCTTTGCATCAGTACTGCACCCAACCCTGAAATGGACGCGTCGCAGGATACCACAAAATCCTCTACGCCCTCTGGCAGGGCTAAGATCGGCGCCTCGCACAGTCTCTGTCTCAGTGTCTCAAATGCAGCCTGCTGCTCGGGTCATGAATGCGGCAGGAGCATTGGTGAGCCCAAACGACATCACCACAAACTCATAGTGGCCATAGCACGTCCGAAACGTGGTCTTCTGCGTATCCTCCTCCCTGACCTTCATCTGATGATAACCTGAACGCAAATCAATCTTGGAGAACCAAGATGCTCCCTGAAGCTGGTCAAAGAGGTCATCAATCCTTGGGAGCGGGTAACGGTTCTTCACCGTTACCTTGTTCAGCTCCTGTTAATCTATATACATCCGATGCGACCCGTCCTTCTCCTTCACGAACAAAATCGGTGCTCCCCATGGTGAACTACTCGGTCGAATGAATCCCTTGTCTAACAGCTCCTGCAGCTGTGTAGACAACTCCTGCATCTCAGGAGGAGCCAACCGATACGGTGCCTTGGCTATCGGAGCCGCACCAGGAACGAGGTCAATCCTAAACTCAACCTGTCGCTCCAGAGGTATCCCAGGAAGCTCATCTGGAAAAACATCTGCGAATTCTCGCACCACCAGAGTTAAATATATCTGAAGAATTAAAAGAACAGATAAGAAAATTTTGTTTTAGATTCAGACTCAGACTTTGAAGACAGTATTTCTGACTATCAAACAAATGATTTAAATGTTTTAGAACACACTACTTCTGATTCAGATAGTTCTGATGTATGTGAAGGTATTGGAAAATGTCACTGTAATTCAATTAATGTAATTACATATAATTCAATTAATGTACTTACTCACGATGATAAAGAACTACTAAAAAGTTTAGACTCTATTAAAGATAAAAATATCCAAGAATTAATTATTAAACAAATGCTTAATAAAGAGGACACTATTATACATAATAATACTGAATTATTTAATCTCAATAATGTATTTGAATGATTTTCTAAATAATAACTTATTTCTACTCAGGAACTTCAAGAAGAACTAAGACAGATTAAACAAGAAATAAAAAAAAAAAAAAAACAGACTTCTTATTATTAAAAAAGGAAAACAAGCTTTAACAAATAAAAATGATTTCCAAGAAATCAAAAAAGAAAAAGAAGATGAAGAAGTATTAATTGGAAAGATTATAAATTCACAGCTTTCTCAAAAATGGAATACTCATATTACTTTAGTAAAAGATAATTTTCAAATCAAGATAAATACTTTAATTGATAGTGGTGCAGACATGAATTGCATCCAAGAATGAATAATTCCTACTCACTTCTATGAAAAAAGTTATTCTAGATTAAATGGAGCAGACGGCTCAAAATTAATCGTTAATTACAAAGTTTCTGATGTTCATATTTGTAATGATCAAGACTACTGGATTCAAAACCCATCTAATTTTAGTAAAAAATCTCACTTCTTCTCTAATTCTAGGAACACCTTTTATTACTACGATATATCTATTTAATGTCCATGAAAACGAAATCAAAACTAATATTTTTGGAAAAGAAATTATGTTCAAATTTTGTGAACTTATACAATACTCAAATATATGTAACGCCCGTGTTTCTAGGCTAGTTATTAATGATGATGTAATAGTCTAGGCCAACCTTTGTAACCTGTTTTGAAATAATAAGATGTATTATTTGATTATTATGTGTTTTATGCTTAATTATTATAATTTAATGAATTAAGGGTAAAAATAAGCGTCGAAAATAAATTTTAGATAAAGACAATATCTATGAAGAAAGTTGTAGTGGTTGAAATAAGGATTCCGGAGATATAAAGAATATCGAAATTTGAGTTATAACGAAGAAGTTACGATTTGTCGAAGTTTCGCAACAAAACCAGCATGACGCTGTGAGACGTAAAAAGTGAATTTATGATAAAGTGCTTTTTAGCCATAGTGATCTAAGCGAAAGTCGTAGTGTTCGTTAAATCGAGAGCGTGCATAAAAAGAATGCCCAAATCTAACTTCGTATGAGGAGGTTATGATTTTTCTATGTTTCAGCTTAGCAGTAGACAGCTAAAAAAACTTGAATGTTAGATCAAGTGATTTTTAGCCAACACAACCTAAACGAGAATCGAAGGTCTCATCAATAGTAGTACAACGGTAAAAAGACAGACGAAAATGGACGTCGGATGAAGAAGTTATGAATTTTTAACAGATTTTCCTGTCCGAGTCTGTTAAAAATAATAATATTAAAAATAAAGTCAAAATTAGCCGACGGAGTCTAAACGAAAGTTGTAGAGTATAATCTCGCCTACGCGTGTATATAAAGAACGTCGAAAACGAAGCTCGTATGCGAAAGTTATGAATTTTTGAAGTTCGGTTTGAAGCTCAACCTTCGCAAGGCCCGTTTTTTTTTATTAAAACCCCCGGTTTCATCGAAAACGATCATTTTAAGAAACGAAGTGCTGCCCGATTATCGTTGAATCAAGTGAGTGTATAGTCACTTTCATCTTACACATAGATATGACGTATTTTATATAAAATACATGCTATGTGAATATATATTGTTTGTTTATTTGAGATGTATGTTGAATGAATGATTTATACAGGTTTTAAATGATTTAGCTGTATATGTATTTTATATCTACAAAAATGTTGGGTAAAACATGGGTAGATGAAATAGTTGGTATGTGATGAAAGATGAGTTGGATAAATGAGATGATCGGTAATATAGACCATGAGATAAGGGTGAGGGGTGATATATGAGAGAAGTCTTTACCTAAACGTTGGCCTCGTCATTCAGCAAAGTATGGATGACAACCATGGACTATTCTAGGCGGTCCGTGGAACACTAGCAGGCTCGCAACCTGTAGGTGTTGTGAACTATATGTTCATCAGATGTACTCTAAAAATCCATTGACATGTATTGCATGTGGATTCCCGTGAATAATACTGTCGATAAATGAGAGTTATGGACTTAGCACATGTTGTATAAACCCTGGCAGCTATGGACTTAGTGCCTGTTGCATAACCCTGACAGCTATGGATTTAGTGTCTGTTGTATAAACCTTGGCGACGATATACTTCGTGCCTATTCCTTAGGATGAATCCTTAGGAATGAGTGATAGATGATTCTTAGGGTAAATCCGTAAAAGATAAAGAAGATAACGGGAATGGGTAATTGGGTTAATTGTTTGATGATAAAACACAATAACTTTATTATTGTGGGGTGAAAACCCTATGTACTCACCAAGTTTCCCAACCTGACCCACTCAAGTTATTTTATCATAGGTGTCGATACGAAGCTACGTTACACTGAGAGATTAAAGGAAATGTAAAATCACTAGTGTAAATGAATGTAAATTCTGTTTATGCTTATGTTTTTGTATTGACGATGACATCCCAAAGTTTTAAAATGAACAAAATACATTTCCCCGGAAATGATTTGATAATATATTTATCATGTTTTTTGGAACAAATTCCGCAACGTATTTCTTTAAATGATACTCTGATTTTTCAAATCAAGCATAAACAAATTGGTCTTTTTAGGCTGTGAAATTGGGGATGTCACAATATAAATATACTCAATTATAAAACAAAACAAGCTAAATATCTTATTAATGAAATAAATGATATTCATTTAATTAATCAATTAAAAGAAAAACATATTCAAGATAAAATAACAGCTTTAAAATCGAAATTTGAAAATAATGTTTGCTCTAATATTCCAAATGCCTTTTGGAGCAAAAAACAACATATCGTTAAATTACCTTACATTAAATTTTTTAATGAAAAGGACATTCATTCAAAATCAAGAGCCATTCACATGAATAATGAATTAGAAATTCACTGTAGAAAAGAAATTCAAGACTTATTAGATAAAAAGCTAATAAGACCTTCTAAGTCACCATGGTCTTGTTTAACATTTTATGTTATGAATGTAGCCGGATTAGAAAGAGGATCATCAAGATTGGTTATCAATTATAAACCTCTAAATAAGGTTTTAGAATGAATTAGATATCCTATTCCCAATAAAAGAGACTTATTGAAAAAACTTTATGATTCAAAAATATTTTGAAAATTTGATATGAAATCGGGGTTTTGGCAAATACAACTTCATGAATCTGACAAATATAAAATTGGTTTTAATGTTCCTTTTGGACATTACGAATGGAATGTTATGCCTTTCAGATTAAAAAATGCTCCTTCTGAGTTTCAAAATTTTATGAATGATATTATCATTCCTATAAACAGTTTTGTCATTGTTTATATTGATGATGTTCTAATCTTTTCGAAATCTATTGACCAAAATTTTAGACATTTAAACATATTCTATGATCTTATTTATAAAAATGGTTTAGCTGTATCCGCAACAAAAATGCATCTATTTAAAGATCAAATACGTTTTTTAGGACATGACATCATTAAAAACACAATTAGACCCATAACAAGAAGTTTAGAATTTTCAAGTAAATTCTCTGATGAAATTAAAGATGAAAAACAACTTCAAATATTCTTAGGATGTTTAAATTATATACATGACTTTTTCAAAGATCTAAGAATTATATGTAAACCTCTTTATAATAGATTAAAAGATAATGCAGAACCATGGACTAAAAAACATACTAATATAGTTAAACAGATTAAACAAAAATTCCAACATTACCATGTTTAAATCTACCCTATCCAAATGCAAAAATCATAGTTGAAACTGATGCTAGTGATATTGGATTTGGAGGTATATTAAAAAAAAAATTAATTCAAAAGATGAGCAACTAGTTCGATATTTTTCTGGTGCCTGGAATGACACCCAAAGAAACTATTCAACGGTCAAAAAAGAAATTTTAAACATTGTTCTATGCATCAAAAAGTTTGAAGATGATTTATTTATGAAACAAATTTTATTAAGAATTGATTGTCAATCTGCGAAATCAATTTTAGAAAAAGATGTCAAAAACATTATTTCCAAACAAATTTTTGCTAGATGACAAGCCCTTCTAGGCAACTTTGATTTTGAAATAGAATTTATTAAAGGAGAAAATAATTCACTTCCAGATTTTCTTTCTCGTGAATTTTTATAGGGGAAATGAGTTCTTCCTCTTCATCCTCCAAAACGGATAACAAGAATCCTATTCCTTAAAATCTTGTACCTTTTCCTCCTCGTCCAAATAGATTTTCTCCTTTATCTCCAGAAAACAAATCTTTACTTTTTACTGATGTTCTTAAAGACCAAGAATCAAAACTTTTCACTTCTAGTATTTCTCCAATCAAGACTGTTAGTTCTTTTATCAAATCTTCATCCTCGTCTCCTTTGGGAACTCAAAAAAGTATTCTTTCTACTAAGACTTTATATATTATAAATCCAAATATTGAAAGAATTCAAATTCTTGAAGACTCTCATATTTCAAAATTAAATCAAGGATTTCATATTCTCACTGATCATCTTTTTGGTCGAGGGAAAACCTTTTATTATGATCTTTATAAGACCATAGAATACTATCAAACCATTCTTCAAGAATCTGGTTCTATATGTTTCACTCATCATTCCAATTCATCTGAAGGAACAATTGATTACAGTAAAGCTCAAATTCTCAAGGTCATTTCTCCTCAAGATTGGTCAATAAATCCCTATTCTAAAAAGATCTTAGTAGGATACCTGCTTACCCAAAATATTCCTATTATGATTATTAAGATGCCTGGTCTAAAGAATTCCTTGCACGCAATTATTCACATTCTTGGTTTATCTTTTTTGATCTAAACTTTGACTATGAATACCCCAAATGGTTCGTTAATTGGTATAAGTTCAAAGGCTTAAGACCAAAATGTCTACCTGATGAAGTTTTGAATGGATTTCTCAAATTCAAGGAGTTATTTGTCCAACCTATCCCTGAATTTGAATATCTATTACAATTTTCCATGTTATTCAAAATTCCATGGATTATGTCATGGACTTATAATTATCAAGAAGCAAAAGACACTTCTCCTCCATGGCTTAACTACAAATATAGAGTAAAATGGTGGGAAAAATTCAAACTTCCTCAAGCCAACTCAACGAAGGTGATCAAATATTATCAAGAAATCCATCATTCTACAAAAGCAAAAACAGAAGAGATCAAGAATGCTCCTCTCCTTGATCCTGAACTAGTAGCTAGAATTCTTAACGCTATCGGTTCATCACAAGAAGAACTTCACAGTTTATTACAAAATATTCATAGATCCCCTACATAATCAAATGAATCCACTCCAACAACTCAACTACTTCAAGACGCTCAAGACCCGTTTGATGATCCATACGAAGAATAAAATATTCTAAATTTTATTTTGGTGTATACCTTCAATATAGGGTATTTCATTTCAATGTTTTTCAAAATTAGTAGTTTTTCAAAATTGTGGAAATATGTATAAACGCTATGTGACTATAAAGCGTGTGTAAAAAGGATTCTCAAGATCTATATCAAAATATTATCAAAAAATTATTGCAGGTCATCATGGACTCAACTAATTAATCTCAATCATGACTTGAAGACAAAAGGCTTTTTGCCAAAAGAAGAAATTGTTATGTCGGTCGTGACCCCATTTTCAAGAATCAAATTATTATTAGAAGATAAGGATAGCCAAAAGAAAAAATTATTTTGAAGGCCAATTATGAACAAAGACAAATCATTGAGAAAAGAATTCAAGAAATGAAGATCCGTTAAAACAACCGGTTACCGTTATCCAACTCAAGACCCTTTATAAATTAAGTTATAGTTTTGTGTTTAAGGCATTCGGAAAAATCTCTATCTCTCAAATGTATAGTTTATGCCTAGAAAACTCGTACTATTTCTCTATCTACATCTCGATGTTCAAAGTCTCTAGATTTCCAGATCATCGTTTCTCAAAATGCTTGTACTGATTGTATTCCAAGTCTAATCAAAGACGGTACTATTTAAAAGTACTTTATTCAATTCTTGTTATTATACTCTTGAATTCTTTTTCTCCTATAAATATTTTGGTTATTAACTATGATTATTTCGTTCGAATTTGTATAACAATTAATTCTACAAGATTTGAGATTTTGGTTAATTTTTTTTCTAAACAATCAAGCTAATCATATTATTCAAGCATAATTCAAAGGATTTCTTAATCAGTATTTATGGTATCAGAGCCAAGAAAGTTTTTTTTGGGTGGTTATGTGTGATTGTTTTATTTCAAATTTGATTAATTTTGGTTTAAAATTTTCTAAGAAAATTATGAGTTTTAATAAGTATGATTCAGAGACAAGACCAGTGATTGGCTGTATGAGCGTAAAACGCGCAGATAAGGACGTAAGCCGCGGTGCCGGACCACAATCATCGTCGGGACGACTCCCCTCTGTTCATAATTATTGAAACAAGTAAGCTTTCTTATAAAATCTTAAAAGAAAATAAGTCAAATATGAGTACGCTTTCACGCATATTATCCAAAGGATACATTCATGGTAAAAGTATTAATGAAGAACCAGACTACGATAACAATCAAATAAATTCTATCGAAGAAACTATTGATGACATAGAACAAAGTTTAAATGATCGGACAATACCAAAAACAAATATAAATACAATATATAAAATAAGAACTTTCGATTATTTTCAAAGTTACTCAATCAAAATGACCGAACAAACTATGTCTATTGGTCAAAATCAACAAAATTTAAATATATTATCACTTAAATCAATTTTAGAACATAGACTAAAGGGAAAAATGTAGGAAAACTGTGACAACCCGAAGTTCGTTCCGTCGTCGTAACCCGTTTCGTCATTTAAAAAAATTTGTCGTCTTGAATTGTTTCCGTTCGTTTCTAAATTAAGTCATTTTGAGTTTGTTTTTATGACTTAATAATTGTTTAAACACATTAGAAACTCGTGGAAACGCCCCGAATTATTATTTAGAAAAATTTTAGCTTTATTCCGTAAAGTTATAAAACAATTAAATCGGGTGCGACCAAAAGCCTTGCTTAACAACAGTATCGGGTAGAATTCCACAGTGTCCCAAACTTTGAGCATATATAAAGTTGAGAGAGCCTCATTTGAAGCCTTTTCCACTCTCTCTCTACTCTCTCTCTACTTTCTCTCTCTAAAACTCAAAATCAAGCCAAAATCCTCCAAATCAAGCTCCAAATCATCAAGGTAACTATCCTAGCTCCTAGTATAATACCTTTAGCCTTCAAATTTGTGATTAATCTATGAAATAGGACCATAAACATGTGTTTACGGTCCTGGAACCTCCTTAGGCCGTGAACACATGTAAAGGGGGGTTTTTGAGCCTTAAAACCCTTCCAAACCTTATTTGGAGCTTAGATATGACTAAGGGACTTATTTGCATGGACTTAGAAAACCTAGAACTCTTCATTTAAGGTATGAACATGAGTTTACAGCCCAAGAATATGCTTGGACCGTAAACACCAATTCATGGGGAGTAAACTCCTTTTAAGGTGTTAAAATGTCACTTACACACCTCATAAGCCTTAGAATGAAGTCTAGAAGCAACCACAATCAAGTTAAGAACCTTAAACATGCTAGAACAACCCCCATAGGATCTTACGGCCATAAACTCCCCAAGAATGGGTTCTTAGGCCGTAAACTCCTAAAACATGGTCAAATGGTGCCTTAAACTCATTCCATGGCTTGTAGAATTAGCTAGAAACACTTGTAAAGACCTAGGACCACCAAAACATTAAAGGTTTGAGTGTGGGGGAGTTTACGGCCGTAAAATCCTAGTTTACTGCCATAAAATCCATTTGATGGTCCATTTGTGGGTTTAATTCCTTTCCATGCCCTAGATTGGATCCTAGCCAATGTTCCCAAGTGAAATAAGACCATTTAGCACCATAGAACACCCCACCATGAGTTTACAGCCGTTAACTCATGGGGAGAGGTTCATTAGGACCATAAACTCTCTTATGAGTTTGCTCTTGAAGAGTAAACTCGATATTCAAGCCGTATATGTCCATAGATGTCACCCGAGTCACTCCAAACACTTGTAATGAAGTGTTTTCGCGTCTTGGAGTGTATAATCATATCTAAATTGTAGTTCAAATCCTAGTTAGATACAAATGTGTATCTTTTCATATTACATAGGAACCTCACACGCGTTCAAGCCCCGAACTAACGTTTAGCATCCAATCAGGCACATTCTTCAATCGGTGAGTTCATACCCCTACCATTTTTCAATGTTTTCAGGGGGAATACAAGCAAAAGTACAAGGAAATCTTGTACTCAAAATTATGATTTTGTTTGATCTATTTCATATTTCGTATGCTTTTAACACAGAAAACTGTATTAATCGATCGTTCAACTTGCAGAATTAAACCGTCATGTTATTTGTGAAGCTCGTTTTAAAATGCTATATTTTATATTTCACAAATGAATTTCTATATAATTGTTGTTAAAAGCATGAATCTTAAAGCATTAAAATGTTCTTGATATAGCTCCCCGTAGATACGAAAGTACAGTTAGAAACATATAATAATACGAAAGTACACCTAGGAACAGAACGAATAGGAATAGGAATAGGAATAGGAATAGGAATAGGTATACGAATACGAATACGAATACGAATGCGAATACGAAAACGAATACGAATAGGAATAGGAATAGGTATACGAATACGAATATGATCACGAATACGAATGCGAATACGAATACGAATACGAATGTGGATACGAATAGGAGTAAGAATAGGAATACGAATACGAATTCGAAAGTACGCCTCTGGACATCGACTGAGTTTCGAAAACATATGCCTTTGGATGTCGACAAATTTTCGAAGATACGTCTAATGTACTCTTTTGGAAATCACCAGAACATCGAATATACAGTTAATGTACGTTTCTGAGTGTATCCAAATATTCAAAAATACAACTAAGTATAGTAGATAATCGACATTCAAATGTAGGGTAACTAAGATATCAGAATACCTAACTAATACTATAAGTATGGTAGATACTAGTACATCGAAATCCGAACTAAGAACTAACCGTAACGTTTAGGAAAATATGGGACTTTCCTGGGATAACATAACAACTCGTAAATGAATGGTGTAATGAATGGAAAACTAAACTAAACTAATAGAAAAATATGGGATTTTCCTGGGATAACATAACAACTCATAATCGAATTGGTAACAAATGATTACTAAACTGTTTTTATAAGAAAATATGGGATTTTCTTGGATAAAAACTTTTCAGAAAACCAAAGGAAACTCATTCTTTTCAAAACTAAACCGCTTATGAACTTACCAGCTTTATGCTGATTTTCAAACTGCTTGTATTCTCATGTCCATATTAGACAGGTACACCGCCATCCTTTGGAGAAGACGAAGCGTTTGGAAGACTCGTCCTTGCTTTTGTTCATATGATATATATGTATGACACTTGTAACACTTTGATTTCAAACAAATGTAATAACTCTATGTAATGTATTGTTTTGTGTTTACTATGCTTACTATGTACATTGGTTGCGATATTCATGACGTCCTCCGCCCTGGAACGTTTCCGCTTTAGGTTTCGGGGTGTGACAAAAACCCAACCAATTATACATGTATGTGCAGAAAAACCCTTATATTATTTTTATGTTCAGAAAAACCCTTATATTATTATTTACATTTCAAATAAAACCAAATTGTAGATTTTGAAGAGAAATAATCAGCTAAAAATATGATATGATATACATATCCCTTATAGTTCTTCGATTATATGCAAAAACATTTCAAACCGAAATACATTCCGATCGATTGTATTCTCTATATGGTTGATTTTTCTCTCCTTAACTAATTGTTTTTATCCCAATTAAAATCAGTGTCGTATTGATAAACAAGCATGTAAGCGATATTAAATTTTTAGTTGTCAATTTCTCTTAAAACCTCGTATTTTGGTCTTTTTCGAATGATAACTATTAATATAAGTGTTTTTCTGAATATAAAAATAATATAAGGGTTTTTCTGCATATAAATGTATAATTGGTTGGACTTTTCTGCACTTTTCCCTAGACAAAAATATAAATTTCCTCATATTAGTTTAGCACAAATTGCTATTAAACCTTTATTTAGAATTGGTATTGATGCTCCTGTTCTCCTAATTTTAAGAGATAAAAGGCATAAAGATTTTCAAAATTCTATTTTAGCTATGGCTGAAACAAATATTGCTAACGGACCAATTTATTTTAACTGTTATCCAAATTTTTCTCTAGGATTATTCGATAAAAATATATTAGATACTTTAGTTTTAACAGTAGAAACAAAAAACTTAGAATTTAAAGATAATACCAAGCCTTTAGCAATAATCTATCGTGTTTGTTATAAAACCATGACAACCACGTTAGAACCAAGAACCCGTCTATCAAGTGCAAGAAATGAAACAATTATTTTTGGAGCAAATACTAACCATACTAAGGTTCATATGCCTAAAAAACTTAAATAGTCGAAAATTACTCAATCATGTAATTGGAATTTACAAAACGTTATTGAACCAAAGGCTTTAGATTCTTCAAAACAATTTCTAATATTATTGAACATAATGACGGATCGATTGATATAAATTTTTCTTCAATAAACTTTTTATCATCACGATTTTCAACACGTTCGATTTCATAAGTTGGCACATCAAAACATTCATTTTCAAAATCAAGATCTTTAAAACTAAGGCTATTGATTATACTAATTCCTAAACCACTTTATCAAAACATTCCATTCCTAAACCACTTTATCAAGATGAACAAAATAGTGAAACTAGTTTACCTAGTCCCACTAAATCTGATTTTATAGATGAACTTCAAAATTTTAAACAACAAATATGAGTAATAAAACTCAAATATATTTTAATTTCGATAACAATTATTATACTAATTTACTAAAAATTTTTTTGTCAAGACTTAAGCACTACAACAAAACACTTAAAAGAAAAGCAATTAGAAGTAAATGAATTGATATCTAAATGTCAAAATCATAGTGCAATTCAGTTAGTTAAAATAGGAAGACTAAAAACTGAGATTGATCATTTTAAAAAAAGTCATAAAAGGTATCAATTATTCAATTAATCATCTTACTAACAGTTTTTTAATTTGTTAAGTGAGTTCTAAAATACAGATTAATTGTTCTAAAAACAATCGGCTTTGGAATAACATAATAAAAAGATATTGGAAGATAAACTCTAATATTTGTAAAAATATTCAACATTTAAAAGATTCAAGATTTCACGAGAAACACTATTTATTAAAACTACAAACCGATAGCCCTACGTATGATAAACAAATAGAAAAAATTTCTCGATTAACTGAAATGATCAAGATATACAAACAGTCAAGAAATCGTAATTTAGAAACAATAAATTATGTTTCTTCAATTCTAACCAAAACAACTTGTTATTATGAAATTTTCTAAACAAGAATATCACGTTGATTTCAATTACTTAAAAAACATTGAATATTATAAAGAATACAATAATAAGAAAAGAGTTTGACACAACAAAGAATTTTCATATTATTTAAGGTTTTTACATTTAGGATTTTGGGAAGATTATATTTTAACAAAGAAAATTTATTCTCCATTTTTTCAATGGTTTGAGTTATTTTATGCTCCTAAACATGATATTGATTATCCATTAAAAAATGATTATGTTACTCCTACATAGACATTGACTCTAATCAAGAACTTATTTCAAATTATCCACAAAAAAAAGGATTATTATTGATAAAGATATTTTAGCAACTCCTCTAGTAAAAGTTCCAATTCAACAAGCAACTGAAAAAAAATTTGCAAAATATTATTTATCAAAACAATTACTCAAATGAAGTTTTAACAACCATTGGAGAACAATTAGATAGAATAGAAGAAAAAATTTTACAAAGGCTTTAACAAATTTAGAAATAGAAACAACAAAAATAAATAAAACATTAAAAAATATGAAATTACAATTATTCAAACGGAATGAGAAAAAGTACGAAGTATGTTTTAATAAAAAAGATGAGGCAAATTCTGGTAATTATTCAAAAGTTAGCTTTGTTCCTTATCAAATTGAAGGCAATTTTGATCATTAATATTTTTCTTATTTAAAATTTTATAATTGTTAAACATTAAAAACTAATACCGATATTTAATTTAAAAAATCAAAAATGAAAAAAAATCCCTACTATCTTCAAGTGTAGTAAAGATATTTAAAAAAAGAAAAAAAAATTAAAAACGAAAAAATAGGAAAAAAATGAAAAAAATTAAAAACAGTAAAACTGACCATATATCTATTTAAAAAGAAATTGAATTTTTTTTAAGAAAAACAAAGAAAATAATAAAAAATCGAAAAAAACCAAAATAAATGAAAAAGAAAAGTAAAAACAATTTAAATGACGTTCGTCGAACATGATTATCTTTTCGATTCTGTATTACGTTCCATTCACGTGCATATGCGTCACGACCAAGTAATGAGTTTGACGTTTATGCCTTTGACGAAATGATGGGTGGAGAAGAATACTTCCAGTTACTACCAATTTTTGGGTTTATACAAGTCCTTATTAGGGTGTTGTTTAAGATGTGTTCCTAAATAGGCACGAGTTACATGATCTTGATGTTTATGCTATATGAATGTTTGTATATTTGATGATGGCATGGTAGGTAGGGGTAGGGTGTAATGCTTCTATTGTTATTTTGTGTTTGAATTCACTAAGCTTCGTGCTTACCTTTCCTTTATAAAATGATGATTACACGTACATCAGGTGTGAATAAGGTTAAGGCTAAGTCTTGACTGGACATAGGCGTGATTCGAAGATTGGGTCATTGTCACAAACAATTATTATCGGAATTTTCTCATTAGTATTTCTGCTGTTGACTGTGAATTACAAATGGATTCGTATTGTTGAAATTATGATTTGAAATATTATTTGAATACTTGAAACTTAACGGTTTTGGTTAATTAATGAAATTAATGTTTTTTTTATTAAAAATAATATTTTTTCAAAAGTTTAAATTTATTGTAAATTTTGGTATGTTACAAGTTGGTATCAGAGCACATCTTGAGCGAATCAGACACATGTCGGTGTGTTTGAACTCAAGTTTGCAGCTTGGACATATTTTCTTTAAAAATTTTTGTAAAAGAAAATGGAAAATTTTGTTCACAAGGATCGAGGACGCAGCGTGTACAGTCAGCCAAAGCTAAAGGAAAAGGATTTAATTGTTTGATGTGAATTATTGCTTTCTAGAATGTAAGATGTATATGTACTAAATAGCCTATTAATTTCATGCCATATTGAATGCCTATTATATGCTACTTAGAATTTTTTTCTAGCACTAATAGACCATTAGGTGAATGCTTTTGGTTGTATGTAATTGGAGCTAAATAGACTTAGAATGCCTAATTTAGCGTAATGCGCAGCTCTTGTTTGAGTCCAACCGTTCTGGCATGGAATTTGATATTCGACTGACTATCTGACTTCACATTGTGTATGCCTGTGCATTCACGAGACGACACGTCAAGGTTGGAGGATCTTCCTTGTAGATTAGAGTAGATGAATGAGAAGAAATGAATTCACTACACTAGGAAAGAATATAAATTACTTGTGTCAAGATTATATATGGCAGAAATTGATGGTAATGAGCGAATTGGACAGTCTGGAATGGATCTCGGAACGAACATGCATAGGTGTGAAAGATAGTAGTAGATCTCCTACTATCTGAAGCACAAGATTCGTGTTTAGGTCAGGAGAAGTCACGGAAAGTCCAAGGAGCTGAGAGTGGTAATATTAATATGATTATTTGTGTATTAATAAACTATAGTAATCTAAACTTTTCCTATTTGATCGAGAATGATGACTTTGAGATCCATACAATAGGATCTGTTACTTTATTGAGAGTTGATGAGATACTTGAGATAACTGCGATAGCGGTGTTGTATGCAATTGGGAATGATGATCGAGGATAACTGTGAGTAGGTACGTAGAGAGTAGTGTAATAATGATAACACTTCGAATACATGGTGATGAGTTCTGTTTATATTAAATAGAATGATGACTACACGACTTGGAGCAAAGAGTTTAGGGATTATCTTAGACAAAACGTCACTAAGTGAATGAATTGTTGCTGAGATCTCACAGATCTTACTAGAAGAGTTGTCTAGTATCATTAAGTGAATAGATGGTAAGATGATAAGTTAATATGATAGGTTGGTTTTCAGGTTTGTGAGCAAATTACAGCTATTCAGACTGCTAATAAGAGTGTTGAGGCAAATTAGGATAAAAAGACCTTGGCTTGGAGATGTAGTTGGGAAAGAGGAAGCAGGCACAAGGACCAACTATGCTAAAAAATATCAAGAGGTTTAACAGTTTTGTGTCAAGAACCGGAGGTCAGAAGAACCATGTCATATGTGGTAAGGGTGGAATGACCCTCGTGTCTGCACATCTCAAGTTCAAAGGCGGCAAGTATGAATGGAATGGATATGCTCTCCAGGATTGCTTACTATAATGGATTTATGTATTGATTGTATTAGGGCTAAATACGTGTGTTTAATGATAGGGGTGACATAGGTCCCAATATATGTGGTTTGTAAGAAGTGGAGGTAGGGCCTTAAGACATAGTTTGTATGTATTCTTCATGCTTTAAGTTGGCGTCATCATATCGTTGTTACATATGTTCATGTATATATAACAGGTTATGTATAAGTTATAATGTGACCATGTTCAAGAAGTTTCATGAGTAAGTCTACATGGCCTTGGAACTTGTTACTCGACTGCCTTAGTGATTGTTAAAGGTGAGACAACCACTCGTTTATATCCCATGCTTCTTCGATCACTAGATTCGTTATATGTGGAGTCTATTCCATTCTCTTGTGGTTAAGATCGTCGATGGTAGCATGGTGATGGTTACCTATAGTTATCAAGAGTTCACCTTAAAGGCCTTTTTCTAGAGGTTATCGATCAATTCATTTCGACAAGGATGTTGGAACTACTTGTGATAGTGGGAATAGAAGGATGAGCACGTTGATGTAGGGGTTGTTAGTCATAAAAAATAGGTACGGGTTCGAACCCAAGTAGGGGAGAACTTTTGGCTCTGGATGATACCTTAGTTGGAGTACAGAGGTATGTGTGTAGTCGTAGGGTTCGAAGTTACTAGTTGCGTTATAGTGTACAATATTTAGAAATTGTGAAGAATACGCACGGTGAAAAAGAACAGAAGATATGGAAGAAGAGTAACATGTTGTTTTGAAGTTTCATGGATTTGTTCCTTCAAAATTTGTAGGGGATATCATTCGAGTTTTGATGGGGTTCCGCATTAATTTGACTTTTGGGTGTTTCAAAGAAAAGTTCCATTAGGAGGAAGGCCTACTTAGTTCCGTAACACGACTGATCACTCTGAATTATATGACCCGTTTAAGATAAGTTGGGATATGATCCATCCATGGGCATCGACAAAGGTTCGTCAAGTTTTAAATGGATGAGAATAATTCATCATGATAAGAATTCAAGGACCGCATAAACTTTGGTATGGTAGGGAAGACTTAAGTTAGCAGATGTAGAATGTGAATTCCTTAGTCTCTCAAGTTGACGCATAGGAGAGAGAAAAAGCAGACAAGCATCCAACGTGGATGATTTGATTCAACTATGGTGTATCGTTACGACCTGTTTTGTAATCAAGAATGTCGCGAATTTGATTGTTATAGTGAGTGCAACTTGTTTTAGGTAAGTATTCATCAGGTGTTTTGAGTCATTAGCATCGACTCACATATTAGGTGTTTGCTTAGGCCCTGTTTAGGATTGGGGGTGAGACTTTCCCTCCTTGTTCTTGTCTGATAAATTATTAGATATTTAAGGCATGGTTCGATTGCCAGATAGTATTGTCTAGCTTCCTGGGGTTCAATATTTTACTTTTTCTTAGTTACTACTTTTATGGGATGATAGCAAGATCAGTGAGTTATCGTGAGATAAAGAATGGCAATCGGACAAATACAGGTCTGTGTGATGATGGTTTCATGCCTATAGACCTAAAATGGTTGGTTATGTGTAACAGCCCGGAATTCCAGGTATTGTTATATTTATGATTTTGGGTGTTTTAAGAGGGGACTCGGCGAGTTGGAGCCCAGACTCGCCGAGTAGGATCGCGGATCTGGTCGCGGGTTCGCGATTAGACTCGACGAGTCCGGATATGGACTCGACGAGTCTGCGCTGTTTAGCGAAAACCCTAACCGTTCAGGGTTGGGACATATATAAGGGGCCTTATGGCCGTCATTGTTCACCCTAGTCCTATGAGTGAAACCCTAATTCGATTGAGAGCACCTGGAGCAAGGAAGAAGACCATTATTGATCTTGGAAGTGTTATTTTGCAAGAAGAAGGAGGCTTGGTTAAGGGAACAACAGGAGAAGCCACATTCTGAGGGTTGAGGACACAGAGCAACATTATTCAGGTAATAAATTCGAGTTAATCCCTTCTATGTTGATGTGTATATGGATTTAGGGTTTATTGAACCCTTTTGTGGCTAGATTGAGTGTCTCCTTAGTCCCCCAAGCGATTGGAACCTTTTATTGGGACCTTTGGAAGTCCAGAGTGTCCCATGCCTGAGCATTTCGGGAATCAATGGAGGTTTTGGATTGGAATCCTTATGCCTTAGGTCAAAACGTAAATTATGAGTCATGGGGTGTATTATGAGCACCAAAATGAGGACTTTACGTGAGGAACCAGTCTAGGAAGGCCAGACCTATGAATTGCCGGAGCAAATCTGACCTTAGAAAGCAGTTTGAGCGGTTGCATGGCATGGACTCGCCTAGTCCGATGAACAGACTCGGCGAGTAACTTGAAGATTAACTGGGACTCGCCGAGTTGTTCTTCAGACTCGGCGAGTTGAGTCAGGGTGGCCCTGCGATTCTTCCAGGAGGAACTCGTCGAGTCAGGGGGGATACTCGACGAGTAGAAAGGGAATCTTAGAGAATTGGTGAGGACGTCTAGACTCGCCGAGTCGTCCTAGCACTCGCCGAGTCCGGTCAAGTTGACCGTTGACCGTTGACCGTTGACCAGAGTTGACCTATGTTTGACTTCTTAGGGATAGTCAAACTTAGAAGATAAAAGTGTTAATAAGAGATGTATGGTGTTATAGGGAGATTGTAGCTCGGCGGATCGAGTACGAGTGATTTCGGGATTTACTAGCCTTCGATATTCACGAAGTGAGTCTTCTCACTATACGTACCCGGAAGGGTTTGACTGTGTGACCGGAAGGTCGGATATGATATGAGATATATGTGCTATATGTGATAAGTTATTTGTTATGTATGTTATGTGGGCCGGAAGGCGATTATGTTATGGGCCGGAAGGCGTTGTGTAATCTGAACCGTAAGGTTGGCGTGGGTAGGACCGGAAGGTTTACCCAGCAGGGACGGAAGTCCCCTGAGACACATGGACCGGAAGGTCAGGGCCTGGAAAGGCGTATGTGCGTAAGTTGTATTTTGGGGAACTCACTAAGCATTGATGCTTACAGTTGTTATGTATGTGTTTCAGGTACTAGCGAGGACCGTGGGAAGGCGCCGGCGTGATTTGTACACACTGATAGATGTTTTATGATCTTGGGATTCACATGATTTGTATTTTGACATGACACTTGGAATATTTATGCCTTGTTTTGAATGAAAACACTTTATTTTGAAATGAAAAATTTGTTTGAAAATTTACGTTGTTACAAATTGGTATCAGAGCCTTGGTTTGAGGGATTCGGGTGCACCTTCGGGCGTAACTGAACTCAAACCGAGGATTTGAGGAAAACTTTTAAAATAAAGGCATTAACTTTTGTAAATGATTTTGTGGTAAACAAGAAAGAAGCAGTGTGTACGATCAGTCAGCGCCCGAACGGTAAAGATCGCCAAAATACCTTACAATGTTATGTTATGAGATAAGTTATGATGTGAACTGTTATGCATGCTAGAAGACTAGGTATTCATGATAGGACTAGAGTGGCCTGATTTGTGATGCCTTAGTCTAGGGAAGTTTGCCGATATGAGATGCGTGATAGCGTGCAGGTAGATAGTGCATATCAAAAGTAGAGTACTCACTATCCGGGGTTTGGGGAGGAAGATTTGGGATGAATGCTGATGCGGTGTGGTCGGTAGTATTGGGCCCGTACTACCGAAGACACCGGGTCAGTGGGAGACCCAAGTAAGAATCCCTGGATATCGGAGACTGAGTAGGGTTGCGTTATCGAGTGCTATTATACTCGATGGATTCTCTGATAGTTTTATGTCGTATTTCAGAGACATCATGGTTAGACCACGCCACGGAGCGAGTACGAGCGGTGGAAGTGACGAGGAGATTCGTCAGATGATTCATGAGGAGGTGGCTGCAGCGATCCGGGCTGAAATTCCGGAGATGTTTGGGTCTATTAAGACCACCTTGATGGAGACTTTTGATGAGCGGTACGCCGCATTGACCGAGGCTGCAGCCGCTGCAGCTACCGCAGCTGTGGCCGCTGCCAGGCCACAGGCGGGTGACTCGTTGTTGTTTCGGGAGTTCAGCAACACGAAGCCACCTGAGTTTGATGGGACGCAGGATTCGATTGCTGCGATGAGGTGGATCGCTGATATTGAGGGGTGCTTCTACACTTGTTCATGCCCGGAGCATCTGAGGGTACGGTTCGCTTTGAACCAGCTCCGTCTGGGAGCGAAGGATTGGTGGAAGTTCGTGACGGCGAACTTCACTTTGGTAGAGATTTCAGCAGTGACATGGGAGGGGTTTACCTCTATGTTCAGAGACGAGTACGTTCCCCCGGTGGAGAGGGAACGATTGGTAAGTAGGGTACTGATTCGGTTGCGGTGATCACGGGGAAGTTTCATGAGAGGGCGATGTTCTGCCCCGAGCTGGTGTCCACAGAGCAGGCTCGGATGAGCCGGTACTTGGGTGTTTTGAGGAGGGATATCCGGGAGTTTGTGTCAAACTCCACCTATCATACCTTTGCTGAGCTTCAGGCGAATGCCAGGAAGCGCGAGATTGAGTTGGAGACCCAGGCCAGGGAGGAGGCCGAGTCTCAGCGGGTGGACCGGCGGCCGGCTCAGTCTCAGCCGGCAGCCAAGCGGACTAAGTCCGCCGATTCGAGGACGGGAGGTCCGAAGGGCTGCACTTGCGGAAAGTGCGGCAAGGGTCATGAGGGGGCATGTCGATCTGGTGCTTGCTACAAGTGTGGCAAGGAGGGGCACATCGCTAGGGATTTCCCCAAGGGGTTCATGGTTTGCTTTCATTGCAACCAGATAGGCCATCGGAAGGCCGAGTGCCCTCAGCTTCTTCAGGGATCTGCACCTACTGCCAGGGCTACTGAGACTCGACCGGTGAAGGCCGAGGCCCCGAGGGCTCGTGGGAGAGCCTTTCAGCTGACTGCGGAGGAGGTCCGCGCTGCGCCCGATGTTGTGGCAGGTATGCTTTATTTCATGTATTTATTTTGATGTCGAGATGTTATGCTTATGTTATGATATGCGTAGGTACTTTCCTTGTGAACTCTGTGCCTGCTTTAGTGTTATTTGACTCGGGTGCGAGTAGGTCCTTTGTATCTTTGGCTTTTAGTCAGCATATCAGCGTTAGTCGTGAGTCGTTGAGTCGGCCTCTGAGAGTTTCTATAGCTGACGAGAGAGTGATTTGTGCCACGGAGGTTCTCCGGGGATGTGTGTTAGAGATTTTCAGGGTTGAGTTTCCGATTGATCTGATTCCTATTGCGATGGGTGATGTCTGTGTCATTGTGGGCATGGACTGGTTGAGCCGACTTGGCGCCGTCATCGACTGTGAGCGTCAGCTGGTGACTATACGAGACCCTAGTGGGGGAGTTCTTTCGGTGTACGGCGAGGGTACCCGTTCGGGATCAGCTTTTTGTTCGGCCGCTAGGGCGAGGCAGTGTCTACAGCAGGGCTGTAAGGGTTTTGTGGCGTATGTGATGGATACGCGAGCGACTTCTGAGAGACCGAGTTCAGTTGAGGAGGTACCGGTGGTGCGTGAGTTTCCAGATGTTTTTCCCGAGGAGCTGCCGGGAGTACCTCCCGTGAGGCAAGTGGAGTTTGGTATTGATTTGATTCCGGGAGCCGCGCCTATCGCTAAGGTGCCTTATCGTCTTGCACCTCCAGAGATGCAAGAGTTATCCTCGCAGCTTCAGGAGTTGCTGGGAAAGGGATTCATTCGGCCGAGCAGCTCGCCGAGGGGAGCACCTATTCTGTTCGTCAAGAAGAAGGATGGTTCACACCGGATGTGCATTGATTACCGGGAGTTGAACAAGTTGACGGTCAAGAACCGTTACCCGTTACCGAGGATCGATGATTTATTCGATCAGTTGCAGGGAGCGTCTTGGTTTTCCAAGATCGATCTGAGGTCAGGGTACCATCAGGTGAGAGTGCGGGATGAGGATGTCCAGAAGACGGCGGTTAGGACGCGATATGGGCATTATGAGTTTGTGGTGATGCCTTTCGGGCTCACCAATGCCCCGGCTGTGTTCATGGATCTCATGAACAGGGTATGCAGGCCGATGTTGGATCGGTCAGTGATTGTATTTATCGATGATATTCTAGTGTATTCGAGATCTAGAGAGAGGCATGAGGAGCATTTGAGGGAGGTCCTTGAGGTATTGAGATCGGAGAAGCTTTATGCAAAGTTCTCCAAATGTGATTTCTAGTTGCGGGAGGTCCAGTTCCTAGGACATCTCGTTAACCAGGAAGGGATTCTGGTCGATCCGGCCAAAGTCGAGGCAGTGATGAGCTGGGAGGTGCCGAAGTCACCATCGGAGATCAGGAGCTTCCTTGGGTTGGCAGGGTATTATCAAAGATTTATTAAGGATTTCTCCAAGATCGCAGTGCCGCTCACCAGATTAACCCGGAAGGGTGTTGCATTCTCGTGGGGTCCCGAGCAGCAGACCTCCTTTGAGACACTTCGCCAAAGGTTGTGCGAAGCCCCGGTATTAGCTCTCCCGGAAGGGATGGAGGATTTTGTAGTATATTGTGATGCATCGATTTTGGGGTTGGGTGCAGTGTTGATGCAGAGGGGTCATGTGATAGCTTATGCGTCGAGGCAGCTGAAGCCTCATGAGGCGAGATATCCCACGCATGATTTAGAGTTGGGGGCAGTAGTGTTCGCTCTCAAGATTTGGCGTCACTACTTGTATGGGGTTCGATGTACGATATACACGGACCATAAGAGCTTGAAGTATTTGATGGATCAGCCCAACCTAAATATGCGTCAGAGGAGGTGGTTGGATGTGGTCAAGGATTATGATTGTGAGATCCTGTACCACCCAGGCAAGGCTAATGTGGTAGCCGATGCATTGAGCCGCAGGGCGGAGAGCACTCCACTGCGAGATGTATGTTTGAGATTGACTGTGATAGCTCCAGTATTGGATGCTATTCGTGGGGCACAAGCCGAGGTTGTGCGACCAGAGATGCAGAAGAGGGAATAGGTCGTTGGTTTGGTTTCAGAGTTCGTTACGGATGGACGAGGGCTTATGACGTTTCAGGGTCGGATTTGGGTACCGTTCATGGGTGGTACGCGTATTACTTTGATGGAAGAGGCTCATCGGTCGAAGTTTTCGATCCATCCGGGGGCTACAAATATGTATTTGGATTTGAGGAGAGAATATTGGTGGCCCTGCATGAAGAGAGACGTCGCGTGGTTTGTCGAGAGGTGCTTGACCTGCCGTAGGGTTAAGGCCGAGCACCAGAGACCGCATGGCAAGTTGCAGCCATTGGAGGTTCCCGAATGGAAGTGGGAACAGATCACTATGGATTTCATCACCAAATTGCCGAGGACTGCCAGAGGAGTTGATGCAATTTGGGTGATTGTGGATAGGTTGACGAAGAGCGCTCACTTCCTTGCCATCAGTGAGAGTTCTTCAGCGAAGAAGTTGGCGGAGATATATGTGAGAGAAGTAGTATCTCGGCATGGGGTGCCGATCTCGATTGTTTCAGACCGGGATGTGCGCTTCACTTCCAGATTCTGGAAGAAATTCCATGAGGAGCTGGGTACTAAATTGCATCTTAGTACCGCATATCATCCCCAGACAGACGGCCAGAGCGAGCGAACGATTCAGACGTTGGAGGACATGCTTCGAGCGTGTGTGTTAGATTTCGGGGGTAGCTGGGATGCGTATTTACCCTTGGCAGAATTTTCCTACAACAACATCCATCATTCGAGCATTGGTATGCCACCCTTTGAGCTGTTGTATGGTAGGAGGTGTCGGACTCCCATTTGCTGGGGAGAGGTGGGACAGAGAGTGATGGGCAGTACAGAGATCGTGCTTCAGATGACAGAGCAGATTCAGCAGGTTAGACAGAGGTTATTGACCGCCCAGAGCCGACAGAAAAGTTATGCAGACAGACGCCGGTCCGAGCTTGAGTTTCAGGTCGGCGACTTCGTACTCCTGAAGGTCTCTCCTTGGAAAGGAGTGATTCGATTCAGGAAGAGGGGCAAGTTGGGGCCCCGGTATATTAGGCCTTTTCGTGTGATTGTGAGGGTAGGCCGGGTGGCCTACCGTTTGGAGTTGCCAACGGAATTGAGACAGATCCACGACACTTTTCATGTGTCGCAATTGAGAAAGTGTATAGCCGATGAGTCGGCAGTAGTTCCATTAGAGGACATTCAGGTGGATGCGAGCCTGAATTATGCCGAGAGACCAGTGGCCATCAGAGATCGGAAGATCAAGGTTCTGAGGAATAAGGAGATACCTCTAGTGTTAGTTCAGTGGCAGCACCGGAAGGGATCGGAAATGACCTGGGAGCCGGAGCGTGAGATGCGGGAGCAGCATCCGGAGCTATTTTCAGAGTGAGACTTCGAGGGCGAAGTCTAGTCCTAGTGGGGGAGAGTTGTAACAGCCCGGAGTTCCAGGTATTGTTATATTTATGATTTTGGGTGTTTTAAGAGGGGACTCGGCGAGTTGGAGCCCAGACTCGCCGAGTAGGATCGCGGATCTGGTCGCGGGTTCGCGACTGGACTCGACGAGTCCGGATATGGACTCGACGAGTCTGCGCTGTTTAGCGAAAACCCTAACCGTTCAGGGTTGGGACATATATAAGGGGCCTTATGGCCGTCATTGTTCACCCTAGTCCTATGAGTGAAACCCTAATTCGATTGAGAGCACCTGGAGCAAGGAAGAAGACCATTATTGATCTTGGAAGTGTTATTTTGCAAGAAGAAGGAGGCTTGGTTAAGGGAACAACAGGAGAAGCCACATTCTGAGGGTTGAGGACACAGAGCAACATTATTCAGGTAATAAATTCGAGTTAATCCCTTCTATGTTGATGTGTATATGGATTTAGGGTTTATTGAACCCTTTTGTGGCTAGATTGAGTGTCTCCTTAGTCCCCCAAGCGATTGGAACCTTTTATTGGGACCTTTGGAAGTCCAGAGTGTCCCATGCCTGAGCATTTCGGGAATCAATGGAGGTTTTGGATTGGAATCCTTATGCCTTAGGTCAAAACGTAAATTATGAGTCATGGGGTGTATTATGAGCACCAAAATGAGGACTTTACGTAAGGAAGCAGTCTAGGAAGGCCAGACCTATGAATTGCCGGAGCAAATCTGACCTTAGAAAGCAGTTTGAGCGGTTGCATGGCATGGACTCGCCTAATCCGATGAACAGACTCGGCGAGTAGCTTGAAGATTAACTGGGACTCGCCGAGTTGTTCTTCAGACTCGGCGAGTTGAGTCAGGGTGGCCCCGCGATTCTTCCAGGAGGAACTTGTCGAGTCAGGGGGGATACTCGACGAGTAGAAAGGGAATCTTAGAGAATTGGTGAGGACGTCTAGACTCGCCGAGTCGTCCTAGCACTCGCCGAGTCCGGTCAAGTTCACCGTTGACCGTTGACCATTGACCAGAGTTGACCTATGTTTGACTTCTTAGGGATAGTCAAACTTAGAAGATAAAAGTGTTAATAAGAGATGTATGGTGTTATAGGGAGATTGTAGCTCGGCGGATCGAGTAAGAGTGATTTCGGGATTTACTAGCCTTCGATATTCACGAAGTGAGTCTTCTCACTATACGTACCCGGAAGGGTTTGACTGTGTGACCGGAAGGTCGGATATGATATGAGATATATGTGCTATATGTGATAAGTTATTTGTTATGTATGTTATGTGGGCCGGAAGGCGATTATGTTATGGGCCGGAAGGCGTTGTGTAATCTGAACCGTAAGGTTGGCGTGGGTAGGACCGGAAGGTTTACCCAGCAGGGACAGAAGTCCCCTGAGACACATGGACCGGAAGGTCAGGGCCTGGAAAGGTGTATGTGCGTAAGTTGTATTTTGGGGAACTCACTAAGCATTGATGCTTACAGTTGTTATGTATGTGTTTCAGGTACTAGCGAGGACCGTGGGAAGGCGCCGGCGTGATCTGTACACACTGATAGATGTTTTATGATCTTGGGATTCACATGATTTGTATTTTGACATGACACTTGGAATATTTATGCCTTGTTTTGAATGAAAACACTTTATTTTGAAATGAAAAATTTGTTTGAAAATTTACGTTGTTACATTATGAGCTTACAATTGGTAGGTATTGTATGTGGGCTTAGATTATTTAGCTTGATTGTTTGGTAACTGATTAATGAGGATCCCATGGGGCACGGTTCGGTACGAGGTACGAGATCTCGGGAACAAAGAGAAATAATGCAAAGCGTGAGTTGGGAGTATCGATGGAAGATTTCTATCTAGTGTATAAAATATGTTTCGTTCATGTAGTTGAAAGTGTGGATTCGTCAGGAAGACATCTAAAGTATTAGAATTATATGGATGTGAGGTAGAGTCATTACCTTTGATGTAATGTTGAGGAGGTGTTGATCAAGGTATTGTTTCATTTAGGAGTGGTAGAGTTACTTGGTAAAATACTACTTGGTAGACTACTCGGTTTTGTGTCTAAAGAAGTAGAAATTATCGTCAGCCTTGGAGGGTTGATATTGGAAATCGGAAACCATAGATTTTAGATTTAATGGGAGTTTTGAAAGGTGTGGTGTTTTTGCTATACATGGTTTAGAATTTTGATGGCAAGGTACCTTACAACCCTAGTAAAGTAAAGTTAGTTGGCAATACTCTTGGTCAGAGTTGGCTAGTGAGCCACTTCAGGAGTTATGCCTGCGAACGGTAGCGTTTACTCCTCTGTTGGAGTTGTTGGAAAAGTACGACTGGTGTTTTTAGAAGAGAACATCAAATATGAGTGAGTTTCAGGTGAGATTCTAACTATTGACTAGGACTGTCAGGGTTATTGACGTCTTATGATCAGGTCTATGTTCATACAATGGAGGTAGAAAGCATATATCTATGCTAGGGAGGTCATAACTAGTCACGGGGTGTTTTTTTTATCTTTGATTGGGACATTTAGTTCACATCTTAGTAGGAAATGGGTACTTATTTTTACTTAAGCACAATTTCCACTCTTGTATTGGCATGTTGTCAGTCGATATGTGGTGTGATAAAAAACACAGGACACCTACGTGTTGGACGAGTTTGGTAATCGAGTTCTAGGGAGCAGAAACATCATTCTTATGGCGAATGAGATAAGGAATATGTTATAGAAGTGGTTCGTAACCATGCAGAGTTGATATTGCCATATTATACATGCTTTTAGGCAATATTTACTTATATTTTTATTAATATTTTGGTTATTTTCATTGAATAATGATACTTATAAGCTCTAATTATACTTTGCAGCCAAATAGAAGCATTCTTGAAGAAAAGGGACTAAAAATGACAAAGCATGGAACTTTGGAGGCTTGGAGAATAAAAAAAAGAAGAAACCCACGTGATAATCTCAACTCACGATGTGAGGCTTTTAGATTCATGACGTGAGTACGAATATTCCAGAAGATTAACATTGTGAAGAGGAATCCTTGTAGAACACGGATATCTACTAAATTCATGTCGTGAGTCATACTCATTCACGACGTGAGAGCGAATTTCATGATAACTATATATTCTCCTGATCATTACGACTTGAGAGGATTTTGGTTGGCTGGAGGAGTTTCCGGAGACGAAAATTGTAGATTTCAAAGGCCTGGAAATTGGTCTCAACACCAACGAAGAAGAAATAGTCCATTATTAGCTTTATAGTTTGGTACATTTAGCATGCTTTTGAATATGAATTGTGATTGTTTATTTGCTAGGATGTCCAACTAAATCTAGCTACTGCTGTTAGCTAGATGAAGTTGGAACTCATGGTTTTAATAACTTAGTTTTGATTTACTTGTTGGTTATGACTTGTGGTTGATTGATTGAACCTAGCATGTTTGATTTAATATTTGATTGCTTTAAATTCTTGTTCTTTGTAGTTAGTGAATATGAAGTTGCATGAATTTGAATACCTAATAATTCAGTGAACACTAGTTTATTAGAGCTAAGATCAAACCAATCTTAGATAAGTAATTGAACTATTGAATTAAGTTGTGCTAGAGAACTCATATTATGACCGTAAGTGTGTTTTTCAAATCAATCTTACATGGCTCCAATTCCATTTAATAATTGATTATATGTTAACTATTGTGTGACCATACATAGATTTACATGAATTAATTAATAGTAAATTTAGAACTGAATTGCAAATACTATCTTAACTGGTAACCAACAGTAATTTTCATAACTAAATTATAAACCAGTGAGGGAAAGTGGATTCGAACTATCAGAAGTGTTTTGTTTATTGATTGAATTTGTGTTAAAGAATTAAGCTCTTCTAAACTTGAAAAATTAGGTAAACCCCCTTTCTTAATTAGAAATTAGGTTAATTTAATAGTAGGTAGATTGATTAGTTAAAACCGTTCCTTGTGATCGACACCCCGACTCACCCAAACTATTCTATAATTTGACTAGGTACACTACCTAGGTGCATTTTAGTTAGTTAAGTAGTTAGGTTATAAATTTAGAATTAGGTGTAGCTATTTGCACGCATCAAGAGTCGACAGAAGGGCTACGCTGACGTGAGACGTTCAGATTTGGAATTTCAAGTAGGAGATTATAACTTGCTTGTAGTTTTCACCTTGTTAAGAGATGATGAGGTTGCATGAGAGAGGAACTTAGGACCTCAGTGCATAGGTCCATACAAAATCATTGTTCGAGTGAGGAAGATAATGTATCATTTGGAAACGAAGTATGAGTGAGGATTGAACCACAACATATTCCATGTGTATTAACTTTAGGGGTGTGTGTTGCATAAGACATTGAAGATTTTTAATAGGGGACATTCGAAATGGTGATTGGTTCAATCACGTTAAGAAGTTGAATGCCATAATAGTGAGAAAGACAAATACTATACAAGGAAATTGAGTAAGTAAAAGATCAATAACGACATTAAAAAATGTTCTGGGTGGACCTAAGAGCTGAAAGCGGAGTTGCAGGCACATTATTTTGGATAATTTTGTTAACAGTGACTTCGAGGACGGAGTCTGATCCAATCGGGGGAGAGTTGTAACTCCCCAAATTTTTGGTATATTTTAATTTAAATTATTTAAAATAAAAATACAGGGTATATATTTTCAATAGTAAAATATCCTTGGGAATTGTTAGTGAAGGCTTATTTTGTTAGTTTTGGTTTGTACGGAGATAAACGCAGAGTAAATTTTGGAATCATTTCTCTAATGAAAGCCAAATAATGTTTGACCAAGGGGTGTACATCATACTTAGAATTCGTGATCGATGCTAAGAAAGAAAAGAAGGTGATGTAGAATATTCCCGTTGTGTGTGATTATCCGAAAGTATTTCCCGAAGATCTTCCTGGATTACCGCCCGATCGGCAAGTAGAATTTCGTATCGACTTGTTTCCCGGAACAACGCCAATTGCAAAAGCACCTTATTGATTAGCACCGATGGAGATGAAGGAGCTGATGATGCAACTTCAGGAGTTATTGGACAAGGGTTTCATTAGACCTAGTTCATCACCCTGGGGAGCTCCGGTGTTATTCGTAAAGAAGAAAGATGTAAGCATGAGGATGTGCATTGATTATAGAGAGCTGAATAAGGCAACAACAAAGAATAGATATCCGTTGCCGAGGATTGATGACATGTTCGATCAACTACAAGGTTCAAGTTATTTTTCAAAGATCGACCTAAGGTCAGGATATCATCAGCTAAAAGTAAGAGAGCAGGACATAGAGAAGACTACATTCAGAACCCGATATGGACACTATGAGTTCTTAGTTATGTCGTTTGGACTGACCAATGCTCCAGCAACATTCATGGATTTAATGAACAGAGTTTGTAACCCGTTCCTTGATAAATCCGTGATAGTGTTCATAGATGACATTCTAATTTACTCAAAGAGCCAAGAGGAGCATGGCATTCACTTGCGAGAAGTGTTGGAAGTCTTGAAGAAGGAGAAGCTGTATGCGAAGTTCTCCAAATGTGATTTTTGGATTCGTGAAGTCCAATTCTTGGGTCACGTGGTCAACCAAGAAAGGATAATGATTGATCCAGCGAAGATCGAAGCTGTGATGAAGTGGGAACAACCGAAAAGTCCCAAGGAGATCCGAAGCTTTTTAAGATTAGCCGGATATTACCGAAGGTTTATCCAAGGCTTTTCTTCGATCGCTAGTCCATTAACAGCTTTGACCCACAAAGGAGCTACTTATGCTTGGAGTGATAAGCATAAAGAAGCATTCGAGAAGCTAAAGAAGAAACTATGCGAGGCACCGATACTTTCTCTACCCGATGGGGTTGAAGACTTCGCTGTTTATAGTGATGCGTCTGGGGATGGATTGGGTTGTGTACTGACCCAAAGGGATAAGGTGATTGCATATGCGTCTCGACAATTGAAAGAGCATGAAAAGAACTACCCGACTCATGATTTGGAGTTGGCAACGGTAGTTTTCGCTCTGAAAATATGGAGGCATTACCTCTATGACACGAAGTGCAAACTTTTCACTGATCATAAGAGTCTCCAATATCTCTTTAATCAGAAGGGATTGAATATGAGACAACGACGCTGGCTAGTCAATCTTGAAAAGAGAAGGCCAAGAGTGTTGAGAATTGAAGTTGTCTCTACTATTTTGGAAAGTATAAAGAAAGCTCAAAGCGAAGCTTCTGAGAAGAATGACCGGAAGGAGGAACGTTTGGGCAAAACGTTGGTGTTCGGTGTAAACAGTCATGGACTGAAGGTGTTCCAAGATCGGATTTGGATACCTAAGATAGGAGGAGTCAGAGATCTTCTGATGGAAGAAGCTCACAAAACCATGTACTCGATTCATCCCGGTAGCACTAAAATGTATAGGGACCTAAAACCCTATTACTGGTGGCCGACGATGAAGCTCGACATTGCAAAGTATGTGGCAGAGTGTGCGACCTGTGCGAGAGTCAAGGCACAACATCAGAAACCATACGGGAGTTTAGAACCTTTGCCTGTGCCTATGGGTAAGTGGGAATACATTGCTATGGATTTTGTCACTAAACTGCCCATAACAAAAAGTGGTCACGACATGATTTGGGTGGTCGTTGATCGATTCACTAAGAGTGCGCATTTCATAGCAGCCACTGAGAAATGGTCTATGGAAAAGCTTGCGAATTCTTACGTGAAGGAAATTGTGAGGCTTCACGGTGTTCCGTTAATGATTGTGTTGGATCGTGATAGTCGTTTCACCTCACGATTTTGGAAAAGTCTACAAGAGGAATTGGGTACCAATTTGTGTTTAAGTACAGCTTACCATCCGCAGACTGATGTTCAGAGCGAACGGACGATACAAACACTTGAAGATATGCTGAGAGCATGTACCCTGGAATTCCTAGGTAATTAGGATGAATATTTACCATTGGTAGAATTTTCCTATAATAATAGTTTCCACTCGAGCATAAAGATGACACCTTATCAAGCTTTGTACGGACAGAAGTGTCGTACAACATCTTGTTGGCTTGAGGCTGGGGAAAAGCAGTTTAGGGGACCGGAGATAGTCCATAAAATTACTGAAAAGTTGAAAATAATTAGGGAGAGAATGTTAGCAGCTCAGGATTGTCAAAAGAGCTATGCTGACAAAAAGTGATGGCCGATGACTTTTGAAGTTGGAGATTCGGTTTTGCTTAAATTCTCGCCATGGAAGGGACTTATAAGATTTGGTAAAAGGGGAAAATTGAGTCCAAGGTTTATTGGACCGTTTAAAGTTCTTCAGAGAATTGGGAACCAAGCTTACAAGCTCGAACTACCAGAGGAACTGAATGGAATTCATAACACTTTTCATGTGTGTTATTTGAGGAAGTTCACGGGAGAAGTTCCCAACATGATACCACTTTCGGAGTTAAGAATCGATGAGAACAAAAGGTTGATTGAAGAACCAGAGGCAATCGTTGACCGAAAGACTAAGAAATTGCGACGTAAGATGGTTGAGTTAGTTCTTGTCCGATGGAAACACGCGAATGAGCCGAATCTCACCTGGGAGACGGAGAGTGACATGATGAGTCGTTGTCCGCATTTCTTTGCTGATGTGTGATTCCGGGGACGGAATCATCCTAAGGTGGGGAGAATTGTAACGCCCGTGTTTCTGGGGGTGCCATTTTTAGCAATGTAATAGTCTAGGTTAACCTTTGTAACCCAATTTGAAATAATAAGAACGTATTATTTGAGTATTATGTGTTTCGTGCTTAATTGCTTAATTATGTGATATGATGAATTAAGAATAAAATGAGCGTCAACATTTAAGTGTAAAATAAACTTGATATCATTGGATAATGTTGTAGTAGTTGAAACGAGGTTTCCGAATATATATAGAACGCCCAAATTTGACTTCGTATGAGGAAGTTATGATTTTCTGAAGTTTCGACTGGGCAGTATGCAGCCCGAATACTCGATTTGAGATCGAGCGGTTTTTAGCCGAAACAATCTAAACGAGAATCGAATATCACGTTGTTAGTAGCGAAACGATGAAAAGTTAGGCGAGAACGGACGTCGGACGAAGAAGTTATGAATTTATAACGAAGTTTTTCAGTCCCGGCCTACTAAAAATAAATAATAAAAATAAATTCAAAATTAACCGACGGAGTCTAAACGAAAGTTGTAGAGCGTAGTCTCACCTACGTGTGGATATAAAGAACATCGAAAATGGAGTTCGTATGATGAAGATACGAATTTTCAAAGTTTATTAAATATTTAATAATTAATTTTAATTCTAAATGTTGGTATTATCCGAAGAGGAGTCTCCAGAATCATCCGAAGTATGCCCAGCGTACAACGAAGCATGACGAAGCCCAACACTCGAGTACCTCTGATGACGTAAGTGCTGACGATCCGAGGCGTACGCCCAGCGTACGTGCGAGGGTTCAGCCTCCTATAAAAGGGGATACGAAGGCAGCCTTAATCCTTTTCAAATTTCCATCCTTTTCTCTCATCCTTTGCCTCGTTTTTCGTGCCGTTTATACCCCGAATCCCCGGTAATATTCCCGAGCCCCGAAGCAAGATCCGAAGCCCCGAGGATCCCGAAGAGCGTTATTCCCGAGCCGAAGCCCTACCCACGAGGAGCCCGGTTTTTATGAAGATCTTCCAGATCTACGGAGAAACACTACTTCTGCAAGCCGTAGTGCTGCCCGATCATCTTCTGATCAAGTGAGTGTGTAGTCATTTTCTTCCAACACAATATTATGAAGTATTTTATATAAAATACGTGCTATGTGTATATATTTTGTTGTTATATGTGTGAATGTATATTCACTCTCTTCTATCTCATAGATCTGATTTATTCTCTATGAAATACGTGTTATGTGTGTGTGCCTCATCTGTTATGTGGAATATGTATTGATTAAAGCATGCTATACATGTTTTTAAACTATGTATAAAAATGTATATTTTTATCTACTAATATGTTGGGTAGAACATGGGTAGATAATTGGTGTGTAATAAACAGATGAGAGGCCTCGGTGTTGTTGGTGTTATTCTAGTCATTCAGCAGAGTATGGATGACGACCACGGACTATTCTAGACTGTCCTGTGGAACACTAGCAGGCTCATAACCTGTAGGTGTTGTGAACGACGTGTTCACCGGTGTACTCTATCCCCCTCATGGTTGCCTTTAGGATATTTATTGCTAAGGAAGCCCCTTTGTAGTAATGTCCGTCCCGATGAAAAATCCTAGATTAGGTCCCTTATAATAGATGTTGTTTTAGGGACGTAAACTGAGGATAACGGGAATGGGTAATCAGGTTTATTGTTGATTGTTAAATTAAATATTTATTGTGGGTTGAAAACCCTATATGCTCACCAGGCTCCCAAGCCTGACCCACTCAGTTTATTTGTATTATAGGAAGTGGCGCAAGAGCTTAAGATGGACGAATCATCAAGTTGTTTTGTTTACAAGTCTATATATGTATATATTGTTGAATGACTTGTAATGTTATCGTTTATGCTTTATGATCTGTATCGGAACATGACATCCCGACTTTTGATTACGAAATGAAATCATATTTCTTTATGAAATGTTTTGATGAATATATATTTTATCATGTTTTGTATTTGGGAACAAATTCCGCATCTCTTTTAAAAATCAAAAGAATCAACTCTGAAAATGTTTAAAAAGCATAAATGAAAACGGTCTTTTCTGGCCGAGATTTTGGGGATGTCACATGTGTCGACGATATCAGCCAAGATACCCCTCAAGGAAACCCTAATCGCTATTTCTCCCCCCCTTCTCCTTTGTGTCGCCGATCAAATCATCACCACCGTCGTTCCGCCAGAAAATGCCATGTCGGCGTCTCCTTCCTTGTTGTCACCGGAAATCAGAAGTGAGGTAGAGAAGGAATCGACTTAGGGATGTTGGGATCGATATCTCATCTCAAGGTACTCTAATCAATGTTTTACTTCACAATCTTCCCTCTTTCTTGATGAAAACCACCACCACCATCAATAGGGTGGTGGCAGCGACCTCCTATCACCACTGCCATGATAGCAGTGGGTCGTTATGTTTCCAGCTTCAAGTTTGAGTTTTAAGTATAAGTTTCGCGTGATGTTATTGAAAGTTAAAAACCTTAAGTCCATGAATTCCCTTATAGCATTATACTTCCGTTTTGCACTTTAAAACATTCTACTTTGATTTGGATTTGAAGGTTTGATTTGAAAGATCCAGTATGCTCAAGAATCATATTAAAATGATATTGCTAATTAACATATGATACTAAAGGGTCACACTAACAACAAATTGATATAATTGGTTATTTGTTAGAAATTGATTTTAATAAATATTCAATAAACTCTTATAATTAAGTTGGAAATTATTTATTTCTAGGAAATAATAATTTTCATTAGCAACATTATATATAATTCATATGGTATGAATGAATAAGTCATGCACAACATTTTGGACTAGATAAATTCTTTTGTCTTTTACCAAAAAGTGAAAGTTTATATTTTATAAACTTGCTTTATAAAATATAAAAGACTTTTTTCTTCTTTTTCCTTCATACTTTAGAAATATGGCTAGACAAGAGAGTATGAGCTTTTCATTTGTTTAATGAAAAGAACACTCATCTAAAAGGACAATCATGAACCATATGAGTAAAATAAGGAGTGATGGTCTTTTGATTAATTTATTCAAAAGAAACGTATGGCTTGAAGCATGGGGAACACATAGGCTTTAGGGGCATGGGTTCTTAAAGTGTTAAAAATTGATGGACCAAATATTTTCTATATAAAGTGAGGCATTCATATCTCTTTCACCACCCATGCAAAAATCGTAACTATATATGTATGTATGTTTCTCTCTAGTTTTAGTTGAATACTTGAAGATCACACTCTTGATTATGCTCTCTTTATGTTCTTATTTAGATAAGAATATAAAGCTTAAGAGACTTAAGAGTTTTATACAAAAGAACTAGCATTCTAAAGCAACTTGATTCATTGTTGGTGTCTCTAAAGTTCTACATTCTTCATCAACTTCCAAGCCTCCTAAAAGGATCCAAACAACTACAAAGGTGGTAATTTTATCCATATTCTTTTTTGGTGCATGCTTTCTTTCCAAACTTTTCAAGAAGATCCTTAATAAGTTATAAACTTGTTTTATGTTATTCAAATTATCAAGTCTTTCGTTGCCTAAATCTTATGTTTTTGAAACTAGTTTTTGAATAAAAACCCAACCTGATTATCATTTTGACTCAAGACCGTATGTCTAGTATCAACAACTTAATTTCCAGGTAATGAGTCATTTTGGTTAGGTCTTAAAGGGTTAAGAATCCAATTAGCCCTAAAAAGCCAAAGCTGTGAATTCTTGGAAATGCCCTGATCTATCCAAAACTTTGAAATGTCACGGTCATGGAAAATTATTTTTATTCGAAACCAAATCCCAGAGTTTCTTTCTTGCGCCCTATACATTTCATTAGTTTTGACCAAAGGTCGGAAATGCCTCTAGAGAACTCATAAGAGGTGTGTGAATACTACTTATAAAGATAAGAACTATATATTCATGCATGTAAAACACTTTTGAAAAAGGTGTTTAAGGTGGGGAAAACAGGTCTCGAACAGACCATAACTTCTATGTAAAAATCTAAAAAATTAACACATGAGCCATTTGTATTTTTGAGGTATCAAATAACCATAACTTAACTATATTTTTCCTTTATTATGAAGGTGTAAGGTTAACCTGGTGTAAAGGGGTGTCTTGGGCTACTTAAAGGGTGTTTGACCATTGGAGGTGAGTTCCTGACTTCATAACCTTAGGATATTATATGCCTACTATTAGGTCGGGTGTGACTAGAAACTATATGATTGATAGTTAAAGTAATACTTGTTGCATGAGCTATGTTTGATGTTCTTATTTGTTATGTGGAATGTATATGCATGATACGTTTGGGCTCGACGGTTGAATACCAGGCTGACTGACCGAAGGCCATTGTGCCAAGTCAGGGGGACCAAAGGCAGAAACGCCAAGTCCATGGACAAAGGCTGAATACCAAGTTCTTATTTGGGTGTTTTTTAGGATGTGTTCCTATATAGGCATGAGGTACATGATCTTGATGTTTATGCTATATGAATGTTTGTATATTTGATGATGGCATGATAAATAGGAGTAGGGTGTAATGCTTCGATTGTTATGTTGTTTTGGAATTCACTAAGCTTCTCGCTTACCCTTTCCTTTATAAAATGATTATTACATGTACACCATGTATGAATAAGGGTAAGGCCAAAGCTTGACTGGAAACGGGCGTGATTCGAAGATTGGGTCCTTCTCACAAACACTTGTTATGGGATTTTTCTCACTAGTATTTCCGATGTTGATTGTGAATTACAAATGGATTGGTATTGTTGAAAGTAAGATTTGAAATATTATTTGAATACCTGAAACTTAACGGTTTTGGTTAATTAATGGATTTAATGGTTTTTATTATAAATATAAATGTTTTCAAAAGTTTAAATTTAATATAATATTTGGGACGTTACAAATCCTTCACATTAGATATCCACCTCATGACCACGATCGGGTCCTTGACCCCATCGCACTTTGGGGGCTTCGTGTTGCTGAAGTCCCAATATTGTATCATCCCTCTCCCCTGGAGTCCCGCAACAACAACTATAGTGGCTATGGAAGTAGCAACCTTTGAGACGACATCATAGCGCTCGTCAAACATCTCGATCATAGCGGTCTTGATAGACCCAAATACCTCCGAGATCACCTCCCTAACAACCATGGTCACCTGAGTGGTGATCATCTTACGAATCTCTTCATCAGTCAATCATGGCCTCTTTGGGCTACCAACTCCCGATCCTGAACTCTAGTGATCGCCATACTGAAAACAAACCGAAATACATCCGAAATGCCAATTCATACTATTACATCTGTAACACCCAATCTAGGTATTAATTACATTTTTTGTCCCTTATATATTGATTTGCTGCTTTTGGACCTTGTTATTATGGAATTTGGAAGAAAGAGGGACCATTTATGCCAACTTTAGATTTTGGAGGCGGAGCCCGAACGCGGGGCGTTCCCCAGAGGAATGTGTTGTGTTCCCGCGCTGAATGCAAACCTTAATTTTTAGTGTTTGGGACCTATATAAACAACATTATGACTCAAACCCTGGCATCCTTACCAGCCTTTCAACCTCGGAAAACCCTAGATAGCTTCATTTTCTCATTCTTGTGTGTGTTGGCCTTGTGAAGCTTTTTTGGAGCTTAGAAGCTTGGAAGAAAGAAGGAGAAGCTAGTGAAGAGGAAATTGAGTACCTTGAGCTCATAGATCTGGGATAACATCATCATTTTGGACTCTTTGAAGGTATAAAGTTCATGAATTTCCTCAAGTGTGCTTAGATCTAGTGTAATGATGTTTTGGACCTTTTTAGTCCCCAAGAATGGATCTTTATGACTCAAATTCGTTTATAACCCTAGGGTTGCCACCTTTGATGCTAATGGTGTCCCTACATCAGTAAAGTTTTGATCTTTGAGGTCTTAATGGGTTCATGCAAGAGTTAGGACCACATTCATGGAAGTCGATTGCTATTTATTGAGATTTGGAATCATGGGGACATGCAAAGTCACCAAGTCCGTGACTTTATTGATGGGTTTTATGCATAAGAACAATCCTATGTGCTCATACAAACCCTAATGCTTGGATCTAGGTTTCTCGATTCTACATGCTTTGAATCCAAGACTAATAAACTTAGATCTAACATATTATAAACTGAATTAGGGTATATAGAATTACCTTTGATTGTTATATAGCAATAACAATCAATTCCTTGCTTGGATTTACTTCAAAAGCTTAGTGCCTCAAGTGTTGCACCTCTAATGGAGTCACTGTTGGATTAGTGTCTAAGTCCATAACTATTTTGGTATGTACTTGACCCGATGGTGCATGGTCCTTTTGGGTTGCCTTCACCAAAGCAACTTGAATGGAGAAATAAATAAAGAGAGAGAGGTTATTATGATTTATTAATATGTTATAAGAATAATATATTAAAGGAGAAATCATATTTGTTTAATTAATATTGGTCAATAATTAATTAAGAATTAATTTTGTGATCAAGTGTAATTAATTAAACTAGAGGGGCTGAATTGTAATTATGTGATAGTTACAAAATAAGGTAAGGATTATCTTATTTATATGGTGAACGAATTTGAGGTGTTAATCACTTAGAATTTGACTAGGATAAGGATTTCTAGGACTTATCTTATGGTTGCTTGGTGGACAAGCAACTAGTTAAGGATAAGGACTAAAACCCTAATCTTTACACCTATATAAACCCCCTAAGGCTTATGAATTCGGCCAACCCTTCCCAAGAGGTCCTAAGGACGAATTCTAACCTCCCTCTTCTCTCTTTATACCTTCTCCACTTGCTTATGGTGTTTGTAAGCCATTAGAGGAGTGACACTTGTGACTCTCAGCTTTCCAAGGTCAATTCAAGGAGGAATTGGATTGTTATTGCTATATAACAATCAAGGTATGTTCTTAAACCTAATTACATGTGAATTCCGATTTCCATATGCTAGAATTAGGGTTCAAAGTCTTGGATTCGAAGTATGTACAATAGAGAAACCTAGATCCAAGCATTAGGGTTTGTATGAGCACATAGGATGTCTTATGACCAAAACCCATCAGTGGTATCAGAGCCATGATTGGTTTCTATTGTATTGATGCTTGATATAACTGAAAATCATGTTTTGGCCTCACTGTTCGACCTGACTCGGCGAGTCAATCTTGGACTCGGCGAGTCAGCCTTACTCGGCAAGTTCCAGAGGGTGACTCGGCGAGTGGGTGCGTCAGACAGTGCTTATCTCGGGATTTCTTGCTGTTTTTGCATTGGGATAATTACCTTGTCATGTTAGATTAATATTAATCCGATTATATGATATATTTGACTATAATTTTAATCTAATTGAAGATATTTATCAATTAATAGGATAATTGTTTCCTTATAAGATAATTGATTAATTATTTTAAGTAAATTGATAAATTATTTTGCAAGAAATCATCAAATATGGATAATTATGTGATTAAATGTTAATTTGAACTATTTGTTATTTGATCCTTGTTGTTGTGAAAAGTTTCATATTTGGCCCTTTAGGTTTTATAGTTTAAATTTGAACCCCAAAAGTTTTGTTGTTTTGAAATTTAAATAGTTGAAACCCTAATGTTTTGAAAAAGGTTTCAAAACTTGCCCTCAAGTTTTGGAATTTAAATTTTGATTAAATAGTTTAATTTTGATGCATATTTAAATTCTAAACCCTAATGTGTTGAAATGTTTCAAAACTTGCCCTCAAGTTTTGGAATTTAAAAGTTGATTAAAAGTTTAATTAGGAATGTTAAATTCTAAAACTCTAAGAAGTTTTGAAAAAGTTCAAATCACACCATTATGGTTTTATTAATTAATTGAGGTGTATAATTAAAAGAGATTTAATAAATCCATAAAAGTTTAGGTTTACAATTTAAGTGAATTAAAAGTATAATTGTTAAATTGAACCACCTAATATTTTAAAAGTGTAAAATACACCCTATACTATATATAACATTAAAAGTCTAACATTATATATATGTATGAGTAAAAGTCAGTCTTACCGTTAGTAGGCCTCATTCACGAAGCTGGTCTATAAGGGGTGTTTAAGGAAATTGCCTATAAAATGGCGATTGAATGGGTATCCACTCTTACCCACCGCACTCTTGACTAGTGGAGAGTCGTTAGCCGAACGGGTAGGATAGGACGAAACCTTCCATTATAAGTATAATGAATTATTAAAGTAACTAAATGTTTTCATAAAATTCCCAATCTTAGTTACTTAGGCAAAAGTGAATTGATGCAATTCCATGAAATTACACTTTGTGCCCTTGCGAAGACGTTAGTGGAGCGTGTGTGGTTAACCGGCACACTAAATGGGTCTAAGCAAAGGTAGAAAAGGGTGACTCAATGTTTGTCATAGTTCGGTGGAGCGTGTGTGGTTTACCGGCACATCGAATAGGTGACTGTAACATGTGAGGGCACCATGTAAGTTTGCATGGTTATTCACACCCGCTTTGTGATCCTCGGCATCCCAGTCACAAACAAGAGGGGCATATCGAGATTTAAACATGCCATTGAAAGTTCAATGAATCTCAAAGGATCTAGGAGTTTTCATAGATTTAAAACTTAAATTCTTTTTCGTTTTTCGTGGTGGAAATTAGTGAATCGTCATTCACTTACCTTCAAATATTCTGCAATTAGGGTTACGACATCCCTCTCCCGAGTTGTAGAATATTGTGTTGGGTCCTAGCCTTAGTATCTCATTTGGGTGATTTACTAAGGACTCAATCAATCAACTAACTTGAATTCGTTTTCTCCCATTTTGTAGATGTCAAAGTTCGACAACTATGGTATACCCAAATCCCGTGGAACAAGCATTCCACATGAAGATGATATTCCACGATTCGATCGAGGATCAAGAAATCATGCTTCACTTCCTCCTCCTCCTCCAATTATTCTCCCTAACCCACAAGATTGTAAAATTGAAAGGTTCAATATCACTCAAGCCCTTTTGGCAAGTAAACATAAAGAAGGAAAGTCGGTGTGTGCACACGTCCTAGGGATGAAGTCGCGCATTGATAGACTAAGAATGATGGGATCCGTTGTTAGTGAAGAGATGGCTGTTGATTGGGTTCTTCAGTCACTTCCCAACTCATATAGTGAGTTCGTAAGAGAGTACTATATGACGAACCACAACGTGACCCTTATAGATCTCACCTATATGCTTATTGCTGCCGAATCAGCAATGGTTTGGCGCAATAGAAAAGCAAAGTTGATTGGTGAATCTGCCTTCAAGACCTCTATGGATATAGACAATGGCAATGAAAGACATGCAATGATCAAAAAGTTTGATCATAAGAGAAAGGCGATGTCTGAAGTAGTTCCATGTGTAGTTCCATGTGTTGTTCCATGGACGAAAATATGATGGGCTCCCATCATAATTTCGTTCACCCCTTGTTCCTTTAGCATTCCTTAGCCCAATAACTCAATTATCCAATAATTGCAGTCCAGTCCCCTAAATTTAATTAATCTCTTTTAGCCACAAAATTAATTATTGACTAATATTAATTAAACAATATGATTTCTCCTTTAATATATTATTCTCATAATATATTAATAAATCATATTTAAACATCTCTCTCCTTAATTCATCCTACATATTGCTACGGTGAAGGCAACCCAAAAGGACCATGCTCATAATCGGGTCAAGTACATACCAAAATAGTTATGGACTTAGACACTAATCCAACAGTCTCCCACTTGGATAAGTCTAATAACTATTTTCCGTATGACTTCAGAACCTGATTAGCAATCGTAGCTTTCAAAAGCCGCTGTCATCTCTGATCTTATCAGATAGCGTGTCCACTTGATAAGGGATTATATATTCCTCCATTCTCAAGATATCGTATAGACAAAAGACATGAATTTCAATCATTCTCTCTATACTTTTTCCCGACTTCCGATTTATGACGACTGATAACAGACTACAATTGAACACATCAACTTAGTCCCGGCTTGGCCAAGCGCTTATGTGTCATCACTAAATCATCGAGAGTCCCACAAATATCGCTTTTATCCCACTTTGAGTAAAAGGAATGGATAAACTTTGACTCATATGCTTGCTTGCATTTATTGATCGAATCATACACAACAATAAGTTTTATAACACCAAGTTATTGGTGCGTTTACTTATTATCAATGTGCAACCGACCAACAAATAACAACTCTCATGTCTCGGTTTCAAGAATATACAATATTATAGTCTCACTAATCACTCGTGATAAATCTATGAAGTGATCCAAGGGAGCGTGGGTTTAATCCAATACTCTAATCTTATCAAAGCACTCATGAACTCTGCAGCAAACTTGTGCTATGTCTAAACACTTCAGACAATCTACAGACAGATTCATGACAGTCTTTATTCATACCTACTCCCAACGTATGATTGACTATGGATGTTTGAATAACCTAGTTATTCTGGAAGTCAAAACATGCAAACTGAAACATAATAATAATACTTAATCCTATACGGCCTTAAACTTGTGAGAGTAAATAAAACACTTCTATTTAACCACCATATTGATTACTTATTATTATCGTTGACTGTTTCAGAAAATCAACTTATTACTCAAATTACAACAATAGCTGTCCCATGCATAAAGCATGCACACTATGTTTCTTATGGTCCTTACTTTGTGAAATAGATCAATTGAAAAACCTTTTCAATGATGCTCATTTCACAATTCCCAATCCTTATCATTAGTGTAAGAACACAAGGTTCTTTGCTACTATTAGAATATGCTAGATTCTAACATCTTATGCAACGATCCTTTCATAAAGTCATAGCACAAAAGTCACCAAGACTTGGCTAATGAAATTACAAAGTACTCTCTCAGAAATTGTTGCAAGACAATTCCATAGACGCGAAGTCTCACATTCAAAGTACATTCCTTTGAACATCCTTCTTGCATAAAAGTTTCTAATCTAGACATAGACTCTCAACATCCAACTTCCAATATGGAAACATTTCCATATTTGCCAAATGACAACTCATTCTTAATAGAATCTTATCTATTCATAATAATGTCAATATGGTCCATCCAATACCATACTTCCAACTACTCACAAGCGACCAATCCTCAGCGAACTTTGGATCGTCCTTTGATAGTTGTTTAATTATTTTAGTCAAAACTGATTCTAATCCTTTTTCCCACTTAATGCGCTAGACATTTGGAAAATTTTAGAATGGTCAAATATTATAACATTTGCAATCGATCCTATACCCGAAGCGTATGGGACACGATGCATAATGTCTTACATAAAGATATGATACTTTACCAATCTTTTGCCAAAATATTTTATGTGTCATGTTCTCACAATTCGAACTATGAAGAGGGATGCCGTAATCATAATCGAATTTTAAGAACACACAATGTATCCTTTGACTGAAAATATTAAAATTTCTCAATCTAAGCTTTAGATTTTGAAACGAAGTATAATATTCTCTCCCTTAATTATATTAAAAAAACTTTTCAACCCATGCAACTTTGCAAATTGAATCTTTGTTTTTCTATAATTAATATTGCTAACTTGCAATACTCGCCATAATAATCATACAAGCATAACACTTATGCTCCCACTATCATGATGATTATTATCATATAAGCATAACACTTATGCTCCCACTAGCTTTGACATGTATTCAGAAAACAAATGAACTTTCAGAAAACAATGCCTATTGAATTTCTGAAATTCATATTTCTAATACTAGATGCTTCGATAAGCCTTTATCTAGGCTTCTTAACCTTATACACCTTTGTCTTAGATAGCTTATATGTGTGTTTAAACAATTCAGAACTTATGTTACTAAGTTCCAAATGTTGAAACTAATTGCCAAATCTCATAATTCGAACTATGGAAAGGGATGCCGTAACCATAATCGAATTTTGAGAATACAATTTTCACAATCGCTATCTTCTTAAAATCTCTTTTAGTGAAAGCATTTCCTCACAGTCATTTTCATGAAGGAGGGAATCTTATGACACTTAGATTTTATGGTTTATGAGTTCCTATCCATGTGAATTTGCCAAAACCAAGGTTTGCGACAAATCCAAACTCATATGGACTGAACTTTCTTAATCTTGATTTCTTGCCTTATGGTAACACGAGTGCCCACCATGTCTTCCAAGTAGTTTAGTAACTTGTCCTTACATATCAATGTACTTTCCATCGACTAAGGCTCTAGTATGCATTCAAATGAGAACTCATAGAACTCACATATGCAATTAACTCAATTGGAATGGCACAAAAACAAAATAATGTCAGCACGATAGGTTGGAAACCTCAAGTCGTGTGTTAGTGATGATCGATAAGGTATATTCTTGATTTGTTCTTGAAACCTTTCAAGACCATTAAGACTCCCACTGACTCCTTGACATATAAGATTCTCTTGTCAAGAAACATTTCTTGACAAAGCAAATATTCAAGAGTTAGTGTAGTTCTTATCAAGACAAAACACTTCACAAATTAGTCCTAGTTGGTCTTTGTCTTATCCAAGACATCACAACTTACCAATTTCTAATGTGCAAGAATAAGAAAACTTTTCCAAATTCCACATTTGATGAGTGTTATAAACCTACTTAAGACTTGTCACTCAATGTCACAATCTTGGAGTATGACTCTAAGACTTGATATTGGAACAAAGTATGATTGACTCTTTGATTTAACCATTTCTACAATTCTCGATTCCTCTTCTTAGACATGCAAATGCACTAAGACTCACTTAGAGGATCAATTGAGATATGGTTCTTAATCATTAAGACTTCATCATAAAACACAATAAAAGGTACTCTCCCTCCTTCTTAGAATGGAGAAACTTTTATCTTTCTGCCTTCTTGATTCTTCTTATTCGTTCTGCTATTGATTGAAACTATTTCAGTTAACTTAGAATTATACTCAATTTTATAAGTATAACCATATTTACTAAACTTTAGTAAATCATGACGAATATATTTGTCACTCTTATGGTAGACTTGATCAACGTACGACCTAGTGTACTCGATCTCCTAGTCCTTCAATTGACACTTTGTCAAAGAATTAGTCTAAATTTCCCAAATGTGAAAGTTTTTCATTCATCATGCAATACACGTTGCATGATTCCAAGTTTCTGTCCAATTGAAACTTGGGTGATGAGAAACTCTCCCTATTTGGTAAACTTTTGATATGTCCACAAATAACATAATTAAGAATCAAATCCATTGTTGCTAATAATAGAAACATTCAAACATCAACTTTTTCATACATGCCATCGCAAGGATAAATAAATAAGATAAAATCAAAATTCATTTTATTGCGGAATTTTTTTTCCTTACAGTGCAATTCAATTGAAAAACTATGTTATTACATATTTCTTAACAATCTATTCTAACTCCAAGTAGTAGCTCAAGAATCCATTCTTCAAGTAATGCGATCGAAATCCATTTCTTCATGATTAGATTCAGCTCACTTCTTCCCTCAAGCTTCCTCTCTTTTCTTTGATCCTACAAAACATCAAAATGTAATCTCATCACATCATGTATTAAGAATCTAGAATAGGAACTCAAAAGAGTTAGATAATGGATTTTACCTGAAGCGGAGCCATACGTCTTGACTCTCCCATCTCTTAGATTTCTCAGGTAGTTAGGGCAGCTTCGTCTCCAATGCCCCTTCTATTGGAAATAAAAGCAAATGGACTCCTTTGGCACATCACATCGAACAATCACAGACTTAGTTCTTTCTGCACTTCCAATGTTGCCAGTGTCCATTGAAGTTTGGGAGTTTGATTCACCAGACAAGTTTGCTTGACCAGCACGCCAAATCATTGCTGATTCAGCAGCTATAAGCAAATAGGTGAGATTAATGAGGGTGACGTCGTGATCCATCATATAGTACTCTCTAACGAACTCACTATATGATTCAGGAAGTGACTGAAGAACCCAGTCAGCAGCCAACTCGCTTGAAATCCCGACACCCAACATGCTTAACCTATCAATGTGTGACTTCATCTCTAAGACGTGTGCAAACACAGGTTTCCCATCTTCGTGTTTACTTGCCAAAAGGGCTTGAGTGAGCTTAAACTTTTCAAGCCTTTGAACTTTTGGCTCAGGGAGAACGATTGGAGGAGGTGGAGGAAGTGAAGCATGACTCTCATTTCCTTAATCGTATCTCGAAACGTCATCTTCATTTGGAAAGCTTGTTCCAAAGGATTTGGGAAGACCATTGTAAGAAGATTCAGACATCTACAAAACGGGAGAAAATTCAAGTTATGTTGATTAGAATTCTTGATGTAACACCCAAATGAAACATCAAGCTAGGATCCAACACAATACTCAACAACCTAGAAGAGGGATGCCGTAATCTAGTTGCAGAATATTTGAAGGTAGGTAAATGACGATTTACCAATTTCCACCATGAAAAACGAAAAGGAAGATTAAGTTTTAAATGAATTGAAACTCCTAGATCTTTTGAGATTCATTGAACTTTTCAATGGCATGTTTAATCTCGATTATGCCCTACTATTTGTGACTGGGATGCCGAGGATCACAAACAAGGTGTGAATAACCATACGAATCACGTGGTGCACCCAATGCTACTATCACCTAATCAATGTGTCGGTTAGCCACACACGCTCCATTGATCTATGACAAACATCGAGTCACCCTTCGCTACTAATGTCATCCCCAAATTAGTGTGCCGGTTAACCACACATGCTCCACTAACGTTTGACAGGGGTACGAAGTGTAATTCTATGGATTAGCATACAATTTCACATTTTTTCCTAAAGTAACTATGATTTGGGAATTTGAAAAAGCATTTAGTTACTTTGTACTTCATTATACTTATAATGGAAGGTTTCTGTCCTATCCTACCCGTTCGGCTAATGACCCTCCACTAGTCAAGAGTGCGGTGGGTAAGAGTGGATACCCATTCAATCGCCATTTTATAGGCAATTTCCTTAAACACCCCTTATAGACCAGCTTCGTGAATGAGGCCTACTAACGGTAAGACTGACTGTTTACTCATATATAATACTAGACTTTTAATGTTATATATAGTATAGGGTGTATTTTACACTTTTAAAATTCTAGGTGGTTTAACTTAGTAAATTATACTTTTAATTTAATTAAATGTAAACCAAAAACTTTATGGGTTTATTAAATCACTTTTAATTATACACTTTAATTAATTAACAAAACCATAAGGGTGTGATTCGAACTTTTCAAATCACTACTAGAAAACAGACCTTTAATGATACGCTTTTTACGACACGCACAAATTAATGATACGCAAAAGGGTGTGCCTTAAAAATAATGTCAGATCTTTAGAAATTTGAAGAATTTATAACGCGCATTTTCGCGTGCCCTAAAATTAGTGTCTCACAAAAAACACGGAGGGCGCTTATGTTAAAGACGTGTCGTCTAGAAATGTCGCTTTATAATTTTAGAAACGCGCTCTTCAGCAACTAGCAGCGGGAAAAAGGAAATCAAAAAAATTAGAAAACCCGCCTTCCTTCCTTGTTTCCCCTCTTTAGCTCTGGGTGTGTTCTTTGACCACAAAAATCTTCTCTGATCGTCCTCCGCCTCCCTACATCAACTGTTGCTTGCTTCTTTCCCTTGCACTCCGACCGCCGCCACCGATTCTTCCCGGTTCGTTGACATCGATCAAGGCTCAATTATTTCTACCCACTGGAACCACCATATCTCCCACTCGATGTTGAACTTGTCAGAAAAAGCCCTAAATCACTATTATACTCTCAAGTCTCAGTATTAAGAATGCAAATCTTGATTCTCGTTTGTTTCTAATTCTCATTTGTTCTCAGCATCTTTCGGTATTGATGAAAGATTATAAAAGCCCAAAAGCGGATACTTGAATTTCTGGAAACATGGGCCCAAACACGATTGTTACGCTCAAAGGCCGAAGCACTGCACTTCTATATGGAATTGGAAAGCAGGACTGCTTTCTTTTAGAAACTACATCGGAATCGTAATCCGGAAACCCTCCAACATCATTTGCTCGAACAAGATTTCATTCTTCTCTTCAGGTACCCCTGTGCTCTTGCTCGATTTTCGTTCTACCCTTTCTGGTTCTTTTAGGGTTTTGATGCTCACGTTGTTCACAAACATGACTTTGATTTTTCAATCGTCTGCAACTCTTTCAACTGTTCAAAACCATAGTTTCTCTCTCTTAGGAGGATTTCAGAATATGTCTTGCTAATTTCAAGATCGTCTTCTTTATTTGGTAAATTGTAAAATTCTTTTTGTTCATGTATTCCAAGCAATCAAGCAAGCAAGAATCTAGTCTTCTGATTGCTAAAGATCTGCTACATACAGACTGGGATAATTATTGAGATCGCATATCATTTAGTCTCATGAATCATTGAGTTTTAAGAATATTGGTTTGGGTCATCTCCTGTGGTGGTTATAGTCCACACACGTATATGTGATGGAGACTTTGTTAACTTGTACTTTTGCAGTCGATGGGAGTTTATTAGTTGCTTTTTTTTTCTTTTTGTGCAGCAAGCGTTACCATATTGTACAATAAAGCTTTATAGGCTTCATGGCGAGGATTAAACCTCAAGCTTTGTTACAGCAAAACAAGAAGAAGAAAGCACCCGGAAGTATCAGTATCCCCACAATTGCATTGTACAGAGTAGTTATGGTGTTTTTCATGTTTGCTACTTATAGACACTGGTCTCAAAGGTTTGTTGACAAGAAATGTTTTTTTTTCATTTGAATGTTTAAGAAGTAAGCCAAAACTTTCTTTTTCTTGTATGTATTTATGTCACAGTTAGTCCATGAACTCATGTAAAACGCTTGGTCTATAGGGGCTATCACCCGTGGATTGGATACAAGTTCCACTAGCACTAAAAAATTAGTTACTTCCTTAAATGGTTGTATGGGCAACTGATATATATATATATATATATATATATATATATATATATATATATATATATATATATGTGTGTGTGTGTGTGTGTGTGTTCTTGGTCCTAAAGCATGGATTTTCCTCTTCTGTTTTATAAATTACCATCATCACTCAATCATGGTGAGGAAACATGAACTTGTATAACATCTTACCTTATTCGATCATGGCTTGCATCCAGACGTTGCAAGTGCAAGAACTAGTTCTAGGTCAGACATCTAAAAACACAAAACTTTCAGGTATAACAGTTTTGTTATTCTTTCCTCTTCCCCCAAACCAGTGCAAGAACTAGTTCTGAATGCAAATTGATCAAGCCATTTACTGTTTGTGATTGATTTTGCTGAGACAAAATGAAATACAAGTAGGAGACATTTTCTGTTTCTGTTTCTGTTTTTAGTTTAAGAAATGATATTTGTTTATTAATTTTCCTTAAAACCCCATCTTCAAGACTCTCATGTCATGCTCTTTGCTATAGGATAATTCATTGCAAGCTGTGTGGTCTAATGGTGAACAGGAGAAGAGATTAATAAGGTACAAGGAGTCTTCTGACTTGTGTGGTACATTTTGGCATGTTTTGATATGGTGGCTGTGTTGACCTAACTTCAAGGTAAGTCACGAGCTTAAATTACAGATGTTGGAGATTTGTTTTCCTTTGGAAAATTGAATACATAGTTATATAACTGTAATTTCTTTATCCATGAAAATGTAATTTCTTCTCTACTTTATCACTTTTCTATTAATTGCAGGTGGTTGGTAATGACACTGATAAACTTTTACATAAATCTTGGTGTTATACTGGTAAGAAAGTTCATTTCAGTTACAAATTACAAGGCTAAGTTTGTTGTTTTGTTTTCCATCAATTTGAACTCTGAATCTGTTCTATCCACAAAAATCCCTCTGTATTCAGACTTTACAGTAATATTTGGATTAATATATATATATATATATATATATATATATATATATATACATATGTATGCTTCTCTCTTTTACTTGTTGAATCAAATGGAGTTATATGTGGTTGTGTATATACTTGCAATTTTAGGCTTGGATAGTCTACAAGGAATCATGCTGGATCAAGGCAGCTGTATTGATACCTGTTGTACTTTTTGCAGGAAGGTAATTAAACTTTATTATTATTATTATAACTATTAATTACAAGTGTAACATGTTTTAAGTAAATTTTCATTCCTTCTACAGCCCTATTACAAATGATACGTGGCTCTGCAGTTCTTTAAGTTGTCACCAGAAGAATCATCAAAGGATCCATTATATCTTTTGAGGGACATGTCCAATAACGATAACAAAAACTAAAATCAAGTAAAAATGTTTGCTAAAATGCTTGTAATTTTATTATATATTTGGCTTATATAGGGATGCCATGGGATACAAAAGGGGACATTTTGTTTTAATTGCAAAAATAATCATTTCTGCACTAGGCTACTTGATGCTGGGAACTTTTATTTATGTGCTTATCGTTGATGGATCTACATTCAATGCCAATGTATTATCAAGGTACCATTTAAAATTTCCCTTTTATTTAATTTATGTAAAAAAATGTAATAGTAAATGCTCATACATTGTTGTAAATGCTCACAGGTGCATGATAGCAACAACAACCGATTTCTATTTTTGTATTGTCATTGTAGCAGTAAGTCTTTGTTTATTATATACTTTCCAACTATAGTGAAAAGGAGATTTTTCGACTTTTGTTATAACAATAATGTTTGATTGCTTCTTTTGATCAGGTGTGGATTGCATATAAGGAATCAAGGTGGATAAGTGCTTTCTTTTGGATACTTTCACTTCTATCTTTTTGGAGGGTAAGCATATATAGAAACTAGCTCACTTTCCTTTTTTCACTCTCTTAAGTATATAACTATATATGGGATGTTGTTTGGATTTACAACTGAAGGAATCATGGTATATTTCTAGGACCCTAAAATCATTTACATTGTCTTATTTTCTCAAAATATTAATTGTTTATGTTGCTTCCAAATACAAGGTATGAAAAGCTGCAACGGTGGGATGATGCCCTTAAAGCATACACTGCAAAATCTGCTCAAGCAACAAGTCAACGTCTTATCTTGGATGCTACACTAGGTATTATTCAAATATACCATGCCATGGTGTTATAGTATTTATATTATTATCATTTCAAGGTAATTAATTAAAATATTTGTTCATTCTTATGACGAATGAGGAGTCAGTGACAGATGGGTATATATTATATAATCAAAACACTATAATTATAAATATTTATTTTTTTTACTATAAATAAATTATTTGAGTTAAAATGGCATGAATGATTTCAGGTAAATGGGGATGGTAATTCTGAAAATGGCTCCCATATATGTGAACAATATCCATTTTCAGTAAATGAGAAGGTTGTTATTTTTATTTATTTCACTTTTGTTTTCTATGTGAAGATATACTGACAAAAAATACATTACATGACATGATATGTTGGTTGAGTAGCTTTACGTGTTCTAATGGGTGGTGTTAGATGGAATTGTGATGATATACTCTCTAGTTTATATGATCAAAGATTGTCATTGTGATTATCATTGTTGATAGCTTTACAGATAATATTTACCATTTGTATGCGGGTATTCTTCTCATTGTGTTTGTCATTGTTGATATTAGGTAATTCATATTGTAGTGTATTTATTCCAAATCCCAAATTCTTTGGATGGAGAAAAGGGTAATTTCGTCTTTTACAACTAACATTCCAAGTTTGATTCTTCTAATAATTGTATTAACATATTATTTTTTTAACTTTTATTTGATCAAGTCACAAGAATTATCGGAGCAGGGGTTCAATATTAGTCTTAAAGAAGTATGAAAGGCAAGATTCAACTCTACTTAGTTGGAATTTGATGTTTATCATCTTTGTGTATATCTTTTTAGTTTGTATAGCATTACATTGCATAAGGTGTCCCTTAATAGCAATTTAGTATTATGTTATATAGTTAGGGAAAACCTCTTAATAACAATGTATAATTAGATCCCCTTAATATAAATGTATTACAATTTTTTGACATGATGTTTTTGGTATACATTTGTTTACATATGGAACGATTATTTGTATGACAATAAATTTATGCAATGGATTCTATTTTTGTATATGATATTTTATTATCTATTATTAAACATTAAACACAAATTTAATTTGAAAATAAGCAAATCTATAAATAATATTTTTTTAAACATTTAAAATTATGATACGCAAAAATGTGTGTCATCTTCATTTATGACATGGCCTTTCTTGACAGCGGCTTCCTTGATACACATTGCGTGTCATAAACACGCGCGTTGTAAGGTTACGACACGCAAATGCGTGTCGTCTTCCTTTATGACAGGGCCTTCCTTGATACGCATTGCGTGTCATAACCGCACGTTGTAAATGCGCGTCATAAATGCGCGTCGTAAATGCGCGTCGTCTATAGACGACGCGCAAAAGTGCGTCGTCTCTCTTTATGACAGGGCCTTCCTTGACACGCATTTGCGCGTCATCTGAGCATTTTACGATGCGCAATGAGCGTCGTAAAAGGCCTTTTTTCTAGTAGTGAATTACTAGGGTTTTAGAAGTTAACATTTCAAAATTAAACTTTTAGTCAAATTTTAAATTCCAAAACTTGAGGGCAAGTTTTGAAACATTTCAAAACATTAGGGATCAAACAACAAATAATTCAAATTAAACAATTAATTTCATAATTATCTATATTTGACCTAATCTTAATTATAGTCATTAGATAATTACCAAATAACTTTAAATAATCCATATTTATCACATAAACAACCAATATTTAAAAGATTTGAAATTATCTATTGTTTTGGCATGGATAAACACTTAATTAAGATAAAATTCGGATTTTAACTTCATAAAACAAATTAAGCATCAAGTCCAAGTCAAAACAGCAGTTAAATCCCGAAATTCCCTCTGTCTGACCCCTGGACTCGCCGAGTCAGGGACTGGACTCGCAGAGTCAGACAGACTCGCCGAGTTCATCCACTGACTCGCCGAGTCAGGTCGGGCAGAGGCTAAAAATTCATTTTTCAGTAAAAAAAACAGATAAGCATCAAATACAACTGAAACCAATCAAGGCTCTGATACCACTGATGGGTTTTATGCATAAGAACAATCATATGTGCTCATACAAACCCTAATGCTTGGATCTAGGTTTCTCTATTGTACATGCTTTGAATCCAAGACTAATAAACTTAGATCTAACATATTATAAACTTAATTAGGGTATATAGAACTACCTTTGATTGTTATATAGCAATAACAATCAATTCCTTGCTTGGATTGGCTTCAAAAGCTTAGTGCCTCAAGTGTTGCACCTCTAATGGAGTCACAAACACCATATACAACTTGGATGAAGAGGAGAAGAAGAGAGGCTACCCAAAAACGACTAAAAACCCTAGAGAATCAGTTGTCCACGTTTTTGGGGCCTAAGGGGTCCTTTATATACTTGTGTGGGCTGCTAGGGTTTCAGTCAAAACCCTAATGGACAGTTTAAACTCTAAGCAGCCCATGGAACCTTCTGGATAAGGCCATGGACGAAAATATGATGGGCTCCCATCATAATTTCGTTCACCCCTTGTACCTTTAGCATTCCTTAGCCCAATAACTCAATTATCCAATAATTGCAGTCCAGTCCCCTAAATTTAATTAATCTCTTTTAGCCACAAAATTAATTATCAGTTAATTCTTGACTAATATTAATTAAACAATATGATTTCTCCTTTAATATATTATTCTCATAATATATTAATGAATCATATTTAAACCTCTCTCTCCTTAATTCATCCTACATATTGCTATGGTGAAGGCAACCCAAAAGGACCATGCTCATAATCGGGTCAAGTACATACCAAAATAGTTATGGACTTAGACACTAATCCAACATTTATGACTCTGGAGGTCCTAGATAGCTTGGATCTGTGATTGGATAGCATGGCTTAGGCATTAAGTTCTTAATGGCCCGTTTTTGAAAGTTGGACGTGAACGCCCTGCGTAGGTCCTAGGAACACGTTGCGTTCCCACTGGGGCTCGCGATCTGAACCAAGCAGGAACGCCCAACATTTGTTGCGACAGTGGGCCTTTTTGGGCTATTTCCTTGGACTAGTTGATTATGGGACTTAGTGGATTATTCTTTTGAGCTGATAATGGACATTATTGTATATTGGATTTGAGGCAAGGCCCATTTGGGAAGTTGGACCCAATCTAGAAATTTGAGCCATAAGTGGGCCATCAGTAGGCTTGATGGATTTGGGCCTAGGTCATGGGTCCATTTAGATCAGGGGTAAAATAGTCATTTTACCCTAAGAAGAATTGTTGGGATTTTGACTAAGTGTTATTTGGTAATGATAGTCGAGGAGTTGCGGGAGCAGCCGATAGAGATTCCTTACCGAGAGTTTTAGCAGCCAGCTTTGTGAGGTGAGTTTTACTCCTGTAGGAACAAGTCGAAGGGACCAAGTCCAGCCAGTTTATGTATGTTAGTATGTTCCAGACTAAGGTCCGATGCCGGGCGAGGCCCGATGTAGGATTATATGTTTTCCGAGTCTCGACCTGATGTCGGGGTGGTACCCAAAGAATGTTAGTATGTCTGATGTCTTTATGATTCTTGTATGTGTTTGCATCTTTATATTTCCGGACCACGGTCCGATGTCGGGCGGTCCCTGAGGAATGTTTGTATGCTTTTCGGATTTCAGTCTGATGTCGGGCGAGGACCAAGGAACGTTTATATGTTTATGATTAGGCGGTTATGCTCATGCTATGTGTATTAGTAGATATGCTAGTATGTATGCTGAGTTTTGCTCAATGTCGGGCAGTCCCCGATGTAGCTGAGCGGGGCCCAATGTATGTTATATTTGTTTATGTGTATGGTATGTGGTAGTTTGGGGAGACTCACTAAGCTTCGTGCTTACAGTTTTTAGTTTTAGTTTCAGGTACTTCCGCTAGTAAGGGGAAGAGCTCAACAGGACTACATGACACACACCACTGCTTTTAGCATGGGAGGATTCACTCTGATGTTTTGACATATGATTATGATATATCGACAGATGTTATGATATTTTTGAGATACACAATTTATGACTTTTATATGATGAATGATATTTATGGTTTTTATTAATGATTTAAAATGAAAATTATGGACCGTATTTTTGGGATGTTTTAACATCATTACAGGATCAGTAAATCCTTGGGGTTCGTGACTTCCTTGACACATATGCGGGTGCTATGCTTCCAGTAGTACAGACTCATACTACCTTCCACGCCTACCTATATTTTCCACAAAGGATCATCACGGACCGCTTGGCGACAAAGCCCAGTAACTAGGATACACATACATCATATACTTAATCTCTCGAGAGTGGCTAATCATTCATTATGCCAACTTTCTCCAAACCACACTCACTCATGAAACTTCCACTAAACCTGCAGCCGCTCGTGTATGCTAATCATATATAACTATGGATTTGATAGACAGTCAAATAGTTGATTCTACCTTAAATGCACAACCAGACAAGAAATAAGGCTAAATCAAACATTCATAGGCTATAAAATCTTAGTTATGTAAAACTATGATGCACATGTGTGTTGAAACAGCCCTGCCACACATATAATTATTTCAGTGGCTAAATGTCGCTAATCAAATTTTAGCCTAGATTTAGCTACACATTTTATTGATTCATGTGACAATTGTATAATATGTCAAAACATTTAGCCACACTTTAAGAAAAAAATGTGACATTTACTAGCCACGGTAAAAAACTATGGAAAAATGTAACCAACTGTCATGGTATTTGTTTGATATTTTGGATATTTTTATGATTGTTTTTATATGACACAATAGATACATATATGTTCACATGAAACAATTGTTTATGTGTCCAAATCATAGAGTTGAATTAGCCACATGAATTTGATGTGGCTAAAAGATAATAAATATAGCCACATAAATTACTTTGTGTGATCAAATGGTAGTGTTTATAAACCACGTAGAAAAAGAAACAAAACTTGTAAGTATAAATATTTTACGGTGGTGCTTTAAGTTTTATGTGTGTCTAAAGGTAAACAATGGACATGCTAAAACAAAAACATATGACTATTAGTAGTTTGTGGTCACAATCTAATTACTTATATGTGTCAAAAAGTAAATAATACTAATGATAAAAGGAAAAACATGTGAATTTAACTAATTTATGATCACGTTATAAGATAAAGAAACGTACGGTTATATGTATTTTATCGCCACAGTTTAAGTTTTTTCTGTGTGTCTAAATGTAAATAATTGTCATGCTAAAACAAAATGAATGTATGACTATTACTAGTGCATGGTCACAATTTCATTGATTATGTGTGTTAAAAAGTAAACAATATTAATGATAAAAGGCAACATATTAGACTATAAGTAATTCATGGTCACAATTTAAATATAAAAAAAAATGTATGGCTATAAATATTTTATGGTCACAATTTAAGAAAAAAAAATTGGACAGAGGGATTGAGCGGTTGATGCACAAAAAATGAACTAGATGGCAATGGAAGGTGAGCTACTATTTTAACGGAGGACATTGAGTGCACAAAAAGACTAAACGTGATGCTAACGGAGGGATTTCTAACTTACTTTTGGGTATATATTTTGGAGAGTAAATTTAGAGAAAATAAAATTTGTATTATGGAGGGAAATATAAATTTATTTGTGGGAAATAAACTTTTTTAAAAGGAGGTAAATATAAATTTATTTTTGGGAAATGAAAATTTTCATATTAAGAGGGAATAAGTTATTTTAGGGGAAATTGAAACTATAAATTTATGGAAAAACAGTTTTTATTTTTTGTTTTTTTGTTTTCTGTTTTAAGTTTTTATTAGAAAATTTAGAAAACGCGTTTGGTTAAAATTTATTCATTTTTCATTATCATTTTTAAAAAAAATTAGAAAACATGTTTAGATGTGTATTTTTCTATTGGATTTCATTTTTAGAAAATGGTAGCGGTGACGGCAATTGTGGCAGTGGTGGTGATGGCGGCGGCGGTGGTGGTGGTGATAAGGTAGTGGTAGTGGTGATAGTGATGGTAGGTCGGTGATTGTGGTAGTGATGTCGGGTGTGTGTGTGTGTGTGTGTGTGTTTATGGGGTTGGGGGTGGAGGTGGAGGTGGGGGTTGTGATAGGGTAGTGGTGGTGGTGATAGTGATGGCAGTGATGGCGACAAAGATGTAAGAAGTGGTGATGATTGTGATAAAAGGCGGAGGTGTTCGTATGTACCGGGTGATATGATGAAATATATTATTAGGTTCTCTATAGATTTTAAAGATTGTACAAAATGGTCCATGTAGTTTAGTATTTAAAAAAATAACAACAAAAAGGCAAAATAACTAGAAACTAAATAATGGTAATTTGATCATTTTGCAATACTTAACGTCTTATTGTTAACAATGTTTGCTAAAAGGGGAGAACAATGCTTAGGGCTTATGGTTTATGTTTAGGACTTAAGGCTTATTGTTTATCACTTTTGGATTATATAATATTGCTTACTCTATATGCTATATGCTTAGAGTGTATATCTTTAGGCTTAGGGAGTATGGCTTGCGGTTTATGGTTTAAGGCTTAGAGCTTAGGGGTTAGGGCTTATGGTTTAAGTCACAATGGTTTGGGATTATGGTTATGTCATATGTCTTATGGATTAAAGCTTAAGGTTTATGAACTATTACTTATGGCTTGTTGCTTATGGTTTGTGGCTTATGGAGTATGGCTTATGATTTATGACTTATGGCTTATGGAGTAGGGATTTAAGCTTAAGTCTAGAGCTTATGACTTATGGCTTAAAGGTAAGGTCTAGAGCTTATGGATTATATCATTTTTTTTTATTATTATTATGGCTAATGGGTTAAGGTTAGAGCTTATGACTTATGGCTTAATGCTTATGCTGAGAGCTTAATGTTTTAAGGTTTAGGGTTTATGGTTCGAGGTTGAGGGCAGTAACGGACTTATGTAATGCCCGAGGGATCCCGAGCCATTACTCCAATTCATCCCCATACTGTTTTTTTATATATTAGGTGCAACGTCTTCGAAATATGAGTGCCACTATTATTTTTTTTGGCGCCACCACTATTTGTTGCTTGTGCCACTCCGCCACTGGTTGCGGGCTTAAGGCTTGTGGCTTATAGCATATAACTTATGACTTAAGGCTAATGTCTTATGACATATTACTCATGGCTTGAGGTTTAATACATATGAATTTGATGCATGACTTCCATACACACACATACATACACATATGTAGTAAATAATAATTATTATCATAATAATTTTGAAAATTAATAATAATAAAGATAATAAATAGTAATAATTATCATAATATTTTTAATTATTAAAAGAATTAGTTTTACCATTAAAAAAGGCTTGCCATCTCACTCATTGTATAATAACAATTAAAATATTATGAGGTTTTTATTAAAAAAAAAAGAATATTATACTATTAGTTTTTATTATTAAAATTATAACTATAATAGTAATGTTAATAAATTATTAAAATCAATCAAATAGCAATGACAATATTAATTTTACACAAGAAAAAATATTAAGATTTCAGTTTACTTTAAAGTAGAGGTGGCAATCGTGTCGTGTCGTGTCGGGTTTGTGTCGTGTCGAAACACTAAACGGGTTGAAAGTGTTTGACCCTAACCCGACCCATTTAATTAACGTGTTGTGTCGTGTCAACCCGTTTATTTTCGTGTCGAGTTCGTGTCGGGTTTCGGGTTAGGGTTATACCTTGAAATATGTCGTGTTATGTGAGGTTAAAATATTGAGCATGTTGAATGAGTATGAGTTGGGTAGGCGGAAAGGAGAACCTAATAGTTTGGAGGCAGAATAGATAAATTCATAGCAAGTTTAGATGACAAAATTAAAAGAATAGGAGTTGGGGAGGCGGATGACAAGGTCGTGAGGATGTGAGAGTGGTGAAAAAGACTGGGTAGTTTGGGAAAGAATGAAAAAATTGAAATTAAGTCTTGATCTAGACGGCTAAGTCAATTAAACATTACAAAATGACTCAATTCGAAGATTTTCTTTTACTTATGGTTTTGGTTTTCTATCTTTCTAGTTTATTTAAATAATTCAAAAAAACTTGCATATAAATAAACGGGTCGTTTTCGAGTCATATTCGAGTTGAAATTCTCAACCCTAACCTTACCCGTTTAATTTTCGTGTCGTGTCGTCTCAACCCGTTTATTTAAACGGGTTGAAATATCTTACCCAAACCCGTTTATTTCGTGTCGGGTTTCGTGTCGTGTCAATTTTTGCCACCTCTACTTTAAAGTTCCCTCCATCGTGGTCAAAAAATTTGAGTTCTCCCCCACCCAATTTTGACCTAGCTAGGTTTTCCCCCTTCTAAATCGACACCTGATTAATACGTCAAGGCTTCAAGCCTCCCACCTATCTGCTTCATCTTCTTTTCTTCATAGTGTAGGAACCATCCAACACATTGTAACTTCGAGATCAACCCCATGACGATCTTCATCAATTCCGACAACGATCCAGCGAACTACAGACCTGTCATCGTCGTATTTACGCTCTCCTTCTATATCACGTTTACGACCGCGACGTACAACCACCACGACGCACCTCCAACAAACCACCAGTGAACAACCTCCACCATCTGTGTAGATGCCACCAGTCATATCTAAAGTCTACGTTTCAAATGATCTTCGTCTCTTGCATCTCTATGATTGGTATGTCTCTGAGATTCTGACTACTTTTAATTCACTTAATTTGTGATTCTCAATCTCTAGATCTGTTAATCATCACCACGTTTTTAACTCTGTGCCCAATCCAACACAACTCTTATTGGTTGTGATTCTCAATCTCTAGCTCATGTCGCGTGCAATTATGATCTAGCATTCTTGGATGTAATCTCTTATCTTGAACGCCTTTGCACTCATCTCTTGCCTCACTCAGGTATTCTTCCTCTCATCCCTGTTTAATGGTGCTTTGTTTCTTTAATCGATTTTTTTATTATTTTTCCTTGTAGTTGAAATTTTATGTATATTAGAAGTGTCATGGATCTCTGATTATAATATGATATTGTTTTACTCATTGATTTGCTACATTAGTGACTATATTTGTCTTGTAGATTGACGAATAGAAGATTCATATGTTGTCTTGGTAACACTTGTAATATAAAAGATCACAGAAGAGTAGAAGAGTATCCTGATAGAATGCTGATGAACTTATATGTACTTTGCTAGAACTGTTAAACATATAATGTTTCTTATTTTCTTTTTGCATACAATTAAGTAATTTTATTTTTTTGAAATGTTAAGTTCATACAATCCATCAGGTAAACAGATTTATACAAGTCACTCATCAACAGGAAACATTAATGAGCAAGTGATCCTCACGGTAATCTTCAATTCAATACGGCTGTTAATTAGTATTTTTTTTTTTTTTTGGTTTTTATGCTTTATCTAGCATATTTGCTGGTTTATTAAACAATAGAATTGTTATGTTATTCTTTTTGTGAACCTGATGCAGATCCTAATTTAGGTTTTGCTAATTTGCCAAACAAGTATTGTTGGACTGATTCAAGAACCGTTGAATGCTTTATTTTTATTGTTATTGTTATTTTTGTATTGACTAGTAACTTAGTTTTTATTTATTTATTTATTTATTTATTTATTTATTTATTTAAACTGATTATTTTTTTGGTCGTATCTTGTAAGCGATATGTACATTCGATTTGTATTTTGTATACGACTAGTTATATTTTATGGATTGTGTGTCAATACATCGATAGCTATGATTTTATTGGTTCAAGACGTCTAAATTATAATCAATAAGCACATAGAAAAACTATTGGTGTCCAAAGGATAATAAATCTTATGGCTATTATGAATTTGTGTTGTTAAATACTAAACAATACGGATGATTATCATAAGCTAGTGTGTATACAGTTATTTTATGGTCATGTTTTAGATATACATAAGCTAGTGTGTTAAAATCAAAATAATCTGTCACGTATTTGTACCTTTATGTAACTATAGGTTCTATAGTAGTCACAACTATGAAAAGATCATGTGACTATCAGATATTTACAACTATGGTTGAAGTAGTTGTATGTGTCTATAATACAAACAATAGTCACACTTAACAATTTTTGAGTGTCCAATTGATAAAATAGGTCATACTTAAACCAAATTGTTGTAGCCATCAAGTTAATATACATACATTTTTGTGTCTATAAATCAATTACAATCACATTTTAATTGATTTTCTATGTCGAAAAGATATAAAATAGTCACACTTACAATTTTTATATATGAATGATAGTAACGATCACGATAAATAATATGTATGTGGCTGTAAGTTATAGGATAACCATAGTTAAGGAAGATTACGTGACTTTAAAATACTTTTGGTCATGTTTCACTTAATTGTGTCTCTAAACGATAGACAACAGTCATAATAAACAATTTTTTTGTGACAAAATATTATCAAAACGCCACAGTGAAAAAAAAAAATATGTAGCCATTAGATGAAGATGGTCATGCTTCGGTTAATTGTCTGTCTCTAAAAGATAGTCAATAGTCATAATAAACAATTTTTTGTGTGACAAATTATTAACAAAACGTCACATTAAAAAAAACTCATGAGACATTCAGAGAAATACAGTCACTAAAATAAATAAAATGTGTGACTAGAAAGGGCTTATGGACACAATATTGGATAAAAAGATTGATTACAACAACAAAAATCTCTACCCTACAGCCACATTTTTATGTTACGGTCACAGTTTTTCATATGATACAGCCACTAAATTTGAAAGTGGTCGTATGATGCCTAAAATGGCACGACCTTCGGTGACACTTTCGATGAAAAAAAAAAGGTGTGGCTATAGGTATATGGTCACACTTTTTTTGGTGTGACTATAACTCATTTTTGTACTAGTAAGTAACCACAATAATAATGTCAGTTCCGTATAGTATATCAAGAAATTCTCCTAGGATATCAGACATCATAAAACTGACAATTCTATCATGCAATTCCTGAAGATCCCTAGCCTACAAACTAACATGCAGTTCTATCATATCATCAATACACAAAACAAGTGTGAGTCTGGAATTACACAAGTGTGCATCCCATTCTATCAAACATCGCAAAAATCATGATAAAAAATTTCATTTTTCAAAAACTATCTTCATAAACCACAAGTCATATAAAAAATTGTTTCCAAACATAGTCATAAAATCAGATTATCCAATAAAATCTCTCAATCATAAATCCAAGGATGATGTGTACAATGATGGTTTCACCTTGCCCCGATCATCTGATACACCTCAAACCACAAAACCAAACTGTAAGTCAAATCTTAGTGAGTTCCCCTAAATACCCCACACAACAAAACATATACAAGCATGCATAGTGGGCACATAGTCAACGGACTGGATTACCCACGGGTCCACAATCATCGGACATGATTTCCCCAGACCCACAATCACTGGATAGGATTGCCCCGACTCACAGTCATCGGATTGGATTGCCCCGGGTTTGTTGGATTACAACATAGAGTAGAAAAGCATCAACCCAGCTACACTATGTCAACATATGCAACAGATAACAATAACCAACAAGTATAGGTAATCGTACAGATACCAATCTAACAGATCACTACAGCATAGAAACATCCTATACACAATGATACATAATACAACCTAGTAGATCGACATTTGTGCCTTCAATCCATGAGTATAGTGAGGAAAACTCACATCAAAGTCTAGAAGATAGCTGAAATGAACACTGCTCCAAGTACCGGATCTATAGGTCACATATACAACAAACAGGGACCAAGCCTCAATCTACAACTCAGTTTACTCCATTTGACCTAAAGTCAAACTTAATCATTAAGTTCTTAATATATAAGGTTTAACCACCAAACTTCCAGATCTTAACTAGATGGACGTCTCAATGAATAATATCTCTGACTTTATCAATTTGCATGCATACCAAGGGCACAAAATCATAACCTAAGCTCAAAAAGTCACCCAATGCTCCATAACTCATGTATGGTTGAATGAGAGTGATCAAGCTCCTATTTTTATGACTTATCAATCCTAAAAACGTCTGGAAATGACACTCTAATGGTCTGGAGTAGCTCATACTCATATACACCATGGATATGGAGAAAAAACATGAATACCTAAAGCAAAACTAGATCTAGCACAAGAACACATCAAGGTGGGAACTTTATACCTCTTGGAGATGGTTAAGGAAATGACACTTCTGGATCCAAGGCTGATTTGAGCTTCCAAGCAATTCCACCGCCTTCTTCTTCCTTCAAAAGTGAACACCATACACTCTTAAATCTCAAAAACATGCCAATGAGGATTAGGGTTTCAAAGGGTCCGTTTAGGAGGATGGAGGTTGATGATGGAAGAGCCTCAAAGGATTTAAAGTCTTTAAATAAGGCTCAAACCCACAAGATTAGGGTTTTGGTCATGGGCCGCTACACGCTACATAGCTTGATCTACGCCTTGCGTAGATCATTTAATCCCCGATAATTGATTCCCTCCTACGCGTTGTGTATGGAACTATCCTATGCCTCGCGTATGAACAAACTTCACAAATTTAAAGGCTTTTTTAAAATAAGAAGGAAATTTACCTATAATAACTGAGGATTTACAATGTCACAATGGTGTTAAAACACCAATTGGAGGAAATGGTCAACATGTTATAACTGAAGGGTTTTGAGCATTCTATCACTCCTATGGTGTACATGCAACCCTAGAAACCTTGGATCTATGTTTTCTCTAATATTCATGCAAATAAGAATTTTCCAAGGTTTTCATCCTAACTAGCATGTCATGGGGAACTTGTAATACAAAAACTAGTAGAATGACATACCTTTCTAGTAGCTTGGATTCTTAAGACCTTGTGAGCCTAGCACCCCAAATGTGATGCCTAAAATGTCTCACACAACACCACAACTCTTGGAATAACTCGAGAAGAGAACACTTTCACTCAAAAATCAGCTAGCCCTCATTGTCTTCTATTAGTCGCCGATTTTGCTAGCTATGGGGCTCTTTATATAGTGTGCCACATGTAGGGTTACACCATGTAAACCCTAATGTCCATAGCTTTTCATTTCCCCCATGATCCATGGGTTATAACCTACATGGAGCATCCATGGTGCACCCAATGGGTCCTAGCCCAATCTAGTGAATCATGAATCATAAGCACACTATACAAGAATGAATGATTTACAAATCAATCCCCATATATTTAATTAGTCTCCTTTTGATCACAAAATTAATTCCACATTAATTCTTGATCAATACTAATTAAATAATATTATTAATATATTAGAACTTATAATATATTAACAAACCATAAGTGTCATTTTCTCATTTTGTCTATCCAATTGTTGTAAGGCCATGCAACCCAAATAGACCATGCCAAATCGGGTCAAGTACATACCAAATATAGTTATGGACTTAGACACCTTATCCAACAGTCTCCCACTTGGATAAGTCTAGTAACTATAATTACAGGTATGACTTCAGGAATCGACGAGCAATCGTAGCTCTTTCAAAGTCTCGCGGAACTAAGATGATGATGCGCCATTTAAGATAAGTGATCATATAATCCTCTATTCTAGATATCATCTGGACAAATACATGGAACAATGTCGTACTTGTTGTCCAACAGTTTGTTTCCAGATTTCAGATTTGTTTGACATAGAACTAAACTGAACAAATCAATTTGGTTCTGACCGAGCCCGATACATAGGTCAAAAAAATCATCGAGGGGCCCAGATATCGTTTTTAATCCTCCAAGGATTAAAAGGAACAGATAAACTTCAACTCATATGCTTGTACTAACTACTTGTTGAATCATACACAAAAGCACGTTTTATAACATCGAGTTAATGATGCGTTTCCATACAATCAGTGCACAACCAACTCATATCTCTAGGTTTGAAGACTTATATGATATTACTGTCTCACGATCACTCAAGATAAATTCCATGAAGTGATACAAGTGAGCGTGGGTTGAATCCAATACTCAGAACTTATGAGCACTCATGAATGTTGTAGCAACTTTTGCTATGTCTAACATCTTAGACATCTACAAACCCAATTCATGACAGTCTTGATTCATATCTACTTCCAACATATGACTGACCGTGGAGAGTTTGAATAAGGAAATTATTCTTGTAACGCCCGCAGATCTAGGCTAGCCAATTTAGAGACAATGAGCGTCAAAAATGAGTTTTTATTGGAAGCTTATTTAGAAGGATTAATCTTAACCAAGTTTTAGAATATGTCTCAAGGGTTCCGTACATATAAAGAACGCCAAAATCCGACTTATAACGAAGAAGTTATGGCCTGTCGAAGTTTTAAGGCAAAATCTAGGGATGAGCAAAACCGGGTACCCGCCTATTTTCGCCGGAACCGAAACCGGCGGTTCTTTAGTTTTTGGAATTGGAACTGGAAACGCCTACACCGGTTCCTAGAAAATTGGAACCGCTCTTGGAACCGCCAGAATCGGTTTCGGTTCCGGGTACCCGGCTTCTTGAGTATTAAAACTTGTTACTATATGCATGCCATGTAAACTATGTAAATTAATCTATACAAATAATAAAAGAACAAGATATAAAACCAAAACATTTACAAAAATTGGTCTTTTAAAAACAAGCTATTAAAAACAATTCATAAAAACAAAAACAGCAACAATAAAAATAGCAAAAACATCAATCGTAACAACAAAAAATAGCAATAGTAACAGCAAAAAACAACAATAGTAACAGCAAATCAACAACAACAGCGGCAACAACAACAACAACACCTTCACGCATCTCTCTGAAGTGGTGGGACATCCTACCTTGTAATTACATCTACAAAAGAAATAATCCAAAAAGATTTTGTCAACAAAAACTAAGATGTGAGGTTCCAATACCATAGATGAAGACCAGGAAGATGAGATTCCATTAGAACTTGTTCAAATAAACATGTCAAATATCAAGAAACTATCAAGAAACGTCATAAATTGGACAAATATTGAGCAAACTTATGGAAATAATAAGACCCTTAAATTGGTGTTACCTGATCTTAGCCAAATCTAAAAGAACAATTTGAAGTATTTTTTATTCTTGCATCGAAATTGTCCCATTCTCATCCAGTACCAGATCTAAAAAAAGAAAACCCAAAATTGTGGGTACTGGCAGAGAACTTTCAGAAGATAAACATATACATACACATGATTAGACCAAGAATAAGTTTTTTACAGAATCATAAATGAGAAACAATGAGAGAATTACTCACCTTAGCTACTTAGCCTGAAGATTTGGAGTAAGGTTGTCTTCTAGGGTAATTACAAGTTGTGAAGGCATGATTCTTGATAGATTTGAAACACTTAATCAGTGCAACCGGATCAGTCAATGTCCTATAGAACATAACCAAGGATGAAGGATCAATGAACATATTTACATATTACATAACTACAATCGATATATAAAAACAATTACGAATTCAATACTCGAAATTTCAAGTAGCAGAGTAAAACTTCACATATTTACATATTATATAGCAGAATTTAAAGAATCTACAAAATTAACTTCACATTTACATAACAGTAAGAATCAAACCTGATAAAGACTTGTTGTCACATATTGAACCTTCGATTGAGCGGGAATGGTCTACAATTGAAAAGAAGCGACTCACTGAACAAAGATGAGTGGCGATTGAACAGCATGGGTTACGATTTGACGAGATGAATGGCAATTGAACTCAAATGGAGCTTCACATACTTGTAATCGTTGTGGTATGATACTCTGATATGCAAGAGTGACGAGTGACATGAACAGAAACATAAAAGTTTAAAAAATGGGATGAAATAAATAGCTACCTTCTCTACCACCTACTTCTGTCGCCTGCTGCTACTGCTTTCCCTCTCCCTCTCGCTCTTCATTCCAATCGACACTCCTCTTGCTGCCACCATGTCTGGTGGCAACAACACTCCACCCACAGTCGACGAAGACGACAGGTATGATACTCCGATATGCGAGACAACGAGAGTGACGAGTAGAAGACGAGAGTGAAGCAGTGAAGGGAAGAATTGGTGTCGGCGTTTTTCTGGAAGAATAAATCACAAAACCCTAAAAACGAATTAATAGTTATTTTCATTTTTAAACAAAAAATCATCAATATATAAATAATTAAATATATATTTTTTTAGAAAAAGGCGGGTACCTGTCGGTACCAGTTCCGGTTAACCGCCGGTTCCGGGTACCCGGTATTGGAACCGGAACCGGCGGATATCCAGCGGGTATCGGTTTCGTAAAAATAAGAATTGGAACCGGAACTGCTTAAAGCAGTTCCTAGACTTTAGAAACCGGAACCGGAACCGCCTAAGGCAGTTCCGAGGCGGTTCCACTTCCGAAAGCAGGTACCAGCTTCCGATGCTCATCCCTAGCGAAATCGGCACGGCACCAGGAGACGTAAATAGTGAATTTTTGATAAAGTATTTTTTAGCCTTAGTGATCTAAACAAAATTTGTAGTATACGTTAAACCGAGAACATACAAAAAAAAAAGAATGCCCAAATCTGACTTTGTATGACGAAGTTATGAATTTTCTAAGATTTAGCATAGCAGTGCACGCCCCGAAACTCGAATTTTAGATTGAGCGATTTCTGGCCTACGCGACCAAAATGAGAATTGAATATCTCATTAATAGGAACTCAACGGTAAAAAAACAGACGAAAACGGAGTTCGTATGTAGAAGTTATGAATTTTACGCGGACATTTAACAGTATAATCTCATTGTACTGTTAAATTTAAGATCGGTCGAGAATTAGCCGACGAAGTGAGAATGAAAGTTGTAGATCTTATTTTTACCTACGCGTGGATATAAAGAACGTCGAAAACAGAGCTTGTATGCGAAAGTTACGGGGTTTAGAAGTCGGCAGAGTGTTGCTGCAAAAGGGGTGACGTGGCACAATCTTGACCATTGCTTTCTCCCCAAGGCTTGCCACTAGATGGTGACATGTGGCACCAGTTTCAGCTATATTTCACCCAATAAATACAACCCCTTCTACCCTCATTTTCTTCACACCTTTCCCATTCTTTCTTCTCTTTACTCTCTCTCTCTCTCTAGAACCTCTCTCTCTAGCCCCGAAACCCCCCGAAAAGGCTAGGGAACCTCCCTAGCACGAGGCGGAAGCCCAGGAGTGCTCGACGGCTCCGAGAAGAAGAGCTTTTCGGCTCAGGAATGCTACTTCAAGCAAAGCTCGGTTTTCTATAAAACCCGCTATAAGTGAGCTACGCCTACACTATTTTTAATATAACTTTTATTTAATTATAGTAGCGTTATTAGGAACTTATAATAAGTGCTTGGGCTATTATTATGGGTTATATAATTATTGTTTAGCTAGACTATTAATTAGTCTCGACGAATAATAGACTAAACTCTAGTGGTAATAATACTAGGTTTCGTTGAAGGAAATTATTTTTAAAAAGCGAAGCGTTGTCTGAGTTCGGAATCACCACCTTTTCAAGTGAGTGCATGGTCCCTTTCATCTTACACATAGATATGAAGTAATTTTATATAAACTACGTGTTATGTGTGCATATTATCTGTATACTTGCTATCTATGCTGGATGAACGATTTTATACAAGTTTTATATGATTTAAACTGTATATGTATTTATATCTACAAAATATGTTGGGTAAAACATGGGTAGATGAAATATGAGTTGGATGATGAGTTAAGAGGTGATATAGACCATGAGGTAAGGCTGAGAGGTGGACGATGTGAGAAGCCTTGTTCCCAAATGCTGGCCCCGTCATCTAGCAGAGTATGGATGACAACCACAGACTATTCTAGACAGTCCAGTGGAGCACTAGCAGGCTCGTAACCTGTAGGTGTTGTGAACGATGTGTTCACCGGTGTACTCTAAAAAACCATTGACATGTATTTCGAGTGGACTCTCGAAAACGATATTGTCAATAAACGAGATAACCCTAGCAGTTGTGCTCGAAGGACAATACTGGCAGCTGCGCGTCACATAGAATGTCACAATTCTGGCAGCTGCGCCTAAGTGATAGAACTACCAGCTATGCTTGACAGCTCTGTCATTGGACTTCGTACCTATTCCTTAGGATAATCCTTAGGAATGAATGAACGAGAAATAGCTTATTCTTATGGTAGACCCTTAAGATTAAAGAAGATAATGGGGACGGGTAATTGGGTTAACTGTTTGATGATTAAACATAATAATTATATTATTGTGGGTTGAAAACCCTATGTACTCACCAGGTTTCCCAACCTGACCCACTCAGTTTATTTATATCACAGGTGTTTGTATGAAGTCACATTACACTGAGAGATTAAGGAGATATAAATCACTAGTGATAATGAATATAAGTTCTGTTTATGCTTATGTTTCTGTATTGACGATGACATCCCAAATGTTTTAAAATGAATAAAAATACTTTTCTTCGGAAATGCTTTGATAACGTATTTATCATGTTTTACTGGGAACAAATTCCGCAACATTTTTATTAAAAGATGTACTTTGATTTTTATAAAGCATAAACAAAATCGGTCTTTTCTGGCCGAGAAAATGGGGATGTCACAATTCTGGAAGTCAAAACATGCAAAATTTGAAACAATAATAAATAAATGACACAAGATACCAACACTTTACTTATAAATAAACAACAACTTTTATTTAATCATCCAATGTCAATTTACATTTTACAAGTTCCAGAAATAACTATCTAATCTGTAAAACTAATATCATCCTTCAACTCGATACGCCTCACATGCTGCAAATGCTTAACCCTACACAGTCCCTTTGTGAAGGGATCTGTTGGGTTCTCATCTGATGATACCCTCTTTACCACGAGGAGTCCTTCTTCTATCCGATGTCTAATATAGTGTTATTTTCTGTCAATGTGCCTGGATTTGCCGTGATCCCTCGGTTCCTTAGCTAAGGCAACTGCACCCTCATTGTCACATAAAATCTCCATCGGCTCCTTAATAGTTGGTACAACTCCAAGGTCTCTAATGAAGTTCTTTAGAAATATAGCCTTCTTTATCGCCTCGCTTGTTGCTATGTACTCTGATTCACAAGTTGAATCAGCCACTGTTTCTTGCTTGGAGCTCTTCCAAGTAATTGCTCCTCCATTTAAGATAAATACCCAGCCCGACTGAGAGCGGAAATTATCCCTATCAGTCTGGAAGCCAGAATCACTATACCCCACAACTCTTAAGTCATCACTCCCACCAAGGGTAAGGACCCAGTCCCTAGTCCTCCGTAGGTACTTGAGAATATTCTTTACTGCAGTCCAGTGAGCCTTGACCGGATTCCCTTGATATCTGCTGACCATGCTCAAAGAAAGGGCCACATCAGGGCGAGTACAAGTCATAGCATACATGATCGAGCCTACAGCGGAAGCATATGGTACTCGACTCATCTCAGCTGTCTCAGCCTCTGTACTCGGGCTCTAAGTCTTACTCAGTTTGGCATTACACTGGATTGGTAAGTCACCTTTCTTGGAATCATGCATGTTGAACCTTTTCAGCACCTTATCCAAGTAGGTACTTTGACCAATTCCAATTAGTTTCTTACTCCTTTCTGTCAAAATCCTTATCCCTAGGATATAGGCAACTTCTCCAAGGTCCTTCTTAGCAAAACACTTCCCAAGCCGGGATTTAACCTCCTGTAAGGTTGGGATGTCATTTCCTATGAGTAGTATGTCATCCACATACAATACCAAAAAGCTAACTATGCTCCCACTAGCCTTAACATATACACATGACTCATCTTCGTTCCTCGAAAAACCAAACTCTTTGACTTTTTCATCGAAACAAAGATTCCATCTGCGAGATGCCTGTTTCAATCCATACATGGATTTATCAAGCTTACACACTCTATATAGGGTGCTTTGCATCGACAAAACCCTCTTGCTGACTCATGTGAACATTCTCAGCCAACTTTCCATTAAGGAAAGCGGTTTTGACATCCATTCGACATATTTCATAATCATGAAATGCAACTATGGCTAGCAAAACCCTAATAGACTTAATCTTCGCTACTGTTGAGAATGTCTCATCATAGTCAACTCCTGGAGTTTGAGTAAATCCCTTCACAACCAGTTGCGCTTTGTAAGTGTGTACATTCCCATCCATGTCGGTCTTTTTTTGAAGATCCATTTTCACCTGACCGTCTTACGACCCAGTACATTGTCAACCAAGTTCCAAACTTGATTGTCATACATGGATTGAATCTCGTTGTCCATGGCCTCTTTCCATTTGGCGGACTCAGGGCCTTCCATGGCTTCCTAAAAGCTGTTAGGCTCATCCAAATTTACCAATGTGCCCTGATAAATGCATCACCTTCCGCAGTAATATGAAAACCATAGTAATGCTTAAGTGGATTCTTAACTCTTGTGGAACGCCTCAGAGGTACGGACTCATCAACAGGAGTTTCCTCCTCAGGTTGATTGCTAGGGTTTGAGATTCTTTCACCGCTTGACTCTTGAAGTTCATCAAGATCAATTTGCCTCCCACTGTTTCCTTGGCTTATAAACTCTCTCTCGCAAAAGACCCTTCTCCTTGCCAGAAAGACCACATTCTCACTGGGTCTGTTGAAGAGGTAACCAAAAGAATTTTGTGGGTAGCCGAGGAAAATACACTGCTCACTACGAGGTTCGAGCTTATTCTGAGTCTCACGCCTCACGAAAGCCTCGTAACCCCAAATCTTGATGTGGTCCAAATTGGGAACTTTCCCGGTCCACATCTCGTGAGGTGTTTTGGCAACCATCTTGGTAGGGACTAGATTTAGGATATGTGCGACAATCTCTAAGACATACCCATATAATGAGATTGGTAACGAAGTTTGACTCATCATGGAACGAACCATGTCCAACAAGGTTCGATTGCGCCTCTTAGCCACACCATTCAAATGTGGTGTCCTAGGAGGTGTCAATTTCGAAAAAATTCCACATTCCTTAAGATAGTCAAGGAACTCTGTACTAAGATACTCTCCTCCTCGATCGGATCGGAGCATCTTAATGTTCCTGTCCAACTGATTCTCCACTTCCTGTTTAAACTCTTTGAACTTTTCAAAGGTTTCTGACTTATGCTTGATTAAGTATACATAACCATACCTACTGTAATCATCAGTAAAACTCACATACAAGCGGTTAGCATCCCTTGTGGCGGTTCTGAAGGGTCCACATACATCTGTGTGTACAAGGTCCAACAAACCTTCACCCCCAGCATAAGTACCAGTGAAGGGTGACTTTGTCATTTTTCCAAGCAAACAAGACTCGCAACTATCATCTAACCTTAAGTCAAATCACTCCAAGACTCCAACCTTCTGGAGTAGGCCTATGCGCTTCTTGTTAACATGCCCAAGATGACAATTCCACATGGAAGCTTTATCCAAACTAGTGGAAGAATCGATATGTAATACATTATTTCCTAAGTTGTCTACAACCGACACAGTTTCATATACACCATCACAAGGTATTGCTTTAAAATAAAGAACATTATTATAAAAAGCATTAATACCACCAATTTTGTTATCAAATGAAAAAGAAAATCCTTTTTTGTACAAACCATGAAAGGAAATAATATTTCGCACCATTTCAGATGAGTAACAACACTTATTCAAATCGAATACTAACCTGCTACTTAGCAAGAAAGAACAAACTCCAATCTTGGTGACAAGTGAAGCTTTCATATTCCCCATGATCAAGTTTATCTTTCCGTGCTCTGCATCCTCACTTCTTCTTAGGCCCTACAAATAAGAATATATATAAATACCACAACCTGTATCAAGAACCCATGAAGTAGAATGTAATGAGTTATTAGACAATATAGTGTAAATACCTGCATGGGTAGGTTTGACCTTCCCATCCTTAACATCTTGCAGGTACTTGGGGCATTTTCGTTTCCAGTGCCCCTTTTCCTGAGAATAAAAGCATTGAGCTTCCTTTGGGTTGGAAGAAGGAGTGATAGAACCACCTTTGGTTCCACTTGAAGTGGAACCATCAAGAGACTTTCCCTTGGTACCCTTCGAAGGGGTCTTCCTCTTCTTCCCTCTACTTTGCCCGATAGCCAGAACATGGGCGGTGTTAGGAGTAGGAGTAGTAACAACCGATTTACCCTTGAGACTGGTTTCGATGGTCTTCAAAATTCCTTGAAGTTTGCTGAGTGTGACCTCCTCCTTGTTCATGTGATAGGTCATTCGGAACTGATCATAACAAGTATGTAAGGAGTGTAATATGATATCAATAGCCAACTCCTCCGGGAAGTTCACATTCAATTTCAGTAGACCGTCCACAAACCTTTGCATTTTCTGCATGTGGCCCGTGATGGATTCACCATCCTTCATTCGAGTTGTTATCATGGAACAGATGATTCCATATCTCTCTTGACGAGCACTTTGATGGTAACGGTCCATTAAGTCCATGTGCATCTCAAAAGGGTATAAGTCCTCATAGGACTTCTGAAGTTTAGTTGTCATTGTGGCCAAAATGATACATGCCACTTTGGTAGCATCTCTCTCATGTGCCCTAAAGTCAGTGATCTCCTCTAGAGTAGCAGTTGACTCATCAATTTATTTCAGCTCCTTGTCGAGGACATATTCCTTGTCCTCGTAACGCATGACCATCCTGATGTTCCTGATCCAATCATTAAAGTTTGAACCATCAAAGATGACTCTACCACAAAGTTTCATGAGAGAGAAGGAGCCGATAGGGTTTGATCCAGAAGCAACATTGTTGGAAGACATCTGAAAAGAAGAAAGACAAGTTTAGATTAGATATAGGATCCTTAATAAGACACCCAAATGTAATATTAAGGCTAGGACCCAACACAATGATTTATAACCTGGAAGAGGGATGTCGTAATCCAAGCTATAAAATATTTGAAGGTAGGTGAATGAAGATTCACCAATTTCCACTATGAAAAACAAAACAAACTATTAGGTTTTAATTGGATTGAAACTCCTAGATTCTTTGAGATTCATTGAACTTTTCAATGGCATGTTTAAATCTTGATTGTGCCCTCTCAAGTTTGTGACTGGGATGCCGAGGATCACAAACAAGGTGTGAATAACCATGCAAATTTACTTAGTACCCTTAATCTTTATCACTTAATCAATGTGCTGGTTACCCACACGCACTCCAACAACTTGGTAAGGTACAAAGTGTAATTTCATGGGATAGCACCAATTTCACATTTTCCTAAAGTAACTAAGATTGGGAATTTATAAAAGGTTTAGTTACTTTATATTTTCATTATTCTTTTAATGAGAATTATAGTCCTTGTCCTACCCATTCGGCTAACAACCCTCCACTAGTCAAGGAAGCGGTGGGTGAGAGTGGACACCCGTTAAGCTGTCATTTTATAGGTAAAAACCTTATACCCCCCTTATATATATATATATATATATATATATATATATATATATATATATATATATATATATATATATATTATTAACTTATAATATTATAAAGTATAAGTGTTGAATTTTAACTTTTAAAACTCTAGGGTATGGAATTAAAGTTTTCTAAATTGACTTTACAAATTCCAAAACTTTTGGGCAAAATTTGAAACTATTCAAAACCTTTCATATTTATAACTTATGAGTTTAATGCTTTATTAAAATGAAGACTCTCCATTTTATGTAACATATGGTTCTTTAATGACTTTTAAAGAAGTGACTTTTGGTAATCCATAACTTGAGGATAAATTATGGACTCCATCAATAACATTTAGATCAAGAATCATATCATCAAACAATTTGCACATAATTCCTATGATCTTACTAAAACTCATAAGCATGAATATTTATATAAACAATTTTAAGAATCATATAAACACATATAAAACTTGAAATTTTGATAATAGCCATTGAAAATGGATTAGCATAACCATTACACCATCAGAAACAAGTTTTATAAGACCAAAACAGTTTAAGGTAATGATTCTAGTCCATTTCTAGCAGCAAAACTCGAAAATCTGCACACAGGAGCTTCTACTCGTCGAGTGTACGAACCTACTCGACGAGTAGGTTAAAGAAACACATGGACTCGTCCAACCCTCCCATGGACTTGGCGAGTCCACTGAACAATGGGCAGAAAATTCGACTTTTTCAATCATTTTGCATCAAATATCAAGAAAGCAAGCCTAGGCTCTAATACCACTAATGGTTTTGAGCATTCTAACACTCCAATGGTGTACATGCAACCCTAGAAACCTTGGATCTATGTTTTCTTTAATATTCATGTAAATAAGAATTTTCCAAGGTTTTCATCCTAACTAGAATGGCATGGGGAACTTGTAATGCAAAAACTAGTAGAATGACATACCTTTCTAGTAGCTTGAATTCCTTAAGACCTTGTGAGCCTAGCACCCCAAATGTGATGCCTCAAATGTCTCACACAACACCACAACTCTTGGAATAACTTGAGAAGAGAACACTTTCGCTAAAAAATCGGCTAGCCCTCCTTGTCTTCTATTAGTCGCCGATTTTGCTAGCTATGGGGCTCTTTATATAGTGTGCCACATGTAGGGTTACACCATGTAAACCCTATTGTGCATGGCTTTTCATTTCCCCCATGATCCATGGGTTATAACCTACATGGAGCATCCATGGAGCACCCAATGGGTCCTAGCCAATCTAGTGAATCATGAACCATAAGTCCAATATACAAGAATGAATGATTTACAAATCAATCCTCATATATTTAATTAGTCTCCTTTTGATCACAAAATTAATTCCAAATTAATTCTTGATCAATACTAATTAAATAATATTATTAATATATTAGAACTTATAATATATTAACAAACCATAAGTGTCATTTTCTCATTTTGTCTATCCAATTGTTGTAATGGCATGCAACCCAAATGGACCATGTCAAATCATTTCAAGTACATACCAAATATAGTTATGGACTTAGACACCTTATCCAACAATAACACCCTCTATTTTCCTTGTCATCATTTCATTTTTTTTTTAATGTTTTTTAAATAATTATAAAATAAAATATAAGTTCATAAAACATGCTATTTTAATAAATCCTGAATTAAGCATAACATTTAGAAGAAATTACAACAAAGAACAAAAACATTTGAAAACCAAAAAAACATTTCAAAACACCAAAACAATACGTTTTTTCTCCTAAATTTCATTATTATTATTATTCATATTCGTGACCATCATACATATAATTTACCAAGTCTTAACGAAGTTGTCTGTGTTTTCGTACATCTTGAATATCAACCATTCTATGTAAATATTCCGTTGTCTCCGGTTGAAATTGCACGCCATGTGAGTAGTTGAGTTGGATCTGATTGTAGTAGCACGTCCGTAGAATACTGATACATCATACCGATGAAGACGTCGTCATCGTCGTTATCATCACTGAACAGTCAAACAGATCTATTTTTTGGTTTTGAATTATTGAAAGTTTATATGAAATAAAAAGAAAGAAAATAGAGTGGTGATTAAAATTAGGTGTTATGTATGTATATATAGGTAACATAAATTTTTTATTTGAAAGTTACCGTTTTTAAACGGTCCAAATCATCCAAAAATCTGTATTTATCTCGTTGCCACTCGTTACCGCGACCATATAAGACCCCATAACGAGCCTTAACGGTTTGGGGACAACTGTCCACGTCAACAAAACGGCTTCGACCGTTGCCCATGCAGCCTATGTAAAAGATTCGGTGATGAGTATTGAGGTTTTCTTCCAGGCATGCCTTTGCCAACTTTTAGAACATTGGGTGTGGACAACTAGTCATAACACCAAATTGGTGCCACCTCACATGCCAAATAAACAATGATGTTATAACACAAAGTGGGGAAATGGTCACCTTGTTAAGAGCATGTTATAACACCAACTTTTTTCCATTTCATAATTTTTTTTTGAGTTTCTTTTTTTAGTTAAAACAAATATATTTTAAATAAAACATAATATATAGATAAAACATAATGTTTAAAAAAAATAACATAGCATTTAAATTACACATAACATTCAAATTGAAAAAAAAAAACATTACAATAAAAAAAATATTTTATTTTTCCTAAACAACGCTATTCATTATCGTTACCGTGGAAGATATACTCCGTCAAGTCCTCTCGAAGTTGTTTGTGTTTATTTGTGTCCTGAATGTCAACGACTCTATGCAAATACTCTCCTATTCATGGTTGAAATTGAACGTGTCTGAGCTCCGTTAGGATATAGTGTGCAATATTTCGTTATTTATCTTCTACTACCATGTTATGCATTATGATACATGCATACATGATATATCGTAGAGTTTCTAAGTCCAATGGTCGTGCTACATTTTCAACTATGTGCCACTTCTCCTTAAGCACTCCAAAAGCACGTTCCACATCCTTACGTGCTCCTTCTTGTCTCTTCTTGAAAAAATTATCTTTTTCTTCAACTGGGTGTCAGAATGCCTTCACGAATGTGCAATCAATACTTCCAATCATTCCGGGAAACCCATGGCGTTCTTCATGCGCACATACAATTCTTGCAAATCATGCAACAAAGGTTTCCGCAAATATACGTCTCCAAAATGTTTCAACAACACCTCTTGACAATGTATACAAACTCTCACTTGCGGTTCTTTCGGACATTCTCGTATAGTCGTCCATGGTGTCGGGTGACTCCCCCATAGCCATCAAACGAATGGCCGCAACACATTTATGCAACGTTGTAAACCTTCGTCTACCTCTAGCATCATATCTCAATTGAAAAAATTCATACCTAAAACATAAATTAACTACAGTTTAAAAATATAATACATTTGTATTAAAATTAAAGAAACATGTAGTATATTTGTATTTATTTTGTATAAAAGTATAGTAAATATGTATTAAGATTAAAGAAACGTATACACAATTATCCGTAAAGTAATTGTGATATAGACGTTCGTGTCATTCCTCGCGATTTCAGTTTAACATCGCACGTCTTGTTAGTAGCGGGGCTGTGTCTGGTTGTAGCAACTCGTTAGTGTAATAATGATACATCATCCTGAAGAATATATCGTCATCAGAATCATCGGACGAGTCGAAAAGATCCATAATTTTTTTGAACATAATTGAAATTATATAAAGAGTAAGAGAGAAATTGTGTGGAAAAAATCGTATAAACAGTATATATTTATATAGGAAAAGAATAATGAATTTTAAGTTAATTTTTTTTTATTAATTTGACCATAGTCAAAATGTTTAAATTCAAATGGTCGAATTTTTACTCGTTTCATCTGGTGAAGACGGCAACGAGAAGCTCCATAACGAGACTAAACGAGATGGGTGGGGCAGTGTTCATCTCGTTACGACACCGTTGAGCCCCTCCACATTGGCAATAACGAGAAGCAAATGGCCCATACCACATTGTCTTACCGGTACCCTTTTCATCCTCAATAGATTAACATACAATAAAGTTCAGACAACAAAGGCTGATGGTGACCAAATTGTCATTTACAAGGCTTTTTGTCTTTTAAAAAACAAATTGCTTATTATATCTCATATGAACACTGTAAATTAAGATCATCAATGGATTCTGCAAGGAGAACCCCAAAACTCTATTCCATGAAGCTACAAAATACTTCACCTATGTCTCCACGTTGGCATTACGACGTCTTTTTGAGCTTCAGAGGCGAAGATACCCGCAAAACCTTCAGTGGCGATCTCTACAAGGCTCTGATTGAAGCCGGAATCCACAGATTTAAAGACGACGATGAGCTGCCTAGAGGTAATGATATTCCATCGGAGTTGATAAAAGCAATCAAGGAATCAAGGACATCGATCGTTGTTTTCTCGAAGGATTATGCATCGTCGAAATGGTGTATTGATGAATTGTTGGAGATTTTGGATTCTAAAAGAACCGTCAATCAGTTGGTTTTTCTGGTGTTTTATGATGTCCATCGGGATGATGTTCACCGGCAAACTGGAAGCTTTCAATCGGCTTTTGTAAGACATGAAGAGCGATTTGATCGGATTAAGGTGGAAGAGTGGCGACGTGTGATGACGGAGGCGACAAGTTTAGATGGTTGGGAGTTTAATGACGATACAAACAGGTAGGGATGAGCATATGGACCGGGGAACCGGTCGGAACCGGTACCGGCATCGGAACCGGTCGGGCCGGGACGGGGACGTTATTTTTGTGGATTTTTTGAACTGGGAACCGGTAGAACCGGCAAAAACCAGAACCGTATGATGCTATTTTTCAAGGACCGATTCCAACATTTGAAGACACGACAAAAACCAATAGGAACCGGGACCGGTAGAACCGTCGGGCCGGTTCGTTTCTTGATTTTGGCCGAAGCCGGTTCCCGGTTCCGGTCCGGTTCAGGCCGGTTTTGTCATTTTGCTCGTCCCTACAAGCAGTTATACATTTTCTTAACGAGTAAATTATAAGTTTGGTCCCTGTCTTTTACCAAAAATCTCAATTCCAGTCCAACTTTTAAAATTGTCTCAATGTAGTTCTTATATTTGCATTTCACTGCGATCATGGCCCTTGTCCCTTGACCGTTAATCATTAAAAAAAATATTATTCTACCATCTGAAATGCTTTTATAACTCCCCCCTTATTTTAATTGTTTAATTGTTAATCACAAAACATGATTTTTTTTTCATAATTAATGATGTCTTTAATAGGTGTGAACAAGGTTCTAAAAGGCGTGAGGCGTGGCGTGGCAGCAAGGCCAAACCTCAAGCTTAACGAGCTATGGCGAGCCATGACGTTTTTCAAGGCGTGATGTAAGGCGGCGATTTTGTATTCATTTATAATTATATTACCGCATAAATATAAATTTATATCAAATATACCTAGTTTTTAGAAGTGTTATATCAACAACTAATAACAGAAAGTTAATAAAAAAACACAATACTCGTATGTCCGATTAGAAAAGGTATAAAAAAAAGCAAAAAAACGTGTCTCAAACGAAAAAAACACGCGCCATAACATGCCATAACTCGCCATGGCATGCCATATCACGCCTTGCGACACGCCACGCCTAACAGCAACGTTATGAAACTTTTCGTAACGGCAGCGCCGCGCCTCACGCCATGGCGCGTCTTTTAGAACACTGGGTGTGAATCAGAATTTGTTCAAAGAATTATAATGAATGTGCTACATAAGATAAAACGGAAGTTGTTTGTAGCCAAGCATCCAGTTGGATTGGATTCTCGTGTTGAAGAGCTAAAAATGTTACTCAAAGGACGGGTAGACAATAGTTGTGTACTTGGGGTGTATGGTATTAGTGGTATTGGAAAAACAACTCTCGTTAAAGAATTTTATAATACGATCACCCATCAATATGAAGGTAGTTGTTTTCGTGCACGTGTTGGAGATAAATTAAAACAACCTAATGGTCTTGTTCGTTTACAAGATGAACTCTTTTATGAGCTACAAGGAAAGAGTTATGTGAATTGTGATATTGACGAAGGAATTAATCTAATAAAAGTCAAGCTAGGATTTACCAGAGTTCTTATAGTTCTTGATGGCTTTGACGAGTTAAGTCAAATGGATTCCTTAATCGGACAATCCTCATGGTTAGGTAGGGGAAGTATGATTATCGTTACGACTAGAAGTGGATATATTTTGGATCATGCACGAGTTGACATAAGATATGAGGTCAATGAGTTAGATTCCGAAGAATCGTTAATGCTTTTCTCTCAGTATGCTTTCCGAAGTTCAATTCCATTGCAATCTCATAAGCATATTTCGAAAGAAATTGTTAAGTGTAGCGCACGAACTCCCCTGCATATCGAGGTTATTGGTTCTTTGTTAGTTGGAAAATCGGTGAATGAATGGAAAAGTATGCTTGAGAAATTAAAAAAACAAGTAATGATCGAGAAAGTTGAAAATTATTAGAATGCTAATTGTTTTTAAATTCTTTTTAATGAGTTTAATGGTTGCTAAAAAAATAACCTTTTTGTATAAATCTTTGTTACAAAATTTTGGAAAGATTTAGTGGGCAAATAGAAATCCTTACCAATTTAGTTAATACAGTATGTTATAAATTTGAATAAGAGCAAAATTTCACTCTAAAAAACAAAGTTACTGTTGGCTTATTTCCAGTTATACCCACCTTACACGAAGAGGTGTAGGAGGGACATCCATCATTCCATTGTGCGAAAATGAAACGTAAGAAGTTGTTTAGGGTTTAAGCAAATCGAGATTGCTTATGGATCAAGCAATGCTTTTTATATAGCAATTAGATATCAAATAGGATTCTAATTAGATTTCTATTAAGCCTCTCTCTCTCTCTCTCTCTCTCTCTCTCTCTCTCTATATATATATATATATATATATATATATATATATATATATATATATATATATATATATATATATATATATATATATATATATATATGGTAACAATGAATATACCCTCAAGGGTATATAAGTTTAGGTACCCAAACACACCATAATATGTCGTTTTGTTTGATATATTCATTATAATGTTCTTAAACTCCAACCCTTAACTAGATTTACTTTCAATATTTTTGAAATTTCGCTATTATCTTTCTCTTACCTCACATATTTTTGCCGAACACCTACTCGGCTATATATAGTGTAGTTGAAAGTGAAAATTATATAAGAGGAAGATAAATGTATAATTTATAAAAATCTTGGAATTAATCAAGTTAGAAGTTAAATTATAAGAACATTTGACAATTAGAATGTATTATATGATACAAAACGACATAGTATAGTGAGTTTGGATACCTAAGCTTAGGACTGTTCACTATTTGGATAAAACCGAATTGTCTAATTGGACAATTTGGATCGGACTATTTGGTTCGGATATTCGGATTTTTGAATTGGTTTTTAGCAAAACCGAATTATTATTTTGGATTTCGGATTGGTTTTGGTTTATAAAATAAAAACCGAATAGTCCAAAAAAACTGAATTACAATTTATTATTTTGTTCTTTTTAATATATATCTTTAAAAATTATAAATTTACTAAATTATTCTTTTAATATATTAAAATTTTTCATCAATTATAATACTTTAATATGTACTTTTTATCAAAAAAAATTGTCTATAAAGTAGTAAACTATAATATATTTTTCTTGATAGTTATTTATAAGTTTTAGTTCACAACTAATTAAACAATATTTTTTAGTTTATATTATAGCGTAAGTTAATACTAAAGTTATATATTTGTTTAAATGTCTTGATTCTTGAAAACCGAATTGTAAAAAACCGATTCAACCGAATTATAATTTGGTTGGATCGGATCGGATTTGAATTTAATTTGGACTATTTGGATCTACGTTTTGAAAACCGAAATTAATTTGGATTCACTTGATCAGATCGGATTAAACCGATCCATCCAAATGAACACTCCTACCTAAGCTTATATACCCTTAAGGGTATATTCACTTTTCCATATATATATATATATATATATATATATATATATATATATATATATATATATATATATATATATATATATATATATATATATATATATATATATATATATATATATATACTCCAATGTAAATATAACAGTGCTTGTGCATCCCAAATGATATGGTGATTTATTATGTGAGTATGCGGATATATAGTAACACCCATACTTTTTTAATACCGACTTTAGCTAACAAAAAAAAACAAGAATACGATTTTTTCTATTATGGCAGTTAAATCAGAAAAATATGTTAAAATTGGGTGACTTAAATATATTTTCATGATAATTTTTTAAACCAACAAATTGGAGACTGAGATGATCAAACTTAAACTGGCAAAACTTATAATTATTATTTCTTTTTATTTGTTATTTCCCCATAAATTTACAAGTAAAAACTTTAATTCGTTTCTCAAAGTACACGTCGACAGACAAAAGTAAAAATAAAAGTATTGATAAATTGCTTTATTTTATATGCTAAAATTATATGTCAAATTTGAATTTTTGAACTTTTAATTTCTTTTTAATGAATATCTTTTAAAATGGTCTAAAAGAAGAAAAAGGCAAAACTACCATCTTCCCCATGACGTTATATAGGACCACATACACTCTCGACCCCTATCCAAACGCCACTGATTATTGAGAAACGTAGAAAACCGCCGACGTTAACCAACTGAGAGAAAAATGGCCGCCGCAGCACCACCACCACTACCAACCACCACCCCCGAGCTCAACATGGATCTCCCGACTAGCCACCCACTCTTCACAAGGATCCGCCTCGCAACTAGGCTCGACGTCCCGGTTATCCACAAAATGATCTACCAAATGGCAGTATTCGAACGCCTCACCGACCTATGCTCCGCCACCGAACCCTCCCTCTCCACCACTCTCTTCTCCAAAGACAACCCCTTCGAATCCTTCACCGTATTCCTCATCGAAGCTTCCACAAAACCATTTCCTTCCTCCTCCATCGCTCACCACCCCAAATTCACACCCACCCACAAAACCCTAAATCTCGATTACCCGATCTCCGATCCCGAATCGGAAGTCTTCAAGTCATCGACGATGGAGGAAGGAGTGATTGTAGCTGGGTTCGTTCTGTTCTTCCCTAATTACTCGTCGTTTCTGGCGAAACCAGGGTTCTACATAGAAGATCTGTTCGTGAGGGAAAGTTATCGGAGGAAGGGGTTGGGGAAGATGCTGTTGTCGGCGGTGGCTAGACAGGCGGTGGCGATGGGGTACGGGAGGGTGGAGTGGGTTGTGCTGGATTGGAATATGAACGCGATAAAGTTCTACGAGGAAATGGGAGCTACTGTTATGCAGGAATGGAGGGTTTGTAGGCTCACTGGTGATGCTCTTCAAGGTTATGCTACTACTTCTGGTACCAAAAACGATATTGATTTGATCTGATTTGATTCGTTTTTAGGGTTTTCTCGGTGTTTGGAGGGAGATAGATAGATGGAATTAGGGTTTTCTAGGAATTGGGATTATGTGAATTGTCTTATTTGCCCCCTTTCCTCAATGTTTCAACTTTAGTTACGGAGATATGTGGTGCTTGTTCTGTTGTCTTTCTCCAACATTCGAACCGATTTCTTGCTTTAACTTTATAAAAAAAAAAATACATTACTCAGAAATAGTAAGTACATAACTTGTGACATGGAGTTATGATCTAAATAGTTAAGAAAATATAATGTATGATGAATTGAATATATTGAAGGAGTTAGAAGTGATTATTGATTGAATACAATCATATCTTATTACTCTAATGGAAAATGTGCAAATTCTACACATTAAAAGACTATAAATAATGCGATCAAAAGTTTATCTAAAATGGGGTTTTTGTGGGTATGTGCAGCCTGATCTTTGTATAATCACATTTGATGCATAACAACCAGCTCTCACACATTCCTTTATCTGTTTCTTCTGAACCAATTGAGACAAAAAATCCCCCAACAAATGCATCACCTGATAATGTTAAAAGTTATCTTAAAACACTTGCATACAAATAATTCAGACAAAATACTTAAATCTTTGAAAACATTCTTGCTTCAGTTTCATTTCCAAAAACATAATCCACATACCTGATTTTTTTTTATAAATATACAATAAAGACGAATAGTATAAATAAAAAAAGACTGATTATGATTAGACTAACAGTATAATCCACATACCTGAATTTTTTTATTTTATTTGAAGCATCCACTGAATACCAGAAGAAAAATAGTAAAAAAAAAGTGTTGCGTTTTTTATTCTTTTTATAAAAGATAAATGAGATGAAAATTTGGGGCTATTGTATCTTTACCTGGGCAACTCGGATGGTATTCTGAGTGGATCCTGTAATGACATGTTAGAACACAAATCTAAAAGATGAAAAATATGTAATTAGGTTTCTTGAAAGGTGTGAAGTCACCTCCAGCAATGTACTCGATCATGAACACCATAAATCTAAACAAATAATGCAGAGTTTACAATGATAATGAAATACTGGAATCATGTCTTTTTGAAAAACAGTAGCAAAATATAGTAATTACAAGGCAATAAGATTGAAATATACAATGAAAAAAATGTCAAAATGCTTAATAATGAGAATCGTCTTACATAGGCAAGTGCTTTTCTTCGCAAGGATAGCATCGTTTGGATTCAGGTCATATCTAAAATTTCAAAGAAACAGAGGAAGATGCATATCGGCCATATCCAAAATTTCATTGTAAATTAGCAAGGTTGATGAATCAGATTCATATGCATTGAAATTGTCCATGTCTTCATAAATTGCATTTATGTGAGAATTGGAGATGTTTTATAAGGTTGATTTCAATCTTACTTGGATTCACCTATTGAAAATTCCATAATTTCGCATCTTAGTTGTGTAGCTGCTTGACTACTAAAAGCAAATGAAGAACCCTAAATTTTTAGAATTGAAAATCGGAAGAAACAACATAAAAACCGCACCTACTTGCGAAACAGATCAAATTAGAAGCTTTTTTAAAGTTATTTGAGCAAAAGAATAGCAGGTGTAGAGCGATATATGTACTTTGTGAGGAAATCTGGGTCAACTATGGCTGAAATGTCGAGGAGAGGGTTTCCCATGCCCAATATGATTCCTTCATATTCTGCCATATTAGTTATTTCACTCAGCAATTCGGTAATCCAAAGATCACGAACAAGAACCGTAACGAGGCATAGGTTTCACCGTTTCAGTTTTCAGTTTATTCTTAGGTAAATTACAAATTTTGTCCCTAAGCTTTTGAGTTTTTGCACTTAATTTTTAACTTCTGATTTCTTTGTAATATCAATCTAGCCCTATAAATAATTTCTCAAAAACTTCAAAAATGTTTCTTCTTCAAACAATCGACTAATCACCGAGGAGCTAGATTACGAAATTCCCGTTTTAAAGAATGACTATGATCGTATGTTTCTTGCATTAACAAATGAGCAACGTAACATTTTCCTAAACATCATGAGTGTTATTCAAGAAAATAAAGGAGGTGTCTTCTTCGTTTACGATTATGGTGGAATGGGTAAAACTTTTTTATGGAATACAGTATCAACAACAATTAGATCTGATGGTAATATTGTCTTAAATGTTGCTTCAAGCGGCATTGCTTCCTTATTATTGCCCGGTGGTAGAACAGCACACTCTCGATTTATAATTTCATTTGAACTTACAGATGATTCTTTTTGTAAAATAAATCCAGATGGTGAGTTGGCTAACTTAATAAGAAAAACCTCTTTAATAATTTGGGATGAAGCACCTATGGTCCATAAGCATGCATTTGAAGCTTTAGATCAAACTTTGAAGGATTTATTAAGGTTTGGAAATTCAACCATCTCAAATATTTCATTTGGAGGGGAAGTTATTGCCTTTGGAGGAGATTTTAGACAGATTCTACCTGTTGTTTCAGGTGGCAGTAGACAGAACATTGTAAATGCTTCTTTGAGTTCTTCATATTTATGGCAACATTGCAAACTCCATAGATTAACAAAAAAAACATGAGGCTAACTGTTGGAAGGGATCAATCTGATATACGAAAAATAAGAGATTTTGTAAATTGGCTATTATATATCAGAGAAGGCAAACTTGGTGGTTCGAATGACGGTGAAACGATTATCGATATTCCTGATGATATTCTCATTAATGATTCACATGATCTTATAGGTTCCTTAATTGAGTTTGTATATCCGTTAATTTTGGAGAACTATAGTAACACAAATATTTAGAAGAAAGAGCGATACTTGCTCCAAAAAATGAAGTTGTTCAGGAAATAAACGACCGTTTGCTTAACAAGTTTCCAGGAGATGAAGTTGAATATTTAAGTTCAGACAACATATGTGAATCCGAGTTTGTCCATGATCAGTTTGATTCAAATTTATACTCTCCTGATGTATTAAATGGTCTCAAAGTATCCGGTTTACCAAATCATAAGTTAGTTTTAAAAATTAGTGTACATTACTGAGAAATATTGATCAGAAAAACGACTTATGTAATGGCACAAGACTACATGTGTTATCATTGGGAAAACATGTTATTGAGACACGTATAATAACTGGAACTAATATTAGAAACCGGACTTTTATTCCAAGAATGTCTTTAACTCCATCAGAAAAAAAAGATCCCCTTCAAATTCACAAGAAGACAGTTTCCTTTGGTCATATGTTTTGCAATGACTATTAATAAAAGTCAAGGACAATCGTTATCAAAGGTTGGTTTGTTTCTTAAAGATCCAGTTTTTCACATGGCAATTATATGTTGTCTTATCTAGAGTTTAAAACAAAGAATGATTAAAATTATAAATTTTAGATAAAGATGGCAAAGTCACAAATAAAACTTCCAATGTTGTTTATAAGGAAGTTTTTCAAAATTTGTAGCCAACTTTTTTGTAGCATATTTTATTCATTTTTAGCAAATCACACTTAATCCATCATATTACTTTATTTATTTATAATTACGTATTGTTTATTTTATGCACACACCGGTAATGCATCATCTGTGTATGTCTAACAAGAATCATGCACCAAAAATAAGGGTTTTCAAAAAAAATCCATTTCTAATTAAATACTTATGATTTAGTTTGTAATTAAATACTTACAAATCAAAAAGTTTTTGAAAAATTCAATATTACAATTCATAAGTTGTCAAAATTAATGAAATTTTATTTTATTATTTAATTAATTTTAAAATTCAATTATAATTCAACACCCGTAGGTCTCACAGGTTTTAACCTAGTTTAAGGAAAAATGTCACTATAATCCTACAATGTTTTCCAAAATTGGTCTAATCAGTCTCTAAACTTAATTTTTGGCTTTATAGGAACATAAAGTGGATGTTGACCTGTTTCTTTTTATCGGTTATAGCCAACTTTATATGCAACAAGCACGTAAAGCTGCATCGTCCTTCTCAATAAAATATATATCTTAAAGAAAATCATCCACAATAAAGATAATTTGGCTTCCATTGCTATGGCTTTCTACTTTCATGTTCCAATACATTTTGTTGACCAGATAAAACCACACCCCCATTGAAAATTAAATCAACGCATCAATTTCTTTCAAAGTATCGTACTAAAGTTCTTGAAATTGTCAATTGTGAAGCTATATAGGAAGCATCAAAACCACACCTAATCCTCGATTTAGTTCACGTAATATCCCATTTTACATTCGCTCCAAAGCCTTTTGTAAAGTTAATAGAAAGTATATAACAGAAAAGTAAGTTGCATAAACTCACACCACTTTTATTATTGAAGAAACTAATACAAAACTCCAATCTACTTGTGTTTATAGGATCCAACGAAACATATATATATATATATATATATATATATATATATATATATATATATATATATATATATATATATGCTCACCATTCCAACATTCCAAAACATCACTTCTGGACCAACTTTCCAAGTTACTTGGAATAACTTGGACAACATTCCAAGTTACTTGGACACCACTCCAAACCATCAAATTTTGGATCAAGACACGCCTTCCAGCCACATCGACGGCAATTCGCCAACAATCACCCCTTGAAATTCTGAGTCGAGGATAATTCTTGCTCGCCAATTGACGATCCCATCTATATGAACCTTATCCGAGCTAAGGCCTTCATAAGTGGATATGATCGTTGCTTTTCTCCCGAAATATGTTTAATTGTCACTTGCTTGTTTTCAACACGCTCTCGAATGAAATGGAATCGAGTGTGGATGTGTTTGCTTCTTCCATGAAAGACAAGATTCTTTGACAATGCAATTGTTGATTTGTAGTCTATGCAAATCAACACCTTCTGTTTCTTCATTCCTTTGAACTCAGCTAACAACTCCCTTAACCAAACTGTCTGACATGCAGCTGTAGTAGTTTCCATGAACTCATTTTCACTTGAGGACAAAGTTATTGTATCTTGCTTCTCGGAGCACCAAGTGTTAAGTGAGTCACCAAGGTAGAAAACATGTCATGTTGTACTTCTTCCATCGTCAACATCAACATTATGACTGCTATCATTGTAACCTAACAAGCTAATATTTTTACTTCGTTTATGTCTTATCCCAAAAGATGTTGTACCACACAACTAACGAAGAATTTGCTTAATGACACGTGCATGAGATTCTCTTGGACTTTTCATATAACGACTAACTACTCCAACCGAATATGCTAAATCGAGACGAGTGTGTAAGAGATATTGTAACCAACCCACTAGTTCTCGATAATGGGTTCAGACTCATCTTCAGCTTTAGACAATTTTAGTCCTAGCTCCATAGGAAATTGAGTTGATTTACAGTCTTCCATACCAACTTCTTTCAGAATTTACATGGCATAATTCTCTTGCTTTACCTTTACACAACCATTTTCTTGCAATACTTCAATACCCAAGTAGCAAGTTAGTTCACCAAGGTCCGACATCTCAAATTGCAATACCATCAATTTCTTGAATTGGTTTATGAACTCTAGACTTGTTCCCGCCGTGAATAAATCATCTATATAAACCGCAACAATTATATATTCTCCATTTGAAACCTTTCTATAAACCGCATTTTCTTGCATGCATCGTTGAAAACCCATATTTTTCTACGTATTATTGAGCTTCAAACTCCAAGCTCTTGGAGATTCACGAAGACCGTATAAAACTTTTACCAATTTGTAGACTTTCATTTCTTCACCTTGCTTCACGAAACCTTCCAGTTGGCTAACATACACTTCTTCTTTTAAGTCACCATATAAGAATTTTGTTTTTATGTCCAAGTGATGTATCTTCCGTCCATTCCTGTCTGTGAGATCAATCAATAGTCTTATTGTCTTGAGTCGAGCTACCGGCGCGGATACTTCGTCAAAATCAATACCTTGCTCTTGTACATAGTCTTTAGCCACTAGATACGCTTTGTACCTTGTAATATATCCACTCGTATTTCTTTTAATTTTATACAACCATCTTAACCCGATATGTTTAACATCTTTAGGTGGAGGAACTAATTTCCACGTGTTGTTCTTTTCGATGGAATCAATTTCGACCTTCATTGATTCGAGTCGATTCTTGTTCACTTTGGTTTCCTTAAAATTCTTTGGTTCTTCATCAAATGTCAACATTAAATGATCCAAACTTAGCTTGTATTCATTTAATCTTCTTGGCAACACTAGAGTTCGAGTGGACTGTCAAAGTACGACAAAATCTGCATCATTATTAGCATCACTAGGTTGCGATGGGTTGGTGTCATCCTGAGAAATGCCATCAGTTTGGTCGGGGTTGGCATGATCGGTGGGTTTTTCGGTTCCAGTTGTAGTTGGACTTGAACCACCATTAAATTGGACTACTTATTCAATACTCCAAAAAACTGTGAGTAAACTCGATTCATTTCTAGCTTGATTTTTGGGTGCATTACTCCACTGCCATGTCTTATTCATCCCAAATTGCATAGGCCCTTATAATAATTTCATTTTCCACAGATTGTATATCCGAAATCCTCCCGAATTAGGTTCCTTTCAAAAATATACCAACAGACATGACTATCATCAAGTTTCTTCAAATGTTTTAAGACTATTCTTTCATATGCAACACAACAAAATAATTTCAAGTCTTCAAGGTTTGGTTCTTCACCATAGAATTTCTCGAATGGTGTAACATCTATCAAAGCTCAAGTTGGTGTTCGATTTATGATGTAAGTTGCGTGACGAATTGCTTCACCCCAAAATTGGTTAGGAATATCTTTTGCTTTCATTAGGCACCATGTCATCTCGTGTTGAGTCCGATTTCTCCGTTCAACAATTTCGTTTTGTTGAGGTGCTGTAACTTGGTTCCTGGTACGCATTTAATTATAATTTATTCACTTTAGTAGAGCTACTCGACGATTTGGGAGCCCCAAACTCATCGAGTAGAACCAGAATAGGCGTGAGATTTTAAATTGCCTACTCGACGAGTTGAGAGCCTCGACTCGACGAGTAGGGGTGCCAGGATGAAACCCTAATTTTGGGGTTTTGCACCCTATTTAAGCATCCTAATCCCCACCTGCTGGCCTCATTTCCAGCCTCCAAGTCCCAAACCCTAGTTTCAGAAACCCTGATGCATTGTGAGCTTGTTAGCCATTTTGAGTGATCTTTGTGTGTCTTGAAGCTTATGGAAGAAGAAGAAGCTAGAGGATTCAAGGAGAGGATAGTAGATCCAGAGACTTCCTTTCATCCTCATCATTTTCTGGTAATCAAGTCTCTAACTTGCTTAGTAGTTTCTTAGATCTCCTTATTTTCTCTTTATTGGGGTTTTTGGTCCAAGAAGCTTGAACCTTGGGATATGGACATCCCAAGTGAGTGAAACCATCAGATCTAGAATCATTAAGGGCTGTTAGGGCATAAAGGTGCAAACTTTATGCCATTGGATCCCCCATGCAAGCTCTAAGATGTCATCTTGGCCTTTTAAGCCCCAAAAGGCCATGCATGGAGGAAAAGGTAGAAGCTTTACGTGTTCCAATGATGTCTAAGGCCTAGATCTCTGTTTACATGCTTTAGTTTGAGCCAAACCCATCAAATGAGGATATTAGTGGGTAAAGTTGGAAACTTTACCCTTAAAAGGACGTTTTTAGTATGTATGAGAGACAAGAAGCTTAGATCTGAAGAGTTGGGGATTAATCTATTAAGATGGCCCAAACAAACTGAGGAACTTGGCGAGTATAGAGAGGGACTCGACGAGTTGAGTCGATTTGTCCCGATTTTGTACAAGGTAGAACTCGACGAGTCTGTCAAGGGACTCGACGAGTTGGCTCGTGTTATCACGACTATGAGTAGCAAGAGAACTCGGCAAATCAGGGGCGACGACTCGATGAGTTGAGTCAACTCGGATTATTGACTTTGACTTTGACTGAGCGTTGACTTTGACTTTTACATTGACTTTGACCAAGGTTGACCCGTGAAGGGGTCTTGAAGTGAGGAATGGTATCTAAGGGGTTGTTTTGTATAGGGTGCGAGTAAAGCCGATTGCGGGAGCAGAGAAGTTCAGCTACTTCACTTGACATTTGAGGTGAGTTTTCCTCCAGTAGGAACGGGTCGAAGGAACCAAGGTCGGCATGTTTATGTATGTTAGTATGTTCCGGATTAAGGTCCGATGTCGAGCGGGGCCCAATGTAGGTTTATATGTTTTTTCAGATTTCGATCCGATGCCAGGGCGGTACCTGAAGAAAGTTAGTATGCTTGATGTCTTTGTAATTCTTGCATGTGTTTGTTATTTGTATGTTTCCAGACTACGGTCTGATGTCGGGGCGGTTCCCGAGGAATGCTTGTATGCTTCCGGATTTCTGTCTGATGTCGGGTGGGGCCCAAGGAATGTTTATATGTCGATGATTAGGTGGTTATGCATGATTTTTGCTCGATGACGGGCGGGGCCCGATGCCAGATGCGGTTTGATGTCGGGCAGGACCCAATGGCTGGACAAGACCGATGTCGGGCAGTGACCGATGTAGCAGGGCGGGGCCCAATGTATGTTATATGCGATTATGTGATTATGTGTATGGTATGTGGTAGTTTGGGGAGACTCACTAAGCTTCGTGCTTACAGTTTTCAGTTATGGTTTCAGGTACTTCCGCTAGTAAGGAGAAGAGCTCGGGATGACTACATTGCACACACCACAGCTTTTAGCCAGGGAGGATTCACTCTGATGTTTTGACATATGATTTTGATATATTGACATATGTTATGATATTTTTGAGATACAGAATTTATGACTTTTATATGATGAATTATACTTATGGTTTTTATTAATGATTGAAAATGAAAATTTTGGACCGTATTTTTGGGATGTTTCGGGTGCATAAGGAGCCGTCAACATACGTGCTATCCCATCTTCATCACAAAAACGGTTCAGTTCATGCGATGTGAATTCTCCACCTCCATCCGTATGAAATGTCTTGATCTCTTTACATGTTTTTTTTCAATTGAACTCTTGAAGCTCTTAATAATTCCATATGCATCACTTTTGTGCTTCAAAAGAAAAGACCACATGTATCTAGAATAATCATCATTAAGAACTAAAATATAAATATTACCCACTTGGGTAGGGGGATCAACCGGTCCATAAATATCTCCATGCACCATCTCAAGAATATTTGTAGCTCTATACTTAGCTTTCTTTGGAAATGATTGTATTGTTTTTTCAACCATGCAAGATTCACAAAGTTGGTCTTGATGTAGGATTGTCGGTAACCTTTTAGCTAGCTTTTACATCAACTTAATCGCGCCAAAATTAATGTCTCCAAGTCGTGTGTGCCATACCCAATCTTCTTCATTGAATTTGACTTGCAAGCAATGTGGTTCCAACTTTTAACTTTATTTTGTAGAGTTTGTTTGCACTTTTCGGGAATTTCATAAGCAGTCTTTCGTCTCCATCTCGTGTGGTTAAGAAATCACCTCTCATCCGAATGTCACAATAGGTTATTGTAGATAGCTTGAGGCTAATAACATTGCTACAAAATGATGGGATATAATAAATATACTTCATTAGTTTTTGTTCACCTCTTTTTCCTTCGAACAAAATTGATCCTTTTCCATTAATGCTAACACACAATCCATCTCACCTTTCTCGTTATGTTCTTATTTAATTCATAAAAATAAGAATAGTTTGTTGGATTAGGTGTCTAAGCCCATAACTATAATTGGTATGTGCTTGACCCGATAGTAGCATGGTCCTTTTGGGTTGCATTCACCAGAGCAATTTGATAGGATGGATATTTGAGAAATAGGTTATTTGTGATTTATTAATATATTATAGGAATAATATATTAATTGAGAAATCATATTATTTAATTAATATTGGTCAAGAATTAATTTGGAATTAATTTAATGATCAAAAGAGACTGATTAAATTTGCAGGGACTGATTAGGTAAATTAGTAATCTTTATAGTTTAGGCTAATGATTCATGTTGATTAGGGATGGGCTAAATCTATGTGGAAGTCCATGAAGAGTTAGTCCAAAGGGCCTATCATATGGATCATTGGAATACCAAAGTTTTTAGGGTTTTATGTACGAAACCCTAAGGATTCCACACTATAAATTGAACCCTTGCACTCCCAAAATCGGCACTTGTGTTCTAAGAAGAAAACCTAGCTGATTTTGGTGCCTCCTAACCTCTATCTAATAAGCCTACTCTTGTTTTTGATGTTTTGTGAAACATTAGAGGTATCACACTTGAGATACTAAGCTCTTGAAAGGCCAAGGATTACATGCTACAACAAAGAGCTATTCATCTAACTAGTTTTTATATTGTATATCTCCAATTGCATGCTAGCTAGGGTACATGCTTTGGATAAAATGAAATTGCATGTATAACTTGAGAAAAATTAGATCCAAAGCATTAGGGTTGTATGTGCACCATAGGGATGTTATAGTGTTCAAAACCCATCATAGTTGTCAGACATGTGGTTGCTCACGCCATTGTCTAAGTACCAAATCGCGTCTTCATCGGGATTTGCTTCAACTTTTGGAGGGATATATTTGTCTTCGTTCAAGAACACTATTTCTTGAATTGTATTCATCATCAAGAACATCCCTTCTTCATGATTCATTTCTCCGTCGTGTGTTTGATTAAGATTTGCCTCATGGTTTTTGGTTCAATCTGGGCATCTTAAAGCCAAGTGTCCATATTTATCACACCGATAACAATGGATGTTTGAGAGATCTCTTTGCTCGCGTTGTTTCCCTTTTACTTTAGATCTTCATGATTTTTAGAGGATTTTGAGTGACCGATTGACATCATTTTAAGGTAAAAAGGTCTGAACTTGATAATGATTTATTTAAGATCTTATTAGCCTTGAAGTTGTGAACATTTGGTACCATTAGCTTGACATTTTGAGTATGGGTTACTCTAAGTCATTTGAGCCATCCTTTTGGACATTTCAGAGTGTCGTTGTGCATAAAAATATGATCTTGAGTGTTGTATGAACCCATACATGTGTTAGATGGTCTTATTGGGTTAAGAATTGGACATTTTGCACTTAATAGCCATGCAAAGTCATAAAGTTGGAAACTTTATAACTTAGGATATCATTTTGGGCTTGGATTTGAGTTTTGGATGGAAGGGATTAATGGCATAAGCTCTTACTGAAGTTTTGGGACTGGACAACGTACGTTGGGCGTGCATGTAGGTACGTTGCGCGTACGCGGTCAGCGCCCCGCTTTTTTATCAACATCAGAGTACGTTGGGCGTACTCTCTTGGTACGTAGGGCGTACTCTGCTGGGAAGGGATATTTTCTTTTGGACCTTGACCGTTGACTTTGACTTGGACCAGGGTTGACCAAAGGGTATTTTGGGTATTTTGATATTAAGTTAAGTTGGGCCATGATTTGAATAATAGGTGACGGATAGAGCCGGTATTCGAAGTAGAGATTTATTCAACTATTTGTTAAAACTGAGATGTGAGTTTTCCTCACTGTACCATGGGTTGAAGGCACCAATGTCGAACCACTAGATTATTTATCTTGGTTAGGATATTATTATGCTAGTTGATAGCTGATTAGTAGATCTGTATGATTATTTGAAATTACTGGTTATGTGTTATGTTTATCTGTTACATATGTTGACATATTGTGTTGGGTTGAGGTTGTACTGCTTTGTGTGGTAGCCAACAAACCCGGAGCAACCCAGACATAAGTTGTGGACCGTGAGGGCAAGCCGAACTTATGTTGTGGGCTCTGGAGCAATCCAGATATGAGTTAAGGGCCTGATAGGCGTGCTAGACTTATATTGTGGGTTCGGGAGCAATCCAGATATGAGTTGATGGCCCGATAGGCATGCCATACTCATACTGTAGGCTCATGGGTAATCCAATATTTTTAAGCTGTGGACCCAATATATGTTATGTGTGTATGTTTGTGTTGGTACTTTGAGGATCTCACTAAGATTTGAATTACAGTTTTAGTTTATTGTTTCAGGTACTTCTGAGGATCGTGGAAAAGCAAATGCGTGATCATGCACATCTTCCTGTTTTATGTCACTGGGTCTTAGGAAAACTTTGATTCTGAAATAATGTTTTTGAAACAATGACTCATTTTTTAAATAATATTGGTTAATGGATGATTTTGAAAATATCAAATTTCTTTGATTTTTTTAGTGTTACAACTTAAACATCAACGAATCATAAAACATCATTGCATCACTCATGCTTAAACATTTACTCCCTATTCATTATCTAGTTAAGAATAACATCCCCGTATTTTCGTAATTGTTATATTGATGACTTCTATGATAAAACAAAGTTAAGGACCGAATAACATCATCGAGTTTTGTAAAATTAACACCTGATGTTGCAACGATCAAAACCCAAAGAGCATACATGGTTTGAAAAATTCAAAAAACCACTTTGTTTCAATTTTTCCTTAACTTGTAACTTAGTGTATGAAATGAACTTTAAAAGCCCTTGTGTACACAATTTAAAGCTTCATGCTTTCTTTGTCACAAATATAAACGAAACCCCATCATCATCTCTTGCTCGACTATCTTTTCTTCAAGCTCAATTATAACTTCTCTTCCATCTAACTTTTTTATATGTTCATTGAAAAGCTCACCTTGTAACTAGATAAGAGAAATGATTGCAATACGCACATGGAAAAGAAGGCTTTTGGGGCACTTGCAATGAAACATTAGAGGAAAAAAGAAGTAATTAAAGGTAGACATACTTGTTTTCTTTTCATTTGGTTAATTACAAACGCAACATAATTGTTCATGGAAATAAACACAAAGTAGGTTATAGAATAAGATAACCCGTGGTGTTAACTTGAAGATAAAATCATAAGACATACCTCAAGAAGTCAATAAACATCAAAAGCCTGAGAACTTTGACTTCCAACAACTTTCCGATGAAGAGCACCAAGCCGACATAGATGTAGATTCTATAAACGATACATGACTAAATGATAACATGAAAAACAAGATGACCAAATGTGATGAATCACAAGCCCTTGGGAATGTGCAAGGCTGACATTTTTTTATTATTTGCATAAGCATATAAATGTTTTCAAGGGTATCGATTGTTCTTTATGTGTTGTCTCACTATTGTTTAATATTCTTACTGGTGTTATGATCAGGATCAGGACCCAAGAGATTTGGGGAATGATGACCAAAATCAATTAAAATCTTTTTAGTTCTACACGTCTTCACTTCCACTAACTCCATCACGAATTACAACATTTTGTATTTCATATCAAAAAACAATCGTCCTTTGGAATTATACTCTACTATTAACAACTCCTTTCGCATGCTCAATAAGTGCTTAATTTTAATATTTTTATACAAAGCCTAGACAAAGATCATCAAATTTTGGATAACTATCATAAAAGTCATTATATTTTTTTGTTCAATTTTGACGCATAATGTGATGTCACAAAATAGTGACACGCGGTCATACCATGTCGTTGCAACCAGAAAATGATCAATATTTGACAAAATTGAAAAACACAATATTCATATTGGAAAAATATTAAAATTTGGTGTCTTTTGTTATTTTTTTAGTAATCAAGAGTTACAACTTACAAAAATTTAGCAAATATATAGTTATAGACAAAATTACATAAATGATCATTGGAATCTTTTTTTTTAAATAGCTTATGTGATTTTAATCGAGAGTTGCGACTAGGTTTTACTACAAACTATTGATATAATTTGTTATTACCAATAATTAACTAATTTCTACTGAAAGTTGTAATTACGAAATATTAAACAAGTTATTAGTGTGTATTTAATCCTCCATGAGGATATAAACTTTTGCCATATTATAAAAGAAATAATATCCCATGCAACTAAAAAGTTAAATTATTAAATTGTATATGATTAATATATACATATTACATACATATAAAAGAACGTTGTTTTTTTTTTCTTTCTAAAAGCATAAGGCGACACTCGAATGCCACCTAAAACTGCCATGATCAAGGCTATGTATGGTCGCCGAAAATTGACAATGAAATTTACAAACAAATACGATACTTTAAAAAGAAAATGAAAAGCCTTTTACATGTTATAAGAGAAATATCAATACTTTCTGTTAACAATTACCCTCATGTTTTAATAATGTTAATACTTTTTAGTGGCGTATTGCACTTGTGTGACATTTATTTAGTTTAATAACTTCAACACCTATTGATTATGTTTTTCAAGAAGTGGTTGATTCTTTTTTACCTCTATAATAACCAAAGAAAAATTTAACCATTGATTGAAAAACTTAATTCTTAAGTAATAGGTTCTAACTTCTAATTATTTATCTATTATTTATGATATAACGTACAGTCTTATCTTATTGACTTTGAATAGTTCCTTTTGAAACCTTTAAAAAAATAGAAAAACTTTAGATTTTTGAAAGTTATTTATTTATTATTTTTGTTAAAGGATATATTGCTTAATTATTTGGTTGATTTGTTTTGAATTTAAACATAATTATTATTGAGTTCTGGAATGTCGTGGTTTTCGAAGATGATAGTGGTGGTGGTAATGACTTTGATATTGTTGCTGGCAAATAATGATCCCATTTAATTTTATTTTATTTGAATATACATAATAAATTTTAGGATGCAAACTTTAAAATAAAAACAAACTGTCTTTTTTATACATACTGTAAATTCCTGACGCATAGGTATTAATTACATATAATAGAAAAGACTATAAATACTATAACCATTAGAAAACAAACATCACCAAAGATTCATAAGCCCTTTAGTATTCTATAAAATGGTAACTACGATTACTCAATGGTAATTTTTAGAAAACTTACAATAAAAAAAGAAAAAAAAAAGTTTAGAATAACATGGTAGTGATTATTGCATGACTTTTGGCAATAAACATTTAACATGCATATATCGTACGATTCACATGATATTGTATATAAACTCAAAAGAAGATTTAGATATTCCAAAAGATACAAAAGAAACCGTGTTCGATGAAAATGATGGATCACATATTGGCAATGGTCTTTTCTTCTGTTGGATAAAATTGATATTTTGTGTTGGGTTGCTTGGAGTATTTTGCCTTTCTATTTTTTTTGTAATTTTGCTATTTTTCTCTTTTCTTTTCTTTGTTGTCTCTAATCTCTAATCTCGATTCACATGATATTATAATGTTGTTTTTTTGACGTGAAAAAAAAAGATATTCTAAGAGGTTAAGATTATAAAATGGAATAATATCATATGTTGGCATAATTAGTTAAAATAAAGTAATGATAAATTGTGTGCATGATAATATATTAACTATCGTAATTAGTATTGGGTAATGCATTCTATTTTTTAGAGTATATTATAGAAATTATCATTATGTTTTATCTAAACTCACCGGTTGAGTTTAGAATTTATAATCGTCTCAATGTCGTCCTTGAAGTTGTATTTAGTATGGATTTAGCCCCTTGATCCATATACAATAACTTCAAAATTTGGACTGAACTTTGGATTTTGATAAAAGCATATGGACCATAAGAAAACACAAACTTAAAGACAACGATAAGATAATTTCAATATTTGAATTGAAGTTGTAATTTGTGTAAATCATAAGGACCAAATTTGTATATCGGTCTATCTATTCTAATAAATAAAAATCTATTTTGCTATATGTCAATCTCTCATAAGTTTTGACATATATCATTTTGTGGTATTTTTGTGAAATAAATAATATTCACATGTCAATTTCTAGATTTTTTTAATTTTTAAAAATAATACATATAGTTATATTAGTAAAGTATTAAATGTAATAGATGTGATCATAAATTACAATAAATATGTTTTTTCCTTCTTTATTTTAAAATTTAATTTTAAAAAATACTTAATATTATATTTTGATATTTAATTTTTTTATTTAACCTATGTAATACATGTATCACACACCTAGTTTTCTATATATAAACAATAACAATCTTACATATGATTGACAAATACTTTTGAAAATTCCTCTCCCTTTACTAAAAGTAAGGGTGGTTGCCATAAAGGGCAAATGACATAAAAGCCCTTAAGTTTTCTGAAATATTCAGATTTATTCTTTGAGAATTTTTTCGAAATATTCAGATTTATCCTTCAACTAGAGCTCATGGCGTATTGTTGGTTGGTCACGATTCAATCATTTGGAATGAGCTCTTCCACATCATATAAGTCTTTTTTTTTTTGGAGAATTAGACTGAACAAAATGTATATAAAAATCAAATCGACAAAAGAAGGATTGGCATCGGTTCCGTTTTATGTCCTAATTGTGGCTCAAACATTGAAACCACCAATCATGTTGATCACCTGCCCTTTAGGTATGATGATTTGGTCGCTTTTTTCATTGCAAATTGGGTAACTTTGCATGCTATTCACCTTCTAATGTGGTGCATGAAGAGTGCTTTGAGGAGGTGATCCTTGCTTTAGATGTTGTTTGAACTACAAAAATACTATTCTTATCCTCTCAAAATTATAGTCTATTTTTCCTTTTTGATTTGCCCTAAAATAATAGTCAGCTTCTAAAAATAAATAACATTTTTACCAAAATACCCCTCATTATAACTTAACCAACTAAACATTTAATGGAACATTAAATGCAAAGTAAGACAAAACTGTCATTTTATTAAACAAAGTTAGTGGTAATTAATGATTTTCTTAATCTGCGTGTTTTTTGTCTGTGGACAATAATATTGGGACGGATGAAGTATTTTATTTACAATCGTCAAACTAATGGAGACGATTTTTTTGACAAGATTTTTTTCTACATTTTTTTGGATTTTTAATAAAAGCAATAAGTTGAAACTTAATTGGGTTAAATGACTCTAAAATCCAACTCTTGTTATTTCCGTCTTGTAATGTGTTTTATTTTTCTAGCACCTTGTTAATTGATAAAATTTCAATGGTTCCAAAAAGTAAGTTACATTAGGACAGAAGAGCATAATGCAATTGATCTAAAACAACTTCTTTCAAATCCATGAAACAAGAAACGATTTGAAAGTAAAGGATGGTCAATTGAGTTTGTTTAAATTTGTGGGATTTTAGGTGTTAATTTGAAGGAAAATCTATATAAAAATCTCAAATTTATGATTTAGCCATAAATTAAATTTATTAATGCAAAATGACAATAGCAGGTTTCCTTTTTCCTTTCTTTTTGTTAATAAAATTTAATTTATGACTACATTATAAATTGGTTCAAAACTTTAAGGCTTTTCTGGAGATTTCTTAAAATGAATCTCAAACTTATACGTTTCCTAGTAAATTATATATATAAAAAATATAAATAATAACTAAGTGATAAAAATATCTCTTTATTTGTAAAAATGTTTGTAATATAAACACATACCATAAATTTTGTTGTCCACTTGCCTATAAGTTGAACCACATAAATAATAATAATAATACAATATGGTGTTGTCATTTAGCCAAAATTTGAAGCATTAGTTTTCACATGATTAAATTCGAAAATTGACATTGCTTTGATGATTCCTTTAATATTTAGGCAACAATTAAGAGGGTGGATTGAAATTTTGCATATTTATTACTATCTTATACCAATTTTAAATTTTTTCTAGATATATACAAGGGGTTTTGAGTTTTGAAAATAGTATTTCTAGATATTTTTGGGATATTCTTTATATTAATGGGTAAAAGTTGCAACGATTTCCCTCAGGTTTTGTATCAATTCGATTCTACCCTAATCTTTTAGAATGTAAGAATCCACCACTACCTTTCGAGGTTTTTTTTTTTTTTTTTTTTTTCATAAATTTGAGTTACAAATTAACCTTCTTTGACCCTAGGCAGTACCATCTCATCCATAACATCAAGTCTAATATTATCAAATATTACACAACAAAAGCAAAAAACTTCTATACACAATAAAATGCATATATATATATATATATATATATATATATATATATATATATATATATATATATATATATATATATATATATATATATATATATATATTACTCAAAATACATTCAAACTCAAATCAAAAAGAGAAAAAAGAGCATCATCATTGACCTAGCTATCATTCTTTATAACAAAATTTTAGTTATAGGGTTGAGATTACCTACAGAAATGGAGATGTCATTCAGAACTCACCACCAACCTTTTATCAAGAACAACTAAACATGTCTATAGAAGTATGCATAAGTCTAAATTTTTTTTTCTTTTAAAATGACAAACACCCCCCACCTCACCCCTCTAATCTACTGAACTTGAAGTAGTTTAAGGAAACCGTTTACATCATTTATCATTTTTGTAGGATCAATTGCCCGTCGATCAGTGAGTCAATTGGGTTGATCCTTAATTGAGTTCAAATTCTTGGTCAACTGACTTTTAAAAATCATTGGTTGGTGGACTCATTGCTTTTATTTTTATTATGCATAATCCCTCGTTTGAATTGTATTATAAGGCAAATGTATGTTTGTATAGTTATTCGACCAAAAACATAGTTTTTACATTTTTTTTTGTTCTTGGAACAATTTTGTCGAATCCTAATTAACCCAAGGAACAATTTTGACCCTAAATCAGTCTTAGCATGATGATAATATTTTTTTCACACACCCCTTAATCTACTTCTAATTCTATATTTTCATAAACAGGTAAGACTTGAACCCTTATTGGTTGGGAGAAGGAAATATCAAAATTTTGTCATTATTGTAAACTTCAGGGTCTAATGGTGTAACTTACATTCTCACATGAAGTCAGCCATTTGACCAAATGCCATCATGCTAAGAAGTTAAATGTTCGATTTCCGTTTTGTAGAAGAAAAGCTTTGACAGTTGGAAGGCAGCAGTCCCCCCACCTCTTCACACCACAAACACACACAAACACACACAAATCGTTTTCCGAGGCTACACTTCTCTATGTGCGTACATATATAGACTTCCCAAAGTAAATCAAATTCCCAATAGCATAAATAATAGCTCATCTATATTTTAGCCAACTCTTTCGTTAGCGTCTGTGAGTAATAAATCTTTCACAGGTTTTATCGCCGCTTCGATAAAAGAATCTTCCTTCCTTATTCCTTAAGAGTCCACGCACTCTGTTTTTTTATTCACATGCTCTGTTTCTGAAATCGATCATCAATGGGGTTTCTTGGCATTTTCTTGGGAATCATTGGTGTCGGAATTGGGATTGTTATTGGTCTTGTTCTTGGGTTTTACTTGTTTATCTATTCCGACCCCCAAAACGAACCCTTCGAGGTAATCTGTAATCTTTAATTTCTGTAATTTCTTACTTGCATGTCAATACTGAATGTTGGATGTTTCAAGAAAAGTTTGAATTTGTGTCATTTGGGTTGTTCATCGTTTTGAATAGTTTGTCCCGATTCTTGATTCAATTTTGATGCATTTAATTAATCAAATGGGTACATTTGATTTTGTGCTAGTTTTAATAGCAGTTTCTTGTTCCCTGATTGTTGCTGCGATGATTTAAATACTAATTAATTAATTAATTAATATTTTATTATGGAAGAACTGCAAAGAGCAAACGATGAATGATTTAAAGATTTGTGTTAATTCAATTTTCACCTGTAATTCCTTTTTTTTAATCTTATTTCATGATTTTTTTCTTGAAACTTACAGTGGATGTGATTGATAGATAGTGACAAATTAGTAGTTGTTATCTAGGTTTTCACTTTTGGGGGTTTTCTCGATAATCTTTGAATTTTTGTTCAATGCTCATATGCTAATAAATTTACAATCTTTAATTTTAAATTTTATTGATTTGATACTTTTTTAGGTTTATGCTATTATGGTATATTTATCCGATAATTAGCTTTTTTTTTTTTTTGGTTTTTTGTTGATAATCTTTGATGTAAGCACACAAGAGCTAACGATTCTTTGAAATTCTCTGGTCTTTTTTGGGACGTATTTAAGCTTTATTTTATGTAAAGTGGTCACCTTTATTTACTTTTGAACTTTTGTTTATCCTTTCTGTTCTTTTATGTGATTCTCGTTAAATCATTATTTTAATCTTTGATATAATATTTATTGATTTAGTAACTATTGGTGTTGTGATAACTTGTAGGCTTCTAACAAGTAACACTTGTTTTCCTTGTTGAAAAACCGTCTTATTAGCTGTTTTGTTTTTTTTTTCCAACCTAATATTTTTCATAATTTCATGGTTTGACTTATGGTTAATATATCCAACATAAAGTTCATATTAACTAATTATAATGCATTTTTAATGATTTTGCTACTTCAGGATCCAATTGTGAAGCCAATTTCTGAACTTGATACAACTAGTTTACAAGATTTAGTGCCCGAGATTCCTCTATGGTTGAAGAATCCCGATTATGATCGTGTAAGTATTTCAAAAACTATCTTTTTGATTCTTTAACTTATTCTTTTATCAACCCCTGAGCTGATCGATACACCTCAAAGCATAATGTGAGATTTAAATCAGGTATATAGTGGGACCCACTGGCTATAAGGAGTCCAAACCACATTCAGACAATAACCCTTGACTATTTCTGTCAGTATATCGTTTCTTGTTTCTTTAACTTGCCTTGTTTACAGGTTGATTGGCTGAATACATTTCTTTTGAACATGTGGCCTTATCTTGACAAGGTACATTGTAAGAAAACAAAAAATCTATAAAGTTTTATTTATTTTTTTATTCTTTCGGGGAGAAAAGTGTCCAAAATGTTAAATTTCAGGCAATTTGTGCTGCGATAAGGCAAACAACAGAACCAATAGTGGCTGATTATGTTGGGCAAGGGCATCGCCCTATAGAGGCAATTACTTTTGAGACCTTAAGCCTCGGGACCCTTCCTCCTATAGTTCAAGGTAAATTCTTGATCTGATTGTGAATTTATGATGTGGTAAATGACGATTATGCCCCTCGTATATTATTTGTTGTGCTAGGTATTAAAGTTTATGAGACAAATGAGAACCAACTAGTAATGGAACCGGCGATTAAATGGGCTGGAAATCCGAATATAGTCATAGTTGTGAAGATATCGTTTTTGCGCATCAAGATTCAGGTATGACAATGTGGTAAATGACAATTATGCCCCTTTTGGTTATAGAATTCTGATTGTGAATTTGTGGTTGGTTTTTAGTTGGTGGATTTACAAGTGTTTGCGGTTCCAAGGGTGACTTTGAAGCCTCTTGTCTCGGCTTTTCCATGCTTTGCTAATGTCGTTGTATCTTTGTTGGAGAAGGTACAGTTTAGGTAGTGTTTGGTATGATGGAATCACAGGAGAATGGAACGGAATGGTTCATTCCATTTCACGTGATGGAATGGAATAGACCGTTTAATTTCTTAGGCGACGGTGTTTTTTTTAATTCCATTCATTAGTCATTAGTCATTACATTCCATTTAACCAAATAGCGACTTAATAATTTGATACTTACAGTTCTTTTATCACCTTGTTTTATTGGATTTATTTATATGTATCTAATTCTAATCCTTTTTTTTAAAGCCACATGTGGACTTTGGGCTGAAGGTACTAGGAGGAGATGTTATGTCTATCCCTGGCCTATATCCACTAGTTCAGGTTTATATTTTCTCCATTTCTCTTCCAATTAATTAAAACTTACAAGATTAAACAATCTCAAACTTTTGTCTGGTTTTTCAGGATATTATTAAAAAAGAAGTCGCAAAACTCTACCTTTGGCCACAAACTCTTCAAATACCCATTCTTGATTCTTCTCTGTAAGTCAATCAAACGTTTTAATCTTTGAACATTTGTTAAATACCTAAACTACCCTTTAAAGAAAGACAAACAAAGGGGGAAAATTGGTAAATTTCTCACAATATTTTCTGGTCAGTGGTGCTGTGAAAAAGCCTGTTGGAGTGTTACATGTGAAAGTGATACGGGCAACGAAGCTGATGAAGATGGACATATTGGGACTTTCCGATCCATATGTAAAGCTTAAATTAAGTGGAGAAATGTTACCTTCCAAAAAAACAACAATCAAGAAAAAGACATTAAATCCAGTGTGGAATGAGACCTTCAAGCTTGTAGTCAAGGACCCTCAAGCTCAAACCCTTCAAGTTAATGTCTTTGATTGGGACAAGGTAAAATGACCAAAACACCCTTGGGTAGAAATGCAACCAAAGCACTCTTTGTTAGAAATGTGATGATATCTGTTCTTTGTTCTTTAGGTAGGGAGCCATGATAGGTTGGGGATGCAAGTGGTGCCTTTGAAGATACTACAACCAAACGAGACAAAAGAACTAACCCTTGATCTATTGAAGAACACCAACGTAACAGATCCACTGAAGAAACAACAGAGAGGGCAGATTATGTTGGAGGTGACTTATGCGCCATTCAGGGAGGATAGTGATGTAGTAGTAACCGGGACCCTCAATACGCCGACTAAGAAAGAGAATGGTGCAGGGTTCGGCGGCGAAACCCCAATTGGTGCCGGCGTACTTTTGGTGACTGTGCAAGGAGCTGAAGATGTTGAAGGAGAGCATCACAACAATCCATACGCCGTGATAATATTTAGAGGAGAAACAAAGAAAACAAAGGTCAATTGAGAGTTCTTTCATACCAATTCTGAAGTTGAAATCGCATTCTTTGCCCTAATGATAGTAATGATCTTCAACTTTTCATAACAGATTATTAGAAAAACTCGAGATCCGAAGTGGAATGAAGAGTTTCAGTTTATGCTTGAAGAACCTCCGATAAATGACAAGATCCACATCCAGATTATGAGCAAGAGAACGCGAATGAGTTTCTATGCAAAGGTTTTCTGCTCTTAATTTACTAATTTCATGAATTTCATAGTTTTAAACTACCGATTTGAATGATGTGCAGGAATCACTAGGACATGTGGTGATAAACCTTGCTGATGTAGTGTACAATGGGCGGATAAACAATAAGTTTCATCTCATAGATTCGAAGAACGGCCTGGTACATGTCGAGCTCCGGTGGAGAGAAACTTGATGTTACTCGATGATGGCGGAGTCAAAATCGGGAGTGATATAGTCAACGTGATATACTTTTGAGTTTTTTTGAAATAGTGTTTAAGTTGATGAGATGTGAATTAGTTCTATACATATTGGAAAAATAGATATATATATATATATATATATATATATATATATATATATATATATATATATATATATATATATAACTGGAATTGGTTAAGATCTGAAATTCTGAATTCATTTTGCGATATACTTGGATTCATGGTGCTAATTTTCAAAAAAAATAAAAATAAAGATAATGTAATTTTTTTAGAACGGCAGCAAACTTTTGACATGGGCCACAAATCTTAGGAATAAGTGAAAAAAGCCCAATTTTGAAAATTTGGGTTACGAGGTTATCTGCATCTATTCTTGATGTTTTCCAAAGTCTCAAAAGTGAGAATACACATTCATTTCCATAGGTTCTCCTCCACATATCTCCTTCTCCGATCCCCTTTTTCTTCTATCGTGGGCTTGGTTGTATTAGTTTAGCTTTATCACCACACTTAAGAGGAGCACGGGAAGCCCGTTGCTCATTGAGTAGCAATGACAGACAGGCCCGAATCTAAGCGGGTGTGCGGCTGCACATGGCCCTTAAGTTATATAAAATTATCTATTTTACTAACGTGTTTTTATTTTGATCATTATTATAAATATTATAGTAGTATTAATGAATTTTGGTTATAAGCAAACAAATTAAGAGCCTATTTTTTAGTTTTTGCACAAGGCCGAAAATCAACAAACCGAACCTGTTAGGAGTTTGCCGGTGGAATGGAGGATCGGAGAAGTGGCATTGTTGTATTTTGCTTTCCAAAATCTGGTTTCTAACCTGTTCAACTGGTCTGATTTTTACTAAACTACTCGGTTTAGACTTATTCAATTTCAAACGGTTTTGTGACCGACTGAACTGGAGTACTCATCGGTCCCAATGGGTCGATACAAACCAGTTTTCAAAACATGCTTTTTGAGGTATTTGTTTGGATTAATGATTTATAAATGCAATAAGTTTTATCTTATAGTCATGTAAGTTATGTTCACACGACAATTAAACATTTTTTTCGTATATATTTATTCATTTATACTTTTTCATACACATATAACCACTAAGGGTATGTTTAGCACGCCACAACTAGCTTATTTTTCGAGTTTTTTTATGTTGTCGTGTTTGGTAAGCCAAAAAGTAGCTTATAAGCTAGCTTTTTGAAAAACTACTTAGACTAGCTTTTTAGGAGCTTTTTTAAAATTTTCCAAATACACCCCTTAATTAGTTATAGAAAGACATATCCTTACATGTCCTTTTATGTAATTTTATATATTTCAGCTAGTTTTAACAAACATAATTTTTTATCAGCTAGTTTTTTATTTAACAACTAGCTTTTCAGCCAACAACTAGCTTTTCAGCTAGTACGCCAAACATAGCCTAATATGTGAAAAAAATTAATCGTGATATATACCAAAAAATATAAGTTTAATGATCATATATATCAAAAACATAAATGACTAAATATATACATATAATAAAGTTTATTACAATTATAAGTCATTAAAATGATTTGTTTTCTTCTAGAGTTATAGAGTGTTGTATCACACCTCTTATTTTTTGTATGTCTCCTCAACATCACTCAATTTTCTCTCACTTTTCTTTTCATCTAAGAAATGCTCATCTTTCACCGTTTTAAATGGTCTGAGGAAGTGTGAGGTGTGTAACTGCATATTACACATGTCATCAAGGGGGTCGATTTTTTATATAAACGAATATTTTCATTGGAAATCTGCTGTTAATTTGTCATCAATTCGTCCCTAACTTGTTGCCAATTAGCCGCTAATCCGTTGGAAGGTGGCTTCTATCGTTCGTGGTTCGTGGTTCTGATCACCGTAATTGAAGGTTTTTTTTCCTAATCAATAATATAACTAACAACGGTCTATTAACTGTCGATAAATCGTAATATTAATAAATTTTGTAGACATTTATGCAATACAAGTGGAAAACGCAAAGAGATGGAGTATAGAGAGAGGGTGTGGTATAAGCATTGGGCGTGTATGGGTTGGTGTTAGGTGGGGATCAAAATGTGGTAGTGCATAGTCTTTAAGAGACAGGGCTAGATATAGAGATGAAGAAAGGTTAGTTCTTTCACCAATCTCAAAATTTTACTCATGGTTGTTTTTGTTTTGATTTTACCTCGTGTTGGATGCTTATTGTTGGAACTTTAGAGAAAAAGAGATGAAAATGGTTGGGATGAGTTGGGTTGGATAAGTGTGGTCCTATCTTATTAAATATATTTTTGGTAAATGAAACATGTCTATAGTTTTTTGCCATAATTTTTGTCCACGCCCAAATTTGCAAATTTATTTAGTAGATGATTCAAAACTAACTGATAGTCCGTAGTTGAAAGTTGTTATTTCGAAGTTGATATATATTTGAAAGTTGTGATTTGTATTTTTGTTAAAATATTTACCAAAAAAAAGTTTAAAAATTTTAAGTTACGTAAAATCAACATAAAAAACTCACAAAACTATTTTCTATTTTTTTAGATTTTTTTTTTCAAAGCAAAAAAGTACACTCGTACCTTAAAATAATATTTTAAAAACTCATTTTTCAACTAAAATTCAAAATATCTAGAAGAGAAACTTTCTTTTCTTTGAAAATATCTTAAAGTCCTCAGGAACTTTCTTTGAAAATCTGCTAAAACCTCTCCTATAAAGCCAAATAACCTTTATTACTATATACCCCCAACGACCTCAACACTGGTCTCGATCAAATCGACTACTTTTCTCCACAACCTGAACTCACATTCATCCATATCAAGATCCGAACGAATTACAAGATAATTCACTCAAAATGATAATCGATATAGTGATGCAAGTTGCTCTAATTCTCATCACCCTCTTCATGTTCCTATGGATGCAAAAGATCCCTCAAAATCTCTTCACCAAATTCCGTTACAGAAACCGATCCAGCTACTCCGCCAAGCGTCACTTCATCATCGGCGCTCAGCTATTGGCTAAATCCAGATCTACCAAAGACCGATCGTCCGCCGTTAAACTAGCCAAAACCGCCGCCGAAGAAGCTGACAAATCCATCGCTCTCGATCCAAAGGACGCCGCGTCACACATACTCAAAGCCCTAGCTCTCGATGTGCAAGGTTTTGGCACATCGGCTTTGGAAGCGCTGGATGTCGCGCTGTCGCCGTTGACGTCGAAGTCGTTGAGCAGCGAAGAGAGAGGAGATGCGTTGTTGAAGAGGGCAGAGATCAAAATTAAGGGTAGTAAGAGAGGGCTAGTTGACTCAGCGATTGATGATCTGCAGCAATCAGTGAAGTTGAAAGGGGATAAAGCGACGGCGTTTCGGTTGTTGGGAGAGTGTTATGAGAAGAAAGAAATGAAGGAGGAAGCGGTGGAGGCGTATGAAGGTGCACTCAAGGTTGACCCCAAGTGTACTCCGGCTCAAGATGCATTGAATCGATTGGGTTCAAGTTCAATTTCAACACAGTGAGATCTAACAAGTAGGGACAAAAATTCGTACTTTTTATCTTCCATTTTATTATATAAATGCTTATTTTTCTTTTCAATCAAATGACAGCCGAAAGAACACACAATATTCAGCCACGAATCTCATCTTTTCGTGCACTCTATCTAAGTTAATTCCTTTGCTATTGTATACTCTTGAAAATCTTTCTGATAAAGGAGTAGGCTTCTTATATATATACATGTGGGAAATGGTAATTGAAGAATAGTTGTTAATTGAACTGATTTAGGCAGTTGTCATAGTTTTTTTTATGGATTTTTGAGAAATAGTCTATTACATATTTGTTACAGTATGTATTTATTATAATCATCTAACATTTTGTTTACAAAACATGTGTATAGATGGAGGCATCAACTCGTATCTTATCATATTTAATATACATGAAATTATATTACAAATGACTCTAATTTCTATCATTTAATTATCATCAACCTTTTAATAATATTTCGTGTGATGACATGTTACCCCATCTTCTGAAATGGGATTGATTGATTCCAAAAAAAAAAAAAAAAAAATTACGAAATCAAGCATTAGAGTAAAAACCAGTTTTAAAAGTTGTTAATCCCCCAAAACGGATCCAATTAGAAGTATGAGATATCAACTCATTCAGCGATAGGTTTGTTAAGAATTTAATGCTTCAATTGAAAGGACCTGGTAGCCACAAATAAAATTGCGCTGCTTCGTCAGATAGGAATATTGAAAATGTATGGGTAGGATGAGTAATTGTTGCAGATAGCTTGTGGCTGTAAATGTTGAAATGTTTATTGGAGAAATGTGTCTTTTGCAATCAGATATTAATTGCAGTACCTTTAGATTAAGGGGTCCCAAATTTATCAAAAACACACCCTTTACTTCATTTACTTTTACTTAATATATTTTAATTATTATACTAATAATTAAAAATACCTTTTAATAATTACTTCATTTACTTTTACTTAATATATTTTAATTATTCATTTACTTTCACTTAATATATATTAATAAATATCTATAATTCTATACTATTATTTAATAAAAGCAATTGAAAATTACTTGAAACCCAACCCATTTTTTCTTTTAACCCTTAAAACCCTAGCAAAGTTTAAAAACTATATTTTTCTATCTTTTCTCTCGAGGAAGATCATCACAACACCATCAAATACCACCTCAACCATCAGACCATCGTGGTCAGCAGTCCACCATTGGCATTAGACTGTCGGAATACTAACGTCACCGGACCAACTTCGTCACTGTCATCAGACTGTCGGAACACCAACGTCATCGAACCAACGCCACCACTGTCATCAGAGTGTCGGAACACCAACATCACCATGCAACTCAAGCCACTTGTCGGCATTTGGTTTCGCGTTCTCTCTCTCTCTCTCTCACTCTCTTTCTATTTCTAGTTTTTGTTTTCCTCCGGTGGTTCCCGGGTGTAGGTTTCTGACGGCAGTGATAGTATACGTCAGGTGGATGGTTGAAGTCGACGGTCTCTCTCTCTCTCATGGTAATTTTCGGCAATTTGATTTCAACGGCGATGATTGTTGCTGCCGGTGGTGATTGTGTCCATCAGTTGTGATGGTTAATGTTGACAGTAATGGATGTCTTTTCGAATAACTGAACTCTAATGTATAGTGAGGTTCTGATGTAAACAAAAAATATTAAGTTAACTTAAAATATTATCACATTTAAAGAAAAAACAATTCACATTTACAATGATTTCAGTTTTCAATGTTATTCAAGATCTGAGAGTTAAAAAATAGGATGGTTTTTTTGGTAGAAAAGAATCGACTTAAAAAAGAGGTGTTAATGGTGTTTATTTAGTAGCATCCTAGATTAAAAAGTTTTTTTTAATAGACGGATTTACATACACATGAGTCACTATACGCTAAGTCCAACCCATCAGATTCTCTTTAACTATTAGCAAACCTACACATAATTGGTGTTTTTTCCAAAACATAGATCTCCGACAACTGAATCTAAACAATTATTTTCTTTGAAAATTGCATTCTACATGTTCTCTATATGAACAATTACTACTTGAACAGCTGGATGACGTCGTGTATTCAAAAATTTAGAAGGCATGAAAATTTAGAAGTCTCCATGCCGCTTCATGAGGGCAAATGTAACGATTGTCTACAGAACTTTGAATTTCATTTACATGGAATGTAGTTGAACTACTACATTGAACATTTTTCTCTTATTTATGAATAACAAATGTTCTACATTCTACACCTTCCAACTACAATAGTAGGTTAAATTCACATTGTGAATGCTAAGAACTGAAATATTTACATTTTAAATTCATTGCGAATCTGGTCAGATCAAATTGATTTTTTATATATCAATATTGATGTTTATTTATAGAAGACAAAAAGTTGAACATTTTTATATATTTAGTTTTTTTTTCTTGGATAAAAAAAATAAACCTAAATATTGGAAAAAAAACAACAAAAGCAAGTGAGGTTTTTTTTTAATTTTATTTTTTATATATCAATATGGATATCTATAGAAAGATGATAAAAATTATGAATTTTGATATATTTTCGATAAAAAACATGACCTAAAAAAATAAACGAAAAAACGAAGTGATTTTTTTTGGTATAAGGTGCATTCATGTCCAATATATAAATCTACAGTCCTTCTCTTGGGCATTGATCGTCATAATATTTTATGTTCACGATTGGTTCCTTGTTAATAATGGTTTTCTATTGAACTATATATATATATATATATATATATATATATATATATATATATATATATATATATATTAGTCGTGTACCCGCGCAAAGCGGCGGCGGCGAATAGTTTCCGAGCGATGATTAATTCATTTTGGTGTTTAGTTTTCTTACGGATATCAGATCAAACCATAAAGTCATTACGTCAAACAATCTATGCTTAAACTTAAGATGCCAAATAATTGAAATCACACAAATAAGCACACACATCGATGACCAAATATAGGCAAAATCACATGTAAGTTGGGAGTGGAACAAATTAGTATCATTGAAGGTCAACATCATGGAGGGTCTCTCATGGAAGGCTTCCAATAGGGGTGGATCTATCTAAAATCGAAATCGGAAACAACTCACATTGCCGCATTTGTAAACTGGAAGTCAAGTTGGAATCGCATATGTTTATCTCATGTCCTCATGTCATGTGTCAAAAGAACACGAAAAGAACAACATTGTAAATGTAGCACAAGTACTAATAAAAAAGTACGTCGACTACATAAAGCTATTGTGCTTGTGTTCATCTAGGTCATATGGAAATTCAGAAACTCCATAGCCCACTCAGATATCGCACAAAATAGACTGGTAAATGAAATTCAATCTTTATCTTATTTATGGATAAATTCCAAAAGTACAGATAAGAAGCTATAGTGGTTGGAGTGGTGTTGTGATCCAAAAGTAGAAATTAAACAGTTGTAGATCGACATAATGGGGTTTGGGGCGTTGGGTTTGCAATGGGTGGGTATACAATATTGGTGTATCTGGTGTTATGTCTTGGTGCAACATGTGTGTGTTTGGTGTGAGTCTCAATTCACATGGTAGACATCATATAGGGTGGTTGTTGCGTCTTGATATTTCTTTCTAGTGTCCTTCATGTGATTGGGGGGGGGGGGGGGGGGGGGGGGGTAGGGGTGTGATATTGGTGTGTGTGAGTTTTCTTCTATGGTTTTGCTTGTTAATTCTAGGTAAGTCCTACAGCTTATTTAATATTTATCATGGGTGGAGAAATCTCAAAATGATATTGTTGATGCTCCACCTTCATGTGGTTCGGACATTATGCCCTTGTCATTGACAATTTTTATCCTTAGCCTTGTTGACCATCTTTCCCTTGACGATGCAAACTGAGATTCAGGGAGAGATGTGGTTTCACTGCTTATTGCAATTGGATTGTACTAATATGAATATCTTAAGACTCTAGATCGCCTTGTTGATGGTCATCTTTATTTTTTTAACGATTCTACCCCTAATCTCTAGACCTTCGTATTTGGTGTTGTGTAATTTTGCAATTTGGTGAAGCTTGAAGGAAGAATTGGCTTGAAACCATATTGTAGTTGCGTCTTGGACGTTTACACATGAGATCATGACTGGATAAATTTTACTACAACAATTTAAATGATGTTATTGGTCGAATCTACAATCTCGGTGCCCCCCAAACATGTTGAATTTACCCTTGGAGTCTTCAATCTAAATCACTGTTATTGACCACCTTGCAACATATGTCGAAATCTAGATTGTCACTGATTCTATCCAGATCATTTAGGCATTTTATATCTCTTCTAGTTTTATATGTAACGGTTTTCTCCAGCATCCGGTCATGGAATTAATTTTTTCGATTAAAAATAATAAATAATAATAATTGAAATCACGTTGCACACTGATTCGGTCATGGAATTAAAAATAAAACATTACGTGTTGGCTAATTTATAGAAATTTGCTCCAAACAATAAAAAACTATTGAATTTAATCTATTTATCAAAATGGAGATCTTACGTTTCTTGGATGTATGTTTTAATGATTTGATTGCTTTTGCATTTTTGGTTGTAATGTGTTTTCATTGGTAGAGTAAGATTATAAGACTTCATGAAAAAGAAGATATTGCAAAACATTCTTTTTTTTTGCACAAGCAAGTAAAAAAAACAAAATATGTCTTTACTCAAAAACTTCAAACACACAAACAGATAATAGGTAACAGGTAAAGACTCAACATGTTGGTTTTTTTGTTTCCCTAAATTATTGACAACCATAGACACTACACCATCTCTTTTCTCTAGAAGCCTTACCAATGAAGCTCCTTCTTTGGCTATAATAGTAGCACCACACCTTTCCATAACTTGTTAGTGTTTCAGTTTACTAACGGACAGTTCCTGCACCAGATGAGTTGAATAGCTACAAAAAAAATCAAATATAAAACTAAATGAGAGTTCAATTTTTATGAACTCTAACAAATCTCAAACATCTATATATATATCACAAATCATTTAAATTGAAGATTGAGGTATTTCTTATCTCATTTACCATTTCACACCAATTAAATATCAAAATCCCTTTTTATGGGCTTATCACTTTACCTCTTTATATTAGTTTGTATAGCAGCTGGCAATATAATCTGATATCCGGTAAAACCTCATAAGCCACATCCTAAGGTTTCATATAGCTATATTTGATTGAAGATTTGAAGCATCAGCGTAAACATCACCATTTAAAGATAGGTTGAAATGAAGATGTGAGTGTCAAGTGAGCTTCTTGGTAACTCCACCCATGTGCTACTTTCATACTTGGTAGCTCCACCTATGTCTATAGTATTAGAAAGACCAACTATTTCCTGCATTGAAAATTCAGGGAAGGTGTTAAATGTATACCAGATAGTCATGCATACATATGTGGCTAATCAATTATCATGCCAACTAAAAATGTAAACCATATGCTGCTTTTAGTATACAAAAGCATAAAAATATGTTCAACCTGATTACTATATGAATAAGTACAAATCATAATCGTGTTGCATATAAAAACATGATGTATTTGATCAAAAATGTCACAATGAGTTAATTTTCCCTTGATAGAAGCAACCAACATGGACCATCGTTATTCAATTATCACAACACTACAATTAATTATCACAGTAGTGTTGCACATCAAAACTCAAGATAAAATAAAAATCCAGTCATGTGAAGTGCAATAAAATAAGTCACCTAAAGTAATTACAACATAAAATAATATAGAAGGTGCAATTATGTCAAATACATATGAGTAGAGAATAGCCACTTACATATATTATAAAAATTAATAAATGCATGTGTAATGAAGAGATAAATAGACTGAAAGGGTACCTTAGTGGCATCAATTCGAATAGCCAGCACGCTTGCTTCCAAACAAACAACTTTTCAGTTGGGCCCCATTCAAATCTTCTATTGAGTAAGCCAGCTCTTCAAAGTTGACATTCAGGTCAACTTTTATCTTCCTTGAAAGGATCTACAAACCCACATCAATTCATCATACATAAGCTGCTAAATAATAGTAATTAAATTAAACATATGCAACACAACACAATAGTTCCAACTGCAAAGAGAAGTGGATTCCATCTCTCACTATCTCATACCTGCAAAATGTGGGTGATTGCTTATATAATTAGGTGAGAAAACTGAATTTTACAGTCATTGCTTCTTTGGTTGGGTGAGGAAACTCAAATTTACTGTCACCTGCACAAAACTAATAACTTTAACACAATGAGCATCTATTTTTTAGCATCTTTTTAAAAAAATATCACAATATAAACTACAAAAAATTGTATAAAATCATGTACTTTACCAGCCCCCAAAGAAATGGCAAAGACATAGGTAACATGTTCGTCTAGTTTTTTGGTATATGCATCATGGAATTTAACAACTATGCAGGTAAGGAATGGCTTCACCCAATTGAAAAAAGAAAAAAGAAATTGATTTCAGATAAGAAAATTATATAAATTGTTACATAATTCACCTTAGCAGCTAAAATTAATTTTTTCAAGAATCCACAATAAAATTACAGAACATGACGAATACCAAGCTTTTCCTTTAACTTTAATTCTTACTAACCTTCTACGACACCAATTTAGGTTTAGATAACAAAAATTAGGAAGTATAGATCAAGAGCAAACCCACTACTCGAAAATACCTCAATCTCAAAAGCAATCGATTAGACGATTTACTGCTAGGGTTTCAATTAGGGTTTATGAATCAAAAGAGAACATAAGGAGAACGTAAAGAGAGCAGAGATAAGATGGAAATAAGAATACAAACTAGGAATCAAAAGGCAAATATCAAACCTGGGAACACAACAAGATCATGATGAGGTAGTAGGTTGGATATTCAATGGTGGTAGTGAATACGATAAATAATGGTGATGACTATGAATTGTAGAAAGAGGAAGAGATAGACAGGTAAGATGGAAAACGATGAGGGTTAGGGTTTAGAGCAATAGAGATCAACCAGTGATGAAAATGGAGAAAGCTTAGAAGTGGAGCAACAAATCCCTCCATTCCTCCGTAATTATGGTTTTTCATTCAAATTAGTGTTGACTTTCAACTTGGAAATACCGGCAACAAAGAAGAAATTGTCGACGTCTACAGTTTTTATAGAGTGAGGGAAAGAAATTTGTTTTAGAGAGAGAGTTTGTATTTCAAATTTTGAATTTAGATGAACAAATGAAAAAGATATGCAGATGGCAGAAAGGAGAAGGGAGGAGCGGTGGTGAAAGATGAGTGTTGCTAGGGTTTATTTGAGAGAAGGGGTGGGCGTAGGCGATGGAGCAGTAGCCGAATGTTGGTTGTTCATGTAGATACCAAACAAAGAATTGAGATATATTTGCATAGATCTCAGGATTAAACATAGACTCGGTCATGGCTGATTAAAAGGGCCGAGTCAAAAAGCTAGTGAGAAAGTACTTATGCATTACTTAATTGTAATTAGTGTTAAGCATGTTGTATAACATTAAATTTAATATTATTTTATTAATAACTGTTTGTACTTTAAGCTTAGAGACTTGAACGTCTTAAAAAAATATTATTATTATATTGAATATATTTATAGAAATAATGAGATTTTTTTATAAGATAGTAAAGATATATATATATATATATATATATATATATATATATATATATATATATATATATATATATATATATATAGGCTTAGGTTATTATATACAAAATAATTATTGTGTTATTGTATGCATAAATGTAGGCCAATCATTTTACTTATTTTAAAAAAGTGATTAATACATATTATTGAAATAAATATAATCGAAAAATATCATCTAATTTAACTAGAAGGGTATTTTAGTCAATTAATATAGATTTAATAAAGGAAATTTGCATATTTTAAGGGATCATAGATTTTATTAATTTTAAAAATCCGATTTAAGGTTTTTAATCCGGACATTCTGACAGAATATGTTTGAGTATGTTCAAAAATAAAAATATTCTAGAACCATCAAATAATAAAAATATTCTTGAACGTATTTCTTGATCATAAATTTAAAAAAATTCTTGTAGAATAACAAATTCTCGAACCAGCAATTGAAGAATTAAAACAAAAATTACATTAATTCTTATAGAATATATGTAACAATTGCTAAGAATTACATTTATTGTTAAAGAATAAAACTAAAAAACTTTCAAATCGGGAAAAAAAAATCAAAATCTAACAAATACACTAATTCATTCTAAAAGAATAATGTTGCTAAGAGGCGTCATTCAAATTTCGTGGCCCGTTCTTCAAGCATCAGTTTCTGTGGAAACAAATCCAATGAATAAATTAATGAGAAAATATCCATATTCCATTCCAACATAATTGGAATTCGTGATTCCATTCTGATAGAATTGAAATTCCTTTACCAATGATTATATTAATCCAGGGCATTCTAACAGAATATGTTCATGATTATTATAAAAAACGTTTTTTTCTGATAGAATACTATAACGAAGAAATACCCTTCAGTTGAAGTATTTTAGCGAGCGCTTTGTGTGCATCAAAACAACTTTCAATTTCCTGTAAAAATTAGACAATCGGAACAAATTCTCAATTCAACAAAAATATTACACCTTGAAAGAATTAGACAATAAACCTAAACACATCCAAAATTTCTTTGATTTCTGTCAAACAATCAACCCAAACATCCATTCCGTATATTGAAATCAAATCAAATTAAACTTCATTAGTTTACAGTAAATCAGTCAAAATAAGAAGCAGAAGGAAGAAACCTGTTTGACGAGTTTAGGGGAATCTTTCTCAAAAAAAACCTGGTCCGCCATCAGAGGAGAACACCGACGATCGAAGTGAGGATGAGGGCAGGTGGTGGTTGTCGAGGCCAACAAAAATAATAACCCTAAATATTACACACTAAAATAGTGTATAGTGGTAAAGGGGTCGAATCCACGGAGATTGGTTCAATTTATAACTCTATGAAAAATCTCTTTGTAAAAATACTTGTAAAATAACAACAAAAATAAAATGGGGGGTTTTGGTGTTTTGAAATACTTGAAACAAACTAGAATTAACTATGATTTAAATAGACAATTTCAACAAAAATAAGGGTTTGGTGTAAAATCAATAAGGGAGAGATGGTTGACTTAAAGTTTCCTCACATTGACTTTTGATGAACATATCATTAGAATCCAATGGTGCAATACTTTGATTTAAATCCTTAATTTGGCTATGGTAATCCAAGGAGCTTGAGATTACCTAGACTTTTCTTAATTGTTGAAATGGCTAGAGAAGCTCATAACAATTTCCTTAGTCAAAGTCACTAATTCCAGATAGCATGTAATTAGTGAAAGTCAACTAGCATTAAGAACCAAAAAGTCACCAAATCCAAGAGGGGTCAAATGCTTTCACCACCATGTTGGAGGAAATGTTTTTATGATTGTGTGAAGCAAAAACAACACAAAAATCATTTGTTGCTTGCTAATTTGAGGATCCTTTACTTAATCAAGAAATTAGCCAACTAATCACCACAAACACATTTAAACTCATGAACTAAAACATACAAATAGTGATAAGATGTTAAAACACAAAACATTCCCATAAAGATTTAAGAACATGTTCATGGATTCTTCAACATTCAACAAATGTTCAAAGGATTAACCAAAAGTCAACCAAGATTAGTTTAGCCAAGCATGGTTAAACTCAAAGAAACAAAGTTAGAGAAAATTGTACCAAACATTAAGCAAGAATCAAGAGGTAAAAATATGATGTTCTTCAAGTGTTCTTAGCCTTCCAAAGTCTTCAAAACTCCAGAGAGAATCTCTAAAAATCGGATGTCCAAGAGTTTAGAAAAGTGGCACACCAAACTTCCTCATATAGCTCAAAACAAGAATTTCCAGAATTGCCCCTGCAGGGGGTTGCACGAACCGCGTGCTGTTGCGCGGGTGGGTTGCGCGGGTGGCCCCTGGATGTAGCATCTTTGAGGTTTGAGCCTCCATAGCTTAGCCCACTTGGCCCAGTTCGAGTCCAATCAGCTCCTAGCCCATTTTTCTTCAAGTTTTCTTCAATTTAAACCCAATTTGGCTTCTCCAAATGATCTGTAGCTTCCATAATCGTCCAATCATCAATCTCCGCATGCTCGAATATTCTCCCGCATCTTGCAATTTTAAAGTTCATTTTCTCCAAGCCTTCAAATAGTCATCAAGCTCGCTCCATGCATCAACTCCATTATCATCAATCCTATAATTCTCGACGTCCTCTAAGTCCAATAGCTTTCCATACGTCCCGAACATTCCCGCTCCGCTAGACCCGAAAACCTGCAATTATGCTCACAAGATTCGAAAGTACCCGAAATAGTCATAAAATAACAAAAAGGAAAATATGCATGGAAATTATCTAAATTATGAATGAAATATGTTAAAATAAACTATAAAAAGAAGTAAACAAAACAAACTATCAGCAGGTCCGAACTGTGCAACTCCATATCCGACTATAAGATCTAGATGATACTTGCCTGATAATTAAAAGAAAACACCTATCACAATTAATTATCATTTTATCAACATGATTCCGTCGTTTTGTTCATAAAAAACGATAAATTTATCATTTATGATAAATAGATGAAAAGAGTGAAAGTAATTAATCAAAAGCACATGTAACGACAGAGAATTTCAACCAATTTAAAACATTTTATTTTATTCAAAAACCATTAAGTTCATACATCTTGTTTTCAAAATAGTTTAAACATCAGAGTATCCCCCAAAACCATATCACATAGATCATAAAACATGAGGAGCGGTACGATCACGCCTTCGCCTTGTCACGATCTCCTGAAGCACCTGAAACAATAAACCAAAACTGTAAGCCCGAAAGCTTAGTGAGTTCCCCCAAAGTACCCATACACACATAAACATACGCATACAGCAAAGAACAACATACTATGGGTCCAATCAACCTTCCGGTTGGAATACCCCGACCCTCAACCATCGGGTTGGAATGCCTACATACTACGAGCCCAATCATCCTACCGGGATGGAATACTCTCGGCCCACAACCATCGGGTTGGAATGCCCATACACCTATACGTACAACAATAACTACTATGGGTCCAATCATCTCACAAGATGGAATACCCCAGGCCCCTCAACCATCGGGTTGGAATGCCAACATAATATGAGTCCAATCATCCTACCGGGATGGAATACTCCTGGCCCACAACCATCGGGTTGGAATGCCCCACTTCCTATACATACAGTAACTACTACTACTATTATGGGTCCAATCATCCCTCAGGATGGAATACCCCAGGCCCCTCAACCATCGGGTTGTAATGCCAACCTACTATGAGTCCAATCATCCTACCGGGATGGAATACTCCTGGCCCACAACCATCGGGTTGGAATGCCCCACACTAGAAAACATTCACACATAACATGCAACCACATAACACTCTACAGAACCAACATACTAGGTCCCTATCATCCTACCGATATGGAATACCCTCTGCTACTGCTCAACATACATAACCCACAGGTAACGTCCTACCAGCATACATAAGGCAAGACCAACTACAGGTCTATACTCATAACCACTACCCAACTACCAGGGTGTTGATCCAACAAAACTAGCCATCACTTAACTATCCACTCCTCTAGGATACTAAGCTAACAAAGCATATCCTTATATCATTACCCTATCTACCAGGGTACTAGCAAGCATATCATCACATAAGCATAACAAGCTCTAAACAACAATTCAAAGGGCCGACCTTGGTGCCTTAGACCCTTGAGTACAGTGAGGATAACTCACCTGAAATGAAGAACTGAACCACGGAAGCACACACACGAAGCACTACTCCAAACTCCAACACCTATTGCCATCAATGGACCATTGACATAAATAACCAAATACTAAAACACCCTTGAAGGTCAAAGTCAAAGTCCAAACCAAAGTCAAACTTCCTGACTGACTCTATGAAAACTCTTAGAACACGAATCAACTCGCCGAGTCACCCCAAGACTCGTCGAGTCCAACGATCTCTGAGTCTCATCCTGCTCAACTCACAGAGTCACCCCTCGACTCACTGATTCGAGGCTTAACCAGAAGAGGTTAGGGTTCCGCGACCAGACTCGCCGAGTCCAAGGAAATCTTCAACAGACTCGCCGATTTGTTCTTCCAACTCGCCGAGTCCATGCTTATGTTCATACAACTCGTCGAGTACACCCATGTGACTCGCCGAGTCTCTCCAGCTCTCAATCCAGACAGAGGCTTTTCGAGCTATGCAGGGGCTCCAATCCATAGATCCACTCTTCTACAGTCTAACCCTCACATAAAGTGGCAAACTTTACGTGAAGCCAAGGAGCTAAAGGCCCAAAACACTCTAAGGCTAGGGTTAAGGACTAGGGGGCTTCACTAACAACTCTTAGACAGGAGCTTTATGACATTTTGGACCATCACAAGCCTAGATCTGAAGTAGCAACCTCAGATTTAAGCCCCTAACTCGAAATAGCTCTCAATCATACTGAAAATGCCCCAAATCTCAAATGATAATAGATCTAGATGCAAAAGAGCCCAAGCAACAGATTATTACCTCCAATATAAGCTCCAATTGAAGTAGATCTTGGATCTACACCACTCCTTTGCAGCAAGCCTCTTGATCTTCAAGCCCCTTTCCAAGATTTTCTCCTCCAAAGCTCTATTCTCTCTATTAACTGAGGCTCACTCGATTCTAGGGTTTCTGGATCTCAAAATGGTCGAAAAGAGGATGAGGGTGGGTTATAATGTGCTTTATATAGGGCACAACCCCTGGGATTAGGGTTTTCTCTCTTCAACACCAACTCGTCGAGTCCAAGCCGCCGACTCGGCGAGTTGGCCACTTAGTCTGCGACTCAATCCCGCTCCGACTCGGCAAGTAAGAAGACATACTCGTCAATTCCCTTCTTTTAGTTACTCTTTTGGCCCTTCATTGAACTTCTGAAATTTCAGGATGTTATAGCACAACCACATTCATAAAGAAAAAGACCCGAATTTATCGTGATTCAGTTGGGATCGATTAGCAAATAAATTAATTAATACGTATCTACGAAATCAATGAACTTGTTCTTGCAAAGGCTTCGTCTAGATACGAAGATGACACGAAGTAAGTGTTGGAATAGTGTCTAAGGTTGCAACTATATTAGGCAAGTATTTGACCCGATTGTGCATGGTCCTTTTGGGTTGCCTTCACCATAGCAACTTGATAGGATGATTTATTATGAGAGAATAAATATTATTTATATATTATGAGAATAATATAAGGAATAATAATATTGTTATTTGATTAATATAAGTCATAAATTAATTAGTATTAATTTGGTGACTTAAAGAGATTAATTAAATAAGAGGGTAAAAACTGTCAATTGTTTGATAGTTACACTTTGGGCTGTAAATCCTTCTTGGATAGAGGATGGACGAATTCTAGGTCTTGGGATAGCCTCAAATTCGTCCAAGGCTTATCTTAGGTAAGGATTTGGATTGCTTTAAGGAAAGATTATCCAACTAGGGTTTAAGGGTGAAACCCTAGGAGCCTACAAGTATAAATAGACCCCTAGGGCAAGGGGAATCGGCATCTCTTCTAAAGAAAAGAAACCCTGGCCGAATCTTCCCTCTCATCTCTCTCTCAAATCATCCTCTTTGCTAGTTGGTGTTTGTAAGCCATTAGAGGAGTGACAATTGTGACTCTAGAGCTCCAAGACAACAAGATCAAACAAGAGATTCAAAGGTAAACATCTAGATCTGATTTTGTATTGTTCTTATACCTAATTAGTCATTAGAAGTCTTGGATTCAAAGCATGTTTAATTAGAGAAACCTAGATCCAAGCATTAGGGTTTGCATGTGCACATAGGAATGTTCATATGGCCAAAACCCATCAGTGGTATCAGAGCCTAGATTGGTTTCTATTAAATTGTTGCTTGTTTGTTTGAATCTTGCTTGAAAAATTCGATTTTTATGTTTCTGAGTCATGGACTCGGCGAGTCCCATTGTGGACTCGGCGAGTTGGCCTGACTCGGCGAGTCCCTTGGTGCACCCGGCGAGTCCGAGTGTCAGGAAGGGCCAGATTCGGGATTTTTTGATATTTATCTTATGGAAACTTGCCTTTATCATATTAGATCAACCCTAATCCGATTTTTTGATATATATGACTATAATCTTGATCTAATTAAATATATTTATCAACTAATAAAATATTTAATTTCCTTATGTGATAATTAATTAATTATTTTGATTAAATTGGTAATTATCTTGCAAGAAATCTTAAATAAATCAAATATGGATAATTATGGAATTAATTGTTAATTAAAATTATTTGTTATTTGATCCTCTAGTTTTTAAATGTTTAAAACTTGTCCTCAAGTTTTGAAATTTATGTTTTGAGATTAAAAGTTTTTAATTTAGAAAATTTAAATTTCAAACCCTAGAATTTTACAATTTTAAAATACAACCCTATACTAATATAATATTACAAGATTAATATATATATATATATATATATATATATATATATATATATATATATATATAACTAAATGCTAGTCTTACCGTTAGTAAGCCTCATTCACGAAGTCGGTCTATAAGGTGGGTATAAGGTTGCGGCCTATAAAATGGCGCTTAATGGGTGTACACCCACACCCACCGCTTGCTTGATCGGTGGAGGGTCGTTAGCCGAACGGGTAGGATAGGACAACCTCATCCTCTCATTAAAAGTATAATATGAAATACAAAGTAACTACATGTTTTTTTTTTAAATTTCCCAATCTTAGTTACTTTAGGAAAAGTGAATTGATGCAATCCCATGAAATTACACTTTGCACCCTTGCTAAGAAGTTAGTGGAGCGTGTGCGATTTACCGGCACACTAATTGGTTCTAAGCAAAGGTGGCAAAGGGTGATTCATTGTTTATCATAGTTCGATGGAGCGTGTGTGGTTTACCGGCACATCGAATAGGTGATCGTTACAATGATGACACCATGTGAATTTGCATGGTAATTCACACCCGCTTTGTGATCCTCGATATCCTAGTCACAAACAAGAGGGGCATATCGAGATTTAAACATGTCATTGAAAAGTTTTAATGAATCTCATCTAAATCTAGGAATTCTCAAATTCATTTAGAACTTAAAGTTAGGTTTTCATGGTGTAGAATTAGTGAATCGTCATTCACTTACCTTCAATTTGTTTGCATGTTAGATTACGACATCCCTTTTCTAATATGTAAATATTGTTGTTGGATCCTAGCCCTAATTCTTCTTATTGGGTGATAATTAAGGATTCATATTCTAATCTATCTTTGTCCTTTCTATTTGTAGATGTCGAACGCAAACAACGTTGTTGCTAGTTCATTCACATTGATGAGCCTTTGTCAAAAGGTCACTTTCGATTGGACGAACTTTAGCGAATGGATAAGATACATTCACACTATTGCTCGCTATGAGGATAAGGAGTATGTCCTCGATGAGAAGCTCGAGAAAACCAACCCTGAAATCGCTCCTCTGGCTAAAATGACCGCTTTTGAAACTCACGAGCGAGATGCAACGAAGGTACATTGCATCATGATAGCCACTATGAACTCCGAATTCCAGAAGTCCTATGAGGACATGTGTCCGTACGAGATGCATCAAGACTTATTGGAGAGATACCACCAAAGCGCGAGACAAGAGCGTTATGAGATTTTCTCTAACATGATTTCCGCTAAGATGGGTCATGGAGAGTCTCTTACCTTGCACCTGCAAAAGATGCAAAGGTATGTCGACCGTCTTCGCAAGTTGAATGTTGACTTTGGGGAAGACTTGGCGATCGACATGGTGCTTCACTCTTTGCCTCCAAGTTACAATCAATTTAGGATGACCTACCACATGAACAAAGAAGAGGTCACCCTAAGCAAGCTCCAAGTTCTCTTGAGGGTCGCTGAGAGCAACTTCAAGACAAGTCTATTGCACCAACTCCCAATCCACCCACTGCTCCTATTTTGGCTATTGGACAAGGAAGGGGAAAGAAGAGGAAGGCTTCGTCTAAGAACCATCGCAAGGTTAAGCCCCGAGATGGTGCCTCTTCTAGTGGGACCAAAGTTGATCCTGCTAAACCCTGCCCTAACCCAAAGGAGGCAGAGTGCCACCACTGCCACAAGATAGGACATTGGAAGAGAAGCTGCCCAGAGTACCTGCAAGCCATCAAGGAAGGAAAGATCAAGCCGTCTTTCGCAGGTATATACACAATTAAATCTAACGATTCATCTCATGCTATTTCTTGGGTTCTTGATACCGGTTGTGGTTACCACATTTGTTCTAATGTGCAGGGACTAAGAAGAAATAGGGATGTGGAGGCTGGAAGAATAAATCTAATCATGGGGAACAGAAGATCGCCACCTGTAACCAAGATTGGAGTGTATTCTTTAGTGCTTATGAATGGTTTAAGTTTAGATTTGAACAATTGTTGCTATTCGCCAGAAATGGCTAGAAACATCATTTCATTTCATGGTTTGTTTAGACAAGGTTTTAGATTTTCTTTTAATAATGAGAATGGTTCTATTTTGGCTTATCTAAATGGTGTCTTTTATTTTGAAGCTATACCATGTAATGGAATATATGAAACTGTTATGATTGTTGATAACTTAGGAAATGATGTTTTAAACATAGATTCTTCCAATAGTATGGATAGAGCATCCTTGTGGCATTGTCGTCTTGGACATGTCAACAAGAAACGCATAGCCCAACTCCAAAAGGATGGAGTGTTGGAGTCATTCGACCTTAGGGAATATGACACATGCGAGTCTTGTTTACTTGGAAAGATGACTAAGTCACCCTTCACAAGTACTTGCGAAAGGGGTGAGGGTCTATTGGACCTAATACATACCGATGTATGTGGACCGTTTAGATCAACCACGAAGGATGGGAACCGCTTCTATGTGACTTTTACCGATGACTATAGTAGATATGGGTATATCTATTTAATCAAGCAAAAGTCAAAATTTTTTGAAAAGTTCAAAGAGTTCAAGAATGAAGTGGAGAATCAATTGGGTAGGAAAATGAAGATGCTTCGATCCGATCGAGGAGGAGAGTACCTAATTCTTGAATTCCACGATTATATCAAGGAGTGTGGAATAGTTTCACAATTGACGCCACCTAGGACACCATAATTGAATGGTGTGGCAGAAAGGCGTAATCAAACCTTATTGGATATGGTTCGCTCTATGATGAGTCGTGCTTCACTACCTATCTCTTTTTGGGGGTATGCCTTAGAGACTGCCGCCCATATCCTTAACCGAGTCCCTACTAAGAAGGTTGCCAAAACACCTCATGAGATGTGGACAGGGAAAGCTCACTTGTTAGCACATATCAAGGTTTGGAGTTGCGAGGCTTTCGTAAGACGAGATACTCACGACAAGCTCGAACCTCATAGTGAGCGATGTATTTTCATCGGCTACCCACAGAAATCCTTTGGATATCTCTTCTATATACCGAAGGACAATGTTGTCTTTGTTGCGAGGAGAGGATTTTTCCGAGAGCGAGAACTCATGGGCCAAGGAGACAGTGGGAGGCAAATCGAGCTTGAAGAGATTCAAGAGTCGATAGATGAAGGAACCTCTGCCGCTGGCACTCAACCCGAGGAGGAAACTCCGGTTGAACCAATTGACGAGTCCTTACCTCTTAGACGTTCCGAAAGAGTTAGAGTTCAACCCCAGTTATATGGTTTTCATATTACTACCGAAGGGGACACGTATATTAGTGATGGTACACTAATAAACCTTGATGAACCTAATAGCTATAAGGAAGCCATGGCAGGCCTGGAGTCTGCAAAATGGAAAGAGGCAACGAATAGCGAGATCCAATCCATGTATGATAACCAAGTTTGGAATTTGGTTGATAATGTGCCCGGACGTAAGACCGTTGGGTGCAAATGGATCTTCAAGAAGAAGACCGACGTGGATGGAAACGTACACACATATAAAGCGCGATTGGTTGCGAAGGGCTTTATTCAAACTCCCGGAGTTGACTATGATGAGACCTTCTCACCAGTTGTGAAGATAAAATCTATTAGAGCGATGCTAGCGATTGCCGCATTTCATGATTATGAGATTTGGCAAATGGATGTCAAGACCGCTTTCCTTAACGGAAAGTTGGTTGAGGATGTTTACATGGCTCAGCCAGAGGGGTTTGTGGATCCGAAGCGTCCGAATAGAGTGTGTAAGCTTGAGAAGTCCATTTATGGACTTAAGCAAGCGTCTCGCAGATGGAATCTTTGCTTCGATGAGAAAGTCAAAGAGTTTGGATTTGTACGAAGAGAAGATGAATCGTGTGTATATGTCAAAGCCAGTGGGAGTATAGTAAGCTTCCTCGTTCTATATGTCGATGACATATTACTCATAGGAAACGACATCCCGACTCTGCAGGAAGTTAAGTCCTGGCTCGGGAAGTGCTTCGCTATGAAGGACCTTGGAGAGGCTTCCTATATTTTGGGAATAAGGATAGTAAGAGAAAGAAGTAAGAGACTAATAGGACTTAGTCAGAACACTTACTTAGAGAAGGTACTAAAACGTTTTAGTATGGAAAACTCGAAGAAGGGAGAATTATCGATACAAAGTAATGCCAATTTGAGTAAGACTCAAAGTCCGAGTACCGAAGCTGAAATAGCAGAAATGAGCCGAGTACCATACGCTTCCGTAGTTGGCTCAATCATGTACGCTATGACTTGTACTCGCCCTGATGCAGCCTTTGCTTTGAGCATGGTTAGCAGATATCAAGGGAACCCTGGCAAAGCCCATTGGATTGCGGTGAAGAATATCCTTAAGTACCTTCAGAGGACGAAGGAATGATTCTTAGTCCTCGGAGGGAGTAATGACTTAAAGGTTCGAGGGTATAGTGACACCAGCTTTCAGACCGACAGGGACAACTACCGTTCGCAGTCGGGCTGGGTCTTTACCCTGAACGGAGGAGCAGTGACTTGGAAAAGTTCCAAGAAGGAAACCGTAGCTGATTCAACGTGCGAATCAGAGTACATTGCAGCGAGCGAAGCGTCGAAGGAGGCAATATGGTTGAAGAACTTCATCGGTGATCTTGGAGTTGTACCTGCCATAAAGGAGCCCATGGAGATTTTATGTGATAATGAAGGAGCGGTTGCCTTGACCAAGGAACTGAGGGATCATGGCAGATCTAGACATATCGACAGAAAATATCACTTTATTAGACATCGTGTAGAAGAAGGACAACTCGTAGTGAAGAGGATATCATCAGAAGATAAGATCCGCTTACGAAAGGACTGAGTAGGGTTAAGCACTTGCAGCATACTAGGAGTATTGGGCTGAAGGATGATGTTAGCATAGATTAGATAGTATTAGAAACGTGTAATAGATAAATGTAATTAACATTTGATGATTAAATAAAGGGGTTTTATTTATGAGTAATGTTACTGTCTTATGTTAATTGTTTAACTATTGTTTCTCTTTGCATGTTTTGACTTCCAGAATAATTGAGTTTATTAAGAATAATCGAATTATTCAAATTGTCCACAATCGTTCATATGTTGGAAGTAGATATGAATGAAGATTGTCATGAATTGGTGCGTAGATTGTCTAAATGGTATTAGACATAGCAAAAGATTGTTGCGATGTTCATGAGTGCTTATGAACTGGTTTTGAGCATTGGAACAAACCCGCGCTTGCTGGAATCACCTTATGGAATATGATATAAAAGGGTGATCGCAAGACGATAATATCATATAGTCTTAAAACCTAGATATATGGTTTGTTATTTGTTAATTGATTGTACATTGATAATGCGAAAACGCATTGGTAACTCAATGTTATAAAACGCATTGTTGTGTATAGTTGATTAATGAATAAGTAAATGCATATAAGTCAAAGTTTATCTGTAAATTTTATTCCAAGAGGGTAAAAGCGATATCTCGGCCGCTCGATGATTTGATTTGACTTATGTGTCGGGCCCGGTCAGAACTGAATTGATGTGTTCGATTAAGTTCTATGTCGAATAAATCAGAGATCGAGAAACCTAAATGCTTGACTAACCATTCCATAGGATTGTCAGCATGATATCTAATAGAGGACTGTACGATCCCTTATCTAAAGGACAAGATTGATTAGATCAGAGTTTGACAGCGTCTTTGAGAGCTACGATTGCAAACCGAATTGTACTTGTGCATATAGTTACTAGACTTATCAAAGTGGGAGACTGTTGGAATAGTGTCTAAGGCTGCAACTATATTAGGCAAGTATTTGACCCGATTGTGCATGGTCCTGTTGGGTTGCCTTCACCATAGCAACTTGATAGGATGATTTATTATGAGAGAATAAATATTATTTATATATTATGAGAATAATATAAGGAATAATAATATTGTTATTTGATTAATATAAGTCATAAATTAATTAGTATTAATTTGGTGACTTAAAGAGATTAATTAAATAAGAGGGTAAAAACTGTCAATTGTTTGATAGTTACACTTTGGGCTGTAAATCCTTCTTAGATAGAGGATGGACGAATTCTAGGGCTTGGGATAGCCTCAAATTCGTCCAAGGCTTATCTTAGGTAAGGATTTGGATTGCTTTAAGGAAAGATTATCCAACTAGGGTTTAAGGGTGAAACCCTAAGAGCCTACAAGTATAAATAGACCCCTAGGGCAAGGGGAATCGGAATCTCTTCTAAAGAAAAGAAACCCTGGCCGAATCTTCCCTATCCTCTCTCTCTCAAATCATCCTCTTTGCTAGTTGGTGTTTGTAAGCCATTAGAGGAGTGACAATTGTGACTCTAGAGCTCCAAGACAACAAGATCAAACAAGAGATTCAAAGGTAAACTTCTAGATCTGATTTTGTATTGTTCTTATACCTAATTAGTCATTAGAAGTCTTGGATTCAAAGCATGTTTAATTAGAGAAACCTAGATCAAAGCATTAGGGTTTGCATGTGCACATAGGAATGTGCATATGGCCAAAACCCATCAGTAAGATGACGGCGAGATCAGAGCAAGAGTCTACGAAATCGACGACGAATAGAAGAGAAGAGGGAAGAGGCGGACGTGAGGATATATACTAGAAATTGGGTTTTAAAACTGATATTCCTAAATTAAAGGGATATTAAATGATTTATATATTTACCATAATTAATTAAATGTAATATTACATATTTACCATTTTGAAATGATTGGCCTACATTTATGCATACAATAACACAATAATTACTTTGAATACCGGAACCTAGCTCTCTCTCTCTCTCTATATATATATATATATATATATATATATATATACAGAGAGAGAGAGAGACATACATACATGTTGTGAAAAATGCTCGACGCTAGCTAGTTTGTGGACTAGGGTTAAGAAATTAATCGGTTAGGCGAGGAGCCTAAATTGTTAATTCGTTGATTTTTAAAAAAATTAAATATGACTTAATATTATAACAAAGTTCGTAAATACCACTAATATCTTAACAAAATAGTTTAATAAGATTAAAACAATAATAATCATTCATCATATTGTTTCTATTGCGATAGAACTTCTTCAAAGTATTAAAATTCCATCGTTTGCTACTGTTTTGCTCATTGTATAGACAATGATTAATCATTAGACGTTTTCTTGTCGGTCGACTAGCGCTTGCTGTTTTATATTATTAATATCACATTTTCCCATCATAACTCCGTTTACCCACCATTCCTATTTGAAAAGCACCGATCTCCGTTAACATTCTCGTTCACCTCCGACCATCACCACCGGTCACCACTGACTACCCTCTTCTCTTCTATAAACATTAAAATCATATTTGAATCAAGGCATGAACTCTCAAACCTGAATCTAGATCAATCTTGTAACATATCCGAAATCGTATATTAATTAATCTCAAAATCAAACCTCAACCATTTACATCAAAACGAAAATCAAAGTTGAAGATGAAAACCCCCACAAACCTTAATTTTATATATTTGAAACTGAAATCCAAGCTCATGATGAAATTCGTTCCAAAGCTAAAATTTTATATCTGAAACCACCACCAGTTAGGATGGCAATGTTTTTGTAACTACGAACGATGAACGAAGAACATGATGGTGCAAATGGTTTAGTAGGAGGAAGTGCACCGATGGGCGTGAAGGAAGATGAGCGTTTTTTGGAACGGTGTCGAGAGGAATTCTGATTTCTAGGATCGGTTGTGTGTATATGTAAGTTTTATATTTGAGAGCTGATTCGTACACAACAATTTTCTCAATACACAACAATTTGTGCTTTAAAATGTTGTACTGTACAACCTTATAAAACACAAATTGTTGTGTATAGAGAAAAGTTGTGTACAAATCACTTCCATTTTGTACACGTCGACACGATCTCAAAAATATATGGAACACAAAAATCTAACTTCGTATGAGGAAGTTATGATTTCTCTAAGTTTTAAAATCAACCCTACGAAATGCGAATCATAAAAAGTTGAAGGAAAATTGGTTAAGTTTTAACCAGAACAATGTAAAGGAGAATCGTAGTCCTCCACGATACAAAATCAGTGAGATCAAGAATACCAAAAATAGAGTCCATATGAAGGAGTTATGATTTTTACAAAATCATTTTGGATACACTCCTTATAAAAATATGAGCTAAAAATAAAGTCTTAATTAGCTAATGAAATCTAAAGGAAAGTTGTAGTACTCGTTGATTGTAACATTCGACTTTCAGGTATTTTCATTTTAGCCCTTAGTCTATTTAAGCTTTGCACATTTGGTCCCTGCTTTCTTGAAGAATTGTAATTCACCTCGTATGTTGGGCGTACAGGAGGTACGCGCATCGTACTTGTGAGAGACCTGGATCACGGAAACCCTGCTAGTACGTTGGGCGTACGTATGTCTATAAACCCTAAATTTAAGGGTTTGCTCTTTTTTTAATACACCTCATGCCTCCCTTAGACACTCCTTATCATCTACCTTCCCTTAAAAACCCTAATCTCGAGTCTAAGCTTTGTGTGTGAGAGTTTGGAGCTTATTAGTGATTTAGTGCTCATTTGTTGAAGAAGAAGGCTAGTGAAGAAGGAAGTGTTGCTTGCAAGCTTGTGGATCAAGAAACTACTGTTGGATTAGGTGTCTAAGCCCATAACTATAATTGGTATGTACTTGATTTGATAGTAACATGGTCCTTTTGGGTTGCCTTCACTCATGCAACTTGACAAGATGACAAGTGGAGAGAGAGAGTAGGATTTATTATATGAATAATAAACTGGTACTCAAAATGATTTTATTAATATATCATGAGATTAATATATTATTTGGAAATCATATTCTTAATTAGTAATTAATCAGAAATTAATTTGATATTAATTTTGGGATTAAAGGAACTGATTAATAATGGAGGGTTGTTTTGCAAATCATTGATAGTTGTGAAACTTGGCTATTGGACTCCATAATTAGGAGTGGACGAAATCATATAGGAATGAATTCCTTTACCATAACCAGATGCAGAATGCTCACACCCAGAATACCGGATTCCTGCCCGGTTGCTAAGCCATCGAACAACCACACCTTCACCCCACGCGACCTCCGAAGGAACCCTCGTCTAACAATAATTGCTCTAAAATACTGCAACTCAAGGCTCCATCAATCCTCCTGATCCATCCGATCATAATAGCCTGACAACCTGTCGCCACCAACTCCAATACAAAAGTGGATGCCACCAGAACCATTGTAGTCTTACATCATGTCTGGTCTCCAACGACATACTGTTTCTCGAATCCAATCATACTGTGGCCTACTCATATTCGTGCGAACTGACCCGCCTTGGACTAAACCATCTGAAGGAATCTGTGAGTGAATCACAGTCCATCATATTCTCACTGCCGAGTGAGGACCGGTGAATGCTACCGTCTGCCCCGCAGTCTTCCAACACTCCCATACTAACTGACCACTATTGAATGCTACGGCTATCTCATAGTCTTACAACACTTTCCACGCTATGTCGCCGCTGGTGAATGCTACGGCTATCCTGCAGTCTTACAACACTTCCCATGCTAACTCGACTGTTGACTATGTCTTACTGCTGATTACCAATCTGAATACATCCCTAGTCAAGCACACACACGGTCTGACACCCCAAACTGAACTCGTGTCCTAACTGGATCCTCAACCTGGTTCCCCAAAACCTGCTATCAAACACCAAGGAGGTATGATCCTAATGTTGGGAAATTTTCCAAACTCCCAACTCGCATAATCCTCCATTCAGACAGTCCCTTGGTCTCCTTCCCTCCCCCGATGGGGATGCGAACCCATCCTTGCTTCATACCTACTTCTGTCCTGGATACCTAAACGATTCTCCCCCACTTAGATTCAACTAAGTCTTCTCGGCACATGAAAATCGAAGGATTCCCAATCCTTCTCACCTTCCAATGGTTGAGCTACTAATAACCTGTTGGATTAGTGTCTAAGTCCATAACTATTTTGGTATGTACTTGACCCAATGGTGCATGGTCCTTTTGGGTTGCCTTCACCAAAGCAACTTGATAGGATGAATTATGGAGAGAGAAGATTAATTATGATTTATTAATATACTATGAGAATAATATATTAAAGGAGAAATCATATTGTTTAATTAATATTAGTCAAGAATTAATTGATAATTAATTTTGTGGCTAAAAGAGATTAATTAAACTTAAGGGACTGGAACTGTAATTATAAGATAACTGCATTTGGGCTATGGATTACCTTGGAATAATAGGTTGGACGAATTCTATGGGGAAACCCATTAGAAATCGTCCAAGGGATATTCTAAAAGGGTCCATGGGCTGCTTAGGGCTTAAGCAGTCAAATTAGGGTTTCCTAGTTGAAAACCCTAATAGCCTACATGTATATATAGTACCCTTAAGCCCCAAAGACGTGGCTAAGAGTCCCACTAGGGTTTCTACATGTTTTGGGCAGCCTCCTCTCTCTTTGTTCTTCATCCTCTTGCTCTTGGTGTTTATGAACCATTAGAGGAGTGACACTTGTGACTCTAAGCTTTCAAAAGTCATTACAAGGAGGATTTGAGATTGTTATTGCTACATAACAATCAAGGTAATATCTAAAAACCCTTTCATATGTTAATATGATTAATTATATGCTAGAACTAGGGTTTAAAGTCTTGGATGGATTGCATGTACAATAGAGAAACCTAGATCCAAGCATTAGGGTTGCATGAGCACATAGGATGTTCTTATGGCTAAAACCCATCATAACCAATGCTCTCGGATGCTTTCATTCCAAACTAATCAATACTAAAGTAGTACAACCCCTGAACACTAGCCGAACACTCCTCGAGTTCTAATCATACCGATGTCCCCCGATGCTTAACCAGAGATTATGCTTAGATCCTAATTTCCAATAGCATGAGCTCCACCCAGATCTTCCACATCGCCCGCTTCCCTAGACGGTCCTAAGAACCATTTCAAGCACACTTACTGTAGCTACTGAATCCTGGTAATACTGGAAAGCTGACCCGCTGGACCTTAACCATAATTCTTTGCTCAAAGCCTCTAAACCGACCTCACTACCTCCAAAGGTCCACCGAATACTAGTAACTGGCTATGTAAGGAGATGACTTTGCACTACTAAGATTCGTAGTATGTAGATGGCATATAACATTTACTGATTTTATAACTCAAACATAAGCAGAAAATGTAACCCACGGTACAACTACTTAGACTGATGCAAGATAATAGCTAGAAAATATAAAATAAAACCGAAAGAAGGTAAAAGATACAAACCCACAACTTCGGGAGCTGCTCGTGCCTCATCCGTAGTTAGTTGGAAAGCCTTACTCCTCGCTGCAGGCACCTCTGCCCGGCCTTGAGGGCTGTCGGTGATCCTCAGTGTCGCAGGGGCTGGTGCCATCACTGGTCCTACTACAATCAAACTTGAACATTGGGCCTTCTTGTGGCATCGCTGACTGCAATGAAAGCAAATCAAGTCTGATCCCTAGGTGGTGGTAGCAGTACGATCCCTACTATAATGACCCGTTCGGCCGCACTTGAAGCAGCTAGAACCACCACCACTGCCACTCCTACATGCACCCTCGTGTGTCCTACCGCACTTGCCACAACGGTTGTGGCCCTGATAGCCTCTCGCTCTCGAGTCTGACACCTTGGGCCTCTTACCTAAACCCGCGGATGTATGTACCTTATCCAACTTCCTCTTCCTCTCAGACTCCAAATCAATCGTCCTCTCCCTGGCTCGAGCTTTCATATCCTCCAGTGTCTTTCAGCTGGACCAGCTCACAAACTGTCTGATGTCGCTACTCAACATCTCGTGGTATCGGGCATTTTTCATCTCCTCATCCGCCACATACTCCATAACAAGAAGGGCCCTTTCCCTGAACGTAGCGGTGATCTTAGTAACCGTCCCAATAGTCTATTTGAGGTCCTAGAACTCCCGTGCCAGCTGTTGCACCTCAATCACTGGTGCCAACTCTGCCCTTTACCTGGTCGAGAGTCACTCATGGTCATCGAATCAATGGCTGCATCATCTCCAATAGCATGCCCAACCTCCTCCCACCAATCACGTGCCCCGTTCTTCAGGAGGTAGGAAGCAATTCAAACCTGGTCCTCCTCGGGACACCAGCTGATCCAAAAGGCATTGGCAACACCATCCAACCACCTGCTGCTAGCAATGGAGTCCCTAGCCCCATGATAGTCTGGAGCTCCACAAGCTCGGAACTCCCAGAATGTCAACGTACGTTCACCCATCATAGCCACCATCTTAGTGTGGAATATGCTCAACCCTCATCAAAGATCTCCAATATACCCTCCTTGACTGTATCGTAGATCACAGGAGTCTGGTCAATGATGTTACACAAAATCTCAGTTGAAATAAACTCTCTTATTCGATCATCAAGCTGCCCGGCTCTAGAGCCCGAGCCAGATCCATCACCAGCACCTGAACTGCCAATTGGTCTACCATGTAGCGTCAATCATGCTGAAACATACCATAACAACCATCTAAGTACTCATCGTATATCGAGGGATCACACACACTGCAAGTTCCCTGGTCTTATATCAACCCTCCTTGAATTGAGTATAGATCCTTTGCTTTCAGTAGTACGGGCCCATACTACCTTCCAAACCTATCCATACTTTCCTCAAGGATTGCTTTGACTCCACCAAGTCCCTTTCATTAACGCCGCTCCCAACACTAATCCAATCCTATTTCCCTAGGTTACCGAACCCACCCATCCCTTAGCTGTTGAAAGACTTCCACCAGTGTCAATTAGCCTCCTCATGAATATAGCCACATGCAATAGAGATCAGATAATCCTTCAAGTAAAAGACTCAACCCTAGAACGGTTGGACTCATACGAGAGTTGCGCAATAGGGTTAATTCCATCACTTTGAAATTGTCCAGCCTGTGCCACATGTGACTTAACATATTCACTTAGTAGCTAACTCACATTGAAGAGCCCCACAAAGCACAATGCAAGCAACATTCAGGCAATGGAAATTCTAACCAGCATACACCAATCAAGCAATTCTACTTGCTTATCAAGAATCCATACTAGCATGCAATTCTAAAGCTCATACAGTCAGGCACATAAAGGCATGCTTCCTAGATCCTTAGCCCTACTCTAGCATGCAGTTCACATATTCACAATTCGTATCATAATATAAACATGTATGGGTAATTTCGGAGAACTTACTTGAGCTCGGCTGATTGCATGCACCACACCATTTTCTCTTTTAAAAATCCTTTTTAAAAATGTTTTTTTTTTGAAAATTTTCATACCAAGTCCTCAATTTGAGTTCAGACACACCCGAGAGTGTGCCCAAATCCCTCAAACCAAGGCTCTAATACCAACTTGTAACAGCCCAAAAATCAAGGGGAAAATTTTCATTTTTCATTATGGTCTAATACAGATGTTACTTATTTCAAACATTCAAAAACATGGTTTAATTAAAAATATTTATCAGAGTCGCATCCCAAAATCACATAATGCGGAAAACATGGGTGTATGCGCTGAGATCAAGTCAGGCCCTTCCTTTCCAAACCGATGATACCTGACACCACAAACAAAACTATAAACACGAAGCTTAGTGAGTTCTCCATAACATACCCCACCTAAATCCACATAAACCATGTAAGCCATATAAGCTATGTATATAAACATATAAGGATGTCGTGGACTCCCTCTAGGGTCTTACTCTAGGATGATGTGGGCTCCTTCCAGGGTCTTATACCTATGAGCCATGGGCTCCCTCCATGGTGTTTACCTAAAATGCCATGGGCTCCCACACATGGTCTTTACCTAGAATGTCATGGGCTCCCCCACATGGTCTCACATCCAAATGTCACGGGCCCCTCCCGGGGTCTTCCAAGAAAGTATCACAGAGACAATTAGCATATCACATATCAGCGTAAGAACTAACATATCACATAACACATAATGGACCGACCTTGGTGCCTTCGACCCATTGGTATGGTGAGGAGACTCACCTCGAATGCAGAAACTCCACGAATGAAATCCTTAGCTGTTGCCCCTTCTGGTTTCCTGAGATATCAATATCAATCGATGTTCCCAATTACCAGTTGGGTTCCATACTATAATCCTTAATCCATACATAAGGTAAAATGACCATTCTACCCCTGGTCTAGTATGATCCAAAACTAAGGCCCAATCCCCAAAACAAAAGCCCAACACTATAATGTCCATAAATCCATCAATGACCTAATTTTCTAAATTGGGACCCAACTCCTTACGGCCTTATCCTAAGCCCATAATCTCCTTCATTATAAGTTGGTTTACTCTAAGCACCCCTTGGGACTAACTTGATCAAAGTCAAAAGTCAATGTCAAAGTCAAAGTCAACGCTCCGAGTTGACCCAACTCGTCAAGTTATACTTCAACTCGTCGAGTTCCCCTCAAAGACAGAGTCGCGATATCTCGATCCAACTCGTCGAGTTTCCTTGCAACTCGACAAGTTGCCCCCTTTTTCATTAGGATCGGGATAATCCCAAACCAACTCGTCGAGTTCACCCATGAACTCGTCGGGTTCTTCAGTTTGCCATCCCACTTAGTGCATTAAGACATTTCTCTTGAATCCAAGGACTCGAAACCTTAGATCTCTTCCAAAATGATGTTTAGAAGGTTAAAGTTTCAAACTTTACTCTCAAGAGTCACCCATTAAGCTTCTAACTCAAACCCTAGGTTCTCTAAAGAGGGTCTTGTTGGACAAGGTGTCTAAGTCCATAACTATTTCTGGTATGTACTTGACCCGACCCGACATGGTCCATTTGGGTTGCATGACACCATGTAATTGGATAGACTAAATGAGAGAAGTAACACTTGTGGTTTATTAATATATTATAAGTTCTAATATATTAATAGTATTATTAATTAGTTTGATCAAGAATTATTTTAGAATTAATTAAGTGATCAAAAGATAACTAATTAAATATATGGGTTGATTATGTAAATCATCAATAACTTGTATAGTGAGCTAAGAGGCTCCATGGATTATCAAGTTGGGTTAAACCCATAGGATGCTCCATGGATGCCCCATGGGAGTTACAAACCCATGGGTCATGGAAATAAAGAGCCATGACACATTAGGGTTTACATGGTGTAACCCTAGATGTGTCAACACTATATAAAGAACATGTTCTCCACCAAAATCGGCTACACATGAACAAGTGAGGGTTAGGCCGATTTTTCAAGTGTGTATTCTCTCAAAAAGTTTACTCCTTTGCATTTGGTATTGTGTGAAGCATTTGAGGCATCACACTTGGGGTGCTAGGCTCACAAGGTTTCAAGGATCATAAGCAACAACAAGGTATGTTATTCTATCTTTCATTCAAGTTAAAAAATTGTTCCCCATGTATGCTAGATAGGAATATAACCTTGAAATTCAACTTTGCATGATTATTAGACAAACATAGATCCAAGGTTATTAGGGTTGCATGTACACTTAGGAAGTGTTAGAAAGCTTAAAACCCATCAGGTCTTGACCCATTAAGCCCTTAAATCCTCACTACCACGTCCCAAAACACAGATCTGGTGTCCCAAGGTGGACAAATCACGTAAAGTTTCTAACTTTACGTCCATGCATGCTTGAAATACTCTCTAAGATCCATTTTAGGCTTCATGATGAACATATGGCAAGCATGGGGCATAGATGTCATTAAAATTTGCAACTTTAAGCCTCAAGAGGTCATTTAGGGGTAAGATCTACTCCATCAACCCTTGGAAATCTCTTCATTTTGGACAACTCATCCAAGGTCCCAAAACTCAAGCTAAAAGAGATCTAGATGGATATAAGGCAATGTGTTGACTTTATACCTCAAAGAGGCTGATTCTAAAGAAGAGATTTTGGATCTACACTCCTTCCAACCCAAATGCTCCTAGCCTTCAAGCTCCTTCCAAGGAATCACCAAAACCACACTTTTAAGCTCACTACACTCAAGATGCAAGATGGAATACGAATCTAGGGTTTCTCTGGACAAGGAGGCTGGTAGGGAGGCCAACCCTAGAAGTTAAGTCCTTTAAATAGGGTGCAATACCCGAAAAATAAGGGTTTTCCAAACCCCGTCTAGCTTGCCGAGTTGGTCCTCCCCATTTTGTCGAGTTTATCTTAAAATCCGCGTGCCCAATTTATTCCAACATGTCGAGTTCTCCTCTTGGATCTTAGGCTTAGTATAGGAAACAATAATGATGTGGAGGGTGTGGGGATGGATGCATTGTATAGGGGAGTTTGGTGAGGTATTTAATTATGACCAAAATGTTATGTGGACTCTCAAGCAATGGACCCTTTCATTTTGGGATATTATCCTATTTAACCTAATAATCTAAAATTTGAGGCACACAGAATACAAAAAAAATAAAAAAAAAAAAAAAAAAAAAAAAAAAAAAAAAAAAAATAGATTTTGAAAAATGTGTAGGGCTAGATTAATGAGTTTTCATGTTACATCAAATGTTGCAGTTTGACTTCTGTAGAAACTTTTATAATCATATTTGGCAATGATAATAAATCAAAACTAAACTAAAAATTTCAGTGTTCATATAGATAATATTCTAAACAGAATATGGAAGAAGACAATTGGAAGTTTATTCGGCTGAAAAGTCAAAGTTGGGACGGTAAACTTGAGAAAAACTATCAGGACAACCTGTGTTAGTAAACACTGGGTTGGTTCGGCTCTTGCCGAATATGGAGAGGATTGTAACTCAACATCGTTTCACAAAATGCACTAAATCATAGAAGCTAATTTACACATGTCTTAAAAACATGGAAAGATGGCTACATCTAATCTCATCCCATCAAGGATTTCTATCAAAAAACTTTTGATACCCAAATCATTTACCATTCAAGATTGGTTGATTTTTTCCTCAGATCTTTTACCAAAATTTCAAAAACTACTGAACATCGACAAAAATCATAAAAAAAATAATAATTATGCAACCATTCATTTTTACTCAGATCCTATTATATTTTTTATATCACATTCAAGAATCAAATTATAGATCTTATATCGTACCGACATATCTATAAAACACACAAGAAAGAGAAACAAAAGAAACAAGCAAGAAGAAGAAAACCAAAAATGACATTTTCATAAAAGCTAACCACTCAAAATGCAGCACCAAAAATAATAAACATTATACAATAGAAGAACCTCAGCAACAGGGAAGTAACATAGGAAGCGAACCATGCAGACGTTATTGCTCTTTTTTTCTAGTAGTGGTTGAAGCATCAAAGAAGCACCAAAAAAATACGAGTTGACTCAGAAACTTGACACAGCCTCATAACTTTTCATCATTGACGCCAAAGCTTGAGGATAGAGCTTTAAACATACTTTAAGAATCAATCATTAGAGTAAACATGTGTTCCAGATCTTCATCATCAAAACTTAGCTTTAGCTTAATGATATAAGACTTGTTATATATATGTAAAGAGAAAATTAAAATCGAAACTCTTTTGGAAGCTTTGCCAAAATGCGCCTTGTATCTTGGTATGAGCCACCAGGTGGGCTGATAGCCGCCTGGCGGCGATCACTGACGCTGCTACCAAAAGAGCATCGGCCTTCCTTTCTGCCATGGGATCGTCTATCTGCTTATACGACAATTTTTTTCTGTTTCTGTTTAGCAGTACTTCGATATCTTGTAGGTGACTTTTACTTTCCTACACCATTTTTTTTAAAACTCTATTCATTTGTGTTTATTGGCAAAAATCTGATCACGCAAAGAAGATTCACCGATGAAGCTGTATGCCATTCTCCTTTGTTCATTTTTAGAAAAAAAGAATATCTTTTTTTGTTGTGCAGTGGGAATTAAACAAGGAATACTTGACTTTTATTTATTCCTCCCTCAAAAACTATATTATTCACTGCACCTTTACAAAATAAATGTCATCTCAACTTCCGCTTTAAAAAGAATTTGTTCACAACTCATCATTGCATTGCAGATCTACTGCTCTACTCTTTATCCCTTTTGTACGTTCAATATCATGCAATGAGATACCAATCTTGATGCGTTAGTAATGGCTAATTAACTCTCAGAATCTGATTCTTTCCTCCAATTTCACGAGTAACTCCATGTTTTTTTTTTCGAATGTTTATAAATATTGTCTCATCAGCCTCATAGATTTCTTCATCGGCTACAATGGCTACCCAGCAAGGAGCTCCATCCCGTCCATGGTTCCGCCTAGCAACCATGGTTCGACCACCACCACCAGCAGCTCCACCAGCACCAACCCCACAACCTGATCAAGCCCCGCCACCACCACCAAGGCCAGCAGCATTCATGCGACCAGCATTTTCTCAGACATTTCGAGCACCACCAACTGTACCTCCTACACAAACCACCACAACCCCACCACCTGTATCTCCACCACCAAGACCTATCGCAACCTTACCTGCTGCTAATGGTGTAGCACCAACATCACCACCACAACCGCGATCAGCCAGAGCTTCACCACCACCACCGTCACCTAAGGTGACTTCATCTTCAACCTCTAGCACTTCACCAATGCAACAATCTCGATCTCCCTCACCGGTGCCAACTCCCCATGTATCACCTCCACCTCCACCTCCACCGCCTCAGCCATCATATTCACCACCACCCATCCCTCGTTCATCAACGCCTACATACTCCCCTCCAAAATCCGGCAAACCACTACAAAAAAACTCGCTTCCATCTCCTCCAAATCCAATCAACCCTGTTTCTCACCCTCCGTCTCCTTTGGCACTCCCTTCACCACAGCTGAAGCCAGAATACGAGCAGAAGACCATGGTCGTACAAGAAACAAAAGAAATCCCTAAAAATCTGGACAAGGGTTTTAATGGCGACATTCGTAGACACTTGGGTAACTGGGGTACTCGTAACTCTAAAAAACCAGAAACTTCTAAGAAGCACTCGCAATCGCACTCGGATTCTGAGGATGGCGGAATGAGGATTATAACAATTGCAGGTGAAAACAAAGGAGCAATCATGGAGTTGAGCCCTTTTGGCAAAAAGACTCATAATTTCGGGGACAACCCACACAGACTCCACATGAAGAAAGACAGTCCTACTGCTAGCCAACTAAGTGATGGAGAGAAGTCAGGAAGTAATTCAGATGGAAAGTCAAAAGCAATCAAGTCAAAATCGCAACTCATGAGTGCAGTCATGAATAGTAACGTACAGGGTGTAAACAATTCGATTCTCTACAATTGCTCCACTTCTCATCATGACCCGGGTGTCCATCTCTCTCTCTCAAGAAAGCCCATGGGTTTTAACTCAAAACTCAAAGATCACATCAACTAGTATCAACCTACCTCTTGTGTTTCTTTATCATCGTATAGGTATTTCTGCAAGTGAATAATTTGACTAGTCAATGTTCGATCTAGTTAGTAGATTATGAAAAGGGGCATGGGTTCTGATTCTTTTTAGCTCCTGCCCCATCAAGATTACTAATAAGTTCCATGCTATATATATATATATATATATATATATATATATATATATATATATATATATATATATATATATATATATATATATATATATATTCCATGTGAGCAGATTTGCAACATGAATAATATATTTTGAAATCTTTTGTAGTTGTAAGCTCTAGAATATAACTTTAGAAAATTAAATACTTGTTTAAATGTGCTGTGATATACATGCACATCAGTACACACTGATTGAAATACACTTAAATTTATTGATTTTGAACCAAAATTGTTTTACAACTTGATCTCCCAATACAAATACAATCAAACTACAACGTATTTTGTAGCTCCAAGATTAAACTCTCACACATAGTGAAACATTACTCTTTTTCATTACTCAAATGTAACAAGAATATATATCTACCTGGTTTTACAATCTTTAATATCGGAAATCCTAACGGGAGCAGATCTCCATTCTTAATCAAAATGTAACATTCCATTTTGGAATTTAAATAAATAAGATTAAATAAATAAATGAACCTCGGGATGAGAAGTATGTTTCATATTATTTTATTAAGGCCTTAAATCTATAATTGTTTATTAGTGTTAGCCTGTGGAGTAAATGTAATAAACTCGGGAATTTATGGTCTAAATGGTAATCACTTGGACTTGTGTTGAATAAAGTTTTGGGAAGTAGGGGCTAAAAGGTAAAATCTGGATTCAGCTTGTAAATATTTATGAAGGTAGGGGTTGCATGGTAATTAATGGGACTTAAGTTGAGAAGACTATGATTAGGAGGGACTGGAAGTGTCAAATTCGTATGAAGATTATATGGAAGCGGGATTTAACCCGTGTTTTCTTTCCCTCTCGTTTGAAGGACGCAAACCCTAAACCTAAGCCTTCAACAGCCGCCACCACCATGAGAGCTCTCTTCAGCCGCCGTTGTTTCCGAAGTTGCGAACCGCCGTGAAACACCACATTTTCCTCGGCCGACAAAATGAGCATCAAGACTGAAGTCGCGCCTATTTGGGAGGTTTGAAGTCGACGGTCAGGGTTGCTATCGCCGCTGCCCGCTTCCATTAAAGACGAAGTTGTCGTCCGACGTCGCGACTGCTATGGTTGCTTTTCCGGCCCATTCTCCTTCTTCACCTTCTTCCGTTGTTGCGTTGCCACTACCGCCCCAGCGGCTAATAAAACATTCATTCAACATCCATCTCAAGTAAACAAACAATATATAAACACATAACATGTATTTCATAACAAATACGTCATATCTATGTGTTAGAAGAAAGTAACTGCACACTCACTTGTTAATACGATTGTCGGACAGCACTACGACTCTTCAAGTAGAAGTTCTTCTATGAAACCAGGATATCTTCACACACCGGGCTTCTCGTGGGCAGAGCTTCGGCTTGAAACTCTTTTCTTCTCGAGATCTTCGGGGCTTCGGGACTCGCTTCGAGTGTCGAGATGATATCGGGGCTTCGGGGGTATAACTTGCACGTAAAACGAGGTAATATGGGTGAGAGGAAAGAAATTGAGCAACAAAACTCGGTTGGCCTCACTTTCTATTTATAGGAGGCTGAAATGCTATGCCCACGTCGCAAGCCACTAATGTTCACGTCGTGAGCTCGATGTCATTGCGTTTGTCATCAGGCCACTTGCCCTGGAAGACATCCATCACCTGCTCACGTCGTGAACACTGTGCTCACATCGTGAACTCTGACACAGACCTCGAAGTTTGCGTTCTGAACTTCAGAAATTCATATCTCTCGCATACGAGCTCCGTTTTCGACGTTCTTTATATGCACACGCAGGTGAGATTATGCTCTACAACTCTCGTTTAGACTTCGTCGGCTAATTTTGACTTTAACTTTTATTATATTATTTTTAGTAGGCCGGGACAGGAAAACTCCGTTAGGAATTCACAACTCCTTTATATGACGTCTGTTTTAGTCTGTCCTTTTACCGCTGCATTACTTTCGACGAGATCTTCGATTCTCGTTTAGATTGTTTCGTCTAGAAATCACTCGATCTCATATTCGAACTCGGGGTTGCATACCGCTAAGTCGAAACTTCGAAAAATCATAACTTCCTCATATGAAGTCAAATTTAGACGTTCTTTTTATGCATGCTCTCGGTTTAACGTACTCTATGACTTTCATTTAGATCACTAAGGCTAAATATCGCTCTATCGTAAATTCACTATTTACGTCACGCAGTTTCGTACCGGTTCTGTCACGAAACTTCGACAGGTCATAACTTCTTCGTTATAACTCGGATTTCGGCATTCTTTAAATATTCGAAATCCTTGTCACGACCATTACAACCTAGTTTAGAATATTCATTATAAATAATCTTTTATCAAAAAGTCACTTTTGATGCTTATTGTCTCTAAATTGACTAGCCCGGATCTACGGGCGTTACATAAAACTCTCCAATAGATGGTGTGTTTGGCTTACCCCTTGTGATATAGGTTTTTGGGTTGAGCTAGCCTATAAATACTAGTCTTAGTATTATTGTATAGGTTGAGAGAGCTCCAATTGTATAGATATCTAGAGAGTAGTTCTATTGAGAGAGAGAGAGAGAGAGGAAGTCATGAAGTAATCAAGCACATTCTTCTACATCTTTTGCACTTTCCTCATTATCTATACAAACTATGCTTAAACTTTAAATCGGGTCTTATCGATTATGCATTAATTCTTCAATTTTGCATTTGTCATCATCATTGGAATCCTTCTCTCTCTCTCTCTCTATATATATATATATATATATATATATATATATATATATATATATATATATATATATATACTAAGTGCGTTTCAAGGCAGTGCTAAACACGACCCATGGTTGGTTCAAATATACATTCCAGACATCGTTGGTAATGGTTTCAGTAAACGATTTTATTCGATTAATGGTTTTGGTTATCGCTTAACCATAACTAGCCATAATGGTACAAAACGAGATAAAATAAAATAGGTTGCTATAAAAAGTGAAAATCAAAAAGTACACTGATAAAAATGTTAAGATTAGAGAGTAAATTATAATTATAAGATTGCACTAGGCTCCAAGTTTGTATCAGACGCGTTACAACATCCTAGTTTTGATACTAGAAGATTGAATTAAACATGCGTCATTCCATTACAATATAAGTCATGAGACCAAGATTGCATAAAAGCCATAAATCCAATCACAATGATCCACAGTTGTAAAGAATTATTTCCATTTGAAAAATATAATACCTAAAATGGAGAAAGTTTTTTGGGATGTTTGTTGGTTTTGAAGCTGCCAAGAGTTGGCCTGAATGATATTTAAGTTAAGGATTTCCTTGATTCAAAGCAAAATTACTTGAGTTTGGTTCAAAGATTGTTTTTTATTTTTTTCAAAAAGACAATTTAAGGAAAAATAATTTGATATGTTATCTGTATGGGCAGAAAAAAAGAGGAGGATAAAGCACCCAATGAAGACGACAAGTGATGTTATGTTCTCATTTTAAAGTATAATCCTGGGTACAACTCTTAAAAAAACTTTTTTTGTAAAATTTTGTAGGAAATCCATGAGTTTTTTCTTTTGTATTTATGGTTGCAGAGGTTACAAGTTATGGTGGCATTTAATGGAGTTTTCTCAGATCAAAGTGTATAATTGGATTGATAGACTTGTTTGAATATGGGTGTTGGATGTACCAAAACCAAATATTATTCTTGTTATCATGGATTCGAATTTATGAGTTTGGCTTTTGGTGTTCTTGTTGGATTAGTGTCTAAGTCCATAACTATTTTGGTATGTACTTGACCTGATGGTGCATGGTCCTTTTGGGTTGCCTTCACCAAAGCAACTTGATAGGATGAATTATGGAGAGAAATGATTAAATATGATTTATTCATATATTATGAGAATAATATATATTAAAGGAGAAATCATATTGTTTAATTAATATTAGTCAATAATTAATTGGTAATTAGTTTTGTGACTAAAAGAGATTAATTAAAATTAAGGGACTGGAATTGTAATTATAAGATAATTGCAATTTGGGCCATGGGTTGCCATTTATTATAAGGTGGACGAATTCTATGGGGGAAGCCCATATGAAATCGTCCAAGGCCTTAAGGAAAGGGTTCAATGGGCTGCTTAGGGCTTAAGAAACCAGATTAGGGTTTCCTTGTTAGATAACCCTAATTGCCTCCTATATATATGGATCCCTTATGTCCCAAAAACGTGGAGAAGACTTATTCTAGGGTTAGAACACGTTTTGGGTAGCCTCCATCCTCTCTCCTCTTCATCCTCTTGCTTATGGTGTTTGTGAACCATTAGAGGAGTGACAATTATGACTCTAAGCTTTCTAAAGTCAATACAAGGAGATTTGGGATTGTTATTGCTACATAACAATCAAGGTAACATCTTAAACATATTCTCATGTTGATATGATTACTTGAATGCTAGAATTAGGGTTTATAGTCTTGGATAATTTGCATGTACAATAGAGAAACCTAGATCCAAGCATTAGGGTTTGTATGAGCACATAGGATGTTCTTAGGACCAAAACCCATCAGTGGTATCAGAGCCTAGATTGGTTTCTATTGTATTGATGCTTTGTATATTGAAAAAAATTCGATTTTTGTGTTTCTGGGGGCTGAACTCGCCGAGTTTTTTAGATGAACTCGCCGAGTTCATGCTGAACTCGACGAGTCCATGCCTGACTCGACGAGTCGGCTGGTCAGTGAGAGGGAAAACCAGGAGTTCTTGCTGTTTTTGCTTAAGGATAGTTGCCTTATCATATTAGATCAATATAAATCCGATTTTATGATATATTTGACTATATTCTTGATCTAATTGAAGATATTTATCTATTAATAAAATATTTGTTTCCTCATGTGATAATTGATTAATTATTTTGATTAAATTGGTAAATTGTTTTGCAAGAAATCATTAAATAAATCAAATATGGATAATTATGTGATTAATTGTTAATTAAGATTATTTGTTATTTGATCCTTGTGTGATGAAAAGTTTCACATTTTCCTCTTTAGGTTTTATAGTTTAAATTTGACCTCAAAAGTTTTGTTGTTTTGAAATTTAAATAGTTGAAACCCTAATGTTTTGAAAAAGGTTTCAAAACTTGCCCTCAAGTTTTGGAATTTAATTTTTGATTAATAGTTTAATTTTGATGTATATTTAAATTCTAAACCCTAATGTTTTGAAATGTTTCAAAACTTGCCCTCAAGTTTTGGAATTTAAAAGTTGATTAAAAGTTTAATTAGGAATGTTAAATTCTAAAACCCTAGTAATGTTTTGAAAAGTTCAAATCACTCCCTTATGGTTTTATTAATTAATTAATGTGTATAATTAAAAGAGGTTTAATAAATCCATAAAAGTTTAGGTTAACAATTTAATTGAATTAAAAGTATAATTGTTAAATTAAACCACCTAGTATTTTAAAAGTGTAAAATACACCCTATACTATATATATATATATATATATATATATATATATATATATATATATATATAACATTAAAAGTCTAACATTATATATATGTATGAGTAAAAGTCAGTCTTACCGTTAGTAGGTCTCATTCACGAAGCTGGTCTATAAGGGGTGTTTAAGGAAATTGCCTATAAAATGGCGATTGAATGGGTATCCACTCTTACCCACCGCACTCTTGACTAGTGGAGGGTCGTTAGCCGAACGAGTAGGATAGGACGAAACCTTCCATTATAAGTATAATGAATTACTAAAGTAACTAAATGTTTTTCAAATTCCCAATCTTAGTTACTTAGGCAAAAGTGAATTGATGCAATTCCATGAAATTACACTTTGTGCCCTTACGAAGACGTTAGTGGAGCGTGTGTGGTTTACCGGCACACTAAATGGTTCTAAGCAAAGGTAGCAAAGGGTGACTCAATGTTTGTCATATTTCGGTAGAGCGTGTGTGGTTTACCGGCACATCGAATAGGTGACTGTAACATGTGAGGGCACCATGTAAGTTTGCATGGTTATTCACACCCGCTTTGTGATCCTCGGCATCCCAGTCACAAACTAGAGGGGCATATCGAGATTTAAACATGCCATTGAAATGTTCAATGAATCTCAAAGGATCTAGGAGTTTTCATAGATTTAAAACTTAAATTTCTTTTTCGTTTTTCATGGTGGAAATTAGTGAATCATCATTCACTTACCTTCAAATGTTCTGCAATTTAGGTTACGGCATCCCTCTCCCGAGTTGTAGAATATTGTGTTGGGTCCTAGCCTTAGTATTTCATTTGGGTGATTTACTAAGGACTCAATCAATCAACTAACTTGAATTTGTTTTCTCCCGTTTTGTAGATGTCAAAGTTTGACAACTATGGTCTTCTCAAATCCCGTGGAACAAGCATTCCACATGAAGATGATATTCCACGATTCGATCGAGGAACAAGAAATCATGCTTCACTTCCTCCACTTCCTCCAATTATTCTCCCTAACCCACAAGTTCAAAGGCTTGAAAAGTTTAAGATCACTCATGCCCTTTTGGCAAGTAAACATAAAGAAGGAAAGTCGGTGTGTGCACACGTCCTAGGGATGAAGTCACACATTGATAGGTTAAGAATGTTTGGATCCGTTGTCTGTGAGGAAATGGCTGTTGATTGGGTTCTTCAGTCACTTCCTAACTCATATAGTGAGTTCGTAAGAGAGTACTATATGATGAACCGCGACGTGACCCTTATAGATCTCACTTATATGCTTATTGCTGCTGAATCAGCAATGGTTTGGTGCAATAGAAAAGCAAAGTTGATTGGTGAATCTGCCTTCAAGACCTCTATGGATATAGACAACGGCAACGAAAAACATGCTATGATCGAAAAGGTTGATCATAAGAGAAAGGCAATGTCTGAAGTAGTTCCATGTCATGTTCCAAAAGAGTCAATTTGCTTTTATTGCCAAGAGAAAAGGCATTGGAGACGAAGCTGCCCCATTTACCTAAGAGATCTAAGAGATGGGAGAGCCGAAACGTATGGCTCTAATATAGGTAAAATCCATTAACTAACTCTTTTAAGCTTCTATTCTAGATTCTTAATACATAATGTGATAAGATTACAATTGATGTTTTGTAGGATCGAAGAAAAGAAAGAAAGCTTAAGGGAAGAAGTGAGCAGAATCTAACCGTGAAGGAATGGATTTCAATCGCATTTCTCGAAGATTAGATTCTTGAGCTACTACTTAGAGTTAGAATTAGATTGCTAAGAAAGATATATTAGCATAGTTTTTCAATGAATTGCATTGTAAGGACAAATTTTTCCGCAATAAAATAAATTTTGATTATTTATTTATCCTTGCAATGGCGTATATGAAAAATCGTTGTTTGAATGTTTCTATTATTAGCAATAATGGATTTGGTTCTTATTATGTTATTTGTGGAAATGTCGAGAATTTATCAAATAGGGAGAGTTTCTCATCGCCCAAAGTTTCAATTGGACAGAAATTTAGAATCACGTAACTTGGTTGCACGATGAATGAGAAATCTCATATTTGATAATTAGACTAATTCGTTGACAAAGTGTCAAGTGAAGGACTAGGAGATCGAGTACACAAAGTTATGTGTTGATCAAGTCCACCATAAGAGTAACAAAGATATTCGTCATGATTTACTAAAGGTTTAGTAAATGTGATTATACTTACAAGATTAAGTGTAATTCTAGATTGATTGAAAAAGATTTAAATCAATAGTAGAACGAATAAGAAGAATCAAGTAGGCAGAAAGATAAAATTTTCTCCATTCTAAGAAGAAGGGAGAGTACCTTTTATGCTTTATGATGGGTCTTAATGATTAAGAACCATATCTCAATTGATCCTCTAAGTGAGTCTTAGTACAATTGTATGTCTAAGAAGAGGAATCAAGAATTGAAGAAATGGTTAACTCAAGAAGTCAATCATACTTCATTCCAAAACAAGTCTTAAAGTTAAGATTGTGACATTGAGTGAAAAGTATTAAGAAGCTTTGTAACATTCATCAAATGTGGAAAGTTGTGATGTCTTGGATAAGACAAAGACCAACTAGGACCAATTTATGAAGAGTTTTGATAAAAGCTACACTAACTCTTGAATATTTGTTTGTCAAGAAATGTTTTGACAAGAGAATCTTATATGTCAAGGAGTCAGTGGGAGTCTTAATGGTATTGAAAGATTTCTAGAAAAAATCAAATAAACCTTATCAATCATCACTAGCGCACGAGTTGAGGTTTACAACCTATCGTGTTGACATTATTTTGTTTCTGTGCCAATCCAATCGAGTTAATTATGCATGTGAGTCCTATGAGTTCTCATTTGAATGCATAGAAGGCAAGGACCCTGATCAATGGAAACTACATTGATAAGAAAAGGAGAGCTTCTTAACTACTTGGAAGACATGGTGGGCAGCTGTGCTACCATAAAGGCAAGAAATCGAGATCAAGAAAGTTCGATCCATATGAGTTTGAATTTGTCGTAAACTTTGGTTTTGACAAATTCACATGGATAGGAACAAATACACCATTTAAATCTAAGTGTCATAAGATTTCCTCCTTCATGAAAATGATTGTGAGGAAATGCTTTCACTAAGAAAGATTTTAAGAAGATAGTGATTGTAAAATTGCATTCTCGAATTCAATTATGGTTACGGTATCCCTTTCCATGATTTGAATTGTGAGGTTTGGCAATTAGTCTTAATTGTTTAGATACACATATGAACTATCTAAGGCAAAGGTGTATAAGAGGCCTTGATAAAAGATTATCGAAGCATTAAGTATTAGAAACATGAATTTAAGAAATTCAATAAGTATTGTTTTTCTGAAAGTTTAGCTGTTTCTGAATACATGTCGAAGCTAGTGGGAGCATAAGTGTTATGTTTATAACAATCATCATGATAGTAGGAGCATAAAAGTTATGATTGTATGATTATTAAGGCACGTATTGCAAGTTGGCAATATTAATTATAGAAAACAAGAGTTATACCTTGCAAAGTCGTAAGGGTTGGAATAGTTGTTTTACTATAATTAAGGGAGAGAATATTATGCTTCATTTCAAATCTAAAGGTTTAGGTTGTGGAATGTTAATAAATTTAGTCAAGGATACATAGTGTGTTCTTAAATTTTCGATTATGATTACGGCATTCCTTTTCACAATTCGAATTTTGAGAACATAGCAAATAAAACATTATGCGTCGTGTCCCATACGCTTCGGGTATAGGATCGATTGCAAATGCTTTAATGTTTGACCATTCTAAAATCTTCCAAATGTCGAGCGCATTTAGAGGGAAAAGGGACTAGAATTGGTTTTGACTAAAATAATTAAACAACTATCAACGGACAATCCAAAGTTTGACGAGGATTGGTCGCTTGTGAGTAGTTGGAAGCATGGTATTGGATGGACCATATCAACATTATTATGAATAGAAAAGATTCTATTAAGAATGAGTTGTCATATGGAAATTATGGAAATGTTTCCATATTGGATGGACCATATCGACATCATTACGAATAGATAAGATTCTATTAAGAATGAGTTGTCATATGAAAAATATGGAAACGTGTCCATATTGGGAATTGAATATTGAAAATCTATGACTAGATTAGAAACCTTTATGCAAAAGGATGTTCAAAGAATGTACTTTGAGTGAGAGACATCACGTCTATGGAATTGTCTTGTAACAATCTCTGATAGAGGACTTTGTAATATCATTGGCAATAGTCTTTGTGACTTTGGTGCAGTGACATTACGAAAGGATCATTGCATAAAATATTAGAATCTAGCATATTCTATAAGTAGCAAGAATTTGATATTCTTTCACTTATGAAAAAGGATTTGGAGTTGTGAAATGAATATGATTGGAAATGTGTTCAATGCGATCTATTTCACAAAGTGAGAACCATAGGTAAACATTGTGTGCATGTTAGGAGCATGGGACAAGTGTTGTAATTCAAGTAAGAAGTTGATTACCCGAAACGACAAATAATGAGTAATCGATATGGTGATGAATAAAAGGAGTTTTATTTATACTCAAAGGTTTGAGGCCATATGGGATTAGTATTATTCTTGTGTTTCACATTTGCATGTTTTGACTTCCAGAATAATTGAATTTATTAAGAATAATCGAATTATTCGAACGGGCCACAGTCGTTAATAAGTTGGAAGTAGATATGAATAAAGATTGTCATGAATTGGTGTGTGGAATGTCTAAAAGAGTATTAGACATAAGCAAATGTTTGATGCAACGTTCATGGGTGCTTATGAATATGATTTGAGCATTGGATTAAACCCATGCTCACTTGGATCACTCCATGGATTGTATCACGAGTGATTGGTGAGACGATAACATCTTATATTCTTGAAACCGAGATGTGTGAGTTGTATCTTGCAAATCGGTTGCACATTGATAATATGTAAACGCACTAGTAACTTGGTGTTATAAAACATATTGTTGTGTGTGATTCGGTGAGTAAGTTCAAGCAAGCATTGTATCAAATTTTATCCGTTCCTTTTATCCAAGGTAGGATAAAAGCGATATCTTTGGGCCCCTCGATGATTTTGTGATGACAAACGTAAATGCTCGGTCGGACTAGGGCTAATTTGATTTGTTCAATTAGTCAATCGTCATAAATCGGGAATCGAGATATAGTACAAAGAGAATGTGTAAGTCCCTAATCTGCCCGTGTATCAGTCAGATCCGTTTGATGGTGCGGAATCTCAATCAAACGGATGATGTCAGATCAAAATAAAAGAGAAAGAGAAGAAGAATAATATGAATCTTTGTATGTATTGATATGAAGGAAGATCAGGATACAAAAGATTCACACACACATAAAAGATCCTGTTTCTCTCTGGCCGTAAACTCCTTCTAGGGTTTATCAATCTTTACTCCTCACCCTAACACCTCTATTTATATTTGAATATGGGCCGGACACACATGGGCCGTAAATGAGTTTACGGCCGTAAGGTGTTTACGGCCGTAAACTAAGCCATAAACTCATAAAATATTACACAAAAATATAATTGCCCAGAAAAGTAAATTATAAACCATATTTTGACCCAACAATCTCCCCCTTGGTTTATAGCTTTCTTTTCTTAATGAACCAACAAGCTCCCCCTAAAAGGTAGCTGGCTCTTCTTGTCAATCTTTAATGAGAGCTTGGCTTCAGCATTTATCTTCAATTTCTTCACAGCATCAGGATGAACATATGAATCTTCAATGAATGACTTCATCTTGTGTAGTTGGGCATTTCTTAAGAATTTGGCATTGATCGCACATTGGGTGAGGAGGCTTGACGTACTGATTCTTGAAAGATAACGCTTTCAGCTTGAGAATCTTCAGAGAGAACATCAGAGAGAACAAATCTTCTGGATCACTTCAGCAGGTACAAAGATAGCAGCAAACTGATTGAGGAGGCTTCAATGCAATCTGTCACATAATCTTCAATTGCAGCTTCACCTTACTTCTGGGGTTGAAAGATTGAATGTCGAAAGAATAATCTTCATTTCTTGCTCCTTCGAATGAGAATTCTTCGATGCTCACGGACGAAGCCTTTAGCTCAGAAATCTTCAACACAAAGTCCATGAGTCTTATCTATACCTGAAATCACTATTCAAGACAAAAACAAAACTAAAAGAAAACTTAGCACACAAATTAAAATAGAAACAAAAATATTTTTGGATTTTTGATTTTTCCGAACAAGAAATAAAACAGAAATAACACTATTTTTGGATTTTTAATTTTTTTGATTTTTTTTTTATTTTTGATTTTTTTTTTTTTGTTTTTTTTCATTATTTTTAATTTTTAATTCTCCCCTAATATTTAAATTAGAAGAAACTATGACAAATTTAACAAAAATAAAAATGATATCTAACTTTAAGAGTGATTTGGGATCAAAGTTTTTAGACAACCTTTATCCACTTGTCGGTACCTTCCATATTCACATCTTTGTCTGGTCGATCGTCGGTATTGTGGTCCACTTAAACACGAAAAATTGTGACAAATTTAGGACATACTATTTGTTACAAGACAAGGTGAACTTAAGTTCCTAAAAAAAATTATATATGATCCTAATTTCTTAGATACTATATCTTAAGGACCATTCATCTGACGACGACCAGGGATATTGTTGTCTACCTAAATCGAGCAGCGAGATCTATAGACAATCGGTATGAGTTCAATTTTAAGTGTACTGGAACGTGTTTCCCGCTTCCTGATATGCCCCAGTCATCAAGAACTTCCAGAGTACTCCTTACACCGAGTGAGCAGACAATCATTCAGAGAGAGAAGAGATTCAGAATTCTATTGCTAACTACTTCAGAGGGGTTGAGAAGAAGAAGGTTGCATATGTTGTGTACCAGGTCGGATTAGAAGTCGCGCAAAGGAGACAGCATATGGCTAACAGATGAGAAGTATTTCACACACATATATATATCCTGCAGAGAAATAGAGTCACATATGTTGTGTACTAGGTCGGATTGGAAGTCACGCAAAGGAGACAACATATGACTAACAGACGGAAAGAAAGAAAATGATATTCTACAGACCTAATTTATCGGAATTTACCAGTCGCCCCATCCAACCGGAATTAAGGACAGAATCCGCACATCGAGGAAAAGTTAAACCACGGTTCCAAGTACGGGTTCATTTAATGTGACGAGTAGATTCCCATATATATATATATATATATATATATATATATATATATATATATATATATATATATATATATATATCTCCCTGCTCAAACTATCCGAGCGTCGTATTGTCAGGCTGAACGTATCTAACTAGGTCAAGATTTGTCAAGTCTATAAATTTCCTAAGTTCAAATCTCCCTAGTCAAGTCCATTTAAAATTTTTCGTGCCCACCGACGCATCAAGTCAGAGCAAAGACCCTTCAACTTCGGGTACGTTACGCAGACTCAGGTTGCCTGTTATCACTTGATAATATCACTTCCCAAAAAATCTCCCTCAAACACAGACTCATAACCAATATATTTTTTTTATTTTCTGATTTTCTAATGTTTTTGGATTTTTTTTTTTAAATTAAATTTTCTAATTTTTTTTGTTTTTATTTCTCCCCCTAAATTTGTGCATAGGAGAGAAACAAAAGTAAATGCACAAATTTAAACTATCCTAAAACAAAAATTAGTCTTTAAAGTGAATCAGTTTCAGAAAAACTCAGGAGTATAGAGAAGAAAACGCAAACCGTAAGTCACCGATTGAATTTGCATCCAGAAGGTCTGAGAACAGCACACGTAATCTCAGAACAGATCTGAAAATTCTTCATGTCGTTAAGCACTAACCCCGTTTGATCCCTTCTTTTCTTCCTTTCCCGCAAAGGACACATACTCTCAAATAATGTTCTGAGTGTTGTACAGTTGAGAGATGTCCCCAATCATATGCCAGGAGCAGCCACGACCAACAAACCGAAGTATGATGATATGCCTCCATGGCTGCTCCGACACAGAGCGGGATCATTTGGTCTTTGGAACCCAATCCATTTTGAAACTGGGTCGACCTTTATCATCCTTGCACGTTACTCTCTCCCATGACATTTCCTGTTTATCACAAACAGAAGACATAGAAATATTAGAATCGTTAGTTGACTTGGGAGATTGAGCCTTCGGAACCCATTTGTAGTTGGTTTTAACCCATTTCTTTTTCGATCCGATGGGTGGCTCGGCACTTGATTTGGAACTTGAAGTCGGCTGCCGAGATAACTTTGACCTAACCAGTCTTGGCTTCACAGGAGCATCTCTTGGATTGGGCTTCTTGGCCGGCATTCCCTTCTTGCCCTTGGGATTCAAATTCTTTGCCTTGTGGGTTGGATGCTTGGCCTTCTGCGCGTTCCTGTCATCATTGTCTGAATGTGACCTGGAAGGGTTTCTTTTGAAGTATCTCCCACTTGGCGCGTTTTTCCATCCTTGTGCGCAGTAGGGAACGTATGCGCGATTTGGATAGTTTCTGGCAATGTGTCCAGGTGTTCCACAGTGAAAACAAGTCTTTTTCTTCACTGTGAAGTTATCTCTTCCTGCCCCTGGTGGCGTATCCTTGCCTTGTCGCCTACTTTTCCCACACGCACAATTGCAACAAGCACTCTGTTTAGCTTGAAATGGTGGCATGTATTTACCAATGGCATGTTGATTAGAAGCAGTAGAATTAGAGTTCAAGGGGTCGTTTGTTTGTTCAGAAGAACTCTCCTTGTTCTCATCCTCTGCTACTTTACCTGCATATGTAACAGAAACATCAATATTTTCAACATTAATAACTCCTCCTGACACAAATCCAGCTGGTTTTCCGTATTTAAGATGTGCCTCCCTGTCAATTTCTTCTTGTTTCATAGGGATGGATGTGTAATTATGATTGAAACGAGGAGGAACACTATCATACCCTAGACCCTTGTTTTGATTTTCTTTGAATCTTAACTGGGTTTCATATAAGGACTCGACTGTCTGACTTGACGCAGTATAATGTTTGAAATTGACATCAGTTTTTCCACACTTGATTTTTAAAGCGTCAAGTTCTTCAGTTACAACAGCAAGTTGACTCTTAACATAATCATAATTTTCACACTTGTTGTTGTACTCTTCCTGAAATTTCCTAAAGTCCTTGGTTTTTGCTTCTAACTCAGCCTTTAGGGGTTTCTGTCCTTTCCTGAGTTGATATCCTTTATATCTCAGGTCCTCAACTTCCCTTTTTAATACATCAATTTGTTCCCGAAGAAATTTAATCGTGGCTTCACAAGCTGGAGTACATGTAACTTCAGTGACCGGAATGTTTTCAGAACTCATTGTTTCTCTACACTTCAAAGCATCAAGTTCTTGAATAACATCAGCAAGACTAAGATGATTTAGATCTTTTGTCTTCTTGAGGATGGCCATGTTCATATCCCACGATTTCGGAAGTGAATTTAGCAGCTTTTTGTTGATCTCGGACTTAGTCAAGAACATCCCGGCTATATTCATCTTAGTAGTAAGTGTAGTAAATCGCTGCAACTGAGCTTCCAGGGTTTCTCCAGGGATATAATCGAACATGTTGAAATTTTGTCTTAAGATATCCTGACGACTCTCTTTCATGTTTTCAAATTCCCTCGTAGACCTTAAAATCGATTAAAAAAAACTAGAAGCTAAAATAAAATTTAAAAGACAAAATTAAAAAAAAATTAAACTCAAAAGTCAAACATGAAAAAGTCAAACTTGAAAAGTCAAACTTAAAAGTCAAACCGAAAAGTTAAATTTGAAATTTTAAAGGTTAAACGAAAAAGTCAAAGTTTAAAAACAAATGCAAACTTGAAAGACAAAATCAAAATTTTAAATAAAAGGTCAAAAACAAAAATAAAAAATAATACAATTATTATTATTATTATTATTATTTAATTAATTTATTTATTTATATATTTGTTATTATTATTTTTTTTTTTTTGGATGAAAAAGGAATTTAAAAATAAAAGAAATTGAGTTTTTGGGTTAAAAGTGTCAAAATTCGAAATTAAGAAGCGACAGGTAGTGTTTAAGTTTAAATTTTAGAAGTAAAAACACAAGAGTTTGGTTAGCTTAGATGGTTAGGCGCTTTGTAGATGATATTGAGGTTCCGGGTTCGATCCTTGCCAGACGCAAATTAGCTCCTGCCCTTTCATTTTTTTAATGAAGCGCTGACTAATCTGAATCCTTAGCCGATCACGAGCTGTTCTGCCGAGCCGCACACGTTCGATCCGCAAGCCGCCGAGCCGAGCCGCAAACTCCGGAAACCCTAGCCGTAAACACTAACTCCGCCGCCGGCCGTGAACTGTTTCCGGCAGTAAGCTCCGGCCGAAAACCCTTCAAGATTACGTGAAAAACAGCGATTTTTCGACTTTGAAGCTTCAAAACTCGATCAAAAACCTCTTTTTATGAAAAACACAAAGAACAAACCCCCCTTATTTTTGCGAGATCTATCTATCCAAAAACGCAAAAATATTTCGAAAATAAGATCAAATATTGCTCCAAATAGAGTTTACGGCCCAAGAACTCGGTGTTTACGGCCGTAAGCTTGGACCGTAAACACAGAATATTCGATATTTGGATGAAACAAAAATTCTTTTGACTGATACAACTTGGCTCCGATACCAATTGTAAGTCCCTAATCTGCCCGTGTATCAGTCAGATCCGTTTGATGGTGCGGAATCCCAATCAAACGGATGATGTCAGATCAAAATAAAAGAGAAAGAGAAGAAGAATAATATGAATCTTTATATGTATTGATATGAAGGAAGATCCGGATACAAAAGATTCACACACACATAAAAGATCCTGTTTCTCTCTGGCCGTAAACTCCTTCTAGGGTTTATCAATCTTTACTCCTCACCCTAACACCTCTATTTATATTTGAATATGGGCCGGACACACATGGGCCGTAAATGAGTTTATGGCCGTAAACTCAGCCGTAAACTAAGCCATAAACTCATAAAATATTACACAAAAATATAATTGCCCAGAAAAGTAAAGTATAAACCATATTTTGACCCAACAGAATGATTTGAAATCATGTCTCATATGATATCTAGAATAGAGGAATATATGATGCCTTATCTAAGGACACGCGTATCTGATAGGATCAGAGTTGACAGCGGCTTTGGAAAGCTACGATTGCAGATCGGGATCTGAAGTCATACGCATAATAGTTATTAGACTTATCCAAGTGGGAGACTGTTGGATTAGTGTCTAAGTCCATAACTATTTTGGTATGTACTTGATCCCGATGGTGCATGGTCCTTTTGGGTTGCCTTCACCAAAGCAACTTGATAGGATGAATTATGGAGAGAAAGGATTAAATATGATTTATTAATATATTATGAGAATAATATATTAAAGGAGAAATCATATTGTTTAATTAATATTAGTCAATAATTAATTGGTAATTAGTTTTGTGACTAAAAGAGATTAATTAAACTTAAGGGACTGGAATTGTAATTATAAGATAATTGCAATTTGGGCCATGGATTGCCATTTATTATAAGGTGGACGAATTCTATGGGGGAAGCCCATATGAAATCGTCCAAGGCCTTAAGTAAAGGGCTCCATGAGTTGCTTAGGGCTTAAGCAACCAAATTAGGGTTTCCTTGTTAGATAACCCTAATTGCCTCCTATATATATGGATCCCTTATGTCCCAAAAACGTGGAGAAGACTTATGCTAGGGTTAGAACACGTTTTGGGCAGCCTCCATCCTCTCTCCTCTTCATCCTCTTGCTTATGGTGTTTGTGAACCATTAGAGGAGTGACAATTGTGACTCTAAGCTTTCTAAAGTCAATACAAGGAGATTTGGGATTGTTATTGCTACATAACAATCAAGGTAACATCTTAAACCTATTCTCATGTTGATATGATTACTTGAATGCTAGAATTAGGGTTTATAGTCTTGGATAATTTGCATGTACAATAGAGAAACCTAGATCCAAGCATTAGGGTTTGTATGAGCACATATGATGTTCTTAGGACCAAAACCTATCAGTTCTTTCATCAACTTTAATGATGACACTTGGATTTCGATAAGATGATCATTAAATTCTCTTTCTTGCTTGTCTACTTTACATTTTTCTTCATTTTTCAATAGATCATCATGGACAATTGTCAAAGCGGATATCGTGATTTCATTGTTGTTACTTGTTGAAATTGTTTTAAGTCATGTGTTAACTATGTCGTTTGGGAAAAGGAAATAGCTCACCTTGAATTCTTGGATATTCATATGATTGTAAAAGATTTTTAATGTCAGATTTTCGTTCAATTACTTTTGAAGATTACATTATTGGTAATTATATTGTAACCGATAAAATATAAAAAACTTAAACCAGAAAAAAAAAATAAAGTTTATTTTTAGATAGTTCAATAAATTAATCAAAAATAGCAATATTATTTACATAGATTTGTAATAAAAAAACGTTAATCAGCATCATAAATTTAAATATGAATCTAATTTGGCATCATCTTCATCTCACGTGCTATCATTTTATCACAACGAAAATAAGTTTTTCGTAGATTATCTTCAAAAGTTGAATCGAGTTGGCTATCATCTTCATCTCAAGTGTTATATGACAAAAGAAGGTCATTGCAGATGGATTGCACCATTTTTCATATTTTCATTATTTCTATATAAATTTAAACCCAATTAACTTCACCTTGCTTTGCAAAAAAAATACATCAAGTCTAATGTTTCGTCACGTTACTTGTAGCAAATGAGGTAATATGTTACTCATGATTTACTTCATTGATTTTCATCTTAAAATATAATACCATATCAACTATCAAGTAATAATACTATTGTATTTTATAAATGTAACACCAAGTTCCAGGTATAATTGTTTGTGTGATTTTGGAATTTAAGACTTAAAAGTATAAGGTTTTTGGTGGCTAGCACATGGTGGTACAGTCGTCATGACATTGCATCACCTGATGGAACACACCTCTTATTTATGGCATCACGACATGGTGGAGGCCAACATGCAAAACCCTAATTTTTCGGGCCTTAAACCCTGTTTACGGGATGTGATGGCTAAGGTTAGCTCACCATCATCCTCCATTACATCCCTTTCGACCAAAACAAGCCTTAGCCTCCATTTTTAGGTTCTTGAAGTTTCTTGGTGGTTTTTGGTGATATTGAAAGAGAAGAATGTGTCCTTCGAACATATATTTAGCAAGCAAGTTCCCCCACCATCTTATTGCACATATTCTAGACCATTATAAGTCCACAAGTTTAAGTATTTATGTGCTATTCTTCTAAATGTAGGCTTTTATGCATTTTTATCCATGTTTGGGATAGTTTGAGTGGATATATCCCATACAGTTGGCAACTTTATGGATTCTTGAGGTCCTTTTGTAGTTCCTGGTTCCAGATCAGAAGTATTATAGAGTTTTGATTCCATGCATGAGGTTTTGACCTCATTTTCACCATTTTTGACCTAGATAGAGTTCAAGACATGCATGTCCATAAAGCAAGAATTTTTATGAGGTATATAGGTGTAAGAAAGCCTTTTGGAAGAGAAAAGTGTGTGGCTTAATGGATTAAGAGATTAATCCATTAAGTTATCCGGGAACAGTTCCCATGAAGTGGCGATATGCTCCCCATGTCGTGGGATTGGGGTTTCTCGCGACTGTTTGTCCTGAGGCTACCACGTCGTGGCAGATGCTTAGCCAGCAAAGTTGACTTTTGGTTGTTAACCTTGATCATCAACTGTTGACTTTTTGACCAAGATTGACTTTTGGTCAACTTGAGGGTTTTTAGGATATAGATTGAGGATGTACCTATGATTGTTGTATAGGTGGACCGTAGCACCAATCTTTGTTTCGTATGAGCTGTGTTGATAGTTTGCTAGTCTATGATGTGGGTTTTCTTACTATACTTGGTAGTGCAGTATGTATCCTTGTATGTAGGATATTAATATGTTTTAGTGATATGTTAGATTGGTAGATATGCTATGATTACATGTGTTCGTTGTTTATTGTTTGTTTGTTTGCATATGTCGACATATTGAGGTTGGGTTGAGGCGGTCATGCTTTGTGTTGTAGGCCAACAAACTCGGGTGGTCCAGTTGATATTGTAGGCCCAAGGGGAGCGATCCAACTTTATGTTATAGACTCAGGAGAGCGGTCCAGGTGTATTGTAAGCTTTACGAGGCGGTCCAGTCAGACTGTATGTTCATGTGTACATGCATTGTATGTGTATTGTTGTGTGAGGTATTTTGGGGGAACTCGTTAAGCTTTGACTTACAGTTGTGGATTTAAATGTTTCAGGTACTTCAAAGAATCAGGGAAGACGAATGCATGATTATACACATCACCCGTTGATTTTTGTTTGAGAAATGTTATTTGACACTTTGATTTTTATGGTTATGTTTTGATACAACGAATTGGATAACTTATGATTTTTATGAAAATGCCTTTTGAAAACGAAACATTTTACTGTGATAAGATGATGCAGTCGTCAGACATACTCTAGTGGATATTTAATCCAAACTATACACTTGTTTTTGTATTCTCTGATGATATGTTTATGTTGGTAAATTTTCTTTTATGATAAAGAATGTGTATATTGGTTTAGCGGTATCAGATGTTTCAAAATGTGTTCATTTCATAAGTCGTTTAGGGTTTAAGTCTTGTGATGGAGAAATATGTAGTTTAAAAGTATAAGATTTTAGAAGATGTGTATATTTACCATTCTAAAATAAATAAATAGATAGAGACATTTTCTCTATTATGAACCGATATTTTCTTAAAATTTTGTTTAATTTCTCTGATAAAACATCATATCTAAAATATGAATGAACGTATTGCAAGAGAAGTAAAGTAAAATCATCGAACGAGTTGGATATTTTCAATGTTAGTTTCTTTCTTACCATTTGATTCAAAAGTTTTGGTAACAAATTTGTCGGTACTCATAAACTTAAACCAAAATAATAGACATTCGTAAGGAGTTTTAAAAATGACTTCATTAATGGGAATAAAATACAATTGTATGAAATGATATTATATAGGAATATCAATATCATTTATATATCTTTTAAAGATCATTGCTCCTGTGCTATTAGTTAATAATTATATAGATGCAGAAAATGACAAGTAGCCGTTCTAGCTCAGTTGGTAGAGCGCGTGGCTTTTAACCACGTGGTCGTGGGTTCGAGTCCCACGGATGGCGATTATGAAGCTCTAAATTTTTTATTTTCAGTTCTCTTTTTGTTAATAATTCCTGTTACTGATTATATCATTTTTGTCCAGACGTACAATGTGACGTGGAACATTTATTAGATTAACTTTTTGTTCTTATACATGAAGTAAACCAAGACAAAATGGGCTTTGAGTTATAACTTTATGTTTTAAAGTATATTCTTAAGTAATAGTTTAAAAGTATAATGATAATAACAAGAAAAAAGTTGAAAATACAAGGCTATAAAATAAAAAATAAATAAATAAAAAGGTGTATTATTGCTTGTTACAACCCCGTATTAAATAAACAAAAGTAATAGTAGTAGCATTCGAAATCAAAAAAGTATATTCTTCCTATTATTACAAGCTCTATTAAATAAACAAAAGTAATGGTGGTAGCATTGTAAATTAAATTATACTATTTATTATCGGCATAACATAACTTAAAATTCTACAAATAGAAAATGGTATAAAAGCCACAAATGCATCAAAATGAAAAGTCTGTTCTTATTTCATTGATAGTTATAACGGGAGGAGAGGGAATAGAATCAAAATACAAGTTTCTTTGATTTCCCGGAGAATCTAACAAGAAGGGTTTGATCAGCTTTTTAGTTTTTAATTCTCTGATTCCCTTCTGTGGAATCAGAGGATCATCATCATCATCATTATCATTAATCATTACCCTCTCTTGTTCTTCCCCAAATATTCAATCTGTTTGCATTATAAGAAATTCAGGCGAAACAATCTTCTTGGTTGTTTAGGAATTCAAAATCTTGCGATTGACAAAATTATAATTTGAGGGTATCAATCTCCCGGAAAAATGGAAAATCAAACAATGGATGCGTTAAAATCTGATGGAAGAAGAATGGAGGGATGGTTGTATCTCATTCGATGCAACCGACTTGGATTACAATACTCTCGCAGAAGATATTTTATTCTCGAAGAAAATTACCTCAAGAGCTTCAAATCAAAACCTACATCAGATTCACAGGTACATTCTTCATTTCTAAAGATCGTAATTGTAGAATCACACAACACATTGTTGTTTGGATTATGATTATATGATGTTCTAGTTATGAATTCAATTACCTACATACAATTTCATCGTCGCTTTCAATTTCTTTCCAAATTTTTCAGAAACCACTAAGAAGTGCGATTGTAGATTCTTTCATACGAGTTAATGACAACGGAAGAGAGAGCTTGAGTAGAAAAGTGTTTTTCATTTTCACCCTTTACAATACTTCAAATCACAACGATTGTCTCAAGGTACGCAACTATATATTCTTATCATCGAGAACATTCATTCTTCTTTTCACGTTTTGTTAATATCTCGATTATTCTTTCAGTTGGGAGCAAGCAGTCCAGAAGAAGCAGCTAGATGGATACACTCGTTACAGGATGTTGCAATGGAACCAGGAACAAATTCAAAGAGAAGATGGCAGCCATTTAGGTACACCCATGCATGGAGATCATTAAAAAATTCACAATGAATCTGAACACCTGCTCATAATCAAAACTTTTTTGTTTTCTCCACAGATTGGACGATTCCAAGAACACTACTCGTAAAAATTCTGTGGATTGGACCTCATCAGCAAACATGCATGTTGATGCCATGACATCTGACGTGATTGCTCCCTCCCATTGGAAAATCTTCGGTTGTAAAAATGGTATGATGGTAAATATGTAATTTAACATTGGAAACTCTAAACTTCTTATCCTTTCACATTTTTTTCATAGGATTACGTTTATTCAAAGAATCAAGAGACAGTAATAATTCAGCTGAACGGGTATATTTTACACTTTTACTGTGCACACAAAGTGTTCGATGAAATGTCTTCCATTTTCTTAAACATACAAGTTGCCATTTTCCAGACTTCGAATGATCATCCTGCTATAATGGCTGTTGGTGTGATCGAGGGAACTTCAGAATCTGTTTTCAGAACTTTCATGTCACTCGGCCTATCTAGATCAGAGTAAAAAGTTCTTTTATTACGACGTTTTAAAGGGGTTGGCTAAAAAGACATCTCATTTTACCATATAGACACCCTAATTAATTTTTAAAATATTTTTATTGGTTGAAATTGCATTGTTTTCTAAAAAAATATCAATAGAATGTCTAAAAGATGTCTTATTAGCAGCACCCGTTATAAAACATTATCACATACAGTCTTACAGATATTTAACCAGTAGTCAAACAAACAGATGGGACTTCTGCTTCTACCATGGCAGCGTGGTTGAGCATCTCGATGGTCATACAGACATAATACATGTTCAACTATGCCGGGATTGGCTTCCATGGTAATAATTCTTAAAAAATAATATTATATTCTTATTATTACTGACTTCCAATAAGATTTTTTTTATTTTGTCATATTACTAACATCTTACTTTTAGGGGAATGAGTCGAAGAGATTTACTTTTACGACGATATTGGAGAAGAGAAGATGATGGGACTTATGGTATTTGAAATTTTCATTTTAACTTTTTTTTTTTATCTTTTTACTAATTCGCAAAATAATAGCATTGTACTTTACTTTTTACCCATAATATTGATCAAAAGAGTAAAAGTAGGTTATTGTTTTGTGCAATTTTAGTTAATGAGATATTGTTATGTTGTAACTTTTTTACTTTTGTTGATAGTAATTCTATGCCATTCTGTAATCCATAGCGATTGTCCACCACAACAAGGCTACGTACGAGCTTGGCTTCAAAGTAATGTATGCTTTTCTGAATCAAATTTGATTCGTAAAAATGTATTTTTTGTTACTTACGAATGCGATTTTGATTGATTGATTATCCAGGTGGTGGATTTGTTGTGAGTCCTTTGAATCAAGGAAAAGAATGTGTAGTCAAACACATGCTTTCACTCGATTGGAAGTTATGGAGATCGTATTTGCCAAAAACACCTGCTCGATCCATGACTATACGCATGCTTAGCAGAGTTTCAGGTATTGATTTCATTTCAAATTTTCAATCGTAGAAAAAAAAATTGTGTATATTTACTGCACGCCAAGTGTTTGATGAATTGTCTGTTGTTTAGCGCTGAAAGAACTGTTTAAGGCGAAAGGAGGTGGTGAATTTCCGTCGGAGTTTTTAAACGGAGAGGTGGAGTCGTTTCAAACGGGAGACGAACAAATGAAACAAGAAGTCGAAGTCGACCCGATTCAAATAAATGAAAACGACAAAATGGAAGACGCGAATGATGCTCCGGTTTCAGGTTCTTCAAGTCTCATTGGATTAAACGACGATGAGTTCTTCGATATCCCTGAAGAATCCGACAAGAACAAACCTCATTCCGACACTGTATAACTTTTTAACTCTTTTTCACTTTTCGGAAACTAATCTCTGTGTACTGATTACTGATTACATACATAATTTTTGGATTTTTTGTAGCCTGGATTGTCGACAGCTGCTGGATTTGTGAAAAAGTTACATGTTCTTGCAGCTCAAAAGAAAGGTTACATCGAGTTACAAAACGTCGATTGGGACGCAAGTACTTCGCAATGTTTCGGGTCGACTTTGCTCCGGGATTTGACTCATAACACGCCGTGTACGTGGTCGTCTTCTGATCCATCGTTGTTTCTTGTTCGTGGTGAAAATTATCTGAAAGACAACCAGAAGAACAAAGCCAAAGGGACGATGATGGAAATGATCGCTGCAGATTGGTTACAATCTGATAAACGAGAAGATAATCTTGCAGGAAGATCTGGTGGAATTGTTCATGTATAATCAAATCCATTTTCATTACTACACATTTTTACACAATAATCGAACAAAATTTATGCATAACGAATTCACGAATACTTGCAGAAATTTGGAGGACAAGGTGGACCGGAGTTTTTCTTTGTGATCAACATACAGGTTCCTGGAACGACGACGTATAATCTTGTTCTGTATTACATGACTCGAACTCCATTGAAGGAATCGCCTTTGTTAGAACGGTTTGTGAATGGAGATGATGGTTTTAGAAACTCGAGATTTAAGCTCATACCATATATATCTAAGGTTAGTCTTGAATGGCAAAATCGTAATTTTTTCAACATAAATTTGGATTTATCATTAATCGTGGTTTGTTTGGTTGGTTGGTTAGGGTTCATGGTTGGTAAAGCAGAGTGTTGGGAAGAAAGCTTGTTTGGTGGGTCAAGCACTCGAAGTCAACTATTTTCGTGGGAAGAATTATTTGGAGGTAATCTTTGACTTTCAAGGTCAAACAAACTGATTTTGACTTTTAGAAAATAGTAGGTTTGACTTTTGAATTTTGCAGCTTGACATTGATGTGGGTTCATCGACGGTGGCACGAGGTGTGGTGAATCTTGTTCTTGGTTACTTGAACAATTTGATCGTGGAAATGGCCTTTCTGATACAAGTAAAGCTTATGCAATATGATATTTTGATAGAGATTGTGTATATCTGATTTACAGCTCACATGTTATATTACACTGAGTGTAGGCTAACACGCAAGATGAGTTACCAGAATCACTTATCGGGACATGTCGGTTGAATCACATGGATACGTCTAAGTCGGTATCTGTGGAATCCATTGAAAAATCGATTAATAATAATAATAATAATAATAAGATGTAGGTGAGGTGATGTTTTATCTCGAGCCAACAAATGTATATATCATGTAAAGTTGATTTTTTTGGATGGCTTGTAGTTGTGGATACGTGAATAATATGCACTCACAAAGAAAAATGTTTTTGGGTACGTTTTGTTTCGAATCATCGGTGAATAACTTGAACCAAAAATGAAAGATGATAAAAGCCCATTAAACTTTTATATAATTAAGGCCCAAATGAAGTAAGTCACACAACCTACATGCTTTTTTAGTTTTTGTTTTTTACTTTTAATTTTATATATCTGGCCTGCATAAGCCCATCAATTTGATCTTTTAGTGGGTCGTTGATTGGATATTTGTTGATATGAAGTACAATATATAACCCAATTTTAGGAAAGTATCAGAATCTGATGATTAGGTTGGAGTATTTTTTTAACGGTGTCTATAATTACACACATTTCTTCTTCCTTTATTTAAATTAAAAATTAAAAAAAGATTTATAAGCCAAACAAATTAATCTAGACGATGTCTACTAAACTGGCTAGAAATATGAATAAAGAAATTTATCAAAATATTTGAAAAAAAACAAGACATCCACATCATTGTTTTCCTTCCTTTTCTTTTTTCAAATATTTGTCGTTTTCATTTCTTAAGGAGAACTGAACAAACCTACCTCAGTCCTCATATGACATGCAATTAATGGCTCAAACTTCGCCGCCGATAACGGTGATTTTCTCACAATCTTTATAATTTAAAAGTAGTTATAATACAATAATATGTATTTTATTAAAAATAACTAAATCGTAAATTTTTTTATAATACATTAATCTGTTATCTTTTTAAATACTATTTTTGGAGAAAATGCTTTTAGATGGAAGCACGCTATAAGAAAATGATCGTTATTAAGGGGATAATAACTTAGGAGATTAAGGAATTTTCGATTTTGTTTACATTTAATTATTTTTTTTACACCATTTAACAATGAATTTTCTTCCGTGTTCAAAAAGTGTCATTACGTCCGGTTATTGCAGGTATATTAACAAAAAGTAAATTAAATTTTGTTTTATAAATCCATTTTATATATTTTTCTTATTTTGATAAAAAAAAATAACCAAGCATTAAAAATAACTTAACAACCACCTTAATTATAATAAATGAAAATTATGGTGATATTCATTCAAACATTATTTTCATTTGGAACTTTAAACTTTTACAAGGGAAGATGTATCTTCAAGTGGATGAGAATGTCAAACACTCCCACAATCATTGGATAAAACTCATGAAATCGAAAGCGTAACCAAATGTTCTAAAAAATTTAACAAATTTTAGTTTCCAACTTTAAACATCTAATCTAAGGCTAATATAATTTTCTAATAACTAAGACTTGAAACTTGGGATGTCCGAGAAAAACGAAAATGGATAACCAATTGAATGAAATGAGATTTGAATGTTTGGTTGGGGTTATTCTGTTTTTGAGGAATTCGTTTTGTAAAATAATATGAAACTATATATTTTGTAAAGTCTAAGATGATTGAATACACGTATTTGGGATACGAAAATGAAATATGAGAAGACTGCACGTTCCAATCGCTAAAGATACATAAGTCTTGGCACATTCATTTTCATTCCTTCGTTGCTATTAAAGGCAAATAGGTAAAATTGCATTAATAATTGGTTTTATTTATTTATTTATTTTTGCTGGTATCAAATATGAAATACTTGAATACAATGGCAAATGTTTATTACTATAAGAGTTAACTAAAAAAAAAGAACTCATGCTACACAATGGGAATGGGTTTTTTTTTCTTTTTTTTTTTAAATTTATTTTTAACAGTTTATTGAAAGTCAGACTAGAAGCAATAAGATCCACAAAATATAGTTGAAAAATTATGAAGCATAGAGATATTTTTTGCGAGTTATGGAGACAATTTTTGTAACTCTTTTGTACATAGGGGTGAAACTTGTTAAAATACAAAAATATTAAACATATGGACTGGTTTGAAAAAATAATAAAAAAAAATAAAAAATAAAAAATAAAACTTTATAGGCACCCTTTCTGTAAATTAAAAAATTACAGGGACTAAATCTACCAAAATGTAAAACCTTTGTTGTATGGACTAAATCTATCAACATGTGTAACCTTTGTTGCATGGGACTAAATCTACAAAAAAGATTTTGTCGGGACTAAATCTGCCAAAATATAAAACCTTTGTTACAGAGACTAAATATGTCAAAATGTAAAAGTTTGTGGAAAAACACTGAAAAAGGAAAATTGTATTGTCCGTAAACGTTATCCACCATAACCAGTGAAATTGCCAACCTTAACCACCATCATCACACACATTCAAACAACGGTTGCACCCAATACCTCTCCCACACTTTCTTCGTTTCCGAAAAGCCACCAAACCTCCACTGTCCAGATCAAACCTTCAATCATACGTGGTGGTGGTGGGAGGTGGGGTGAGCCATTACGATGAAGTATCAAGAAAAAATAACCCTTCCCTTAACCCTCTTCGTCTTCGGTCAGATTTAAACCGTAAGTGGTTGTAACACCAGTTCTAGGTATACATTACTTTTGTGTTTTTGGCACTTAAGACTTAAAATATGAGGTTTAAGGTGGCCACGACATGTTGGGGAAGGCACCACAATGTGGCCTCACCCAATGATAAACACGCATTTCATTTCACCACGACATGGCATGATATTGGCCACGACGTGGCGGAGGCTAGCATGGAAAACCCTAATTTTCTAGGTTATAAGTCATATTTAGTGGATGTGGTGGATAGAGTTTTCTCACCCTAAACCTCCATCACATCCTCTCAACCTAAAGTAAACCCTAGCCTCCAATATTTTCATTTTGAAGCTTTTTTGATCTTTTGTGGTGTTTTGGTGACCTTAAAGAAGAAGAAGAAGGTGTTCTTGCTGCAGAGATCCGACAAGCAAATCTCATCATCATCTTCTTGCACACATTATGGAATCTTGTTAGCCCAAAAGTCTTTATATTTTGTGTGCAATCATCTTAGACCTAGGTTTAGAAGCTTGTTCTTCATGGTCTTGATGATTTGGATGGATGGATTTCATAAAGTTGGCAACTTTATGGATCCTTGAGGTCCCTTTGTGGTTATATATTCCAGATCTAGTGTCTCATGGCGTCTGTGGTCTCATGCATGAGTTTTGAGCTCATTTCTTCCAATTTTGACCTAGCTTGGAAAATACATGCTTTGGACATGCATGTCCATAAAGCACAAATTTTTATGATGCATTTCTTCTAGTTTTGAGCTCATTTCTTCCATTTGCCAATCATTTCTTCCATAAAGCACAAATTTTTATGATGCATTTCTTCTAGTTTTGAGCTCATTTCTTCCATTTGCCAATCATTTTCTTCATCTCTTTAAAAAGAACTCGAGAACACATTTTTCTCTCATTCATTCAAGAACACACATTTCATTTCCCTTCATTTCGTTTCATTTTCATTCCTTCTCTTTCATTCCTTAAGTAAACTGAAAAACCTATCTTCAGTGGTGGTGGTTAGATATGGCAAATATACACCAACTACATGGGGAAATTGAACAGAAAACTTTTAGGACATGATTTGAAATGGATAAATGGTTATGAGATCGTATATGTGATATTCTCTAAAAAAAATCATCAGTTTAGGATAGTTTTGATATTAGGGTTATGTCCATTGAATTATTTGGTCCCATTTATCCATCTTGAACCTTTAAAATTTTCCTAATATTTTATACTTTTATTATTAAAATTTCGAAATGATATTATAATATTATAGATGATGTTATAAATAAGATTTTTGTTATGTAATTACTAAAAAATATTGTTAGTGATTCTGTTTTATTGATTTATCATTAAATTCATTTATTATGAATTTTGTATGACGATTAAACTTGTTGATATTGTTAAATTGTTATAAATTATTCAAGACATATTTGATAATAACTTTGATTCATTTTTAGGTAATGAAAATTCCAATTTCCAACATATAAATTACACTAAGATCGTAAGTGGTATGTCCGATACACACAAACTCAATGAGTATTTAATAATTGGATATCTAACTAATGTGGTCAAATTTATGATACAACTTTATAATCGTTTATAATCGAGTATAAGATTGAGATCATCAATACCAGTCTTATTACTGTTCCTAGTGGTGGGAGAAGGAGAGGCGACAACGACAAGATGTGAAATCGGTGTTCGTTGATGGAGGTGGTTGCCGAAGATACATATCACCCAAGGGGTTTGTTATTGAAGATGGAAAATGGAATAAGATGAATATGATTTTATTACAAGTTTAGCCCTTTTAGTTCATAGTTTTTCTTAATTTGGAATATGATTAAAATTACAATTTTAGCCTTTTTAGATTATAGCTCTTTTTAATTTGGTTTGAGAGCAATATCGTTATTTAACACATATTTAACAATGTCCATTGACAGGTGTCAGCCAAAGGGATAAGCCGTCTACCATTTTGCAACCATACGAAGCATTTGCATCAATTTTTCTACAAAACTTTTGACTAAAAAAACCCAACCACAGGGACTAAAACTGTAAATTACTCGAAAATTAATTCATAGGAATTTGAGGTGACTGAATAGTGGTTGATTGTTGAGAAGTAAATCCACCGACGATTTTAAGGTATGGTTGTCTTGTTGGTGGGACACCGTACCAACGATGACGGTGACCTTCATTTACTATATTTTGCCGACGATTTCATTCCATTCTTACGAAGTTCAGAACCGCTGATGATCCCTGCTGTCTCCGGTCACTCAGCCGTGATGTAAGTGTCGGCGGTTGCCACCGACAGCACACTAATGTTAATTTGCACAATTAACTTGTAAAAAAAAGAATACATTCTTTATTTTATTATTTCTTTTCATCAAATAACCTCAGCATCCTATTTCTTTATCAATATGTTTGCTTCGGTTAGAGATGAACATAATAAAAACGTTTATTGGTCTTTTTATTCAACAATACTTGAAAGTTGAAACTGCCTTTTATTACATTTTATGATTTTATCAGTATATTTCTTTATTATGGTTGATTTTGTTGTAAAAACAAGGACTATTATTATGATTTTTAAAACTAATTATCGGCTTTTAATTTTTATCATCAAGTAAGTTTTAGGATTTATTAATTTTTATCATCAATAAGTTGAAAGAGGTTGACTGCAACATTACCATTGAATTTTTGATGGTGTGCTCTATCAACATGTTTGCTTAAACGGTTTGGAATCCATTACACAAACCCATTTAATTCTTGTCAATTTAATCGTTAACGGGTTTAGGGTTTAGACATTAATGTGTCGTGTTATGCCACGTTGAAACAGTAAATTGAATGAAAAAATGTGACTCTAAGATTACCCGTTTAATTTTCGTGTCGTTTTGTATCAACCATTTTACTTAAACAAGTTTAAAACACTTAGCCAAACATGTTTGTTTTGTGAAGTTAACATGTTATATCAGTTTTTGCTAGCTCTAATATAAGAGACGTATAAAACAAGGATCATATTGTTGTCTTCCACGCCCAAACACATAAATTGTTTTTTCTTTTCAATTTAAAATTTTAAACCCCTTTTCCATTTCGAAAAAATGGAACTATATAATGTTATAATAGAAAGAAATATGAGTCTTAATTAAAAAAAATGTATAAATGCATTGCTATTTTAGAAAAAAAAAATTGAAAGTAGGATGTTGTAATAAAAGAAAATGAAACTACGATACATCAACAAGAAGAAAGTGATATTACCATGCTTTAATTGATTAATTTTGGAACCAGATGAATCCGGATTGAAGCCCGATCCGGGAATAACCCGAGTATACCTCCAAATTATTGGTCTGATGGAATCCCGCATGCCTAACCAGACATGCCAGTTGACCTATCAAAGTTGGATCAAGTTCACCCGCAAATAGAGTTGAGTAAGGCCTAATGTACCTCTAGAAAGTATGTATGTTAATATGGTATAGCCCATCCCTAAGCTACGGGTATACCCTCGTTATACTGAACTAGAGATATACCGAACTAAGTATATACTGAGCTTGATATATACCGAACCAGGTATATACCGAGCTAGATATATACCGAACTAGGTATACACCAGACCAGATACCTACCGAACCACAAAAACTAACGATTAAGATGCGAATTTATATGACAACAATACAATAGTACGTTGGAACTCAAAGAATACAACCTAAATTGTGATGAGTGACCGAACGATCCTATTACCAACGAGTTACAACTGTTAAACCACTAGTAAGTACAGTAGCATGTACCTTCGAGTATACGACCATAAATGCGACAAGATGGCAGACATGCTCGGTGTATAAATTGGTTATCACCTCTTCATCTTGACTATAAATAAATAATGAAAATCATTTAATCAAGTACGCAAATAAAATGTAACACCTAGTTTTTGGATGTTTCTATTATCGGGATAGGGAATCGTAAATGGATTGAGTAAAAGTCTTGGGCTTCAAGGGGATAGATTTTAGATCCTATCGGATGTTGATAATTTTGGGTTAATTTGATTAAAGTCATCGAATCGTGCTTCGAAGAAAAAGGGTAAAATGGGAAAAGTTACATATTAGGCGTATTGCATGGATTATGGTTTTAGTTCGACGTGTATTAAGCCAAAAGTAATTATATAGAGTTATGGGGCTCGTCATTACCTTTCTGTGAGTATAAGGATCGTCAAAAACGAAGTTGAAACAAAGACGTTATGACTGTTTAGATTTGGAGTAGAATTTGGGGAAAAATCGTTCTCACGAGGTGACAAGAATGTTGTCACGATGTGAGAGCCCTCACGGGGTGACAAGCAGGCTGTCACGGGGTGAAAATGATAGGTTTGAGCAAAACAAACAATCATATGTGTGCATGCAACCCTAATTTGCTTTGATCTATGTTTTCTCTAAATGAACATACAAGTATTGAACATCAAAAGGAAAACCCTAATTGCACTAGTATAATTTTGAAAATCATAACTATTGTTAGTAAATGTACCTTTGATTGTTCTGTTGCAATAACAATGAAAATCCAATTCTTCATCAAACTTGAGAGCAAGCGTCACAAGTGTCACGTCTCTAATGGTTCACACTCAAACTAAGCAAGAGGATGAGAGAGGAGAGAAGGGAGGAGGCTTGAGATTTTCAGCTATCCTTCTAGGGTTTATAGTGGCCAAAAATGGGAAGCCCTATGGATCTATTTATAGTACAAATATGATACAATGAATAACCCTAATTTGAAGAAAATAATATTGATTCAAATTGGTAATTATCCATCTCCTTTATTATATACTTAGGATAATATAAAACCCTAATTATCCTTTATTAAAACCGTCCACCACCTTCTAGGAAGGTTCTGGAATATTTTGCTCAACTATTGAACAATTGCACTTTAGTCCCTGCACTTTCAATTAATTCTTTTAATCCCGAAATTAATTTCAGTTAATTTCTAATTTAATATTAATTAAATAATATATTTTTTAATTAATATATTATTTCCATAACACATTAATAAATCATTTATTTCAACTTATTAATCAATAATAAATTCAACCTCTCTCCAGATGTCATCCTGTCTAGTTGCTAGTTATGACGGCAACGCAAAAGGACTGTGTTACTATCAATTCAAGTATATATTAATTATATTTATGGGCTTAGACACCTAATCAAACAGAAAACTGTGCATCCCAAGCCCACAAAATTTTTAGGGTTTTCAAGGTATTTAAAGGTAAGGATTCATGTTTAAGGGTATTTTCTTAGATTTCATCATATCTAGAACCCCTTGGGAGAAACCCTATCCTCCCTTCACCACTTTAAGCCTCCCTCTCGTCTCTCATCCATTTTTTGGAGTTCTCGGTGGATTTTGGAAAAAAGCTCTTTCAAGATGGAGTTTTGGAGCCTTGTTTAGGAAGATCTCAGCTGCCAACTATCTTATGGACCTTGGGTATGATTCAAGTTTCCACCTTTATGCTTATAACTTTCTAGATCTAGATTCTAAGCTTGTTTTTGGTCCATTAAATGAAGATTGTGTTATGATATGTGATAAAGTTTGAAAATTTATCATTATACCCTGTCACAAGAGTATTTTGGTTTATGGAAACTTATATTGATGTTAGTTAGCTATTAATGCTTAAGGCTTATGGCTTATGTTTAGGTCTAAAGTCTTAAGTGTTGTGGCTGAGTAATTATGGCTTATGGCTTATAACTTATGACTTATGACATATATGACTTACGCCTTTAACTTATAGCCTATGAATTATATCTTATACCTTATGGCTAATTAAGGTTTATTTCTTAGGGCTTATAACATATGTCTTAGGTCTTTTGGTTTAGAGTTAAGGGATGTATAGTGTATAGATTAAGGCATAAAGAATATAGCTTGTGGCATATGGATTATAGCTTAGGGATTATGGCTTATGACTTATGATTTATGGATTATGTATTACGCATTATGAAGTGTGGCTTGTGGATTTTGGCATATGGGTTAGGACTTAAGGCTTTGACTTATGGCTTAGGCCTTATGAGGTAAGGTTTAGGGATTAAGACTTAATGATAAAGGCTTATGGTGTATAACTATTGTTAGAATATGATTTAAGGATTAGGGCATAAGATTTCTGGCTTATGGCTTAAGGTTTATGACTGAGGGTTTAAGGCTTGTGGCTTATGACTGTAGGTTTAAACATATGGATTGTAGATTTTGTCTTGTGGGTTATGACATATGGCTTATGACTTATGATTTATAGCCTAATGCTTATGATGTATAACATAAGTATTTTAGATTATAGCTTAGGGTTTATGGCTTAAAGAGTATGGCTCAAGATTTAGGGTTTATAGATTAAGGCTTATTATGTATTGTCACTAGGGGTTTATGGTTTATGGCTTATGGCTTAGGGCTTGGGCCATATGGCTTAATTCTTATGGATTACAGCTTATGGCTTACGGCTTATGGCTTAGGGTTTAGGTTATATATCTTTAGGTTTTTTACTTTTGAGTTATACCCTAAGGTTTAGTGCTTATGGATTAACGATTATGGATTTAAGCTTATGTCTTAAAGTTTGAGGCTTAGGGTTTAGTGCTCATACTAGCAACCAATCCTAATACCCTAAGTCGTAAACCCTTAAGTCTAAATCCTTAATCCTTAAGCCATAAACCATAAGCCATAAGCCATAAGCCATAAGCCCGAACCCTTCCTTCACAATCGCACCCACATGTTCACGCCAACCACACCCAACATATACCGTACCGCCCCCAACCATCAAGATGCTAACTTTATGGAACAGGGACCTAAGAAACATCAAGAGTAGCAACTCCTAAGTTCTGGAGTGGAAGAATCCCACTAGATCTCATTCGTAGGACTAAAAAGTGAACAAAACTTCATAATAACTAGATCTCTTATGGCCCCTTTGATTGAAATGGAAGCAAATCAGATCAGATACCTGGTTGGTGGTGGTAGCAGTACAATCCCTACTGAAGTGACCCGTCCTACCGCACTTGAAGCATCCAAAACCACACACCCTGCACGCCCATCGTGCGTCTGTCTGCACTAGCCACAGTGGCCCCGACCCTACTGGCCCCTCAATCTCAAGTCAAAAAACTTGGGCCTCTTGCCGAAACCCTCATAACACTGAACCTAGTCCAACTTCCTCTTCTTCTCCATCTCCAAGTCAATATCCCTCTTTCTGGCTCGCACAACCATATCATCCAGTGTCTTGCAACAGGATTTGCTCATAGACTGTTTGATATCGCTCCTTAACATCTCGTGATATCTCGCTTTCTTTATCTCCTTGTCCGTAATATATTGCGGAACCAGCAACGCCCTCTCTCGAACATAGTAGTGATCTCTGTCACCGTCTCAATAGTTTGGCAAAGGTCCTGAAACTCCATCACCAGCTGTTGGACCTCAATCACTAATGCAAACTCGGCCCGAAACCTCGTCACAAAATCCTCCTAAGTCATCGACTCAACCGCCTCGCCTCCCAAGGCATGTCCAATCTCCTCCCACCAGTCTCGATCTCTGTCTTTCAGAAGGTAGGATACATTTCTGACCTTTTCCCCTTTGGGGCAGCAACTACTATGAAATGCGTTCGTGACACTCGTTAACCAATGCCTGCTCGCAATCGGGTCCTTCTTCCTGAAGAACTTTGGAGCCCCACATAACCAGAACTCACGGAAAGTCAAAGTGCGAGCTCCCATCATCGCCACCATCTCATATAGGAAAGCACCCAAGCGCTCATCCATAATCTCCATGACACCCTCCTTGATCGTATCGAAGATCACAAGATTCTGATCAAGAATGTTGCGGGTAATCTCCGATGAAATGAACTCCCCCATCTGGTTATCCATAATCCCGGCCGTAGAGCCCAAACCCGAGCCATCAATAGCACCAAAACTGACACTGACACCCGTATCTCCACCAGAACTTCCTCGAGTGACCACCATACTGAAAATAAACCATAAGAATATACTCAAAGAATCCCACACTCTACAAGCTTCCTAGTATAAACATGACTTTCCTTAACTTGAGTACGGATCCTCTTCTTCCAGTAGTACGGGCCCATAATTCCTTCCACATCTATCTGTACTTTCCTCAAGGATCGCCCCAAATCCCTCAAGTTACTTCGTTATCAATCCAAACGACCTCTAGCATAGCAAGCACTCGGTACCGAATCACTTCCTAGGTTTTACTATGGATACCACCACACCACTCTCCTTCATTAGGTGTAGAAGGAACTGCCTTTAACACCCTCTACCTAGATTAGGAATACAATTACATACCACCGACACCAGATAATTATTCGAATGAATGATCTCACACTACAACGGTTGGACTCAAACGAGAGTTGTGCAATAGAGTTACACCTAACCTTCTAAAGTTATCTAATCTCAGCAATATGTAACTTAGCGTATTCGCTTACTAGTTAGATGATGTTAATGGAAACTCCTAAAAGCACAAAGCACGCAACATTTGAGCATTGAGTAATCGGAATCAAGGCATAACCTAAACAGGCCATCCTATAATTGATTAATCAGTACTAGCATACAAGTCTACAAGATCAAACAGTAGGCATATAAAGGAATCTCTCCTAGCATTCTATCATGCAATCCTTCGCAGATCCTAAGCCCTAATCCAGCATGCGATTCACAGATTCATAGTTCAAAGGATAACACAAAACATGTATGAGTATTTTGGGAAAACATACTTGAGCTCGGTCGATTTCATGTACCACACACATTTCTTTTATTAGAAAAACTCCTTTTTAGAAAACATTTCTTTTTAAGAAAAATATGTCAAACCCTCAGTTTGAATCCAGACATACCTGAGAGTATGCCCGAATCCCTCAAACCAAGGCTCTTATACCAACTTGTAACGTCCCAAAACTCAGAACAAAAAATTTTGTTTTTATAGTAAATAAACCATCAATCAAACATGTTTATAAAACCATAAAATATTCAGATTAAACCAAATAACATCCCTAAGGTACATCAGAGTCAATAAGCGGAAAAATCATGGTGTGTACAATACGATCATCCTAAGCGCTTCCCCTTCGATCTTGAAGTACCTGAAACATCAACTAAAAACCGTAAGCACCCAGCTTAGTGAGTTCACCAAAATATCACATATCATACATAAAATGGGCCTTGCCATACAATCATCGGGCCCCACCCGACACCAGGCCGCGGAAAACATTAGGCTCCGCCAGGCGTGGAGTCCCGCCCAGAACAGATATGTCAGTAAGATGCAATGGCCCCTGCCCAACAAACTCATCAGACCCTACCTGGCATCGAGCCCCGCCCGGTATACATACAAACACATACAATACATAACCAGGAATCTAGTTCATCCACGAACTAACTAAACAAATAAAACCCCAATTAATAATTGGGTCATAAACCATAACCGAGAATCTAGTTCATTTGTCCAACACCCAGGGTAAAAGACCATTTTACACTTCCCTCACTTGGCCTAATAATTGAGGCACATACTTAATGGCACTTAAAGCCCAATAATGACCCAATACCTAAAGGACACCCAAAGCCAAATATGAGCCTAAATCCAAGAAGGCACATAGCCTAACAATGGCCTAAAGTCAGGAAGGCTAGTGGCCCAACAAAGCCTAAAACCATAATAGTCCAAATATGGCCCAAACCTCCAAATCCCATGAACAGGTCTAGTACGCTACGCGTACCACAATTACACCCGACGTATTGGGTGGCTTTCCTGATCGGGGGTTCAAATGTGTACGTTAGCGTATGCCCAACGTACGCACCCGTTAAGCTATTGTTTCCGTTAAGCACTTTATGCTTACAACCAGACATCCAAACTTCAGATCCAAGCCATGGGGAACATCTTGATCCATAAAGTTACTAACTTGGAGCCTTTGCATGGCTCAAAAAAACTCAAACCCAAGATTTAGCATCCTACTTTCACCAAATGGTCATAAAAACATGCATGGTTGATCCTCCATCATCAAGATGCTAACTTTATGGACTAAGGACCTCAGAAACATATAGAGAAGCAACTCCTAACCTCTGGAGTGGAATAATCCCACTAGATCTCATTCATGGGACTAAAAAGTGAACAAAACTCCATAATAACTAGATCTAAGCAAACAATGAGCAAGTTCCAAGCTTTATACCTCAATGAAGCTGGAAATGATGAGTAGAATATGGATCTACAAGTTCTTCCTTGATCAAAGCTCCTTCTTCAATGTTCTTCTTCCTCAAGGTTCACCAACATACACTAAAACACACACAAAGAGGTCAAGTCTTCTCTTGATGGGTTAAGGTTTCGAAATGAGGCTTAAAGGGTAATGGAGGCTGAGAAATATGAGGATCATGGGTCATAATCTTGCTTAAATAGGGTCCAAACCCTAAAAATTAGGGTTTGTCTCTAGACAACATACATCCAGCGTACTCACTTCCCCTTAAAAGTTTCACTTTACTCCCTTTGGGACCAAATTTGCAAATTAACTTAATATCAAGGGTCAAAATGTGAAATGCCTTGGAACCGGGTGTTACAACACTATTACATTAACCTTCATTCGACTCTCACTACACATTTAAAATTCCATCTTAGAGTCTTTACTAACTTTATCATCGGAGCGTCGGTCTGGGACCCCCTCCTGACCGATTAGCTTACGAATTGTTTATTGTCTCCATGTTAACTTAATAGTCAGAAAGTCGATAATCCCTATTATATAATGGAATGTGAACCAGAATCCCACCAAGTGGCTCCATCCGTGGGACTCTGAAACAAATAGCCAACGAAGAAGGCCCAGTCGTTGACGCGAGTCCTAACACAAGAATATGAAACCTCGAAGAAACACCGCAAATTACAATAGTAATGAAAAGCAAGAATGTGATGCCGGAAGACCCAGGAGAAGAATGGGGAGAAATGAGTCAAATGAATTTAATGGCGGGAGAAATGGAAATGGAGGAGTTCGTAGCATTCAATAATTTTAGAGTCATAAGAAAGCGGCAGATACAAAGAAGCGAGAGAAGAACCCAAAAAGAAAAAGAATGGGATTTGGTTTTTGCACACTAGTAAAAAAATGACTCAGATGAAACTAAAGGAAAAACCAAAGGGAATGAAGGAGGACTGAGTAGAAAAGGGAAAAAAGAAGTAAGCTTTTTCCCTTCACACCCTGAAAAAGCGAAGAATAGCTCTCAAAAAGATCGAGGAGTATCACCAGATGTAATAAAAGAAAAACAATACCATCATGATTGTAAGAATTTAAACTTTCGGTCACCCTTTACGGACGACATTAACGAAACACCCATTCCAAAATGGCTAAAAGGGCCTAGGGTACCAATGTATGATGGAACTGGAGATCTAGATGATCACGTCTCCAATTTCCAGTGGACCATAAAAATGATTCCAATGGATCCAAAGTTGTGGATTTATACTTCGTAAGGACTCTAGATGGATTTGCAAGATATTGGTTGGCAAGTTTGTCCCCTAAGAGTATAGGAAGCTTCGAAGAACTATGTCAAAAAATTTGCAATAGTTTCATCCAACAACAGGTACACACAATATTCTCCTATTGAGAACAAGAAGTGGAGTCTAACAAAGCCTACTTTAAGCGATTCAACGAAATCCGTTGAAAGATGCCAACAAGAGACGGTCCTATGATTATAGGGGCCTTTACTTACAGTCTCTTAGAAGGGGATTTGTTTTGCAAGTTAGTGGGAAGAAAGTGGGTGAATGTGGAAGAAATGATACGCAAAGTCAACCGCTTCCTAAGACAAGAGGCAAAGAGTGCTGGGAAAGCAAAAATGGAAGTGAGAAGGCCATCATAGATCTCTACCAAACCGTGGTGGAGAGAGAAGGACACCTAATCACCATTAGACATAGTCGCATAGAAATGATGAAATTAGTAATGGAAGACACCACATTCAAAGCAGAGCACAACAACACGAAGGAGAGGATTTTTCGAAAATCTTTGGGAGTGACCTGAGCAATGTGAAGATGATAATAATCCAACAACGTCATTAAAAATTGAGTGCCGGTAACCGCAAACCTAGCTTAAAGAAGATGTAGTAAACACCAACAAAACCCTCTGGGGCGTCAACAATGAGACTCCCCTCTTCAGGCAACTGTTGACTGAATTCGGGGTCAATGTGGTAATTTTTCATGATAGAAGAAAGAATATTCGGGGTAAGTTTGAATTTCATGGTGCGAATGCTTGAAATATCTTTTCTACCAATGGGAAAAATACAAGATTGGAGAAAGAGCAAAGAACACCTGGAAGAAGAAAACTGTAGGTGATGATGAAAAATAACATACTAAGGATGGTATTTATAGCTGATCAAACAAAGTTATATTTATGGAGCGGACAAAGCGACAGTTATATAATGTAGTCCCCTCAAATGGAAAAAAGTTGAAGAGACGATTATAGGTAAAGATGGACACTAGAAGCCGCCAAACCCTCACATCCAAATTTAATTAAGGTGTTTGCTCTTATCCGATTACAACAATTACTTTAAAATACCTTTTAAGTTTAAATCATCACTTTTGACAAAAGATGTAACGATCCAAACGGGGGGGGAATAGGGTATAGCCCATCCCGAAGCTATGTGTATACCCTCATTAAACCGAACTAGGTATATACCAAACTAAGTATATACCAAGCTAGATATATATCGAACCAAGTATATATTGAGCTAGATATATACAGAACTAGGTATACACCATACCAAATACCTACCGAACCATAGAAAATAACAATTAAGATACGAATTGATGTCACAACAATGCAACAATACATTTAAACTCTAAGAATACAACATGTATTGTGATGAGTGACTGAAAGATCCTATTACTAACGAGTTACAACTATTAAACGACTAGTAAGTACAACAGCATGCACCTTTGGGTATACGACTATAAATGCGACAAGATGACAGAAATGCTCGATATATGAAGATGTCATCACCTCTTCATCTTGACTATAAATAGATAACGAATATCATTTTATCAGGTACACAAACAAATACACTATTCCATTAACCTTCATTCGACTCTTACTACACGATTAAAATTCCCTCTTAGAGTCTTTACTGACTTTATCCTCGGAGTGTTGGTCCGGGACCCCCTCCCGGCCGATTATATATATATATATATATATATATATATATATATTACAGTATCATGTCTAGATTAGAGATGACAATTCAGGCGATGAATACAGGGGACCCCAATCCCCATTCTCATCCCTATCCCTATATGTTCATTCTAATCACCATCAGGGAATATAAACAAACCTTCATCTCCACCACTAATGGGGACTGGGGATCCTCAATGGGAAATCAATGATTTCTTTTTCTCTTTTAATATGAAATTCTTTACATAAAGAAAAACTATAAATTTCATTTTTACTAAAAGAAATTTAAAGATTTCTCAAAATATAAAAATATTCATAGATTGCATAAAACCTATAAACAAATTTTCTACAAAATGTAAATGCATACATGAAAATTCAAGTAGAAAAAATTATTATAGTGATATGCGAGGTAAAATAGATAAAACCAAAGAGAATAAAAATACATGAAGTTAAATTAGATTAAAGAAAAAGAAAAAAAATATATAATTTCAACCAAATAATTATTAATGAGTTAGTTAGTTTGATCAAATTTTATGTATTGTAAATTATACTATAAATATATGTTTTGTACTATTTTTATATATTGATGTATACTGGGGCCGGATTTAGGGTCATGGATGAGGGGTATCCTTATCCATATCCACATCCCCACTATTTTATTCGAGGATTCTCCATCCTCGTCCCCATTCCTGGTCAACTTGGAGAATCCTCTGTCAAAGCGGTGCGTAGGGGTGTTCATTTGGATGGATCGGTTGGATCCGATCCAATCAGGTGAATCTAAGTGATTTCGACTTTCAAAATAATGATCTGAATAGTCCAAATTAAATTCAAATCCAATATGATCCAATCCAATTATAAGTTGGTTGGATCGGTTTTTATAATTCGGTTTCAAAAACCGAATCATTTTAAAATGACATTTAATTATAATATCACCCAATTTTCAACAAAAACAAATATTTATTTGTAATTTAAAATTTATAAACACTACTAAGAAGGTATATTATAGTTTAATATCTTATAGATAAACAACTTTTAAGAGAAAATGCATATATATGTTTTGTATTAAGTGAAATTTTTTGATCCTATTTAAAAAAAATATATTACAAAATTTATATATATATATATATATATATATATATATATATATATATTAATATATTAATAAATAATAAATCATTATTCGGTTTTTTAGACTATTCGGTTATTATTTATAATTTAAAACCAATACAAAATCTAAAATAATAATTCGGTTTGTTGAAAATCAATCTAAAAATCTGATTATCCGAACCAATAGTCCAATTGGACAATTCAGTTTTCTCCAAATAGTGAACAGCCTTGATGGTGCGGGTTTCGGATTCTCCGTCGGGTGCGACCGTGTGAGGTTTTTTTCATCCATAGTGGATATTAAATGTTTTATATGTGGTATTTGTTACCGAACTTTTATTAAAAAAAATCTCTTGATTTAAGCGATAAATATTTAAGTAATTAAAAGATATTATTAGTAAATTATAAACAAAATGAAAGTCAATGTATTATTTAGAAACGGAGGTAGTAGGACGTAGTGGGTTAAAGTTCCCTCCGACGCACGTGACATACAACGCAGAAAGGGGTCGTCCAGATCACCGTCGTCTCGCCGTTCAACGGATCTTTTTTCTTTTTTTCTTTTTTTTTTCCCTTTTTTTTTTCCTTTTTTTATCGGTTATTATTATTATTTTCAAAATAATGGACTTTTGACCAATCTACTAAATCCAAAACATGTGTATACATTCCCACGTACATTTAAATAAAATAAATAAAATATAATTATATGTTAAAACAAAGATTATCTAAAGTCATGTTCTCTCCAAAATGCATTGTTATTGTCGACTTATAATATAAATTCATAATATTTGAAATTCAGATTCAAATATCTTCCTATATCAATTGTCTTCTTTGTTATTCATCTCCAATTTTGATTCAGATTCAAAAACTTTGAAATATTTCGTTCATTTATTTTCAAGATATATTCATTAAATTCTTTAAATTTTGACCTTTTTTTTTCTTTTAAAGATAAATTCTAATAGACCATCAATTGTATTCAAATTTTGATAATTACATAGTCATCCTCATATAGTAGGAAAAAATTTCATTACAATCCCAAAATTTTGGCATCATATACCCCTTTTTTAAGGCCGAAAGTGTTTGTTAGGCATATAAGTTTTTCAGATTTTTTCATTTTTTTTATCATTTTTATTTATAATAACACGTTTGGAAGTTACCATGAAGTATAATTTGCAAAAAATACATTAAATTTACAAATCTTTTGCAAAAAAAACCATTAATTCTAGACCATATTGTTTTTACTTCTAAACTAGATTGTTGGATCTATGATCTTAATAATGGTCTCTAATATGTTGTTAAGGATTCTTAATTTCGTATTGATAAACACGGAATAACTTCGTTTTCTATAAAGACCGGATGAAATAAAATTCTTCCTACTAAGGTTAATATATTTCGATGGAGTGCTGTCTTGGACCATTTTCCTACCAAAACAAACTTTTATAGCCATGGTATTGACATTCCTTGTTTCTTATGCCAAAATTGTAACAACTCTATAGAATATATCTGACATGTGCTCATCGAGTGTGAAGTGACATCCCAAATCGTTCTCAGTATAAGTTATTGGTATGATATAAACTTATGTAATTTTGTTCTTATCCATGATTTACCTAATTTTTTTTGGATTCGTTGCATATGTTTGTAGATCATAAAATAGTTTTGGAGGTGATCATAGTCACTATATGGTGGTCAGTTTGAAATTTCAGAAATAGATGTGTCTTTGATATAAATAAATCGAGAAATGGTAGAATGTTTGTAGACATAGTTTCGACAATTGCAAGTTACCATGTTTCGTTGAAAAACCTGCTATTATGCATAAACGAACAAAAATTGTCACAAAGACAAAACAGACAAAAGTTGACAAACTTAAGGACTTTTATGTCAATAACCTACTTTTAACAATAAAGCCCACAAGGCTTGCAATTTATTTGATTTTGGGAAATTAACAAGTTATCCCATTCTTTTCGATAACATTGTTAAGGTGGAGTTCAGGTGGATAAGTTATAGGCCTAACTAACACTTTCGGTGTTAAATTGAAATGAAGAACATCTTGCTCATGTAAATTGTTTTTTTTAATAAATGACTTGTCTCTCCATCCTCCCTAACTAGGCAAACTCTATAAATCAGTATTACGAGGTCTTAAGGTTAAATATGATTGTAAAGACCTTAAGTGTATGCAGTCACCTACAAATGAAGTTAGTTATTGATTCATGGAGGTTGTGTACACTTGGAACTTAATACCTCATTTATAGTAATTCATCAAATGATAAAAAAAAATAACTTTATATAAAAAAGACACAAATAATACGAACAATAAGAAGTGAATAAGAAAAGAATAATATCAAACCAAAATTGATAAGATTACGATACTATCTATTATCATTTTATATTTTCTAAGATCAATACTATGTGTGTATATATAAGATCAAATAGGAACTAAAAAATGGTAGAAACCGTGAGGACAATTTTTGGCCTTAAGATTGAAAAAATAAAAGTCTAAGATTTGATTTTATTTATCGTCAAAATCTCGCAAGATGATATGACATTTTGGTAATTAATTGCGAGATTTTGATAATTTCTGAGATATCTTAATTGTTTGGAAGGTACAAATGATAAAAGCAAAAAAAATTTAAAGAAAAATAAATTTGGCCTATGTGGCCTCTCCAGACAATGACACGTGCCCTCATCCCAACACGACAAGTGTTCAACCCTTATTGGCAGTGAGTTTTTTTCCACCTGCTTAGTTTTTCGGCCATAACTTTTTTTTTCTTAAATTTTTTTTTGAAAAAACAAAAGTTCTTAAAATTTAATTCTCTACAAAATGAGCAGAATCATGAAAATCTGAATATATATATATATATATATATATATATATATATATATATATATATTATTTATAAAAAAAATCTCAAAAAATTATAAAAAAAATAAGGAATACTTCTACTCATTATTCTAATGACTTTGTAAAAAGAATTTTTAAAAAATAAGGTGTTTTAGATACCAAACTTGATTTTAAAAGATTAAAGTTTTTTTAAAAAAATATTGAACATAATATGATCAAAATAGAGATGATTCAAAATATTTATAATTCAAAAATATTATTATCCAATATGTTTATGATCCTTAACTTGTTATGATCTAAAAATATTTTGATTCAAATATTTAATATGTAACATTCAAGTTTTTGATAAGTTTCCTTTTTGCCCCTTTAATGAAAATTGTTAACATTTTGGTTACTGGCTAGTACATGGGGCGTACTCTATGAGTACGCTAAGCATACTAGCCCAATATCGTAATGTTTCAAAATACAATGATTCAAAATAATTTGAATCAAAATTTTATGACCCAAAAATAACATGATTAGAAAAAAGTATGAACGAAAAATATTATGATCCTTAATATTCTTCTTCTTTAAAATTTTATAATTGTTAAACATTAAAGAATTAAACTGATATTTAGTTTAAAAAATAAAATAAAAATAAAAATAAAGAAAAAACCCTAGTATCTTCAAGTATATAGTAAAGACATTACAAAACGAAAAATAAAAATTAATTAAAAAACGAAAAAAAATAAAAAAAACGTTAAAACCAAGCATATATCTATTAAAAATATTGAATTCTTTTAATAAAAAAATAATATATATATATATATATATATATATATATATATATATATATATATATATATATATATAACGAAAAAAAAACCAAAATAAACGAAAAGGAAAAAGAAAAACTAATTTAAATAACGTTTCATGGACGTTCGTCGCACATGATTATACCCTTGGTGTCGTATTACATTTCATGGACGTGCGTCGCGTGCGAATACGTCATAACCAACTAAATAGGTTTGACGTTTGTGTCATTGATTAAATGATTCGTGGAATATAGTCATCGTGGTTCCTACCGAATTCGGATCCTATATATATATATATATATATATATATATATATATATATATATATATATATATACACACACACACACACATAGAAGCAGGTTCCATTGAGATTCCGTAAAAATAAAGATCTTAAGATTTAATGTCAGCTACATATTTCTCATTTCACGCTCTAGGTGATCCATATCCCTAAAATCGTCCAACCCTATATCTATAAGGATTATCAGCTCAAAATACAACTTTCACACATTTGACAATTTATACCCCTTTATTCAATTAATCTCTTTAAGTCACCAAATTAATTCCTAATTAATTTATGACTTATATTAATCAAATAATATAATTATTCTTTTAACATATTATTCTTATAATATATTAATAATAATATCTCTTTTCTCTAAATCACCCTATCAAGTCGCTATGGTGAAGGCAACCCAAAAGGACCATGCACAACCGGGTCAAGTACTTACCAAATATAATTACAGCCTTAGACACTAATCCAACAATACAATCATACGTATATAAGCAATTATTCAAGTATTTAGGCAAGATTTGACTTGTATTCCCCCCCCCCCCCCCCCCTTAAAAAAACATTAAAATATTGAAAAGGTGGGGTATAAAGCTCACTTTGAGTTGGTTGAGGAGTTGTTTGGAGTTATGGAGTGAAGACCTCAAGCTTAAACTCTTGCTGAGATGAGGAACTTCCCTGGGAGGGATGCTTTCCTAAGGGTGATCATCACATATTATGAATAAAATAATATGGATTCATCTTGAAATATTATAAAATATTAGATGGGTGGAGGAATTTACCTTACAACTCCAGGGAGAAATTGAGAATTTTGTTTTCAGCAAGTTCTTGTTCTTGCTTGGAGATGAGTTTTGAGAGGAAATGAGAAAAGTGAGAGAATATGTGAAGTCTAACCCCTTCACTGTCGTTGCTTTGGAGTATAAGAAAAGGAAAGGAATCTTTGATGCATGGGGATCTGGTGGTCCAAGCATAGATATTTGGTGGGTAAAGCATGGAATACTGTGATTTGCATGGGAAATGAGGAATTTCATCAAATCACAAAGTCAATCCCTTTGTCCTTTTCTTGATTTAGGATAAGGTTTTCCTAAATCCCAACCATTTATTTTTATGAAGAATATGCTTAAAATAATTAATTTTAGCATAAAATAGGGGTCTAAGGGGTTTAGGATAGGAAAAATACGAGTTTGGTGTAATTTTCGGCATCAAAATGCCTTAAAATGGTGAAAAAGTCCGAAAATAATGAAAATCCGGAGTGGGGGTTGGTTCCTGCGAGGGTCCGAAGGGTCTAGGAGGAGTTCCGGAGTCAGCTTCTAATTTCCGGAGTAAATGAGTACATTTCCGAGGCTGCTAGGTGAGTTCCGAAGCTCTTCTCCTGATTTCGGAGTCCACAAGCGAGGTCTGGAGGTTTCTTCTCGGGTCCGAGATCCATGCAAAGTCCGGAGTGAAAGGGGCAATCCGGACCGATGGGTTCCGAGGCGAGGCGAATCAGGAGCTGCGAGGTTATCCGTATGAGAGGCTTCCGAGATGCAAGGTTTCGAAGCAAGACTTCACCATTCTGGAGTAGGCTAGATCCGAAGCAAGGGTGTTCCAAAGGTGAGAACCTTCCTGGTTCCTTAGAAGGTGTCCGGACTAAGAGGGTTCCGGACCGAGAGGAGTCCGGACCAAGAGGGTTCCAGACCAAGAGGTTCCGGACCAAAAGGGTCCTTTTGGGGTTTCCTCTTCTGGTTTTGAGCTATTTTCGACTTAGGAAGGTACTTAGGGAGATTTGAGAGAGATTTGAGATACGTAGAGAGATTTGGGAGAGATTTCACATACTTGGAGAGATTTGGGAGAGATTTCACATTCTTGGAGAGATTTAGGAGATATTCACTATTCTTGGAGAGATTTTGCATACTTAGAGAGATTTGGGAGAGATTCACTATTCTTGGAGAGATTTCGCATACTTAGAGAGATTTAGGAGAGATTCACTATTCTTGGAGAGATTTCGCATACTTAGAGAGATTTGGGAGAGATTCATTATTCTTGGAGAGATTTGGGAGAGATTCATTATTCTTGGAGAGATTTCGCATACTTAGAGAGATTTGGGAGAGATTTCACATACTTGGAGAGATTTGGGAGAGATTTCACATACTTTGAGAGATTTGGGAAAGATTTCACATACCAGGAGAGATTCACTATACTTCGAGAGATTTGCATTCTAACACTATATGGCTCCTTAGGAACTCATATTGAACACTTAGGTGTGTTAGCACAAGTCTCACAATAGTCTTTGCTTACCTGAGGATGAAATTTCCTAGCCAAAAATGCTAGTTGTGACATGTGTATAGATAAATATAATTACATTGAAAATCACTACATTAAAGATTTGTGTATAACTAAACTAGACATCGATAAACATATTCAATCAAATAAAGACAAACAGATTCAGATGTACATGATACAAACAGACTGAAAATAACCAGATTCATGTATCATCAAATTACCAGGTTGTATAAACTAATTACCAGGTTCTACAAACATTCTTGCCTTCATTTTTAAATTTTAATCGATTTTAGGTATGAAATAATTACTTGCTTGTATTAACAGATAGATTCAAATACAATCAATCATCGACATTTACAAATACAATCTTGTGTGCAGGAAATCGACATATACAAATACAATCGTGTGTGCAAGAAATTGATAATCAAAACAAAAAATTGTCTGTACAGGAAATCAATAATCTAAATAAGAAATCAAGTGCACAAATTAATATTCAAGAAACAGAAACGAAGTACACGAATCTAAACTAAAGTTTAAGAATATATCATTGGCTAGGGTTTTGCAATGGAACTTCTTATCCGAATTCCTGAGGTATGCAAACCATGGCGCTTAATTTTGAGAGATTGAAGAATTAATGACGAATATAGATTGAATAATTGAGTTGAGATTCAAGAGGGTGTAGAGATAGTGAAGTGAAAACATTCAGATTATTGCGTTGCATCACTTTGTGTGTTGAAGTAGAATTCTTAAGGAAAGAAAGAGGCAGATGATTAAAGAATCGAAGAGTCCTTGTGAGTAAGTATCATTAACCTTGTACAGTTGAGATGTAACGTCCTGATTTTCAACCCAAATTTTTTCATTTTTATTTATGTAGAAACATGTTGCGAATGCGCATGTGTATAGTCGAACCATGCCCTTCTCACAATTCAATGAAGCATCAGAAAAACAATTATAAACAACTGGGTAAGCACGAAGCTGATGGATTTTACAGGTTATAAATACATGTACAATGCGGAAAAACGCTTAACAACTAAGAGGGCACATACAACTTATAAGGATCTACACCATAACACTCTGAAGGCAAACTACTATGAACAACAAAACTAACATGAACCCTAATATAATCGAAATCGTGGAATTAGGGTTAAATACCTTTGATTTGTAGTAGCAAATAAATCACTTCTATCCCTAAGCTTAACACCAAAAGGATGATACCTCTAATGGCTTGCACCCAAACCTTAGAACTAAAAGACAAGAGAGGAGAGCATGAGAAATCAGAATTCTCTAGGTACAAAAGTGTCGAAAATAGCTTACCCAAGGGTCTTATTTATAGTTTCTTGGAAACCCTAAACACCCTAAATTTAAACATAAAATAATAATATTTCACATCGGGTAATTATCTAGTTTCATAATTATCATTTGGAGGCTTCTAGAAACCCTAATATGGCATCAAAAATCGTCCATATGTTGGAGGTTTCTAGATCCTCCAGTTTGTTCAGCTATTGAACAATTACAACTAAGCCATTGCATATTTAATTAATTCCAGTTAATCCTAAATTAATTATGGATTAATTTTGATTAATAATTAATTAATTCTTATTGATTTCATATTAATTTATTAATCATATAAATTAACAAATCAATCAATAATCATTGATCTCATATTAATTTATTAATCAAATAATAAATTAACAAATCAACTATCTATTTCCTATTAATATATTAATCATATAATATATTAACAAATCATTTTCCCATAATTTCCAATTAGTTTTTTAAGCTTATAAAAATCTAATAAATTATCCTTCTCTCTCTCCAAATGTCATTCTAACCAAGTTCTATTTATGTGAACGTTTGTATCGATTATATACACTTCAAGTAAAATAAACCAAGAATAAACAAATTAATTAAACAAATAATGAACAGAAAAAGTAAAGAACACGATATATTCACAAAGTTGTCTTTCACCAAGAAATGGTTTGTTTTCACTAAGAAAATGGGTTGTCACAAAGACTATCACTAAGACTTACATTAGGGTTTCACACTAATGTTGAATATATACTAAACTATACTAGTATATCCCTTCAATCAAGGGACTGTATCTAATCTATATTAAGAATTGATCCTTATCACCAAGATATCAGATCTGTTATCTATTCTATACATATCTATATAATTATCTAATATACAACGATTACATTAGATTACTTAACTACACGTTGACGTTGATAATGTCTTGAGACGATGGCGTTGATGTTGATGTTTGTGATGACGATGGTGGTCAACGTATAGAGTGTTTAACATATTAAATCATAAGGTGTGACCTTAAAATCTCCCCATATCTGATGATGTCAAAACTAATCTTCAAAATTCTTCAGCTCGTACTCCCTCTGAGAGTAAGATTGAAACTTTAAATTCTTCAACTTTGACTGCATTATTGAGTTGCAACGGACGAATAAATGATGAGCTGATAGAATGTTGATATTAACTATCGGTCCCCCCCCCCCCCCTTAGATTTTTCTTCTCTTCAGATGAATAACACACAGTAGTTTCTCACATTTAGCAAGTTTCTCCCCCTTTTTGACATCAACAACAAATGTGGAACTGGAGAAAGCAATCAGTGTATCAGAGTTGCAGCTTGTAACGTAGTAAGTTTGTGATGTCTCCTGATAGTTTAGGTTTGAACTACCTTTCACTGGTATAGTATTGCGAGATTTCATTAGTGTGTAGTTTCATATACCGACTCATTCATCACTTTTATTAAAAGAAAATGGCAAGAGTGGTATGATGCGTGTGATAAGCTATGGTCTTTTAGCTTAACGATTGGTATAGATTTTTCAAGCCCTCATTAGTGGATGGTACATTACGCTAAATCATGAAGCTTTAAAGAATAATATAATGGAAATAATGGGTTGGTGCAATTAAAGGCGATAGACTAGTACTATACCTCCAAATCCTCAAAAAGTTGGCCTCCAAATTCGAGACTTTTAGCCTGAACCAAGTCCCAGAGAAGAAACTATCGAGGCAGACACACTAGCCAACCTAGGATCTTCCCATAAGATCCTGCCAGATGTCAGGATCCCTATAACCCATATATTGATCCCGGTGATAGAAGATCCTTCCAATAAACCAGATGATCCAAATCACCATAAACAAACAAACATGGTGTCAATAATCGAGGATCCTGAACCTCAGCCATTTCCTTAGGATCCTATTCAACAAAATATCAACTTTCAGGATCCTCCATAACACTCCAAATCTTAGATCCAGCCCATAGTGGAATATTCTCCAAAATGACACAATCCTAAGAGAGGAAAAAAAGTGAAAGAGCATTCAAGATGAGGGTCTCACGATTTATGATGATCCAATGAAGAATATAAAAGAAATCCATAACAGGTCCATACTTTAGATGCTTAGAAGATAATGAAGCTGTAGAAGTCCTAAAAGATATACACGAAGGAGATTGTGGCAACCACATTGGGGGCAGATCCTTACGCTCCAAAACATTAAGGACTGGATACTACTGTCCAACAATGAAAAAGGATGCTTTCTTGCATGCCCGAAGATGCGATGCTTGTCAAAGACATAGTAACATCCTTCATCAACCAGTAGAACCGTTGCATCCTATCATTTCCCCTTGGTCGTTCATGAAATGAGGAATGTATATAATTGGCAAGCTACCGAAAGCTCCTGGTGGAAAGGTGTTCATGCTAGTGATGACGAACTACTTCTCGAAATAGATAGAGGTTGAATCCTTTGTTTAAGTATGAGACAAGGAATTGGTCTTGTTTATCAAACGAAATATCCTGAGTAGGTTCGGGATCCTTGTTGAGATTATATATAGTAATAGATCCCAGTTCATAAGCAAAAGGACTAGAGACTTTTGCGCGAGTTGGGGTATTAAAATGATAATGTCCACTCCTGTTCACCCTCAAGCTAATGGTCAAGATGAACCCAACAATAAGATCATAGTCAACAATCTAAAGAAGAGGTTAGATTAGAAGAAAGGAAGATGGGTAGAGGAACTTCCTCTCATCCTATGGGCAGACAATACCACTTCAAAGGAAGCCACTGACATTACTCCATACTCCCTGGTGTTTGGAACAGAATGCGTGATCCCTACTGAATTAGTAATCCCAACAACAAGATATCAATTGCAGGATCAAGAGAACAATGATAGGATCCTAGCCCAGGATCATGACACTATCGATGAACTTTAGGATATTGTGAGGATCCGCATTATTACTCATCAACAGAGGATCACTGAAGCATATAACAAGAACATCAAAGTCAGAAGGTTCCAAGTAGGTGACTTGGTACTTAGGAAAACGATCCAAAATACCAAGGATCCCAATACAGGCAAGTTGGCGCCTAAATGGGAAGGACCATATCTCATTGATTCAAAAGCAGGAAAGGGGGCATATTGACTAGCTACCCTTGAGGGTAACATCCTGCCAAGATCTTGGAATGCCATCCATCTAAAAATCATACTTCATGTAAGTTATGTTGATCATTTTCAAAAAAACTCAAGGTACACTCTTTCTAACCTCTACTTTTATCTAATTCTTTTTATTCTTCTGAAAGCCAATACTAACTTATGAATCGTACATGCGTTAACCAAGCTAATGCCCACTCCAAGCTAACGTTTTCTATACATATGAAATCAAGGATCCTAACACATAAGGATCCTAGAGTCCAAGAATCTTGACACATAGGGATCCTAACATTCAATGATCCTGACATTATATGATCATGGCATTCTTGGATCCTAGCATTTAGGGATCCCAATAGATACGTAATTATGTGATCCTGACGATTACAATATGAAATTATCCAAGTAACTATGAACAGAGATTGATCATCTCTCCTACGATTAAGGGTACTTAATCCCCTCTAAGGTTTAAAGAGTTAGTTACCTCTTTCATACGAGTTAAGGTTTTTACACCTTGCTTGGATGCACAAAATCTTACTAACGGATGTGAATAAGGGGACCATTTCACAATTTTGTGACTTGGCAACCCTATTATTTCTAAACATATGTCAAGATCCTACGTTTAAACATAAGGTTTATAACACTTACGTGTTATCCTAAGTTGGGATCTTCCCCAGTGATTTCACAAGTTTGTAACACTTAAGTGTTATCCTAAGTTGGGATTTTCCCCAATAATTTGCTAAAATTTATAACACTTATGTGTTATCCTAAGTTGGGATTTTCCCCAATTACTTCCTAAATTTCATAACACTAATGCGTTGTATTAAGTTGGGATTCTCCCCAGAAGTTTATTGAACATAATCGTGTTTTCAAAAGATGGGATTTTTCCAAGAAACATATAAGGCTTGTAGCATTATTATAAACAAGGATCCTTGCAAGTTGGTTGCATTTGAAGTGGGGATTATTCCCAGTTAATTATTAAAGAGGGATCCTCCTTGGTTCGCTAAGTAGAAGCTTATAAGGGATCTTTCAAGTAAGGATCCTTCCATACACAAACACACACAATATGCCTAACTCAAGGGATTATGGACCCTAAAGAGCATCGAGTTTTATCTATCCTTTAAAATCATATTTTATACGTAACGTTTAAAGGTTTATTATCCTTAAAAGATACTAAATATTTTATGATCTCAATTGAATGACTAACTATTTTCAGGTTGTTTTGAGTTATAGTAATGTATAAACTTTCTAGGATCCCTAGAAATCCTACTGCTACAACCACACAAATTAATCATGCAAGAAAATAAGCATAAAACAACCATAAACTGAAAAAAGGGGTTATCCACTAACCCCACAAAAAGTGAAACATTGTCTTACATGCCTAAAATATTAAAATTATTTTTAACTAGATGAAAATTAAGTTGCACTTTGATCACCACCACCCGAACCCACCTACATTTTCTCTCATCCTTCTTTTGGCTGCGATGCAGGATCCCGACTGGAACCAGCAGGCTTGTCATTCAATTTGCCTAAGGCCTCACGCCCTCATGTCACATTCCAGGATCATGCATTCTCAAAATCCTCTCCAAGCTTGATTTTCGCCTCCCAGACAGCAATAGCGACACTCGTACTCACCTCAACAATCACGTCGTCTATTTCGGCCACATGCTCTTTTTCCTTCTCAGCTTTGTCCCTAGAAAGCTTCTCAATTTTCTGCATGATCTCCTTGTTGACTCCCTCCTGCTCCTTCAAAGCATGCTTTGTTTGAGCAAGCTTAACCTTGAGATCCTCATGGAAGCGAGAGACACGATTGACAACCTAAGAAGGGCAACTGTAAGTAAAAGGTAAGATAAAATGACAAATACATGAGAATGCTTACGAATTGGAAAAAGGAGATCAACTTCTTTAGATCCTCATATGTTCCAACATTCTCAAGATCCTAAACATCAGACGATTTCCTTTTGCGAGATGTCGGGGTTTTCATGGTAAGATCAAGTTGAGCCTTCTTGTGAGCAAGAGATGGAGGGATCTTTTCATTTTTCACCATGAGTTTTTTTGGATCCTGCATAGTAAGAAGGATCCCCATAAGTCTAGGATCCTAATGACGAAACAGATAAGAACACTGAAAAGAGTTCTTACTAGTAGCCACTGAAGTTGTGGTAGATGAACCTTATTGAAGACTAGGAGACTCAAGTTTGAATGATCGGATGTCTGCAGATAAAGCAAGAAAACACCTAACCTTATCCTCAATATCCCCAACAACATGGAAAGCTTGTCAGAACTTGTAACCTGCATCATAATGAACAAAATAAGAAACATAAATCTTTGGATCCTCAAGATCAATAAATAACATCCTACTCTTTTCAACCCAAGCTTTAGGCAAGAGATCCCCACTAAAGATAGAGTCTCGCCTCACAAAAAAAAATATTTTTACTTCCAGGCTCCATCGTTGTGTTTGGTTTTCAGTATAAGAGGGGAATTTTTTTTTGGTTTTAACCTTAAACAGAAAACGAGAACTCCCACAAGTAAAGAGATCATAAACACAAGCCAACTCAGTAAGACCTATGTCCAGACTGTGGGAATGATTCACTCGCTCAATCCAATACAAAATTCTCTAAAATATAGGCATTGCTTAGATATACGAAAGCTTGGTGGCTTGAAAAAAATCAGAAACAATACCCAAAACAGGGTATTTGAAACCCAAAGAAAAGGGATATTTGGGGAACCATACCCAAAAGGAGAAACAAATCAGGCTGAATAGAAGCATCAACGTACTTGAACATCGCATTGGAGGGAAAAGTTATGTTGGCTTTATTGGACTGCATGTCCTCGTTATTGAAAAGCAGACCTCGTCAAAGGCCAGGATCCCCTGGTCAACAAAATCATTCTCTGGAGGAGCAGTAATGCTGGCACGAGAACGAGTGTCCTTCTTGCCCATGATCAGAGAAAAGAAGAAAACAAATAGAAAGTAAGAGAAAGAAATTACTAGTGAAGGTGGTCGGAGACGATCGTAAGAAGTTTTGGGGAAGGTAAAAGAAGTTATGGTGATTACCCCTATTTAACCTAAGTGGCAGAAGAGCGAGAACATGATTTGACGAAGCAATGATGCTTATGGAACAAATAAAATCTATCCGATTAGGGATTTGAAATTCAAATTTCTTATCTTTTATTTTTTAAATTATACCTCTAAATATTTAAAAAAAACTAACCTTAATGATTTAACTAAGCAATGATCCTAAATATTTCTGAAGCCTCAGGATACTTAAACATATCCCATGATCCTGATTATTGCCACAAATATTTCATAACACTTATAATGGCTATATTTTTCTTTATTTTTCTCATATGTGCAGAATTAGTCAACACAAAACTCATTCCCAACGGAAAGTCACTTCAACCAAGATTAAGACTCGGGGATACTAAGTCAAACAACGTGCAAATACTTGTTCGAGGAGGATCCCGGAAATCTCGAACGTCTTGTTGATTAACTTGGATAAATAACACATGTAAATCACACACTACACATACGATTAGCTCTACCATTACATTTGTACTTGTATTACCTTCATCATCTTTGTAATCTCATATTTAAATCAATAAAACACATCAAGTCAAGTGATCATTATCACCTCCTAAGGTTTTATGTCGGAGATCATATAAAGGATTAAGGGGTTTCCTTGTAATTCACCTGTCTCACTTTGATCATTATTTTATACTTGTATTATACTAACACCACAACCTCTCATACAATTTGGTCGGATTACGCTTGATCGATTTTTGACCACAACAACTATGATATCACTAAAGAGTTTCAAGACGGCCACATGGTTAATGAAAACAACAACATAACGTATAGACAATCAAAACGGATAATTTTTATTGGATTGACTATTGAATCAAACAAGCTAATTAAACAACAATAATCAGTTAACATAACAACAATTTGTATTATTAATATATTTTTAATAAAAATAAAAATTTCAAAGTCGTTGCATGGTTGAATTAAATGGTAGTTAGTGATGTTGTCAAATGAGACTTAAAAATTTAAGATTTGAGTTCAACCAACGTTGATATGTGTAGTTGGGTCTGACCCTTTTTACTAGGGTATACTTTTGTACTGTGTGTATATATAATTAGATCTGTTAATGGGTGAGTTTGAATCAAATCATCCTTGATTCAAACCCGTTTAACAAATATAAAAACATGATCCATCTCACTCCAATAACCCAAAGGATTTTGAATAATCAAATCCATACATGTATCCATCGAATCAACAAATATCCAACCCAATAACCCAACCCTTTTGTAATATGAAAATTACACAATTTTGTTGTCTGCCACTAAGTAATATTTCTCAAAAAAAAGTGTTTACTACAAAAATAATTGTTTTATTAATTTAATACTCAAAATCCAATACAATAAGAACAACATTTTACATAGACATTGATTTTGCATTTTTCTTATTTCCTCAGGGGCCAATCTTATATAGTCACCAAAGCCTCTACAGTTTCAGGTAGCATGGAGTAACGATATTCATTAATTATTATTTCTTGCAAGAATATATATATATATATATATATATATATATATATATATATATATATATATATATATATATATATATATATATATATATATATAAATTACATGAATCGTCTCTCATCCAAGTGCCAAAAGACACGTTTAGTCCCTATTTTTAAAAATTAACTTGGACCGTCGCATTATGTTTTTTTTTCACTCGGTTCGTCCCTAAATGCATAAAATGATTATTTTGCCCTTAATAATTTTTTTTATATTTTTATTATTTGTTTTACTTTTTAGAATAAAAAATAAAAGAAAACAAGGGTTTGGACCATCTGCACGATGTTACGGTAGTCCGGTATATTGAAAAATACAACTCACCTTGGATAATGTTTGTGGGAAAAATTTTGAGACAACTTTCAACATAGTTATTATATGTAATATGCACATTAAACTATGTGTAATATGTACAGACAAAAAAAAAAGATTTTTGTGTTTCATTAAGCAAATCATGTAGACAATTTATATGGATTGTCTTTTGTGGTGTTTTTGAAAAAACCATTAAAAAGTTATTTTATTTTAAAAAAACCATGTATTATGATAAGAACTTTTTACGGTCTAAATCGCTAAATAAGCAAAGATTCGAATGGTTTTTTTTATCATTTTTTGTTAAAATAAATAATCATAGTTTTTTCACAAATAAGACCAAAGTTTAAAGATTTTTTCTAAAGATTTTCTTATTTGTTAAATATGATTTATGAAAACTAAAACTATAAAAAAGAAATTATTTAAGGATAAAAAACGTAACTTTAATGAGCGGGGTAACTCTTTTGTAATTTGTATATAGAATGTGATTTACAGATGTCAATATTTTACATATAGCACGGTGACGCTTATATCATATCAAGTAAATCACAAAGAATGTCAAAATAAAGTTTCGATCCAAACAACGTAAATATTTAATATGTTTAAATAAAAAGTAACATTAATAAAAACAAATACTATAAAAAGTTACGTAAGGAATAAAAAAGCGTAGCATTAAAATATAATAAAGGATCAAAATCGTAACTTACAAAATACCAAAAATTAATTTTAAATTATGAAATCTATTAGATCAAAGTTTCTTAAGGGGAAAAAAATATAAATATGAGAATTTGCTATGACTAATGCCTGAATTTCTATTTTTAGTAAAACTCTTTTCTCCACTTTATATTATATGGTTAAAGATATACAAGTTAGATTTGTGTTTAGCAATTTTGACACTAGAAATAGCAATTGAAAATGAATAGTGAAAAGCTTTCACATACTTCTTTTGGTAATTAATATATATAATAAAATAACCCCCCCTGCCAGCTACAAGTCCACATCCAACTCAACCCTCCTCCTTCTCCTTCCCTTTCCCATTTTCCTCCTGCCTCCCTGGAAATCTGGTCACCAGAACATCTCATATCTATTCAACTCTTACCACCACCGCTTCATCTTTGCTTGACCTCTCTCGTCTCCGCTCTCCACGAGTATACCACCATTGCAGAGCAACATAAATGGACTCCTTGATGTCTCCGACCGTTTTCTGCTCCCCTTCAAAACCTACAACTCAAGTGACAAGGATTTCATCAGATATGTTTCTGTTTGTTGGGATTCCAGATCTAGGGTTTTTGTTTATCAGAGCTCCATATCTATTTGTTCGTAGGTATTGTTGGAGAATACGGAAGAGCAGTTGAAGGATGGTTATGGTGGAGGAGTAGATCAGTGTAGCTTTCAGGCGATTGTTGCAACTTTCCCATCAATTATTTCATCTTACCATCGTATTCTCTCTCGGTATCACACCAACACACAAAAGAGGTGTGAGTGTTGTGTGTTTCTCTGATATTTTCCATCTCGATTGGTAAATTTTAGGGTTTTGGAGGTTGGCTGTTAGATAACAGGATTTAGGCGATGCTAAATTTGACGAAATGAGAAGAGAGAAGTAAAAGGAGGCGTATATGTTGAAATCCAAAATTTAAGGTTTAAATTTGTATCCTGTAGATGTAATCGATGGTGGTCCTGTGGTGGATTGTTTGTGGTGATGGCAATAAAGAGGAACAAAGATGATTGTTGATCCAATGACTTTATCTCAAAGCTCCTTTGATTTGTTCGGCATGGTTTCCGGTGATGACAATGGTTATGGTGATGGTTCAGTTCCTGATAGAAAAAAATATGAACAAGAGGGAACATAAGTGTTTGAGATATGAAGAAGATGGTATATGAAGTGGGGCCCATCTCTTAACGATAGATAAATAAAGGGAAAGTCATTTTTTTCTTTAAAATAATATAAATGAAAATAAACAACTTAAAAATAAATCAAAAATAAATAAATAAGAGCAAAATAGACATTTTATGTCCTGTAAATGATTTTAGGGACAAAGCGTGCAACAATTAACGACATAAGGGACTGCCCGAGTTAATTTTTAAAAATATGGACTAAACGTTAAATTTCACACTTGAACCAGGGACAAATCATATAATTTACTCTCTCTCTTTCTTATATATATATATATATATATATATATATATATATATATATATATATATATATATATATATATATATATATATATATATAGTGTGCATGTATGATTGATTCTGGATCAATCATTTTAGTTATTTTAAAAAAGTAATTAATGCATATTAAATGATGAAGATGTAATTAATATCCATTATATCTTTAACATGTAATATGCATTAATTACTTTCTTAAAATAACTAAAATGATTGGTCCATAATCAATAATACATGCACACAATAGATAATGAAAACAAAATAACCTAACCATATATATATATATATATATATATATATATATATATATATATATATAACGGTTGATAGTTACGATTTCAATGGTATTGTAGTATCTTTTTCAAGTGTGTGAGTAAGAATACTCCTTAGTCCTTACTACTTCTTAGACATATATCACATTAACGAACCACATTAAATATTGTGTTTTGTGCATTTATTAAACAATTACCATAATCCGTCACCCTGGTATATAGTTAACACATAACTTGCTTTTGACGACTTTGTCAATGTCATTACTTCACCCATAAGTTTTTGTTAGTGAAACATTATGAGCCCAAGTGCGGCAGTCCCACTATTGAACTATTATAAGTGCAAAACAACCTCTCATCATGTTTAAAGGAAAACCAAAGCATACGGTATTATCAACACGTTTTAGACAGTACTTTAACTATGTAGATCTAAAAAAGCATAAATGATACTTTCAAGTCTTGGATCTTCAACATGAATGCTGTAGAAGATTCTTTGTCTCTTTGAAGATAACTTGGTTAATACTCCTTGTAATGTTTTTTCTGAATATGTATGTGTTTTTCTAAAAAGAAAAACAATACTTGCAACTAAGTAGCATACTTATATTGGTGTAGGTATATATTAGTGATGCATATTTTGCTCTTTCGTAGTGGTTAAGATTTAAAATAAATAAATAAATAAAACAAAAACAAGAAATCTACGTGGCATTATATTATTTGTGAAGGGTGGGGTTGAATCTTATATTATGTTTTTTACTTTTTTTTCTATTTTTCAATTAAGCAAGCTCCAATCCCTATGCTCAATCACGTGACTCTGTCTTTGTAAGGTGCCAGCTGTCATGTGGGTCCACCGCCACGACATCCGAACATGGGGACCGAGGATTCGTTCTACCGACGCCGCAAAGGTCTAAGTCGGCGGGTCCCACGCAACGTGTAGCGTGTACGTGACTGCACGTTAGCATCTCATCCTCTGCCATTCCCACGTTGCCACTATGAAATCACTCCTATAATTTTTAGATTAAATTACATAATGGTCCTTCAAGTTTATCTAGATTCACACGTTGAGGCCATTTCCTAACAATTGTATGTTTCCAAAACTTACACGACTGATCCTTCCGTCTAATTCTTTTAGAAAATCACTATTAAAGATACGTATAACGACCATTTTATGCATATCCTTTTCATTTTTAGATTTTGTCCTTTTAGTATATATTTTTACTATTTTTAATATTTTTGAGGGGCCACCACACAATCCTAACCTACCCTCACTTCTTCATGCAACCCCCACAAAATACCAACCGTCTATTTAAACTCTTTCGGTCATCTGCTCCGGTAAAACCGTATGTTAAACTTATAAACCACCAAAACCTAATAGTATAAAAAATTGTAGTTTTTTTTATTTCGATGGAGGATTAACTAAATCACAAATGATTGTATATATGTAAGAATTAGCTTCGATAAATAGGGGTTATAAGTCGATTGCCAATGTGAATTATCACAACATATTTGTTCCTAGAGTGATTTTGAGGTATGAGGGAGCATTTTGACCGGACTTGACCAAACGAAAACCAAACCAATTAGGTGTATACTGATGGGTTTTTAGCATAACAAACAAGAACCTATGTGTGCATTCAACCCTAATTCTTGATCTATGCTTTCTCTAATTAAACACACAACTTTTGAACACCAAATGGAAAATCCTAAGACTACTATATAATTTCGAAATCAACAAATAGGGTTAGGAAAACATACATTGATTGTTATATAGCAATAACCATGGTTCTAAATAACGTAAGGCGTGACTTGATGACAATGTCAAGCCTCAAGCGTTTTTGAGTCGTGGCTAGCCACGTCGTTTGTAACATTACTTAAGGCGGCAATTTTGTATATAATTGATAATTTTATATATTTTTTCTATTATTATTTATTTTTATATACATATTTGACTTAATGCGGCATTTTGTCAAAGTTTGGCGGCAAGTACAAACCGTGGAGCCATGGCGAAACCATGAAGAGCTTTTTAGAACATTGGCAATAACAATGAATCTAATTCTTCTTGAAACCTTGAGAGCAAGCGTCACAAGTGTCGCGCCTCTAGTAGTTCATACTCAATACAACCAAGAGGATGATAGAGGAGAGAGAGGAAGAAGCTTGACAAATTCGGTTATCCTTCTGGAACCTCTTGCTCAACTATTAAACAATTGCACTTTAGCCCATGCACTTTAAATTAATTCTTTTAATCCCAAAATTAATTCCAATTAATTTCTGATTAAATATTAATTAAATAATGCTATTTCTAATTAATATATTATTCTCATAATATATTAACAAATTATTTATTTCAATTTATTAATCAAATAATAAATTCAACCTCTCTCTCCAAAAGTCATCATGTCTAGTTGCTAGTTTTGAGGGCAACCCAAAAGGACTATGCTACTATCAGTCCAATTATATACCAATTATAATTATGGGCTTAGACATCTAATCCAACAATCTCCCACTTGGATAAGTATAATAACTATAATTGTCAGTATAACTTCTTAACTGATTAACAATTTGTAGCTCTCAAAGCCACCGAGGAACTCTGACCTAGTCAGTTACGTGTCCCAAGATAAGTGATCATATAATCATCCATTCTACAAGATATCATGTGGACAAATGACATGGAACAGAATCGGTCACATTGACCAATACTTTGTTTCCCGATTTCTGATTTATAATGACAAAAAACTACTAATCGAACACATCAATTTAGTCTTGGTCGGACCCGACACTATAAGTCAACACCAAATCATCGAGGGGCCCAAGATATCGCTTTTCACATTTCAAAGTACTCACGAATATTACAGCAAAACCATTGCTATGTCTAAAACTCTTTAGACAGTCTACAATCCAATTCATGACAATCTTGATTCATTACTTACTTCCAAAAGTATGATTGACTATGGATATTTGAATAATCTAATTATTCGGGAAATAAAACATGCAAAATGAAACACAATAATAAACAATTGACAAAAGATAGTAAACAATATTCATAATAAAATTCTATTACTTAATCATCAAATGTCAATTACATTTAGTTTATTATAAGTTTCTAAATACCTATCTAACTCCTAAAACTAATATTATCTTTCAGAACAATGATCCTTTCATGCTGAATGTGCTTAATCCTACTCAAACCCTTTGTGAGGGGAACTGCAAGATTCTCTTCTGATGATACCTTCTTTACGACAAGGTTTCCTTCTTCTACTCTATGTCTGATAAAATGGTATTTTCTGTCAATATGTCATGATCTGTCATGATCCCTCGCTTCCTTTGTCAGGGCAACCGCTCCTTCATTATCACATAAAATCTCCATTGGCTCCTTTATGGTTGGTACAACTCCAAGGTCTCCGATGAAGTTCTTCAACTATATAGCCCCTGCAAATCAGAACAAATGTGAAAACCACATCCTGTATCAAGGACCTAAGAATGAAAATATGATGAGTTATTAGATAAGATAGTGTAAATAGTAAATACTTGTTGAGGTTGGCTTCACATTGCCATCCTTTATATCTTGCAAGTACTTCGGGCAGCTTCGTTTCCAATGCCCTTTCTTGTGAAAGTAAAAGCAAGTAGCCTATTTTGTATCGGATGCAGGGGGAGCGTCAGAACTGGCCTTTCCTTTGGGTCCATTGCTTGATGACCCGACTTGGTACTTTCCCTTCCAATTTTGCTTTGGATGAACTTTCATCTTCTTCCCTTTTCCTTGCCCAATGACCATGACTGGAGCAGCATCAAGGGTGGAGGCAACATCTTTTCCCTTCATTCATACTTCAGCAGTTCGCAGGAGGTTTTGAAGTTGAGCCAATATGGTCTCTTGGTTGTTTAGATGATAGGTTAAGATAAACTGATCACAACAATTGGGCAATGAGTGCAAGACTATATCGATAGCCAATTCCTCATCAAAGTTCACATTGAGCTTTAGCAAGTGCTCCAGGTATCATTGCATTCTCTCCACGTGCCTATTGACAGACTCTCCATCTTTCATCTTGCTAGTGATAAGGGACTTTACTACCTTATACTTCTCTTGACGAGCTCGTTCATGGTACTTTTCCATCAAGTCCTTGTTCATCTCGTATGAACAGTAATCCGCGTAGAACCTATGTAGCTTAGGATTCATAGTCACCACCATGATACATGCAACTTTAGTTGCATCATTATATTGTTTCCTATACCCAACTAGTTCTGAAGCAGTAGCTTTGGTTTCATCAATCTCGAGAAGTTCTTTTTCGAGCACATACTCTTTGTCCTCGAAACGTAGAGCCATTTTGATGTTCGCATCTAATCGTTATAATTGGTGCCATCAAAAGTAACCCTCGAGCAGATATTCAAAAGCGAGAAGTTGTTATTGGAGGAGGAACCAGAAGCTTCGTTGGGAGTAGACATCTGAAATAGAAAAAAGATAACTTTTGGTTGGATAGGTGTAATCCTCAATATAACACTCAAATGAAATATTAAGGCTTGGATGCAACTAGATAATTCACAAACTTAGAAAAGGGATGTCGTAATCTAATTGTGAAATAAATAAAGGTAGGTAAATGACGATTTACCAACTTCACCACGAAAAGCGAAATTTGAACGAATTAGGTCTTTAATGAAATTCCTAGATCTTTTGAGATTCACTGAACTATTCAATGACATGTTTAATCTCGATTATGCTCTTCCGTTTGTGACTGGGATACCAAAGATTACAAACAAGATGTGAATAACCATGAAAATTATCTTGGTACTATCAATGTCATTTATCATCTCATTTTAATGTGTCAGTTAGCCACACACACACTCCATTAATCAATGATAATTTATGAGACACCCATTGCGACTCTTTATTAGTCCCTATTAGTGTCGGTTAACCACGCACACTCCACTAACGACTTATAAAGTACAATGTGCAATTTCATGGGTTAACATACAAATTCATATGTTTCCTAAACTAACTAAGATTGGGAATTTTATAAAAGATTTAGTTACTTTATAATTTAATTATACTTATTAATGAGAATTATTTGTCATATTAAACCCGTTCAACTAACGACCCCCCACCAATCAAGGAAACTGTGGGTGAGAGTGGACACTCATTCAACTACCATTTTATAAGCAGTTTCTTTATACTCCCCTTATAGATCGACTTCGTGAATGAGGCGTACTAGTGGTTCGACTAACTTGGTCTTATATATAGATATAGTAAATATTAAACATTTAATTTTACATATAGTATAAGGTGTATTTTAAGCATTTCAAAATACTAGGTTTAATTACTAAAGTTTGAAAATTAAAAAATTTAATTTAAATTTAAAATTAAACCATATGATTTAATAATTTGTCCATTAGTTAAACATTTGATTAATTTATTAAATCAAATTGAGGATTATCCAATTAAATTAATCAAGATAATATAACTTAATCCTCTCCCCCTAAATTCTGATAATCATAGGAGGGATAAATCAAATTTTATAATTATCCAATTAATCAAATAAGGAGATAATTACCAAAAATAAGATAACCCTACCAGAAACCTTAATTTTCGAAAATTGACTTATCTTGGGGAGGAAGGAAAGGATTTTAATCCTTGTCATTTTCAAAATTTTGTAGGGTTAAGGACACCCTAATTTCGAAATTTGTAGGGCAAAGGAAAGGGTTAAAACCATTTCCAAATTTTCAAAACCTAGGGTTCAAGAAACCCTAAAATCGAAAATCCCTAAGTCCAAAAGAGTTTAATTGTCATAAACCCTAATTGATCAAATTCAAACAATTGTAATTAATTCAAGAGAAAACAAGCCAAGGCTCTGATACCATTGATGAGTTTTGAGCATAACAAACAAAAACATATGTGTGCATGCAACCCTAATTCTTGATCTATTTTTTCTCTAATTGAACACACAACTTTTGAACATCAAATGGAAAACCATAAGACTACTAGTTTAATTTCGAAATCAAAAAATAGGGTTAGGAAATGATATCATGATTGTTATATAGCAATAACAATGAATCCAAGTCTTCTTGAAACCTTGAGAGCAAGTGTCACAAGTGTCACGCTTCTAGTGGTTCACACCCAATAAAACAAGAGGATGAGAGAGGAGAGAGAGGGGAAGAAACTTGAGAATTTCAGTTATCCTTCTAGGGTTTTTAGTGGCCGAAACTCATAAGGCTAAGGGGTCAATTTATAGTGCAGATAGGACGACCTGGATAACCATAATTTGAATATAATATTATTAATTCAAATTTGGTAATTATCTACCCCTTAATTATCCACATGGGATAATCTAGAAATCCTAGATTATCCATATGAAACCGTCCACCTCCTTCCTTAGGAAGGTTCTGGAACCTCTTGCTTAACTATTGAAATATTACATATTAGCCTCTACACTTTTAATTAATTCTTTTAATCCCAAAATTAATTCCAAATAATTTCTTATTAAATATAAATTAAATATTTCTATTTAAAATTAATATATTATTCTCATAATATATTAACAAATTATTTATTTCTATTTATTAATCAAATAATAAACTCAACCTCTCTCTCCAAAAGTCATATTGTCAAGTTGCAAGTTTTGAGGGCAACCAAAAGGAATGTGCTACTATCAATTCAAATATATACTAGTTATCGTTATGGGCTTAGACACATAATCCAACATATACATGTGTCGGTTTTAACCCTTTCCTTTGCCTTACAAATTACACAATATACAAAAAAGCTGAAAATTTTTCAGCTTTGATACCCCATCTTTGAGGGTCTTTAACTCAATGAATGTGTAACAAAAAAAAGTGAAATTACAACCTAAAATGAATTACAAACATTAAACTACATGTTGGAAAAGATATTATGTTAATTCGAATTAAAACGAGTGAGTTATAACATTTTAAATAATTTCACAGATTACACATTACGTTAAAAAGTTGAAAACCTTTCAGCTTTGATACCTCAACTTAAAGAGGAAATAGGAGGGGAGAACCAATGGAAACAATATCACATAGATTAGGATAAATTCATAAAAGATTATGCATTTTAAAATTTTGATAAAAAATCGGAACCAGCAAACCGAACCAATAAGTGTAAAACCAAGAAACAATAACCGGCCCAACGTCCTAAAATCGATGTCGATATAGGTCTGGGTCCCGATCCAGATGCTCACCCTTATTTTGAGGAATATTATAGATAGCCATTTTGAGGAATATTATGGACAATCGTGGGCAATTTGTAACATCCCGATGATGAGGTAATTTTAATTTTAGCCTTATGTATGAAGAAATATTGCATTTTGGCTCCTATACATGAGAAAGATTGTAAAATGGCCCATAGTGGCATTTTGGTAATTTTGGCCGAAGCTTAGTATGTTGGGCGTATGCGTCGTACGCAAGGCGTACATGCGAAGAGCTTAGTACGCTGGGCATATGTTCGTGGGTTCCAAACATTAAAATTTAGGGTTTGGATCCTAATTAAACATCTTTATGGCCCCAAGACCTTTACCCTTATCAACCTTCACCTAAAAATCGTCCCTCTAGCTAACCCTAAGTGTGAAGAGTGCACCTTGAGCTCATTTGTGTGTTTTGGTGGTGTTCTTGAAGAATAAGAGAGTGGTAGATAGACATTGGAGATTGGAAGGAGTTTGGATCAGGGATTCTCACCTTGCTAGCAACCTTTAGGATGTAAAAAGCTCCTAGCTTGATCGTCTTTTCTGATAGATCTAGATATTCCTTCATTTAGGGAATTTTTGGTCTCAACCTTTGTGATTCTTGAGCATGACATGTTCTAGACCAAATAAGTCGTCCTTTCAGACCCAATGAGGGTTCTTGAGTCATAAAAATGAGATCTTGATGCATAGTTCTCCCCCGTGCACGCTCTAGAAGGTCTTTAGGTGTTAAGAAGTTGGGATTGTTTGTATTAAGCACTTAATGGGCATGAAAAGTCCTAAAGTTGGAAACTTTACGACTCTCGGTGATATTTTGGCCTTGGATCTGCATTTGGACGTAATAAGTCGCATTATTAAGCTCTTAAGTGGTTAAGAAGGAAGTTTGTGCGTACGTTGGGTGTACAAAATGGTACGCTGCACGTACGCATGTTGATCCTCGATGCCTCAGACCACGAGTATGCCCCGTGTACATTCAAAGTACACCCCGCGTACGAGGCCTAAGTTAACTCGGCTGGGTTGACTCGGTCGATTTGTTGATTTTGACCAGGTTTGACTAATGGTATTTTGGGGAATTTGTTATTAATTTAGAATGAGAAATGTTTTGATATTTAGGAGTCAGGTAGAGCCGGTTGTCAGAGCAGGGATTTATTTAAACTGCATTCAGACTGAGATGTGAGTTTTCCTCACTGTACCTGTGGATCGAAGGCACTAGTGCCAACCCATTAGATTGTTTATCATGGTTAGGATAGTGTTATGCTAGTTTGTAGTTGTTTAGTAGAGCCATATAATTATTTGTATTTGATGGCTCTGTGTTTATGTTTATCTGTTTCATATGTCAACATATTGTGGTTGGGTTGAGGCGATCCTGCTTTGTGTTTCAGGTACTCTGGTTTTCAAGTGGAAGAGCTCGGGATGATTGCAGAGCACACACCATAAGTTTCCACATTCTGTGAATTACTCTGATTTGATGATGTTTTGTTAAATCTTGGTTACCTCGTTTTATGGGAAATATATGTATTAACAATTTACTAATCTAAAAACAAAAATTTTTATGTCACGATTTTCGGGATGTTACATCCCTGCACTTTTAATTAATTCAATTGATCCCAAAATATGATTTCTAATTAATATATTATTTTCATAACATATTAATAAATTCATTATGATTTCTAATTAGTATATTAATCACATAATAAATTAATAAATCAGACTCTGTTTCTCTTTCCCTCTCACACACACACACACACACTCTCTCTCTCTCTCTCTCTCTCTCTCTCTCTAAAAGTCATCATATTCAAATACTAGGTTTGAGGGCAACTCAAAATGACTTTGCTAATAATTTAATATTATACTAATTTAGTTATTAGCTTAGACACCTAATCCAACATGTAGACCAAAATTCGATACAAATGGTTGCTAATTTTAATATTCCAAGAATTGTTCTTTGGTTTGAGATTTACATGGATTATTGGCTTCAGAAATCTCATATATAGATAATCTAATAATCTTTTAATCATTGAGGATAATCTTTTAATCCAAAAATTGTTTTGTGAATTACTCTCACCAGTAGTGACCATATGGATGGAAATCAATGGTGGATTAGGGCTTTCCGATGATATATATATATATATATATATATATATATATATATATATATATATATAGATTCGATAAGAATTTTTTTTTAGTAGGAAGATAAGAAGTTTTTTTTCTACATACTTTTTTGACGAACAAAAGAAATGAATCACTAGATGAATCAAAAATAACATGATTCACCAAAAAAAATCTCAAAAAAAACACACCGATGATTCATTTATACAATGATTTCGTTGTTATTCACTAAAATTGTCATAAAAGTGAATTTTTTCTTAATTTACTTAAAAATGAATAATGGAGTTGTTTTTTTGGGAATTTTTTTTGTTAATCATCTTACTCTTGAATCATCTAATGATTCATTTTGTATGTTCGCTAAAAAAGTATGTAGAAAAAAAATTTCTTACCTTCTTACCAAAATTTTTCTTCTTATTTGATCTTGACTATATATATATATATATATATATATATATATATATATATATATAGAGAGAGAGAGAGAGAGAGAGACGATGAAGAAATGTTATAGCAGTATCGATGGAGCCGGATGCGACGGGGGTGATCTAACCGAAGGTGGCTGAAGTGGCGATGATGATGGTGGAGGCAAATGAGATAGTGGTGGTGTTAACGATGACAAGTGAAAGAGGTGGTGTGTTCATGCGTAGCCCATGATAAGAAGGAATATATTATTAGGTTCTTTATTGATTTATAATTTTTACAATATTGGTCCCTTTAATTTAGTGTTTTTGTTATATTGGACCAAAGGCAAAACCACCCATTAATAGGTGGTTTTGTCTTAGGTTGAATTTCAATATAAAAAATGTTAGTTAGATTCATTTTTAAAGTTTTCGAACCGAACTTATTAAATAAGAATATTTAATATTAATATTAGAGGAATCTGATTTTTTAATACAATAATTTTTAACATAAATTATCTATGTGATTTTTGTTTTATCACAACATAATGCGACTTCTTGATTAAAACATGTTGTGTAGTAGCTTTATGAATTGACTATGTTCGGTGTATCAACCCCATGGAAGCTCATATGGCTCTTTTCATATTTGTCATATAAAACCAAAAGCAACAATAAGTTGTTACATGTACCAACAACATTAAATTCTGCAAAAAAATTCAATAAGCATTACAAATAAAGTGAGTTGTCATAACCATAAACATCAAATTCAGACATTATAACTTGATCAATTTCAAAGTATTTTTTCCTTATAAAAATTAAAATATGAATTTTCTGGCTACACTCAATCACATATACATATCTTTCGATCAAATAAATTATTACAAAAAAAATTGTTATTAACAAAAATATAATATTAGTTTCATACTTTGCTAAAGGTTAACACTAATAAATAATAATGGACTTTCACAAATCTTGCATTTTGGTCACTACATCCAACTAACAAATGAAATTTGGTTTAGAGGATTGATTCAAGAAGTGCATCCAAGACTTTTTGTAGCTGAATTTTGAGAAATGTTAAGACCTACTGAGATATGAGGGAATGGTCTGTGAGGCTACGATTGGTTTCTATAGGGCAATACACATTCAAAATCGTTAGCACATATATTTCCTATCTGCTTCAATTATCAAATTTAGATCAAACTTGTCAAAATCAAATTATATAAAAAAACAGATATGTAACCTAAGAATCAAACAACATATTTTTCGTTGAAATAAATATCATAAATCTACAATTTAAATTTAATATATTATTCTTAAATTTTATATTACCTTTTCAACTTTAATGGTCACTCACACCTCTTTCTGTCTTATTGTTGTGACACATATCTATATCGAAAGTAAAAGAAAGAATTATAGAGAAGAATGTTAACAGAGTGATACTTCATTGAAAACGTAGCAAGATTCTTCATAAGGCTGCTAGGATTCTTCTATATACTATTAGAAGGTCTATATAGTGACAACCGGTGTGACATCCATGATAACGTACCACTTAAACTGACAATTTTGATTAATGTAAGTGAAAGAATCATTTAGAATGCTTACCAGTTTTGATTGTTTCCACTTGGATGTGAACATTAACATTCTTCTAGAGAAATGGAACTTCAAATGAACCCTACATAGCTAAATCAACAAACATGACAACACAAAAGAAGCCTAACTTGTCATATAACCAAATTTCCAACAAATTTCAAAATTTTAAGGTTTTGCTGAACAATTTGTTTAGTTTATCATAATTTTATTTTATTACAACCTTATATGAATAATCAAGAATCTAAATTAAGTGAAAGAAGTAATTATTCATTTAAATCCAATAAAAATTAAAATATTGTGAAATTGCATATAATTTACATGTTTGCTTATTGTCTCGGAGATACCCGACCACTTGGATATGTACTATTATTTGATTAATTAGTGCATAAATTACATTATAGAATATGAAATTTAACGATTGTTCAAATTCATTTACACTTGATTTAACAATAGAAAATGGACAAATTTATAATCATAAAAGTATGCTTAATTCAACAAATTTGTTATCAAAATTAATAGAAAATTGGGTTTCTTGAAGAAACAAGTCAAATACACAAAACGAATAAAAAACAAAAAACATTTGAAGATCATGTCAAAAATGTATGACCAATAAGATCTTTTTGACACTTTTCAATATAGACATGGTTAATCTTTTCTCATCTTCAAGATGATAAGTACAAGTGAGTAGAGAAAACAAATTTATAATCATAAAAATATGTTTAATTCAAAAAAATTGTTATCAAAGTTATAGGAAAGTATTTTTGTCAAAATAATCAATTATTAAGTATGTAGTATATTACCACTAAGGGATTTTGAGTTTTGCATCATCCTCAAGCTTCAATAAAAACATCAATTAATACTCATCACTTTCAAGTAAAAATCTCTGCAATTTAAACTTAATTATAGTAACTCTAATCAATGACGTTATAGAAAAAGGTAAGTTTAAGAATAATTACATAAAGTTATTGAGTTAGATAGTTGGAAATCGAGCAATTGTAATTTAACATGTATGAGACAGATTATTATATTCAAAATTAGAAGTATTTACTATATTAATAGGAATTAAATACAAGGTGACTGTTTTGCCCTTGATGAATTTTGGTACCATCGATATACAGTGAGAAATAAATAGAATAATTAAAAAGATATATGACGTTGATTTGCAAACATATAGGATGGTTAGTTCATAAGTTATGGCTTTAAATTTGGGAAGGATTTTAATTTTAATTTGGGGATAACAGAAATTGGTGAAAGTTTGAGCGGAAACATTGATGGACAACGTGTTTGACGAAACATTGGTCAATATGACATAAACAATTTGATCTAAGGGTGGAAAATGTATTAATGAAACACAATAAAAAATATTTATTGCTTTAGATGATGAAATAAAGTTTCACTTTTAGACATAGAATTCAATCTTCTATTTTGTATATGTAAATGTCTTACACTTGGGTTGCGGTGACATAGCAAGACATGTGGAAGATATGGTAGATAACCTATTGACCCATGTTCAAATCCTGGCACTACTCAACCTTTGTGGCTATGGAGGTTCGTCTGCAGTGACTCTGTGTCATGAGACATAGCCTCATGTTCGCAGCGGGGGATTAGTCGGTGCGTGAAAGCTGGCCCGGAAACCCTCGTTAGGGAAGTTCCCTTTCCAAAAAAATGTAAAAGTCTTAGTCTTTGCCTCTCTCTAGTGTTATTGTAATGGGTTTTATTATTTAAATTTGTAAAATTGTAGATATCATTAATATCTAAAAAATAATAATATTTCAATGGTAATGTTTACTAATAAATTTTTCAGTAAATTCACAAGGAATTGTAAATAATTGTTTTAGAACGGTTAAAAGATTTATAAAAGTTTATAATTTCATAAAAAGTTGTAATTTGCTAATATTTATATTGAAGTTGTAATAAATAACATTGTAACAATACTGACAAATTCACATTCAAACGGAATAATAGAGTAAAAAATGATTAAAATTCTAAATTCATATGAGTTTAAACCCAAAAGGCAAATAGATGAATAATTTAATATTTCATAAAACCCAAAATGCATTTAAATGATCAAAATTCTAACCCAAAAAGCGAATAATACGAAACAATGTAATCAAAAAACAAACCTAAAAACCAAATAATATGTAAACATAATATGAAATTAACTGTACTAAAATCACCCAACTACTCATATAAAATCATGAAAATCATATATTATTTGTCTTTCTTTGGAATTAACAGTTTTGACTTGTCTTCTCCAGAAGTACGATCTGTCATTGATGTTAATGATCATTTGGTTGAGGACATTGTTTCAATATTATCAACATCGTAAACATATTCCAAATTGTGTTTTAATTGTTCATGTCTAAACACTTTTTAAAGGATGTCCACTTTGTTAGTGGACTTGTTACAATAGTTTTATCAAGATTCGAAGCCAGTGTGACGTTGTCATCAGTAAACAAAATTGCATCCTAAATATAGAAAATAAATTCATATGTCAATCTAAAAGTTAATAATATTTTAAAGTATTTAGAATATTAGATTTAGTTATATTATATTTAAAACCTTTAAATTTAATATGTCTTGACATCCGAATTTTGTCGATAAAACGTTAAACGAATCGGATTATGGTGCCTATATTTGTAGAACATAGACATATGTTAGTTGATCAACTAAAATATAAAAAACGAATCTGATAAGTATAGTGTTTGTAGTATGTTTCGTAAAAGAATGTTACCTGTTCGATGTTAATTTTTTTTCCAATTCAACAGTTATTTTATTATCAACATTGAAATTTGAGATTGCATAACCATCAACATTGTTCTTCAAATTATAATGAGAAATTTAAATTTTGAACGACAACTTTTTATCCAAAAGTAATTTCAAAGCAGACGGATAAATCTTCATATTACCCTCCTAAAAATGGAAAAATTAACGGTTATAAAAATAGACAGACAAAACGTAAAAATTAGTTTTATGTAAATGATGTTAATACCGATAACCTCATTAAAATTTTGAAGCAACTCTTGTGTGTTTTTTTCCAGAAGTTTCTTTGCATCACGATCAAATAACGTAAGTGACACCATGTCAGTAAAGTCTTGTACTATAACGATGATTTTAAAGCTAAAACCATTGATATAAACAAATTCAATAATATGAAATTTGAAAATTTAATCGAAGTTTATAATAATATATATAAAAGAGTTATTGAAAACCTTGGAACAACATATACGTCTTTGTTCATGCACATTGAAGTGTAACAATAAAAAAAACTTCTTTATCATGTTTTTGATCCGTTCCAATAGCTTTGTCATCATGCATTAAAACGACTTTCATGGCTTTCTCTTGACAAATATAGGTCAACACATTAAAAAATCGATATAAAGGGTGTAATTTTATTTATCTAACTAAATGAATGAAATTAATATGCTTAAAGTATATTGATTATTTTTCATGACCTCTCAACAAGAACACAGTAATAAGAAATAATAAGAACATAGTAAACGCAAGAAATTGAAGAAGAATAAGGAGAATAGAGTAAAGTAAGAGCTTGGAAAAAACAATTGGAGAAAAAGATTGTTCAAGAAGAACACTGTAAATCATAAGACTCAATCTAAAATCGTAAGAATAGCCAGTTCAATGTAATCGTATATATAAGGTGTTTTTGAAGAAAGAAATCATTATATTCTAAAAAAATTGGGATCCTAAGATATCATCTTGGAGATTTTCGGCTATTCATTTGGAAAAAAAATATCAACTATATTAATTCAAAACTTCAAATTAATTGACTTTCTTATTTAATCAGTTTTAAAATTCAAACAATACTCTCAAATTGATTCATTTTATGTAGGATATACCGAGAGATAAATTATAAATAATATTGACTTTAATTTTGACTCTTAAATTTTGCTGATTTAATGGGATTAGATTAGATTTTATAGGTTAATAACTTAATTCTTGATATTCTTGTTTAATTAGTTTTTTAAAAAAATAAATAAAATATAAAATATAAACGGGTTTAAATTTGGAAATCAAAAGCAATAAATAAGAGAGTTAAATTATGAACAATATTAATTAGAGAAATTGATATCATGTATATAAATATAATGATATGTTTCAATTGATAAAATAATTACTAAATTTAAAGATTCTATAATTATTACAAATTCTATAATTAAATGTAATTTTGTTTGAATTTTATTTGAGGAATATGATGTCAGCAGTTTGATTTAATGGTGGAAAATATAGGATTAAAACACAATCAAGGGCATTGATTGCTTCATTAGTGAATTAAGGGTTCTCTTTTAATAATATTTAGAGATAGGTTTAATCTCATATTGACAAGTGTCATGCAATTAGAACCCCTCATTAATGTTATATATCATTTATCATGCCACTTGTCAACCTATTAATTATTCATTTCAAATTTCAAATTTTAAATTTCTCACTCTAATTTTATTAAATTAATAATTGATTATTCATTTTAAATTTCAAAATTTTAAATTTCTCCCTTTAATTATATTGAATTAATAACGTTAGATTAAAAAATAAAATAAAATAAATATAAATTATAAAATGATATAACTCCACGTATTTATTTAAATCAACGATTATAATTTTATATAACTAAAAAAATATCTCTTAAGTAATTTATTAATTTTATAACCGTGGTTATCACGGGTTATAAACTAGTATCTAATATATTATATATAAGGGTCCAATGACCATTGTTGCAAGATTTGAAAAACATATGGATGTTTTCTATCAAATTTTCAAAAATTGGATTAAGCCTGCAAATTTGATCAAACCGTATGGAACCAATTATGAATTATATAAATTACTATAAGTTTTACATAAGTTTATTTCTTACAAATTTTAGTTTTTGATATAACTTTTTTAAACATTTACTTTTTGCTATTTAGAACGATCTAAGATAGTTTACATTTTGATGAAATTCATGTTGGTTTATTTTGGAACACATTTTAGCTAGCACCTCCGGTGAATTTTAGGCAACTATTGATCCAAATCTAATAGTATAAAACTATAAATGGTTAGTATAAATTGTTCCGACTATTGTATACTAAAATACAAACACATGTGATAAATTTGTTTTAAGAGAATCTTATCAAGCACGAATTTCATCCATTCTTCTGGTTTTAACGTTTATGTTTTTCTTGTTTTTTTTGTTTCTATAGTGTCTGTTCTTCTGCTCACGTTGTATACTTGCCTAGTTGTTCTTTCCTTATCTTTTTTGTATTCAGTTATTCATATCTTCTCCTTGGAGAACAGTCCTGCATTGTTTTTCAACATGAACTTTTCTGTTTTTAGTTCCAGATATTAATTCGGTAAAGATATATTAAGTTTTGAAAAGTTTATTTGGTTAAAAGTATGATTACATACATAGTGTTTTCCTTTTCTTCCATTTTATAAATCAGTTAGGTATGGTGCAAATTGCTTTTCAAGATTGGTGAAGTGATTTAGAAGGAAGTCGTCAGTCATTGAGTACAACTGAAGCTAGTCCAATGAAAAACAATAGAATTATATGTACATATATTTATGTGTATATATCTGTTGAGAAAAGGTTATTCTAGTTGAGACGAACTAACAAAAACACTAATTGTAATGAATAAATTATAAATTTTGAAAATATATTTAATCCATTTTTAATGGGTGCTATATAAATCTTGTCGGGTTTCAGTACATTGTATTTGTTTATTGTTACCCCATTTTACTTCATGTTCCCTTTCTTAGTAATAAAATTGCATGCCGAGTTTCCTGGTGCTAACAATTTTATATTCGAATTCGTTGATTAACCTTTCTAATTATTTTGGCTAATACAAATGCAACTACCAATCTTGAAACTATGAAAATTATTTTACCAAATAACGTGAATAAAAAGGATTTTTTTTTAATATTAAGATAAATTGTGTATTTGTACATACACTGCCCCCCGTACTTTTTTTTTTTACTTTCATGTGTGTGGACACAATGTTTGTAGATTTTTACTACATAGTTTGCCGTTGATATTGTGTGGTCTCTATATGCCATTATATCAATGAATTATAAATTATTAAAACTATAATTCTATAGTAATAATGACCTAATTTGTTGTTGAAAATATTAAATTTTATATTACCCCCTTTAGTTAAAAATAGCTAGGGTCCATCATCCATGTTCACGTCATTTACAATTCCCCCCCCCCCCCCCCCCCCCCCCCCCCCCCCCTTCAACTCTAAAGAACAAGACTGACTTAAACTCAAATTTGAAAATAATAATAATTATTATGTGGGTTGTTGTATCACTAAAAGAAAGAATAAAATATATAAGTAAAGGGTAAAATATATATTGACACATTGTAGAAAGTTAAATGAAAAAAATAAAGTAAAACAAGAAGTTGGACGCCCATTCCCGAAGAGAGAAAAAAAATGATGTGTAATATCCATATTTTGTTGTGGCTAAAAGTTTTAGGTTTTTTTTTTTTGGTAAAAACAAAATTTTTTCTTTGATTTGAAATAAAATAAATCAAAGAGAAATAAACTAAATAATGTAAATGTGAGGAAATAATAATAATAATAATAATAATAATAATAATAATCTTGTCATTGGTACTTTTAAAATAAAAAAATTTTAATGTCTAGCGAAATATTTTTATTAGAAAGGTTTTTTGCATCAAACCGGTGAAACTTAGGTTTGACCAACTTAGTGATTTGAACTAAGTTTGTAGATGTTAGGATGAAAAGGGACCATTTTGGAAGATATTAGAAGTTCTGTAGTTAGTTTGAAATCATTTTGAAAAAGATTTTGTAAGGAGGGACTAGAAGTGTATAAGTAACCATAGATGGGTCTATTTGAAGCATCCTTCTTCCTCATTTCCTCCATTCATATTTTCAACTTTTTACCCTCTCCATGGATCGATTTTACCTCCCAAATCCATGTTACTTGGATGCTTAAAGAATTCACTTGAAGAATTGTCAAATTCCTTCTCAAACTAGCAACTAGAGGTGGTGTCCTTCTCATTTTCTCTTCAAATCCATGTTAATGGTCTTATGGATCTTATAATTCTGATATCTTCTTCAATCCATGGTCTTCTTATGAAATCTATGATGTAATTTCAGTCCATGATCCAACTGCAAGCTCTAATTGGCTATTAGTTGTGAGTTTTGGATGATTTGGGTTGTTTTGATGGGCTTTCCAAACCCTAGAAAGTGGGATCCGAATCTAGTGATTTTAATCTAGATTCAAGTTTGATTTTATGCTTGATGAATGTATTTAACTTCAAATCTATGATATATTTGTCATTTTTATGGCCAATGGTGAGGTTTCATGGTTCTAGGTTCCAATCTAGCTTCCATGGTGATGATTTAGGTATATTTAAACCCTAGGTATCTTAGATCCAATATTAAGGATCCAAACAATGATACGAGTTTTATTTGATGATTGGGTTATGCATTTAGCTTCAAGTCATTGGGTCAGTTGTTAATTCATGTCTCGTTTTTATGATTATATAGTTTTGATGAAGTTATAACTTCTATTTGTGGTTTGGGGATTTCCCAAACCATAGATGTTCATAGAAGTAAAATTAAGCTCTATTTGGTGTTATAAAGTTGTTTTAATTCTTAGATAATGTCTTATATTCCAAAAATTTAAGTCACTTTTATGAATTCATGCTTGAATCGGTGTTTGTAAGTTTTTATGAGAAGTTGGAGCGTCTATGAAGTTCATGTGAAGTTTGGAGCTCAATGGATGAGCGAAAAATCTTCATGACATCTCAATTCCATATGTTTTAAGTTATAGAAATCATGTTTAGTCTTGTTGGTTGCAATTTATCATTCACACATAATTAATTGCTACAATTGGAATTACGAATTGGTTTTGGAAAATTATGTTTATTCCAAGGATAGGATATGATTTTTGTGGGGATCCTTTCTTATGTTAATTGAAGTGTTTTAGCATGTATTTGAAACTCCTTGAGTTACTTAGGTAAGTTGTAAGATGTTTGGATGCATTGGGACAAAAGTAGGATGCATATAAGTGAAAATTTGGCCATTTTTTACCTTCTAGAATTGATGCGGGTCATGTCCGGTATTCTGATTTCATGTAACAAATGAAAACTTGTTTTTGTCATAACTTTTCCATGCAGACTCGAAATCGTGCACGGTTTTTGCCTACATTCTTGTTTTAACATGATGAATTATTTGAAACTAGAAAAACTAAGTTTTGGAATTAAGAACTTAATAAGTGACTTAATGGACCTTTTTTAGTTTTGAAAATAATAAAATAAGTACATGTATAAGAGGGGGTAGCGGGATGACATTTGTGAACTTGAGGTGGAAGGGATATAGCTAAATGACACTAAGTGGTGCTTGAGAAGCCGAGAGTTGAGGAATAAATGTATCGATTGACAAGCTTAGGACTTAAAGTGAGTACTTTTACCTTAGAGCATTGTCCCAAATATATGATTATATTATATGTGTTTCCTATTATTTCAAGTAAAAGTATGTATATAAATTTGATTTTAGTTCTATGTACCCCTTAAGTGTTTTACTCTACTTGATAGAGTTAATGTTATGGAATTAGGTCAGCAGGCTGTTAAGCTGTCATAAAGGAACCTAAAACGTTATTTCGTGTATAACACGATTGGATTGGTTGAGATAGCACTGTGCAGAAACAAGTACTGAGGAAACTCTTTACCAGGGGATGGGAAGGCAACTTAGGAATCATTATTCTGATCTTTTTTTGTTGTTGTATGATTCCGGAACGTAATCATCCTAGGGGGAGGGGGGGTAATTGTAACACCCGCAAATTCGGGCTAGACGTTTAGAGTAAATAGTAATAATTATACATTTTATCGAAGAATTAAAATAATTGATTAGGGTAAATGTTCTTTATATATGTTACAAGATAATAAATAATTATTGTGTACACGTTAAGTGGAAAAATATCAGGAGTAAGTAATATTTCTAGGAAATCTTAATATAAAAATTATCGTTAAGCGATAAATTAACATTAAAAATAAAAGTTTACTTAGGATAAATAATATTAACGAAAGTTGTAGTAATTGAGATGAAGATTTTGTGGGTATAAAGGACCCCCCAAATCTAACTTCGTATGAGGAAGTCATGATTTATCTTAGTTTCTCGTTCAACTCGATACGACAATGTGCATCATAAAAAGTGAACCGAAGATAGGTTGTTTTTTAGTTAAAGTAATGTATATGAACGTCGAAGTAGTCGTTAATAATAAATCTTTGCATATAAAAAACGCCTAAATTTGACTTCGTATGAAAAAGTTATGGGTTTTCAAAGTTTCGAGTGTGACACAGTACATTAGTGTGTGATACATAAATTGAAATTAAAATCGGTTGATTGTTAGCCAAAAAAAAGTAAATGAGAGTTGAAGATCTCATAAATATGAATCCATCAATATAATGACAATCGAGATCGAAGCTCGTATGCGAAAGATACGAGCGAAACTTTGTCCCTAAGTTTCGAATGTGATGGTATCAACCAAAACAACCACTCATTCATTCCAAAGCCCATCAAAGTATATAAATGTATCAAATAGTTATTAGAGTACAAAACAAGTCATAAAATACAAAGCACCGGTGGATGTGATGCAATCACGCCGAGCACTTCCCTTTTGAACCAGAAGTACCTGAAACATAAACATATACCATAAGCACAAAGTTTTGTGAGTTCCCCAAAATATCGCATACCATACATACATCGGGCCCCTCCAAACATTCATCGGGCCCCACTCGTTATTTATCAGGCCTCACCCAAAATACATAATGGACGCCGCCCAACATATATAACATATAAGAGTTAAAAAGACAATAGAAATCCAATAACACCTAGTGTCATACAGTTTAGTGAGGACACTCATCTTAATCGATAACATATAAGTCTCATAACCGAGCTGCTGGTACGAGAACCTCCTCACACTATACATATCCAAATACAACCCTAATTAGCAATTAAGATGATAAACCATAATCAGTGGTCCATTACATACTTTCTCTGTATAGGGTAAAAGACCATTTTACCCTTTCAAGGCTAGACCCTTCCAAACAAGACTTAATGTCCCAAAGTGACCAAACATTCCTTATGGTGTTATGCCCTGCATACACCATGCCTCTACGCCTTACGTAGAGGGGTTTATAGAAATCACGAAGACTCAAGGCTACACTGGGAGTAACCTATTTTACGCATCACGTAGACGCTGATAAGTCCTTTTTCCATTTTAGCTCTTAATCCATAAGGACAACACATATAAATCTCAGATATGGTCCTAATGAATGTCTAGAGTGATAAAGTTCCTAACTTTATGCCTTTGCATAGCTTAATGGAGCTTGAGACCAAACTCTAGTTCCATAACATCCTCTAATGACCTCAAACCCTTGCATGGGTGAAAGATAGCAACCAAGATCCCATTTTTACGACATATGAACCTCATAAGCAATAAGAAATGACAACCTTGAGCTCTATAGTTGCTCTTACTCACAAAGCCAAACTCATGGGACCAAAAGCATGCAAATCTGTAAGATGTCCAAGATATAACCCAAGGAATCATAGAGGTTTAAGCTTTATACCTTATGAAGTTGGCAAATGAGATGAAAGCTATGAATCTTCAAGATTGAGCCACGCCAAACCACTATGATATACTCTTTCTTCAAAATGCACAAAAACACACAAAATTCTCAAAACAAGCTCACGGTGGATTAAGGTTTAGAGTTGGCTACTTGGGAGAGTGGAGGATGAGTATGGGGAGGACCTCAAGGGAGTTAAGGTCTTTAAATAAGGTCACAACCCTAAACATTAGGGTTTTAAATCAGCGTACCTACGCGTTGCGTATACAAGATTATGCCCCATATCAGGCTTTGAATACCCGTGTCCACTCTCATTTCTACGCCCTGCATAGAAAACCACCTACGCACCGCGTAGGACCATATTTGCAAGAATTTTATACTTTTAACCATAAATGAAAAGTACTTAAGAAACATGTATTACAAATCTCCCCCACTTGAATCAAATTTCGTCCTTGAAGTCTCTCGCTACAAATAACTCAGGGTAATGCTCTCTCATCCCCTCCCCAGGCCTCCATGTCCACTCTGAACCCTTCCAGTGTTGCCATTATACCTTCACCAAACCCAATTCCTTGTTTCACAAAGTCTTTGTCTTCCTGTTGAGAATCACAATTGGTCTTTCACCATAAATCAAATGCTCCTCCACCTGAATATCCTCCAATGAAACTACTGTAGAATCATCGACCAAACATTTATGCAGCTGAAAGACGTGGAAAGTGCTATGAGTCTGACTAATCTCATTGGGTAAATCTAATTGCTATGCTACCCTTTCCACTTAGGCCACAACCCTGCAAGGCCCAATATACTTAGGGACCAACTTGCCTTGCTTCTGAAATCGGATGACACCTTTCCAAGGTGACACCTTCAGAAGCACCATGTCACCAACCTGAAACTCGAGATCGGAACCTTGCTAATCTGTATAGCTCTTTTTCCGACTTTGTGTGGTCTATAACCACCCGTGCACCTGCTGAATTAACTCGGTGGCCCGGAGCACCCCCTTTGTACTCCCTATGAATCGTTGACCGGCCTCACCCTTACAAATAAGTGTCTGACACTTTCTCCCATAGAGCATATCAAAGGGAGGCTAATCAATACTAACATGATAGCTATTGTTGTATGAGAACTCAGCCAATTAGAGATACAAATCCCAACTACCACCAAAGTCCAAAATATACGCCCAAATCATATCCTCTAGAGTCTTAATAGTCCGCTCACTCTGACCATCAATATGGGAGTGGAAAGTCATGCTGAAATGCAGTCGAGTACCAAACTACTCATGAAATCTCTTCTAGAATCTAGAAGTGAAGCGTACATCCCGATCCAAAACCACTAATACCGTAACTCTGTGTCACGCAACCACCTATCGGATGTAGATGTCCACCAATTTCTCTGCTGAGATTCTCTGTTGGATAGAGATAAAATGCGCATTTTTGGTCAATTGATCACTATGAACCAAATTGAATCCACTCCTCATGCTGTCCGCGGTAACTTTGTGATGAAGTCCATGGTGATCTTTTCCCATTTTCAGAAAAGAACACCCAACGACTCCAACTTTTCATGAGGTCGTTGATGTCAAACCTTGACTTTCCTACAAGTTAAGCACCTATCCACATACCAGGCCACGTCTTGCTTCATGTAGGGCCACCAATAATCAATTCAGAGGTTTCTATACATTTTCGTCTCACCCAGATGAATAAATAACTTCGAATTGTGCGCCTCCTCCATCAGAATCTGACGAGTACCTCCCAATTACGGAACCCAACCCCTCCGATGCAAGGTCAACAATCCATGGATATCATAAATAAAAGAGGAAACCTAACCCACTATGCGCTTACTCTTTCGGTGCTCCTATTTCATAGCCTTAACCTGACCCCCATGGATCTGCTCCATCAGTGAGGTAATCAATGTTGTTGTTGGGATGGATTGGTTGAGTTGGTTTAGGGCTCGGATTAATTGCAAGAGACAGCTCGTGGTGGTTCATACCCCAAGTAGGGGAGAGCTGACTATTTATGGTGAGGGTACCAGGGTTGGTTCAACATTCTGCTCAACAGCAAGGGACCGAAGGTTTATTTAGCATGGTTGCTTAGGTTACCTGGCATATGTTGTAGATACTCATGTGGAGCTGAGTCGTTCATTATCAGATGTCCCAATATTTCAGGATTTCCCGGATGTATTCTCGTAGGATTTTCTAGTATACCACTGGAAAGGCAATCATATTTTAGGATCGATATGATCCCTGATGCAATCCTGATCGCCAAGGCACCTTATAGTCATGCACCTCCAGAGATGCAAGAATTGTCCTCTCAGCTTCAGTACCTGTTGGGCAAGCAGTTCATTAGGACTAGCAGTTCGCCTTGGCAAACACCGATTCTGTTTGTAAAAAAGAAGGACGGTACCCATCGGATATACATCGATTATCGGGAGTTGAACAAGTTGACAATGAAAAAACGTTACCCATTCTCGAGGATTGATGACCTTTTTGATCAGCTGCATGGTGCGTCTTGGTTCTCCAAGATCAATTTGAGTTCAGGGTACCATCAAATGAAAGTTAGAGATGAGGACATGGAGAATACATCTATCCGCACTCGTTATGGCCATTATGAGTTTGTGGTGATGCCATTTGGGCTAACCAACGCACCTGCAACATTTATAGATCTGATGAACAGGGTGCTTCGACTGATGCTCGATCAGTCCGTTATTGTACTCATCGATGATATCTTGGTCTACTCCAAGACCAAGGAGTTACACGAGGAGCATTTGCGGGAGCTCCTAAGAGTTTTGAGGAGGGAGAGGCTATATGCCAAGTTCTTCAAGTGCGAGTTCTGGTTACGTGAGGTTCAGTTTTTGGGTCACCTCTTCAACTAGAATGGGATATTGGTCGATCTGGACAAGGTGGAGGCATTTATACAGTGGGAGGTTCCGACGACTCCCTCAGAGATCAAGAGTTTTCTAGGTTTGGCTGAGTATTATCGAAGATTCATCCAAGATTTCTCCAACATTGTTTTTCCTCTCACCCGTATGACTAAGAAGGGTGTGAATTTTGTCTAGGGGCCTTAGCAGCATGCGACATTTGAGACTTTATGACAGAGACTGTGTGAGGCCCCAATTTTGACCCTTCCATAGGGTATAGAGGATATGGTGGTGTATTGTGATGCTTCCATCACCAGTCTGGGCGCGATACTTATGCAGCGGGGTAGGGTGATTGCTTATGCGTCACGACAGTTGAAGCCTCATGAGCCTAACTACCCTACTCATGATTTGGAAGGGGCGGTGGTTTTTGCCCTCAATATCTGGAGACATTACTTGTATGGGGTCCGTTGCACCATCTATACGGACCACAAGAGTTTGAGATACCTTATGGACCAGCCGAACCTAAATATGAGGCAGAGGAGGTGGCTTGACGTAGTTACGAATTATGGTTGCGAGATATTGTACCACCCAGGTAAGGCCAACGTGGTGGCCGACGCACTGATTCGTAGGGTAGTGAATTCACCTAGTGGGGGGCTATATATGAGGGTGACGATTACTTACCCAATCTTGGAGATGGTTAGGGAGGCACATATAGAGGGGATCAATGAGGAGAACTGGAAGAAGGAGAATATCAAAGGTCAGTTTGCCACTTTTGGCATGGACAACAGAGGATTGTTGACATAGTGTGTTAGGGTATAGATTCCGGGTACTGGATGCGTGAGGAAGATTTTGTTGGATAAGGCACATAAGTCTCGACTTTTATACATCCTGGTGCGACCAAGATGTATCAGGACCTGAGACTTAGCTGTTGGTTGCCTTAGATGAAGAGGAAGATCACAGGATATGTTGAGAGGTGCTTGACATGTAGGAAAGTCAAGGCCGAGCATCAGATGCCTCACGACAAGCTACAACCCTTGGAGATCCTTGTTTGGAAATAAGAGTATATTTCTATGGATTTTATCACAAAACTACCTCGGACTCCTCGCGGTTTCTATGCTATTTGGGTGATCGGCGATAGGTTGACCAAGAGTTCTCATTTCCTTGCTATTCGGGAGGGTTCTTCAGCTAAGAAGCTGGCCGAATCTACATTCAAGAGGTGATATATCGTCATGGGGTGTTGATTTCTATCGTATCAGTTAGGGATGTCTGATTTACTTCCAAATTTTGGAAGAGGTTTCATGAGAAGTTGGGTACAAGATTGCACTTCAGCATTGCTTATCACCCTCAGACCGATGGTCAGAGTGAGCGTACGATTCAGACTCTGTAGGATATGCTGGGAGCTTGTGTTATTGATTTTGGTGGAAGTTGGGATACCTACCTTCCTTTAGCAGAGTTTTCGTACAACAACAGTTACCACTCCAGTATTGGTGTACCTCCCTTCGAGCTTCTCTAGGGGAGGATGTATCGCACCCCAATATGTTGGGGTGAGGTCGGACATAGGATTATGGGGAGAACTAAAGTAGTACTCCAAACTATAGAGATAATTAAGTAAGTCAGATAGAGGCTGAAGAAAGCTTAGAGCCGGTAGAAGAGCTATGCAGACCGACGGTGTTCTGAGCTGGAGATCCAATTTGGGGACATGGTTTTACTAAAAATGTTGCCCCTGTAAGGGTGTGATACGCTTCAGGAAGCAGGGCAAGTTGGGACCCCGATTCATTAGATCATTTCGTGTGATTTCCAAAGTAGGCAAGGTGGCTTACCGGTTGGATCTACCGGAGGAGCTCAGTCAGATCCATAACACATTCCATGTTTCTCAGTTATGTAAGTGCTTAACTGATGACACGATGGTGGTACCGCTGGATGAGATCCAGGTCGAGGAGCGCCTGAACTACATAGAGAGGCTGATAGCGATTCTTGATCGGAAGACTAAGGCCTTGCGCAACAAGGTAATACCTTTGGTCAAGGTGCAATGGCAACATCAGAAGGCTCCGAGTGGACTTAGGAACTAAAGTCGGAGATAAGGAAGCATTATACAGAGTTTTTTACTTCGCGGACTTCAAGGACGAAGTCTGATCCAAGTGGGGGAGAATTGTTACACTCGAGTCCTGGTAATTTCTCTCCTAGTCCTTCAATTTTTGATTTTAACAGTTTTGGCCCTTACGTGGGGCGTACTTGGATGGTACGCTGGTTGTAAGGGGTTAAGTGGAAACGACGTCGTTTTGAGGAGTATGATGGGTGTACTCTGAGTACGCAGGGCGTACTCCGTCTGGACACAAACCCTAACTTTTAAGGCTTGGACCCTATATATTGAACCTTAATTCCTATGCCCTCATTTCATTTCCAGCCTCCATCACTTGAAACATTGTCCCTTGCAAACCCTAGCCCCATTATTGCATTTTGAATCTCTAGAATGTGTTTTTGTGTGTTTCAAAGGAAGACGAAGATGGTGGTGAAGCTTGGAAGCTAGAAGCAAGATTTGATCTAAAGGTCTTGCATTATCCTTAACCTCCAGAAGGTATAATGTTCATACCTTGGTGATTAAATTGATAGATCTTGTTGTATGTTGATATTATGAACTTTTGTCCCCAAATATGGCCTTTTTGTGCATGGCATTCTATAGAGCAAATGGGCTTTCCTTTTGGACGTTTTTCTAGGCCTAGAATGATAAAAATGTGTTCATCCCCATGCATGAGTATGATGGTCTTAATGGCTTAAGATGTTTGGGGTCTTAGTGATTAAGCACATTAGGGCTATGTAAGGCCATAAAGTTGGAAACTTTATGGTCAAAGACAACATTTGAGACTTGGATCTGTAGTTTGGTCGAAAAAGGTTTATGCATTAAGCCCTTAATGAGTTGAGAACATTAAGTTGCGTATGATGGGCGTACCAGGCGGTACGCCGCGCGTACGCGATTAGGCCCCCGACTGTTTTGGTCGCAACCAAGAACACCCCGCATAAGTGATGGGTTTTGGTCATAAGACATCCTATGTGCTCATACAAACCCTAATGCTTGGATCTAGGTTTCTCTATTGTACATGCTTTGAATCCAAGACTATAAACCCTAATTCTAGCATATGGAAATCAATATTAACATATAATTAGGTTTAAGATATTACCTTGATTGTTATGTAGCAATAACAATCCCAAATCTCCATGTATTGACTTTGGAAGGCTTAGAGTCACAAGTGTCACTCCTCTAATGGTTCACAAACACCATAAGCAAGAGGATGAAGAGGAGAGAGGTTAGAGGCTGCCCAAAACGTGTTCTAACCCTAGAAAAGAAGTTCCCCATGTTTTTGAGCCTTAAGGGTTATATTTATATAGTGAGGCTATTAGGGTTATCTAACAAGGAAACCCTAATTTGGTTGCTTAAGCCCTAAGCAACCCATGGACTCCTTTAATCAAGCCCTTGGACGATTTCCTTATGGGCTTCCCATAAGAATTCGTCCACCTCTTGATTTAAGACAATCCATGGCCCAAATTGCAATTATCTTATAATTACAATTCCAATCCCTTAAGTTTAATTAATCTCTTTTAGTCACAAAACTAATTACCAATTAATTATTGACTAATATTAATTAAACAATATGATTTCTCCTTTAATATATTATTCTCATAATATATTAATAAATCATATTTAATCCTTTCTCTCCATAATTCATCCTATCAAGTTGCTTTGGTGAAGGCAACCCAAAAGGACCATACACCATCGGGTCAAGTACATACCAAAATAGTTATGGACTTAGACACTAATCCAACAATAAGATCGAAGTATTCCCCGTGTATCGGAGTAAGACGACTCGGTTGGGTTGACTCGACTGATTTATTGAGTTTGACCAGTGTTGACCTAAGAGTATTTTGGATAATTTAGTATTAATTAAGGTTATACAATGAATTGCATAACAGGTGACGGGTAGAGCCGGTGTTCAGGGTCGAGACTTATTTTAGTTTGTGTTCGGTGTGAAAGGTGAGTTCTTTCACTATGCCAATGGGTCGAAGGCACAAGGCCAACCCATTTATTGAGTTTATGTATCCTAAGGTGTAAGATTGGTATGATAGTTCTGTGTGTTAACTGTTTGTATATATGTCGACATATGTGTAGTTGGTTTGAGGCTACTGACCAACAAACCTGGTATGGTTGGGTTGAGACTGGAGGTCAACAAACCCGATATGGTAAGGTTGAGACCACATGCCAACAAACTTGGATTGTTGGGTTGAGGCCATGTGCCAACAAAGCCTGGATGGCTGGGTTGAGGTGTTACTACTCTGTGTTGTAAACTAACAAACCCGATATGGTTGAGTTGAGGTCAAGGACCAAGAAACCCTGTATGCATGCTTGTATTGTTTGTATTTGTTTGTGGTGTGGGGTATTTTGGGAAACTCACTAAGCTTTGAATTACAGTTTGAATTTCAGTGCTTTAGATACTTCTGATGAGCGGTGAAAGACGAAGGCGTGATTATACACATTATTCCGCAGTTTATGTTGATTGATAGTTTGATTCGATGTTTGACTTATTATGATTTTTAAACAACGTTTTTTGTAACTTTTAGACGAATGAAGTTGTGTTTTAAAAATGAAAAATTTTACTCTAATTTTTGGTATGTTACAAAATAAAAATATAACATTGAATCAAATTTTAAAATTTTAAACAAAAAATAATACAATGTTAAAATAAAGAAAACATAATTTTTTTTTACAATATGCCCTTAAATAAACACCATTGCTCGACCTTTCTAAATAAAATTGATCTAACGACCAATATTATTAACCTGTAACCACTTTAAAACCGTGCAATGGCATTTATAATATTGCGGTTAGTTGTTTAAATCCAAAACCGTGATATAGTACTTTGATTCTCTAAAAAATATAGTACAAGTCCCTCAAACTTCATATTGCAAAACTAATCTCATTACAACAAAATTTATCATGATTCCCTAACAGGACCTTAAACTTGCAAAGTTAACAAAAAAAAAAAAAAAAACACATTTGAGAATCTTTACCTTTTAAAAAATTAAAGCTCGGGTGTTAATGTGTTATACGAAAACAATATCTTTTCGGTTATGAGAAATTAAATATCCTATCTTTATTCTTTTGGGTATTTGTAGTCTTGATTTTGAACAATGACCCCTTGTATGTTTTTTCTCGTAATTCATCATTAAAAGCTAAAATAATTGTTTTTTTTTAATAATGTTAGAAAAATGACAAATATCGGTGTCAAAATTTTCAATACCACGTATACATATTACTAAGTGGTTTTCCAAAATAACATGAACATAATTTGCACTTAGTCTAGTTAAATGATTTTATAATTAATCAAAGGAGAAAACACAAAAGCATAAGCATAGTCTAGCACTTGGTTTATAATAGTATTAACATATATTTTTATACACTCTTTTAAGGGGTGTTTGAGATTACTTTGAGATGTTAAAAGTCCTTTTTATAAAATGATTTTTTAGCTAGTGATTTTTTTTCAAAAGATAGTCTTTAAAATGTGTTTGTATTTGTTTTAAGGGTAAAAATCATATTTTCATGTTAAAAAGTTCCAAAAGTCACAAAAAAAAAAAATGATTTTGTAACTTTTGAAACACTAACTTTCCTTCTATACAAAAAGTTATTTTAAAAGATCTTTTGCATTATCCAAACATCTTTTATCCATTTTTTAACTTTTTGGAAAAGTTAAAAAACAAAAATTGTTTTAAAAACAATCCCAAACACCCCTTAATTGTATCTTTTATATTAGATTTTTAAAAGCTTTTTACCTTTTAACTTTTAACAAAAGTCGGGATTTAAACAAAAACTTTCATTTGAAAGTATAAGTTTTTTTGGTTTTAGTTTAAATACAAAATTTCAAATCTAAAATTATTTTATTTGTATTTATGTAAAAGCTATTGAGTTTTCTTAATCAATTTCAAAATTAACCTTAAAAATATATTTATTTATTTTAATTAGTTATGCTTTTACATTTCAAAATTTTTCATTATTTTTATCAAAACGCTCGTATAATAAATCTCGTATAATAAATAAAAGTAAATGAAACATATACTTTTTTAACTATTAGTTAGGTTTGTGAAATACATCTAAACAATCACTTATTGAGATAATAAAATATTATGATTGAAAATTTTATTAAATATCTTATAATAATTATTAAAAAGTTTATTAATAAATATACATACAATCCTATATACACGTACATGTAGCGTATACTTTAATGTATATATACGGTCACAGGAAGAAAAAAGAGAGAGGGAGCGGTGGAGTAGATGTGCGAGTGGGACCCACGCATGAGGTAATAAAAGACAGGAGTTGGAGAAAAATGGTGGGTCATTAGTAATAAAAGCCAGCTATCAATGAAGGAAGAGCTTCACCTACCATTAACACTCACACACACTTCCCTCCCTTTTTAGGGTTTCTCTCTCCCCTTTCAAATTCTTCATTCATCCTTCTCATTGATTGAGATTGAATTGGAGTATTGTTATGTAGGTTTTTGAATTTCGAAATATAAAGCATTTTGTCGTTTCCTTTGGGAATTTTACCTTCGTCTTCGAAATTTTCGCCCCTCGGGAATTTTTGGGAGTTCCTGCTTCAGCTACTTTGTTATCCTGCAGCTTTTAGGAGGGAATTAGGGTTTTCAGCTTCAGGTTTGCCTACGTTTTTCTCTCGCTTTGTAAACAAATAATGCTGTATGACTAGTTTAACGATTGTTTTAGAGGTTTTCGACATCTTCGTTTCGCATTTGCTTCGAATTTGGTAGCGTGGTGGAAGATATGAGGTGTATTTTCATGTTTTGTTGGATTTCTGAAACAAATGGAACCGGTTGAATTATAAGCTCTGTTCATATTTGCTATCTTCTCCATTTCCAGCTAATTTGCAAATTTGAAATCAGTTTTACGAATTTCGATATCGATTTTCCGTTTTTGTTATGCGCATTTGCTTGGTTCCCGTCAAGTCGATAGCATTTCGCTATATTTTGTTTTTGGAGAAATGGATTTGAAATTTATGCAATTTTGCTAGTGTTCGGTTCATTTCTAGTTGTTAGAACTCTGTTTCTCTTCCTAAATTGTACTTTCAACATCTTATTTTCGTTTTGGTCCAGTTTTCTGAACTTGAATTTCACTTTTGCAGGTAGTTCTGTTCTAAACTTCAAAGCTTAGCGGTGCCTCTCTGCCATTAATATCCAAGGTCTGCTTCTTCTGCAATTACTCTGCTTTCCTATAATTAATAAGGGGAATACTGGTTTGATGTACTATACAATGGTGCTAAATTTAGCATAATTCTGAAAAGGACAGCCATCCATCGTTGGAGTTTTCCTGATTATGGAGAAAACATAAGCACCTACAGCTGGATTCGGGGAAAATTCTCACGAGATTTTGTTTTATTCTTATCCCCAAAAAAACTAAATGCTAACGTGCTACACTGAAAGCCTATGTGAACTGTCTCACATCACCATTGTCAATATGTCATCCATCGGTGCTCCCCTGCAGACTCACATTACATAGAAATTACTCTTATTATATCTACTTTTTTTTTTCTTGCTATATTACTTAACAATATTTTTTGTGCATTTTCATTCAGCTAGTAGAAAAGAAAATGTCAGGCGAGAATTTCATGGACGAGATGGAAGAGATTGATTGTGGGAGCTTCTTTGATCACATTGACGATTTAATCGAATTCCCTCCCGTCAACGACACCTCTCTCAATTCCCTCGACTGTAACGAGTTTCCCAACATTTGGACCAACAACTCCGACGACTTGCAGGTCTCCGATCCCATCTTCTGCGGCAGCAATAGTGATAGCGCCTCCGCACTGTCGGCAGAGCTTGCTGTTCCGGTGAGTAAATAACCAACCAACCAACCGCCATCACTTCACATTCTTCCCTTCTTCTATCATTCTAAAAATATGGTCACCGGTCACCCACCGGAACCTGACGTCACCACTGTCGGTTCTGCACTTCTGGTGACCAGCTAAGCACACGGTTTATTAAAAATGGTGTGTTTAATGATGATTATGCACAAGCACAAGCACACCTGCACATGCTTAGTGCTTAATTCTTTTGTTTATTGAGATCGAAGTTACTTTTTGGGGTAAAGTTTCATACTTTCATCAATAACAGCTGATGATGAAGATTGATTGTTTTTTAACTTTATTTTTTTTTTACGAATAGATTTTACGTTGGCATGTGGAATTTTAAATTTGAGATAGAGGGAGCCTATCACATAAAAGCATCTTTCTTGACTTTTGATCTTCTTTCTGAATCTAAAAGCTATAATCTTTTTTATATTTAAAACAAAATGCGAGTTTTAATTTTGAGTTATTAGAGGAAGTCCAATGAACGAAAACTGTTTAAAAAGTGGATTGTTATGTTTTACTTTTGTGGGCCCATCAATAATTTTAATTATAGATTATTTAAAAAGCAAGGGTTATATTTCAAATTTGGTCAGATTTACACGTAAAAGGAGTAAAGTATACTTAATTTGGGATGAAGGAATGAAACAGTGTTCTTGAAGAAAAGTTAATTAATTGTTTTGACTAAAATTATTATGGTGCTCCATTATTATCATTATGTCATTGAACTTACATCTTTATTTATTATTATTATTTTGACAGTATGAAGATATTGTCCAGCTGGAATGGCTTTCAAATTTCGTGGAAGATTCCTTTTCTGGTGGTGGATTGACTATTCCGGTGGCGGCACACCACCAATTCCAGACCACCAGTCCTGTCTCAGTCCTTGAGAGCAGCAGCAGCAGCAGCAGCTCCAGCTCCTCCACCTCTGGCGGCGGCAACATGATTCCGTTCAGCCCAATTCAACGTGGGCCTCAACGGGCCCGAACCAAACGTCCCCGGCCCACAACTTTTAACCCTCGTGCCATGATTGAACTCCTCTCTCCTCTTCTTCTTCTTGCTCCTGTTTCTTCTGAATCTGAAAACATTTTTGTGTCTGATCAGAAGAAGAAAAAGAAGGTGAAAAGGTCCAAGATCCAAGCGGGCCCACCAACCGAAAACCAAAACCAAATTCAGTCGGGTCAGGGAGTGAGAAAGTGCTTGCATTGTGAAATTACGAAAACGCCCCAGTGGCGGGCGGGCCCAATGGGCCCGAAGACACTGTGTAATGCGTGCGGTGTTCGGTACAAGTCAGGGCGGCTGTTCCCGGAGTACCGCCCGGCAGCTAGTCCGACTTTTGTTCCGACACTGCACTCGAACTCCCACAAGAAGGTGGTGGAGATGAGAGTCAAAGGCGGGCCAAATGATGTGAGGGAGTCGGAAGAACCAATACCAGTATCATCAGTATCAGTACCAGTAGCAGAGCCGAAGCTAATTGGATATATGATGCCTCAAGCAGATTAGATTTAAAGTTAAAGAAGGGGTTTGGAGGTTATATTTGTTATTTGAGTTTTTTTAGTATGATTTGTTTTGTTGATTGTACAGGTGTTGAAGGGTTATATTTAGGTGGTAGAGAAAGTAGAGGGGGTTTGAGTATAAGATTAAGGAGTAGGGGTTTAGGGGGAGGGAGATGGAGATGGAGTTATATTTTAATTTGTTTGTTATATTGGTGTTTTTGCAGTTGATAATAGTCCTAAGATGAGATGAGATGAGATTAGGTTCAAGGATTTTGTGATGTTTTCTTCCAATTATTTCTATCTTTTTGAAGCAAAATTTTGTCTTTTTTTTTTTTTTGCTTTGTTGTGTTGTTTGTACTTTCTTTTTCTTGGTAAAAGTTGATTAAAACATTCCAATTTTCTTATGTGAATGGATAACCTTTAACGGATAGCAAGAAAATGTTGCTAAGAATCTTAATCTCCTCTCAAGTCTAAAAAGAAATGGCATGGAGGAGGTCAATTGTCAACCATTAGCAGTGTTTCGGGGGTTTGAGATTTTGAAAGATATTTATATGATTATTCATTTACTCATCCCTTTGTGTTGTGGGAGGATCTCAAGTATAAATATGTACATTTGTGAGCATACATACATGTGCATTGTCATTTTGATATTTAGCCTTAATTGTAATCAAAATTGAAAATTTGGATAATTGTGATAATTACCATTTTTGTTGGGAAGTAAGTTAAGTGAGAGTTAGCCATTGGGGTAAGACTCAATCATATACTATCCAAATGTAGTTATGCCTTATAGAAGACAATAATTTCGGCTCAACGATAATCTGTACATAACACTTTTTTATTTTTACTTTTTATATAGTTATACAACAATCGTCTAAAACATTAATCACTAAATATTATGTTCAAATCACTGTACTTAATATAAACATATCTGAAGATTTACTCGGCCCATGTGGCCCTCTACATAAATCCCTCACCCATGGGCCATGCCTATTACTTGGTCTATATCAACCATTCTCACCTATGGGCCTTGCCTATTACTTGATCTATATCAATCGTTCTCACCCATGGGCCTTGAATATTACTTGGTCTATATAAATCGTTAAAATGCCATCAGTTTATATTAAGTTTTAACAATATAATTATACATCTTTATTTTTTATAATTTTCAAATGTTTTTACATACTTAACCCTATTTTATTAAATCAAACATATTGCAAATGTTTGGAGTTTTATATATGTACTTTTGAGGGACATATGTTTAACGGACAACAATATGGATTTTTTATTTCATTTTGGGCCTTTATAGATAAATCAATATACGTAGTTTTAAATTTTAATGTAGTCAAACAATTTAACCGAATAAATCCTACAAAATATTCAAAACGCTTTAACCGGAAAATCAAATTATTTAAAACTAAGGTAAACTACCGGAAAATCAAATTATTGAAAAGCAAAGTATAATTTAATTTTCACAATGCGTTATTTTTTGTTACAATTTAATCGCAAAGATTTTTAGTTTATGCAATTTTGATAATTTGACCCGTCAACACAGTTACCCGATAACGTGGCATGTTGACGTGTAAGTTTTTGACGATGTGACATGCTGACATGACATTATTTAGTTATGTGACCTTGACGTGGTATGGTGATACATAAAAATTGGAAAAAAAAAATGGCACAAAAGACATTAAGTTTCTATTTTTTCAAGACAAAATTACAAAAATGGTACATGCGGTTTGTCAATTTCTTTGGGAAGGTCCAAAAAAAAGTTTATTAGCAAAGAAGGTCCCTATTTGATTATTGTGGTTTTGGTCCATACCTCGTTAAGTATAACAACATTACTGTTAACTTTAGACAAATGATAGATTTATCCTTGGAACCATTTCTACAGTTTTATCTTTTTACGAAACTATAAGGACCAATTATGCGATTTCTCTTTTCCATTTTATTGAATTATTGTATATTAATTCATTTAATTACTTTTTTTAAACTTTTTTTATTTAATTATTTTTATTGGATTATCATATCTTAATAAATATTATTTTTAATATATTATATTTATATATTAATAAATATTATTTTTAACATATAATATTTATTTATTAGTAAATGTAACTTTATTGGATTATTAATTTCATTTAATTAATTTTGTATGTTTTTTATTGCGTTAATTATTTTTATTGGATTATTAATTTAAATTTATTATTTTTATTTATAATAAATACTACATCCGTCCCAAATTAATAGTCCAATTTTGACTTGTGAAGTTTTTTTTCTTCAACTTTGATCTTAAATATTTTTATTTTTGATAGATAATACTTGATATGCAAAATATATAAATGTATTGTATTTTAAATGTTTTTTTCATTGTTATAAGTTTTATCAAGTAATATATAACACAAATAAAAATATTTAAGCTCAAAGTTAAAGAAAAAAGACTTCAAAAGTCAAAAGTAAACTATTAATTTTGGGACGGAGGGAGTAATATTTTTTAATTGTTTTTATTTTCTTTTAATTTTTCTTTCTTTATTGTTTTAAATAAAAATACCAAACACTCCTAGTCAGCTCCTTCCTTCATTGCTTTTTACCACTTTATGTCGTCATATCATCTTGTTGGAAATCATCGATCATATACTACAATCGGCCATTCTGGATGAAAAACTACACCGGTCAACTATTTACATAATGTGTATAAACCCTAGAAAGCATACAACCTCCAGTCTACCATTCATTAGAGATACCGTCATCGATGACGAAAATGTTAGATCGATGATTTTCAAACCATCATAGCCACTACATGTGGTGGCAAAGTTGTAGAACTCCTTATTCGGTATTCGTTCGTCCGGCCGCCGAGTAGCGAATACTTGAATTTGATAATTCATGTAGAAATATTTTTAGGGGAATTATATATGTCAAAATCATAAGTTAAAATCACAAGTTTATTAAAATATATAACAAATTTAGATACATGTGAATACACAAAAACTAAAATACACATGATGATCCCACTTCGTGAATAATTATTGAAATTATATATATATATATATATATATATATATATATATATATATATATATATATATAATTAAAAAATAGTAGTTATTATAAAAGAAAATAATAAATTTAAATTAACAATCCAATAAAAAGAATTAACGCAATAAAAAAATTGAAAAAAATTAATCAAAGGAAATTAATAATCCAATAAAGTAACACTGACTACTAGATAAACATTATATGTTAAAAATAATATTTGTTAATATATAATAATCCAATAAAAAAGAATTAATGCAATAAAGAAGAAATTAAAAAAAACTAATTAAAAAAACTAATAATCAAAAGTAATATTTATTAATATATAAATATAATATATTAAAAATAGTATTTATTAATATATAATAATCCAATAAAAAGAATTAAAGCAATAAAAAAATTAATTAAATGAAATTAATAATCCAATAAAGTAACACTTACTAATAGATAAATATTATATGTTAAAAATAATATTTATTAATATATAATAATCCTATAAAAAGAACTAATGCAATAAAGAAGAAATTCAAAAAAATTAATTAAAAAAATTAATAATAAAAAAGTAATATTTATTAATATATAAATATAATATAATAAAAATAACTTTTATTAATATATAAAAATCCGACAAAACTGTCAAATTGGTCCTTGTGGTATTCAAAAATCTTTGGATAGGGTCCAAAAAGTTTTTAACTTGCATGGATGGTCCAAAATCAAGAATTTCCTGTAATTTTAGTCCAAAAAATATTGAAAAGACTATTTTGCCCTTCTCATTTTTTTTTTATTTTATATTTGTTTTAATACCTTATTAATTAAAAAATAAATAAAAGAAAAATAAAAAATATATTTTGGGTCCACCCCACCAGCAGGTTCTCTCTCTCTCTCTCATCCTTTCTTCTTTCACACATAAACAAATACCGATCCACCATCGTCGGCCACCACTCTTAGCCACCACCACCACCATTTATTCTATCTTTACCTCTCTCTTATCTCTCATACATACACACAAAGAAAACAAAAATACAAAAAACACTTTTAAATCTAGAAATAACATCAACCCACATTCAGTAGTAAAACTTTGGATCTGAAGGTGTGATATGTCACCGATGGAGCTCGACGATTCTCAGGAGGTTGGAGATACATCGACCATCCATCTTCCCTCTTTGTTGCCTCCGTCATCGCTTGAAACTCTAAACGGAAACGGATCTGAAACCCTTATTTGCAAAGCCATCAGTGAGCTGGAACATCTCCGGAGAAGGAGAAAGACGGGCGGATCAACCATCGTCTTCGTCGAGTTGTAGATCGGAGAGACAGTTGTTTTGGAAACGGCCAACGAGTGGGTTTCTTCTCGGCGGCTCATGGGCCTTCTGAGGCGTTGAGGTGGTGGTTGTATGTTCTTGAGTGAGTGATGTAGTGATGTTTGACATATTTGGGGTTGATTTACTCTGGTGAAGAGAGGGAGATGATGAGGATGTTTCTGGTAAGGGTTGTGGTGGATGACGGTGACTGGCGGTGGAGTTTATCGGTGAAACCGGTGTTGTTGGGTGGACTGGCGGTGGAGTTTATCGGTGAAACCGATGGTGGATGAGTGTGTTCATCATGGATTGTGTTTGTATATGGAGTGTGTGTGTGGGTTCTTTCTGGAGAGAGAGAGAGAGAGAGAGAGAGAGAGAGAGAGTAGGGGTGGGAGTGGGCCCAGTTCTTTCATTTTTAATTTTTAATAAATAAATTATTAAAGAAAATTTAAAAAATACAAAAAATGAAATAAAAAGGGCAAAACAGTCTTTTCAAGTCCTTCATGGACCAAAACCAAAGGAAATTCTTGATTTTGGATCTTCCATGTAAGTTGAAAACTTTTTAGACCCTATCCAAAGTTTTTTGAATACCACAGGGACCAATTTTATAGTTTTGTCTAAAAATCCAATAAAAAATAAACAAAGTTGCAAAAATGGTCCCTTGGGTATGCATTTTTTTGGGGTTTTAGTCCAAACCATTACTTTTTTGGTTTCGTGGTCCTTTTGGGCTATTTTCATTGCAAAATTGGTCCCCAATAAAGTTGAAAAGACTACTTTGCCCTTTTAATTTGTTTTTTCTATTTACTTAAATATTCTTTTTCTTTTATTTAATTATAAATGTTAAACAAATCAAGAATGGGACCCACCTGCCCTCTCTCTCTCTCTCTCCCCCATTTCTTACGGTTCTTTCTTTCTTTCTTCTTGATTTCCGGCAAGACCACCCACCGGAAACGGTGTTTACCGGCCACCAAGGAAGACAAACAACTCCCATCATCCTCTTCCTTTTTTCTATCGACAATTACCACCCAAACACCCTCATCTTCTGTTGCCAATTCTTGATTGCCCTCTCCCTCTTTTTTCTTCAACTCACCAAAAAAATAAAACAAAAGAAGGGCGTTATTGCCTCCATTCCTGCCACCTGCGATGGTAGGTATGTTAAGGGGGAAAGGAACCCGTTTTTACGGCGATGCTCTTGGCTTGACTTCGTCGCCAACAACCACAAATCGAGGTGAAGGTAAGCAGCAAAGAGTAGCACAGAAAAATGGCAGACGGGGTTGTGCACGTCGACGAGGGTCAGTAGTCGGTGTCTCCGACAAGCAAAGAGAGCAAGGATCTTCGGGGGTGTTTCGTTGTGGAGTCGATGAGCAAATGGTGGAGGGGATAGTTGCTCTTCGGCGAGCCCTCGTGGGTTCCTTTCTTGTCGTCAACAGTAAAGAAAACGAAGGAACAAAGCAGCAATAGCAGCGCCGAATAGGGGGTGTTTGGATGTTGTTGTTCGACAGGAAAGAACGAGGGAGGACGAGAGTCGATTTTCCGGTGGTGAATCACGAAGGAAACGGAGTCTGCTTTGGCGGCTTCCCTTGGCTTCTTTCCTCCTGTCACCGACAGTTAAACACGAAGGGGCATGGGTATTTGGGTGATGTTTTTCGAAAATTGCAGAGGTGTTTGGCAGCTGGGATTGAAGAAGGAGAAAGGAAGGGTTTGTTGCCCATGGTGGTGGCCGAAAAACGCATCACCTCCGGTGGAGTTTCTTGGCAGGGAAACGGAGAGAGAGAGAGGGGGGGGGAGAGAGAGAGAGAGAGAGAGAGAGAGAGAGAGAGAGAATGGGGTGTGGGTCCCATTCTTGATTTGTTTAAAATTTATAATTAAATAAAAGAAAAATAATATTTAAGTAAATAGAAAAACAAATTAAAAGGGCAAAGTAGTCTTTTCAACTTGGGTTTAGTTCATTTTTGGTCACCTAACTTTTGGTTTTGTGCTCATTTGGTCACTTAACTATTTTTAAGTTTTAAAAGGTCATTAAACTTGTGACTTTGTGTTCATTTAGTCACTTAACTTTTGGTTTGATTACATTTAGTCACCTAACTTTTAAAATTGTGCTCATTTAGTCACTAAACTTTTAAATTTTTTTAAAATTTTAGTGACTAAATGAGCACAGTTTTAAAAGTTTGGTGACTAAATGTGACCAAAACAAAAGTTAAGTGACTAAATGAGCACAAAGCCAAAAGTTTGATGACCTTTAAAAACTTAAAAAGAGTTAAGTGACCAAATGAGCATAAAACCAAAAGTTAATTGACCAAAAATGACCTAAACCTTTTCAAATTTATCGGGGACCAATTCTGCAATGAAAGTAGCCCAAAAGGACCACGAAACCAAAAAAGTCATGGTTTGGACTAAAACTCCAAAAAAATACATACCATAAGGACCATTTTTGCAATTTTGTCTAAAAATAATACAATAAGAAAAATGTTAAAAAAATAATTAAAAGAATTAATATACATAATTCAATAAAATATAAAAGAAAAGTTGCATAATTGGTCATCGTAGTTTGGTAAAAAGATAACACTGTTGAAAAGGTCCCATGGGTAAATCCATCATTTGCCAAAAGTTAATAGCCATGCTGTTAAACTTAACGAGGTAGGGACCAAAACCATAAAAAAATCACCAAATAGAGACATTTTTTGCTAATAAACTTTTTTTTTGGACTTTACCCAAAGAAATTGACAAACCACAGAGACCATTTTTGTCATTTTGTCTTTTTTCAATTATAACACTAAGCTTTCTAATTTTGTTCAATGTTAACAATTTTTCATTTAAAATCATATATATATATATATATATATATATATATATATATATATATATATATATATATATATATATATATATATATATATATATATATATATATATATATATATATATATTGTGACATCCCCAAAATCTCGGCCAGAAAAGACCGATTTCATTTATGCTTTTTAAACATTTTCAGAGTAAATCCTTTTAGTTTTAAAAGAGATGCGGAATTTGTTCCCAAAAACAAAACATGATAAAATAGATATTTATCAAAACATTTCATAAAGAAATATGATTTCATTTCATAATCAAAAGTCGGGATGTCATGTTCCGATACATATCATAAAGCATAAACGATAACATTACAAGTCGTTCAACAAATATATACATATACGGACTTGTAAACAAAAACAACTTGATGATTCGCCCATCTTAAGCTCTTGCGCCACTTCCTGTAATACAAATAAACTGAGTGGGTCAGGCTTGGGAGCCTGGTGAGCATATAGGGTTTCAACCCACAATAATTATATTTAATGTCAACAATCCACAATAAACCCGATTACCCATTCCCGTTATCCTCACTTTACGTCCCTAAAATAACTTCTATTATAAGGAACCTAATTCAGGATTTTCATCGGGACGGACATTACTGCAGAGGGGCTTCCTCAACAATAAGTGTCCTAAAGGCAACCATGTGGGGGATAGAGTACACCGGTGAACACGTCGTTCACAACACCTACAGGTAATGAGTCTGCTAGTGTTCCACAGGACAATCTAGAATAGTCCGTGGTCGTCATCCATACTCTGCTGAATGACTAGAATAACACCAATAACACCGAGGCCTCTCATCTGTTTATTTCACACCAATTATCTACCCATGTTCTACCCAACATATTAGTAGATAAAAATATACATTTTTATACATTGTTTAAAAACCTGTATAGCATGCCTTAATCAATACATATTCCACATAACAGATGAGGCATACACACATAACACGTATTTCATAGAGAATATATCATGTAACGACCCAATTTTCACGTCCAAAAATTTCGTTTTAAAACATTACTTTAGAAAACATTAATAATTAAAACATTGTTTGATCAAACCATGACACAACGTAAACCATGTCTAAAAGCCAAATCATACAACCAATCAAAATATCAGAGTATAAATCCCAGAGAATCTCGTAAATGCGGAAACCAGAGAGTGTGTGTGTGACATGCTGCTACTGCGCCAACTCCTTTCCCCTAGCTGAGGAGGTACCTGAAACCAAAACTGAAAACTGTAAGCACAAAGCTTAGTGAGTTCCCCCACCGTACCACATACCATATAATCTCATAACATACATATATTCTCAGGCATATCTGGGTGCCCGACCTACCCCTTCGGCCCTCTCGACCGGACATTGCCTAGCATATCTGGGTGCTGGCCTCCCCTTCGGTCCTCTTGACCGGATACTGCCTAGCATATCTGGGTGCTGGCCTCCCCTTCGGTCCTCTCGACCGGATACTTCCTAGCATTTCTGGGTGCTGGCCTCCCTTTCGGTCCTCTCGACCGGATACTGCCTAGCATATCTAGGTGCTGGCCTCCCCTTCGGTCCTACCGACCAGATACCTCGGGGACTATCTCCCCTACTGTCACTAGCACATAACATCATATCATACTAGCACATAACATAACACAGGTAGTAGTAATTCCTAGATTAATATCACAGAGACAAACATCTACATATAACTCCTACTGGTGGGTCGGCATTGTGGCCGTAGACCCACCGCTACTGGAAGGTAACTCACCTCGAAGTAGTTGCTGATCTGATCGGGAACTGACTGTCTACTGTTGTTGCTGCTGCTCCGGAAATCCTCCGGCTGCAATTCCCACAACATACTCAATCAAACACTGCTAACTGTCCTTTGGGTAAAATGACCATTTTACCCCTGATCATGTCATCAAACAAAGTCAGAGTCAACTTTCAGTTGACCCGACTCACCGAGTTGGCTTTCCAACTCGCCGAGTCCCTACCCAAACGATTGCCCTGAATCCCATTCCAACTCGTCGAGTTAGGCGACGACTCGACGAGTTCACCTTCTAAACTGATATTCAAGTCCTTCATCCTACTCGCCGAGTTGTATGAACAACTCGTCGAGTTCATCTTCATCCGACGAACACTTATGCTAAGACTCGACGAGTTGTATGAACAACTCGCCGAGTCCATCTTCATCCGAAGAACACTTATGCTGCGACCGCCGAGTTGTATGAACAACTCGCCGAGTCTGTTCTTGATCTAAGGAGATTGCCTTAAACTCGCCGAGTCAGGGCATTGACTCGCCGAGTACCTCCATAGATGAGTTCAGCTTCCGACTCACTGAGTCACACCCCGTGACTCACTGCTCACTCGACACTACGAAAAGTGGAAAAACTCGGAGACTCGCGAACAGACTCATCGAGTCACATGAACGACTCGCCGAGTCGTTGCCATGCACCCACTAAATACACAGATTTGCTTGATTCCAGTCCATGCCATTCACAGATCTGGACTTCTAGGACACGAATCACACGTAAAGTTTCCAACTTTACGTGTACATATTCACCAATATGGATTTTAGGGCTCAAAATGCCTCAAAAGGGTAGATCTAGGGTGGACAAGCAACATGGGACCATAAAGCTAACAGATCTGAGCTCCTGGAGCTCAATCTTGCCTAGATCTAGAGGCCAATCAACTTATTACAAACCCTCAGGCATGCACAATCTTGGAAATGGCTCAAAAAGGACTTTAATGGAGCTATAAGGGACAATAAGCTTAAAAACAGAGGGGAAACGAGCTATACCTTAGGGGAAACGTTGGAATGACACAGAGATGCTTGGCCTCCTTCTCCTCTTCTTGATTCCCTCTTCTTTTTCCTCAAAAACTTCAAGAACACCACAAAAACACTTCAAACTTCACAAGGAAGCAAGGCTAGAGAGAGATACAGGGTTCTGAGGGTGAATGGGGGCGAGGTTGGGGCGGATATGTTGTTTAAATAGGGTGCAAACCCCTGAAATTTAGGGTTTCAACCAACAGCTGTGACTCGCCGAGTCGACAACTTAAACGTGTCCCGGGTCCCGCATCTACTCGGCGAGTCGGACCTGTGACTCGTCGAGTCCAAGGCTAAAAGAAGAGAAATACTCAAATAAGATTTACGTACCAGGAACCAGGTGCTACATATCAGATCTATGAGATATAAGAGAGTGAATATACATTCACACATATAACCACAAAATATTTACACATAGCACGTATTTTATATTAAATACTTCATAATATTGCGTTGGAATGAAAATAACTACACACTCACTTGATCAGAAGATGATCCGACAGCACTACGGCTTATAGAAGTAGTATAATTCGATAGATCTGGAAGATCTCCACCAAAATCGAACTCCTCGCGGGCAGAGCTTCGGCTCGGGAATAACGCTCTTCGGGATCCTCGGGGCTTCGGATCTTGCTTCGGGGCTCGGGAATATTATCGGGGCTTCGGGGTTCAAACAGCACGCAAAACGAGGCAAAGGCTAGAGAGAGAAGGAAGAAATTGTAAAAAGAAAAGAGCTGCCTTCGGATCCCCTTTTATAGGAGCTAAACCCTCGCACGTACACGGGGCGTACGCCTCGGATCGTCATGGCTTACGTATCGGCAGTACTCGAGTGCGAATGTCGTCATGCCTCGGTGTACCCGGGGCGTACACTAGTACGCGGGGCGTACTTCGGATAGGTCAGCTGACTCCTCTTCGGATAATATCGGAGTTTTGAATTAAAAATAAATATTAAATATTTAATAAACTTCAAAAGTTCATATCTCCTTCATACGAACTCCGTTTTCGACGTTCTTTATATCCACGCGAAGGTGAGACTACGCTCTACAACTTTCGTTTAGACTCCGTCGACTAATTTTGAATTTTTTTTTATTAATTATTTTTAGGAGGTCAGGACAGAAAATTTCGTTATAAATTCATAACTTCTTCGTCCGACGTCCGTTCTTGCCTATCTTTTCATCGTTTCACTACTAACAACGAGATCTTCGATTCTCGTTTAGATTGTTTCGGCTAAAAACCGCTCGATCTCAAATCGAGTATTCGGACTGCATACTGTCCAGTCGAAACTTCAGAAAATCATAACTTCCTCATACGAAGTCAGATTTGGGTGTTCTATATATATTCGGAAACCTCGTTTCTACTACTACAACATTATCCAAAGATATCGGGCATATCTAATACTTTAATTTTGACGCTTATGTTATTCTTAATTCATTAAATTATAATAATTAAGAACACACACATAAATCACATAATTCACATAATTCACAAATAATACGTTTTTATTATTTCAAATTGGGGTTAAAAAGGTTAACCTAGACTATTACATTGCTAAAAATGGCAAGCCCAGAAACACGGGCGTTACAATTCTCCCCACCTTAGAATGATTCCGTCTCCGGAATCACACACCAGCAAACAAATGCGGATAGCGACTCATCATGTCACTCTCCGTCTCCCAGGTGAGATTCGGCCCATTCGTGTGTTTCCATCGGACAAACACCAACTCAACCATCTTACGTCGCAATTTCTTAGTCTTTCGGTCAACGATTGCCTCCGGTTCCTCAATCAATCTTTTGTTCTCATCGATCCTCAACTTCGAAAGTGGAATTATGTCGGGAACTTCTCCCGTGAACTTCCTCAAGTAACACACATGAAAAGTGTTATGAACTCCATTCAGTTCTTCTGGTAGTTCGAGTTTGTAAGCTTGGTTCCCAATTCTCTAAAGAACTTTAAACGGTCCAATAAACCTTGGACTTAACTTTCCCCTTTTACCAAATCTTATAAGTCCCTTCCACGGCAAGACTTTAAGCAAAACCGAATCTCCAACTTCAAAAGTCATCGATCTTTGCTTTTTGTCAGCATAACTCTTTTGACGGTCCTGAGCTGCTAACATTCTTTGCCTAATTATTCTCAACTTTTCAGCAGTTTGATGGACTATCTCCGGCCCCATAAACTGCTTTCCCCAGCCTCAAGCCAACAAGACGGCGTACGACACTTCTGTCCATACAATGCTTGATAAGGTGCCATCTTTATGCTCGAGTGAAAACTATTATTATAGGAAAATTCTACCAAAGGTAAATGTTCATCCCAATTACCTAGGAATTCCAAGGTACACGCTCTCAACATATCTTCAAGTGTTTGTATTGTCCGTTCGCTCTAACCATTAGTCTGCGGATGGTAAGCTGTACTTAAACACAACTTGGTACCCAATTCCTCTTGTAGACTTTTCCAAAATCGTGAGGTGAAACGGCTATCACGATCCGACACAATCGTTAGCGGAACACCGTGAAGCCTCACAATTTCCTTCACGTAAGAATTTGCAAGCTTCTCCATAGACCATTTCTCATTGGCTGCTATAAAATGCGCACTCTTAGTGAATCGATCAACGACCACCCAAATCATGTCGTGACCACTTTTTGTTCTGGGCAGTTTAGTGACAAAATCCATAGCAATGTCTTCCCACTTACCCATAGACACAGGTAATGGTTCTAAACTCCCGTATGGTTTCTGATGTTGTGCCTTGACTCTTGCACAGGTCACACACTCTGCCACATACTTCGCAATGTCGAGCTTCATCGTCGGCCACCAATAATAGGGTTTCAGGTCCCTATACATTTTTGTGCTACCGGGATGAATCGAGTACATGGTTTTGTGAGCTTCTTCCATCAGAAGATCTCTGACTCCTCCTGTCTTAGGTATCCAAATCCGATCTTGGAACACCTTCAGTCCATGACTGTTTATACCGAACACCAACGTTTTGCCCAAACGTTCCTCCTTCCGGTTATTCTTCTCAGAAGCTTCGCTTTGAGCTTTCTTTATACTTTCCAAAATAGTCGAGATAACTTCAATTCTCAACGCTCTTGGCCTTCTCCTTTCAAGATTGACTTTCCGACTGAGAGCATCAGCAACAACATTGGCCTTACCGGGGTGGTAAAGTATCTCACAGTCGTAGTCTTTAAGTAATTCCAGCCAGCGTCGTTGCCTCATATTCAACTCTTTCTGACCAAAGAGATATTGGAGACTCTTATGATCAGTGAAAAGTTTGCACTTTGTGCCATAGAGGTAATGCCTCCATATTTTCAGAGCGAAAACTACCGCTGCCAACTCCAAATCATGATTCGGGTAGTTCTTTTCATGCTCTTTCAATTGTCGAGACGCATATGCGATCACCTTATCCCTTTGGGTCAAAACGCAACCCAATCCAACCCCAGACGCATCGCTATAAACAGCGAAGTCTTCAACTCCATAGGGTAGAGAAAGTATCGGTGCCTCGCATAGTTTCTTCTTTAGCTTCTCGAATGCTTCTTTATGCTTATCACTCCAAGCATAAGTAGCTCATTTGTGGGTCAAAGCTGTTAATGGACTAGCGATTGAAGAAAAGCCTTGGATAAACCTTCGGTAATATCCGGCTAATCATAAAAAGCTTCAGATCTCCGTGGGACTTTTCGGTTGTTCCCACTTCATCACAGCTTCGATCTTCGCTGGATCAACCATTATACCTTCTTGGTTGACCACGTGACCCAAGAATTGGACTTCACGAATCCAAAAATCACATTTGGAGAACTTCGCATACAACTTCTCCTTCTTCAAGACTTCTAACACTTCTCGCAAGTGTCTGCCATGCTCCTTTTGGCTTTTCGAATAAATCAGAATGTCATCAATGAACACTATCATAGATTTATCAAGGAACGGATTACAAACCCTGTTCATTAAATCCATGAATGCTGCTGGAGCATTGGTCAGTCCAAACGACATAACCAAGAACTCATAGTGTCCATATCGCGTTCTGAATGCAGTCTTCTCTATATCCTGCTCTCTTACCTTTAGCTGATGATATCCTGACCTTAGGTCGACCTTTGAAAAATAACTTGAACCTTGTAGCTGATTGAATAGGTCATCAATCCTCGGCAATGGATATCTATTCTTTATTGTTGCCTTATTCAGCTCCCTATAATCGATGCACATCCTCATGCTTCCATCTTTCTTCTTTACGAATAACACCGGAGCTCCCCATGGTGATGAACTAGGTCTTATGAAACCTTTGTCCAATAACTCCTGAAGTTGCATCATTAGCTCCTTCATCTCCGTCGGTGCTAATCGATAAGGTGCTTTTGCAATTGGCGTTGTTCCGGGAAACAAGTCAATACGAAATTCTACTTGTCGATCGGGCGGTAATCCAGGAAGATCTTCGGGAAATACTTCCAGATAATCACACACAACAGGAATATTTTGCATCACCTTCTTTTCCTTCTTAGCATCGATCACGAATGCTAAGTATGATGTACACCCCTTGGTCAAACATTTTCTGGCTTTAATTAGAGAAATGATCCCAGAATTTACTCTGTGTTTATCTCCATACACCATAAACGATTCCTTCCCAGGCGGGTTCACTTTCACTATTTTCTTCTTGCATAAAATTTCGGCATCATTGGCGCTAAGCCAATCCATTCCCAATACGATGTCGAAACCATTAAGTTCTATAGGTAATAATTCATCGTGGAACTTATTCCCATTCAAGTCAATTAAAATGTTTTTCATATGATGGCTAACAGGTACAAACTTGCCACTAGCAACTTCGACTAATAAGGCATTATCTAGTCTATCAACAGGCAAAGCTATTTTTCTACCAAATTCATGCGATATAAAGGAGTAGTTGGCTCCAGAATCAAATAAAATTTGGGCAGGCAATTTGTTAACGAGAAAGGTACCTGAAGCGACATCAGCTTCATCTTTAGCAGCTTCCAGTGTCATCTGGAATGCTCTCGCCTTTGGCTTTGGCGGAATGTTGGGTCTTGATGCTTCCTTCTTTTTCGGACAATCCCTTGAGATGTGCCCCTCCTCACCACAACCATAACAAACATTCTTGGTAAAGGTTCAGTCGTTGGCATAATGCCCTAGCTTTCCACATTTGAAGCATGTGGTTTCCCCGCCACACTTCCCATGATGCTTCTTCTTGCATTTGTCGTACCATTTCGCCTCTACCTTTCCTCCACTTCCTCTCGAACTAGACTTCGAGAATTTACTGTTCTTGCTGGACCCTGAAAATCCATCGATTTTCCTCTTCTCACCAACCTCTGACCTTTCCAGACCTTTTTCCCTGATCTGGGTCTCAACATTTCTAGCAGCCCAGATGGCGGCTTTCAATGTGGTTGCTTGCTTAACCATTGGACCATAGTCCGCTGGTAGTCCAAGGGCAAACTTGTTGACCTTAGATAGTTCTGTAGGCACCAAATATGAGATAAACTTCATCTTTTATGTGAAACTTGCAGCGTATTCAGTAACGCTCAATTTCCTTTTCTTCAAATTCTGAAACTCATTACTGATTTCCAGAAGGTCCTGCTCGGAGCAGCATTGCATTTTTAGTTGTTCCACAAAGTCTTCCCAAGACATTTTGCTTGCTTCTCCCTTGGGCATAGAGTCAGCTAACAGCTTCCACCAACTCAACACGCCAGATTTTAGCAGAGGGATCGCAAGAGCGGTCTTCTGCCTGTTGCTGCATTTGCAACTTTCAAACATAGTCTCCATTTCGGAGACCCAGTCCATAACTTGTACCGGCGTCGGGCTTCCAGATAGACATGGTGGTTTGGATGCCATGAAATCCTTATACTTGCACCCACGACCATCATTTCCTCCATATTGGTTATTGCGTCTAACCACTGGTTGTTCGTCTTGACCAATGATCCCACTAAAGTTTTCTCCTTCAGACTGCCCTCCATTCTCCTCGGGCTCTTCCGCTTGAATTGATGGTTCTTCACGATTTTGCCTAAGCAGGCGTCTTGTTTCTTCCATCTGACGATCCAACATCATTTGAATCATCATTTGTACACCATTCATTGTTATCGGCTCAGGTGCATCAGCTACAACAGGTACTTATTGATTTACAGGCAGTTGATTCCTGTTTTCATCAGTATTTCCAACTCCGCTTCTTGTTCTCACCATTTTTGATCTACACACCGAATAATTTCACCTTATTACTCCAAACGATTACATGCTAGTTCTAATATCGTATACATACGCTTAGAATCCTAAACACATAAACCTTCAGATCCGGTTGGCAACAAACCGTAGATCCGAACAAACAATATCATATATAGCAACATATAACATTTAGCACATAAAAGCATTTTAGGCAACTTTCCTAAAATAAACTAGTGCTCGTGTCTAAAATTTATCAGACACACATCTCACAATCTCCACTTAGCATACTAAGTTTAAGTCTAGAAATCCTACAAATTCCTAGTTCGCTTAAACTAATGCTCTGATACCAACTGTGACATCCCCAAAATCTCGGCCAGAAAAGACCGATTTCATTTATGCTTTTTAAACATTTTCAGAGTAAATCCTTTTAGTTTTAAAATAGATGCGAAATTTGTTCCCAAAAACAAAACATGATAAAATAGATATTTATCAAAACATTTCATAAAGAAATATGATTTCATTTCATAATCAAAAGTCGGGATGTCATGTTCCGATACAGATCATAAAGCATAAACGATAACATTACAAGTCGTTCAACAAATATATACATATACAGACTTGTAAACAAAAACAACTTGATGATTCGCCCATCTTAAGCTCTTGCGCCACTTCCTGTAATACAAATAAACTGAGTGGGTCAGGCTTGGGAGCTTGGTGAGCATATATGGTTTTCAACCCATAATAATTATATTTAATTTCAACAATCCACAATAAACCCGATTACCCATTCCCGTTATCCTCACTTTACGTCCCTAAAATAACTTCTATTATAAGGAACCTAATTCAGGATTTTCATCGGGACGGACATTACTGCAGAAGGGCTTCCTCAACAATAAGTGCCCTAAAGGCAACCATGTGGGGGATAGAGTACACCGGTGAACACGTCGTTCACAACACCTACATGTAATGAGTCTGCTAGTGTTCCACAGGACAGTCTAGAATAGTCCGTGGCCATCATCCATACTCTGCTGAATGACTAGAATAACACCAATAACACCGAGGCCTCTCATCTGTTTATTTCACACCAATTATCTACCCATGTTCTACCCAACATATTAGTAGATAAAAATATACATTTTTATACATTATTTAAAAACCTGTATAGCATGCTTTAATCAATACATATTCCACATAACAGATGAGGCATACACACATAACACGTATTTCATAGAGAATATATCGGATCTATGAGATATAAGAGAGTGAATATACATTCACACATATAAACACAAAATATTTACACGTAGCACGTATTTTATATTAAATACTTCATAATATTGCGTTGGAATGAAAATAACTACACACTCACTTGATCAGAAGATGATCCGACAGCACTACGGCTTATAGAAGTAGTATACTTCGATAGATCTGGAAGATCTCCACCAAAATCGAACTCCTCGCGGGCAGAGCTTCGGCTCGGGAATAACGCTCTTCGGGATCCTCGGGGCTTCGGATCTTGCTTCGGGGCTCGGGAATATTACTGGGGCTTCGGGGTTCAAATGGCACGCAAAACGAGGCAAAGGCTAGAGAGAGAAGGAAGAAATTGTAAAAAGAAAAGAGCTGCCTTCGGATCCCCTTTTATAGGAGCTGAACCCTCCTACGTACGCGGGGCGTACGCCTCGGATCGTCATGGCTTACGTATCGGCAGTACTCGAGTGCGAATGTCGTCATGCCTCGGTGTACGCGGGGCGTACTTCGGATAGGTCAGCTGACTCCTCTTCGGATAATATCGGAGTTTTGAATTAAAAATAAATATTAAATATTTAATAAACTTCAAAAGTTCATATCTCCTTCATAAGAACTCCGTTTTCGACGTTCTTTATATCCACGCGAAGGTGAGACTACGCTCTACAACTTTTGTTTAGACTCCGTCGGCTAATTTTGACTTTTATTTTTATTAATTATTTTTAGGAGGTCAGGACAGAAAATTTCGTTATAAATTCATAACTTCTTCGTCCGACGTCCGTTCTCGCCTGTCTTTTCATCGTTTCACTACTAACAACGAGATCTTCGATTCTCGTTTAGATTGTTTCGGCTAAAAACCGCTCGATCTCAAATCGAGTATTCGGACTGCATACTGTCCAATCGAAACTTCAGAAAATCATAACTTCCTCATACGAAGTCAGATTTGGGCGTTCTATATATATTCGGAAACCTCGTTTCAACTACTACAACATTATAAAAAGATATCGGGCATATCTAATACTTTAATTTTGACGCTTATGTTATTCTTAATTCATTAAATTATAATAATTAAGAACACACACATAAATCACATAATTCACATAATTCACAAATAATACGTTTTTATTATTTCAAATTGGGGTTAAAAAGGTTAACCTAGACTATTACATTGCTAAAAATGGCAAGCCCAGAAACACGGGCGTTATATATATATATATATATATATATATATATATATATATATATATATATATAACTTTTTGCTGATTTCTCACACTCTTTCATTCCAAATTCTTTGGAAGTTCTCCCATACCCAGAGCCCCGATAGTTCTTAGCTTTTGAACCTTTTAGCGAGGCGCTACGACATCTAGAAGCCCGACGAAAAGAATTTTTTAAAGTCGAAGTTCTGCACATGACTTTCTGAACTTTTGCCAAAAGTCTTGTAAGTTAAGCTGCACTTACTACATTTTAAGTATAACTTATATTTATATTCATAGTCGTTATTTTGAATCTATAAATAAGATTTATCAGTAATTTCATTTGTTATATTGATCGATCTACTTAAGGAAGTGATATCTGGGCTAGATTTAGCGAGGTGTTCAAAGTGGATTTTCCAAACAGCATACTTTGTATACCAAACAAATCCTATCTCTGATATGATCTTACCCGGTAATTCCTTATTTTAACGAACTCGATATTTCTTTGAGATTATTGAGGAATCTAAAATATTGTTACTATACTTTCTAAAAGTATAAAACGACGACTAAAACTTAATAATGATGTTATATAGATTGTTTAAAAGGGAAAAATAAGGTGTTCGACGAATGACTAACTTTCCCACCAATCATCTTATCATCTACCTTTAACAAGGTGAGTGCATAGTTAATTTTATCTTACACATAAATACGAAGAATTTAAATGCTTAAATGTTATATGCACGATTTATGTGTATTTATAATTATATGTGTTAGATAAAGTACTAAAGTAGTATGACATGATTTTGCTTGAGTAGTTGAAATGTTGGAATAAATGATTTATTTTACTACCATACTTAATTTATATTAGGTATTAAAGGGGTTATAAAAGATTAAACAGTGGTGAGAGGCCATGAACAACATTGTACTATTGTACTACTGAGAGTAGTCATATAGTAGAGTATAAATGACGACCACTAACTATTCTAAAGAGTCTTGTAGAACACTGGCAGACTCACAATCTGTAGGTGTTAATGAATCATACTATCCGGGAGAAAGGATTGTGTGTTCATTCAAGTACTCTATCTCCCAATGGTTGCCTTTATTGGCATATATTGTTAAGGAATCCTAGAAGCAATATTATCTACTCGTTGTTGTTTGGGTGTCAGACCAACAAATAAAGAGATATAATAATTAGGGGTGAGCAAAAACCGCACCGCAACTAAAATTAACCGCAAAAATCGCATAAACCGCAACCGATAAACCGCAACCGCAATAAAAACCGATGGTGAGGTTTTCTGTTGTTCAAAAACCACAAATTTGCGGTGCGGTGCGGTTATTAGTTTTCAAAAACTGCAAAAAAACCGAACCGCACCGCATATGTTATATACAACTTTTTTTTATTAATTATTAATATATTAAATATTAAAAATAAGACAAGTTTCATGAATCAAAGATGAATAAAATATTGGAAGATAAAAGTATAGTTTTTTGTTATGTTTAACTTTGAATAATTGTGAAACTAGACAATTTTAAAAAATTTATTGTTAATTTCTATTGATTTGACGTTTTTAAGATATTAATTGTTTGTGATTTAAGTTAATTGTCTTATACATTATGGTTTTATTATTATTATTATTATTACAAGTAATATGTCTGAACTCTTAAAACCGTTTGAGCTCTAAACTGTGGTTAAAAACCACACAAATAACCACACCAAATCCATGCGGTTAATAACCGCAACACAGAAAAAACAAAACCGCATCGCAAAAATAACCGCACCAAACGGTTTTGAAAATGGATTAACCGCATTTGTGGTTAGTGGTGAGGTTTTGGCTAATAACCGCACCGAACCGCACCGCGCTCACCCCTAATAATAATAACAATTAAACAAAAATCACTGCTACTATATACTATGAGATAATATAGAGCAAACATGGTCGATCCATACAGATACAAGACTTAATGTTTAGGCATATATTAGCATATAGACATAATCATTTTATAAAATTGGGGGGGGGGGGGGGGGGGTTGTGTGTGAAATTATTTAATTTCAATAATAAACAACTTAAGAACTAAACAAGTTAAAAACTAGAGTTTATGATTTAAAAGACATTTCCGATTCTGATTCCTTTTCGTGTACCATGTAGTGTAGTATGACTTCATCTCATGTTTACTCTAGGTTGGTAATCAAGATATTAATAAGCTCTAGTATCCATGTTAACAAAATTATTTTACTTAAAACATGATCTTTAAGTAAAACTTCATCAAGTTGATTCAACACAAACAAGTTCTTGAATTAAATCACTAGAAGACTTTGAGTTCATGTAACAATTACCAACAATGTTCAATACTCTTCATATGCTAGGGAGTGTAAAAATATATAATATTTTATTACACTAATTTAGATCTACTTGAAACCAATCAAGTGCTTGTTACCAACTGTAACGCCCGGGTTTCAAGGCTAAGCATTTTTGTCAATGTAATAGTCTAGGTCAACTCTTGTAACTCTTTTTGAAGTAATAAAGATGAAATATTTGAGTATTATGTGAATTATATGTGTTATTATTTAATTATAAATGTATAATTAATAAAGAATAAAAATGAGCGTCAAAATTAAAGTGTGAGATAATCCCGATATCTCTACATAACGTTGTAGAATATGTCTCAAGGTTTCCGTGCATATAAGGAACGCCGAAATCCGAGTTATAACGAAGAAGTTATGACCCGTCGAAGTTTTACGGCAAAACCGGCACGGCACCGGGAAGCGTAAATAGTGAATTTACGATAGAGCGAGATTTAGCCTTAGTGATCTAAACGAAAGTCGTAGAATATGTTAAACTAAGATCATCGATAAAAAGAACGCCCAAATCTGACTTCGTATGAAGAAGTTATGAGATTTTAAACAGACCAATCCTGTCCCGGCTTGTTAAAAATATAACTTTAAAAATAAAATCAAATTAGCCGACGGAGTCTAAACGAAAGTTGTAGAGTACGTCTTCACCTACGCGTGGATATAAAGAACGTCAAAAACGGAGTTCGTATGAACGAGTTACAAATTATAATAGCATATTTACGTATTAAAATAAAGTATAAATCATGTATACGTACACATATATATACATATGTATATATCATTAGAAAGGTATCGACGATGCGGTCATTATAAGACTAATGTTGAGTTCTTTCGACATTAGTTTAGTACAAATATCATTAAATCCATTTATAATAGTATTATAGAGGGGTGTTTAGTTGTTTATATAACTAAAAGGTCATTAAGTAATTATGGAGGGTAGTTTTTGAAAATTCAATTAGTATAAATAAGAGCCTTGGGCTCTCATATTTCTTGCACCATTCTCTTGATTCAAGAGTCTTTCTCTCCTTATCCCCCGAGCATTTCGGTCCCTCGTGATTCGACTTCTCTTTCTGTAGCTTAGTATAGTAAGGTGAGCGCTGAAGCGCTGCACGAATCTTTCTTAGAAAGATTCAACGACGAAGTTCTGCCCCTGCAGAGCCCGACTCCTAGCTAAAACCCCCTTGTAAGTAAGTTATGCTTACCTTATTTTAATATAGCTTATATTTAAAATTAGTATTGTTATTATGAACTTATAATAAATATTTGAGCTATTATTATAACTTATATAAGTGTCGTTATAATATTTTTTTAACTACTCGCGGTACGGGGAATCTGGTTTAAAGGGCCGCATAGGGTTGTTGGATTTCAGAAGTGCTATATGCCAAAATGGTCCTGCCCTCCGGTGTTTTATGTCTGGCTCCTGTCTGTACATAGTGGTTGGAAAATATTGTTTAACGCTTATATAATAATAATAATACTAAGACTAATAGTTGGTCACGGTAAATATTAGACTAAAATTTAGCGATAATAATGCTAGGTTTCGTCAAAGGAAAATAGAATCGTTAGAAGCAAACGCAGCCCGATTTTGGAATCATCACCTTAACAAGTGAGTGCATAGTTACTTTCAACTTACACATAGATATGAAGTATTTTATATAAATTACGTGCTATGTGTGCATATTATCTGAATACTTGCTATCTATGCTAGATGAATGTTGTTATACATGTTTTCAATGATTTAAATTGTATATGTATTTTATATCTACGAAAATGTTGGGGTAAAACATGGGTAGATGCAATAGGTGATGTGTGATAAAATGATGAGAGGCCTCGATGTTGATGTTGTTGATTATGTCATCTAGCGGAGTATGGATGACGACCACAGACTCTTCTAGACAGTCCAGTGAAACACTAGCAGGCTCGCAACCTGTAGGTGTTTGTGAACGATATGTTCACCGGTGTACTCCATCCCCCACATGGTTGCCTTTAGGACATTTATTGCTGAGGAATCCCCTTAGCAGTAGTGTCCGTCCCGATGATGATCCTTAGGCTAGGTCCCTTATGATAGGTGTTTAGGGACGTAAAGTGAGGATAACGGGAACGGGTAATCGGGTTATTGTTGATCGATGAAATTAATAAACTTATTTATTGTGGGTTGAAAACCCTATGTGCTCACCAGGCTCCCAAGCCTGACCCACTCAGTTTTATGTATTACAGGTAGTGGCGCATGAGCATAGGTGTGATGATTTGGACGAGGGATTACGGATATAGGCCTGTAGATATGAAATAATGTAGTAAGGCTTATATTGTACTGTTTATGCTTTTGATCTGTACGAACATGACATCCCGAGTCTTTTAATGAAATACATTTCTATGGAAATGCTTTTGATAAATCTTTATCATATTTTTGTTTTGGGACAAATTCCGCAACACTTTCATTTAAAATGTAACTCTGATTTTTAAACAAAGCATAAACAAACCGGTCTTTTCTGGCCGTGATTTTGGGGATGTCACACCAACATCAAATCATAAAACATATACACAATTTACAATTTGATTAACTAGAATAATAAGAACCCTAATTCCATTGATTAAGTGAAATTGAGTACAAATCAAACATTTAATGAAGACCAAACCAAAGATTACTAGATAGAAACATGAAATCAAATGAAAATCACAATCTAAACAACAAATACATAAGAATCTAGAACTATAAATGACAAGGAAACTTAGACACACATGACTAACTTAGAACATAAATCCAACAAGTTTGATCTTCAAGCAAACTTACAAAATCAAAATCAAATTGTTTCTAAAGTGCTAAGTATTGAAATGATCTCCAAAAACCCCCCTCTTGAAGCCTATGGTTGAAGTTGTCATGAAAATCCCCAAAAAACGCTCTTTAATTGGAAGTTGTAAGTCACAAAACCGTCAGACCTTGTTACACGACCCGTGTAACGTAAGCCTTGCCATTACACAGTCGTGTAATGGTCGTTATGTGCTAAAAAGTTTCGAAAGCGCGCTCACGTAACATATGCCTTGCCAAAGCACGAGCCATGTAATAAAATGCAAATGTCCATTTTCCGATTTTCCAAATTCTTCAATTTAGCTCTGAAAATTCCAAAACTTCACCGAGAGTTTCCATCGAACATTCTAAGCATGCTCCAATCTTCAAATCACCATGAAACATCAATAAAATGGTGAAATGTAGATAGATCCTCAATAATGTCCAAAAATGCAAAATGCATGTAAAATTACACTAAAATGTGATGCAATGCTATAAATAAACATGATATAAAATGTAAAAAGGTACAATTTATGCACCTAACAGTTGCTTACAATGATCCATTAAGATAGGTCGTCTGCGGTCATCATTTTAGGATCGGTTTATGAGATTAACGAGAATGAGTAATCGGGTTGATTATTTGGTGTGAAATATATATTTAAAAGAATTAGTTATATTATTGTGGGTTGAAAATCCTATGTACTCACTAGGCTCCCAAGCATGACTCACTCAGTTTATTTGTAATACAAGAAGCGGTACGAAGACAGGCGGACAGTGATTGTTATATGTCGAGAGATTTAAAGAGATTATGTATGTTAGTATAATAAAGAGTTGTAAGGCATGTAATCACTAGTTTATGCTTATATTTCTGTATCAGTTATGGCATCCAATGTTTTTAATATTAATGAAAAACGTATCTTTGAAAATGGTTTTGATTCCATCTTACAATGAAAACGTTTTGAGACAAATTATGCACTAATTATTCTCTAAAATAATACTTTATTTTAAATAAGCATACAAAAGTTTTATTTGGCCGCAAAAATTAAAGATCTCACACACCTCAACAAATCATAAGAGGCCATGTCATCTAAGACTTAATCTCATTCACAATTTCATGCATCCATGTTTTAGTTTAGTGGTTTATTTTTATACATTTTTATTCTTTTTTATTACATTACACCATCTTATTACTAGCAATCACTTCACTACATGTATGTATGCGTATAGTATGTATAAATTATGTAGAAAAGGTATATATATATATATATATATATATATATATATATATATATATTATACTATATAATAAAACATATTAGTAATATCTTGAATTTTAAGAGGTATCAGTTACAAAGCTTCTTGTACTAATTAATTATGCATAAATAATCATTAATACTTGCCAAAAGTTTGAAGACTTGAATTAAGGAAAGTATTTAAAAAATTCAATTTTGAAAAAAATGAAAAATTGAAAATATTAAATGAATATACAAATTAATCTATATTTTTTAAACTAAACACCAATATTAATTAATTTACATCATTAGCATAAACATACAATATAAACATACATATTTTATTTAAAAGTGATAAATTTTTTATTAAATAATAACTAATAATAAAATTTAATAATTATTTTCCCATAAAAACTACTTGTCAAAAAAACTATTTATCGCCACCGCTTTGTGCAGGCACACATCTAGTATATATATATATATATATATATATATATATATATATATATATATATATATATATATATATATATATATATAAACAAATTATAAAAATACATACTTTATATTAAAATTGTGTATTTAATGAAAAATAAGTTTATAAATAAATAATGCATATGTATACATTACATTACTATTTAAATATATAGAAATTGTATTTATACAAAAAATATGATTTTTAAATGGAAAAAATATGTATTTATACTATTTTAAATGTAAAAAAAAATTATATGGTTTCAAATGAAAAATGATCAACATTGAATGAAATTGAAAAAAAAATGATGTTCGATTTATAACATTAAAATTGAATGTCAAAACTGAAAAAAAAAAATGAAAACCTAATGTCAAATTTGAAAAAACGAATACTCAATGTCTTTTGTGCCGACTTCTTTTTCTTTTCAGTTTTGACATGTTATCATGCCACGTCAGTGTCACATAAATTAATAGTGACATGCCAACATGACATGTTATCAAAGACTGACACGTTGGATGCTACGTTAATAAGTAAATAGGTTGACTGATCAAATGTTCAAAATTAAAACAACTGAAAAACTTAGTGACTAATTGTAATAGAAAACTGCACAACGTTAAAATCGAATTTGTAGAAAAAATAATAATTTTTATACAATTTACCCTTAACATAATTAATTGCTTGGTTTTTTGTTTGAAAAAAAAAAATCTTTGGGGTCTTGAAAAACTTAAAACATAATTTTGTATAAGTTTGATTGATCGAGTATTTTCAAAAGTTAAAATAGTAAATACGTATATGCAGCTATTTAAAATTAATATTGTTGAAAATGTTTTTACTGCATTGCATAAATTGTTATTGTATATTTAGAAATTATTTTAATTGTGCAAACTATTAAAGATACAATATAATAAAACACTTCAAGGAAACACACAAGTGTTATTGGATCTAGGTACAAAATTGATTACCTACAAAGCCTAACTAATGTCTAATAACATGAAGATTTGACAATATCAAATCACATATAATTGCTACTCTCCAACCAAACATTCAAGTTTCGACATAAGTATTTAAATATGACATGTCTATTACTTTTTATGTAGTTATTATTCTTTTCCAATATATCTGACTATCTGTCTTTGTCTTTGTACCTTTTCAGGTTTTTCTGTTATGTGGTAAGTTTTTCTTTTTAGAACATTTTTTTTTTATAAATCCCACTAAGGATGACTAGTTAGAAAAGTTAAATGGAATTAATAAAAAGTGAGCCATGCAACCCATTATCCAACTATGCTTAAGCTTTCTTCCCCTATTACTAACCCAAATAAAGAAATAAGTAACAATTCTATCAAATAACTCATGTTTAAACATTTTGTGAGTTCTAAAAATCAAAGAATTTCAAAAACGCCACACTAACCACCAAAGAGTAAAAAACAAAGCCTCCAAATACTCATTATTTTTATATTTCCTCCTTTAAACCGTTTTATTCAAATCACATTTAACATTAAACAAAAATAATGGACCCCTACAACAAACGATCGTTATATGAATATGATTAAATGACTATGATCGAATTTCTTGGTTCCCTCGTATTATAGAGGTCATTTATACATTTATATTTTTTTTTCTGGCTTTGCTACTAATCATGAGCAATGTTTACAAAATATATGTATTTCTTTCTTGGGGTATGACAACTCAAAACTCATTAAGGACATTAAATCATATGTTGTAACAAAACATTAAGAGTTAATGTCAAATGTCAATTCATGGCATCGGTTGAGATGTCAAACATGGTCTCATATTAAATACAAAATGGTCCACCCTTTCTTGACACTCTCCCACCATCACATCAAATAAATGAGTCATGGTCCATATCATGCTTTAACTAGGACCCAAACCGACGACAAAGATTGATATAAAAAAATGTCTATTCAATAAGTTTAGTTTGTGCTCATAGCATAGCCGTTTTGATTTTCTATATGATGAAAAACCCAAAACAACTTTCCAAAACATAAAATAATTCTTGTGTATGAATGTTTGACTTCTTCCAACATGTTTTTAAAGATGGTAATACAAATATAACACTTCAAACGTAAAGTTAAAAACTTTGTGTTGTGCTCAAAATATGTGGCTCCAAATTATTAGCGTTTTGCGAAAGTTGACAAAAATATATGATTATATTTATAAGGTCTTTTAAGTGCATATAAATATAAATGTAATCAATGGTATCATTATACTTTTTATAGAGAACCATTCACCTTATCTTGCCAAGTGGCCAGACTTTATAGCTAAAGGCCTAAAACCCCAAATCCCTCTATTTCTATTCACTTTGAATGTCAAGATTTTGAGTGAACATGGAGAATCTGATTTCTAGAGTGAATGTTGAAATTGAAAGCTAATTGAAAATTTAGTTGTGATTCTCAGTCAATTCTTAAAGGAAAAAGCTTCCAAGGTAATGAAATATAATATGAAAGATATAATTTGTCTTATAATGATAGAATGTAAAAGACAGAGTGAGATCAATGGTTATAAAAAGATTCAAAGTCTTTGGTGTCACAATATCCTAATCTCCGTTAGTTTCAAATGGGAGGCTATGGAGTTAAGGTTAAAGACGAGGATGAAACGCTGAAGTTCATGTTATTTTTCATTTTCTTGTGAGCCAATGAAGCCTATTTTGATGCATGAGATAGAGACCTTGAAATACGATAATATTACTGATCAACATATGTGATATGTCCAAGGAAAAAAATGACTGGAAATTAGTTCGTTGTAGTCATAAAAATGTACAATTTTCATGTGTAGATGAGAAGAAGAATAAATCTAAAAAGAATCCAACATGGTGTAAGCATTGAGAGTCTATGAATGTCAAGAAAAATTATTACAGTTCAACTAAGGCTGCAGGGTGTGGTCCGGTTCCAAGGAGTGCGGTTTCGCCACATAAGCAGCGAACACCGCCCCCGGAGTGCGGTTCAAACCGCAGTGCGGCAAAAAATGGCTGCGGCTTGTGATTGAGTGTAGATAATTTGACTGCTTTGTGATTGGGTAGGGAGAAATTAAAGTTTTTATTTATTTATTTTAAAATAAAGTTTGGCACCACTCCTTGGGTGTGGCAAGGAACCGCACTTTTGTGGTTAAAATGACGTGGTGCTTACGTGACAACGAAGAGAGTGCAGTTTCGGTAGCACCACTCCTTCCAGCTTAACAATCTCTTAGTACTTTTTGACGATCACGACTTTTTGAAATATAACATTCTGGTGGTATGAGCGGGATACTATGGAAAATAATGTGATTTTGTTTGCAGATTCACATATTTATACATAGATATTGGTTTGAGATGCAATGCATAATTTGTAGTGAAAATTGATTTTAATAGCATATGAACTCCCGAGTATAGCCAAAATAATTAGGAAGGTAACAATCGGTTATAAGGGTAAAATGTGAACAATTTCAATAGTACAGTGGTAAATAGGAAATGAAAAAAAAAATAGTGGCTAAATGTAAACAAAATCGAAAGTTTGTTACCCTTTCAAGTCATTATCCCTTTTCAGAATGGGTTATTATAAATGGTGATATTTTTTTTTATGATAAAACGTGATAAATATGTGTCTTTAGATATATGATTGTTGGCTGTGACAAGTTTTTTTATGTGATTGCAATTTGTTTCTCATTTTATCGAATGTTGATATCTAGGTATTTGTTGGGGGCTAATATGAATGAAGAAATTTGTCCATTATGTTGAAAAAAATAAAGCGCCTATAAAACTAGTCCACAAATATGATGTCATATTGTCTCAATCAAACATACTTTCGGGATTTGATTTTTCTTTTTCTTTTGTTTTGAAGTGTAAAAAAATTGACATTAATTTTTGGAGAATGTGACTAATTAGGGAATGGCTTCAAAGATTAGTATATATAATTGTAATTAGGTGTGAAACCGATGTATTACATGTGTTTATTTAAAAAAAATTAAATATAAAATTCAAAGTATTTGAGATGTTTGAAATTATAAGAAAAGTGAGAAAAATATTGAATTATAAAAATTAAAGTGTTTTTTTCTCTTTTAAATTTAAACAAATAATTTAGATAAATAAATAAAAGAAATTAATGAAACTTTAATTTAGTAATCTTGAAATTAGAAGGAAAACCATTAATAAAATTGATATGCATTTATTATTAGATTTAAATAGTATGTGAAATTTAATAAAATAGAAAAACCATAAAATGACATGTGGAATAAAAATTAATTTAAAATAATCATAAAATTACATATGGTAAAATGAATAAGAATATGACATGTGGCAAAAAAAAAATTATTTATTAGAGGAGATGGTTTGTCACAGAACATGTTTGTTTGTTTGTTTTTTTTTAATTTGAAGGGTCGTGTTTTATATAGATTTTACGGGTTTTCTGTATATTTTAGTATTTTTAACTATTAGTTAGTAACTTAATGTGTAAAACTTGACAGACACCTCCTCATGGGATCTTAGGTCCCGTTTGATAGATTCTGTCTGGGAAAGTGTTGTCTGGAAAAGTTTTCTGACTAAGAAAGAAACCATGTTGTTTGATTGTACATCTGATTGACTGTGCTGAATGATGAAAAAAAGTAATAAAAAATAAAAAATAAATTTAAAAAAATTATTTAAAAAAAAATAATAATCCAAGAAAGAAAGAAAGATGCGGGTTTTGATACATTATTGTCTTTCCAGCCCATTCAGCCAGAAAGATACGACTTTGGGGCTTTCTGGGAAAGACATATCTTACCGAGAAAAATCCTTTTTTTGTGCAAATTAAATAGTCTTTCCGGTCTATTCAGCCAGAAAAATCTATTTGGACCTGAAAAGATATGTATCAAACAGTCAAAAATTAAAGAGACTATCTTTAGGAAACCTCTTTTAAACATAAATACTCTTTCTATATAAAAAAATATATTTTTAATTCTCTCTTATTTTTAATTAACTACTTTGTTGAGAATCTATACGACACATATTTGTTAGCAACTTGTCATTGTAATCCTAAAATTGTCATGAAAATCAAATAATCAAATTAAAAAATATAATCAAAATATTCGATACAGTAATCTGTTAATAAAAAATATTAAATTGCCACTTGTGTCGAATAAAAATGGATAATTGATTATCGAGCAGTTTTATTTCTAAGATTCTGTTTTAACTAAACTCGAATAGCATAACTTATATGATTGTGAAACTTAAATACATAATGGATTATTAAAATTAAAATAAGTAAGTTAAAGCGTTATAAAAACTTACTTATCATTTAGTCTTTACCATAAAAAAATCATTTATGTATATTCTATATAATATATAGAGAAAATATATTTTAATTGTAGTGGGGAGCCGCATAATTTGGATCTTCTTTTAATCCCTTGCTCTTTGTCATTTTATTTTCTTTCTCATCCGAAATTATATTGTAAAATATATGTTACTATCAGTTAAACATACTTATTAAGACACAGTTAGAAACGTTTCTTCTATTATTGCATGTGCCATGAAGAATACGTAAATGATCATTTATGAAATTGATCGGTGTCGAAAACAAGAGTTAACAATAGGACTATGTGATTTGCTTAATTTTCAAACAAACTTAGGATTCACGCAAGGAGAATACGAGCTAGTGAGCCATGGTTGAGCCACAATACAATTATGACGTCTACCTATACAATTATAAAATAAATATAGGAGTAATATACATTCAATATTCCTCCATAGTTTGATTGTGGGACGGAGATCAAATGTTCAAACTAAACTGAAAATTAGTGAATAGCCAAGATAGGAAACATTTGATGAAAATATCGATATACTGAAGCAACTACAAAACATGAAGCAAGAGAACAAGCATCATCAAATGCCACTTTGTTCCCAACAAAATAATTTAAAATTCGTTGTGTTTAGTCTCTTGATATTGAGATGGATTGGTAGAAGGTTAGATCGTACAAATGTTTTCACAACAGATGATAGTGACTTTCACAAACGAATAGTAAGTTTACAAAGAAGAATTTGCAGCCAACAGGTTTCAACGTTTGCATTTGTAACCTGATATTCTATCTCATCCATGAATGGAGAAATTATGGGTTGATGTTTGGAGAACCATACGGTAACGTTGTCATCTCGATAAGCACAATATTTGAATGTAGATATGCATGTAAAATATAAACCTCTATAATGTGTGATGAAATACGCAATAAGCTTATCTACGTTCGAGGCATAGAGTTGTAGGATACAATCAAGAGTACCCGAAAGATAACAAAAGATATATTTAAGGCCGTTAAATAGGGTTCCGACGGTTATGCATGAATAAGTAGATTTGTTGAACAAAATACCAAAAGATGGCCAAGTAACATGTAACATTCTAAAATTTAAGACTAAGTTCTTAAATTAATAAAGTAAATAAATGAAAGATGATTTATATATATAGTTAAATCATCAATGTAAAATTATACCATTAGTTGATATGAAGTTTAGAAAGTTAAAAGTGAAATAACAACACTTTAAAGTTAAAAGGCCAAAAGTTGTCAACTTGGCAAAGTGAGTTGACCTGTTTTAACGGAAGTGTAACATCCCAAAATCTAATTATATTTTTTTGAAACTAGAGTATAAGTTTTACCAAAGGTTTTATTCATAACCATTAGCAAATCATAAGGTTATCTTTTCACGTCATATTAACATAAACATAATAAAGTTGCGGAAGCTAAATCATGTTTTGAAAACCATAACGTAATAAAGAACATATAACTAGATGTCATGCCTCTCCGTGAATGTCAAAATATCTCAATCATGCCGACAATCCTTGCCCTTCGAGCTTGAATGACCTGTAACTAAAAACATAAAGTATCAATTGTAAGTCTAAGGCTTAGTGAGTAATTATAACACTCACCCATTATACATATCATATGTAATACATGTAATCACACCTAATAGCACATAATTCAAGTAATAAGTCTCATATTACTTACAATCTATCACATATAACTAAACACATGTGTATGCTATTATTCTGATCACTGGTCACAAGTATATTCCATCACTTGAGAGGCTTTTCTCTAGTTTCCCTGTATAGACCACCTTCCTTAAAGAGGCTTTGCGTGGTCAACCATCCATACCGAACAATTATATTCCCTTTCTGCAAGGCTTTTCTCCGGTTGGAAAGAGTGTCCAAGGTCTTTAATTATTGATGATATTTCTAATAATCGTAGGGTCCTCTTGGGTTGCCCTCAAGACTCAAATTAAGTAGAATAAACAAAGGAGGAATTAGTTTTAATTATTATGGATTAACAATTAATTAGAAACTAATTTGAAAACAATTTGGGAATTAATTAATAGTTTAATTAATAGAAGGGTTGAATATCAATTAATCAATAGTTAATTAATAAGGAATATTCCAAAACCTTAAGAAGAAGAGTGGTGGACAAAAACTCCCTTTGGATAAGGGAAATTTCGTTCATAGGGTTATCCTATCCCTCATGGGCTTGCGGATAAAACCCTAGGAGGTATCCAATGCTATAAATAGGGCCTTAGGGATTCATTCCTCTTTGCTCATTCTTTGGCTTGATTTTTCGCCACTTTTTTCTCCCTCCTTGTGGAAGAACTCTCATTATAGCTCATCCCCTCCTAGTTATTTTGATTCTATACTTTTGAGTTCATTGGGTGTGAACCAACAAAGGGATTCTGGTTTGGGTCCTCATCACCCAAACAAGGTGGCACACATGAGGAGTCAAGCGCAAAGATCTTTAGTTGCAAAAGAGGTATGTGATTATTCCCTTATATTTTGGCTTTACATAGTAGATGTAATTAGCATGAAACCATAGATCCATAGGTTGCATGTACACTTAGGTATATCGTAGTTTTGATTTTCCTGCTACCTAGTTTAGAGTGTATTTGATGCGTAGAAAACCTAATGGTGGTATCAGAGTCATCGGTTCATGGTTACATTCACCCTAGATCCATATTTTCTGAAATACTTGCTTGAAATGGAATGAAAGAAGAATGATTGAAAAATTTGTAATTGTTAAAACATGTAATCGCAGCTCACGACGTGAGCCTACCGAAATTAATTGGATTGTTTTAAGATGATAAAACATCTCCTAACCAGGTGTGAGAACCTATACTAATGGTACAAAGTGAATTGGAAAGGGACTTCAAGAACTATGCAAAGTAGAGTTTCATTCTGAGAAAAAATGAGTTGTGAGTGTGTATGTGCAGACATGAAAAAACGGTTGTGTTATCTTAAGGCATGAAGAAACACGATCGTGTTTCATTCTAAGAAAGGATTAGGTTGCCACACACTCTTCTAACTTGATTTTGGCTCATCCGTTTAACCCAATTCCAATTGCATTAGTTAGAAATGGTTGAAAATGATATTTAGAAGAGTTTATAAGTTTTATGAACCACTTATTTTGCTCATGTTGTTTACTTTCGTCTACATGTTATATATGTGGTGTTTGAGAGTGTTGTTCTAAGGAAAGGAACTAGAAGATGACTAGCTAACCTTCTTGTGAGTGAGATGAGTGTGTGTTGGCATTTTTCCCACTTTGGGGCAAAAACATAGCCTTAGGCATCTAGCTAATACAATATTTGATCAAATCTGACATATAACGTTTGGTACTTATTATAGGTACTTAATAAGACTAATCGGATACCAATAATGTGTAACACTCGCAGATTCGGGCTATTCAATTAAGATATAATAAACATTAAAAATGATTTTTTGTGATTATCTAGGATAAATAGTCTTAACCAAAGTAATAGTTAGGGTTAACAATTATAACCTATCTAATTTAATAAAGAAGAATTATGTGAATATTATGTGTTTCATGATCATTATAATATAATAAAATAGGAATGTAACATCCTTAAAAATCACAAAAAATTTAAACTTTTAAAAACACATGGTCATAAAATTTTTACAAAATCATTGTTTCCAAATTATTTATCTATATTAGAGTATCCCAAAATCATAAAGCCATAAACAGAGGATGTGTACGGTCACGACTTCGCCTTCCCGCGATCATTAGAAGTACTTGAAACAACAACTAAAAACCATAAGCTAAAGCTTAGTGAGTTCCCCCATAGTACCAACACACAAATAAATAACATATATAATAGCATGTCGGGTCCAATCAACCATCGAGTTGGAATACCCCAGGACCAATCAACCTTCGGGTCCAGTTATCCTCGGGATGGAATACCCCAGGTTGGAATGCCATTATACAACAGGTCCACTCAGTCATCATACTGGAATACCCTCAGTCCCTCAGTATGAGTCTGGCATGCCAACTGACACTGAACTCGTATCTAGAATGCTCATGAGCTCTCAGTATGAGTCTGGCATGCCATCCGACCCTCAGCTCATATTTGGAATGCTCCCGGGTTTGTTGGCTACAAAACAAAGCAGTACAACCTCAACCCAACACAATATGTCAACATATAACAGATAACAAACATAAGCAACACACAGATAATCATGCTAATAGAAATCATAGGTAGTCCTACAGATCTACCAATCTATGCATATCAACAACTAACATATAATCATGCAGATCTATCCCATACTCAACATATCTATGTATAGCAGGATAGTGAGGAAAACTCACCTCACAGTCTGAACAATAGCTGATGAGGTCCCGAATCCAAATCTCAGATCTAACCGACACCTATTCATCCAAATGACCAATTCTCAAATACCATTCAAATTACCCAAAATACCCCTTGGTCAAAGTCAACAAGTCAACCGAGTCAACCCAGCCGAGTCAACTCAGCCGAGTCGACACATAATGCGTACGTGGGGCGTACCTAAACCTTGACTGTAGATGGGAGAGTTGACCTCGTACGCGTTGTGTACTCAGGTTACATAGGGCGTACGCCCGGACTCCTCAAAACTTAATTAAGAGCTTAATGCCTTAAGCTATTATGTCCAATTTTCAGATCCATGGCTAAATCATCCTCAAGAGTTATAAACTTTCCAACTTTATGACTTTGCATGTCCATTAAATGCTTAACTCGACATCTTAATACATTAAGACCTTCTAAAGAATGCATGGAACAATACCAACCATTAAGACCTCATTTTTATGACTCAAGACCCTTCCTAATGTCTGAAAGGACGACTTAATGGGTCAAGAACATACCATACTCAATAATCACCATTTTGGGACCAAAAGTGACTTAAAAGACTGAAATGTCTAGATCTACAAGATTTTTTGAGCTGCTACTTAGGAGTTATGATAGATTGCTTAGGAGTATTTAGTAACATGGTTTTCATTTGTATTTGCATTGTAAGGACAAGTTTTCTGCATTTTATAAATAAAGAAAATTTTGATTTTATCTTATTTATATTTCCTTGCAATGACATTTGTGAAAATTGTTGTTTGTATGTTTCTATTAATAGCAATGTTGAAAATGGTTTGATTCTTAGTTATATCGATTGTGGTAGCGTCATAATTTTCTAAGTAAGGAAAGATTCTCATAGCCCAAGTTTCAATTGGACAGAAACTTGGAATCGTGTGATTTGAATTATATGATGTATGAAAATCTTGGTACTTGGAAAATTGGGACTAATTTCTTGTTCACATATGTATGTGAGTCAAGTGAATGAATAAAGGATCTAGTACACATTGATGTGCACTGGTCAGATCCACCATAAAGGATGATAAAGTCTATTCGTCATGATTTACTGGAAGTCCAGTAAATATGGTTATGCTTACAAGATTAAGTGTAATTCTGAATCATTGAAAAAGTATCAATGTATAGCAGAACGAATAAGAAGAATCAATTAGGCAGAAAAATAAAAGTTTCTCCAATCTGAAAGGAAATGAGAGTACTTTAGTATCGTGTTTTATGATCATCCTAATGATTATGGAACCATGTCACAATTGATCCTCAAAGTACACCTTAGTGCATTAATATGACTAAGAAGAGGAATCGAGAATTGTTGAAATGGTTAAATCAACAAGATGAATCATACTTCGTTCCAAAGTCGAGTTTAAGAGTTATACTCTAGTTACTTCAAGTTGTACCTTGAGTAACATGTTTTTAAGTAGGTCTATTACGCCTCATGAAATGTTTCTTACTCTTGCACATTTGAAATTGGTATTTGTGATGTTTTAGGATAAAACAAAGACCAACTAAGACCAATTACATGAAGTGATATCTTGATAAGAATCCACGCCAACTCTTGAATATTTGTTTGTTGAAGAAATGTTCTTTGACAGAGAGTGTTGTATGTCAAGAGGTTAATGGGAGTCTTAAATGGACTTGAATATTTCCAAGAACTAGTCAAGAATAAACCTATTTTTAATCACTAGAACACGACTTGAGCTTGATAACCTATCGTGTTTACATAATCTTGTTTATGTGCCCATTCCAGTTAAGTTGACTATGCATGTGAGTTCTATGACTTCTCATTTGATTGCATAAGGCAAAACACCTTGATTAGTGAAAGTACATTGATCAATGTAGGTGAGATGATCAATAACTTGGAAGCAATGATAGGCCCTTGTGCTGCCAGATGACAAGAAATTGAGATTAAGCATGTCCAGTTCATATGAGTTTGGATTTGTCATAAATCTTGTCCTATGATTGTGGCTGGAAATGACAATTCACATGGATAGGAATACATACACCATAAAATCTAAGTGGTAAGAAGTTTCTCTCTACTTCATGAGAATGATTGTAAGGAAACGTTTTCACTAGTAGATTTTGAAGGACTAGAGTTAGCAGTTGTGGTAATTGCGTTCTCAAATTCGAGTATGATTACGGCATCCCTTTTCATAATTTGAATTGTGAGAAGTGGAAATTAGTTTGAACATTCGGGACGTATTGCTATAAGTTCTGAAAGGTTTAGACACGCACATAAGCTGTCTAATCAAAGGTGTATGAGCTTGAGAAGTATAGGTAAAGACTTAACGAAGCATCGTGTATCAGAAATATGAAGTTTGGCAAGAAAGTCAAAAAGTATTGATTTCGAAAAGTCCAGCTGATTTTTGAGTACATGTGAAAGCTAGTGGGAGTATAATTGTTATGCTGGTAAAAATGTGATTATTATGCTAGTGGGAGCACAATTATTACGTTAAGTGTTGCTATTTATAGGAAACAAAGTTTTAGTTTGCAAAGTTGCAGAGTTTAAAAAATTATTTTGCTATAGTAAGACTTGAGGGAGAGAGCATTTATAATTCATTTCGAATTTAAAATTTAGATTAAAATTTTAATCAAACTTAGTCATGGTCATATATGAATGTTATGTTGAAATGTTTCAACATAGAAAATTCTATATATGGGAATATTTTAGCAAAAGACTGGTCAAGTATCATGTCTTTATGTAAGACATTATGAATCGTATCTCATATGCTTCAGGTATAGGAACAATTGCATATGCTATAATGTTCATGTGTTCTGATTTTTCCAAATGCATAGCGCGTTAAGAGGGAAAAAGGACTAGAACCATATATGGCTAAAATTGTTAAACAACTGTCAAGGAAAATCTGAGGCTTACCGAATATTGATTGCTTGTGGATAGTTGGGAGTATAGTAATGGATGGACCATATTGATATAATTCTTAATAGATAGGATTCTATTTAGAATGGATAGTCATATGGCAATTATGGAAATGTTTCCATAATGGGAGTTGGATATTAAGAAAATCTTTGTGTGAGTTAGAAACTTTAATGCAAGAAGGATGTTCAAGGAATGCTCTTTGAATGTGAGACTTCAATTCTGGGGAATTGTCTTGTAACATTCTCAAATGGAATACTTTGTAATATCATTGGCCAAGTCTTTGTGATTTTTGTGCTTAGACACTACAAAAGGATCATTGCATGTAAGTTTAGACTCAAACAGATTCTAGTAGTGGCAAGAATCTGGTATTCTTACACTTATAAGGATTAGGAAATTGTGAAATGAGCATCATTAGAAATGTGTTCAATTGATCTATTTCACAAAGAAAGGACCATAAAAGAACATAGTATACATGCTTGAAGTATGAGATAACTATTGTTTTAATTCAAGTATTAAGTTGATTGTTCGAAACATTATACAATGAATAATTTCTAATCAATATGGTGATTAAATAATAAGTGTTTTATTTATATTCAAAAGTTTTGAGACCATATTTGATTGTTTTATTCTTGTGTTTCACTTCGCATGTTTTACTTCCCGAGTAATAAGATTATTCAAACATCCACAGTCGATCATACTTTGAAAGTAAGTAATGAGGCAAGACTGTCATGAATCTGGCTGTAGATTGTCTAAGCGTTTAGACATAGCAAATGTTTGTTGCAGTAGTACTTCTGAAATAGGAATTTGAGTATTGGATTAAACCCACGCTCATTTGAATCACTTCATGGATCATATCACGAGTGATTGTGAGACGATAATATATTATATTCTTGAAACGGAGACATATGAGTTGTAGTTTACGAGTTGGTTGCACATTGATGATACGTAAACGCACCAGCACCTTGGTGTTATAAAATGTATTGTTGTGTGTGATTTTATGAGTAAATTGAGCAAACATATGAGTCGAAGTTTATCCGTTCCTTTTACCCTAAGATGGATAAAAGCAATATCTGTGGGCCCCTCGATGATTTAGTGATGACACCCTAAGTGCTTGGCCAAGCCTGAACTAAGTTGACGTGTTCAATTGTAGTCTATTATCAGTTGTCATAAATCGAAAATCGGGAAACAACACATGGACAGAGCGAATGATTATAAATCCATGCCTCGTGTCCATATGATATCTTGTAGAATGGAGGAATATTTGATCCATTATCTAAAGGACGCTTTACTGGTAAGATCAGAATTCGACAACGGCTTTTGAGAGCTACGATTGCTAATCGGATTTTGAAGTCGTACTTGCAGTTATAGTTATTAAATGTATCCAAGTGGGAGACAGTTGGATTAGGTGTCTAAGCCCATAACTATAAATTGGTATGTTCTTGACCCAATGGTAGCATGGTCCTTTTGGGTTGCCTTCATCATAGCAATTTGATAGGATGAATTATGGAGGAAGAGGTTAATTATGTTTCATTAATATATTTGAAAAATAATATATTAATTGTGAAATCATATTATTTAATTAGTATTGATCAAAAATTAATTTGGAATTAATTTTGTGATAAAAAGAGACTGATTAAATTAACGGGGACTGAGTATGTAAATCAATAATAGTTGTAGTTTGGGCTAATGGACCCTATTGGTATAGGGTGGACGAAAACTATATGAAAGTCCATATAGATTTCGTCCATAGGCTTACCATAAGGGATCTATGTGTTGCTTAGGGCCTAAGCAAAGGAATTAGGGTTTCCAAGTTGAAAACCCTAGAAGCCTCAACTATAAAAGGAACCCCATGGCTCCAAAATCGACACCTATGCATTCATAGAGAACCCTATCCAATTTTGAGCCTATCTAACCTCTCTCTCATGATTCTCCATTGCTACTTGGTGTTTATGACTCATTAGAGGTGCAACATTTGAGGCACTAAGATCTTGAAGGTCAAGATCAACTAGCTACAAGAAAAAGGTATTCATCTAACTTGGTTTTAGTTATCAATTTTGAAATTGTGTATGCTAGTCATAGAGTTTATGCTTTGGATTATTATTTGCATATATAACTTGAGAAAAACCTAGATCCAAAGCATTAGGGTTGCATGTACACCATAGTAATGTTATAGTGCTCAAAACCCATCAGATACAGCAGGTTCGGAGTAGACTCCCTACAACTCAGAGTCGGCAGAAGAGTTATGCCGACAAACGTCGACTAGATCTAGAGTTCTAGGTTGGGGACTTGGTTCTCCTGAAGGTGTCACCTTGAAAAGGTGTCATCCGATTCAGGAAGGGGGCAAATTGGGCCCCATATATATATATATATATATATATATATATATATATATATATATATATATATATATATATATATATATATCAAGCCTTTCAGGGTTTTGGCCCGGGTGGGCCGGGTTGCATATCGCTTGGATCTTCCTAAGGAGCTCAGTCAGATCCATAGCATGTTCCATGTCTTTCAGTTTCGGAGTGTTTAGTGGATGATTCCGTAGTAGTTCCATTTGAGGATATTCAGGTGGATGACCGCCTGAATTATATTAAGAGACTGGTAGCGATTCTTGACCGGAAGACAAAAACCTTAAGGAGCAAGATTGTTGAGTTGGTGAAAATCCAGTGGTGGCATCGCAAGGGTTCGGAATGGACGTGGGATCCAGAGGATGAGAACTACCCAAAGTTGTTTGGAGCAGCAGACTTCAAGGACAGAGTCTGATTTAAGTGGAGGAGAATTGTAACATTCAAGTTTTGTGTAAGTTCCTCTTTTAGTCCTTAATGCTAATTTGTTATCATTTTGGTCCTTTGCTAGTACGCGGGGCGTACTCTATGAGTACGCTTAGCGTACTAGCCTTTTGATGGTCGTGGATTCCACCCACGTACGCGGGGCGTACATGGAGTACACATGGCATATGCAGGTCTGGGACAAACACTAATTTTTAGGGTTTGTGCCCTATTTAAACGTCTTAAACTTATCTCTTGGATATTTTATACCAATCTCCACCTCCCCTTTGCTCCACCTTGGTTTCATGATGATGTTTTGGATTACAGTTTTATTAAATTTAAAAATGAAAATTTTGGTCTCATGATTGGGACGTTACAAACCGGTTAGGGATGCACTTTTAGTTCAAGCGTTTTTAGTCCACCATGGTTCGATTCTCTGTTCGAACGCTTTCTTTTAAAATTTAATTAACTAGTTTAAATTTTGCGACATGATATATATACGTTTACGTAGATAATTAACAATGAATATTGTAGTTCAGCTAGCTGTAAGTGGTGCCTTATGTTATACCTATACAAAGTAGGTTCTAATCTTGATTCCCTCACTTTCCTTTTTATTTTTTAAACTATCATTTTCCTTATATTTAAGGGTCATTTTTCTATTTTCCGCATGGTGTCCTATTACTGGACTGGCCGTGAAGATATCACATGGGAGCAAAGATACTAAATTGTATGTTTGACATGTATGACGATCCATGTTGTGTTGCTAACTCTTCACTTTCATAATCTAATATAATCCACTTTGGTTTACTACAATTTTTGACATGTTTAACCTTATCTCATTTGTTTTTTTAGCTATATAGCCAAGTCAATCAATTTATAGATATAGTAACTAGTATTGTCACTTCTAATTGCAACACAAAAAAAGTGAAATGCCTTTTAGTGTTGTAGTGATTATAAAATACAGTAGTGTTGCTTATAAGTTATAATATTGATTATGTTAGATTGAATCTTCAAACACATGGCATGCTTCTCAAGTCATTCAACATGCATACAAAAGGCTACATGTATGTCTCTAACATTATGCTAGAACATAATCCTGTCAATGTTCAGGTCTCTTATCAAATACTTTATGTGGCATGCTACCTTATGTATTCGGTCACTCGTGATTTAACGTTTTGAAGGAACCTAATTAAACAAAATTCTCACAATATATCATGTTACCAAAAATTTATCTTAATATCTTGTGATCTATAATAGAATTAAATTCTTTGCACCAATTTTTATATATTATGTAAATTCATGATCCATCGAAGTAATGATGAAGGCTTTGCATCCTAATGCCATTATCCAAATGACAATCTGGATGTCGTGTTGTGGATTTACCAATAATATGACTTTGAAAAAATGTGTTATTTAAAAAAAAAAAATTAGTAAACATAAATGTATAAACGTATAAAATGACAGATACATACTACACGTTTCATATGTTGTAAAAGAGACATAATATATAATATTATTTAATTTAAAATGAAAAAAAAAGAGAGAGAGAAAGTTGAAATTTTGATTCAGTTAGTGGTGATTGCACACGCGCATAACAGTGTGAGTGGGATAAGAGTATCCATTAACGCGGAGATTCAGATCTGATCAAAGTGTCAAGAACTCAAATATATAAAATTTTATTACGACCCCCTCAAGTTTCAAAATACACTTCAGATACCCCGTAATCCACTTCTATCCATCTAGCAAGTCCACACAATCCACCGACCAATTTTGTGGCTTAAATTTCTGGAAAGGAGGAATAACAGGATTCGGAAGTTGTAGATTTTCATTGAAATTTATTCATTTTTTAAAAAATTAAATAAAATTTAATAGTTACCGAATACTATAAGATAACCATTTAATTAAACTGTAATTAATACATACGAGCATAATTCTAGTCATTGTTAATCAAGACTCAAGAGGCTTATAAAGCTTGCTTTGGGTATTTTGTCGGTCTTAAGCTTAAACTTCATTCATTGAACTTGATTATTACGATAATTATATGTTATAAAAAGGTTTTATAATCATATACATAAAAAAAATAGTACAAGAAAAAATAGTGAAGCCTAAATACTTATTGAATTCATTTCTCTTGTTAAAATTTGTCATAGGAGTTTCTAATATGATTGAATTCAATTGTTAATAAAGTTTTTGGGATTAACAAGCATGTTATTCACGTATTTTTTTTTTTTTTTTTGACTCTTTCAAAAACAATAACCACCTAAGTGTTGACTTACAGCAAATGACTAAATTATGTGTCCTATTAACAAGCATGTAAATCCTAACATCGTCCTTTTTTTCAAATCTGTACGGTTACATGATTTCTGATAAGGGACTAGTTATGTAATAATAAAATACGTGATCCGTTTATATATGACTACTGGAAAAGTTTTGAGGGGTGTAAATGTAACATTTTCTCCACCAGAGTCCACAGCGATATACCAGGGAGTCGGTATTCTGGAATCTATAACAAACCCCGCAAAATCTCTCTCTCTCTCTCTCTCTCTCTCTCTCTCTCTCTCTCTCTCTCTCTCTCTCTCTCTCTCTCTCTCTCCTACACATATATATACACATATATGTAAGTATCTGTCTGTTGTATGCCACCGTCTGGTCGGCAACGAAGCTTCAGGTGAATGACCGTTTCTTTCTCTCTCTCGCTATCTCTCTCTCTCTCTCTCTCTCATACACTTGATTATATTCTTTTTTTATTTATCCTTTAACCACTTATAAATACCCATTCACCTGCAATTGCATTCACTATTTCTTTATTTCAATCAGAATTCAACTGTGCAGGAAGCAAATTAAACTTCGAGTTTTCTAGACATGGGGATTTTAGGAATTAAAAGAGACTCGTTTCTTTCTTTAATGGCACTTCAGTTTTAACTGCTGTCTTCTTCTACTACTTTTGTACATTAGGTCTCTCTCTCTCACTCTCGGTGTGTGTGTCACTTTCCTTCTGGTTTCTTGATTGCTATATGAATTATTTAAGTTGAACCTGCATTATTTGATTGTAAAAGAATCAAGATTCTATCATGAACGTATCAAAATCTTGATTTTATGTCGTAGAATGATGAATCTCGCAGCCATTTGACGCGTTTTCTTGTTTGGTTTACAGATTCTTCGGTGTCACAATGATTAACGTGATGGATTATGAGAAGAAACCCATGAACGAAGTGGAAAAAAGCTTGGATTCACAGTTATGGCATGCATGTGCTGGTGGAATGGTGCAAATGCCGCCATTAAACTCTAAGGTTTTGTATTTTCCTCAAGGTCATGTCGAGCATTCCGGCACCAGAAATTTTGATTTCGGTGATTCCCGGCGGATCCCACCTTACATTCCGTGTCAAGTATCCGCCGTCAAGTTCATGGCGGATTCCGAGACTGATGAAGTTTATGCTAAGATTGGGCTTTTTCCATTAAGAAATGTTCAAAGCGATTGTGATTTTGATGACCATGTCGAGAATGATGGGTTTTTAGGGTTTGATGATAAGAGAATTAATGAAAACAAAGAGAAACCCTCTTCTTTCGCCAAGACATTGACTCAATCTGATGCTAACAACGGCGGTGGATTCTCTGTACCAAGATACTGCGCCGAAACTATTTTCCCAAGGTTGGATTACGCGGCGGAGCCACCGGTTCAAACCATCTTGGTGAAGGATGTTCACGGCCAGATATGGAAGTTCCGACATATTTATAGAGGGACTCCCCGCCGGCATCTTTTGACCACCGGCTGGAGCAATTTCGTCAACCATAAGAAGCTCATAGCTGGTGATTCCATTGTGTTTTTAAGAGCCGATAACGGCGAACTCTGTGTTGGAATCAGGAGAGCAAAGAGGGGAATCGGCGGAGGCTTTCTCGAGAACTCCACCGCTAATTCTTCCCTATACGGCGGAGGGTTCGCCGGATTCCGACCACAAAACGAGAACAACACCAACAACTCCCAGAATGACCAAAGAAAATCGAGCGCTGAATTAGTGAAAGAAGCTGTGACTCTTGCAGCTAATGGGCAGCCATTTGAAGTTGTGTACTACCCACGAGCAAGCACGCCGGAGTTCTGTGTCAAAGCTTCGACTGTAAAAGCTGCAATGAGGATTCAATGGTGTCCTGGAATGAGGTTCAAGATGGCTTTCGAAACCGAAGACTCATCAAGAATCAGCTGGTTTATGGGCACAATCTCGTTAGTTCAGGTCGATGATCAAATCCGTTGGCCTAATTCGCCTTGGAGGCTTCTTCAGGTAACTAAGTTCTTGATTTGATTCTTAATTAATCATTTTAATACGAGTTCTTGACATCTTTTGTTGGTGTTCGTGGGATGAATTGAAGGTTGCTTGGGACGAACCAGAATTATTACAAAACGTGAAGCGAGTCAACCCGTGGTTGGTTGAGTTGGTGGCGAGTATGCCGGCGATTCATCTTTCGCCATTTTCGCCACCACGAAAGAAGCTCCGGTATCCTCAACCTCCGGATTTCCCGCTGCTTACGAGCATTCAGGGAGCCAGGCATAGTTGTCAGTTTGGACTAGATCATCATCGTCTCCGGTTCAACCAAATGCATCCGTTGATTAATCCGTTTCCATATGGGTTCACGAATCATGTTCATGACAACTCTTTCACCAGATTCCCATTTCAGGAACGCGATGAAAACATTTCCTCTTTCTTAACGATCGGAACCCATAACCCCCCAAAGACTACTACAAGTTCGAAGAAAAAAGACAATGAAAATCACAAGAGAAAACCCATATTCGTGTTGTTTGGACAACCGATTCTGACAGAAGAGCAGTTATCAGAGAGTGGTGTCTCCGGTGACACAGCAGCGAATCTCTCTGATGGATCGGTGGTTCTTCAGACAGGTTCTGTCCGGAGCTCTTCCGAGGAAGATGGGCCATGGCCGGAGACAGGCCATTGTAAGGTTTTCATGGCGTCAGAAGACATGGGTCGGACCCTTGACCTGACAGCACTTGGATCTTACGACGAGTTGTACATAGAGCTTCGTCACATGTTCGGTTTACAAAAACCAAATGCATGGCGGAACTTGGTCTACCGGAATGCTGCCGGAGTAACAAAATCCACCGGCGATGAACCTTTCAGGTAATGGTCGTACACAACATGCAGAAATTCTGACATTTTTTGTTTGGATACTAAAAAGTGGAATTTGGTTGTTGCAGTGAGTTCTCGAAGGCGGCACGAAGGTTGACGATTCAAACGGATTCCGTTAAATATTAGGAAATTATTGTTTTTCTTTTTTATTTTCTTTGATGATGTGTACAGTCTAGGTTTTGTCTCTTTGAAGTTTTTTTTTTTTTTTTTTTTTTTTTTAATTATTATGTTTGGTTGTTTTTTGATTAACTTATGTTAAATAAATAATTTGTTTAATGATATAAAGTTATGTTAGGCAAAATATTTATGTTAATCCCAAAGGATTAGAAACAGACAGCTTGCTCACGTGTGGGTGGTCCGGCTTACGTGCGTTTTGTTTTAATGCGTGGAGTATATCAATAACTTTTTTTTTATTATTATTATTCTTAAAACTAAATATGATGATTACAATAATATATCATAGGTCAGATTTGGATGTGTAAAACATAGATAATTCAGTAGTTTATTGTTGGAAAATGACACAAAAATACGGATCTCCTTGCATGTAATATCGTGAAAATTGTTTTTTTTTTTTTAAATATAGGAGTTAATAGTGAAAGAAAATCACAAAAATGAAAAGTCTTTTAATAAAATAATATTTTAAGTTACTAGACAAAATAACCATCAATTTTTTGTAGATCCATCGTGAAAATCAATTGTTGCTATCAAATTATGTTTTGTTTTGATCCATCAAAATTTTTTATAAACATATTAAATGTTTTTATTGTTGGGATTAAAAATCGATAAATAAATCAGACACCACATGTAAAAATGCAAAGAAAATAAATAACACAAGGATAACCCGGATTTGTTGAAGATAGAGATATCTTAGATGGTCCAATAATAAATATTAATGAAATATTGATGTTGTAGTTATCTCTTTGTAGAGATATTCAAAAAATGATTTTTTTTTTTCTGCTAAAAAATCATAGTATGAAGTGGGCTGTTAGATATTATGAGATTCAAATACTTTTTCATTGTTTAAAAAAAATGAAAATTTTACATTAAATATGAAGACTAGTTTTTAGAAGTTTTGAATTTTTCAATGGCACCATTTCACTATTAATGCTCATTTTTGTATCAACATCAAAGGGGTAGTTTTTTTAACGGTTTACCCTATTTTAACAATTTTTGTGATTTTATCTTTATTAATCTATTATTACAAAGCAAATTAAGCAAGCTTTTTCTTTTAAATAAGTGCTTCATAAATGGTTAATATTGTAAAAAAAAAAAATTATATATAATACAATAGTATTAAGTAGGCATGTGTAACAAGACTTGCGGCGTTTCGATGGTCGGGAGGACGTCTCGATCTCACGCACACACCAATTAATGTGATTTAATTTCGGGATTTAATTTGTATTTTATTTATAAATTATTAAATTTGAAAACCAAATTGCACGGCTGTTTCCCCTAATTGCACACCCACCGATAGGCTTGCCTGTCGGAAATAAATTGTCTCAATATATTATATAATATAAAAAAGGATGTTTCTTATATATGAAAACTAATAAGATTGGTTGAAAAGGAAAAAGGCTAAAAGATATACTATGTCAATATAGAATATAACTGATTTAAAGAAGAGGAATCTTCAGAGATACAAGTAAACAAATAAGTCAATCACAAGAAAACTAAAAATATCGAAAACAAAATAAATAAATAAAAGGAAATTTGAAGAAGAGGAATCTTCAAAGATATATACCACGAATCGAAGAAGCTCAAGATCCCATATAAGATATTTGGTCAAAAAGTCAAACATACAAATTTCTTATCTTGTATATTTTATTTATGACTTGATGTAATATTATTGTGTTTACTTTATAGAATATGAATGGAAGGACATAAATGTCAAGACGAAATCGAAAAAAGTCAACGCAACACCTAATATATTGCATAGCTTTGTGTTTTGTAATTCAAATTTATGCCAATTTTAAATTTTTGTTACTCAACTCTCGATATACATTCTCGAGCATCATATGAGATGTTAGAAAATATAACCCAATATTTTACAAAAGAACAAAAAGTAAAATATGTTTATTAAGACATATGTTTAACATAGTTTTCTTTAAGCAAATCCGCACTATGTATATGTTTGTTTTTAATGATACAACAATAAAAAAATAATTCTTGTAGATTGTCTGAACTCTCATTTGGCCCGAACCCCCATAAGCCGTAAGCGCAAGAGAGAAAGATGAGACTATTTTTTATTCATTCGGTGTAATCTAAACAGTTAAGGAGATTTTCTATTTATACTATAAATCGTAATTGATGTCATTAAACATCAAAACGTGACATTCAATTAAATGACATAGTTAATTGGTAGATCAAAACTTTAATTCGGGTTTGAACTGTTAAACGAAAAGAAAATAATTGCAAAAAGATACTTGAATTTTTCTGGTAGACTAGTGGTGCATTCATACCCACATGATGCACGCTAGCACACAAGTTCAGTGAACTGCAACCAAGGCTTACACAGGTAGCTAGTATTTGTAGTTATAAACTCATTTTTTTTCATACTCCAACTCAATTTACTTTTTTTTTAATCTTTTTCAACTACCTTACTTTGACAAGTAATTGTTAATTCAAGTTTAATCCGTTTTGTACGTGTAAAATATCAAAACGAAGGTAGCACGGAGGAGAACACGAATATATAATTATTTGTCCTTTTTTTTATTACATTTTGAGTTCAAAATTTATATTCAAAAATGTGAAAAACCCATTTTTGGAAATTCGTAAAACTAATTTTCCAACACAAAATGGTGAAATATCTTTGATATGATAAATAAGTCTACCTACAAATGTACACAAACACCATAAATAAAGTGTACAATGCAATATTAATTCTTAAACAATACAAACAATTACATAAAAAATATATATACAAAATGTGAAACTTATTCTACCACCTTTATATATATATATATATATATATATATATATATATATATATATATATATATATATATATATATATATATATATATATACTAGATGTGTATCCGCGCAAAGCGGCAACGATAAATAGATCTTTTGACGAATAGTTTCTTATAGAGAAAATAATTATTAGGTTTTATTGTTAGTTATCATGTAATAAAAAAAATTACCACTTTTAAATAAAATATTTATGTTTTGACCTTATATTTATATTGTCTTTTTATATATTTGATGTAAATTAATTAATATCGATATCTAGTTTAAGAAATATAAATTAATTTATATAACCTTACTTAATTCAAATCTTCAAATTTTTGGCAAGTATTAATGATTTAATTATGCATAATTGATTTGTAGAAAAAAGTTTATAACTTGTATCTCTTAAATTTCAAGATATGACTAATATGCTTTATTAATATGGTATTATATATATATATATATATATATATATATATATATATATATATATATATATATATATATATATATATATATATGATCTAATCATTTTACCATCACTTAATGGTCTATTTTACACAGTCTACTATAATTATTAAAAAAAAACAAAACAAAAATAAAACAAAACAAAACAAAACAAACTGTGCAACAACATTTATGATTAAGAGTTTGATACAGATAGATAGAACTCTTATTTAAAACCCTACTCATAATGCACTAATGCATTATAAATATTATTCGAGAAATAGATGGTCCTAAGGTTTCCAAACTTAATTTCTGCATAACAAAAACCGCAATCCTAATGCATTATAAATATTATTATTAACAATATTTATTATGGATGAGCAATATACTTGTTGGCATCGAATCGAATCGGAATCAATATGGAAACGGAATATATAATTCAATTCGGTTCTCAATTCCTCGATATCCATAAGTTTGGCTCTTGGTTTTTTGCTTCGGCTTCAACTTAGTCTTGTCCCTAAGCAAAGCTCAGACCTAACTATTATTCTAACTTGCTAACCAAAAAAATTTGGTGGACAGATTCTTACAAAAGATACACAGTAAACAATAAGAATAAAGTATTTAATAATAATAACACTAGCCCGCAACAATGTAAAAGGTTATTATAATACCCTTCTAGTTAATAATAATAATAATAATAATAATAATAATAATCATTCAATAACGAAAAAAAGTCTGTATCATTACTTTTTTACCAAAAAGTCACATTAGATATATTCAACAACAGAACTTTTAACTTTTGAAAAAAAAACTTTCGTCTAGGAATTGAACTTAAACTTTTATTTTAAACAAAAAAAGAAGATATAAACTAATAGCAACTTCAAGTAGCTTTGGGAACCTTTTAGCTTTTATGCAATTTTACATCATATCCAAAGTCTTCACATCGTGGCTTTGGACGACATATTGCAGGTTGATCAACCGGTTTTGGTTTTGTTTCGATAGTCGATTTTGGTTTAATAATAAGTGATATCTTATTTGCCAAGCGAGGGAGTAATGTCATCATTCTTTGATTCAATTCAACCAATTCTTTGTGCCTCCTATTCGATTCCAGCCTCATTGATGTCAAATCTTTTTCCACAACTGCTAGTTGCTCATCTACTGCGATCTTATGTTGATTAAGTTCCAACTCCAAATTTGATACCTTAGTCATGGTTGTTGGTGTGAAATTATCTCGATGAAGAATAAATCAATGAATTTTATGTGAACAGTAAATTAATGTACAATAAAATCAATGAATAGTGTTTGTCGGTGAATAGTAATTGATGAACAATTTCCAAATGAACTATAACCGCAATATATTTTCCAATGTCTCTCGCCCTAATACCAATTTGATACAAACCAAACTAAATTCTTATTTAAAATATAATTGGAAAAAATAGTGCCTACAATTCAATAAGTCGTGGTTTCGAAGGTTTTCAAAATTAATTTTTGCCTACCAAAAACCCTAACCCTAACCCTAATGCCCTATAAATACTATTATTCAAACTTGCAAAGCAAGAAACTTTGTCAATAGATCCTTGCTTATTTTAAACAAATAAACCTCTCCCATATGGCAAGTTTGTATCATAGTTATATAGACAGACAACAATCGAACATCAAACAATCATGTTGAACATCCAAAACTATAGTCTAAACATAATAAATCAATAGACAAGATTCTGATCATAAATTTACCTATCAACAATCAAAAAAGCTTTCCAAGAAATCGATATCAAAGTTTAAATTTGTATGGTTAATCAGAAATTAACACGTAGGTTACTTATGAAAGCTAAGGTATGTGGAGACGTTGACTTCCCAAACAATGAGCACCATGAAGGAAGCTTCTCAAGAACCCTTTTGACTTTTGGAGTCAATCTATCAACATCTGTCCTTAATTTCAACAAAAGCTCATTCTCATCATTTTCCACCTGAGTTCCATTTTTACCCCAATAAAGTGTCAAACCAAATCTTCTAGAAGCATTCTTCCCTCCAGAATACTGAATAATATGCCATCCATCAGCACTACTTTTCGTCCCAGTTTGTATCAATTCCTCACCATTTTCACCATCTGAAAGAACAATGTCAAAAAGGGGGAAAGGGCAAAAAGGTCATTTTAGTAAAAGAGTTAAAGACAGTAGTAGTACCTTTGAGTCGAAAATCTTCTATTTTATTAGTATTGATTGCAAGAGACCAACGTGTTGACTCTTTAGTATCGATTGTAACTTGTGTAAGTCTTTCATCTGTTGTTGAATTATCATTTTCTACATTTAATGTTGGAATATCTGATTTACTCCATCCATTTACCGAATTGCCCTCCGTCCAACAACTATATGAAGCAGTGAAAGTGACAAAATCAATAACTTTTTCTCTTCCACATTCAAACCCTTCACCAATATGTTCAATCTCTTTTGTTAACTTTCCAGGGGTAGTTGAAAACAATGAAATATAAGAACTCGGTTCTTTGTTTGCTGATGTGTCCACAACATGAACAACCTGAAAAACAAACGATATGCATTTTTTACTATGAGTGAGAAAATGTGTGACTTATAATCTTTTACTTCTAAGTAAACTGGAAAAAAAAAGGTTTGAAATTTTCATCTGTTTAGGTCTAATAAAAAAGGAATATTTTCTTATTTTTGGTCCTTATGTAACTAGTCTGTTGTTAGATTTTTTGAAATGACCATTTTGCCCTTGGACCAAACTCAAAAAGGACAGTATATCACATAGTGACATGGACAAAATTTGTAATGTACTACTCAATACTCATAATTTTATTATTAAACTTTTTTCTAATTATAAGGGATATTTAATATTTTTAAGAGTGGGCTTAATCTTTGTATACATAATTGATATTTTAATATTTATAAAATTTAGCATAGATTAATCTAAAATCAAGAATGTTCAGAGTGTAAATACTATTAGAACAGAATGCTCTACTTCTAGTACTTTTATTGTATAATACTGGAGATTAAACAGGTCCAAGGGCAAAATGGTCATTTTAAGAAATCTTAAAGACCAAAAATAAAAAATATATATTCCTCTTTGGACCCAAAAAATCGAACCACATGACTGTTTTTGCAGTTTAATCTTAATTTATTAATGATTTCTATCTTTATTTATTTTAACACCAAAAAAGTGGGACCCAGAAAGTGAAATGTGTGAAATGACCAAAATGGACAAAAAAAAATTACATTTACTGCTCTTGAAATGTCTTCAGTGAATGGTGGGATGATTCCAGATATAACTGATGTTAATGAAATGCCAAACACAATGAAGCTTCCAATTGCAATGAATTTCTTTGCACCTAAAAAGGACAAATAAGTAAACAACCAAAAAAAAACAAATTTTATAAATAAATATTTAAATAAAAATAAAAAACCTGATATGTGTATGTATGAAATGAGGTACACCAATGAAAGGCATACAACAGCTGATATGTACGCAGCAAGTAGTAAACTCCCTAACCACTCTGGATTCCCTCCAGGATTCCTGAATTCATATAAAATGTAAAAACATTTTCAAATACAAAAGAAATCAAAATTACAAAAATGCCCATGGAGTGAGTACCTGTCAAAACGAACACCCATACCAACAACTGTCCCTGCCAATCGAACAAACATCCCTCCAGAGATTAAAAATGGTATAAATAATCCAAAAATCAATGTTATTGTTTTAAGTGCCTTTGGTGCTCGATTTGGGGATAAAGTTGCTTCAAGCAATCCATCTAAAAAAAATCAAAAATTCAAATCAATCACAATCCTAACTTAAAAATAGCTAAAGTTAATTAATTAACTAATGTACTTACAAGCAAAAGCAGGGGAGACAAGCCATACAAGGGCAAAATAGGAAGATCCAACTTTAAAATAATGCCCCACAACAAGAATAATAAGCCATTGTAATAAACCGCTTTTATATAACCACCTTTCAGCTTCTAATTTGGCCCAATTTTGTTTCACCACATGAGAAAGAGAAAGATTCTCCATTTTTTTGAATATATATTTTTGTAACAAAAGATAACCAATATGTTGACCGGTCAAAGCCCCGAGGAAAGCAGGGGAAAGGAATAAACCTCCAACTAGCCATGGATTTGAAATGAAGGGAACTGGAGATGATGATATGAAGGGTAGAATGAAGGCAACAAAAATTGAGAAACTTAAAGAGAAAATCCACATCAGCAGGATGCTAAAAAATGATAAAGATAATGAAATAGCTGAAGTTGAACCACCCATTAGAACTGATGTACCCCATATCATCATGGATTGCATTATCACTGAGTTGTATAACATGTTGGCTAAACTTTGTTTAAATACAACCATGTATGTTCCCTGAATCATCACATCAAAAATTTATTATATAAAGATTTAATTATTACTATTGAATATTGATTATTGAAAAGTTAAATTAAATGTACCAAAATGTCGAAATATATGGCGGGATCATGTTGAGTTTTCTCATTGGTTGCCATTTTAGTGAGTTGAGAAGATGAAGCAGTGTGAAGAAGAAAAGCAAGCATGTTTTCTCCAAGGTGTTGAAGGGAACCCGGTTTTAAAAGTTTCAACTTGTCATTCTGCAAAAGATTATTACTTTTAATTTGATATAATATTCGAGAAGTTATTTATAATAATAATGTTTTGAAATACTGAAATACAAGAATACCTTTGTGTGATATACAGCTGTATTATCTGCATAAGCAAAGTCAAGACCTGAAAGACCACCAACTTCTTTGTAAACTTGAAAATCAGTAGCAGATTTTATGACACCTGATGTAAAAAGATCCTGCACCACTAAACAAAAATCGAACATAAAAATCATGAATTTGAGATATATAATAAATAAAAAAACTAACATTATATGTAATTTAAAAAAAAAAAAAAAAAAAAGGAATATCACCTGAGCAAGAATTTGACCAGAGGGATATTTTGCTGCCAATGCATAGTTCTCAATTGCCCATGGGTTCGGACCAGTCTGTCAAAATGAGCAGCAAATTAACTGACAATTGACAAATGAATTTAGATAAATAATTTTTTTAAAAAAAAAATCTTATTAAACAAGACCTGAAAAATAGCAGATGCTCCACCGATGCCCATGGCTTCCAAGTCTATAGCCATATGTATGCTACTACTCCATGGATGCTGTAAAGATTTTATAAGTTAAGTTATAACGTAAAGTTAAACACATGATTAAAAATAAGGGTAAGAGAGAAACACCTGAGTAATAAAGCTATGGGCTCCATTTAAGCCTTCTTCTTCCCCAGTGTTGAACAAGAAAATAACAGAGTTCTTGAAACCATGAGCCCATTGGGAGATTCCTCGAGCAAGCTCTAACATAACAGCTACACAAGAGCTACAGTCACCCGCTCCTTCCCTTTATAAACATAAGACTCCATTTTCATTTTGAAGTTGATAAAGAGAATAAGAGGTGGATCATAAATGGAGGAAACTTACGCTGAGAAGACAGTGTCTATGTGGGAAGAAACCAGAATCGCACTATCTACTTCTTCAGATGAATATTTTGGCGAGATTCTTAAAACAACATGTTTAAGATCTGAATAGACAAGTGTTTTCCCCTTGAAAAGTCCACCGACGAGTATGTTAGCACCAGAACTTGCGTGAAAAAGATCAACATCGACGTCGACTTCCCAGTGAGCTGTCGTCTTTATTTTCTCAGCTTCCTCTAAGACATACTTCGGAATGAAATCGGAAAGGAGAAGAATTAGCAGACAATCGTGTAATTTAACTGGTTAAAATCGATCGTAAATTCGTAATTGTACCTGTAAACCAAGCTCCAAAGCGTCAGAACCAACAGGATGAGGACCCAATTGAGTCAACGCTTTGACGTGCTTCATTGCCGACTCCTCGGAAAACCCTCTTTTCCCTACCTGATCGGCGGAAAGCGGCTCCGGTAAATTCTCGAATTGATAATGATGAACTGCCCATATTCCGTGTATGACTAAGATAAACAAAGCGAGAACTGCATAAGGTGATCTCTTCGCAGTCACTACTACATTCTTAATCTTTGTCTCGTCTACTGGCTTCACACCATCACTGGTTTCCTTTGATGTAGCCGGAGAGTTTTTTGACCGGTTTCTCATTCTATACAGTTTGTAAATTGATCGAACACCTGGAATGCAACAAAACAAACACCACTTTTTATATATCGGGCCCTCAAATTAACACCAGTTCATGTACTTTCACTTAAAATTTCGATATAACGTTTGCTTGAAAAGGAATCTAAGCAGTAATTCAAGGGAATTTACGATGAATGAGTGTCTTAATTGGGTTTGATTCATCTTTCAACATGGGACTACAACCAAGAATTAATGAGTAAAATTGAAGGAGAACTGAATCAGTGAAGACGAACCTTGTTTGGTGTTTGAAGCTTTTCGGATTGGAAGATTGGATTTGTACGAGAACTAATCATAGAAAATGGGAGATTTATCTTGTTTGTTGAGAAGATCGGGAAAAGTTGAGAGCTTTGGAGAAAATATTTTCTATTTATAAAGGGTTGTAGGATTTGTTGTGGTAAATCAGTTTGACTTTTAGTCAGATTGTAAATGCAAGTGACGCAATGCGATTGGATGGGTATGTACTTATCTTCCAATAAATAAGCCCCAACGCCAACCCTAGCATTCGCAACGCCCAATTTTCAATATAGTGATCGCACACAAAATTGAATAAAACATAATAAATGTGTATCTAGCTAGTAATAACTGATAACAATCAAAGTTCTACTTTTACATTCATTAATAGGATGGATGGATTACAACATAATAATAGAAAACGTTTTTTCTTTTCGTCGATTTCTCTTAACGAGAAATTAAATATCCTTCTACCTTGTGATTCTACAAATCCTCCTACAATTTAAATGATGACATGTGTCATATTAGTATCCTAAAATATCATTAAATCTCATTAAATAAACATTAAATATTACACATGTCATCATTTCATTGGGTAGGAGGATACGTAGGAACAAAAAGTAGGAGGATATTTAATTTCTCTTAACTTTAAGTAAGAAAGAACTTGAACCTCCTTTGCAATCAAAGAGTGGAACTTGTTCATTTTGGGGTAGGTTTTGTAATTTGGTAATCATCAAACAAAAATCAGTGGAATTGTAGTTCGAAGAATGTTCCACCAACTCACTAAATTACACCAAATTTCCTTAGTAATCCCACACTATAAAGCGGACGAGTAGGATCTGAGATAATATTAAAACGGTAGAGATTAGCCATATTATCCAGGTTTTCATGGTGCAACCTCCAAAGCTAAAACATTAACTTTACCATGAATAATTTGGTTCCAACTACAAGATTTAGATGTAAGGGATATTGGGATAAGTAGTGAATATCTTTCCTAACAGAATAGATGAATAACTACAATGACACTTGGAAATGGCTCATCAACTTGGATGGAAAATTCTCTGTGAGCTCTCTCGGAGGTTTGTGGGAATCTAATGTATGCACTTCGTTAGCATATAAACATTTTTGGAATAAATCGGTCCCAATTAAGATCAACTTCTTCGGATAGAGATTTGTGTTGAACCGTTTACCCTCCAAAATTGATCTGGAAAAACGAGGTGTTAGAATGGACTTAATGTTGTGTGAATCTTGTGGGTTGGAGGTGGAATCTTCTATTCACATTCTACTTGATTGTCGATGGGTAAAGGAGATTTGGCTCTTAATACAAACATGGTGTGATGTGAATGTAACTCATGCCACATCAACTGAAGATGAAGATCTTCTCTCAAGAAAACACAATTACTTTCGAGGGGCATCCCACCAAAAGGTCTTGTATGCTATCTTTCTAACTGCCTTATAGGGAATATGGAGAGCAAGGAATGATTTGATCTTCAACAAACTATTCAACTCCATTAAAGGTCATTAGCATCAAACAACAGGTTTAGGGAACCATGTTAGAGCTTCAGTTAGGACTCAAGTTCAGTTGAGTGTTAGGTCGATTGCGTGTTCGACCCGGTATGGATAGTGTTGTAAGAATACAGGGGTAGTTGTAACATTCACTAATAGTCAGATAGTAAGGAAAGTGTTGTAAGACTACGGGGGTAGCCGTAGCATTCACTAACAGTCAGATAGTAAGGAAAGTGTTGTAAGAATACGGGGGTAGCCGTACCATTCACTAACAGTCAGATAGTATGGGAAGTGTTGTAAGACTACGGGGGTAGCTGTAGCTTTCAGTAACAGTCAGTTGGCATGGAAAGTGTTGTAAGTCTGCGGGTGTAGCCGTAGCTTCACTAGGTTGGTAGATAGCATGAGGGGGTTGTTAGGACGCAGAAGGAACATGAGTACCCAATAGTTCGGGTGCAGCATTGAGGATATAGAAATCCACGGATTGGATTATGGAATTACCTAGATGGGTTCGATCTGGTTGAACCAACGATACGACTGTAGGAACGCCACTACGGTTATGAGATCAAGGAGGCAATGGACTGCGTAAGGTCATTTGGGATATAAGGTTACCATTGGTCAGGTAGCAATCACTTTTAGCCTTGGATATGATGACGATAGGATTCAATGCATGGACCCGATCGGTTAGATCAGAAGGTCGTTAGAGCCACATTGGCATGATAACTAGTGGCAACTAGTTCCAGAGAAGGATTTCGTTCAGAAGTCGTGTGAGACGACTAAGTGGGAGTCCTTTGGCTCCGTAGCCGGGCGGAATCTGATATTTCAGATGATTGGCGAACGAATTGAGACCAGGCAGGTCTCGGTAGATTTTGGAAAGCAGCCATTTGGCAACATACTGCTTCATGCAGTTCAATGTTCGGGCAGTTTCAGCGTTTGGGCAGTGTTAGTATTTGTGTTTTAGGTTGCAAGTACGGATGGAATAGCTGGTTGATTGGGAAGTGACAAGTCACTCACAGCGGGATTAGTTGATCCTTGGCCAAGTATAAGTGATCTACAGGGATAATTAGGTATGTGATCTTGTTTTATAGTGGGAACCTCGAGCTATTAGAAGTTGAGTAGTCAGTTGAGGGATAAATGGACTGGATTCAACAATGATGATTCTGTTGGATTAGGTGTCTAAGCCCATAACTATAATTGGTATGTACTTGAATTGATAGCAGCACAGTCCTTTTGGGTTGCCCTCAAACCTAGCAACCGGACAAGGAAATTATGAAAGGAGAGATATTAATTTATTATAAGATTAATAAATTAATATAAATGAATTTATTAATATGTTAAAAGATTAATATATTAATAAGAAATCATTTTGTTTAATTAATTGTTAGCCAGAAATTAATCAGAATTAATTTTGGGGTTAAAAGAATTAATTATAAAATGCAGGGACTAATTTGTAATTATCTAATAGTTGAGTGGAAGGCTCCAGAACCTCCTTGGAAGGAGGTGGACGAAATCTATAGGGGAAACCCTAAGGATTTCTTCCAAGGGGGCTTGGATAAGGCCTTTGGCTTTGCTTAGGCCCTAAGCAAGGAGCATTAAGGTTTTTCCTAAACCCTAGATCCCTCAACTATATAAGGAGCCTCCTGGTTCACATTTTGGTCACTCTTTCTTTGGAAGAAACCCTTAGGGCCGAAAATTGCATACTCCCTCTCTCTCCTTCTACTTTCCTTCTTGCTAGTTTGGGTGTGATTCCATTAGAGGCATTACACTTGTGGTGCTAAGCTTCCAAGAAGATCAAGATCAAGATCAAGGGAATTATCAATTGTTTACTATAACAATTGAAAGGTATGTAATTACTAAACCCTAGTTTGTTAATTTTGATATTAGCCTCTCTCCTCTAGGGTTCTTGTTTTGCAATTCAAAGTTGTATGTTCAATAGATAAAACATAGATCCAAAGTAGGTTGCATGTGAACTTAGGAATTGTTTTTCTAGTTTATTTGTTTTACCTAAAACCCATCAGTGGTATCAGAGCCATTGTTGTTTTAAATTGAATTGCAAATTAGGGTTTATAGCCATTAAACCCTAAAGGCCAAAATTTTCGATTTTAGGGTTTTGGTGCAAAGGGTTTTCGAAAACCCTAGCCTCCATGAACCCTAGTCGAAATTAGGGTTAGGGTTTCCAAAACCCTAGCCTCCTCCCCTTGTAATTTCGAAATATGCTCCCCCTTTTAAGGTTTCTTTGTTTTGGATAATAGTTGCCTTATTGGATAATTGAGATAAATAAGGAAATTATCCTATCCCCATATTTTCGAAATCTAGAAGGGATATGGATTAAGATTAAATTAAGTGTTTGATTTAATTAGATAATCCTTACTAGATTTAATTAATTAATTAAAAGTTAATTAATAGACAAATATTAAATCTAGTTATTTGGTTGAGAAAATTAAGGAAATTATCCTATCCCCATATTTTTGAAATCTAGAAGGGATATGGATTAGGATTAAGTTAATTGTTTAATTTAATTAGATAATCCTTAAAAGATTTAATAAATTAATTAAAAGTTAATTAATAGATAAATATTAAATCTAATTAATTGGTTTACTTAAATTTAAAATTTAATAGTTTAAATTTCGAAAAATTTATATAAACCCTTGGAGTTTTAAAATGTTTTAAAACACACCTTATATGTATATTATAATTAAAAGTTAAATATTATATATGTATAAGAATATGGTCAGTCAAATCGCTAGTATGCCTCATTCACGAAGCTAATCTATAAGGGGGGTATAAGGAAACTGCCTATAAAATGGTAGTTGAATGGGTGTCCACTCTCACCCACCGCTTCCTTGATTAGTGGAGGGTCGTTAGCAGAACGGATTTGATAGGACAACTACATCTCATTAAAAGTATAATGTTATTAAAGAAAGTACTAGAACATTATTTTACAAAATCCCAACTCTAGTTACTTTAGGAGAAATGTGAAAAGTATGCTAATCCATGAAATTGCACATTATGCTTTATTGGTCGTTAGTGGAGCGTGTGTGGTTAACTGGCACACTAAAAGGCACTAATAAAGAGTAGTAATGGGTATCTCATAATTGTCATTTTGATGGAGCGTGTGTGGTTTACCGGCACATCAATAGTTAATGATAAAGACAATGAGGTTACCAAGCACATTTGCATGGTTATTCACATCTTGTTTGTGATCCTCGGCATCCCAGTCACAAATAGAAGAGCATAATCCGAGATTAAAACATGCCATTGAATAGTTTCAATGTATCTCAAAGGATCTAGGAGTTTCCAATACATTTAAAACTTAACTTTTTTTGTTTTTCATGGTGGAAATTGGTAAATCGTCATTTACCTACCTTCAAATATTCTACAAATTGGATTACGGCATCCCTCTTCCAATTTGTGGAATGTTGTGTTGGATCCTAGCCTCGATGTTTCATTTGGGTGTTACATCAACGATTCTTATTAACTAACTTGAATTTTCTCCCGTTTTGTAGATGTCTGAATCTAACCATGGTCTTCCCGAATCTAAAGGAAAAAGTATTCCTGCTCAAAGTCTGTTCCACTATGAAGGTGAAAGATCAATCCCTACCATGTGGACTAACTTGATTCCACTTCCTCCACCTCCTCCCGTTGTTCTCCCAAACCTACAAGTTCGAAGGCTTGAAAAGTTCAAGCTCACTCAAGCCCTTTTGGCAAGTAAACACGAAGATGGGAAACCTGTGTGTGCACACGTCTTAGAGATGAAGTCACACATTGATAGGTTAAGCATGTTTGGTGTCGAGATTTCAAGTGAGTTGGCTGTTGATTGGGTTCTTCAGTCACTTCCTGAATCATATAGTGAGTTCGTTAGAGAGTACTATATGATGGATCACGACGTGACCCTCATTGATCTCACCTATTTGCTTATAGCTGTTGAATCAGCAATGATTTGGCGTGCTGATCAAGCAAATTTGTCTGGTGAATCAAACTCCCAAACTTCAAGGGACATTGAAAATGATGACATTGGAGATCCAGAAAAGGTAAACTCTGAGATTGTTCCTTGTGTCATTCCAAAAGAGTCCATTTGCTTTTATTGCCAAGAGAAGGGGCATTGGAGACGAAGCTGCCCTATCTACCTGAGAGATCTAAGAAATGGGAGAGTCTAGTGTTATGACTCCTCCTTGGGTATAAAATCCACTATCTAACTCCATCAAGTTCATATTCATTGATTCTTAATACATAATGTGATAAGATTACATTTGAATGTTTTGCAGGATGAGAGAAAAGAGAGGAAGCTTAATGGAAAAGCAAGATGAGTCTGATCACGAAGAAATGGATCACCGTCGCATGGATTCGAAGATCAGATTTTGAGCTTAGAAAGTTATGATAGATTTGTTATGAATAAATACATAGTTTTTCAGTTGATTTTGCATTGTAAGGACAAGTTTTCCGCTGCTTTTATGAATAAAATAAAATTTTGGTTTGAATAATTTTATATATCCTTGCAATGAAGTCGTTATGAAAAATTGATGTATTGTTATCAATAATGGATTTGATTCTTAATTATTTCATTTGTGGAAATGTCGAGAATTTGCCAAATGAGGAAAGATTCTCATCGCTCAAGCTTCAATTGGACAGAAACTTAGAGTCATGCAACTTGATTGCGTGATGAATGAGAAACTTCATATTTGGAAAATAGACTAATTCTTTGAAAAAGTGTCAAGAGAAGGACTAGGAGATCAAGTACACTAGGTTGTACATTGATCAAGTTCACCACGAGAGTGATAAAGATATTCGTCATGATTTACTAAAGTTTAGTGAATATGGTTATGCTTATAAGATTAAATATAATTCTGAGTTGATTGAAAGAATTTCAATCAATGGCAGAACGAATAAGAAGAATCAAGTAGGCAGAAAGATAAAAGTATCTCTATTCTAAGAAGAAGGGAGAGTAACTTTTATTATGTTTTATGATAAGTCTTAATGATTAGGAACCATATCTCAATTGATCCTCTTAGTAAGTCTTAGTACATTTGCATGTCTAAGAAGAGGAATCGAGAATTGTGGAAATGGTTAAAATCAAGAAGTCAATCCTACTTCGTTCCAACATCAAGTCTTAGAGTTATACTCCAAGATTGTGAATTGAGTGACAAGTCTCAAGAAGGTTTATAACACTCATCAAATGTGGAATTTGGAAAAGTTTTCTTATTCTTGCACATTTAAAATTTGTAAGTTGTGATGTCTTGGATAAGACAAAGACCAACTAGGACAAATTTTGTGAAGTGTTTTGTCTTGATAAGAACCACACTAACTCTTGAATATTTGTTTTGTCGAGGAAAGTTTCCTGACAAGAGAATCGTATATGTCAAGAGGTCAGTGGGAGTTTTAATGATCTTGAAAAAGGTTTCAAGAACTAATCAAGAATAAACCTTATCGATCATCACTAGCACACGACTTGAGGTTTATAGCCTATCGTGGATGACATACTCCTTTTCTATGCCATTCTAATTGAATTAATTATGCAAGTGAGTTCTATGAGTTCTCATGTGAATGCATAAAGACATAGCACCTTGATCAATGGAAAGTACATTGATAAGTAAGGATGAGTTGATAAACCACTTGGAAGACATGGTGGGCACTCATGTTACCATGAGGCAAGAAATCGAGATTGAGAAAGTTCAGTCCATATGAGTTTGGATTTGTCACAAACTTTGGTTTTGACAAATTCACATGGATAGGAACTTATACACCACAAAATCTAAGTGTCATAAGATTACCTCCTTCATGAAAATGACTGTGAGGAAATGCTTTCACTAAGAGAGATTTTAAGAAGATAGCAATTGTGGAAATTGTATTCTCAAATTCGATTATGGTTACAACATCCCTTTCCATAGTTCGAATTATGAGATTTGACAATTAGTCTGAACATTTGGGACTTAGTGACATAAGTTCTGAATTTGTCTAGACACACATATGAGCTTTCTAAGGCAAAGGTGTATGATTTAAAGAAGCTTTGATAAAGGCTTATCAAAGCATTAGGTATTAGAAATATGAACTTAAGGAATTCAATAAGCATTGTTCTCTGGAAGTTTAATTGTTTTCTGAATACATGTCAAAGCTAGTGGGAGCATAAGTGTTATGCTGGTAAGAAAATAATCATCATGTTAGTGGGAGCATGATTATTATGGTAAAGTATTGTGAGTTAGCAATACTAATTATAGAAAACAAAGATTCACTTTGCAAAGTTGTAATGTTTGAAAAGTTGTTTTGCTATAATTAAGGGAGAGAATATTATACTTCATTTCAAAATTCTAAAGCTTAGATCGAGAAATGTTAATAAATTTAGTCAAGGATATATAGTGCATTCTCAAATTCGATTATGATCACGGCATCCCTCTTCATAGATCGAATTGTGGGAACAGGACACATAAAATATTATGGCAGAAGGATGATAAAGTATCACTTCTTTATGTGAGACATTATGCATCATGTCCAATACGCTTCGGGTATAGGATCGATTGCATATGCTATGATATTTTATCATTCTAAAATTTTCCAAATGCCTAGGGCATTAAGAGGGAAAAAGGAACTAGAATCGGTTTTGACTAAAATAATTAAACAACTATCAAAGGAAAATCTGAGGTTCACTGAGGATTTGTCGTTTGTGAGTAGTTAGAAGTATAGTACTGAATGGGCTATATTGACATTATTATGAATAGATAAGATTCTATTAAGAATAAGCTGTCATATGGCAAATATGGAAATGTCTCCATATTGGGAGTTGGATGTTGAGAGTCTGTGTCTAGATTAGAAACTTTTATGCAAGAAGGATATTCAAAGGAATGTACTTTGAATGTGAGACTTCACGTCTATGGAATTATCTTGTAACAATTTACGATAGAGTACTTTGTAATTTCATTGGCCAAAGTCTTGGTGACTTTTGTGCTATGACTTTGTGAAAGGATCGTTGCATAAAATGTTAGAATCTAGCATATTCTAGTAGTTGCAAGAACCTTGTGTTCTAACACTAATAATAGGGATTGGGAATTATAAAATGAGCATCATTGGAAAGGTTTTTCAATTGATTTATTTCACAAAGTATGGACCATAGGAAACCAAAGTGTGCATGCTTGGAGCATGGGACAATTGTGGTTATAATTCAAGTAATAAGTTGATTTTTTGAAACTATAAGCAATGAATAATGAGTAATCAATATGGTGTTTAAATAAAAGTGTTTTTATTTACGCTCAAAAGCTTTGGGGCCATATGGGATTAATATTATTATTGCGTTTCACTTTGCATGTTTTGACTTCCCGAATAATAAGATTATTCAAACTCCACAGTCGCTCGTACTTTTGGAAGTAAGTAGTGAATCAAGACTGTCATGAACTGGATTGTAGATTGTCTAAGGATAGACATGGCAATAGATTTTCTGCAACGTTCATGAGTACTTAGAAATTGAGATTTGAGTATTGGATAAACCCACGCTCAGAGTATTACTTCATGGAATTTATCATGAGTAATACTGAGACGATAATATCTATGATCTTGAAATAGAGATATATGAGTTGTAATTTGCAAGTCGGCTATACATTGGTGATATGAAAACGCATCAGTAACTTGGTGTTATAAAACATATTGTCATGTATGGTTTGATGAGTAAAAGATACAAGCATATGAGTCAATGTTTATTCGTTCCTTTTTCCCTATCGGGAAAATCGATATCTGTGGGCCCCTCGATGATTTGGTGTTGACTTATGCGCTGGGCCCAGCCAGGACTGAATTGATGTGTTCGATTAGAAGTCCTATATCATCACAAATCAGAAATCGGGAAACATAGATTCTGGACAAAGAGATTGATTGTATTCCATGTCTTATGTCTGGGGATATCTTGCAGAACGAAGGATTATATGATCACTTATCTTAGGACTCGTAACTTACTGGGTCAGAGTTCGGCAGCAGCTTTTTGGAAGCTACAATTTGCTGGTCAAATTTAGAAGGCATACTAGCAATTATAGTTACAGACTTATCCAAGTGGGAGACTGTTGGATTAGGTGTCTAAGCCCATAACTATAATTGGTATGTACTTGAATTGATAGCAACACAGTCCTTTTGGGTTGCCCTCAAACCTAGCAACCGGACAAGGAAATTATGAAAGGAGAGATATTAATTTATTATAAGATTAATAAATTAATATAAATGAATTTATTAATATGTTAAAAGATTAATATATTAATAAGAAATCATTTTGTTTAATTAATTGTTAGCCATAAATTAATCAGAATTAATTTTGGGGTTAAAAGAATTAATTATAAAATGCAGGGACTAGTTTGTAATTATCTAATAGTTGAGTGGAAGGCTCCAGAACCTCCTTGGAAGGAGGTGGACGAAATCTATAGGGGAAACCCTAAGGATTTCGTCCAAGGGGGCTTGGATAAGGCCTTTGGCTTTGCTTAGGCCCTAAGCAAGGAGCATTAGGGTTTTTCCTAAACCCTAGATCCCTCAACTATATAAGGAGCCTCCTGGTTCACATTTTGGTCACTCTTTCTTTGGAAGAAACCCTTAGGGCCGAAAATTGCATACTCCCTCTCTCTCCTTCTACTTTCCTTCTTGCTAGTTTGGGTGTGATTCCATTAGAGGCATTACACTTGTGGTGCTAAGCTTCCAAGAAGATCAAGATCAAGATCAAGGGAATTATCAATTGTTTACTATAACAATTGAAAGGTATGTAATTACTAAACCCTAGTTTGTTAATTTTGATATTAGCCTCTCTCCTCTAGGGTTCTTGTTTTGCAATTCAAAGTTGTATGTTCAATAGATAAAACATAGATCCAAAGTAGGTTGCATGTGAACTTAGGAATTGTTTTTCTAGTTTATTTGTTTTACTTTAAACCCATCAGATTCAGTATAAGCGGTCTGGCAAGGAGTCAGACCACCTCGAGGCTGCAGATTTCAGACAGAGTATATGTGATCTTGTTGTAAGGAATTTGATCATTTGTGGACTTTAAGGCCTTACGAAGGTTGGTCACGGTTACCCTGGGTAAGCTAGGGTGTGCCCATGATTGTAGCCATGCTACTTGGGTGGGTTGGCGTGTACGGAATGATTTCGAGGACGAAATCTAATTTAAGTGGGGGAGAGTTGTAACAACCCGTTTATTAAATAAATAAATAAATAAATAAATAAATGTATAATAGCCCTAAAATCAATAATTATATAGCAAGGTGTTGGTCTCGAGGAGCTAATTGTCACAATTTTAGAAGTCGGGGGGGGGGGGGGGGGGGGTTAAAAGTGTAAGTTTCGGATTGGTTTTTCGTAAATATTTATGAAGGTAGGGACTACTTGGTAAATTATTGGGACTAATGTAACGCCTGTGTTTCTAGGCTTGTCATTAATGTTGATATAATAGTCTAAGTTAACCTTTGTAAACCTGTTTTGAAATAATAAAAGTGTATTATTTGAGTATTATATGTTTTGTGCTTAATTGTGTGTCTTAATGTAATTAAGAATAAAAATAAGCGTCAAAATAAAATGTTAGATAAAGCTGATATCTATGGAAAATGTTGTAGTAGTTGAAATGAGGTTCCCGAATATATAAAGAATGCCGAAATCCGAGTTATAACGAAGAAGTTATGACCTGTCGAAGTTTCGCGACAAAACCGACAATGCTGAATGACGTAAAAAGTGAAATTTACGTTAGAGCGATATTTAGCCTTAGTGATCTAAATGAATGTCGTAGAGTTCGTTAAACCGAGAGCGTGTATAAAAAGAACGCCCAAATCTGACTTCGTATGAGGAAGTTATGATTTTTCTAAGTTTCGACTTAGCAATATGCAGCCCGAATACTCAATTCGAGATCGAGTGATTGTTGGTCTAAAAAATCTAAACGAGAATCGAAGATCTCATTAATAGTAGTAAAACGATAAAAAGTTAGGCGAGAACGGACGTCGAACGAAGAAGTTATGAATTTATAACGAAGTTTTCCTGTCCCGGCTTACTAAAAATAAATAATAAAAAATAAAGTCAAAATTAGCCGACGGAGTCTAAACGAAAGTTGTAGAGCGTAGTCTCACCTACGCGTGGATATAAAGAACGTCGAAAACGGAGTTCGTATGAAGAAGATATGAATTTTTGAAGTTTATTAAATAATTAATATATAAATTTAATTATTAAATCCGATATTATCCGAAGGGGAGTCATCGGACTTATCCGAAGTACGCACAGCGTACTGGCGTACGCCCGGCATACAACGAAGCATGACACGCCTCGCACTCGAGTTCTTCGGATACGTAAGCAATGACGATTTCGGTGGAGTACGCCCCACGTAAAGGAGTACGCCCAGCATACTGCGATGCCTCGGCCTCCTATAAAAGGGTTGCGAGGGCAGCCGACTCCATTTGCCAAAATCTCTCCTCTTTCTCCCGTTTTGCATCGTTTTGCGTGCCAGAAGTATCTCGAGGACCCGGTATCAATCCCGAGCCCCGAAGCAAGTTTCGAAGCCCCGAAGATCCCGAGAAGTGCGATTCCCGAGCCGAAGCTCTGCTCGCGAGGAGCCTGGTTTTTGTGAAGATCTTCCAAATCTACCGAAGAATACTACTTCTACAAGTCCTAGTGATGTCCGATCATCTTCTGATCAAGTGAGTGTGTAGTTACTTTCTTCTAACGCATAATTATGAAGTATTTTATTGAAATACGTGTTATGTGTATAATTTTGTTGTTGTGTGTGTGAACGTATATTCACTCTCTTCTTTCTCATAGATCTGATTTATTTTCTATGAAATACGTGTTATGTGGGTGTGCCTCATCTGTTATGTGGAATATGTATTGAATGAAAATGATATATAGGTTTTAAACTATGTATAAAAATATATATTTTTATCTACTAATATGTTGGGTAGAACATGGGTAGATAGTTGGTGTGTAATAAACAGATGAGAGGCCTCGATGTTGTTGTTGTTGATCTAGTTATTCAGCGGAGTATGGATAACGACCACAGACTCTTTCTAGACAGTCCTGTGGAACGCTAGTAGGTTTATAACCTGTAGGTGTTGTGAACGATGTGTTCACCGGTGTACTCTATCCCCCTCATGGTTGCCTTTAGGATATCTATTGTTGAGGAAACCCCTTAGTAGTAACGCCCGTCCCGATGAAAATCCTAGATTAGGTCCCTTGAGATAGATGTTGTTTTAGGGATGTAAAGTGAGGATAACGGGAATGGGTAATCGGGTTATTGTTGGTTGGTGAAATTAAATATAATTTATTTATTGTGGGTTGAAAACCCTATATGCTCACCAGGCTCCCAAGCCTGACCCACTCAGTTTTATTTGTATTACAGAAAGTGGCGCAAGGGCATAAGGTGGATGAATCATCGAGTTGTTTTGTTTACAAGTCTGTATATGTATATATTTGTTGAATGACTTGTAATGTTATCGTTTATGATTTATGGTCTGTATCGGAACATGACATCCCGAGTTTTGATTATATAATGAAAATGCATCTCTTGATGAAATGCTTTGATAAATATTATTTTATCATATTTTGTTTTGGGAACAAATTCCGCAACTCTTTTAAATCAAAAGGATTTACTCTGAAATTATTTTAAAAAGCATAAATGAAATCGGTCTTTTCTGGACGAGATTTTGGGAATGTCACACTTAATTTGAAGGGTTTTTGGATGGCTGGGGTTAAAAAGGTAAATTATAGACTTAGTTTGAAAAGATATTGGGAAGGAGGGACCAAAGGTGTACATTGGACAAAAGTTTATATGATCAAGTATTAAACCCATCATTTTGCTTCACCTTACTAACCCTAACCCTAATATGAAGGAACAGCCTCCACTTACACCCTCCATCCTTCAGCCGCTACCTCCTAGCCACCATTAAAGATGGAGACTGCCGGAGCCAACCCCTTTATATAATGAAAATGCATCTCTTGATGAAATGCTTTGATAAATATTATTTTATCATATTTTGTTTTGGGAACAAATTCCGCAACTCTTTTAAATCAAAAGGATTTACTCTGAAATTATTTTGAAAAGCATAAATGAAATCGGTCTTTTCTGGACGAGATTTTGGGAATGTCACACTTAATTTGAAGGGTTTTTGGATGGCTGGGGTTAAAAAGGTAAATTATAGACTTAGTTTGAAAAGATATTGGGAAGGAGGGACCAAAGGTGTACATTGGACAAAAGTTTATATGATCAAGTATTAAACCCATCACTTTGCTTCACCTTACTAACCCTAACCCTAATATGAAGGAACAACCGCCACTTACACCCTCCATCCTTCAGCCGCTACCTCCTAGCCACCATTGAAGATGGAGACCGCCGGAGCCAACCCCTTTCTACGTCAGAAAGAGAGCACGACAGTCGAAGGAATGGTTGTTGTCGTGAACCGTCGATGCCCAGCCGTCATTGTTGTCGCACCTCCACCGTTACCCTTCTCCTTCTTTCTATCACCACTTGTAACCACCGAGACTATTGTCGGTACTGTCCCAACTGTCTTCACCTCCGACTCTATTCCACAACAGCTAGTCGTCGCCGCTGCCGTCGTTCGAGCAATCTTCCATTTCAGTGCTCCGATCAAGATTCGCTGCCATTAGAAGGGACCCGTTGTACTTGTATGGTGCATGGGGTCGCGTTAAGGTGTTGCTGCTTCACCGTGAAGAGTTTGTGTGTGTTGTGGGTCGGAAACCAAGAACAAGAACCACCATGGCCGCCAGCCATGGTGGCTACCACTGCTACCGTGTGGTGGTGGTTGTGTGTGTTCTGGTGTGTATAAGTACATTCGGGGTGTTTTGTTTGAACGAAAAACCAAGAAAAGCACCCGCCACCATCTACCACCGCCGACCACCACAAAGGTGGTTGTGTGTGTGTTTTTCTATTAGTATGTGTGTTTATTTTTTTAGGTTGAAGCACTGTAAAATGTAATTAGATATTAGAATAATGAAAAGAAACTCATAAACACCACTGTGAGGTGGTGGCTGCCGCCACCAGCCGCCGTGTTGGGTGGCGGTGTGTTTGTTTGTGTTTGGATTTCGTTTAGGATGCTTGGACAAATGGAATAGAACCATAATGAAAACCACTACCCGAGGTAGTAATGGGTGGTGCCTGACTTATGAAACCCTAGTGGGCCTAATGAAAACCCTACTTTTGGAATTATTGGTTTGGACTTATTGAGACCCACGTTTTGGGCCAATGGAATTGAATTATTAATTATACCCGAGCACACTATATGATTTACCCAATATATTGATGGACTTAATGGATTAAGTCTTTAATGGGTTAATTAAGAAACACTTAACCCTAATCGTCATTTTATGTGAAAACCCTAATTTCACTTGGGCCTTAAGTTGGGCCTTTCTATTGGGCTTTGTTGTTTGGGCTATTAATGGGCCATCCAAAAACAAGCATATGGACTAAAATAATTTAATGGGCTTTAGGGTAAGGCCCATGTGAGGTTCGGGCCCAATTTGGAAAATTGGGCCATAGATGGGCCATAACTGGGTCTTTATGATTATGAGATATTGTGCCATTAGAAACGCCAAATGTTTGGACTGGTTGATGGGTTTGAGCACTCTAACAACCTTAAGGTGCATATATAACCCTAAATGCTTTGGATCTATGTTTTCTCTAATTATACATGTAATTCGATTTTCCAAAGCATTATCCTAACTAGCATGCAAAACATGGGTACTTGTATAACAAAACTAGTTAGTTGACATACCTTTTCTTATAGCTTGTTTCCTTGGACCTTTAAGAGCCTAGCACCCCAAATGTGATGCATCAAATGCTTCACATAACACCACCAACAATGGAGGACTTCAGAGAGGATTACTTGCACACAAAATCGGCTATGCTCTTCCAAAGATCACTATGTGCCGATTTTAGTAGCCTAGGTTCTTCTTATATAGTGTGGTTATGTGACATCCCCAAAATCTCGGCCAGAAAAGACCGATTTCATTTATGCTTTTAAAATAATTTTCAGAGTAAATCCTTTTGATTTGAAAGAGTTGCGGAATTTGTTCCCAAAAACAAAACATGATAAAACAATGTTTACCAAAGCATTTCATAAAAGAAATGTATTTTTCATTATATAATCAAAACTCGGGGTGTCATGTTCCGATACAGACCAATAAGCATAAACGATAACATTACAAGTCATTCAACAAATATATACATATACAGACTTGTAAACAAAACAACTGATGGTTCATCCATCTCATGCCCTCGCGCCACTTCCTGTAATACAAATAAAACTGAGTGGGTCAGGCTTGGGAGCCTGGTGAGCATATAGGGTTTTCAACCCACAATAAATAATCATATTTAATTTCCACCAACCAACAATAACCTAATTACCCATTCCCGTTATTCTCACTTTATGTCCCTAAAACAACTAACACAAGGGACCTAGTCTAAGAATATTTCATCGGGGCGACAACACATGCTTCGGGGGTACCTCAGCAATATAAGTCAAATAAGGCAACCATGAGGGGGATGGAGTACAGCGAATGAACACCCAAGTTCATTAACACCTACAGGTGGCGAACCTGCTAATGTTTCCACAAGACTATCCAGAAAAGTCCGTGGTCGTCATCTAAACTCCGCTAGATGACTAAACCAAACAACAACGAGGCCTCTCATCTGTTTATTACACACCAAATATCTACCCATGTTCTACCCAACATATTAGTAGATAAAAATATACATTTTTATACATAGTTTAAAAACCTGTATAGCATGCTTTGATCAATACATATTCCACATAACAGATGAGGCACACACACATAACACGTATTTCATAGAAAACAAATCATATCTATGAGATAGAAGAGAGTGAATATACATTCACACATATAACACAAAATATACACATAACATGTATTTCGTATAAAATACTTCATAATTATGCGTTAGAAGAAAGTAACCACACACTCACACATATAAACAACAATATACTTAATACACTCAAACCATACTTGTATTATTATCGTGTTTATGAAAGGTAGTATACACTCACTTGATCAGAAGATGATCGGACAGCACTACGACTTGCAGAAGTAGTAATCCTCAGCAGATCTGGAAGATCTCTACAAAAATCGAACTTCTCGCGGGCAGAGCTTCGGCTCGGGAACCGCACTTCTCGGGATCTTCGGGATCTCGGGACTTGCCTCGGGGCTCGAGTATGATACCGGGGCTTCGGGATATTTCTGGCACGCAAAACGATGCAAAACGGGAGAGAGAAGAGAGAAAATGAGCAAAAGACTCGGCTGCCTTCGGATCCTATTTATAGGAGGCTGGAGCCTCGGAGTACGCGGGGCGTACTGCAGTACGCGGCGCGTACTGCTTCCGAAATCGTCATTGCATGCGTCATCCGAGCCACTTGCTGCGAGTGTCGACACTTCGGTGTACGCGGGGCGTACCTCGGATCAGGCCGGTGACTCGTCCTCGGATAATGCTTCCGAATTTCCAATTAAATTTAATTACAAAATATTTAATAAACTTCGGAAATTCATATCTTCTTCATACGAACTCCGTTTTCGACGTTCTTTATATCCACGCGAAGGTGAGACTACGCTCTACAACTTTCGTTTAGACTCCGTCGGCAAATTTTGAATTTATTTTTATTATTTATTTTTAATAGGCCGTGACAGAAAAACTTCGTTATAAATTCATAACTTCTTCGTTTGACGTCCGTTCTCGCCTAAATTTTTATCGCTTTGATACCAACTACGAGACCTTCGATCCTCGTTTAGATTTCTTCGGCTAAAAACCGCTCGATCTCAAATCGAGTATTTCGGGCTGCACACCGCTAAGCCGAAACTTCGATAAATCATAACTTTCTCATACGAAGTCAGATTTGGGCGTTCTATATATATTCGGAAACCTCGTTTCAACTACTACAACATTATTCAAAGATATTAAGTTTATTTTACACTTAAATTTTGACGCTTATTTTATTTTTAATTAATCAAACCACATAATTAAGCAATTAAGCCCAAAACTCACAATACTTAAATAATACAATCTTTATTATTTCAAAACGGGTTACAGAGGTTAACCTAGACTATTACATTGTTAAAAATGGCAAGCCCGGAAACACAGGCGTTACAATTCTCTCCACCTTAGAATGATTCCGTCCTCGGAATCACACATCAACAAACAAATGCGGATAGCGACTCAACATGTCACTCTCCGTCTCCTAGGTGAGATTCGGCCCATTCGTGTGTTTCCATCGGACAAGCACTAACCTAACCATTTTGCGTCGCAACTTCTTAGTCTTTCGGTCAACAATTGCCTCTGGTTCTTCAATCAACCTTTTGTTCTCATCAATTCTCAATTCAGAAATTGGAATTATGTCGGGAACTTCTCCCGTGAACTTCCTCAAATAACACACATGAAAAGTGTTGTGAATTCCATTCAGTTCTTCGGGTAATTTGAGCTTGTAAGCTTGGTTCCCAATCCTCTGAAGAACTTTAAACGGTCCAATAAACCTTGGACTCAACTTTCCCCTTTTTCCAAATCTTATAAGTCCCTTCCACGGCGAGACTTTAAGCAAAACCGAATCTCCAATTTCAAAAGTCATCGGTCTTCGCTTCTTGTCAGCATAGCTCTTTTGACGATCTTGAGCTGCTAACATTCTTTCCCTAATTATTTTCAACTTTTCAGTAGTTTGATGAACCATCTCCGGTCCCATAAACTGCTTTTCCCCAGCCTCAAGCCAACAAGACGGCGTACGACACTTCTGTCCATACAAAGCTTGATAAGGTGCCATCTTAATGCTCGAGTGGAAACTATTATTATAGGAAAATTCTACCAAAGGTAAATGTTCATCCCAATTACCTAGGAATTCCAAGGTACATGCTCTCAGCATATCTTCAAGTGTTTGTATCGTTCTTTCACTCTGACCATCAGTCTGCGGATGGTAAGCTGTACTTAAACACAACTTGGTACCCATTTCCTCTTGTAGACTTTTCCAAAACCTCGAGGTGAAATGGCTATCACGATCCGATACAATCGTTAACGGAACACCGTGAAGCCTCACAATCTACTTCACGTAAGAATTTGCAAGCTTTTCCATAGACCATTTTTCCTTGGCTGCTATGAAATGTGCACTCTTAGTGAATCGATCAACGACCACCCAAATCATGTCGTGACCATTCTTTGTTCTGGGCAGATTAGTGACAAAATCCATAGCAATGTCTTCCCACTTACCCATAGGCACAGGCAATGGTTCTAAAATCCCGTAAGGTTTCTGATGTTGTGTCTTTACTCTCGCACAAGTCACACACTCAGCCACATACCTTGCAACATCAAGCTTCATCGTCGGCCACCAGTAGTAGGGTTTCAGGTCCCTATACATTTTAGTGCTACCAGGATGAATTGAGTACATGGTTTTGTGAGCTTCTTCCATCAGAAGATCCCTAATTCCTCCTGACTTAGGTACCCAAATACGATCTTGGAATACCTTCAGTCCATGACTGTTTACACCGAACACCAACGTTTTACCCAAACGTTCCTCCTTTCGGTCATTCTTTTCAGAAGCTTCCTCTTGAGCTTTCTTTATACTCTCCACAATGGTCGAGGCAACTTCAATTCTCAACGCTCTTGGCCTTTTCCTTTCAAGATTGACTTTCCGACTGAGAGCATCAGCAACAACATTAGCTTTACCGGGGTGGTAAAGTATCTCACAGTCGTAGTATTTAAGTAATTCTAGCCAGCGTCGTTGCCTCATATTCAATTCCTTCTGATTAAAGAGATATTGGAGACTCTTATGATCAGTAAAAAGTTTGCACTTCGTGCCATAGAGGTAATGCCTCCATATTTTCAGAGCGAAAACTACCGCTGCCAACTCCAAATCATGAGTCGGGTAATTCTTTTCATGCTCTTTCAGCTGTCGAGACGCATATGCTATCACCTTTTCTCTTTGGGTCAAAACACAACCCAATCCAACACCAGACGCATTGCTATAAACAGCAAAGTCTTCAACTCCATCGGGTAAAGAAAGTATCGGTGCCTCGCATAGCTTCTTCTTTAGCTTCTCGAATGCTTCTTTATGCTTATCACTCCAAGCATAAGTAACTCCTTTGTGGGTCAAAGCTGTCAATGGAGTAGCAATCGAAGAAAAGCCTTGGATAAACCTGCGGTAATATCCGGCTAATCCTAAAAAGCTTCGAATCTCCATGGGACTTTTCGGTTGTTCCCACTTCATCACAGCTTCGATCTTCGCTGGATCAACCATTATCCCTTCTTGGTTGACCACGTGACCCAAGAATTGGACTTCACGAATCCAAAAATCACATTTGGAGAACTTCGCATACAGCTTCTCCTTCTTCAAAACTTCTAACACTTCTCGCAAGTGTCTGCCATGTTCCTCCTGGCTTTTCGAGTAAATCAGAATGTCGTCTATGAACACTATCACAGATTTATCAAGGAACGGATTACAAACCCTATTCATTAAATCCATAAATGCTGCTGGAGCATTGGTTAGTCCAAACGACATAACCAAGAACTCGTAGTGTCCATATCTAGTTCTGAATGCAGTCTTCTCGATATCTTGCTCTCTTACTTTTAGCTGATGATATCCTGACCTTAGATCGATCTTCGAGAAATAGCTCGAACCTTGCAATTGATCAAATAGGTCATCAATCCTCGGCAACGGATATCTATTCTTTATTGTTGCCTTGTTCAGCTCTCTGTAATCGATGCACATTCTCATACTTCCATCTTTCTTCTTCACAAATAACACCGGAGCTCCCCAGGGCGATGAACTAGGTCTAATGAAACCTTTGTCCAATAACTCCTGAAGTTACATCACCAGCTCCTTCATCTCCATCAGTGCTAATCGATAAGGTGCTTTTGCTATTGGCGTGGTTCCTGGTAACAAGTCTATTCTGAACTCCACTTGTCTATCAGGTGGTAATCCAGGAAGATCTTCAGGAAATACTTCCGGATAATCACACACCACTGGAATATTCTGCATCACCTTCTTTTCCTTCTTAGCATCAATCACGAATGCTAAATATGATGTACATCCCTTGGTCAAACACTTTCTGGCTTTCATTAGAGAAATGATTCCAGAATTCACTCGCCGTTTGTCCCCATACACCATAAACGAATCTTTACCAGGCGGGTTTACTTTAACTATCTTCTTGCATAAAATTTCGGCATCATTGGCGCTAAGCCAATCCATTCCCAACATGATGTCGAAACCATTAAGATCGATGGGCAATAATTTCTCGTGAAACTTATTCCCATTAAGGTCGATTAAGATGTCTTTCATACAATGACTAACAGGTACAAACTTGCCACTAGCAACTTCGACTAATAAAGCATTATCTAGTCTATCAACAGGCAAAGCTAGTTTCCTACCAAACTCATGCGAAATAAAGGAGTAGTTGGCTCTAGAATCAAACAAAATTTGAGCAGGTAGTTTGTTAACAAGAAAGGTACCTGAAGCAACATCAGCTTCATCTTTCGCAGCTTCGAGTGTCATCTGGAAGGCTCTCGCCTTCGGCTTTGGTGGAATGTTGGGCATAGCTGCCTCCTTCTTCTTTGGACAGTCTTTCAAAATATGCCCCTCTTCATTGCACCCAAAACACATCCTTTTGTTTCAGGACCTCACCCAGACTACAGAGACCGTGGCGGAGATCACCGCCAAGTTCAGGGAGAGGGCTCTTCTCGTTCCTCAATATGCAGCCGATGAGGAGATGAAGAAGGCCCATTATCATGAGATGTTGCGGAGCAATATCCGCCAGTTTGTGAGCCGGTCCAGCTGTAAAACACTGGATGACATGATTGCTAGGGCTCGGGAGAGGGTGATTGACCTTGAGATGGAGAAGAAGAGGAAACCGGAGGCGGTTTCGGGTACAGGTAGTTCGGGCAAAAAGCCCAAGGTTTCAGATCACAGATCCAGGAGTCAGCAGAGCCACGGTCGATGTGGCAAGTGTGGGAGATTGCACGATGGGGTGTGCAAGGCAGGGAGTTCCGGCTGCTACAAGTGCGGTCGGACTGGGCATTTGAGCAGGGATTGTATGGCCCCTGCTACCGCCATTGCAGCATCAGATCTGATTTGCTTTCAGTGCAATCAAAGGGGACATAAAAAGTCCCAGTGTCCGAGTTTAGTTGCAGCAGGGAAGGTGGTTGCACCTGCCCCTGCTACTTTGAGGATTACAGATGGCCGGCAGGGCCGAGCCGAGGCGCCAGTGGCGAAGAGTAGAGCTTTTCAGATGACAGCAGAGGAGGCACGAGCGACTCCTGATGTGGTGACGGGTATGTATATTCCCTTCATCTCTATATTATTATTGATTGATTATTGCTTATGATTATATGTTTTGTATAGGGTCGTTCTCTGTGAACGGCATTTCTGCTACAATATTATTTGATTCGGGGGCTACCCGATCGTTTGTATCGCTAGCACTTAGCAAAAGATTTAGTAGAGCTCCAGGGGAGCTGGATTGTCCACTAGAGGTTGAGATAGCAGATGACAGGACCGTGAGGGTCACCAGAGTGCATAGAGGATGTTCTCTTCAGTTGTTCGACGAGCAGTTTTCGGTGGACTTGGTCCCTATTCCCCTGCGAGGGAATAAGGTTATAGTAGGCATGGATTGGTTGAGTCCCAATGGGGCGGTGATTGATTGCGAGCTGCAGCTAGTGAGAGTTCGCACTCCCAGTAGGGGAGAGTTAGTGATTCAGGGCGAGAGGCCACAGCGCGGACCAGCTTTTTGTTCAGCCGTGAGAGCGAGGCGCTATTTTCAGCAGGGTTGCGACGGATATATAACTTATGTTGTAGACGCCCGGGAGAAGGTTAAGGTGGCAGTAGATGATGTCCCGGTAGTGCGAGACTACCCTGATGTATTCCCAGAGGATTTTCCTGGGATACCTCTAGAGAGACAGGTCGAGTTCGGGATTGATCTGATTTCGGGTGCGGCGCCGATAGCTAAGGCACCGTATCGGTTAGCTCCCCCTGAGATGCAGGAGTTGTCTACGCAGTTGCAGGAGCTGCTAGACAAAGGTTTCATCAGACCGAGTAGTTCGCCTTGGGGAGATCCGATTTTGTTTGTGAAGAAAAAGGACGGGTCGCACCGTATGTGTATAGATTACCGGGAGTTGAATAAGGTAACGGTGAAGAACCGTTACCCACTTCTGAGGATAGATGATTTGTTTGATCAGCTTCAGGGAGCGTCTTGGTTTTCCAAGATCGATTTACGTTCCGGGTATCATCAGATGCGAGTCAGAGATGAGGATGTGCAGAAGACTGCTTTCAGGACCAGGTATGGTCATTATAAGTTTGTGGTGATGCCATTTGGGCTCACCAACGCTCCAGCCGCATTCATGGACCTTATAAACCGTGTGTGCAGGCCGATGCTGGACCGGTCTGTGATAGTATTCATAGATGATATCTTGGTGTATTCCAAGACGCAGGAGCAGCATGAGGAGCACCTGAGAGAGGTGCTAGAAGTTCTGAGGAGGGAGAGACTTTTCGCAAAGTTCTCCAAGTGCGAGTTCTGGTTGCACGAGGTGCAGTTCCTTGGACACCTCGTCAACCAGAGAGGCATTTTGGTAGATCCGGCCAAGATAGAGGCCGTGATGCAGTGGGAGGTCCCGAAGTCTCCATCCGAGATTCGGAGCTTCCTAGGGTTGGCAAGGTATTACCGAAGATTCATTCAGGATTTCTCCAAGATAGCAGTGCCACTCACCCGACTGACCAAGAAGTCGGTGGTGTTTCGTTGGGGGCCTGATCAGCAAGCAACATTTGAGACCCTCAGGCGGAGGTTGTGCGAGGCTCCGATCCTTACCCTACCAGAGGGAGTAGAGGATTTTGTAGTCTACTGTGATGCCTTAATCACAAGTATGGGACCAGTATTGATGCAGCGAGGCCATGTGATAGCTTAAGCCTCGAGACAGTTGAAGCCTCACGAGGCTAACTATCCTACCCATGATTTAGAGCTGGGGACGGTTGTGTTTGCCCTCAAGATTTGGAGACATTACCTTTATGGGGTCCGTTGTACCATCTACACGGATCACAAGAGTTTGAGGTACCTAATGGATCAGCCGAATCTGAACATGAGACAGAGGAGGTGGTTGGATGTGCTGAAGGATTATGATTGTGAAATCCTTTACCATCCAGGGAAGGCCAACGTAGTGGCCGACGCCCTAAGCCGCAAGGTGTCAGCAGCCCCTATCAGAGACTTATGTCTGAGGATGACAGTGATTACTCCGTTGTTGGAACGGATCAGGGAGGCTCAGGTTGAGGGCCTCAAGGAGGAGAGACAGAATTGTGAGAGGATAGTGGGCCGAGTAGCTTCGTTTGATTATGATAGTTGGGGGTTGTTGACCCTTCATGGGAGAGTATGGGTACCGTACTGGGGCGGAGTACGGCAGGTGTTGATGGACGAGGCTCATAAGTCTCGATTTTCTATCCACCCAGGGGCGACGAAGATGTATAGAGATCTTCGACCCGATTACTGGTGGCCCTGCATGAAGCGGGATGTCGCCTGGTATGTAGAGAGGTGTCTGACCTGCAGGAAAGTCAAGGTAGAACACCAGAGGCCTCACGGCAAGATGCAGCCGTTAGACATTCCCGTGTGGAAATGGGAGGACATCACCATGGATTTTATCACCAAGCTTCCCAGGACCGCACGTGGGGTAGATTCGATTTGGGTAATAGTGGATCGGTTGACGAAGAGTGCTCATTTCATACCGATCCAGGAGAGCATATCGGCAAAAAAGTTAGACGATATCTATGTGCGGGAGGTAGTGGCACATCATGGAGTGCCGGTATCGGTGGTGTCGGACCGAGATGTCCGTTTTACATCCAGATTCTGGAAGCGGTTTCACGACAAGATGGGTACTCGTCTCCATTTCAGCACCGCTTTCCACTCTCAGATGGACGGGCAGAGCAAGGGGACGATTCAGACTCTCGAGGACATGCTCCGGGCATGTGTCCTAGACTTCGGTGGGAGTTGGGATACGTATCTTCCGTTAGCGGAATTTTCATATAACAACAGTTATCATGCGAGCTTTGATCGACCTCCCTTTTAGATGCTTTATGGGAGGAAGTGTAGGACCCCGATTTGTTGGGGCGAGGTTGGTCAGCGGGTCATTGGGAGCATAGAGGTGGTGCTCAAGACGACCGAGTTGATCCAGCAGGTTCCTAGTAGACTGCAGACTGCGCAGAGTCGGCAGAAGAGCTACACCGACAGGAGGCGTTCAGACTTGGAGTTCCGGGTGGGCGATATGGTCCTTCTGAAGGTCTCACCTTGGAAGGGTGTCATCAGGTTTCGGAAGAGGGGCAAGCTGGGTCCCAGGTTCATTGGTCCTTTCAGGGTTTTGGCCCGAGTGGGTCGGGTTGCTTATCGGTTGGATCTTCCAGTAGAGCTTAGCCAAATCCACAACACTTTCCATGTGTCTCAGTTGAGGAAGTTTTTGGTGGACGAGTCAGCAGTTGTTCCCTTAGAAGATATTCAGGTTGATAGCAGCCTGAATTATATTGAGAGGCCGGTCGCGATTTTGGACCGGAAGACAAAGACCTTGAGGAACAAGGTAATTCAGCTAGTGAAGGTGTAGTGGCAGCACCGGAAGGGGTCTGAGTGGACGTGGGAGGCTGAGGAGGAGATGAGAGAGCACTACCCGGAGTTATTTGCAGATTCAGCCGTAGCAGACTTCGAGGACGAAGTCTGAGTCAAGTGGGGGAGAATTGTAACGACCCGTCTCTGGTATGTTGCTTCCATGATATTTATTTAGAAGTTTTCAAGAGGGACTCGGCGAGTCTATAGCCCGACTCGTCGAGTAGGGACGGGATTTCGAGCACGTGTAAGTCGGCGACTCGGCGAGTCCATATTCGGGACTCGGCGAGTCTGCCTGCTAGGAAGAAACCCTAAATCCCCGGGTTGCTCACTATTTAAGCAATGTTATGTGCCCCAAACTTGCCTCCTTCACCCTCAGTGAGCTGTGAGAAACCCTAATCCATCCCTTGATTGATTAAAGTGTTTTTGTGTGGAATCTTGAAGGTTTGAAGAAGAAAAAGAAGAAAGAACCAAAGAGAAGAGGTGTAGAGCAAAGATCCAAGGTCAAAATCAGAGTTCATTGAGGTATTTCTCGGATTCCTTCTGTTTTATGCTTTAAACCTCCATTAGAACACTTCTAGGGCTAGTTTGATGTATTTTCCAAACCTTATAGTTGTATGGATGCCTTAATAAGTCGAGATATCCCTAGATCTGTTCATTTAGGAGTTGTAGAGCCCGGATCTATTGCCTTTTTGAAGATGCTTTGCATGAGAACCCTTGATCTAGCCTTTATTATGCTTTTCGAGCCTTATAATCTTCATGGATGCTTATGGGCACATAAAGATAGAATCTTTACGTGCTAATCGAGCTAAGGGAGCCTAGATCTATAAGTTTTATATGCTGGATTCAAGCAGAATCGAGTTTAGAGTAGCTGCATGCAAGCGACTCGTCGAGTTGTTCATACGACTCGGCGAGTCGGATGCAGATTGCCTGAGTTTTAGAATCAAAAGGGAACTCGTCGAGTTGATGCCATACTCGACAAGTAGCCACGAGTAGGGTTGAGAAGTGAGAATAGAGACTCGGCGAGTTGGCGGCCCAACTCGGCGAGTCAGGTCAACTGTAGGTTGACTTTGACCGGGAAAGTTGACTTCGACCAGGGGTAAAAGAGTCATTTTACCCCAATGCAGTGATTAGTATTTGATAGAGTGTGTTTATGGAATTGTAGCCGGGGAGATACCGGAGCAGTAGCAGATAGCTTCCAGAGCCATACACACATCAGCCAGTTCACGAGGTGAGTTTCCTTCTAGTAGGAATGGGTCTACGACCACAATGCCGACCCGTTTAGTTAGCAGTAGTTCCGGACTTCAGTCCGATGCAGTAGTTAGAGTGCTTGATGTCTTTGTGATTCAAGCATGTTTTGTGTTATGTGTTCCGGATTTCGGTCTGATGCAGTATATGTGTTATGTTAGCAAATACGTGTTTATGTATGCTATGTTCAAACAGTTCCGGACTTCGGTCCGATGCAGTTAGTTCCGGACTCCGGTCAGATGCAGGGGACAAGGTCCCAGTCAGTTCCGGACTTCGGTCTGATGCAGCTAGTTCCGGACTTCGGTCCGATGCAGTCAGTTCCGAACTTCGGTCCGATGCAGGGGACAAGGTCCCAGTCAGTTCCGGACTTCGGTCCGATGCAGCTAGTTTCGGACTTCGGTCCGATGCAGTCAGTTCCGGACTTTGGTCCGATGCAGTCAGTTCCGGACTTCGGTCCGATGCAGTGGGCAAGGCCTAATATGTGCTTTATTTGTTATTGTGTGGTATGTGGTAGTTTGGGGGAGCTCACTAAGCTTCGTGCTTACGGTTTCAGGTACTTCTGCAAGTAAAGGGAAGAGCTCGGGATGATGACATCGCACACACCACAGCTTCAGTTTTTGTCCTGGGAGTTGATTCAGTTTCTTAGATATGTTTTGATACAATTGTGACATAGTTTTTCTCATAGTATTTTAGTATGGTTTGAGATACGCAACACATGGTTTTATTATGTGATACTCAGTTTTATGATTTTTGTTATATTAAAAATGAAATTTTCGGGTCGTATTTTTGGGATGTTTCATATACAGCAAATTTGTTTTTCCTTTCTGCTCATAGTGAGTATATATCAGCAAATGGGTAGAAATATATAGAACTAATGATAACAAACTTTTTATATATTTTCATTTCATTCCTGGGATCTTTTGTGGTTTTCCCAGATATACCCTTTTTTAAGCAATTAAGAAACTATAAGTTGGTTTTTCAAAAAGTTCAGTTAACAAATAAGTCTTAAATTTAATATTAAAAATTAATTTTTTTTGTACATGCTTAAGTACTTATTGTTTGTTGTAGATGTATAATTAGACTAAAAAGTTAGTTAAAACCCATTAAATTATAGATTTTGTTTTTTGAAATTTTATATTTAAGTGAGACAAATGTATGTTACCTATGCTTACAAATGTTTTATTTATTTATTTATTAAAAGTATAAAAAGACAACCGATCTTAATCTATGAAGATGTTCTTAACATAAATACTTAGTTTAAGGTGATGTGGGTAGTTGTTTATTTATACAATAAAAGTTCCATCACAGTACTAAATAGAATCAAATTTGTTTCTTTAATAACTAAATAGAATCATACATTATAATTAACAAATGTATATAGTTCATATATAGTCCTTATAAAAAAAATAAATATTGTTGTTTATCAATGTTGTTTAAATTTAACTCAAACTATTTTATCATGTATCAGAAAATGGGATTAGTTCATATATAGTCCTTATGGATACTCCGATACTCAACCCTGCCCATGCTTTAAGAGCCCGACAATTGCAAGTCGTTAACTTGATTTGCTTGTTGTTGAATTTTATTACACAACGTAATATGGCCACTACTAGAAAAAAGGCCTTTTACGACGCTCATTGCGCGTCGTAAAATGCTCAGACGACGCGCAAATGCATGTCAAGGAAGGCCCTGTCATAAAGAGAGACGACGCGCTTTTGTGCGTCGTCAATAGACGACGCGCATTTACGACGCGCGGTTACGACACGCAATGCGTATCAGGGAAGGCCCTGTCATAAAGGAAGACGATATGCATTCGCGTGTCGTAACCTTACGACGCGCGTGTTAATGACACACAATGCGTATCAAGAAAGCCTCTGTCATGAAAGGCCATGTCATAAATGAAGATGACACGCATGTTTGCGTATCATAATTTTAAATGTTAAAAAAAAATTATTTTTTATAGATTTACTAATTTTCAAATTAAATTTGCATTTAATGCCTCACAAAATAAAATAAAATATCATATACAAAAAATATAATCAATTTCATAAAATTTAATGTCTTACAATTCTATTTCTTACAATATATAAATTACATGTAAAAACATCTCTACAGTCTACATGTTTCATGCTTGATTTCCATATTTTATCGTTTTTAAAAACAAAAGTTCTAACAAGAAACCTTCTTTTAGTAATGCAAGTGATGCTCTTGATAAGCTGATATTCTTAAGTGTAACGGATCCCTCATTACTTGGAGATGCTGGTGAGCTTGAAATCCAAATTAAACCTGATCCAGAAAAAGGGACAATCACAATATCATAAGATTACTTACTTTTCTTCATTCTTGAATCTTTCCTCATAAAATACAACTCTACAAGAGATTTATAAACCTTTTTTTACCCTTATATTAAAAGTGCAGTAGTAGGCATCAAATGAAATGTACGGTAAATGAGGGAGAGAAGCCACCTCTCAAAAGTAGTCAATTATTGAAATGTACTATTTCCTTTAAGGTTTTCAAGGATAAAATTGACATTTCTCAAGGTTTAGGTATCACTTACCAAATAAAAGCATTTCCGCAGACTAGAGCAATGCATGCATTCCATCGTACACAACAACATTTAACAGTTTATAAGATAGAAGGTAACCAATTAAGGTTGTAATGTTATTTTTCTTTATTTTTGAAATATGAAAGGAAATGGGAATAGATCTTACGTTCAGAAGGTATGACCGATCTGTTAAATTGTCGGCTTAAGCCCATAGCAAATTTGCACATAACAATGAATTCCTGCCATGAAAAAACTTTATTTAATAAGATATGATATCTACCCCATGAAATGGTCCCTGAATCTCCCCTTGAGGATCACAATAGTAAAGACTTAACTGTTCAGGCATGATGCCACTTGTTAACTGTTCACTTGTATTATCCTGCATATTTCTTGTCCAATATTGCTCAGAAGCTGGATTAACAAATACAGAGTTCGATTCATCAACAAGATTTGAATTGATATCAAATGAAGATGGCTGGACCATTCTAATATTAATGCTTTCATATACATGTTCCCATTGCTGCCAATTGGTTGGCATTTGTCGTTACAAGGAGTAGCACGAGAAGTGATAAAACTATGAAAACACAAGGATGCAAATCTTGGTGATTTTTGTATTGTATTGATGCTTTAATTATAACAATCATCCAAACAGCTCCTTAATACTTTAATTATAACACAAAAGTCGTAAAACGCTCATCCAAACACCACCTTATACTACTCGACTTCCTCTTTAATACTTTAATTATAACAATCAAAATAAAGTAGTCCCCACAAGTATAAATTCCCTATTCTCATCAAAGTTTGAAATTCAATGACAATCAAGATAAATGGCAACTTCTCTAAATATTTTCACCATACCTTAAAGTACAGATGATGCATTCTCTTTTTCTCAATTTGCCAACTTCCTGAAAAATGTTTTATGATTACAACATAAACAAATAGATTCAGATGATGATTTTCTTATTCTACTTCAGATTCAAAACCTATATGACATCCCATCTAAGATTAGTTATTATTTGCAGTTTTTACATCAATCATTATTCCCATTTCCCAACAACTAGCAAACATACAATAAGTTCACATTAAACTGACCTCTTATGTTCCATCAGGCTTGGGTTCATGCTTGCATATCTAGTTGTCCCTGTCAAATTCTTGTTCTCTCTGCAATTTATAAGATATAAAATTTAGATTGATTAGGGTTCACTATATTGACACACCTGCAATAGAAGCTTGAGGACTTCATAAACATTTTTAACATTATATTTTGTAAGATTTTGAACAAAAATCAATAACTTAATAGTTTCAATCCATACTGCAATGTTTACTTTAACACTTTTTTTGCTAATTTCTTCAAGGCTTTATATAAATTTACTTATTATTAAATTACATAAGAATTATTTATGACTGTTGTTCAAAATAACCCCTTGTAGAAGAACCCACTTCAGATTGCATCCTCAACTTGATATCCCAATTCCTTATTAAACTATTAAGATTCATATCTGTAACATTTTTATATAAAGATTTAACAGTTTAAAGTTCAAAAAAATGTGATTAGCTTAAATAATTAGCAACTCTAGAGTAACAGATCACAGATGTGACCGTATTGCTGGAATAGTTAGCAACTCTGTGGGGATGTCATTTCTTTACTAAGTTGAGTGAGAAGAAAAAAATCAGAGATATCCAAGAATTTAAGATCAGACCTGTTGTCTATGTTGCTCTTTAGTAACAAAATGTCAAGTAATGTGCTTAAAAATGTGAGCTTGCTGCATCAGGTATGGCCGGCGTCATCAGGTTTCAAATGGGTTTTTACTTTCTTTTTCTTTTTTTCCATGTGGGGTACCAGTTAATGGACTTGACTTTTCCAAAACGTAATCAAGCATGTGTTGTACCATTGATGTGGAAACCTGTTTATAGCTTAGTAATTCAGATTTGACCCAAGATGGATGTACATGATTCCTGAAATAAAGTTAAGCTCCATGATTCCTGAGATGAAACCTAATCATTTTAAAATTTCAAACCAATTGTAGACTTTGCTGTAGCTATAATACTAATGTTACCTTATTACATCATTATAAAGTTTTATTACAACTTTCAAATTTTTCTACATTAAATGAAGAATTCAATCTGTTGTTTTAATGTTGACACTTGAGAGTATGTCTAAGCTCCTTACTTTGAGGACATCAATACAGAGAGTCTAATGGAATAATTAATGCAAAGATGTATTGCAACAACCTTTATACTCTCAGAGTTGTACTCCATCTCTAACATCATACTCTCATTATTGCCCTAATTAGAACAAGAGAAGGGGCAAAATTATCCCATGGAGAATCAGAGCAACCCATAGGAGTATTGCCACCATAACAAGGAGAAGGTAATCGTACATCAGATGAAGCACAAAGTAACATTGGTGATGGTGAAGGAATGGAAATAAAACAGAAAAAAAACAGAAATCCTAACCAACCTTGGTCGTTGAGATGATGGTGGAGCTTTTCCCTTGACGCAAAACCCTCCATGGTATCAAGCTCAATCTCTGTAGCCCTACGATCTGCCATGTCCAAATCTCTCTCGTCCTCCAGAGAATCGTCCAACCCAACCGACCTTCATAGCCATTTCTATTGATTTCCAACTCGATATCCTAAATTATGTTTCGACATGAGAGTGTGGGGAGGTTTCAAGAAGAACAGAGCAGAAGCAACAACGCAAAAGATAACATTAGGTATCGAGGGCTAATCGAGTTTGATTAAAAAGGTTATAAAACTCGTAATAAAGGAAGACAAACCTCTAGAACAAATAAAGAAGTAGAATGTTGATGGTGATTGACCATGGAGTTTCGAGACCTTGACTTTAATGGAGCTACTGTTCTACTTGATATGGAAATCACTCTAAATTTGTAGTTGTGATATAACTCTTCTATTAATTGAGAGGTTGAGAAAGTACTTGAGGAACTGAAGATCGAGGGAAGTAGATGAAGGGTTTTTGAACTGAAACCCTAGTTCCAACAATAGTCATGGTTCCAAAAACTGTACCCCTTTGATCAATTTCATGGCCTGGTGACCAAAAAACCTTCGATTTCACTAAGAACCGAAACCCTAGTTCCAACAATAGTCGATTTTTGGTATTTGATTGAGAGAGAGAGAGAGAGAAGAACGATTGAAAGAAGGTAGAGGAGAGCATGGCGGGGTTTTTAATTTTTTCAGAATTTCATTTCCCCCTTTCCCCCACTATTAAAGGATGGAACGCGCGTTCCATTAAAAAATATAAAGCGACATCCTTAGACGACGCACATTTTATTATAGGTGCCCTCCGTGTTTTTTTAGACACTAATTTAAGGGCGCACAATAATGCGTGTCTTCTATCCTTAAATTTTTTGAAGAGATGACATTTTTCTAATGTCACTCTCCTTTGCGTAACATAGATCAATGAGCGTCGTATTTTGCGCATCGTAAAAGGCCTTTTTTCTAGTAGTGGGCCAACAAAAAGCGGGTTAGGTTACCCACTAGAAAAGTTATTTTAGAAAGACAAGTTGTACGGGAAGAGTTGCTACATAATCTTTTAGAAGGTGGTCAATGTCGTGACCTTATTCGTATGAGTGAAAACGCTTTTAGGAGATTGTGTGAAATCTTACAAACTGTAGGTGGTCTACGACGTACGCAACGCATGTTCGTTGAGGAACATGTTGCTAGATTTTTGCATATTGTAAGTAATGATTTGCGAACTCGATTTACCTCGTGGATGTATCGTCGCTCTAGATCAACAACGAGTAGGTGCTTCCATAGAGTATTACGATCGATTATAGCAATAGAAGGTCTTTATATTCAGCAACCTACAAGTGATGTTGTCCAGAGAGAAATTCAAGAAAGTAGGAGATTTTATCCTTTTTTCAAGGATTGTATAGGGGCAATAGATGGAACACATGTTCGTGTCCATGTGCCTAATAGTGATGCCCCTAGATACCATGGTTGTAAGGGATACCCGACAATAAATGTATTAGTTGTTTGTACATTTGATTTGAAGTTTACGTATGTGTTAACGGGTTGGGAGAGTACTGCATCAGACTCGAGAATAATAAAGAACGCATTTACTAGAAATGATAAACTACTAATTCCATCAGGTAATTTATTAAACCAATGTAATTTCAATATCTAATATTTTTCAATAATATTGATTAAGCTCTTTATAGGTAAATACTGTTTAGTAGATGGGGGTTTGCCTCATACGAATAAACTAATGGCGCCATATAGAGGTGTTAGATATCATTTAAAAGAGTACTCCATGCGTGGTCCACAAAATTCTAAAGAGTTGTTTAATCTTCGTCATGCTTCCTTACGTAACACCATTGAGCGAGTTTTTGGTGTCCTTAAAAGAAGGTTTCCTATCATTCGAAGTACAACGGAACCATTTTACTCTTGTGAAACACAATATGCCATATTTTTGGCATGTTGTATTCTACACAACTTTTTATTAGATGAAGACCGCGACATAAATCTTGAAGATGAGGTGATGCAAGAGATCTTAAACGGACCACAAGAGCAAGAACGTCGTAATTCAACAGAAACAGATGAGGGTAATAGAATGGCAGAGCAACTAAGGAATTCAAATGCAAATGAAATGTGGGCAAATTATTTGACACATTCAAACAATTAAATTAATATGTAAAACTAGTTTCATTTTGATACATTTTGTTTTCAATTTCACATTGTATTGATGATTGGTTTTTGAGATTAATTATGTTATTTACCCTTCATATTTTTGATTAGTATTATGCTTCATATTGTGGTCTAACAATGTACCATTCTTTAATTTTTATTCCTATGTGCAAAGTCATCATGATCAAACAGGAAGCTGGTGGTAGTGAAAAGGAACAAGTTAAATGGTCAGAAATAATGGATTATGCGTACATCCAAGCGATGATTAAACAACAAGAGACAGACAATAGGGTAAATGGTAGTTTCACACCAACTTCATATGCTCAAATGGTTGAGGAGTTGAACACAAAGCATCAAATGGATATTACCAAAATTCATTTGAAGAATCGCTACAAAACCTTAAAAAAACATTTTTCGCAATGGTACGATCTGTTTAGGGGAATTTCAATGAGCGGGTTCTCTTGGAATTCGTCTACTCAACTAATAGAAGCGGAGGAAGAAGTATGGGATAATTTAATAAAAGTAATTGTTCCTTTTATGTCTATGTTATTTTTTTTAAAATATTTTATGTTATCGTTTGCAATATTAATTATTTTTGTGTTGTTAAACAGTCAAAACCTGAGGCTGCGTCGTTAAGGACAAAAAAGATTGCATACTTCGATGAGATGTTGGTATTATTTGCAAGGGATAGGGCATCTGGTGCACATGCTGAGACAGCGAAAGAAAGAAATGTCCGTTTAAATAAAAATGAAAATATTCAAGTTGAAACAATTAAAGAAGTTGATGACATGTTAGCTAACAATGAAATTCATTTGGAGAACGAATATGTTGATCTTGATGATAACATTCATGATGTTATTCCACCTCCTTTCTCACAAGAACAGTCTTCATGTGCAAAGAAGTGTAAGAGTAAAAAGAGGAAATTTGAAGACGACTAAGAAGAAGAAGATATTAACTCAAAGATAATGAAATCGGTTGATAATGTGGCTGGTGCTATCAGGGAGGGTAATATAATTTTTGATAGAGCTTATCCTTGGGAATATACATGGGAAGAAATTTATAGAGAATTGGAGTTGGTGGGTTTGGAACCCCATGAATTACCGAGGGCTCTAAATTTTTTGGCAACAAATCAAGCAAAAGCTAGGACATTGTTCAGTTGTCCCCTTCAGATACGGATGAGTGTCCTCAAAGATATGATGGGTGCACATGATTGAATAACCTTGGGTGATTGTTACTGGATTGATCTAATGCGTTTATGATTTTGGTTTTTTTTATTTTTTTGAGTTATTTGTGGTTTTCGTTTTGCATCTTGAAAACAATTGAATAACATGCGGTTTTCCTTTTTACAATTTACTTTATATTAAAATAAAATTGTTTTGTTAATGTTTTAAGTAGAGGGGAGGAAGGGAGAGTTGGTTTTTTTTGGGGGTGGGGGGTAGGGGGTACGGTAGAATGAATGTGGGGATGTAAAGACTTAATATTTACTCAAAAACATAAAAGGGTATAATTGTCTTTTTTTACTTTCTTTTCTTTTCTTTAATGAACTCGGGAGCACCTAAAATGAATACTTTCTTTTCCTTTCTTTCGAACTCGGGAGCACTGAATACTTTATTATTTCTGTTCCCTTCCTTTTCTTTTCTCTCCTTGTTCTTCCTTTCTTTTCTTTTCTTTCCTTTAATGAACTCGGGAGCAGGGTGTAAGTCTACTTTGAATAAAAATAAAAAGTAATAAATTTAATAATATTTTTCAATTTAAATAAAATTAGTATTTAAGTTATCTGGTGCATTGGTGCCAGAAAATTCTTCTAATTAATAAAAACAAAGCTATAAATTTTTTTATATAAATGACCAAAATCATAATTTTAAGAGTAAATTATTAAAATCATCCCTATGGTTTGGTCAAAATTACACGTTTGGTCCCTAACTTTTTTTTGCATTCGGATCGTCCCTGTGGTTTATTTTTTTTGCGTTTTCCGTCCCTATGGTTTGGTCAAAATTGCACGTTTGGTCCCTAATTTTATGTACGTAAGGGACGAAAAATGCAACAAAATCAAACCACATGGACGATCCGAGTGCAAAAAAAAGTTAGGGACCAAACGTGTAATTTTGACCAAACCATAGGGACGATTTCAGTAATTTACTCTAATTTTAAAGAGTAAATTACACGATTGGTCCCTATGGTTTAGGGTAATTTGCATGTGCCCCTAACTTTTTTTTTTTTAACTTTTTTATTGTTTGTTTTTGTTACGTACTTGATCCATGCCTTACCTAAAAAGACTATTTTGCTCTTGATTTTTTAATTTATTTAAATAAACACACCCCAACCCCATTTCCACTTCACCTTACATTACCTTACCTACTCCACCTTATTTAAATAAATTAAAAAATCAGGGGCAAAATAGTCATTTTAGATAAGACAAAAACCAAAGATGCAACAAAATCAAACTATAGGGACCTTTCGAGTTTAAAAAATAAGTTATGGATAAAACGTGTAAATTACCCCAAACTATAGGGACCATTTGTGTAATTTACTCAATTTTAAAATATAAAAAGATGCCAAAGTCATAACTTATAAAATACGAATCATTTGTTTTTGGAAAAGGCAAATAAGGAGTATATTATAAATAAAGAGCACTTAGCAAGGAGCTAAGGCAATATCAAGTACACAACACAGTCCAAAAAACAAAATAAAACAAATTGAAAGAAATGAAAATGTAGCACCTGGTTCTTGGTATGTATTTATTGTGGCAAATATTTTAATTTTATGCTTTTTTGCCTTGGACTCGGCGAGTTGAAGGACCAACTCGCCGAGTAGGAGCGGGATAAGGCGCGGGGTTTGAACTTTGTACTCGGCGAGTAGACCCTGTTTGGACAAAAACCCTAATCCGGGCGTTTGCACCCTATTTAAACGCTCTAACTTGGCCTCTTCAGTCCCTAACACTTCCAGAGAGCTGTAGAGAGAAACCCTAGCCCCCATATTGTTCTTAAGAGTGATTTTGGCCTTGTGGAGAAGGATTGGAGCTTAAAGAAAGGAAGAAGAGGTTGAAGTGTGCAAGGAGGGGAGGTAGATCCGGGATCTACACTGTGAGAAGCTTCCATTCAGGTAGAAAAGTTCTTACCTTGATCATTAGTTCATTAGATCCCCTTTTTGTCCCAAATTAGTGGTTTCAAGCCCTAAAACTTTAAATTCCATGTATTTATGCTTTAAGTTCTGAAAGGACTTCAGATTGGGACCTTATGGACATCCTAGAAGTATAAAGTCTCTGTGGTTGGGGTTATTGAGGTCCCTATTTAGTGTATGACCCCTTGAGAAGCTTGGATTTGCTTTCTTGAGCTCATAGGGCCATGCATGCACGTAAAGTTTGAAACTTTACGTGATAAACATGCCCTAGGAGCTTAGATCTATGGGTTAGAAGCGTTGCATGTCTCAGTTTTGGTCTGTATGGGGAGTGGGTCGTAGGGACTCGGTGAGTCCCAAAGTGGAACTCGGCGAGTTCTATGAAGATGGTCTTAGACTCGGCGAGTTGGAAGAACAACTCGGCGAGTCCTATGAAGATTGCCTGGAACTCGCCGAGTTGTTCTTCAAACTCAGTGAGTCATATGAACTTTCACTAAGTAAGAAGGGATTTAAGTGTTGAAGGTCCAACCCTTCGTATCTGCACGAGGGGTCAACAGGGTAACGTAGTCCCAAAACCCCAAATCCTCTTGCGGATGTTCTGGTGAGGATTGGAAATGAGTGGGGGACCTGCTCGTGGAACTCGGCGAGTTGCTCTCGGACTCGGCGAGTCGGACCACGAGTCGGTTCCATAGTCCTGAGTAGTGAGTCAAGGGTGACTCAGTGAGTGGAAAGAGGGACTTGGCGAGTATGAACAAGTTAGTAGGAGAAGGACTCGACGAGTCTGTGCCACGACTCGGCGAGTCCAGTCAACTGGAAGTTGACTTTGACCAAGAGTTGACCTTGGACCAGGGATGGGCCAGTCAATTGACCTAAGGGTATTAGTGGCTAATCTATGCTTATGGGTTTGTAGCCGGAGGATTACCGGTGTAGTAGCCAGACGTCTAGCGGTCAGACCTTCGGTAGCTACTCTTCGAGGTGAGTTTCCTTCCGGTAGTAACGGGTCTAAGGCACCAAGGCCGGCCCGTATAGACGAGATGTTAGTATTAGAGTGTGGTCCGAGCCCGTATCTCTTGGTTGAGTTGATTATGATATATGCCAGTATGATAGAATTGTCTATACTCGTTGTCTGTGTGATACTTGTATATTATGGGTTAGCAGCTGAGTGTGGGCGAGGCCCGTATCTCTTTGAGAGTGGAGTGTGGGCGAGGCCCGTATCTCCCAGATAGTGGAGTGTGGGCGAGGCCCGTATCGCCCAACTAGCAGAGTGTGGGCGAGGCCCGTATCTTCATGAGTGTAAGCGAGGCCCGTATCTCCTAGCTGTTCATTGTATGTTTGTATGGTATGAGGTATTATGGGGGGGAACTCACTAAGCTTCGTGCTTACAGTTTTCAGTTTTGGTTTCAGGTACCTCTTCTTCGAAGGGGAAGGAGCTGGCGCGGTAGCGGCCCATCACACACATGCCTCGTATTCCGCACTATGAGATCTTCCTGGGGATTTGTACTCTGACATTTATTATGTTTTATGAAAATGTTTTCCAGACATGCGATGTCTTTTATGAAATGTTATGATCGGTGAACGTTTTATTTCTAATGTTTTACTAAGTATATGTTTTAAAAATGAAATTTTTGGCTCGTATTTTTGGGACGTTACAAGTTGGTATCAGAGCCCTGGTTTGAGGGATTCGGACACACCTTCGGGGGTGACTGAACTCAAATCGAGGGATTAAAAGATTTTAAAGAAGAAAATATTTTCTAAAAGCTAAGTAAAGAGTTCTAAGAAGGAACGAAGTGTGTGATGTGCGCGACCGGCCGAGCTCAAGTAAGTATTCCCCAAAGTACCCATACAAGCTTATATTATGTTTATCAGTTTCAGTAGAACAACATGCTAGACTAGGACTGAGGATCTAGGAGTGATGCCTTATGTGTCTGCTTAATGTGCTTCATTGAATGAAAATTGCATGCTAGAATTGAGTAGACAGTAGTAGGATAGCCTGTTTAGGTTATACCTGATAGCATGGTTGCAGAAATCGGGATTAATCGGCGATTAATCATGAATTAATCGCTTGGCGTTCTCCAACCGTCGAGGATTAGAGAATTAATCGGAAATTTAGGATTAATCGGGTTTGGCGGGATTAATCGGCCTTAGCGGGATTAATCGGTCAACAAAAGTCAAAAAAGTCAAAAAAAGTCAAAAAAAGTAAAAAAAAAGGTCAAAAATTTTAAGTTTTTTTTTAAAAAATTCAAAAAACCAAAATTCTTTTTTTACTCCAAAATTTTCAAATTTTCAAATTTTCTAAATTTCAAATATTATACTAAAATGTTCATATTTTCGTATTTCCAAATTTCCAAATTTCCAAATTACAACTTTTCTTATTTTTTAATTTTGAAGTACTTGTTTTTCTTAAGATATATTAATTTTTAATTAATATTTTATTAATAATTTATGGTCCCCGATTAATCTTCGATTAATCCCCGCGAAGACCGATTAATCCCTTAACACCAGTCGACCGTCGAGCTATCGTCAAACGATTTTTACAACCTTGCCTGATAGTATGAGTTTAGCATTGTATGCTAGTCGGTTTCTCTTTATAAGGACGGATTTGCTTGAGATTGTTTCCTGTGGTCTGAATGTTGCTTGCTTTGTGCTTCGTGGGACTCTGAGTGATGGGAGTTAGACATTAGGTGAATACGTCACGTCACATGTGCTCAAGGTTGGATAATCTTAGAGTGTTGGACTTGCCTCTATTGCGCAGCTCTTGTCTGAGTCTAACCGTTGTAGAGCCGAGTCTGTTACTCGAATGATTATCTGAGCCTCACCACGTGTGATGGTATTCAAGTAATGGCTAACTGGCATTACAAGGAGGACTTCAGCAGCTGAGGACCGGGTAGAGTAGAGTTAGAGATTTTCCTAGGGCAAGCCTAGGATGAGTATAGCAGTGATCAACAGTAGTGAAAGGGACCTGGTGGGGTCAAGGCAGTCCTTGGAGAAGGTACGGATACATGTGGAAGGTAGTATGGGCCCGTACTACTGAAAGCAGAGGATCCGTACCCGAACCGAGGGGGGCCAAGATAAGACCAGGAAACTTATAGTAGGAGTGATCCCTCCAGAGGTATCGGTATCGCTAACGGTTATTATTTATGTATTGAAGAATGGTGGTATTGCGTTCGAGGCCAGCAGTTGGCAGTACAGGAGAAGGATCGGGTTCGGGATCAGAATCCGAGTCAGTAGATGAGGGGCTACGCGAGTTCATCGCGTCAGAGATCACAATAGGCATCCTTGAGTCGACCCCTATTATTTTCGGGTCGATCAAGGAAGGGATATTGGAGTTGATGGAGGATCGCCTCCGGGCATTCAGGAGCGACATGGCATCCGGCCAGTCGGGATCTCGCACATTGTCCTTCAAGGACTTCCGGGGCAGTGGTGCGCCGGATTTTCACGGGGCGAAGGACCCCATAGCTGCCAGACGATGGATTGCAGACATTGAGTTTGCACAGATGATTAGCTTCTGCCCTGAGGGGTCGAAGGTGAGGTTTGCAGCAGGGTGTTTACGAGATCGAGCTAAGGATTGGTGGGAGTCCGTGGGTGACTCGTTGGGAGCCTCGGCTGTAGAGGCTATGACCTGGTCGGACTTCGCGACCAGGTTCAGGGCAGAGTTCGCGCCGGCTGTCAAGCTTCAGCAACTGGCTAGGGAGTTCTTGGATATGCGACAGACGACGGAGACTGTGGCGGAGATCACCACCAAGTTCTGGGAGAGGGCATTGCTGGTGCCCCAGTATGCGGGAGATGAGGATATGAGAAGGACCCGCTATCATGACATGCTACGGGCTGACATCCGGGAGCATGTTATCTTTTTAGCTTGCCCTACCCTGGAGTCCATGATTGCCAGGGCGAGGGAAAGGAAGATTGATTTAGAGCACATTCGGAAGAGAAAGGCAGAGGCGGGGCAGGTGGTTGGGGCTTCGGGGAAGAGGCCCAAAGGATCAGATGGGAGGCCGAAAGGCCAAGGAAGGCCAGGCCGCTGTGGGAAATGCGGTAGGTCGCATGAGGGAGCATGTAGATTGGGATCATCAGGCTGCTACAAGTGCGGCAAGACGGGGCACTTTAGCAGGGATTGTACTGCTCCTGTCTCGGTTGTTCAGACATCCGAGTTGCTGTGTTTCCACTACAACCAGAGGGGACACAAAAGGGCCAATTGCCCCCAGTTGTCAGCATCAGCGCCGGTTAAGGCGCCGGCTCCAGCTACCCTGCGGATTACAGATGGCCGGCAGGGCAAGGCAGAGGCTCTAGTGGTGAGGAGTCGGGTGTTTCAGCTGACGACAGAGGAGGCACGCGCCGCACCCGATGTGGTGACGGGTATGATTCTTTCCCTTTATCTTTTTTTATGATGTTATGATATTGATATGTGCTCTGTATATATGCATTAGCATCGTTCCATGTGAACGACATTCCTGTCCAGGTATTGTTTGACTCAGGTGCCACCCGGTCATTTGTTTCCCTTGCGCTTAGCAAGAGGTTTACTGAGTCTTCGAACATGTTGGATTGCCCTTTTGAGGTGGAGATTGCCGATGATCGGTCAGTACGAGCGTCAACAGTGTTCAGGGATTGTGTTCTAAGGTTGTTTGAGGAGCGCTACTTGGTGGATTTGGTTCCCATTCCGTTGCGTGGGAATAAGGTGATTATAGGCATGGATTGGTTGAGCCCTAATAGGGCGGTGATAGATTGCGCACAGCAGCTGGTGCGGCTCAGGACCCCGAGTGGGGGAGAGTTGGTGATCCACGGCGAAAGGCCACAACGTGGACCCACAGTATGTTCAGCAGCAAGGGCTAGGCGCTACCTTCAGCAGGGTTGTGCGGGATATGTCGCGTACGTTATGGATACCCGGGAGGCGGGTAAGGCGACAGTGAGCGAGGTTCCAGTGGTGCGAGACTACACTGATGTGTTCCCGAGGGAGCTTCCTGGAATACCTCCGGAGCGTCAGGTAGAGTTCAGGATCGACCTAGTTCCTGGTGCGGCTCCGATAGCCAAGGCGCCCTATCGGTTGGCTTCTCCCGAGATGTAGGAGTTGTCTACGCAACTGCAGGAGCTGCTAGACAAGGGATTTATTCGACCGAGCAGTTCACCCTGGGGAGCCCCGATCATGTTTGTGAAGAAGAAGGACGGGTCGTATCGGATGTGTATTGATTATCGGGAGCTGAATAAGGTAACAGTGAAGAACCGTTACCCACTCCTGAGGATTGATGACCTCTTTGATCAGTTGCAGGGAGCATCTTGGTTCTCCAAGATCGATTTGCGTTCAGGTTATCATCAGATGAGGGTCAGAGAGGAGGATGTACAGAAGACCGCGTTACGGACACTATGAGTTCGTGGTGATGCCGTTCGGGCTCACCAATGCTCCTGCCGCGTTCATGGACCTCATGAACCGCGTATGTAGACCGATGCTGGATCGTTCTGTGATAGTTTTCATTGATGACTTGGTTTATTCCAAGACGCAGAAGGAGCAAGAGGAACATCTGAGAGAGGTTTTGGAGACCTTGAGGAGGGAGAGCTTGTACGCCAAGTTCTCCAAATGTGAGTTTTGGTTGCGCGAGGTGCAGTTTCTTGGGCACCTCGTCAAGCAGAACAGGATTTCAGTAGACCCGGCCAAGGTGGAGGCCGTGATGAGATGGGAGGTTCCGAAGTCTCCATCAGAGATTCGGAGTTTCCTGGGATTAGCAGGCTACTATCGGAGATTCATTCAGGACTTCTCCAAGATAGTCGTACCCCTGACGCGGCTGACTAAGAAAGTCGTGGTCTTTTGATGGGGGCCTGAGCAGCAGGCATCATTCGAGGTTCTGAGACAGAGATTGTGCGAGGCGCCAATCTTAGCCCTGCCAGAGGGCATAGAGGATTCTGTGGTATATTGTGACGCGTCCATTTCGGGGTTAGGCGCGGTGTTGATGCAGAGAGGTCATGTCATTGCCTACGCTTCGAGGCAGCTGAAGCCTCACGAGGCGAACTACCCGAAACACGATTTAGAGTTGGGGGCGGTGGTCTTCACCCTCAATATTTGGCGACATTACCTCTATGGGGTTCGGTGTACCATTTACACGGACTACAAGAGTTTGAGGTACCTCATGGATCAGCCGAATCTGAACATGAGGCAGCGTCGGTGGCTCGATGTGGTGAAGGATTATGATTGTGAGATCCTTTACCACTCGGGGAAGGCCAATGTGGTGGCCGATGCGCTTAGCCGCAAGGCGGCGCCGATCAGGGATATTTGCCTGCGGATGACAGTGGTGCCCCCACTTTTGGAGCAGATTCGGGAGGCCCAATAGGAGGCCATGAAGGAGGAACATCGGAAGAGTGAGCGCATAGTGGGTCAGGTTTCCTCCTTCGATTATGATAGCAGGGGATTATTGTCATTACACCGCAGGGTGTAGGTGCCGTACCTCGGAGGCGTGCGCCAGGTCTTGATGGAGGAGGCACACAAATCTCGATTCTCCATTCATCTCGGGGCGACGGAGATGTATAGGGATCTTCTTCTGTACTATTGGTGGCCCTGCATGAAGCGGGATGTGGCTTGGTACGTCGAGCGGTGCTTGACCTGCAGGAAGGTCAAGGCCGAGCATCAGAGACCGCACGATAAGATGCAGCCGTTGGATATCTCGTTGTGGAAATGGGAAGATATTACGATGGACTTTATCACAAAGCTACCCAGGACCGCGCGGGGAGTGGATTCCATATGGGTCATTGTGACAACCCTAAATTTCTATTTGTACGAACAATATCTATTCAATAGAAGTCAGTCCAATTTCAGTGATTTTCATACTTTTCTGAGCAAGTTTGTGTACATTAGGGTTTATGTTTAAGGAGATATCAGGAGAGTGGATGCTCCTGGTTTCATGAAATTTGAGCATTTCAAGTTTCATAATGTTACAGTCCAATATCAGGAATAAAAATATTTTCTGTCAAAATATTCCAGGACTATAAATAGTTTTCTGAATTAAATTAATTCATTATTCACAATTCCAAATAGAGAAAAGCCATATTCTCTCTGACGGATCTTCGGGTTTTCATCCCATATTGTGAGTCTACTTTACTAAATGTGTTTCAATACTTGTTAGATGCTTATTAACATCAATAACATGCTTAGATTTCAAGATCCAGGAGTTTACCGCCCAAGAACGTTCTTGGGGAGTAAACTCCAAAACGGAGCCTAAAGGCTTCCTAGTCCCGATTCCTTGTTAGACAACTTGTTTAGGGGTTAGTGTATAATCATTTGGGACTAAAAAGCAACCAAGAAACACAAGTCATTGGAGTTTACAGCCAAGGAACTTCCTTGGGCCGTAAACCCCTTTTTAAGGGACATAGATGCCCTAACTCACCCCCCTTAAGCCTAGGAACTTTACCCTCAAATGCTTGTGCTTATTTAGGACATCAAAACCCATCAAAATCACAAGTTTATAGGATTTTACGGCCAAGAACCCCTCTTGGGCCATAAACCCCTTTTTTCTAGGGTAAAAAGCATTCCAATCACACCTTAGGCCTTAAGACAATTTACCTTGAACACATGGGACTTGAATGGAGAGCAAAAGACATCATAATCACTCCTTAAAAGGAGTTTACGGCCAAGGAACATATCTTGGGCCGTAAACTCCAAGTAATGGCACAAATGTGTGCCTCTTGTCCCCATTAGCCTTAGATAAAATCATGGAAGCCATCCTTGATGTGTAAGGGCCTCAAAACAATTAAAAGCCATCACCCCATAGGAGTTTACGGCCGTAAACTCTAGGTTGAATGGACTTTAGGCCGTAAACTCCCCTATGGAGCATTCTAGGGCCTTAAACTACTTCATGTGTTATTCCAACAAAGCTAGGAGTGTTCTAGGATCAAGATAACACTTTAAAACAAAGCTAGGAGTGTTCTAGGATCAAGCTAGGCCGTAAACCACCATGAGAGGAGTTTACGGCCGTAAACTCTAGGTTGAATGGACTTTAGGCCGTAAACTCCCCTATGGAGCATTCTAGGGCCTTAAACTACTTCATGTGTTATTCCAACAAAGCTAGGAGTGTTCTAGGATCAAGATAGCACTTTAAAACACCCAAAACCACCATGAGAGGAGTTCACGGCCATAAACCCATGAGTTTATGGCCGTAAACTCCAAAGTGTGGGGTTTGTTGGGTGGTGAACTCTTATGCAAGGCCATTTGATGTTTCAAACCCTTTTGCCTTGTCCCTTAGCAACTTAGATGCAACCATTTGGACCTTAAACACTTATAAAAAGTGTTTACATGTTTCCTAAGTGTCTTAACTTATTTATTAAGTTATTATTTGTCTAATTAGTTATATATATGCTTATTATATGATAACTAGGCTCGTGCGTGTAAACAAGTCTCCGTTTGCCACCTAGCACGGTATCCGACACTGAAATTCAAACAGCTCACCACAGGTGAGTTCATACCCCTAATCAATGTTTTAAATGATTTTAAATGCTTTAATGGGGGGGGGGGGAATACAAGTACAAACAAACATGTTATTAAATCATTGATATGTATTTTATAACTGCGTTTGTCATTAAACAGATTTCACATGCTACAAATGTGATGCATGAAATGGTTTTACATCCTAAAAGCACATTGTTACCAAATGTTTTACTTTTGAAATGGGCATCCAAATGACATCAAGTCATTGTTATTTATTGTCCAAGACCCATGAGATGTCTTGCAAAACCATTTTTCATTCTTGAACTAAACTATGCATATACACTTATGTTCCTATATAGGTATTGATGTTATAGTTGCATCTTTCCTTTAGTTTCTCACACCTTTGATTTGTAAGAGTGTGTAAACTTACATGAGTAACTAGTTATATTACAGTAGATTATCATAGGGATAATTTGAAGATATCAAACATTACTTCTATTACAAGAAGTCACACAAGAGTCAGTTCATTCATGAGTCTATACTAGTACATTACCTGATACATGAGTACTTACAGATGTTTACCTGATACATGAGTACCTTTACATATACTTACATGATACATGAACACGTTTATATGAACACATTACATAAGTACCTTTACATAGACACACTTATCGGTGTACATTAACAGGATTACTTGTACCTTGAATTGCGAGGATGATTTATTAGTACCTTCTGTGTAAATCTTCCTGCCTATTCCACAGTACCTCGGAATATCTAAGACAGGACCCTATCCCATAGTACCTCGGGATACCTAGATGGGCCTCTATCCCACAGTACCTCGGGATATATGTACGGGACTAACCATTCCGGAACTCATCCGTTAGCAATGGTGGGTAATGAACATCTACGGATGCCTACGGTTATTACTTATACTAGGAGTACCTTTACAGGGACTAACCATTCCTTCCACCTGCTGCTGCTACAGAGGAAAAAATTGGACAATCTTCGGATGTCCATTAGGTTATATGTAAGATGTTAACCCCAGTACCTCGGGTCAACATTTACATTTGTCTTGTTAGCACCAGTACCTCCGGCTAACACTTACATGATTATATTTTTCCTGTTTACTTTATTTTGTGATAGCTTTCACATAAACGAGGAGTTAGACCAAGTACTTGGTACTAGTCAACATAAAGGAAAAACTATCATTTTACATAGTCATAACAAAACATTCGGGTCTTGGTAGAAGACTACACTTCATTCATACAAAACATCCGGGTCTTGGTAGAAGACTACACTTCATTTATACAAAACATTCGAGTCTTGGTAGAAGACTACAATTCATACTTATAGAAAATAAGGGTTTTTCTAGGGATTTCATACTTAACACAACATTTTCATTTAAAGGTTTACATGGCTTTCATAACAGATTTTCCACAAATAAAGCAATGACACTTATATACTTATGAACTCACCAGCTTTAAAGCTGATACTCTCTTTCAAAATAACTTGTGTTCTTAGGTCGCCACTAGACAGGTACGGAGGACAGGTTTTGAGAAGACGGAGCAGTCAAGTCTCGTCTTTTATTTTGATTGTATATTTTGGTATCTTACTACAATGAAAGAACACACATGTATTAAAACTTTACTTATAATGCAATGGATGATGTTGTTGCTTGTTTATTATATTACAATGTTGTGATACTGTACATGACGTCCTCCACCCCTAAAAGTTTCCGCCGTTTGTGGTTTTGGGGTGTGACAGTCATCGTGGAACGGTTGACCAAGAGCGCCCATTTTATCCCAATTCAGGAGAGCATCTCGGCCGAGAAGTTGGCCGACATTTATATCAGGGAGGTAGTGGCACGGCACGGGGTGCCTGTATCAGTGATTTCAGACAGAGATGTGCGATTTACTTCCAGGTTTTGGAAGAAATTCCATGACGATTTGGGTACTCGTCTGTATTTCAGCACAAATTTCCACTCGCAGATGGATGATCAGAGCGAGCGGACCATCCAAACGTTGGAGGATATGTTACGGGCATGTGTTATGGATTTCGGAGGTAGTTGGGATACCTACCTCCCGTTGGCGGAGTTCTCATATAATAATAGCTATCATGCAAGCATCGATCGTCCTCCCTTCGAGATGTTGTATGGAAGGAGGTGCAGGACCCCGATATGTTGGGGAAAGGTTGGCCAGAGAGTCATGGGAAGCACCGAAGTGGTGCTCCAGACGACAGAGAAGATCCAGCATGTCCGGAGTAGGCTCCAGACTGCCCAGAGTCGGCAGAAAAGTTATGCCGACAAGCGCCGTTCAGACTTGGAGTTCCAAGTCGGGGATATGGTTCTCCTGAAGGTGTCGCCGTGGAAAGGCGTCATCCGATTCAGGAAGCGAGGCATGTTGGGCCCAAGGTTCATCGGGCCATTCAGGGTTGTAGCCCGGGTGGGCAAGGTGGCGTATAGGTTGGATCTGCTAGCCGAACTCAGCCAGATCCACAACACTTTCCACATCTCTTAATTGCGGAAGTGTTTGGTAGATGACTCGACAGTGGTGCCTTTGGAAGATATTCAGGTCGATGACAGCCTGAATTACATCGAGTGGCCTGTGGCGATCCTCGACAGGAAGTCGAAGGATCTAAGGAACAAGAGGGTGGAACTCGTAAAGGTGCAATGGCAGCACCGAAAGGGATCAGAGTGGACTTGGGAGCCATTGGAGGAGATGATGGAGCATTACCCTGAGCTGTTTCAGGATCGAGCAGCAGACTTCGAGGACGAAGTCTGAAATAAGTGGGAGAGATTTGTAGCACCTGGTTCCTGGTACGTATTTCTTGTGGCTAATATTTTAACTTTATGCTTTTTTGCCTTGGACTCGGCGAGTTGAAGGACCAACTCGCCGAGTAGGAGCAAGATAAGGTGCGGGGTTTGAACTTTATACTCGGCGATTCGGTCCCCGGACTCGGCGAGTAGACCTTGTTTGGACAAAAACCCTAATCCGGGCGTTTGCACCCTATTTAAACGCTCTAACTTGGCCTCTTCAGTCCCTAACACTTCCAGAGAGCTGTAGAGAGAAACCCTAGCCCCCATATTGTTCTTAAGAGTGATTTTGGCCTTGTGGAGAAGGATTGGAGCTTAGAGAAAGGAAGAAGAGGTTGAAGTGTGCAAGGAGGGGAGGTAGATCCGGGATCTACACTATAAGAAGCTTCCATTCAGGTAGAAAAGTTCTTACCTTGATCATTAGTTCATTAGATCTCCTTTTTGTCCCAAATTAGTGGTTTCAAGCCCTAAAACTTTAAATTCCATGTATTTATGCTTTAAGTTCTGAAAGGACTTCAGATTGGGACCTTATGGACATCCTAGAAGTATAAAGTCTCTGTGGTTGGGGTTATTGAGGTCCCTATTGAGTGTATGACCCCTTGAGAAGCTTGGATTTGCCTTCTTGAGCTCATAAGGCCATGCATGCACGTAAAGTTTGCAACTTTACGTGATAAGCATGCCCTAGGAGCTTAGATCTATGGGTTAGAAGCGTTGCATGTCTCAGTTTTGGTCTGTATGGGGAGTGGGTCGTAGGGACTCGGCGAGTTCTATGAAGATGGTCTTAGACTCGGCGAGTCCTATGAAGATTGCCTAGAACTCGCCGAGTTGTTCTTCAAACTCGGCGAGTCATATGAACTTTCACTAAGTAAGAAGGGATTTAAGTGTTGAAGGTCCAACCCTTCGTATCTGTAACGCCTATGTTTCCGGGCTTGCCATTTTTAGCAATGTAATAGTCTAGGTTAACCTTTGTAACCCGTTTTGAAATAATAAGAGTGTATTATTTGAGTATTATGTGTTTTGTGCTTAATTGCTTAATTATGTGGTTTGATTAATTTAGAATAAAAATAAGCGACAAAATTTAAGTGTCAACTAAACTTGATATCTTTGGATAATGTTGTAGTAGTTGAAACGAGGTTTCCGAATATATATATAGAACGCCCAAATCTGACTTCGTATGAGGAAATTATGATTTATTGAAGTTTCGACTTAGCGGTATGCAGCCCGAAATACTCGATTTGAGATCGAGCAGTTTTTAGTCGAATCAATCTAAATGAGAATCAAAGATCTCGTTGTTGGTATCGAAGCGATGAAAAGTTAGGCGAGAACGGACGTCAAACGAAGAAGTTATGAATTTATAACGAAGTTTTTCTATCCCGGCCTACTAAAAATAATTAATAAAAATAAAGTTAAAATTAGCCGACGGAGTCTAAACGAAAGTTGTAGAGCGTAGTCTCACCTTCGCGTGGATATAAAGAACGTCGAAAACAGAGTTCGTATGAAGTAGATATGAATTTCCAAAGTTTATTAAATAATTAATATTTAAATTTAATTATAAAAGCCAGCATTATCCGAAGAGTAGTCACCGATCTGATCTGAGGTACGCCCCGCGTACTCCGAGGCTCCAGCCTCCTATAAATAGGATGCGAGGGTTGCCGACTCTATTGCTCTTTTTCTCTCTTCTCTCTCCCGTTTTACATCGATTTGCATGCCAGAAGTACCCCGAAGCCCCGGTAATATTCCCGAGTCCCGAAGCAAGTTTCGAAGCCCCGAAGATCCCGAGAAGTGCGATTCCCGAGCCGAAGCTCTGTCCGCGAGAAGTTCGATTTTTGTAGAGATCTTCCAGATCTGCTGAGGATTACTACTTCTGCAAGCCGTAGTGTTGTCCGATCATCTTCTGATCAAGTGAGTGTGTAGTTACTTTCTTCTAACGCATAATTATAAAGTATTTTCTACGAAATACGTGTTATGTGTATATTTTGTGTTATATGTGTGAATGTATATTCACTTTCTTCTATCTCATAGATATGATTTATTCTCTATGAAATACGTGTTATGTGTGTGTGTGCCTCATCTGTTATGTGAAATATGTATTGATTAAAGCATGCTATACAGGTTTTTAAACTATGTATAAAATGTATATTTTTATCTACTAATATGTTGGGTAGAACATGGGTAGATTAGTTGGTGTGTAATAAACAGATGAGAGGCCTCGTTGTTGTTTGATTTAGTCATCTAGTGGAGTTTAGATGACGACCACAGACTTTTCTAGACAGTCCTGTGGAAACATTAGCAGGTTCGCCACCTGTAAGTGTTAATGAACTTGGGTGTTCATTCGCTGTACTCCATCTCCCTCATGGTTGCCTTATTTGACTTATATTGCTGAGGAACCCCCGAAGCATGTGTTGTCGCCCCGATGAAATATTCTTAGACTAGGTCCCTTATGTTAGTTGTCTTAGGGACATAAAGTGAGAATAATGGGAATGGGTAATTGGGTTATTGTTGGTTGGTGGAAATTAAATATAATTATTTATTGTGGGTTGAAAACCCTATATGCTCACCAGGCTCCCAAGCCTGACCCACTCAGTTTTATTTGTATTACAGGAAGTGGCGCAAGGGCATAGGATGGATGAACCATCAAGTTGTTTTGTTTACAAGTCTGTATATGTTTATATTTGTTGAATGACTTGTAATGTTATCGTTTATGCTTATTGGTCTGTATCGGAACATGACACCCCGAGTTTTGATTATATAATGAAAATACATTTCTTTTATGAAATGCTTTGTTAAACATTGTTTTATCACGTTTTGTTTTTGGGAACAAATTCCGCAACTCTTTCAAATCAAAAGGATTTACTCTGAAATTATTTTAAAAGCATAAATGAAAATCTGTCTTTTCCGGCCGAGAGTTTTGGGGATGTCACAGTATCTGCACGAGGGGTGAACAGGGTAACGTAGTCCCAAAACCCCAAATCCTCTTGCGGATGTTCTGGTGAGGATTGGAAGCGAGTGGGGGACCTGCTCGTGGAACTCGGCGAGTTGCTCTCGGACTCGGAGAGTCGGACCACGAGTCGGTTCCATAGTCCCGAGTAGTGAGTCAAGGGTGACTCAGTGAGTGGAAAGAGGGACTTGGTGAGTATGATCGGGTTAGTAGGAGAAGGACTCGATGAGTCTGTGCCACGACTCGGCAAGTCCAGTCAACTGGAAGTTGACTTTGACCAAGACTTGACCTTGGACCAGGGATGGGTCAGTCGATTGACCTAAGGGTATTTATGAGTGACTAATCTATGTTTATGGGTTTGTAGCCGGAGGATTACCGGTGCAGCAGCCAAACGTCTAGCGGTCAGACCTTCGGTAGCTACTCTTCGAGGTGAGTTTCCTTCCAGTAGTAACGGGTCTAAGGCACCAAGGCCGGCCCGTATAGACGAGATGTTAGTATTAGAGTGTGGGCCGAGCCCGTATCTCTTGGTTGAGTTGATTATGATATATGCCAGTATGATAGAATTGTCTATACTCGTTGTCTGTGTGATACTTGTACATTATGGGTTAGCAGCTGAGTGTGGGCGAGGCCCGTATCTCTCTGAGAGTGGAGTGTGGGCGAGGCCCGTATCTCCCAGATAGTGGAGTGTGGGCGAGGCCCGTATCTCCCAGCTAGCGGAGTGTGGGCGAGGCCTGTATCTCCCAGCTAGCAGAGTGTGGGCGAGGCCCGTATCTTCATGAGTGTAGGCGAGGCCCGTATCTCCTAGCTGTTCATTGTATGTTTGTATGGTATGAGGTATTATGGGGGGAACTCACTAAGCTTTATGCTTACAGTTTTCAATTTTGGTTTCAGGTACCTCTTTTTCGAAGGGGAAGGAGCTGGCGCGGTAGCGGCCCATCATACACATGCCTCATATTCCGCACTATGAGATCTTCCTGGGGATTTGTACTATGACATTTATTATGTTTTATGAAAATGTTTTCCAGACATGTGATATCTTTTATGAAATGTTATGATCGGTGAACGTTTTATTTCTAATGTTTTACTAAGTATATGTTTTAAAAATGAAATTTTTGGCTCGTATTTTTGGGACGTTACAGAAAAAGACATAACTACGAAATGGAAATGGGTGAGCAGCTCCAGTCAACCCAATTTCCACAAATTTCCTTGCCCCTGTTCTTACACCATAAATATGATGTAGCAATTTTATTATCAGCAATTCTTGTAGACGAGTACCTCGCTTTCTTGAAGTGTTTGTCATTCCTCGCTAACCAGACACTCCAAAGTAAGCAGTAAAAAATGGTATTGATTATTTGCCTTTTCCGGGGACAGTTCCCCCATGAAGCCGCATAATCCAGAAAGTCAATAACCTTATCAAATTGTCTGTGACTGAAACCTATCCATTTGAAAATCCAATCCCTCACATTACTCGTGAATTCACATTTGACCAACAGGTGATCCACGGATTCAGTTACCTTTTCACATATAGGGCATAGTGAATTAGTGACTGGAATACCCCTTTCCTGTAATGTCTCAGCCACCGAAATTCTCCCCAATGAGGCCCTCCAAACCCAACATCTAACCTTTAGTGGAATAACCTTATTCCAAGAGACTGGTTTTCCATTGTTGTTCATTGTTTTGGAATCTATTAAGCTACGAAGCCTCCTAATAGAGTAATCACCATCAGATGTCAAGTTGAAATGGAAGCCAAAGTTAGAATTTGGCTTGCTGCTCAAGTGTTCGAAGCTACAATATAGTCAAATTAGTTCATTTAGGGATGTCGCATCTTGTGGGTCCCGTTTCCAATTCCAATTGAATCCTGTGGAAGATATGCGATCATTCACCCAACATAGCTTGCTTTTTTCAAGGGAATACAAGGAAGGGAACCTTGATTGAAATGAAACTTCTCCACACCAAACATCTTTCCAGAACATGATGGGAGTACCCGTACCAGGAACAAAAGAGAATATTTGATTCTGATGAATGTTTAGTTCAAACATGCATTTGATTGATTTGGCCACATTGTTCCAAGCACCTGTTAAAGTTTTCCTGGCTATGTAATTGGCAGGCTTACGATTTAAGTTATGAATGCTTGTAATTACTTTATTCCAAAGCTTGTCCCTGCTATTTATAAGCTTCCACCACCATTTAGTAATTAGGGCTATGTTTTGAGCTTTGAGAGTGCCAACACCTAGACCACCTGCTTTTATCAGAGCTATGACCTTTGTCCATTCCACCCAGTGTATCTTTTTCTTATCCTCACTACCACCCCATAGAAAGCTGCGCCTGATCTTTTCGAGAATCTCAAGAACACCATTGGGGGCCCTGAATAATGACATGTAGTAAGTGGGAAGGTTGTTTAGGACTGATTTGATCAATGTGAGTCTACCTCCGAAGGATAATGATTTTGCTTTCCATGTTGAGAGCCTAGACTGAAATTTATTGACAATTGGATCCCAATTTTTTTAAGAGACATATTAGCTCCTACAGGTACACCCAAGTATATGAACGGAAAGGTACCCGTCTTGCATCTTAAAACCCTTGCCATATGGGATAATTCATTGGGATTGGTACCAATACCAAATAGCCTGGACTTAGAAAAGTTCACTTTGAGTCCAGAGGAGATATGAAAACATTTGTGAATCTGGGCTAAATTCCTTATGCTTGCTGGCTCCCAGAGGCCTGCAAAGATAGCATCATCGACATAGAATAGACGCGAGATAGAAGGCCCATTGTGAGGAAGTTTGATACCATGGATTAAGGATTTATCGCAGGCGGTTTTAATGGCAACGTTTAAACCTTCCATTGCAAGTAGAAACAAAAAGGGGGATAGGGGATCACCTTGACGTACCCCCTTTGATATGGAAATTTCATCAGTGGGCACCCCATTAACTAGTATTGAAGCTTTTGAGGATTTGAGACATTCATGGATCCAATTTCTCCAAGTAACACCAAAACCAGTTTGATCTAGAATTGAATCGAGATATCTCCAATTGATAGAGTCAAAGGCCTTCTCGAAATCAACTTTGAAAAGGAACGCTTTTACTTTGTTCTTTTTTGCCCAGGAATGAATCTCATTTAACATTAACGGTCCGTCTAGAATATGACTTCCTTCAATGTAAGCAGACTGAACTTCATCAATTACTAAACTAATTACTGATTTTAAGCGAATGGCAAGGATCTTGGCCTATACCTTGTACATACTTCCAAGTAAACAAATAGGGCGGTAGTCACCAAGTGCTAATGGATCAGAGACCTTGGGAGCTAGAGTGATGAAAGAAGAATTGCAACCATTACTGATTTATCCATATGTTTGAAAATATCTCACAAAATTAAAAATGTCGCTTTTCATGATTTCCCATTTTGCTTTGATAATTTTGAAAGTAATGCTATCAGGACCAGACGCCTTATCACCACCACATTGCCAAATAGCATTTTTGATCTCATCTAAAGAGACGGGGGACTCCAGGTAGGCACTTTGGGCGGATGAAATTTTTCTGAATCTTGAATTGATCAGTAGAGGTCTCTCACACCAGTCTTCACGGAACTTTGATGAGTAAAAGTTGTATATTTCTTGCTTAATATTTGCTGGACATGTGGACCAGGAGCCATTGATTATGAGACCATGGATTTTGTCCTTCCTGATTCTATTTTTGAGAGAACCATGAAAGAATAACGAATTTTCATCACCCTCAGTTATCCATTTTACCTCTTCCTTTTGTTGTAAATCTAGTTTTTCCAAACGTTCTAGCTCAATAAGTTTAACTTTACATTCCTTCCAAGATCCTCTTTCCTCCTCAGTTAGAGTTCTTTCTTCCATCACTTTTTCCAAATCAGTTATCATCTTTTTTGTTTGAGCCACCTGCCCACCCAATTTCATAACATGATCTTTCTTCCAATTGCGAGTGGCGTTCTTCACCCATTTGATTTTCGCCTTGAGCAAGATATCTGGAGTACCAAAACCCCTAAAAGTGCTCCAAGAGTTATTGAATACCTCGTTAAAACCGGACAATAACAACCAAGAATTGTAGAATCGAAAAAGGTAGGGTTCCAAAATTGGCCTTCGAGTGTATTAAAATAAGAGGTGAGTGATCGGAGTGTTCTTTAGCAAGGGCAGTGACTGTTGAATGAGGTTGCATCTGAATGAATTGATTACATACAAGAAAACGATCAATTTTGCTTAATTTGGAGCCATCATCTCTTAGATAGGTGAATTTACAACCCCCCATGGCGAATTCCTTTAGACCAAATTCACAGATGAATTTATTAAAATCGGAGGAGGAATATTTGCAGAAAGAGGAACGTAGTCTTTCTTCCGGTTTACGCACGACATTAAAATCGCCAAAAATTGCCCAACTTCACTTTATAATATCCTTTAGTGACAATATTTCCGCCCACAGTTCCCGTTTATCTGAGATGGATTGAGGTCCATAAACATTAACCATTGAAATGGTATCTGAGAATCCCTTCCAATGTCCCGAGATCGCAAGAAAATTCTTACTCTTGATAACATTATGCTTTGTAAAGATCAATGGGTCCCATATGCTAAGAAGCCCACCAGATCTACCTTGAGATTCAACAAGTTCAAACTCAAAATTCGGACTTCCCCAGCATCCCTTTATATAAATATTTCCAGGATCAGCAACATGTGTTTCTTGAATTCCAATGAAATCAACCTTGTGACCCATTTTGATCTTCCGTATCCACTCATTTAATTTTTAAATTATGAATAATAAAAAGTATTATTTCAAAAAATTTTGAACAAAATATAAATGATCAAGACAAAATATCTATTTTTAAAGAGAGTTTTGTTTTATATATATTATACTAGATTATAGTCCGCGTTAAACGCGGGAAACGCATAAAAAAACATATAATCGTTTATAGATATTGTATAATGAGTATAAAAAAATATATGGTTATTGGTATTATTGAAATGTGTAGAAAATACATTAAAAACGATAAATATATATAATCATTGAAAGATCTCTTTGTAGACATCATTTTTTTATTTTATTAGTTGAACGACTTTTCTCGTTTCATATAGTTATGATATTTATATATTTATAAGCATTTTAATTAGACGTTCCTTGCATAATAATGTTACCTAATTTAAACATATATTGACAACCAATATACCGTTTTTTCTATTGCATTAAATATTGACAATTATTTCATTTATTCAAACAAAGTTATGTAATATAATTTATAAAATGTTAAATGTTATATAGATTTAATTTTAATATATCATCAATGGAGATTCTTTTCTAAATCATGATTGGTTTATTTTAAATTGATTATAAATATAAATGCTAGCTTTTATGTTTGTTCTTATTTATTTAGTGTTCGCAATAACTTTGCATTAGTTTTGACGCAACTTTGAATAATTTTAGTATATCATCAATGTAATTTGATATATCTGTCAATTATATGAAATATCAAATAATGACATTTCATTACTATTGTGATAATTTAGTTTATATATTGTATTTTCACTAATCTTAACGGTCTTATTTTTTCTAATAACCGTAACGCTTTTACTAAATGTACTTTTTACAAATCTCCTAATATCTTATAATTTTTATCTTACTTTATAATTTTTCATAACTATGTTATTTTCAAGATTGACTGCTTTAATAGTGTTTTTTTTTTCAGTATATTCAATTTTATATTTCATTGTACAACATCATCGTTTGTATGTATTCTGAAATTTCACTTTAAAAATGTTTAATGTTTACACCTTGATATTAATTTTTTTAATAAACTCATGTAATAATTATGGAATATATATCTCATTTTAATTAACATTCACTTCCTTTATTATATCAAATTCCTCATTAAACGGATATACTTTTGGAAAATAATAATTATAATAGGGCAGCATTATCTAAGACGTAAATGTTTGATATACTTTTGGAGAAAAAAAAATCAGGATCATTAAAAAAAATTATATAAAGAAAATACAAATTTAAATTTGTTGAAATTATGGATGAAATTACTGGCGAAAATTTATTTTGGAGGGAGTTGTATTTTGTAAGGTATAATAATATTACAAAATTTGAAATATCTATATATGTTGTGTAAATTAATAAATTTTATTGTTACTATACAAAGATAAAAAAGTAGGTTGATATGATATACAAAAACATAATAATTTCAATGATATTTTAAAATCATGCCAAAATTAACCGGATTCTTATGACATAAAAATGAAAAAAAAATCATAATCATCTCTAATATATAAAAGTAATATTTTCGTAATTAATGTCACTTCCCAAGATAGTTAGTTTTAGTTTTGTTAAAAGTACCTAATATCTTTTCATGTTTATTTGAAAAGTTTCAGAAAAGTAGTTAACTAATTTCATATAATTTGTGATAAAGAAAATCGAAATATATGAATACATACATTTGATATAGGAAAAAAAATAATCGAAAAAAATATAAAAAGCGAAAGAAGGTACTGATCTTCTAGCGCACAAGAGTGAATGTTTATAGCAGAGAATGATGATGAAAGTCATAAGCAATATTAACGATGTTGTAGGAGAATGTTTGAAAATAAATGTGAGTCGCGGATTCAATGATGAATCGTATATGTATGTGATAATTTGAATATAATTTTTCGGTATTAATGATTTCCTAATAAAAAAAGATTTTATATTAATGGTTTACTAATATAAACAGATTTATATTAATGGTTTACTAATATAAACAGATTTATATTAATGGTTGATAGGCATTGATTGAAATGATCTATTAGTAATATGTTTTTAAAATTGACCATATTAAAATCTTCATAACTGAAAATTGAAGATGTAAAATATGGAAAACTTTCATTGGAATTAAATACATTCTATTTCAACGAATGTAAGTTATTGATTGATGATTGGAAAACATTTATTGGAATTAAATATATTCCATAAGGGAAAGATGATGTCAGCAATTTGATCTAAGGGTGGAAAAAATAAGATTGAAATACAATCAATGGTTCAGATTATTTAAGATGATGTCATAAGGTTTCTCTTTTAGTAATATTTAAGATTACTCATATAATAATATATTTTATTTTAACATTTTTTTATCTGAAATAATAAAACGGAAGGAATACTTAGCAATCACAAATTCACAATACATTAAAAAAAATTATATATTTATACGATATGTACATACGAGGACAAACTTAGAGCTACAGAAAAATACTCCGGTTCGTATGCACGACGCCGTTGGCCAATTCTCACGACCAATTTTGTAGTAATTGCCGGCGACAACTTAACGGTCGCCAACTACTACACCCCCGCTACTTTCCCAATTCACCTCCTCCAAAATTCCATACCATACATACCATTATACCAATACCCCTTCTCTCTCCATAACCCCCCCATAAATACATATACTCTTTCTTAATCAGCAGCTTAAAAACCCTATCTACTATATCTGAGATCAAAATTTCTTATTCAAGTCATCTATCGTCAATTTGTTGTGGGTATTCGAAGTGGACTTCCACAATTCATACATACAGCTGAAACTTTGAACCGATTTTGAGTATTCGATTGTTAATTTTTTGTGGGTTTCTAATTCGTCTGGGTTTAATGGATCGATGATGATGAATTCCTGAAGTGGAAAGGACTGGTAGAATCATGAGCAGTAGAAGCCGACCGTTGGTGCATCCGTTTGATGTTGAGGTTCCTCAATTGAGAGAAGAAGCCGCTGTTAATAATGGGGATCCACATGAAGATACTGTGATAATGAAGGACGTTCAAGGGATGCCCGGAACATCCGTCGGCCTCGCCTTGCGTCTATTTCAATTCGCTTTCGCCGCCGTTTCAGTTGCTGTCATGGCCGCCACCAGTGACTTCCCTTCCGTCACCGCTTTCCGGTAACTGTTATAAAGATCAAAACCCTATTCTTAACCTCTACTTTTCATATCATTGTAGTGTGTATTATGCCGATTTCATGATGAATCGGGTTCTTTTTTCCATCCAGGTACCTTGTTGCAGCTCTAAGCTTGCAATGCCTGTGGAGTCTTTCGCTTGCCATTGTTGATGTTTATGCTCTTTTAGTGAAGCGTTGTTTAAGAAATTCAAGAGTTCTTGGTTTCTTCACTATCGGAGATGGGGTAAAGATAGTTTAATTAGTATATATAATGTGGAACTTTAGCTCAAAAATCTTGATTTTGGTTTTGTTTTGTTTGAAAATGCAGATTACATCTACGCTTACATTTGCAGCAGCTTGTGCATCTGCAGGAATAACTGTTCTTATCAGTAGCGACTTCAATAATTGTGCAGAAAATCATTGCACAAGGTTTGAAACTTCAACTGCAATGGCTTTTGTTAGCTGGTTTTTGGTTTTCCCTTCATTTTTCTTGAATTTTTGGTCTCTGGCATCGAGATAATAGCATCCAAAATGTGGCACTATGCATCATAAGGAGTTTAGTATAATTTTTTTTGGTGGAAATACTTGTATATATAGAATTTGACGATGAGTTTTTGATTAATTGGAGTTTATTATATTTTCTTTTTGGTGTATGAATATGATGGGTGAAAAGTAAGCAAACGTGGGATTGGATTATGTACATGCATTTTGGAGAGGAAAAAAGAGAGTATGATATACTAGTATTTGTATTCACGAGTTTGCAAGAAATAAAAAAGAAAATAGTTTGGTTTAATTTTTTTGGAGTTAACAAAATAGAAAATAAGGCTAATGATTTTTGAATTATGTTTTTTTTTTGGTTAAAAATAGATTATGTTAATAACAATTTTGTCAATTAAAAGACTTCTAGCTCAGCAGGATCTAATGTTAAAAAAATAATTTGGTTAGGGTTTAAGTCTTGTTCTTTATATAGGTGAAATAATTTAGGAGTAGTTTAATATATTTGTTGTTTAGAAAAAAAAAGGTCAATAGTAAAGTTATAAAACTTGTGTTTCTCTTATAAGGGAAATATTTTCTAAATTATTTTTATTATGGAAATAAAATCATTATTTTATATTTTTAAATAGAAAATAAAGTGAAATCGAAGAGTCTCTAGAAAAGTATTTATATTTTGGGCTTAATATAAAAAAAAAAGATTTTTAAGTGGCATTTTTTGAAAATAAAATGAGTTTTCAGTGGATTTTAGAAAATGCAAGTTTTGCTAAAAAAAAAAAAATAAAGAATATGAGGATAATATATTTCTGTCCGTATTATCTAAGATAAAAGAGAGAATATAATAGCATTTCTCAAATAGATTGATACTAGCTGTGAGACCCGTGTATTACACGAGTTTATAAAAAAAAATTAATATAAAATTATAAGCATTACATATTTTTTAAAGTAATAACTTTACATAAATACAAAGAATATAATAAATAAAGTAAATAATAAAGGTTGTAGAGCATTTATTATGAAATTTAATAGAATGATCTACTTTACATATATAAATCTCATTAAAATGTGGATTTTAAATTTAAAAAAAATAAAAATTTAAGAAAATGACAAGTGGAAAAGAAATATTTCAAAAACTCTTAGAAAATGACACATGTCAAATTTAATGAGAGCATGACATTTGGCAAAATTAATTTTTATTTATTAAGTTAGATTACAAGAAAACAATACTCTCTATCTTATCTATATTATTTGATCACATTGAGAAAATGCAATAAATTTATAGTAAAAATACATAAAGAAGATACTAAGATTATAGTAAAATAGTATTCTTTATCTAGTTATAATTATCTAGATCGAGTCTTGATAACCTGGGTATAAGATTACACCAAACATATAGTAAGATAATATTTTGTCTAATCAAGATTATTTGGATCAAACAAAGAAAATAAATGTAATGTTACTATAAGATCGCTTTAAAAATTAATATGATACTAATATTCTCCATCTTGTAAGCTTGCAATAAAAGAACTATTAGGATAATATTCTCTTACTGGTCCAGATTATATTATAAAAATATAATACAATCAAACTAAAATAATTAAATATGCAATAAACAGTCTTGTCTAATAGATGAAAGTTTTTTTTTTTTTTTTTAATTTTATTTTATTTTATTTTTATTTTTTTGACACTTGTTTCATTATCATTCAATTTGTCAAATGTCATTTTGTTAATATTTTGATTTTTTTCCACATGTCATTTTATGAGTTTTCTATTTTATTAAATTATAAATAATAGTTTAATGTAATAATTATAATAAATATAGTAACAAATGAATATTAATGTCATTAATAAACTTGCATCTTAATTTCAAAATTCTTAAAATTAAAGTTTATTAGTTTTTTTTTAATTTAAATTATTTGTTTAAATTTAAAAGATAAAAAAATATTTATATTATAATAATTCATTAATTTTCTTATTTTCTTATAAATTCAAAGTTTTCAAATATTTTGATCCTTATATTTAATTTTTTTAAATTAATTCATATAATATATAAGTTTCACAACTAATAAAATAATAAAATAAAATAAAAATAAATTACAAAAATCAGCCAACAAAACCACCAAACTCACATATGGTATATATTATTTAATATTTATTATATTTTAAACATTATTTATATTTATCCTATGTGTATTTATTTTTATAACACAGAAAATAAAACCTGCGCAGCTATTCTTCTCCTACTCGACACTCGTCAATCGAGTTCTCGTCTTCTCGACCTAATCGAATAATCAATATAGACATCGCCTAGCGTCTTGAAGCCTTGGAAGCTTGGAGCCTGTCGGCTGAATCGACATTGGAGGGTGGAGGGCCGGAGGCTGTCAATCTTCTGAGTTCTCGACCTATCGGTAATTCTTCTGAAATGGTTTAAGGCTTTTTTACACTTCTGAGTGAATCCAAGTGTGTATGTTTGATTGTTTGCTGTTTCTGTTGAACAAATCTGTAGGCAAGTATGTATTTATGTTTGCTATTTGCTTGTTTCCTGTTGAACAAATCACTGATTTTATGATATTTTGATCAATATATTGTCCAATTTGGATGTGTTCTAATGACCAGAGCTTTAGGGCCCTAATTGGAGTTTTCTAAGCTTTAGGGCCCTATTCTTTGGTGTTCTCAATCTCACACTCGACCATTAGTTTTGCAGAATGGAAACAACAGAAGATACCAGATTGAACTCTGAAATAACAGAGAAAGTTGTCCAGATTTTTTCACATTTCATGGAAAGGTTAGCATAGGGATTTCGTTCATAACAAAAGAATATTCATGCGTAAATTCTTTTTGAAATTTTATGTAATTTAACACGTTTGTTTCATCACTTCATGGTAGGGTTGCCAAATATGAGGAGCAAGTAGTTGCAGGGAATAGATTTCTGGATACCTTTCGTCAAGCTCTTGGTGAATTTCTTCAATTTCATGTTTTTTATTAAAGATAGTAAAAAAAAATCAAGTTTCTCTGTTCTAAAATTACAAAATTTTATGCAGATTTCATTCGAAGATCCTCCATTGGCAACACATCACAACTCTTTGAAAACGTCATTAAAGCTAACAACACTGATAGAATGCAATCTTACATTAAAGCTGGATATACACACGCTTCTGATAGAGCTGAAAATCTCAACAAGTGTAAGTCATTTTTTAAATATTATAATGATTTTGAAATTTACTGAATTATGTTTCAATGACTTTTTGTTGTTTGCGATATGCATACAGAAGTGCATAAAAGCCATATCCAATTGTTGGATATTGCAAATAAAGGTATAACATTCATACCTAAAAAACCACTGCTATTTTTGTTCTTTCTAGTCTTTATAAATTATAAATGGAATTAATTTTTTCCACAGAAAATAACATTATCAAAGAACTTGAATCCCTTGTTGAGGATTTAAATCTAGCAATAGAATCTGCAAATGAAACCTTACCACAAGATCTTACTCCTGATTTGGATGATATATTCAATGAGGTTAGTTCATGCCATTTTTTTTTGAAGTGGATTAATCTTTATAAAGAATTGCCCTATATACAAATTTATAGGAATTTATTAATTTTCAGGAGCAAAAAGTGTCATTTGCCCCTGAGAAATCTAAGGTTATTGATTATGCAACCATGGTAGCTTTGGTATATAGCATGGTGAAAAAGGATTACCTTATGCAGGTAATTATTGACTTGTTTATTGCTACATTTTTTCTTTCGATATTTAATGAACAAATAAATTAAAGTACATTATGATTGTAACAAACATTAGAATGTTGTTTTGTTTACAGGAAAAAATTGTTTCTACACTTAATCTAAAGACATCATCAGGAGAACTAGAGACATATTGTTTGATGTGGTCATTACGCCCTTTTGTGAATGATGAAATTATGCAAAAAGCTTGGAGACTAATTCCATAACTCCTTTTGAATCATTTCAATGTAATCAGAAAATCATGAACGTTTTAGCTTTTAATTCTAAGATTGTTTTTGGATAAAGTTAATTAATTAATCAAAATAAAAGTTAAAAAACATCTCTAATTTCAGTTGCAAATGCTACCTAAACACCTAATTACTCTTTCACAAAACATACAAACTTGTTTCAAATTTGCACATCCTTCAACTTCTCTCCTCTTCCTTTAATGGCTTCACAACATCTTCAATGACAGTTCGCCGGATAGTCACCGGAAAAAGCGGATTAGGTGGTGGTGGCGGTGGTGCTACACCCATTCGTGGCGGCAGAGCAGAGAAAACAGGAATCGCGTTACGTATAGTGACAGGTGGCGCGATCCTACAATGAGCCATGAAGCGGCCCACAGGAACATATGGTGGTGCTTCAGCTGCAGGGAACTTGTGGGCCCGGGTTTTGGTAGTTTTAGGGTGTATTAAAGGAAGGATTTTTGAAGTTGTTGTAGATGATTGAGGTGATTGTGTAGTAGCTAGTTTTGGTTTTGGTGTTGGAAACTTAATTGGAAAGGGTATATTAGTCATTTTTGCCTTTAACCTAAACTTCTGTAAAGCACGAGCTACTGTGACATGTTCTTGCTCCTCAATCTCAATGTTACCCTTTTGTAATGAAAAAGTTTCTGATTGTTGGGCCACTAAACAACAGAGAAGATGATGATATCAATTATCAATTATCAAAAATTAAAACAGTCACATTAATACAAACTACAAAGATCATGTAGACTTACAGAGTTTTAGAGATAACCAAGCAGACATGGCTGCGTTTTTTTCAGCTTGCTTCTTGTTCTTAGCTGCTTCACCTGTAAATATGCAACCAGCCAAATCTACAGTGCAGGTGAACACAGGGAAATGCCCAAGTCCCGATCTAGTGGTTGTGTATGTTGGTAATGACGATCCTACCCTTTGAGACACCTCTTGCAAAAGGTTCTTGTACACCCCTGTTTCATCCTGTATGCCATGGAAATTGGAGCATAAATGTATAATCATATGTGATTTATAAGTGAAGTATGAAGAACAAACGGTGGAATTGGAAAAACGGAAAATGGAAAATGGAAAATCAACTCACCAGTATTTTAGCAGCTAAAGAATTAGAGGGGCCATGGGTAGCAAGGGAATTGAGAGCCACCTCAGCGGCGGAATGCTCCGCCTGTCTCAGCGTCGTGCAGTAGTTCCGGCACTCATATGTATCGCCGTTGAAGTTGACAGTGGCCTTGAAACGCGGCGCGTGATCTGGACCTTCTCTTATACACGTATACGATGGCAAGTTAAAGCAGCTCCTCTGAGCCAGCTCTTGAAGCTGGTTCTTATACATTTCTTTCTCTGAAATCGATCTCGAAGAAGAAAAAAGGCCCAAATCTCTCTTCTGTTAACTTCAATCAAACCGTCTAGTAGTAATGCTGATCGTCGATTTCGATCCGAACATTCAAAGATCGTTATCTAGGGTTTGGCTTTTACAGACAAAACTTGTATGTGTGTGCATATATACGTGTATCAACGTATCGATATAGACAGATAAAGCAGAGAGATTTTGCAGAAGTACGAAAACAACAAAGCGAGAGTGTGAGAGAGAGAAAGAAAAAGAGAGGTTTGTCGGTATCTGAGAGACTGAGAGATTCGGTAAATGAGATGCGGTACATGGCATGGCATGTATTTTGACATCCTTTCCATCGCAGACAACATGGCTTACCATTTTATTTTAAGGGTGATCAAATTGGTAAAATTAAAAAAAAATAGCTTTACCCTCTATCTCCGACTTTTAGACCAGACCGGTTTTGGGAAATATTGTGGACCATGAACTGGACCGGACGAGACTTATCGGGTCTAGGTCGATGTCTGGGTCCAGGTCCGGGTTTTCCGATTCTTGGACCTGTTTGGATCGATACAACTTTACATGCATACGATACAACTTGTTAAAACGCGATTTTCGGTTTAATACAACTCGTTAAAACGAATATGTTGTTGGACTTCATACGTTACAACTCGTTAAAATGAATATTTTTTAAATTTGATACGGTACAACTCGTAAAAATGAATATGTTTCTGTTTCTTGTGTCATTTGGACCGGTTAAACTTTGATTGTTTATAATTTATATCATTTGTTTGAAGGATTGTAATTCAATGAATATAACATCAAAAACGACAAAATTATAGTCTAAACTCATTTACAAACTCTAAATTATATGTTAGAGAAAATCGCATATCAATTTGACTTAAAACAAATAAGATAAAAAACAACAAAATTATAATCTAAACTCATCTGCAAACTCTAAATTACATTTTAGAGAAAATCGCATATCAATTTGACTTAAAACAAATAAGATTTGTTTGTTTAAAGAATTTCACAGAATACAAAAGTTTAAATTTCTTACTGAAAAACTGAAATATTTCAGCTTTGATATTTCATTTTTGAAAGATTGTAACTCACAGAATATAACAACAAAACAACAAAACTATAGTCAAAAATCATCTACAAACTTTAGATTACACGTTGGAGAAAACCGCATGTCGATTTGACTTAAAATGAATCAGAGATGCTTGTTTAAAGAATTTCACAAAATACATTTTTTTTTTAAAATAAACCGGTCCAAAACCGGTTTTTACCCGGAACCGGCCGGACCAGACCGGTAAAAAAAGCGGACTGGTTTTGCTCAAATCCTAGAACCAAGAACCGGTCCAGGGGTCCAAAAAAATGGTCTGGTCTGATTTGGTTCACCTGTCCGGTCCGGTCCACAGGTCCAAGTGGACAAAACAATGGACGAAGAGCACTTGCCGAGGAGATTGCCGGGCCATTCCTTCCAGTCTAATAAGGTTGTTATTTTTCTTTTTTTAAATGGACAAAATCAAATATATTCAAACAAATAAACATGTATATCATGAAATAGCAAAAGTTATATCAAAACATTTCTATTCTAATGGTATCAGATGTTTGCAAAAAAATGTCCATCCACTATAGACTAAGAATTCAAGAAACGAAAGATATAATTTAGAAGAAAAATAAAAAATGTTAGTATTAATTGTTAAAATAAATTTTGATTGACATTTTTTATTTTAGGGAAAAAATGGTCTCTCTTAATGTAACGTCTCATTTTCACAAACAAAATTTTCATTTTTAAATAAAGTAAAATCACAATTTACATAAAACTCAAGTTATGAAAACCCATTTGTTCTAAATTACAGTTGTTTGAAAATCATAGTAATATAAATAATATGAAATCTCCATGGTTGATGATTCTATACAGTTACGTCTTTGCCTTCCCACGATCACCAATGGTACCTAAAAAACATTTAATCTACAACTGTAAGCCAAAGCTTAGTGAGTTCCCTCAAAATACCACACATCACATATACATGCAATGCATGCATACATGAGTCTTCAATCTGTCTGGCCCGCCTCACAAGGCCTACAATACGCCTGGACCGCTCTCCAGATCATATAGTCTGACTGGACCGCCTCTTAATGCCTGCAGTACACCTAGACCACTCTCTCTTAGCATACAACTGATCCACATCTGGCCCACAACACATCGATGGCCTGCCCGAGTATCTTGGCCTACAACATAGAGCAGGACTGCCTCAACCCACCACCCAATATGTCAACATATGTAACAGACAAGCAACCAAGTAAGCACATAAACACAAGCAACTATCTACACTAGTATACATGTCTAACAGCTCACTATCGCATACCAGACAACATACAGTAGGGAAAAGTGAATATAAATTACAGCCTCACCTAAGCTTAGGTACCAAACCTCATGAAACTACGTCGTAGCTAAGGGTTTTATTGGACAAAAATACTACGTAATTTCCTAACAAATCGTATCCTTCCTAAAACACTATGTGATTTCATGAAACATTTTTTTTCAAAAGATTTCCTTCTCATTATTCATTTTTGCGTAAAGAGTGAAGTAAAAAACGATAATGGAGGAAAGAAAATGGGGATGGTTAAACGATAATGGGGGAAAGAAAAGCTTTGGGGGATGGTATATTTATCAAGTGAAAATTGAACAGAGTATATTTACTAAGTTAAAATGGCATAATTTAGAGGTTTAGTACCTAAGCTTAGGTGGGCCTGTAATGTATATTCCTTATCCGTATATACACTACGCCACTATCGACAGATCTCCAAGGAACACATAGTTATATGTAACCAAATAAGGAATATGCAAGAAAACCTAAATCAATAGTTCTCAGGCTATCCTACATGACTACATACAATCCCTAGGGCACTCCACCAGCCGATTACCCACTTACTGGTACTCTAACCAGCATATCACTAATCCTATATCCCGACACATAAGGATATACTCAACAATACATAGTATATTGAGGACACTCACTTGAAATGCAGACCCGGAAACACAACAACGCCCTTACTCCCTGCACCGATCACCTTCGCGAACCGACTGGCACCAAAATACAGATAATTCCCTAATCAATAACCCAAGTCCTTCAAGTTTAACCCAAAGTCAAACTGGTCAAAAGTCAACAGTCAACGATCAACCAAGTTAATGCTCACCACGATGTGGGGACCTCTTGGCCACGTCATGGGAATACCAGGACAAGATGGTCACGAAGCAGAGAACCACCATGTCGCAACAAGCCCATTGCCACGTCATGGGAACTGGCAGATTGCTATATTCTTCGTTAAGTGCTTAATCCCTAGAGATCTAAGCCTAAAACTTCAGATCTACTTCGTTTCAGTGACTTAATGGATAAGGTTTCCAACTTTATCCATTAGGGATCCATTTTAAGGCTAGATCTACAACCCTAAGTCGATTAACTCCTTAATGGGGCCAAAACTTATGCATGAGACCAAGAATCATCCAAACTAAGGCCTTTTTCTCACTTAACAGAACCGATGGACCATTAGTGAGCCATAGCAAGCTCTGGAGTTCCTCAAACTACAAGAACATTCATGAAAAGAACCAAAACCACCCAAAAATGACCTTAAACTTGAATCTAGAAGAAGAGAGGTCAATGTGAGAACTTTATACCCATGTCACTTAGAAAATTGAAGAGAATGATGGATCCAAACCAGCTCCTTGCTTCTTTGCTTCCTTGTGAACATGAGGGGCCTTTGTTGGGGGGGGGGGGGGGGAGTGGGCAGCTGCACAGGGCCCATTTTTTTCATTATATATTTTTATTTAAAAAAATATTATAATAAAGATAAGGGCCCTTTTTTTCTTATTCGTCCTAGGCCTTCAAGAATATTTAATTTTTTAGGACCGACCCTGTTGTGAACTTCCTTTTTCTCAAGCTTCACCAAAATCCAAGGAATAAGCTTCAAATCAAGAGAACAAGCTTTCTAATCTTCATGGAGGCTAGGTTTCATTTATGAGGGGTTGGAGGCTGAAGAGGATTCCCTAATCCTTGAGATTAGGTGCTTAAATATGGAGAAAACCCTAAAAATGGTGGGCTTGGGCTGCATCATCTACCACATCGTGGCCTTCCGCTTGTCACGTCGTGCTGACCATCCAAACATGCATTCCGACATTAGACATGCCACGTCGTGGTGCTCCATTCATCATGTTGTGGCACTAGATTTTTCCTAAAAATCTTACCACTGAACCTTCTAAGCCCTCATCTGATCCATTCTGGAAAACAAGTGTTACACTTAACAAGGTTGTTAAATTAAAAAAATGGATAATGACTTAAAAGGGTAATGTATTTTTTGATTTGTACACTGATATGGGCATATTTAGTTATAAAATTCATGCATGATCTTAATACTTTATGTTAATTTTATCTCAAATAATGAACCAAAGGTGCTTAATTAGCTTAAATATTTCATTTTCAGCAACAAAGACATGCTCGGATGGAAAAGGAAGCGGAACTAGCGATTGGAGGCTTGGATCTTGGATTTTGAAGAAAGAAGGATGTTGCTGGACAGCTTGATCCCTCGTCAGTGTTTTGGCCATATCTCATGAACCGTAACTCCGATTGATGAGATTCAAAATGTTCTGAAAACTAGACATAATTTTGAACGACTTTAGTGTTTTGAGAAAATGCTGATTCCAAACGGACTCGACGAGTAGGCCATCAACTCGATGAGTTGGTCAGAAGTTTCGCGATTCTTGACTTTGCCTTGCTGCACACGGGATTTTAAGTGATGGACTCGGCGAGTAGGTCACTGGACTCGCCGAGTAGCCCCTGTTTTCAGAATATATATATATATATATATATATATATATATATATATATATATATATATATATATATATAGAAACGCTTCTCATTCGAACCCTAACGAATGGGGGAAGTTTAGGACGATTTTTGGAGGCCAGAAGGGTTCTTAGAAGCTGTGGTTTTCGAGATTTCAACTTAGATATCAATTTGGAAGAAGATCAAAGGCAATAACACACTACTTTTATCTTAATCTTTTGCATAAACCATGTTTCAATCATTAGATTATGTTTTTAGTTTGTTATTTGCTGTAGATATGAGCTAAAAACTCATAACTTCTGTTTAGGATAGATTATTTTGTTATTATGGTTTGATTTTATGGTAGGATTAATTTAATATTGGTGATTTTGTTGATTCTAGCTTGTTAAAGAACCTTATGTGTGATTGAAAACTATTTTTCTGTTATTAGGAAGTTAATTAAGTTGTATGAACATCTCTTAATTGCTACCTCATATAATTTATGCGACCACTTTGTTATATGACTAGGATTAACGACTGTGAAACTAGAATTAATAGAAAAATAGGTAAAATCATGTGTGAGCTTGTGTGATGACCATCAACAAGAGGTTAACTAGAGGACCAAATTAGTTAACCATTACAAGTCTAAATTAACCCGAATAAATAACCTAGTGAATTGAATTAAATTAGACAATTGGCCACTGTTTGAGTTAGTTTGTTCTCTAAGGATTAGTGCAGCGAACGTGAATCTAATCACTTGAATCGGTAGCCAATAGAAGAATTAATCCATTGCACTATTACCATAATATCAACCATAGGATCAATTGAGTTGAACTAAACAGAAGTTCCCTTCGTTATTGAATTTAGTTGAATCTTTGCTTATCTTGTTTTTAGTTAAGTAGTCTAAGTATTAGTTGGTAAGTTTCTAGTCTTGCAAAACTAGAGAAACCCCATTTCTATTACTTGTGTTATTTAGATAATATTAACATTTATTTTAATTGTTTACAGTTCCTTGTGTTCGATACCCTAGTTGTTTGAACTATATTACTAATCGATAGGTACACTGCCTTTCGTGTGTTTATTTTGTGTCTAAGTTAGTAGGATTAAAACTAGTTCGTTTCACACACATCAAGTTTTTGGTGCCGTTGCCGGGGAACAGTTCTAAATAGTTAATTTTATTTGCTAATTGTTATCATTTTTTATTTTATTTTTTGATTATTTTTTTATATAGTTTATTTATTTATTTAATTTTTTGTTTATTATGTATTTTCCAAATCTCGATGTTTTTGATGCTTTTCTTGAGGAAGTAGTACAGGAAATTGAGCAAGAAGATGAGGAGTGTGGATCAGATGAAGATTTGAAGAAATTTGATAGATGGTTAGATAACATCTTGTCTAACGATCAAGAACAATTTGAGTCACAAGAGCTAGATTTACAAGATGAAGAATTTAATCCAGAAAAAGATTTGGAGGAGCTGGAAAGGTTGTTAACAGAGAGGTCAAACGAAGAACAAGAACAAGCTGAATTGCACGAACCAACCTGTGGTTTGACCATTACCACCACATGGCTCCCTGTATTTTCAGTTTGTGTTTCGAAGCATGGGGTGATGATTCCAACTTTGGAGAAAGTTCTGAAGCGCGATCCATTTCTGATTAGTATCCAACCGGTCCCAACCCTTGTCAAAATTCTTGGGTTTTATGTATTCAAGCTCGTTTGACCAATTTTAGAAGAAAAGAGCCAAATTTTACAAATTGGTCCAAAGAAAATATTTAATGCAACGGATAGATTGGCATTGAGTTTATTGGAAGTTTATTAAGTTGGGAGTCCAGCTAAAGACTCGCACAAAAAGAAGCGCTTGCGGGAGGCAACCCGTCATTAGAGTTTGCTTTTCTTTTTCTTTTTAAACTTCTAGTTTATTAGGGTAATTTAGGATTTTAATTTTGATGTTTGTTTTCGTTTTTCTATTACTTGTGTGTTGTTATGATCTTTTTTTTTATTTAAAATTTTTTATTTTGATTTTTTTATTATTACTTGGTATTTGTTTTTGATCTTTTCAGAATATAGGTTGAAGGATAGAATGAATGAATAAAGCGTGAGGAAATAAAGTGAGGGGTCGAGTCGTAGACGAGAAAATTAGAAGATTTGAGTGATTTTATAAGTCCGATGGTTTTAACGGTTAAAAAGGAGTTTCGTCACTGAAGAATATAAGGAGGTGTATTACCTTAATACCCTCTTTGACCTCAAAAACAAACCTGAAGCAGAAAGAAGAATTTGCACGATCAGAGCCGAAAACTCGTCGAGTGCACCCTTAAACTCGACGAGTTCCAGCGAAAATTCACGATTTCTGCCCATATGACGATTCAACTCGGCGAGTCTCCAAGTAAAACTCGACGAGTTGCTCATTCTTTTATCTTTGAGTCGACGATTTGATTCAATTCAAGGCGGCAATTGGCTATATTTTTGAAGACCATTTCTAGGCGATTCCAAGATGTTTTTCCCACATATTTAGAGTTGTCAACCACACGAGATTTGACGCCCAAGGCATGGATGCGTTGTTCCCATGCCAAAGTCAGCTGAAGTTGGAGCTTTACATGAAGAAGATCAACTTCGCACTACTATCCCAGGGGAGTTTGTTCCAATTCTCTCTTTATTTTATTGTTCTTTATCATGCATAATATGCAATGGGGACATTGCATAAATTAAGTGTGGGGTAGTGTGACAACCTGAAATTTCCATTTTGTACGAACATATCTATTCAATAGAAGCTAGTCCAGTTTCCAGTGATTTTCAGACTTTTCCGAATAAGTTTGTGTACATTAGGGCTTACGTTTAAGGAGATATCAGGAGAGTGGATGCTCATGGGTTTGTGAAACTTGAGCATTTCAAAACTTCATAATGTTATAGTCCATTTCCGGAATAAAAATATTTTTGCCAAAATATTTCAGGACTACAAATAGATTTCTGAACTAAATTATTCATTATTCACATTTCCAACTAGAGAAAAGCCAATTTCTCTCTCACGGATCTTCGGGTTTTCATCCCAAACCGTGAGTCTACTTCTCTAGTTGTGTTATAATGTTTGTTTTATGCTTATTAACATAGATTGTATGTCATATATGTGAGATCCGGGAGTTTACCGCCCAAGAACGTTCTTGGGGAGTAAACTCCAAAACGAAGCCTAAGTGCTATCTAGTCCCATTTTCTTGTTAGGTAGCTAGTTAAGGACATTATTTATGATCTTTTAAGGCTAGAACACAATCAAGAACACCTAGTTTTAGGAGTTTACGGCCCAAGAGTTTCTTGGACCGTAAACACCTTTTTCAAGGGCTTAAAGTGCCCTAAACACCCCCTTAAGGCTTTAGACTTTAACCCTTTATTACTTATAGATTGAATGGGGAGTAAATCACATCAAAATCATCCCTAAAAGGGAGTTTACGGCCAATAAATGCTCTTGGGCCGTAAACTCCAAGTGAAGGCACCAAAGTGTGCCTAGGGTCCCCTTTAGCCTTAAACAAAAGTCTAGAAGTTATCCTTTGTGTGCAAGAGGCCTAAATGAATTAAAACACCCACCCCATAGGAGTTTACGGCCGTAAACTCTAGGGGATATGGAATCTAGGCCGTAAACTCCTCAAAGGAGCATTCTAAGGCCCTAAACTACCTAAAGGATTAAACCACCAATGCTAGGCTTATTCTAGAAATCATTTAACACTTTAAAACACCCAAAACCACCAAGTCAAGAGTTCACGGCCGTAAACTCAAGGATTTAAGACCGTAAACTCCAAGGGTGGGGTTTGTTGGGTGGTAAACTCATATACAAGGTCATTTGGTACATTAAACCCCTTTAGCCTTGTCCCGTAGCAACTTAGATGCAACCATTAGGACCTATAACACTTATACAAAGTGTTTACATGTTCCTAAGTGTCCCAACTTATTTCATTAAGTTATTATTTGGCTAATTAGTTATATATATGCTCATTATATGATAACTAGGCTTGTGCGTGTGAACAAGTCTCCGTTTGCCACCTAGCACGGTATCCGACACTACAATCCAAACCACTCACCACAAGTGAGTTCATACCCCCTTTAATTAACCTTTGAAATACTTTTAAATGTTTTAAATACTTTATGGGGGGGGGGGATACAAGTTCAATGCTTATAGTTATTGAAATCAATCACATGTGATTGCATTAATCACATGTGATTAATAACTAGAAAACCAATGATTTTATCACTGTTCAAACTGTTTTACAAACTCCTTTCTTATTAAATACTCTTATTTAAACTTTATTATACTTCTTATAAATTGCATGCCCATATATGTATAGATATATATATATATAAGAAATGTTTAAAGGGCTGAGGAAGGCCATCCGCCCTATTTCCTTTTCGCGCTTGAGATGTGGTCTAGTGGGATTTCGGGTAGCCCTCCGAGGGTCGTTTAAATATTAATTATATATCAAATGTACATATATAGACATAAAAGTACTCCTTTATTCATACGTATCGGTACATCATTAGTAAGTTACCATCGGGGTAACACAGGATCATACTACTACAATTTCTAGATCAACGAGTCAGTTCATTCATGAGTCAATACTTATTACTAAGAGTACATATACAACTGTACTAGGACTAGAACATATACAACGATACTAGAACAATTAACATTACATTACATATACATGAATACGTTAACAATTGTGATCCACTGTATGGGATCATGCCTTAATTGTCATGACCCGAGTTGTAGCCAGAGTCTCTTGGAGGGAGAGCGTGAGTTTGCGTATAGGTCTATACTAGATTGACTATCCTACACCTTGCTGCTAGCTACAGCAGGACCGGCAGGTCTGCGGGTGCCAAACGTCATACCTTATTTTCGACTATACGTTGTCGTTGTTACCAGTCTATAGTATGGTGCAATTTATCACATAAGGCCTTAATATAAATCCGGTTTAAGGTAGTTAGTACCGTAGTAGTTCCTATAATACAACACTACAGTACTACAAAGATTTACCCATTACATATTTTTAGTGATTATTTCACTCAAACTTTAATGTACAAACTATATTTTGTTAAATGATAGTTACACTTGGGAAATTACACACTTTTACAACAACAAGCATACAAACCCGTTAAGCCTTGGTAGAAAGCTACTTTAATAGAAAATATAGGTTTTTCTGAGAGATTCAAACTTTTATAAACACTTACATACATTTTACAAACTTACACTTGAGACACTTTCAAACGTTTTGATAACAAACATCGACACTAAAATACTTATGAACTCACCAGCTTAATGCTGATAAACTCTTTCAAAATAACTTGTATTCTCAGGTCATCAGTAGACAGGTACCGATGCCAGCTTTTGAGAAGATGGAGCGCATTCAAGACTCATCATATTATTTTGCTTTACATTATATTTTTGGTGTCTAAAACTGTACAGAACACGCTTGTGTTAAAATTATATATTTAATGCAATGGATGATGTTGTTTGCTTATTTACATTTACTGTGTTGTGATACTGTACACGACGTCCTCCGCCCCAGAACGTTTCCGCCGTTCTTGGTTTTGGGGTGTGACAGGTAGGGGGTTGGTTAAATTAGTTAAAAGTTTAGTTAAATTTCGAAAATCTTGAAATTTTAGTTAATTTTGAAAATTTTGCATTAAAATTGCTAGGGCTAATTTAGAAAATTTTGGTAAAGCAATTAGGGATCATGCTAGTATTATATTTGATGATTCTATGAAGACCCAAATGTTTAGTTGAGCCAATATACGTTATAATGGATTTGTGGCCTCCTTTATTCTAGTGAAATCATGGGACAAAAACACAACCTTGCTTAGTTTGAAGATCGCAATATGTTTAGCATCGTGTACCAGAAATGTATCCAGGAAAATTTTATCTTTAACCAATAAAGGTTGAAGTTGAGTGCCCTTGCTTAAGCATGTAGGTTTTGAGTGAAAAAAAGTGAGGTACATGTTAAAAAAAGAAAGAAAGAGAGAATTACAAGAAAAAGTTGTAAGAATTTTGGAGCAGTCAAAAGTGAAGATCAAAAGATTAAAGTTCTAAAGAAATTCAAAAAGTTGAAGATAACAAAAATCAAACAACAAGGTGGTGAATTCAAAGAAATCAAAGATCAAATAACAAAAAAGTGAAGAATTCCAAAGAGCTCCATTGTGGTATCAAAAATTGTAATTTTCTAGATTATGTATGTTTGGGTTGCTTGACCAAAAATACCTTGAGGTTAAGAAAGTTTTCTGGGGATGGATTCGGAGGGATGCATAAAATGAGCGGTGTTCAAAAGAAGTGGGCGAGTGTTTATGAGGATTGTAAGTATTTAGAATTGAGGGGGTCCTTAGGAAAAAATTTAGACACAAATGCATGCATTGTGGTCTTGGCATAATGGCTGGGTTCAATTAGGATTGTCTTATGTAATATTAGTGTACTAAAATTCAGTTTTACTTGGGGGCAAGCAAAAGTCAAGTGTGGGGTATTTTGATATGGGCATATTTAGTTATAAAATTCATGCATGATCTTAATACTTTATGTTAATTTTATCTCAAATAATGAACCAAAGGTGCTTAATTAGCTTAAATATTTCATTTTCAGCAACAAAGACATGCTCGGATGGAAAAGGAAGCTGAACTAGCGATTGGAGGCTTGGATCTTGAATTTTGAAGAAAGAAGGATGTTGCTGGACAACTTGACCCTTCGTCAGTGTTTTGGCCATATCTCATGAACCGTAACTCCGATTGACGAGATTCAAAATGTTCTGAAAACTAGACATAATTTAGGACGACTTTAGTGTTTTGAGAAAACGCTGATTCCAAACGGACTCGACGAGTAGGCCATCAACTCGACGAGTTGGTCAGAAGTTTCACGATTCTTGACTTTGCCTTGCCGCACACGGTATTTTAAGTGATGGACTCGGCGAGTAGGTCACTGGACTCGCCGAGTAGCCCCTGTTTTCAGAATATATATATATATATATATATATATATATATATATATATATATATATATATATATATATATATATATATATATATAGAAACGCTTCTCATTCGAACCCTAACGAATGGGGGAAGTTTAGGACGATTTTTGGAGGCCAGAAGGGTTCTTAGAAGCTGTGGTTTTCGAGATTTCAACTTAGATATCAATTTGGAAGAAGATCAAAGGCAATAACACACTACTTTTATCTTAATCTTTTGCATAAACCATGTTTCAATCATTAGATTATGTTTTTAGTTTGTTATTTGCTGTAGATATGAGCTAAAAACTCATAACTTCTGTTTAGGATAGATTATTTTGTTATTATGGTTTGATTTTATGGTAGGATTAATTTAATATTGGTGATTTTGTTGATTCTAGCTTGTTAAAGAACCTTATGTGTGATTGAAAACTATTTTTCTGTTATTAGGAAGTTAATTAAGTTGTATGAACATCTCTTAATTGCTACCTCATATAATTTATGCGACCACTTTGTTATATGACTAGGATTAACGACTGTGAAACTAGAATTAATAGAAAAATAGGTAAAATCATGTGTGAGCTTGTGTGATGACCATCAACAAGAGGTTAACTAGAGGACCAAATTAGTTAACCATTACAAGTCTAAATTAACCCGAATAAATAACCTAGTGAATTGAATTAAATTAGACAACTGGCCACTGTTTGAGTTAGTTTGTTCTCTAAGGATTAGTGCAGCGAACGTGAATCTAATCACTTGAATCGGTAGCCAATAGAAGAATTAATCCATTGCACTATTACCATAATATCAACCATAGGATCAATTGAGTTGAACTAAACAGAAGTTCCCTTCGTTATTAAATTTAGTTGAATCTTTTCTTATCTTGTTTTTAGTTAAGTAGTCTAAGTATTAGTTGGTAAGTTTCTAGTCTTGCAAAACTAGAGAAACCCCCTTTCTATTACTTAATTTATTTAGATAATATTAGCATTTATTTTAATTGTTTACCGTTCCTTGTGTTCGATACCCTAGTTGCTTGAACTATATTACTAATTGATAGGTACACCGCCTTTTATGTGTTTATTTTGTGTCTAAGTTAGTAGGATTAAAACTAGTTCATTTCACACACATCATACACATTTAGTCACTGACTTTTTTTTCGTCCACATTTACCCCTTCAACTTGTTAAACTGTACACATTTAGTTCTTATGACGGCTACTCGAAGTTAGCCAGTAAAAATGACTTAATAAGGTAATATATTTCTCACTTTGTACACATTTAGTCCTTAATATTTTTGTACACATTTAGTCCTTAATATTTTTTTTGTTGCAAAATAAGTCATTTTTGTTTTTGTACTCATTCAGTACTTATGAATGATTTCTTTAGGTTTTTTCTCATGACATCTTACATGGGATAGTCATATGGTGGTGGGATAGGTTGAGGTGGTCCTGCTATATGTTGTAGGTCAAGATATCTGGTGCGGGTCGGCTGTAAGCCGTAGGCACAAATGGTCGAGAAGAGCGGTTGGGTTAATGTGGCATGCCGACAAACCGTGGGTATTCCAGTCCAATGATTGATTGGACTTGTTGCATGTTGGCATTCTGGTCCGATGACTGATTGGGCTAATGTATTCTAATCTTATGAGTGTGGGCTCGTTATGCATGATAATACGTTTTTTGTATCGAGTATTTTGGGGGAAACTCACTAAACTTTGTGCTTACTGTAACGCCTGTGTTTCTAGGCTAGGCATTAATATTGATGTAATAGTCTAGGTTAACCTTTGTAACTCATTTTGAAATAATGTAAATGTATTATTTGAGTATTATGTGTTTTATGCTTAAATGTGTGGCTTAAATGAATTAAGAATACAAATAAGTGTAATAATAAAATATTAGATAAGCCCTATATCTATGAAGGAAGTTTTAGTGGTCGTTGCGAGGATTCCGAAAATATAAAGAACGCCGAAATCCGAGTTATAACAAAGAAGTTATGACCTATCAAAGTTTCATAACAGAACCGGTACGACACTGTGTGAAGTAAATAGTGAATTTACGATAGAGCAATATCTAGCCTTAGTGATCTAAACGAAAGTCGTAGAATGTTGGGCTAAAGATAGTTTTGTTGTTGCGTCTTTTGGGCTCGTTAGTTTAGCCTTGTATTCTCCGGTTTGGGCCTGTCCAACCGAGAGCCTTTTATGTATTGTATATAAGTTAAATGATTGCATGCATATTAGGTTAAGATTCTAGAGATTATCGAAATAGCGATTAATCAAGAGTATTATATTTTTCTGTAATCGTTCTTGTAATCTTCTAATCCTTTACAGTTGATGTTCTTAATCGAGCTCTTCTAAGGATTTTATTTAATCATTCGACTCGTTTGATTCAAACTGTTTGTTCTTATTATTGCGTTTTTACTGTTTCATATTTATACACTTGTTCAAGATCTAATCGATCTTCATTGATTAAAAATTGTTTAATCCCATCAATTGGTATCAGAGCAGGAGGCTGTGTAATCGATACACATCTTTTCTGTGAAAAAGATTTCCATTAGGGTTTTCCGCAATCATTGATATTTATTGAGCCGTCATCTTAATTGACGTATCTTAATATTTATTGTTTTGCCCTAATCTGCTTTATTACAAGTCTGATCTTGAACAGGTTTTTACGATCATAATGGACGCGACGCAATCAAACCCTATTAATATTTCCAACAACATCGGTTCGACGACAAAAATTCCAATCTTATACACCCATGACTATGAAGTATGGGCGCATCATTTTGAAGATTACGTGATTGGATCGGAGGAAAATGGTTATCTCATATGGGAAGCCATCATCAATGGACCGTTTTCTCATTCTACAACGTCCAGAATCATTAAGACGCAAAAAGAGTACAATGATCTGCTTAAGGACGTGACGAATATTGCGCAAGATGAAAAAGACAAACTCCAGTGCAATATTAAGGCGCTAAGGTTGATCAGATTCGCCCTTCAGTCCGACACATTCAGACTGGTCAGCTCATGCACTACGGCGAAGGAAGTGTGGGATAGACTTCGCGAACTGTATTCCACAGACGAAGATCTTGAACATTCTATCCAAACCTTGCTTCTATCTGAATTTGGTGAATTCAGGCAAGGGGCCGAAGAAACTGTGACCCAGGCGTTTGATCGCTTCAATCATCTTCTCAGCAAGATGATCAAACACGACATCGAAAGGAAGCTCATCGAACAAAAGGTTACTTTCTTGAACGGACTGAGATCTGAATGGAGAGCAGTTGTTTCCATAGTCAAAGCCCATGAACAGTTTAAATCTTACTCTTTGGCGAAACTGGTGGGTATTCTAAAGTCGCAAGAGAAGATTGTGGTTCAAGAGAAGAATGTTGTCTCTAGTCTTGGTTCGTTGGCCCTCCTATCTAAAAGTAAAGCTGTGATGGAGGATGAAGAGCTCAACTTGGAAGAATATGACCTCACAACTGAGGATTATGCCATGATGGTATCCAATCCTAAGAGGTTCATAAAGAAGAGATTCCCCAGCAACAAAAACCGAAACTGGCAGGGGAGTTACAACTCTGAAAAAGCGAACAATGAACCGAAAGCTGAGGAGCCCAAGAAGGAACCGAAAGCAGATGGCGATTCCGGAGTAAGCTGTTTCTATTGTGGTGGCAAGAACCACTATGCTAAGGACTGTGTTCTTAAGAAGATGGCTGAAAAGGACGATGGAAAGGATGAGGAAGCTGTGCTGCAGAAGAGATTGGATGAGTTGAGAAAGAAGAAATCTACCGCTAACCCTTCTATTAATGCTCTTATTGTGCAGGGTTTGGTTAATGACGATGAGTTCGGTAGCACTGAAGTTTGGTCTACTGACTCAGAAGACGAAGAAGTGAGGAAGCCTACTCATGGAAAGGCGTATGTGGCTAAGGAGGAAAGCAGTGGTGGAAAATGCTTCATGGTGACTGACGTATCTCAAATGAGGGGATACAATACCGATGGAGGAAGCAATGGACCGAAGGTGCAGGAGGATATGTGCTTTACGGCCAAACCACTCAGCCAGCAGTTCAATGAGCTCGATGAACTGATAAAGAAGGTACAATCTGTTTTTATTTCATCTAAAGTACCATCATCCTCATATGAGAAAGAACTAAAAAATGTTAATACAAGAATTTCTCATTTAGATAGTAGCTTAACTCAAACTCGAGTCACCAATTCTAACCTGACTGATCAATTAAGCAGGGTGGCGTCGAAGAGTGAGGAGCGGCGAATGTGGATTGAGTTAAAAGAGTCGGAATTAGTTAAAGTTAAAGACGAAAACATTTATTTGCAAAGAGACAATTTGAAATTGTTAAAACAACGAAATGTTTTTTGTTTAATATCTAAACGTTTATATTCCAATATTACTCAACTTCACTTGGATTGTGAGATAGGCCAAAAGATCCATCGCATGATTTTACCCTTCCTAGAATTTAAGGAGGATGAAATCGATGCCGAAGCCTACAGATGTGAGAGTGTGATATCGTCTGATGATGTCAATCCGACTTACATGTATGGACTGGACAAAATCGAGTCCTTCATTAAATCCAAAGACCACAAGGACATGCTCAAAAATCTTTTGGACGAAAATGACCGACTTAAACTGAGAACCGAAACCATGCAAAAATTTGACTCTCTAAACGCCAATGTAAGCTCAGAAAACAAAATCGATGTTGAAAATGCATCTGAGCTTAACGAGGACGAAAACATGAGTGAAATTTCTGTAGAGGATACGGTTGACTGCTCAGAATTTGTTAAAAGCGAAACTGAAAACCACAAAAATCTTATTTCTGAAAACTCTGTGGAATTCGCTAGACTGTCCCAACAAAAGTCCCCGAAATTAGTAGAAAAGGCTGTTGTGTATCAAAAGGTCAGGACCACTCCAAATCAGGTATACAAGGTGACTGGAGTAACCGAACATCAAACAGCTGAACTCACAGCTATTGTTAACGAAGACAATGCTGATGGCTGTGATGAGTACTTCTGGGAAGCTCATATTGATAATGGAAACGAAACCGTTGGCCTATCTGAAAGAACCTCCTGGATGAGAAAAGGGAGATACATACCTGAACCCTTGAACAAGCCCGATAATTTCAGTGAACCAAGCACCAGTGGTACGAAAGAAATTCCTCAAGAGGATGATCGTTCAGCAAAAGAAGACATTCCTTCAACACCAACAGCTCGAAGTGAAACTTCATCAGATACTCCTTCCACTTCCTCAGGGCAAACTGAATCTTCTTCAGATATTCCATCTGCTCCCTCGGCTCAAAGAAAAACTCCTGAAGTTCAAAAGGAACCAGTCAAGGTGACAACAAAAACAAGAGCGAACGTTCATCATCAACCTAAGCAGATGAGGGATAAGAAGATAGAGAGGAACCAAAGATACAGGAAAAACCTTTCTGAAAGGAAACAATTCTGGCACTCCCAGAATGCATACTATTCACACAAGGACAAGAATCTGAAATGTGAAAACAATCCTGTAAGAAAGCCTGAAAGTTCCAACAACCGAAAGCCAATGTTCGGTTCGCAAGAAAATACCAACCGAAAGCCAAGGTTCGGTTCGCAAGAAAATACCAACCGAAAGCCAAGGTTCGATTCGCAAGAAAACACCAACCGAAAGCAAGGGCTCGGTTCTGAAAAGGACTTCGACCGAAACCAAAGGTTCGGTTCCAAGAACAACTCCAACCGAACACAGAGGTTCGGCTCTAAAGTCAAAAGAGAACAAGACTCGAAGGTCAGCCACTACAACGATCAAAAGCAAAAGGGTCACCTAGAGTCATCAGGCAGGAAGACATCTCCATCCAAATCCTCTCTTCCTAATTCTTCTCGTTCTTTTACTTCCACCCACTCGTCTCCATCTTACTCTAAAGCTAATCCCACATGTTGTCAAAAACCTCATCCATCAGCTGAACATAAGGGAAAGCAGAAGGTCGATGAATCCAAACCTGAGTCCAAAGCAAACAAAACCAATCCTAACAAAATAAAAGTCTTTACTATTAAAAAGAAAGATGAAACAACTCTAATTAAAAGAACATATCTAGTTGACATCTCTCTTACTATTTCCGTTTCCATGAAAAGCTCACATGGACCCAAGAAACTTTGGGTTCCTAAATCTGCTTAATTTTTGCAGGTTATGAGTGACGAGCAGTTTGACGAAGAATGGTACATCAACAGTGGCTGCTCGCGTCACATGACAGGGAGGAAAGAGGAGCTCATGGAATACAGATCTCTTGCAAACGGTGGCAACGTTAAGTTTGGAAATAACTCTTTCGGCACCATAAAGGGATACGGGATGATAACGAATGGTGACTTTACAATAAGGAAGGTGGCTTATGTGGAAGGACTTCAACACAACCTCATCAGTGTATCTCAGCTTGTTGGAGGTACAGGTCTCAAAGTTTCATTCGATGATGAAGGTTCTGAAATCATAGAGAAAAAGACAAAGAAAGTCATTCTGAAGTCAGAGCGAAAGGGTGAAATGTTTCCTCTGAACATGAAACCCATCAAAGGAAACCCAGCCATATGTCTGCTATCAAAAGCTCAATCCGACGAAAGCTGGTTGTGGCACCGAAGGCTCTCTCATCTCAATTTCAAAGATATCAACCGACTTGTCACTATAGGTCATGTTAGGGGCCTTCCATTGCTCAAGTTTGACAGAGAGCATCTATGTGCTGCATGCGAAATGGGAAAGCAGAGTCGTCAAAGTCACCCATTCGTAATTAACACAAAAGTTGTTGAACCACTCGAATTGCTTCATATCGATTTGTGTGGTCCTTCATCTATCGAAAGCATCGGTGGTAGCAAGTATATTCTTGTCATCGTTGATGATTTCTCACGATTTACATGGGTGTTCTTTCTAAAGCTCAAATCTGAAGCGACTCAAAAGCTAAAAGTGTTTATCAAGCAGATTGAAGTTCAGCTCAAGAAGGTTGTTCGAAACATCAGGAGCGACAATGGTCTTGAATTCAAGAACAAGGAGTTTGAAGAGTTTCTTGCAGAAAAGGGAATTAGTCATAATTTCTCAGCTCCCTACACACCACAACAGAACGGAATAGTCGAAAGACGAAACCGATCCTTGTGTGAAGCTGCCCGAACTATGTTAAGTTTCGCTTCCTTACCTCTTTATTTTTGGGCTGACGCTATTTCTGCTGCTTGTTATACACAGAACAGATCCTATCTCAATAAGCGATTCAAGCTCACACCATATGAGATAATAAATAACAGAAAACCCAACGTGAAATTTTTCCATGTGTTTGGCTCAAGGTGTTTCATCTTTAACTCTAAAGAACACCGCAACAAGTTTGATGTCAAAGCTGACGAGGGAATCTTTCTGGGTTACTCACTCACATCCAAGGCGTACAGGTCCTAAAGAAACGATCAAGAAGGATTGAAGAGACATACTATGTGACCTTCGACGATAACTATGTCAAGAAGCTACAGGCCATAGATGACACTGCCGGGGAAATATTTCCTCAAACTGGCCAAGTCACAGTCTCAATCGCCAATTTGTACGAAAATTTTCTGGAACTCTTTGACGAACCGGAAAAAGCTTCTCTCTCAGAAGCAGGTGCAGCTGACAACAAAATTGATCATATGAAGCAAATTATCGAAGATGCTGCGAAAAGAATGCATGAAGGAGAATCGCTCACTGATGAATCTCCAACCAACACTGCTTCAGTCGAGGGGGAGCCAAGTTCTCATGTCAAGGGGAAGCCAAGTTCTCATGTCGAGGGGGAGCCAAGCTCACAAGTCCAGGGGGAGCCAAGCTCTACTACTTCAACCGAAGGTGCCTCTCCAACCGAAGATGCCCCTCCAAACGAAGGTGCTTCAACGCCTGAAAATCCAGCACCACAACAAAACCCTGAGCCTCATGTTTCTCAAGACTCATTATTTGAGGGGGAGCATGATAATATGACGCCTGATTACGATAGCCAATCTGAGCCAGAAGAGATGATCAACGCTGAACTAGATCCAACCTTCGATCCGAATTACCCTCCTCTTACCAAATGGACCAGAGATCATCCTATCTCTCAAGTAGTTGGTGATGTATCTGAGAAGGTTTTGACCCGATCTCAACTGAAGGCAAAACAGACATCCTTATTCTCAAAGTTAGAGTTTTGTATGTTTAACTCATTCGTATCAAAAGTTGAACCGAAGACAGTGAACACTGCCCTCGATCACTCTGATTGGGTTCAAGCAATGCAAGACGAACTGAACGAGTTTGAAAGGAACAAAGTCTGGCGCCTCATTCCAACTTCTCCAGATGCTTCGGTTGTTGGTCTTAAATGGGTTTTTAGAAACAAAATGGACAAGGAAGGTAATGTCATAAGGAACAAGGCTCGTCTGGTAGTCAAGGGATACTGTCAGGAGGAAGGAATAGATTACGAAGAAACGTTCGCTCCAGTAGCTAGGCTAGAATCTGTTAGAATATTTCTGGCCTATGCTGCTCACAAAAACTTTGAGGTTTTCCAAATGGACGTCAAGTGTGCATTTCTCAATGGAGAACTCGAAGAAACTGTGTATGTGGAGCAACCTCCTGGGTTCGTGAACGAAAAGCATCCAAATCATTGCTATATTCTGGATAAAGCTGTGTACGGTCTCAAACAAGCTCCGAGAGCCTGGTATGAAACGCTTACTAAATTTTTAAAGATGTCTAAATTTAAACAAGGTTCGGTTGACCCAACCTTCTTTCGCAAAAAGGAAGGTAACCACCTTATGATAGTTCAAATTTACGTTGATGACATCATCTTTGGCTCCACGAATCCCAGCTTAACGGCTGAATTCAGAAAGTTGATGGAAACTAAGTTTGAAATGAGCTCAATGGGTCCTATTAACTTTTTCCTTGGTTTAAACATAAGACAGGGACCCGAAGGCATCTTTATTAATCAGGAAGCTTACACAAAGACTCTCCTAGCAAAGTTTGGCATGATGGGTGACTCAAAAGTCAAAGTCCCAATGGCATTCGGCACCAAGCTTACCCCATCTCTAGACAAACCGGCTGTCGACATCACGCTCTATCGTCAAATGATAGGCTCACTGATGTATCTAACTGCGAGCAGGCCTGATATCATGTTTTCTGTGTGTTATTGTGCTCGATTTCAGGCTAACCCACGAGAACCTCACATGCTGGCAGTAAAGAACATCCTACGCTATCTCAAGCGAACCACCTCCTTAGGTCTGTGGTATCCATCCAATTCAGGCTTCTTTGTTCAAGCCTATTCTGATGCTGACCTTGGAGGATGTGGACTCGACCGTAAAAGCACAACTGGTGGCTGTCAATTTCTTGATGGGAAATTGGTCAGCTGGCAATCCAAGAAACAAACATGTGTGTCGCTGTCTACTGCCGAAGCGGAATACATTGCCGCTGCATCCTGCACATCACAAGTGATTTGGATCCAAAGTCAACTTCGAGACTATGGACTCAATATGAAGAAGATCCCACTATATTGTGACTCTGAAAGTGCAATTAGGATCTGTCATAACCCAGTGCAGCACTCTAAAACCAAACACATAGCACTGAGGTATCACTTCATCAAAGATCATGTGGAAGATGGAAATGTCGAAGTTCACTTCGTAAGAACCACTGATCAACTGGCTGACGTCTTTACCAAAGCTCTTCCAGAAGCTTCATTCAATAAAATATTGCAAGGGCTAGGAATGATGGAATCAGAGTCAGTACCTCACACTACCTCTCAACCTCAAACGTAAGAAGCGAAACCAACCGAACGTTCGGGTTCGGTTCAATCATCTGGCTCGCTCATTTCTTCAAAGGTAGTTTTTCTAAGTTGTATATTTCTTGTAAAATTTTGTTTTTCCTTATGTTAAAAGAATTTATATCTTGTATATCTAAAATCCTTCGTTTCTCAAAATTTTCCAAAACCGAAAGCAACCGAAGGTTCGGGTTCGGTTTTTCAAAATTTTTCAGAACCGAAACCAACCGAAGGTTCGGGTTCGGTTTTTCAAAATTTTTCGGAACTGAAACTAACCGAAGGTTCGGGTTCGGTTTTCCAAAATTTTTCGGAACCGAAACTAACCGAAGGTTCGGGTTCGGTTTTCCAAAATTTCTAGAACCGAAACTAACCGAACGTTCGGGTTCGGTTTTTCTATTTTTTTTTCTCAGAGTTTTTTTTAAGTCTTTATTTTATTTTAACTCTTAATTTTTTTTATTCACAATTTTCTCTATTTTATCTTTATAAATTTCAAATACTCCAAAAATATTTTATTTAATTTTTCTTTGTGTGCTCGTTCGTTCATGGGGATATATTTGATAAATTACTTAAGTGTCCCTAGAAGCATGCTGCTGTATGTGTCCCAAGCCTCATAAGATTTTGAATAATAGCCTTCATGACCTGGTATACACAAACCTTGTCTTCCCAATAAGGCTAACTCATTTATTCTAATCGTGAGCTACCTCACACTCTTCTCACATGAGTTAAGAGTCTCCTGCTTGGTCCTTATTTTCGCAGCAGAGGTACTATGTTTTCTTACACCTTCCCCATTGCACTTCTCCATTACATTCGTTTCATCATTGTAACCCTTGAGACTCTCAGTAACTACCACTGAGGTTTATGGTTACACAACATTTGTGTTTATGATCTTAGTTTCGTGCCACTACGAGCTAAGTGAAACCCAAAATTCAACACCAACGAATTGACGGTGACCAATTAATTTGATCAAGTTTTCACCAATGAATTGACGAATGTACCTTGATGGAATCTCAAATTTTCTTTTGCGTGATTCCAATGAAATTATTAAAACACCATAACATTTCTTCCCAAGGAATCCAATTTTACAATTTTTTATTTGAGATTTTATATTAATCCAAGCCACTATACAAACAACTCCAACCTACTTGTTCAACAGACTACACCGGTCTCACAAGTACTTTGTTCACATTCGTTCTTATATCAAGAATTAAATTGTTGAATCAAAGCGAAACCACCCTTAATTAGCCTAATTAAAAGAAGCCTTTCAACATTTCTTAATAAATGTTTGATCGTCATTCAACGGGATTCCACACTAACACTTTGAGGTCTCTCTTGACCTTGAAGGAAGAGATTCGTGCCCGGGATCATCAGTTTCGTGTCTTATGGACATCACAGATTATCCTAAAAAGAGTTGCTTTATTTCTTTTTCTTTTACACTCTTTGCACGAAAATCCTAGATTTTCCAAAATTCCGTTACTAATTATTTTACAGGCTGGATTATTACTGAAGGGTTACTAATGAAGTTGTGGCCAAAAATTAGCCACGTGGGTCATTAATTGCAAACAGCCGTTTAAAAGGGGAAAAGACAAAAAGTTGCTGACTCGGCGGGAGTTAAATGGATAGAAATTCAAACGACGGTAAAAAGGAAGGCGCGTGAATTTGAATCGGCCGCGCTTTTTCTGACACTTCTGGACGAGTGTGCGATATTGAAACGTCATCAATATGGCATTAAAGGCGCGTGTGGAAATGGAAACGGTTCTTCTCTCTGAACCGGCGCTTATTGGGCGGCGTAATCCTAGGAATCTGACACTCTCTCACCTACGTGATCATCACACGTCCCAACTGTCATCAATCAGTCACTCAAAAACCCGTTCCATATTTCCATAAGAGATTTGAAACAAATTTTCTCTCTCCTCACCAACTATAAAAAGCCATCAACACCACCTTTTACCTCTTTACTGCCCCCATATTTCCCAAAGCAAAAATACTCCCATATACTCTCCCGTTCTTCTTCTTCTCCAAATCTGCAACAATGGCTGAATCTTCATCTGTTCATGCAACTTCTCAGATTCTTCCCATCCGACCCCAGCAATGCCTAGTCATTGATCTGAACCCACTGGCGTATGATCCCTACATGTCGCCGGTCATCGAATGCCTCAAGTATTCCCAGCTGGCTCCTGCACTGTCGAGAATTGAAATGGTGCCGTTGGTTGCCCTATCTCAGGTTTATGCGACGGCTTACTACGACAAGGCCGTCGACCGGGTATTCTTTGAAGTGGGAGAACACAATACTTCAATTTCTCGCCCCCGTTTCTGCACGTTGTTAGGGTTTGCAGCTGACTCATCACGAGTTCACCCGGAGACGATTCCGGTGGGAATGTTCTACAACATGTTTTACAACATGGGCTACACAGAGGTTCTCACCTCCGTCGCCAGGTTCAAGAAGTCCTGCCTACCGCCCCAGTGGAATGGGTTATTTACAGTTCTCTTCAAGGGACTGTCAGAGAGGAGCTCAGGATCTGACGGTGCAAGTCGTCTTTTCCTTTCTATAATGTACGGAGTGTACAATGGGATAAACCTGGATTATGGGTTTGTCCTCTGGCAGCAGCTGCTTCAGAGCCTCTCTTCCTCTTCCCGACACTCCGAGGTGTCGCTGGCCCGGTTCTGGATCTTGATCACAAGATGGGCCATGGACAAGTTTGATGTCCCAACAGCCGATGGTGCATCGATGTCTTCTATTGGTACGTTTCATACCAAGAAGATCATCGTATCCGATGCATCAAAATTTTCTTTTATTGGCTCTATCCCGGAGTCGATGTATGGAAGTGTGCCCTCAGAAAGGCAGTATGATCAGGGCGATCAAGGAGTCAATGCCATCTGGTCCGAGGGAACTGACACCGGACATGCTGCGATCGATTCATGATGCCGATAAACCGGTGGCCAGGGGTAAAAAGGCAGAAAAAGGGAAGAAACCATCCAAAGCCCCAAAAGGACCTTCTCCCAAGAAGCGCAAACAACCGAAGGCTGCTTCATCCCCTCAACCGAAAAGGAGGAAGACCCAACAGAAGCGAAAGCTAGTCATTCCCTCCTCTTCAAGCGAATCCGAAGGTGGGAGTTCGGACTCTGAGGGATCCCAAGGAGACGAATCTCCTCAACGAGGCAACACACCCCCTCGGTCCCCAACCCCGGAGATGGAACATCATCAATCCCCAGTTCCTTCCCCTCCACCCACAATACCTATTTCCATTCCCACCATAAACCCCACTATTCCCCCAACCTCTATCCCTATACCTCCACCCATATTCACCACCTCAACCGAAACACCACCTGTTACCGAAACCCCTACAGTAACCGAACCCCCTCAAACCGAAACACAACCACCACCCGAAACCATCCCCCCACCAACTCAACCAGAACCAACCAAACCCATAACACCCCCAGCTTCTCCACCACCTCAATCTCCAGAAGACGCCTCCGATGGCGGTGATCAATACCTTGGTGGTGATCACATGAACTTTGATTCGGTCTACCATAGTCCGTTTCAAGTTCAGAGTGATGAGGAGGATGATGCTCCTGTGACACGGAAGCATCTTCGTGAGCTTAACGAGAAGGTTGATCAACTTCTCGCCTCCTCTTCAAACCAGCAATCATCTTTGTCTGAAGCTGCCCTTCAGAAGATCGTTGAAGCCTTCTCCCAGGCTCAACATGATTCGGTAGCCTCAGCTACTGCTGCTATAGACGCCTCCACCCGAGCCTGTGAGGCAGCGACCGAAAAAGTCGATAAACTATTCAATGACGCTTCTGTCCTGCTGCAGTCTTTGCAGGAAAGCGCCGAAGCCACTAAAACAACTCTGGAACCAGTTGTTCATTAATTGGCCCAGTTTGTAAAGACGGAGCTGTCTTCGTTCGCTACCCTCAGACAAAATCTTAGCGACGACAACTCGGCACTTCGTGCCTCCATCGATGCCCGCTTGGCAAAGCTACAAGAGGATCTTGCAGCAGAAAACTCACTGATGGACGTCTTGGCGAGTAAGACTACCGCCCTTAAGGTCAAGAGCACGCAGTTTTCCAACTCCCAACAACAATTGGAAGCTCTTCGATCCGAGAGGGAGGTCATAAAGACGTGTGTTTCGGATGTCCACGCCTCTCTCTCAAACATCCTGGAAGCACACAACCCAATCCTTAACCACTCAGTGAGGCGTACCCTCGCTGAAAAACTCTCTCCGACCATGGAACTGTTAAGTAAGATTGAAGGCCTACCGAGTTTCGTGTCCATTCCGAAACAAGGGGGAGAAGAGAAGAAAGGATCGAAACCACCTCCGTCCTCCAAAGCGACTCACACAACCAAACCACCCCCAACTGGTCATGCCTCGGGTTCGGGTGTGAAGAACAAGGGCAAAAACATAGTAGAGGATGGAGATGAAGATGAAGATGAAGACAAGGAGACAATTGCGGACATGTTAAAAAGAAAGAACAGTCGCAATGCTGATGACGATGCCAGTCGTGTGGCGCGTGAGGCTGAAGAAGCCGAACGAAAGCAAAAAGAAGCCCACGATCTCCTTGAGAGCCGAAAGTTGCTCTTCCCTGCCTGGACCAGGGATCGCATGATAAAAGAGGCCATAGAGACTCCAAGCATACTATGGCTTGAGCCGGTGATATCATTCGACTGCAACAACTCTGTAGATTCGCAGTTTGATATGCCGCTGACTCGAAAGGCGTTCATCTTCCACGCCTTCTCTAACATTTTCGAAGTCCTGCATCTGAACGATGAGCTTGACAGGGAGCTCATTGACTTCTACCTGGAGGCCGCTCGCCCTCAGTACCTTACATGGAGTGCCCAGAAGATCGTCAGTGTTCGGGTACTGAAGCCTTATGCCGTGGGGAGATTCACAAACGTCAAGTTCAAGCTCATCCGAGGATCTGCAAGAACTGCCCACATGATCTCCCTGGCGGATCTGCCCAATCTGAACCCTCATGATTGGATAGTCTTGTACAATATCCTGCTGACAAATGAATCTGAATATGGTCCCATCATAGACCATGTCAAAAGGATGCTGGCATGCTATATCATGGAGGTGGCCCTAATGGATCAGGAGGTCGCCACAGTTTTTAAGAAGAAACCGAAAGTCAAACCTGTGGGATCGGCCAGTGATCTAAATCAAATGCAAATGGGCAAGATAGATTCGAGGCGAAACTCTGTGATGTTCACTAGAGCCGAAGGACAGAAATGTCTCTTCGCTTTAGCTGACAAACATCTTTACACTACAACTTGCTTGGAGCACATCTTATTCATCATCAAGCAGTGTAAAGACAATTCGGCCGATGATATCAAGTACTTCAATGACATGATCAATTGGTACATCCGGTTTAGACAGACCATCCTCTCCATAACCAAGTGTCTGTTTAGCACCGTGAAGAAGAAGGTACCAGCTTCAGCCGCCGACCCAAGTAGGAAGTGAAAGTCTCGCTCCAAATTGACGCAAAGGGGGAGATTGTTGGGCTAAAGATAGTTTTGTTGTTGCGTCTTTTGGGCTCGTTAGTTTAGCCTTGTATTCTCCGGTTTGGGCCTGTCCAACCGAGAGCCTTTTATGTATTGTATATAAGTTAAATGCTTGCATGCATATTAGGTTAAGATTCTAGAGATTATCGAAATAGCGATTAATCAAGAGTATTATATTTTTCTGTAATCGTTCTTGTAATCTTCTAATCCTTTACAGTTGATGTTCTTAATCGAGCTCTTCTAAGGATTTTATTTAATCATTCGACTCGTTTGATTCAAACTGTTTGTTCTTATTATTGCGTTTTTACTGTTTCATATTCATACACTTGTTCAAGATCTAATCGATCTTCATTGATTAAAAATTGTTTAATCCCATCATAGAATAAGTTAAACCGAGAGTGTGCATAAGAAGAACGTCTAAATCTGACTTTGTATGAAGAAGTTATGATTTTTCGAAGTTTCGATTTAGCGGTATGTAGCCTAAATTTCGAATATGAGATCAAATGATTTCTAGCCGAAACAATCTAAACAAGAATCGAAGATCTCATCGATAGTAATGCAACGGTAAAAAGACAGACGAAAACGGACATCGGATGAAGGAGTTGTGAATTTCTAACGGAGTTTTCCTGTCCCAGGCTACTAAAAATAATATAATAAAATTTAAATTCAAAATTAGCCACCGGAGTCTAAATGAGAGTTGTAGAGCATAATCTCACCTATACGTGCATATAAAGAACGTCGAAAACGAAGCTCGTATGCAAAAGATATGAATTTCTGAAGTTCGGGGCACGAACTTCAACCCCTGTGTCAGAGCTCACGATGTGAACAGAGAGTTCACGACGTGAGCAGGTGATGGACACCTTCCAGGTCAAGTGGCCATGACGAACGCAGTGACCTATAGAGCTTACGACGTAAACATTAATGGCTCACGACGTGGGCATAGGATTTCAGCCTCTTATAAATAGAAAGCGAGGCCAACCGTTTAGGGTTGCCAATTTCTTTCCTCTCACTCCATATTACCTCGATTTACGTGCAAGTTATACCCTCAAAGCCCCGGTATCATCCCAACAGCCGAAGCCAATCCCGAAGCTCCGAAAATCCCGAGAAGAAAAGAGTTTCCGAGCCGAAGTTCTTCCCGCGAGAAGCCCGGTGTGTGAAGATATCTTGGATTCATCGAAAAGTTACTACTTGAAGAGTCGTAGGGTTGTCCGATAATCTTCTTATCAAGTGAGTGCGTTGTCCCTTTCATATACACGATTTTAATACATGTATTGTTTTATGTATTAAGTATATGTTTTGAGTGAGGGTATATTCCTTTTCTTGTAACACATAAATATGAAGTATCTCATATAGAATACGTGCTATGTGTGTGTGTGTGTGTGTATATATATATATATATATATGTATATATATGTGTGTGTATATATATATATATATATATATATATATATATATATATGTACATGATCTGTTTATCTGGAATGAGTATTGAATGTATATCTTATGTATGAATATGTATGTTGTTATCTACAAAATGTTGGGTAGATAGTTGACATGTGATAAACTGATGAGATGCCTTGATGTTATTGTGATCCAGTCATCTAGCGGAGTTTAGATGACAACCACAAACTTTTCTAGACAATCTAGTGGAACGCTGGCAGGCTCGCCACCTGTAGGTGTTAATGAACTTGGGTGTTCATTTGCTGTACTCCATCTCCCACATGGTTACCTTGTTTGACATATATTGCTGAGGAAACCCCGAAGCATGTGATGTCGCCCCGATGAAAATCCTTAGGCTAGGTCCCTTGTGATAGTTGTTTTAGGGACATAAAGTGAGGATAATTGGACTGGGTAATTGGGTTATTGTTGGTTGATGAAATTAATTTAAATATTTATTGTGGGTTGAAATCCCTATATGCTCACCAGGCTCCCAAGCCTCACCCACTCAATTTTCTTTATATTATAGGTAGTGGCGCGTGAGCATAAGTTGGATGACTTGTCAAGATATTTTGATTATAGGCATGTTGTGTATATAACTGTTGTAAGGCTTATAATGTGCCGTTTATGCTTTTGTCTGTATCGGAACATGACATCCCGATTTTTGTTATATAATGAAAATACATTTCTTTAAGAAATGCTTTGGTAATTCTTATTTTATCATATTTCATTTTAGGAACAAAATCCGCAACTCTTTTAAATCGAATGATTACTCTGAAATTTTTTTAAAAGCATAAATTAAACCGGTCTTTTCTGGCCGTGAATTTGGGGATGTCACACTTACCCAATTGTTTATGTTTTCATGTTCTATCGTTGATCGTGGGAAGGCAAATGCATGATTGTACACACTCATCAACAGTATTGAGGATTTCGCGTTTCTTATATTACTTTGATTTATAATTAGGGACTTTTGTCTTATTTAATTAGGGATTTTTGCCTAATTTAAACATGAAATTTTTTGATTGTGAAAATGAGATGTTACACATAAACATCAACAGTGTAACATCCGGATTTTCAGGGTTATTATTGTGTAGTTTAATCTTTTGATTAAAGGAGAGACTCGGCGAGTTGAGGATCCAACTCGCCGAGTCGAGTCGGGTTTCTCACGCGGATTTAATGAGTGGACTCGACGATTCAGAGGAGGGACTCGCCGTAGGTGCTGGGCAGAGAAACCCTAATTTCTCGGGTTTGGGACCTATTTAAAGGTCCTTATGGCCTTCATTTGCGGCCACTACACCCTGAGAAACCATGGAGAGCAGGGAGGAAGCTTGTAGTGCAAGAGGAGGGCTAATTCATCATCTTTTGAGGTGTCTTAGCAAAGGGAAGGAAGGATTTCGAGTTAGGCTGTCTAGTGAGATTCAAATCTTCCATCATTTCGTTCAGAGCTACTGTGAGAGGTAAGGATTCATGTCCATCTTCGTTTGATTTCATGAATCTAGGGTTTCTTCATGCTTTATTTAGCTTGAATCTAGAGTATGAGAGGTCCCATGGTGAAATGATTCCTAGATCTTGACCTTAAGAGGTCCAGAGAGTCCCTTCCATTCTGCTTTATGCCTTTTCCTTGGAGTTATGAGCTAGGGTTGTCATGATATGAAGGATTTCACCAAAATAAGCATAGAGAGCCTTGCATGTGTACCAAGATTCGACCTTTTCGTGGTTATTGGTCATAGAGAAGTCAGATCTATGGATTAGAGGAGTGGATCTGACCTCAGAGGGCCAGATGAGTGTTGTCATGGGAGCAACTCGCCGAGTTCATGAGAGGACTCGACGAGTCGAGTCGGGGTTGCCATGCAATTCATACCAGGTGTAACTCGTCGAGCAAGGGGTTGGCTCGACGTGTCAAGCGAGGCTAGAAGGAGGATTCCGTGGACATGTGTGGACTCGCCGAGTCGCCCATGTGCACTCGACGAGTCAGATCAAAGTTTGACCGTTGACTTTCGTTGACTTTAGGGTTTTGGTCAAGACTGACTTAAGAGAGTTCAGGGAAGGGTAGAATGGTCTTCTACCCAATATTTAGAGCTGAGAAAATGAGAGAGTGTTGATCAGGGATGTTATTTGAATAATAGGAGGAGACCAGGTCGGGACGTTGAGCATGAGAGTTCATCCGACTTCGTTTGAGGTGAGTCTTCTCACTATACTTTACCTAGAGTGGTAACAGAGTTATGTGACAGAGTTGTTGTATGCTATCTATGCGATGTGTGGCACTGTATTATTTCTATGTGATTTATGCCGTGTGTATATCAGAGTATATTAGAGTTAGAACCGGAAGCTTCACAGAGCTAGGACCAGAGAATCCACAGAGTTAGATGTGCCAGTGTATTTGTATGCTATTTATGTGTTGAGATTTATTGTGATATGTGATATGCATGATTCAGAGTTATCAGTGTTATCAGAGTTAGGACCTTTGGGTCCATAGAGTTAGGGCCAAAGGGTCCACAGAGAGTTGGGACTAGAGGGTCCCACTGAGACACACTGACCAGAGGGTCAACAAAGTTATAGCCTTGAGTGGCTAATATGTGTTTGAGTGGTATTTTGAGGAACTCACTAAGCTTCGTGCTTACAGTGTTTTGTGTTATATGTTTCGGGTTTTCTCAGGATCATGGGACGGCACCGGCTCGATTATACACACCAGAAGAAGCGTTGGTTTTGAGGATCCTAGTCTATTAATTGATTGAACAAAAGAGTCATGTATTGTAATTTAAACAAAAAGGGAGATTTTTATGAAAAGTGTTAAAGAGATAAACAATTTTAAACGAAAAATTTGTTTTAAAAATTTCGGTGTTACAAACAGCCCCATACACTTTGTAACATCCCGAGTTCAGGAGTGCAAGTTCAGGGTTCAAAGTGAAAATGTGGATGGTCAACTCGGCGAGTCCATGTGGCGACTCGGCGAGTAGGGTCACGATTCTGGTCGCGTGTTAAGTGGCCAACTCGGCGAGTTGGTGCTGTGTGGAGAAAACCCTAATCCCAAGGGTTGAGCCCTATATAAAGAACATAATACCCTCTCCCCGACCTCTTTACTCTCCCTTGAAGTCCAGAAACCCTAATATTCGTTTGTGAGAGAATTAGAGAGCATTTGGATCTTGAAGGAGTGTTTGTTGAAGAGATATTTGAAGATTAAGAGGCTTGGAGCAAGGGGCTTTACAAGGTTTTGGCTTATTCTTCTGTTGGAGTCTTCTATTGAGGTAATGATTCGTTGCTTGAGCTGTTATCCATCTAGATCTATCATTTGTGGGATTTTTGGGAGTATATCTAGTGTTATCTTGAGTTTGGAGGTTGGATATGAGGTTGCTACCTCAAATCTAGAGTAGTGATGATCCAAAAGAGCATAAAGTCCCTGTTCAAGAGTTGTTGATGAAGCCTCTTAGTCCCAAACCCTAGCCCTAGAGTGTATTATGCTTAGATCTCCTTGGATTCACGTAAAGTTTGCCACTTTACATGATGGATGGCTTGTATAAGAGTTGATCTATGGATTGGAGACCCTGCACGACTTGGAAAGCCTCTGTATGGGTTAAGATCTAGTTGTACTCGGCTAGTCACATGGGTGTACTCGGCGAGTTGGATGAAGATAGGCAGGGACTCGACGAGTCTGTTGAAGATTGCCTTGGACTCGGCGAGTCTAGTCGCGAAGTCCTAACCGTTTTGGTTGACTTGTGAATCGGTGAGTTGAATAAGAGGTGACTCAGAGTTCGTGGGACTCGGCGAGTTGGGTTGCGATATGGGAGTTTTCAGAGCTTAGGGACTCGACGAGTCAGCGGGCTGACTCGGCGAGTAGAGTCAGTCAGGAAGTTTGACTTTGATTGAGGACTTTGTCTTTGACCAAGAGTTGACCAATTGATTTCCAGGGGTAATTTGGTAATTATTGGTATTTATTGAGTTCAGTCTTTTGGTATTATCAGTGGTGGAGTTCGTGTCGGAGGTTGGAGCAGCGTGATCTTATCTTTTCAGTCAGCAGTTGCGAGGTGAGTTATCCTCACTATTTCGACAGGGTCTAAGGCACCAAGGCCGGCCCTTTATCGGATTGTAATCCGGGTATCGTTGTTATGTTGTTGCTTTGCTATGTTTGCATCCTGGTAGTTAGGATGGTATATGTTAGAGACCTGGTTAAGGTTGGTATCCTGGTATATAGGATGATGCTATGTTAGAGACCTGGTTAAGGTCGGTATCCCGGTATATAGGACGATGCTATGCTAGTGACCGGTTAGGTCGGTATCCTATTTAGAGTATGTTATGTTATGTGATCTGCGAGATCGGTTTTATTGGATGTGAATTGTTATATTATTGTATGTTTATGTGCACATGGTTGTTGGACTGGGGTTGGGTTGAGGCGGGTCCTACTTTGTGCTGTAGGCCAACATACCGAGGGCGGACCGGTTATCCCGAAGGCCCAACGAGCGGTCTGGATAGGCTGTAGGCCCCACGAGGGAGGACCAGACGTGCCGAGGCTCGGAGAGTTGACCAGGCCGACTGAAGGCCCGGTGCGGGCGAACCAGTCATACTGTAGACTCGGAGAGTGGACCAGGTGGGTTGAAGGCCCGGTGCGGGTGGACCAACCACACTGTAGACTCGATGAATATGGCTAGACTCGGAGGGTGGACCAGGTGGACTGAAGGCCCGGTGCGGCAGACCAGTCACACAGTAGACCCGAAGTGCATGGCTATTCTGTTCGGTTATGATATGTTATGCGTGGTATATGTGGTTGGTATTTTGGGGGTATCTCACTAAGCTTTCGGGCTTACAGTTGTGGTTTAATGTTTTTCAGGTACTTCAGGAGACCGTGGCAAGGCGAAGGCGTGATCGTACCGCTCCTCATGTTCTTGTTTTATGATATTGTTCTGGGAATACTCTGAATATAAATGTATTGAAACCTTTTTGTAATAACTTAATGAAATTGGGTTGCTTTTGAAAAATTTAAATTGGCTTGAATTTTTAGAGTGTTACAAGTTGGTATCAGAGCCTTGGTTTGAGTGAATTGGAGGAACATTCGTGTGAATCCAGTCTCAAATCAAGGAGAGCTTTCAAAAGAGAATTTAAAATGGTTTTCAAAAATGAGTAAAGGAGGACGCAGGGGTACGATCAGCCAGAGCTAGTAAGTAGCCCTAAAATACCATACAAGTTATTTGCTTATGTGATATGATAGAACAGCATGCTAGTACTAGGCTAGGGATCTTCAAGAATTGTATGATAGAGTTGCCTGATTTATGATGCCTGCTAGCCTAGTGTTTCTTTATGTATGAGATTTCCAGTGTTCCTCTAGGAGTGCGGGTTGAGTGCTTGTTATGCCTGTTCATCACTAGGGTGTTGTGGTGATACTTGATATAAATATGGGTAGGTGTGGAAGGTAGTATGGGCCCGTACTACTGAAAGCACAGGACCCATACGCGTATCAAGGAAGTCACAACCCCTAGGGTTGGGTTGAGAGTCGGTTCCCGGGTTAGTGAGTAGTATCTGATGTTTACGGTGTTTTTCAGTATGGTGGTTACGAGGCATGCTGGGAGTGGATCCGGGTCAGGAACGGGAGCAGGAGAGGGTGGTCAGGGTGCGTCAGCACCAGCCAAGGTTATCGGTTCAGATGAGCACAGACGAGTTGGATGCTAGGATTCATGAGATTCTGCATGATGAGGTTGCTGCTATGTTCCGGGTCGAGTTGCCGGAACTGTTTGGGTCGATCAAGACCGCCATGGTTGAATATTTTGATGAGCGCTATGCAGCTCTTGCAGAGACGGCTACCACGGCAGCTGCAACGGCTGTAGCAGCGGCAGGGGGAGGAGCCGGTAGAGGTTTTCAGTATCGGGACTTCGATAATACGAAGCCCCCTACCTTCGATGGAGTTCAGGACCCGATTGTTGCTATGAGATGGTTGTCAGACGTGGATGGGTGTTTCTTCACGTGTTCATGCCCTGCTGATCAGAGAGTGAGGTGTGCTCTGAACTTGTTGAGGCTCGGGGCAAAGGATTGGTGGAGGTTGACCATGGGATTGTATTCTGATGCGCAGCGAGCTGCGGTTTCTTGGGATCAGTTCAGAGAGATGTTCAGTACTCGCTATGTTCCGCGAGTTGAGAGGGAGAGATTAGCTCAGGAATTCCTGGAGCTGAAGCAGGATTCGGAGTCGGTGACGGAGATCACCAGGATGTTCGGAGCAGGCTCAGATGTCCCGATATCTGAGTATGCTCAAGAGGGATATCAGACAGTTTGTGTCTACACAGAGGTGCGAGACCTTGCTGGAGTTGCAGGAGGCCGCTCGGTGGCGTGAGTTGGAGATTGAGTTACAGATGAGGGAGCAGAGGCAGGCCCCGACACAGTCGCAGCCGGTGCCGAAACGGTCCAAGACCGTTGATTCTAGATTGGGATACCATAGCAACCACACTTGTGGGAAGTGTGGGAAGGGTCACACCCGCGTTTGTAGGTCCGGTGGTGCATGCCGAAAGTGCGGAAAAGAGGGACATTATGCGAGGGATTGTCGGCAGACATTCCTAGTTCAGGATATGAGGATTTTCTATCAGTGTCATCAGGTTGGTCACTTGAGGGCCAACTATCCACAGCTGGTTGGGAGGTCAGTGTAGGCTCCACCACTGGCCACGTTGAGGGTTACTAGAGGGGGCCAAGGTGGAGCAGAGCCTCCGAGGGCTCAGGGGCACGCTTTTCAGCTTACTGTAGAGGAGATCAAGGTAGAGCCAGATGCAGCTCCGGGTATGTTTCCTTCTTGATATTTTGTTATCTTGTGATTATTATGGAGTATTGTATATCTGCTAGTCTCATTGTGTGATTTTTGGTATTGTATTCGTTTGTTCCATGAGGGTTATGGTATGGTTAAGGGTTTTGGTATTGGGAGTTTCGTTGGTTATCATCCATGAGGATGATTAGTGGGAAATCAGGCTTTTGGTTTGAATGTCGGGTAACATCTGCAATCTGAGGAGTGGTTAGCTGAAGGTCGGGCCTCTTTCAAGTCCGAGATGATCAGTGTTGATATGTGATTTTGTGAAGGTTGCTCGTTCTAGTGGGAATCAGTTCGCATGTAAGGGAATGTGTTGTGTAGGGATGTTAAGGGAGGTCAGTTATGGCGACCGGTGGTTATTAGTCAGTGCTCTAAGTGGGGAGAATTGGAAAATTATCCGGAAGATCGACAAGCATGAGAGGTTGATTAGCTGTCTGGGATTCAGCAGCGGTTTTGTCAGCCAAGAGCGTAGGCTGGTATGAGCAAGTGATAGGCAAACGTAGGGCTGCTCACTATTTGGATAAAAACCGAATTGTCCAATTGGACAATTTGGATTGGACTATTTGGTTCGGATATTCGGATTTTTGGAATGGTTTTCAACAAAACCGAATTAGTATTTTGGATTTCGGATTGGTTTTGGTTTATAAAATAAGAACTGAATAGTCCAAAAAAACCGAATAAACATTTATTATTGATTTATTTATAATATATATCTATAGTTATCTATTAATTTTGTAATTTATTTTTTCAAATAGCTTCAAAACATTTCACCCGATAAAAAAAACATCAATATGCATTATCTCTCAAAAGTTTTCTATCTATAAAATATTTAACTATAATATATCTTCTTAGTAGTTGTTTATAAATTTCAAATCACAACTAAATAATTTTTTTTCGCATTTTGTGCTAAATTGGGTAATATTATAATTATATGTCGCTTTAAAACGTTTCAGTTTTTGAAAACCGAATTATAAAAACCAATCCAACCGTATTGTAATTAGATCGGATCAATCGGATTTGAATTTAGTTTGGACTATTCAGGTCAATGTTTTGAAAACCGAAATCAATTTGGATTCACTTGATTGGATCGGATCAAACCGATCCATCCAAACGAACACCTCTAGGCAAACGGGGTGGGATACAGACCAAGGGTTTTGTAAAAAGGGCGATTGATTGTGGAAGGCCTAGGATCAGGCCGGGATTGAGTATGTAGGATGGAGTTAGAGTTCGGAACCCCTAGGGGGCTAGAACAGTATGCATGGGAGAGTTTTCCAGGATGGATAATTCGGGATGATGAATGCTAGTTGAGCGGTCCGGATAGACTGAAGGCCGGTGGGCGTACCAATTAGGCCGAAGGCTCGGAGGACGGTCCAGACAGGCTGAAGGCCCTGGAGGGCAGTTCAGTCATGCTGAAGGTTCTGAGAGTGGTCCAGATTGGCTGAAGGCCTGGTAAGGCGGTCCAGTCATGCTGAAGACTCTGTATGTGTTGATAGATCTGTATGAGGAGATGGAATGAGTATGTTGTGATGTGATAGCATCAGAAGGTCTGGCCACAGGTATTGATCATGATTAGTGGAAGGTAGTGCATGGACTCGGGAGTCCTTGCGAGTAGATTCAGAGCATGTGTGGTGCATGGGATAGCGGTTATGCTATAAGGGAATGGTGTAGCGTTGGGCGAGCATTGTGGAACTTGTTGTAGTGACAAGGCGGCCAAGTAGATTTCCTTGGATAAGGAAAGGGAAAGGTATGTAGCCCCGAGAGGGAGTGTAAGTTCACGGAAGTGAAAGCAGTAGCGCGGAGGTAGGATTAAGCAGTGTGTTTGCGCCGGTGGTATGGAATCACATCCGGGTTGGATGTCTTCTGAGGTCTCGGAAGGAGTTCCGAGGGTGTAGAGCCAAAGAGGCTCGGAAGGGATGCAAGGATGGAGCCTTGGATTTCCAGTTTCGTGTGAACAAGAAATTATGCATGTAGTGGTAATTCATCCTGGGAGATGTTTGGAGGTGTCGTCAGTGTGTTGGGTTTTCCCAACCCGAGGATGCTAGAGCCAGTTCAGCATGTATATTTGATTGCGGAGGAGAACTCATGGGAGTTGCTCTGAAGCTGAAGGGTGTGTCATCTTGTCAACATGGAAGGGATAGAGTTGGACTCAGAAAGGGAGCAGGTTAAGTCTCAGCAGTGAATTCAGTGAAGGATATGTCTGGCGAGGAAAATGATAGCAGTGTGGTACCGGGTTGGGATCCCGGTGGTTCAGGGTTATATCTAACTTGTAAGAGTCAAGTGATTGTTATGATCTGGAACGAGTGAAGTATCATGGAGTGGTACTCGGTTGATAAGTGTGGTATCTGATAAGTGTTGTTATCAGAGGATGAAGCCGGTGGCCAGCTTGAGGCGGTGGTCAGGACACTGCAGGGGAAGAGTTGGTTTTCGGGTTTCGGTGGTAGTGTCTTGAGGAACCTGGTTGGGTTAATGCCAGGTGGTGCATTGCGAGAGTAGTTTCTGGAGTTGTGTTGCCGCAGGCTTCGAGGGCGAAGCCTAATTTAAGTGGGGGAGATTTGTAACATCCCGAGTTTAGGAGTGCAAGTTCAGGGTTCAAAGTGAAAATGTGGATGGTCAACTCGGCGAGTCCATGGGGTGACTCGGCGAGTAGGTTCACGATTCTGGTCACGTGTTAAGTGGCCAGCTCAGCGAGTCGGTGGCTGGACTCGACGAGTTGGTGTTGTGTGGAGAAAACCCTAATCCCGGGGGTTGAGCCCTATATAAAGAACATAATACCCTCTCCCCAGCCTCTTTACTCTCCCTTGAAGTCCAAAAACCATAATATTCGTTTGTGAGAGAATTAGAGAGCATTTGGATCTTGAAGGAGTGCTTGTTGAAGAGATCTTTGAAGATTAAGAGGCTTGGAGCAAGGGGCTTTACAAGGTTTTGGCTTATTCTTCTGTTGGAGTCTTCTCTTGAGGTAATGATTCGTTTCTTGAGCTGTTATCCATCTAGATCTATCATTTGTGGGATTTTTGGGAGCATATCTAGTGCTATCTTGAGTTTGGAGGTTGGATCTGAGGTTGCTACCTCAGATCTAGAGTAGTGATGATCCAAAAGAGCATAAAGTCCCTGTTCAAGAGTTGTTGATGAAGCCTCTTAGTCCCAAACCCTAGCCCTAGAGTGTATTATGCATAGATCTCCTTCGATTCACGTAAAGTTTGCCACTTTACATGATGGATGGCTTGTATAAGAGTAGATCTATGGATTGGAGACCCTGCATGGCTTGGAAAGCCTCTGTATGGGTTAAGAGCTAGTTGTACTCGGTGAGTTGGATGAAGATAGGCAGGGACTCGACGAGTTGGAAGAACAACTCGGCGTGTCTGTTGAAGATTGCCTTGGACTCGGCGAGTCTAGTCGTGAAGTCCTAACCATTTTGGTTGAGCTGTTAATTGGTGAGTTGAATAAGAGGTGACTCAGAGTTCGTGGGACTCGGCGAGTCTTGGGGCGACTCGGCGAGTTGGGTCGCGATATGGGAGTTTTCAGAGCTTAGGGACTCGACGAGTCAGCGGGCTGACTCGATGAGTAGAGTCAGTCAGGAAGTTTGACTTTGACTGAGGACTTTGTCTTTGACCAAGAGTTGACCAGTTGATTTCCAGGGGTAATTGGGTAATTATTGGTATTTATTGAGTTCAGTCTTTTGGTATTATCAGTGGTGGAGTTCATGTCGTAGGTTGGAGCAGCGTGATCTTATCTTTTCAGTCAGCAGTTGCGATGTGAGTTATCCTCACTATATCGACAGGGTCTAAGGCACCAAGGCCGGCCCTTTATCGGATTGTAATCCGGGTATCATTGTTATATTGTTGCTTTGCTATGTTTGCATCCTGTTAGTTAGGATGGTATATGTTAGAGACCTGGTTACGGTCGGTATCATGGTATATAGGATGATGCTATGTTAGAGACCTGGTTAAGGTCGGTATCCTGGTATATAGGATGATGCTATGCTAGTGACCGGTTAGGTCGGTATCCTGTTTAGAGTATATTATGTTATGTGATCTGCTAGATCGGTTTGATTGGATGTGAATTGTTATATTATTGTATGTTTATGTGCACATGGTTGTTGGACTGGGGTTGGGTTGAGGCGGGTCCTGCTTTGTGCTGTAAGCCAACATACCCAGGGCGGACCGGTTATCCCGAAGGCCCAACGAGCGGTCCGGATAGGCTGTAGGCCCCACGAGGGCGGACCAGACATGCCGAGTCTCGGAGAGTGGACCAGGCCGACTGAAGGCCCGGTACGGGCGGACCAGTCATACTGTAGACTCGGAGAGTGGACCAGGTGGTTTGAAGGCCCGGTGCGGGCGGACCAACCACACTGCAGACTCGATGAATATGGCTAGACTCGGAGGGTGGACCAGGTGGACTGAAGGCCCGGTACGGTGAACCAGTCACACAGTAGACCCGAAGTGCATGACTGTTCTGTTCGGTTATGATATGTTATGCGTGGTATATGTGGTTGGTATTTTGGGGGTATCTCACTAAGCTTTCGGGCTTACAGTTGTGGTTTAATGTTTTTCAGGTACTTTAGGAGACCGTGGCAAGGCGAAGGCGTGATCGTACCGCTCCTCATGTTCTTGTTTTATGATATGGTTCTGGGAATACTCTGAATATAAATGTATTGAAACCTTTTTGTAATAACTTAATGAAATTGGGTTGCTTTTGAAAAATTTAAATTGGCTTGAATTTTTAGAGTGTTACACACTTCATCAATGATTGTCCCACGTAAGATGTCGTAAGAAAAACCTAAAGAAATTATTCATAAGTATTGAATGAGTACAAAAACAAAAATGACTTATTTTGAAACAAAAAATATTAAGGACCAAATGTGTACAAAATTATTAAGGATTAAATGTGTACAAAATGAGAAATATATTATCTTATTAAGTCATTTTTCCTGACTAACCTGGAGTAACCGGTCATAAGGACTGAATGTGTACAGTTTAACAAGTTGAAGGGGTACATGTGGACGAAAAAAACTCAGTGACCAAATGTATACAAATCAAAAAATATATTACCCTTTTAAGTCATTATCCCATTATTTTTTTTCCATTTACCACATCAACATAAAAACACACTACATGGATTATTTATGTAAAAAATTAAATTCTTAAAAAAAACTACAATGTATAATTTTGCTAAGATCTCCCACCATGTAGAAACCTAAGATTTCTCTTAAAGATCTAATATGTTTAAGAATCATATTAAATTGATACTGTTAATTAACATATGATACTAATGGGTCACACTAACAAAAACTTAATACAATTGATTATTTATTAGAAATTGATTTGAATAAATATTCAATAAACTCTTATAATTAATTAGAAATTATTTATTTCATGGAAATATTAATTTTAATTAGCAAGTAACATAATATATCATATGGTATGATTTATTAATTCATGTACATTGTTTTGGACTAGAAAGACTTTTTTTTGTCTTTTCGCTAAATGTTAAAGTTTATATCTTATAAAGAGTTATAAGAATTTTATAAAGTTCTCTTCGCTTTTTATATATATAAAAAAATATGAGCTAGCTTATAGGAAATAAGATATGGTCTTTTAAATATAATAAGGGAAAGTAAGCATGGCTTAAAAGACATGAGATACATGTAGGCTTTATGGTATAGAGTGATTAAAGTGTTAAAAACTCTAGGGTAATGTTTTTGGTTTATCATGATTTTATTCATTCATTTTTCACTTACCAAAACCTTAGCCCCTTCATACTCTCTCATATTCTCTCTTGCAAAGAAGTTTTAAAAGATTACTTGCTTGTATTTTTCTCTCTTTAAGTCATATTTGGATATGGACTTAAAGCTTAAGAGTTTTGACTAGCATCTACATCAAGTTGGATTAATGTTGGTGTCTCAAAGGTTCTACATTCTCCATCAACTTCCAAACCTTCCAAGAGGACCCAAAGAACTACAAAAGTTGTTACTTCTTCATCTTCTTCTTTGATGTTTGTTTTCTTTCCAAATTTTGCAAAAATACCAATGGTTGGTTATAAACTAGTTTTATGTTATTCAAAATCAAAGTCTTCCGTTCCTAATTTTATGTTTTGAAACTAATTTTTGAATAAAAACCCAACAATTCAAAAACCCAATAATTTTTGGTTAAATTTTATAACTTTTGGAAATCTTAGTTTTTGGAAAATATGGGTAGCTTGTTTTTGTAAGAAAAAGAGTTCATATATATTTCTCTGACAACTTTATAATTTTTATTTTTGTAAGAAAAAAAGTTCATATATATTTCTATGGTTGTATTAATTTATTTATTCATATGGTATGTAATATATTAAATATATTAGTTTTCGTGGTTTATTTTTGTAAGTAATAGATTAGTTTTTAGAAATAATTTATTTGTACAAAAATGTAGAAATAAATGAGGTTGGAGCCATTTTTTGAAGATAAGAAGGCAATTTTCGCAACTTTGAAGTGTGTCGGGGAAAAAGCAACCTTTCTGCAACCTATTGCAAAAGGTGTTGCTGTTGGCAGCTTCCTTAGGAGTTGTTGGACCTAATGCAACCTTTTCTGCAGCCTTTTCTGAAAAGTGTTGCATGTTGTTGAATTATTACCTTTAATAAGCATTTTCAATCTTTTGCAAACAATGAATGTTTTTTCAAGTGAGAGAGCTTCTACAACAGCATTATAAGAGATTTTTTGGTGCATTTAGGAATGGACTTGACATCTTTTGTGTTGGCTCACAAAAATATCATTAGTTGGTTATGTTTATACATATATACTAGTTTATAACCCGTGAATACCACGGTTACAAAATTGATTAAATATTCATAGTAAAAAATTCAAAATTATTAATCAATTTTTATATAAAATTTTAAATACATTATTAATTAAGATATTTTTTTATTAGTTATGTAAAATTATAATTATTGATTCAAATAAATATGTGTAATTAATTTATCATATATATTAGACTCTTTTTATTTGTGAACTAATGAAAACAATAATATAAAATTTAAAATTTAAAATAAAGAATAAATAGATTGACAAATAACATCACATTAATTAGGAGGTTTAATGAATTTAAAATGAAGAATTAATAGAATGACAAGTGACATCATATTAATTAGGAGTTCTAATATTATGACACTTGGCAAAATGACTACTCTTTTATTAGTATAGATTTTATGCATGTTTGTGCTGTTTATTTTATGCAATTATTATGTGTGGTTGATAAATTAGTTTTTCACATGCTAAAATAATTTTGGGCAAAGTAAACATCACATGGAGTTAGGTTTTTTAAAGTTTATAATGTGGACATAAGATGTAACAAGTTATTGTTTTAAAATAAAATCCGGTTTTATAAAAACGGTAATAACGACAAATTTTGAAATACTCAATTATAAGTTTTAAAATGGTGGTTTTTGTAACTTATACAAACTCCAAATATATAAGTAATAAAATGAAGTTTTATTAAAGATATAAAAGGTTCAAATGCACTCAAACTTAATATCGGTTATTAAAATTGAATCGCATCAAATTATATAAAAACTAGTGTTTTATATAGAACTTTCAAAAGAGATTTTCTTTTTGAAAATTGGTATCATGGCTTATTATATGCATGTAATAACCATGAGATCATATGTTTTTAAAACTAGAATTATAAAACATATAAAAGATCCCTTACAAACCTCAAATCTATGCAATCCATTTTAAAGAACACTCACACATCTCTTGTATGCACTAGTAAGATAAATGATACCTAACCGCTTAATGTTATATTTTGATGGTCGAGTGTATTCGCGGTTTCTATAACCAAGTTATAGGCCAATTACACAACCTTTTCAAATTGGCTTATTTGATCAGAAATCTTTTGTGATAAAGGATATCTAAGCAAAAGAAATCTAAGGCATAGATGGAATCAAACATGTCTAATCAAATTTGTTATTAGCGATCCTATAAATCTAGGAATTATATAGTAAAATATAATTGATAATCGATATCTACCGGGTTAGATTCAAATGAATAGGATAAAGCATACCTAACCATTTATTTGTTTTGCAACTTGGATCATAGACTTTGATAATTAATGTTTTTGGAAACTAAAAGGGTATTAATTATTAAAGAGTTTAAATATTGAAATTACTAAATGAATTTTGTTAAATTTTGTAGACAAATAATCCATTCTCATAACCATGAATTGTCATTTTCCTTAATGACTTATGAAACAACAACATTCAATAGATACAACTTCAATGAATATGTTCATGTCTTGAGAGACAATCTCGCAAGAGATATAAAATTGTATACACTTAAAGGTCTTATTCCTAAACAACTTGCTTTGAGCAATAGACATGAACATGATACTTAGTAACTGTGACGCTTAAGATGTTTCTAACATCAAACTAGGAATAGTTATTCCTGAATTTTCGAAAGTCTTGGATAATTTGGATATATATCTGATGCTATAACAGGTTAAGCAATATTCCAATAAATACATTGATATTTTGTTTTAAACTAGTTCAAACAATGGAATAGTGCAAGGCCAAAAGAGTCACCATGTGTGATCTAAGATGCCCATGTTTTATGGATTGAACACTTTTAAGCCCAAGAAATCCAATAAGGCCCACATAGATGGATATTGTTTCTTTTCTGGAGAAACTGGACACTGGAAGAAGAGCGACTCCTCTTATCCGGAAATAAAGTCTGAAAGAGACTAGTACTTCAGGTATCTACCAGATAGAACTCTTACTTTTCATATAGCACTTAAGTACTTGGTACTTAAATGTTAAACTAATATTTGTAAATGGCTTGTAGATATTTAAAGAAGAGTAACCAGCTGAGCACATCAAGCTGAAACTACACTCTTGGAGTCTAGTTTATTAATTATGCTAGGAACATAGATACTTGTATTGTAAAATAATGTTTGTTTTGGAACCATGTATGTTTTAATTTAGCATATCTAAATATATGTCTTGGTTAATTTATGAATGATTGATTATTTACTTAAATCGTTTTTCATAATAATTACCTTCATATTCGGAAATGATTTAAATTTTGATTATGAGACTAGTTCTCTTAACAAGAATTATAAAGTAAATATCAATGTTTTATAAATAACAAGTTCTATATGAAATTGCTTTTGACTTAAACTTGTTTTAAATCAAACTCATCTTTGACATTGTTATCTTTATTATGTAAATGACATCCACATATTCAAAATTCAAGAAAGGGATATTTTGTAACATCCCAAAAATTTAACAAATTTAAACTTTTTGTTAGGTGCATTTTTGTGCACCTTTTTGCATATCTTTTAGTCCCTTTTGTGCATCCATTTAACATAGTTGTCTTTCATTTTTCTTGCATTTCATCAAAGTCTTGTTATTCTCTAGAACAACCTTATTTGCATGCTTTTATGGTCTTTTCAGGTAAACAGGAGGTTGAAACGCGTTTTAGGAGGTGCTGGGAAGCACGGGTGAAGATTCTAGGTTGATTGGATGCAAAACGAAAAAGTTAGAAAAATCAAGATTAGACTTGGAAGTAGGAGTGAATACGGGGCGTGTTGAATTTATACTGAAAAATGAGCACGGGTCGTGTTTGACCAAAAAGAGGTTGTTAACCATGCTGAACACGACTCGTATCAGTTTAGCTTATTTTGACACAGGCCGTGTTGGTCCAGCTGAGCAATTTTTGAGCTTTGTACTTTAGAAGAAGAACCGAGGATGGCATGCCAATTTCAACTCAACATGACCCGTGTTGATTTACCCTATTTTGACATGGGGCGTGTTCGGCCCCAAAAAAACTAACTTTTAGCAGTTTCATATTACGGGATTTGGGGCATTTTTACACTTAGACTTCATTTCCAGAGCACGGTTGAAGAGAAATTTCGAAGGTTTTGCAAGGTTTCAATTGTAATCATTTGGAAACATTTGTTTTTGGATTTGTAAGTCTCGTATGTGGATTACTTCATCTTTTCTAGACATGTTGATTGTTCTAGTCATATGTGGCTAGAACCCTAGTTTCTCCAACTTTATGTCTTGACTTTTTAATTGTGATTTCAATCATATGACTTGATGTTTGTTTCTAATTTCTATCTTGTGAATATGATTTCGTTTAAATCAAATGTTTGATTTAATTTTAGTTCTTATTGGCCATTTGAATTAGGGTTAAATTATTCAAGTTATCTATTTTGCAAAATCCATAATTGTTTTGTGAATTGGAGCAAGTAATAAACACTATATTGAATTATTTTGAATAAATCTAGTGTAAATCATATTCACACATTCTTATGCTCCCGAGCTCGTGAGGAGTATTGAATGTTTTTGGGAACATTCACATAAATTTTAATGCAATATTTCAATCTAATTCTAAGAGGTTGTTTAGATTAGATTAGTGAGGTTAGGGTTATTCAAAGAGCTTATTTTTTTTAATTAATGTGGTGAATGGAAAGTGGTAGAGCTTGTTAACACTTTCAACTACCAATGTGGGTAGAATTGAACAAATATTGTGTCATCTTGGAATCACATTGCTAAGTTACTATACATAGAGTTGGAGTCTTTCATAAATTCTGAACTTACTTTAATTAGTTAATCAGTTGTTTTTCCCTTGTTATTTACTTATTTCAGTTTTGTAAACAAAACCCCTTTGTGGCCAAATTACCTTACGCAAAAAGGTATAGACATTAGCCATGTGTCTCTGTGGATTGACCCTTCTTATCCTATGCTACTTTTTAGTGCAATATAGCAGTGTTCTTTTGGAGTATATTATACCCCTTTATTGTTGGGTTTGATAGCCTAACAGTTTTCAAAACAACCCTTTTGTCTAATAGAAGTGGTACAAAACCTTTGTTTCAAAACATTATTTAAAATAAGTCTCCCAAGATCCAATTAGTTGTAAACCACGGATGTGTACGGTCACGCCTTCGCCTTGCCACAGTCCACTGAAGTACCTGAAACCATAAGCCAAAACTGTAAGCACAAAGCTTAGTGAGTTTCCCCCAAACTACCAACACGAAACAAATAACACAAATACAATAACAGAATACTATGGGCCCAATCAACCATAGAGTTGGAATACCCTAGGCCCTCAACCATCGGGTTGGAATGCCAACATATTATGGGTCCATTCACCCATCGGGTTGGAATGCCTCAGGCCCTTAACCATCGGTTTGGAATGCCAACATACTATGGATGGGTCCAATCAACCATAGGGTTGGAATGCCAACATACTATGGGTCCAATCAACCATCGGGTTGGAATGCCAACATATTATGGGTCCAATCAACCATCGGGTTGGAATGCCAACATACTGTGGGTCCAATCAACCATCGGGTTGGAATACCTTAGCCTGTTGGCTTACGAACAAAGTAGTAAAGCCTCAGCCATCGACCAAACATGTGCTTATATAACAAATAGTCATATAACAGTCTATAGCCAGTCAGACAGATCTACTGATCACTAAGCATAGCATCATCCTATATAGCAGGATACTGATCTAACAGATCACTACAGTATAATAGCATACATATCAGGATATCAAGTCCAATGGGTCGGCATTTTGTACCTTCGACCTGTAAGTACAGTGAGGAAGACTCACCTCGCAGACTGAACATAACTAATAAGGGCCGACTCCAAATCTCAGCTATCAAACCGATAGCTATTTCCACCAAATGACCAATTCCATCAAAATCCCAAAATACCCTCAAGGTCCAACTTGGTCAAAGTCAACGGTCAAGGTCAACAGTCCATGTTGACCCAACACGTCGTGTTCACTTAGAAACACGCCGTGCTCCGTCTGCAACCAAATGGTCGGGAAAATCTCGACCAACATGCCATGTTGACATAGAAACACGTCGTGTCTGCCGAAGATCCAACAACTTAATACGTTAAGTCGTTTTCCTTGATTCCAAGAACTCCAAAGCTCAGATCTAGTCCGAAATGTGATCCATAGAGATAAAGTTTCCAACTTTATCCATTAGGACTACCCAAAAAGGCCCAACACCCATTCCATAAAGCTTTAAAATGCAAGGGCTTAACCAATAAGCACTTAATCCTTAAAGTCCGAATCCATCCTTTCTAGAAGTGATTCTAACACCAAAACCATCCCAAAGGTTGGTGCTTTTTAGACATACATATCTAATGCATGTCTTAAACCCATATTAGGTCAAAATGAGGATTTATGACCTAATCTCTATGCATGACATCAAAACTTGATTAAAGACCATATCCAAGACACTACTAGGTCACCTTGACCTGGAGATTCATAAAGTTGCAAACTTTATGAGATATAACCATTCCAACATTCAAGAAAAAGAAGCAAAAGGGACAAAACCCAAGATCTAACAACTTCAAATGATAAAAATAAGGTCTTGGACACTTACAAATGTCCAGAAGAGTGTCAAACTGAAGAATGGGGGCTTGCTTGCTGGATCTTTGCTTCCTTCTTCCACCTTCTTCATTCTTTAACTTCAAAAACACCAAACTAGCTCAAAAATGGGAGGGAAAGATGATTAGGGTTTCTTTCAGGGATTGAAGAGATGATGGGGGCTGAAGGTGAATAAACCCTAGCCTCCACATTCCTTTAAATAGGGAGCAAAACCCGGAAGATTAGGGTTTCATTCCAGCCATCAACATCTCGTGTTCCAAGAGGCAACACACCATGTTGTCCTTAATGAAATCCGTTATTCCTCATATTTGGACATGTCGTGTTTTTGACTCCAACACGTCGTGTCAAATCATCAAAAGGTGATTCGTTCCTAAAATTGCTCCTCTTCCGGGTGTTACATATTTGAAGGCAAATAATGAAGTTTATTTGACAAACGTGAAATTTATTTATATAGAAAAGATTCATAATGATATTTTCACTAAGTAGTAGAGAAAATAAATTAAGGAACTATACACTGTGATGTATGACTTTCTTTCTAATGAATGTCTAAGATTAAGCATAAGATACCAAATCAATTTTATTAACAACTATAATAGTTATAATTATATTTTACACGGCAAAGCATAATTATGAAATCTTTGTTGAAGCTTTAAAATACAAAGTTGACATACAAACTGGTAAGAACTATCTAAAGCTTTAATGATAATAAATGATGAATTAAATCTTACTTGGTATGATTTACTTTCTAATCGGTAGAAATATCATCCTTTTATTTCCTTGGGAGAACACCTAGAACACTATTAGTTGTAATTTGAGTACAACTACCAACTAATAAGTAGATAAAACATTTTCTTTATAAGATTTTGTATGGAAAGGCTCCATCCCTATTTTATTTAAATGTTATGTATATTTGAAGCATATGTTGGAGTAAAGCTTCTAAACCTAAAATCTACTAAATACGTATTCTAAATATGGCTTAAATTATCATATGAAAACCCACCAAGAATAAGATCTATTATTCTTCTGAAAGCTAAGTTAGCAAAAAGCAAGCTTCTAATGACAAAGCAAGTGGGAGGCAAATGGAACTTGAAGCAGCTTAAGAACCATAATTTGATGTAGTAATAGTTGGGACTAGTTTTAACAAGAGATTGTTAAACTTGAATATATAACTATTCACAAACACACATTATTCTCATTAGTGGTAGAAATCATCTATGACTTGAGGAATATGGAATCTCTCATTAATGAGCTCTTCTTGATTATTTCTGGCAAATTCATCAACTACCAAAATGTTATATCATATCTCAAATATGATAAATAACATAGAGTTATGAACACTCTAGTTTGATGGTTGTACGTGCTAAAAATCCGGTACATTCCGTTTTGTTTCCCAATGTAATCCACGTATAATAATAATCAAGTATGGTTTTGATTAAACTCCCTCCTTGTATCAAGGCTAAAAGGAATAATGAGTCATTTAGAAAGAATACATTACATGGATAATTATACACATTTAAAGCAAGACTTGTTATAAAAGGATTTTCTGATACTCATGACATTGACTATGATCAAACCTTTTTCACAAGTAGTTATGATTAGATCAACAAGGATATTGTTTACTAAAAATTCATATTCTTAATATGAGATATAGAAAAATAGATTTCAAGAAAGACCGATTTTCTTAACAGATGTCTACTTGAAAATATCTATATATAGATTAGCCTGGAGGTTTTCTTAATCTATGCTATCCTATCAAAATGTGTAAAGCTTGAGATCCACTTGTGGATATAAAGCGAACATCTCAAGTTTGCAATCATGATTTTAATATATAAAACTAGAAGGTATGCTTTTATATCCAAATGAATAGAACACGTGTGTTTACTAAGAAGTAGAGGGAGCATAGTGACATTGCTAATCTTGTATGAATGAGACATACTTAATAATGAGAAATTACATTTTGACCATGCCATGGCTTAAATTATCATATGAAAACCCACCAAGAATAAGATCTATTATTCTTCTGAAAGCTAAGTTAGCAGAAAGCAAGCTTCTGATGACAAAGCAAGTGGGAGGCAAATGGAACTTGAAGTAGCTCAAGAACCATAATTTGATGTAGTAACAGTTGGGACTAGTTTTAACAAGAGATTTTTAAACTTGAATATATAACTATTCACAAACACAAATTATTCTCATTAGTGGTAGAAATCATCTATGACTTGAGGAATATGGAATCTCTCATTGATGAGCTCTTCTTGATTATTTCTGGCAAATTCATCAACTACCAAAATGTTATATCATATCTCAAATATGATAAATAACTTAGAGTTATGAACACTCTGGTTTGATGGTTGTACGTGCTAAAAATCCGGTACATTCCGTTTTGTTATCCAATGTAATCTACGTATAATAATAATCAAGTATGGTTTTGATTAAACTCCCTCCTTGTATCAAGGCTAAAAGGAATAATGAGTCATTTAGAAAGAATACATTACATGGATAATTATACACATTTAAAGCAAGACTTGTTATAAAAGGATTTTCTGATACTCATGACATTGACTATGATCAAACCTTTTTCACAAGTAGTTATGATTAGATCAACAAGGATATTGTTTACTATAAATTCATATTCTTAATATGAGATATAGAAAAATAGATTTCAAGAAAGACCGATTTTCTTAACAGATGTCTACTTGAAAATATCTATATATAGATTAGCCTGGAGGTTTTCTTAATCTATGTTATCCTATCAAAATGTGTAAAGCTTGAGATCCACTTGTGGATATAAAGCGAACATCTCAAGTTTGCAATCATGATTTTAATATATAAAATTAGAAGGTATGCTTTTATATCCAAATGAATAGAACACGTGTGTTTACTAAGAAGTAGAGGGAGCATAGTGACATTGCTAATCTTGTATGAATGAGACATACTTAATAATGAGAAATTACATTTTGACCATGCCATGGCTTAAATTATCATATGAAAACCCACCAAGAATAAGATCTATTATTCTTCTGAAAGCTAAGTTAGCAGAAAGCAAGCTTCTGATGACAAAGCAAGTGGGAGGCAAATGGAACTTGAAGCAGCTCAAGAACCATAATTTGATGTAGTAACAGTTGGGACTAGTTTTAACAAGAGATTGTTAAACTTGAATATATAACTATTCACAAACACAAATTATTCTCATTAGTGGTAGAAATCATCTATGACTTGAGGAATATGGAATCTCTCATTGATGAGCTCTTCTTGATTATTTCTGGCAAATTCATCAACTACCAAAATGTTATATCATATCTCAAATATGATAAATAACTTAGAGTTATGAACACTCTGGTTTGATGGCTGTACGTGCTAAAAATCCGGTACATTCCGTTTTGTTTCCCAATGTAATCCACGTATAATAATAATCAAGTATGGTTTTGATTAAACTCCCTCCTTGTATCAAGGCTAAAAGGAATAATGAGTCATTTAGAAAGAATACATTACATGGATAATTATACACATTTAAAGCAAGACTTGTTATAAAAGGATTTTCTGATACTCATGACATTGACTATGATCAAACCTTTTTCACAAGTAGTTATGATTAGATCAACAAGGATATTGTTTACTAAAAATTCATATTCTTAATATGAGATATAGAAAAATAGATTTCAAGAAAGACCGATTTTCTTAACAGATGTCTACTTGAAAATATCTATATATAGATTAGCCTGGAGGTTTTCTTAATCTATGCTATCCTATCAAAATGTGTAAAGCTTGAGATCCACTTGTGGATATAAAGCGAACATCTCAAGTTTGCAATCATGATTTTAATATATAAAATTAGAAGGTATGCTTTTATATCCAAATGAATAGAACACGTGTGTTTACTAAGAAGTAGAGGGAGCATAGTGACATTGCTAATCTTGTATGAATGAGACATACTTAATAATGAGAAATTACATTTTGACCATGCCATGGCTTAAATTGTCATATGAAAACCCACCAAGAATAAGATCTATTATTCTTCTGAAAGCTAAGTTAGCAGAAAGCAAGCTTCTGATGACAAAGCAAGTGGGAGGCAAATGGAACTTGAAGCAGCTCAAGAACCATAATTTGATGTAGTAACAGTTGGGACTAGTTTTAACAAGAGATTGTTAAACTTGAATATATAACTATTCACAAACACAAATTATTCTCATTAGTGGTAGAAATCATCTATGACTTGAGGAATATGGAATCTCTCATTGATGAGCTCTTCTTGATTATTTCTGGCAAATTCATCAACTACCAAAATGTTATATCATATCTCAAATATGATAAATAACTTAGAGTTATGAACACTCTGGTTTCATGGTTGTACGTGCTAAAAATCCGGTACATTCCGTTTTGTTTCCCAATGTAATCCACGTATAATAATAATCAAGTATGGTTTTGATTAAACTCCCTCCTTGTATCAAGGCTAAAAGGAATAATGAGTCATTTAGAAAGAATACATTACATGGATAATTATACACATTTAAAGCAAGACTTGTTATAAAAGGATTTTCTGATACTCATGACATTGACTATGATCAAACCTTTTTCACAAGTAGTTATGATTAGATCAACAAGGATATTGTTTACTATAAATTCATATTCTTAATATGAGATATAGAAAAATAGATTTCAAGAAAGACCGATTTTCTTAACAGATGTCTACTTGAAAATATCTATATATAGATTAACTTGGAGGTTTTCTTAATCTATGTTATCCTATCAAAATGTGTAAAGCTGGAGATCCACTTGTGGATATAAAGCGAACATCTCAAGTTTGCAATCATGATTTTAATATATAAAATTAGAAGGTATGGTTTTATATCCAAATGAATAGAACACGTGTGTTTACTAAGAAGTAGAGGGAGCATAGTGACATTGCTAATCTTGTATGAATGAGACATACTTAATCATGAGAAATTACATTTTGACCATGCCATGACTTTTCACTTTGTCTCAAAAAGTGTTTCTTAAATGAAAGACTTAGGAATGATAAGATACATTCTTGGAATGTGAAATCTATAGAGATAGATAAAATGAATGTTAAAAGTTTTAGATCTTTATGATATATATCTTGAAAGAGATCAAGATATAAAATTTGTAACATCCATAATTTGGTATGTTTCCCTTTTAGCCCCTTAATGCAAAATCTTTATCTTTTTGGTCCCTAGCTAGTATATGGGGCGTACTCTATGAGTACACTTAGCGTACTAGCTCTTTTCTGGATGCGAGATTCACCCATGTGTGCGGGGTGTACGTGGAGTACGCAACGCGTACGTGGTGCATGGAAAACCCTAATTTTTAGGGTTTGCACCCTGTTTAAGCAACGTATACCACCTTTGGACATTTTATTGATCAACCTCCATCACCCTATACCCTAAGAACGAAATCTTAAGTGCCTTTTGTGAGTTTTGAACTTGAGTGTGAGATTTAGTGGTGTTTTAGTGAAATAAGAAGAAGAAGAAGAAGAACACTTGGAGGTTGCGTAGGAGTGGCTTGAGCTTTTAGATACATGGCCATCTTCATCTGAGCAAGTTATTTAAGGTAAAAAGCTCCCATCTTGATCATTCTTTATGTTAGATCCAACCTAGGATGTTATTTATGCATTTTTGGGTCTTTTGAGCTAAAGTTGAGCTTATGATATACTCCAGAAGACATAGATGTTAGATCTTAACTCCATTGAGGTTCCTTGTCAATAAAAATGTAATCTTTATGAGAGATATGGATCCATCCAAGTGTTAAGGTTCTTATTAAGCTTCCTTTTGAGTGTTGGGTCCCATTAAGTCATGCATGGGTGTAATGTTGCCAACTTTACGTGTTAAGTCACCTTCTAGAATCAGATCTAAGAGTTTGGCATGTTGGCTTAACCGAATAAGTGCTTAATGGGTTGGATTGGTGATCTGGGGAGTACGCGGGGCGTACCTAGCTTGTACACTAAGCATACTTGTCCCTGATGGATTACATCAAGCGTAAGTATGAGTACGCCCAACATACTCAACTATTTGACTATTGGGTTGACTTCCTCGGATTTTGGCCATATTTTGGGCTTTTAGGGTTTGCGCCTTGTTGGGCCATTGGGATTCTAATTTTGGGACATGGATCGACTATAGACTTTCTTGGGATTAGGTCCATGATGTTTTTTAGGCCCAATTTAGAAGTTGGGCCTTATTGGGCCTTAGGATGCCATTTAGGAATTTGGGCCTTTTAAGCAAATAAGTTGGGCCTTGGCTTTGGGCCAAGTAAGAAAAAGGGTAAAATGATCTTTTACCTTGGATATTGGATAAGTAACTTAGATGCTTGATTATGGGTCGAGATCCAATTACTAATCGGATATTATTTGATGATGTTAGCGCGGGGATTTTTCGGACCAGCAAACCTAGAATTATATGAGAGATTCAACAGCTAGAGGTGAGTTTCCTCACTATGTTTTTCGGGTCGAAGGCACCAATGCCTGCCCATGGCTTATTATGATCAGGATGCTAGTTGTTTGCGTGATTCTTGCATGTATGATATTGATATGTATACCAGGCTGGGCTAGATGACTATCCTGTATGCTATTTATCTTTGTGATTATTGCATGTGTTTATATTATTATATGTTTAGATTTTTATATGTATATCGGGCAGGGCCTGATGCCAGGTGGGGCCCATTATTTTTTTTTTTTTATATGTATGGTATGTGGTATTTTGGGGAACTCACTAAGCTTTGTGCTTACGATTTTCAGTTTATGTTTCAGGTACTTCTGGTTCCAAGGGGAAGAGCTCGGGATGACTGCATTGCACACACCACATTGTTCCGTGTTTTCTATGAATCTGATGTACTTAGATATTATTTGACACACTGTGATTTTCACTAGGGTTTTATGAAATTGATTGGGTTGATGGTTTATTTAATATAAAAATTGAAATTTTTGGGACGTTACAAGTTGGTATCATAACCTTGGTTTGAGGGATTCAGGCACACTCTCAGGTGTGTCTGAACTCAAACAAAGGATTTGGTAGATTTTTATAAAACGAATATTTTATAAAAAAGAGTTTTCTAAAAAAAGAAAGGGGTGTGGTGCATGCAATTGACCGAGCTCAAGTAAGTTTTCACAAAATACCCATACATGTTTTATGATATGCTTGATTTATGAATCTGTGAATCACATGCTGGATTAGGGCTAAGTATATAGGGGAGTTGACGTTGTATGCCTGCTATATGAGCTTGTAGACTTGCATGCTAGTACTGATTAGTCAGTGATAGAATGGCATGTTTAGGTTTTGATTGATTCTGATTACTCAATGCTCGAATGCTGCTTGCTTTGTGCTTTTTAGGAGTTCTCACTAACTTCAGCTAACTAGTAAGCGAATATGCTAAGTTACATAATATGCTAACTTACATATTATGGGTCCGTACTACTGGAAGCAGAGGATCCGTACTCGAGCCAAGGAAAGTTGCGATGATACTAGGAAACTTGTAGAGTATGAGACTCCTCGATATTATTTATGCGTGTTCTGATGGTTTGTATGGTCCATTTTCAGTATGGTGACTCTTCGAGGCAGACTGGTTAGTGGTTCTAGTGTTGGTGAGGGTTCAAGCTCGAGATCTGGAGTCGGACAGTTGGATGATCAGACGCGGGAGTTCATTTAGTCTGAGATTACCCGCAACATAGTTAAGAAGACTCCTGCGATCATTGGTAAGGTCAAGGAAGGCATTCTGGAGATTTGAGATGAGCGTTTGAGCACTTTTCGGTCTGAGATGGTGGCATTGATGGGAGCTCGCACGCTGACCTTCCATGAGTTTCGAGCATGTAGGGCTCCAGAGTACCTCGGGGAGAAGGACCCAATCGCGAGCAGACGATGGTTAGCAGATGCCACTTACGCCTTCTGCACTAGCAGTTTTCATGATGGGGAAAAGGTCAGACTTGCTTCCTGTCCTATGAAAGATAGAGCTCGAGATTGGTGGGAGGAGGTTGGGCGCTATGTAGGTGATGCAATAGTTGATTTGATGACATGTGAGGGTTTTGTGACTAGATTTCAAGCTAAGTTTTCACCGGTGATTGAGGTGTAGTAGTTGGCGAGGGAGTTCCAAGACCTTTTCCAGACTACTGAGACATTGGCTGAGATCACCGCTATGTTCCACGAGTGGGCGTTGTTGATTCCACAACATGTGGTAGATGAGGAGATGAAGAAGGAGAGATACCATGATATGTTTAGGAGTGGTATTCGGCAGTTCATGAGCTGATCCAGTTGTAAGACACTGGAGGATATGATTGCAAGATCCAGAGAGAGGAAGATTGATCTAGAGATGGAGATGAAGAGGAAACTGGATCAAGCTTAGGTTTCAGGGTGTTCGGGAAAGAGGCTTAAGGTATTTGATTCAAGATCGAGAGTTCAGCAGGGTCGGAGCCGCTATGGCAAGTACAGAAAGACACAAGATGGGGCGTGTAGGGTGGGTGGTTCTGGCTGCTTCAAGTGCAGTCGGACGAGTCATATTAGCAGGGATTGCAATGCTGCTACTACCACCACTAGCCCGGTATCTGATATTATTTGCTTCCATTGCAATCATAGGGGCCATAAGAAGGTCCATTGTCCAAGTTTGACAACAATAGGACCAGTGGTAGCACCTACTCCAACGATTCTATGGATTACTAATGGCCGCCAGGGCAAGGTGGATGTGCCTGTACTGAGGAGCAGGGCTTTTCAGCACCTGATGTGGTGAAGGGTATGTATCTTTTCCTTATCTCTTTATTTATGTTGATTGCTTTGCTTATATTTTTGTGTTTTATTTTAGGATCGTTCCTTGTGAACGGTATCTCTACATTGGTATTGTTTGGTTCGGGGGCTACCCGATATTTTGTATCGCTTGCTCTTAGAAAGAGGTTTGCTGGAGCTCCGGTGGAGTTGGATTATCTCTTATAGGTTGAGATTGTAGATGATCGATATGTACGAGTATCAAGGGTTCATCAGGGTTGTGTTCTTAAGATGTTTAGCCACCATTACCCGATTGATTTAGTTCCGATTCGTTTGCGTGGAAACAAGGTTATTGTTGGGATGGACTAATTGAGCCCCAATGGGGCGATGACTGATTATGAGCATTAGTTGGTACGTATTCGGACCCTAAGTGGGGGATAGTTGGTGGTTCAGGGAGAGAGAGCACAGTCTGGGCCGATTCTATGTTCGACAACTAAGGCCAGACGCTATCTTCATCAGGGCTGTTCCGTATATGTTGCTTATGTTATGGATACCCGGGATAAGGGTAAGGCGACTATGGATGACATGCCGGTTGTACGAGAGTACCCAAATGTGTTTATGGAGGATTTGCTTGGAGTGCCTCCAGAGAGGCTGGTGGAGTTTAGGATTGACCTGGTTCCTGGTGCGGCTCTGATAGCCAAAGCACCGTATCGGTTAGCTCCTCCAGAGATGAAGGAGTTGTTTACACAGCTGCAGAGCTGTTAGACAAGGGATTCATTTGACCGAGAAGTTCGCCATGGGGAGCACCAATCCCGTTTGTGAAGAATAAGGATGGGTCTCATCGGATGTGTATTGATTATCGGGAGCTTAATAAGCTAACTGTAACACCCCAAAAATACCGGCTAAAAATTTCATTTTTAAATTAGGTTAATACGTAAAAACATCATTACAAACCATTCATAATAATACTCTGTGTCTGAAAACCAATAATATCATAGTAATATTTCAGAGTACATCCCAGAAAATCCATAGCGTGGAAAAAACAAGAGTGTGAGTGATATGCTGCTACTGCGCCGGCTCCTTTCCCTTAGCTGAAGAGGTACCTGAAACCAAAATTGAAAACTGTAAGCACGAAGCTTAGTGAGTTCCCCCACTGTACCACATACCATATGATCACACCACATACATATATTGTCAGGCATATTTGGGTATCTTTCAACCGGTAGCCGGGGACTATTTCACCCCCTAACACTACCACATCATATCATATCACATGTATCATAATCTGTCTAGCATAATTGGGTACTAATCTACCCATTCGGCCCTATCGACCGGTAACCACTATATCATGCTAGCACATAAACATAACAGATAGTAGCAAACATAGACAATTATCACAAAGACAATCATCTAACAACTCCTACTGATGGGCCGGCATTGTGGCCGTAGACTCACCGCTACCGGACGGTAACTCACCTCGAAAGTAACTGCGGAAGTCTGCTTGCTAAGCGCCTGACTGCTGAATCAGAAATCCTCCGGCTATAAATCATAAACATAGGTTAGCCTCTCATTCACACCCTTAGGTCAGATGACTGACCCTCCCTTCGACCCGGGTCAACTCCTTAGTCAAGGTCAACTTCCAGTTGACTAGACTCGCCGAGTCATGGCACCGACTCGCCGAGTCCTTCTCCACTAACCCGGTTCCACTCTACAAGCCCCTTCTTCCTACTCACTGAATCATCCTTAACTCGCTACTCGGGACGATGGGACCGGCTTGCGATCCGACTCGCCGAGTCCATGAACAACTCGCCGAGTCCATGCGAGCAGACTTCCCACTCGCTTCCAGATCCTTATCCGAATATCCTTCATGAGGATCTGGGGTTTCTGGGACTATCGAAACACGTTAGATTGCTAATCCTACGTGCAAACACGAAGGGTTGGAATTCTGACACTTAAACCCTTCGCACACAGCAACAGTTCATACAACTCGCCGAGTTTGAAGAACAACTCGTCGAGTACCAGGCAATCTTCATAGGACTCGCCGAGTTTTTCATCCAACTCGCCGAGTCTAAGTCCATATTCATAGAACTCGCCGAGTCCCTTGACCCATTTCCCATATGATCCAAATCTGAGACATGCAACTCTTCAAAACCACAGATCTATGATCCTAGGGGATGCTTAACACTCCATAAGCTCAAAATGCAATTCCAAGCTCTTTAAGAGGTCATGCACTCCATGGGGTTCCCTAATCACTTCAACCACAACAACTTTATGCTTCTAACACATCCATAAAGTCTAGATCTAAAGTCCTTTCGGATTATTAAGCACAAACACATGGAGTTGGGTGTTTTAGGGCTTGAAAACCACTAACTTGGGACAAAATGGGATCTAATGAACTAAAGATCAAGGTAGAGACTTTACTACCTGAATGGAAGCTTCTCCCAAAGTAGATTTCGGATCTACTCCCTCTCTTGCACTCTTCAAACTCTTCTTTTCTCCTTTTAAGCTCCAATATGCCCCAAAAATCCTTCACAAGGCAACAAATCACTCAAACTTACAAATGGAGGCTAGGGTTTCGACAAGGAACGCTCTGAGGGTGATAGAGGCTGAGATGGGGCTATAAGGACATTTAAATAGGGTGCAAACCCTAAGGATTGGGTCTCCTCTTGATTGGCCTACTCGCCGAGTCCAGGCGTGGACTCGCCGAGTAGTTCGCTTAAAGCCCGCACCCATCTCGGCATCTACTCGGCGAGTTAGGGCTACAACTCGCTGAGTAGCTCTTCCAAAAAGAACCTTTAATCAAAACAAATACGTACCAGGAACTGGGCGTTACAAATCTCCCCCACTTATCTTAGACTTCGTCCTCGAAGTCCGCTGACTCCAGAAACAACTCTGGGTAGTGCTCCCTCATTTCCTCCTCCGCCTCCCATGTGCACTCTGAACCCCTCCGGTGCTACCACTGCACCTTCACCAACTGAACCACCTTGTTCCTCAAGGTCTTCGCCTTTCGATCTAAGATCACAACTGGTCTCTCGATATAATTCAGGTTGCTATCAACCTGAATATCCTCCAAGGGTACAACTGCCGACTCTCCACCAAACACTTTCTCAACTGAGAAACATGAAAAGTGTTGTGGATCTGGCTAAGCTGTGCTGGAAGATCCAACCTATAGGCGGCCCGACCCACCCGGACCAAAACCCTAAAAGGACCAATGAACCTGGGGCCCGACTTGCCCCTCTTCCGGAACCTAATGACACCCTTCCAGGGTGATACCTTCAGGAGGACCATGTCACCCACCTGAAACTCCAAGTCTGAACGCCTTCTGTCGGCGTAACTCTTCTGCCGACTCTGCGCAGTCTACAGCCTGCTATGAACCTGCTGGATCAACTCTGTCGTCTTGAGCACCACTTCGGTGCTCCCGATGACGCGCTGACCGACCTCGCCCCAACAAATCGGGGTCCTGCACTTTCTCCCGTAGAGCATCTCGAAAGGAGGGCGGTCAATACTCGCATGGTAGCTGTTGTTATATGAAAACTCAGCCAAGGGAAGATAGGTATCCCAGCTACCACCGAAGTCTAGAACGCACGCCCGCAACATATCCTCCAGAGTCTGGATGGTCCGCTCGCTCTGACCATCTGTCTGCGGGTGAAAGACGGTGCTAAAATGCAAACGAGTGCCCAACTTGTCATGAAACCTCTTCCAAAACCTGGAAGTAAAACGCACATCCCTGTCCGAGATAACCGATACCGGCACCCCGTGCCTCACCACAATCTCCTTAAAATAGATGTAGGCCAATTTCTCGGCCTATATGCTCTCCTGAATTGGAATAAAATGAGCACTCTTGGTCAATCGATCCACGATGACCCAAATCGAATCTACTCCACGCGCGGTCCTGGGAAGCTTCGTGATAAAATCCATCGTGATATCTTCCCATTTCCACAACGGGATGTCCAACGGTTGCATCTTGCCATGCGGTCTCTGATGTTCAGCCTTGACCTTCCAGCAGGTCAAGCACCGCTCGACGTACCAAGCCACATCCCGTTTCATGCAGGGCCACCAATAATCTAGACGAAGATCCCTATACATCTTCGTCGCCCCTGGATGAATAGAGAATCGGGATTTATGCGCCTCCCCCATCAAGACCTGGCGCACGCCTCCGTGATACAGAACCCACACCCTACGGTGTAGTGTCAATAGTCCTCGGCTATCATAATCGAAGGAGGAAACCTGACCCACCACACGCTCGCTCTTCCGATGCTCCTCCTTGATAGCCTCCTGGTGAGCCTCCCAAATTTGCTCCAACAGGGGAGTCACTACGGTCATCCTCATGCAAATATCCCTGATCGGCGCCGCCTTGCGGCTAAGCCCATCGGCCACCACGTTGGCCTTACCTAGGTCATAGAGGATCTCGCAATCATAATCCTTCACCATGTCTAACCATCAACGCTGCCTCATGTTCAGATTCGGCTGGTCCATAAGGTACCTCAAACTTTTATGGTCCGTGTATATGGTACACCGGGCCCCATAGAGGTAATGTCGCCAAATCTTGAGGGCGAAAACAACTGCCCCAAACTCCAAATCATGCGTCGGGTAGTTCGCCTCATGAGGCTTGAGCTGCCTCGAAGCGTAGGCAATGACATGCCCCCTCTGCATCAGTACCGCGCCCAACCCAGAAATGGACGCGTCGTAGTAAACCACAAAATCCTCTACGCCCTCTGGCAGGGCTAAGATTGGCGCCTCGCACAATCTCTGTCTCAGCGTCTCAAAGGCAGCCTGCTGCTCAGGTCCCCACCGAAAGACTACGACCTTCTTCGTCAGCCGTGTCAGGGGTACGACTATCTTGGAGAAATCCTGAATGAATCTCCGATAATAGCCTGCTAATCCCAGGAAGCTCCGAATCTCGGATGGAGACTTTGGAACCTCCCATCTCATCACGGCCTCGACCTTGGCCGGGTCGACCAGAATCCCGTTCTGGTTGACAAGGTGTCCGAAAAATTGCACCTCGCGCAACCAAAACTCACACTTGGAGAACTTGGCATACAAGCTCTCCCTCCTCAGGGTCTCCAAAACCTCTCTCAGATGCTCCTCATGCTCTTCCTGTGTCTTGGAATAAACCAAGACGTCGTCAATGAAAACTATCACAGACCGGTCCAGCATCGGTCTGCATACGCGGTTCATGAGGTCCATGAATGCGGCAGGAGCATTGGTGAGCCCAAACGGCATCACCACGAACTCATAATGGCCATAACGCGTCCGAAACGCGGTCTTCTGTATATCCTCCTCTCTAACCCTCATTTGATGATAGCCTGAACGCAAATCGATCTTGGAGAACCAAGATGCTCCCTGCAACTGATCAAAGAGGTCATCAATCCTCGGGAGTGGGTAATGGTTCTTCACCGTTACCTTATTCAGCTCCCGGTAATCTATACACATCCGATGCGACCCGTCCTTCTTTCTCACGAACAAAATCGGGGCTCCCCAGGGTGAACTGCTCGGTCAAATGAATCCCTTGTCTAACAGCTCCTGCAGCTGTGTAGACAACTCCTGCATCTCAGGAGGAGCCAACCGATACGGTGCCTTGGCTATTGGAGCCGCACCAGGAACGAGGTCAATCCTGAACTCCACCTGTCGCTCCGGAGGTATCCCAGGAAGCTCCTCTGGAAAAACATTTGCGAAATCTCGCACCACCGGAACCTCGCTCACCGTCGCCTTACCCGCCTCCCGGGTATCCATCACGTACGCGACATATCCTGCGCATCCCTGTTGAAGGTAGCATCTAGCCCTCGCTGCTGAACATACTACGGGTCCACGCCGTGGCCTCTCGCCATGGATCACTAACTCTCCCCCACCTGGGGTCTTGACTCGCACTAGCTGCTGCGTGAAATCTATCACCGCCCCATTAGGGCTCAACCAATCCATGCCTATAATCACTTTGTTCCCACACAACGGAATGGGAACCAGATCCACCAAATAACGCTCCTCGAATAACCTCATAACACAGTCTCTGAATACTGATGACGCTCGCACCGATCGATCGTCGGAAATCTCCACCTCTAAAGGGCAATCCAACATGCCAGAAGACTCAGTGAACTTCTTGCTAAGCGCAAGGGAAACAAACGATCGGGTAGCACCCGAGTCGAATAACACCTGAACTGGGATACCGTTCACGTGGAACGATCCTAGCACACACACACACACACACACACACACACACACATATATATATATATATATATATATATATATATATATATATATACATATACCGAGCACATATCAATATCATAACATCATATAAATAAATGAGAGGGAAAGAATCATACCCGTCACCACATCGGGTGTTGCGCGTGCCTCCTCGGCGGTCAGCTGAAATGCCCGGCTCCTCACCACTGGAGCCTCTACCTTGCCCTACCGGCCATCTATGATCCGCAGGGTCGCTGGAGCTGGCGCCTTCACTGGCGCTGCAACTGTCAACTGGGGGCAATTGGCCTTCTTGTGGCCCCTCTGGTTGCAGTGGAAACACAGCAACTCAGATGTTTGAATAACTGCTGCCGGAGCAGTGCAATTCCTGCTATAGTGCCTAGACTTGCCGCACTTGTAGCAGCCTGATGATCCCAACCTGCACGCCCCCTCGTGCGTCTTGCCGCATTTCCTGCAGCGTCCCTCCCCGTCCCTGTTGGCCTTTCGACCCCACATCTGATCCCTTGGGCTTCTTCCCCGAAGCCCCTCATGACTGACCCTCTTCTGCCTTCCGTTTCCGGATGTGATCCAAATCTATCTCCCTCTCCCTCGCCCTGGAAATCATGGAGTCCAAGGTGGGGCAAGCTGAAAAACTAACGTGCTCCCAGATATCGGCCCGGAGCATGTCATGATACCGGGTCCTCCTCATGTCCTCATCGCCCGCATACTAGGGCACCAGCAGTGCCCTCTCCCGGAACTTGGCGGTGATCTCCGCCACAGTCTCCGTCGTCTGTCTCATGTCCAAAAACTCACTGGCCAGCTGCTGAAGCTCGACAGCCGGCGCAAACTCCGACCTGAACCTGGTCACAAAGTCCAACCAGGTCATGGCCTCGATAGCTGAGGCTCCCAACGAGTCACCCATTGACTCCCACCAATCTTGGGCTCGGTCTCGTAAACACCCTGTTGCATACCTCACCTTCGACCCCTCGGGGCAGAAGCTAGTCAACTGTGCAGACTCGATGTCTGCAATCCATCGCCTGGCAGCAATGGGGTCTTTCACCCCGTGGAAATCCGGCGCACCACTGCCCCTGAAGTCCTTAAAGGACAGCGTGTGAGATCCCGACTGGCCCGATGCCATGTCACTCCTGAACGCCCTGAGGCGATCCTCCATCAACTCGATGATCCCTTCCTTGATCGACCCGAAGATAATGGGGGTCGACTCAAGGATACCCGTGGTGATCTCTGACGCGATGAACTCGCGTAGTCCCTCATCCACTGGCTCGGAACCTGATCCCGAACCTGACCCCTCTCCTGAACCGCCATCTATCGGCCTCGAACGTAGTACCACCATTATGCGATACATAAATAATAACTGTTAGTGATACTAATACTCTTTGAGGGATCACACCCACTACAAGTTCCCTGGTCTCATCTTGGCCTCCCTTGGTTCGGGTACGGATCCTCTGCTTTCATTAGTACGGGCCCATACTACCTTCCACATCTATCCATACCTTCTTCAAGGATTGCCTCAACTCCACCAGATCCCTTTCACTATTGCTGATCACTGCTATACTCATCCTAGGCTTGCCCTAGGGAAATCTTTGACTCTACTCTATCCAGTCCTCAGCTGCTGCAGGCCTCCTTGTAATGCCAATTAGCCATTACCCGAATACCATCACGTGTGATGAGGCTCAGATTACCCTTCGAGTAATAGACTCGTCCGTACAACGGTTGGACTCAAACAAGAGCTACGTAGTAGGATCAAATCCCGCACTCTAAGATTATTCAACCTTGATCACATGTGACGTGACATATTCATCTAATGGCTAACTCGCATTATTCAGAGTCCCACAAAGCACGAAGCAAGCAGCATTTAGACAAGGGTAACAATCTCAATCAACTCTATCTTCTTACAAGAACTGTACTAGCATACAATGCTAAGCTCATACCATCAGGCATAACCTAATCAGGCTATCCTACTTGCTGTTTACTCAGTACTAACATGCAATTCTCATACAGCTGAAACACATAAAGCAGGCACATAAGGCATCACTCCTAGATCCTTATTCCTATTCTAGCATGATGTTATAAAAAAGCTGATAAACATAACATAAACTTGTATGGGTACTTTGGGGAATACTTACTTGAGCTCGGCCGGTCGCGCACATCACACACCTCGTTCTTTCTCAAAACACTTTTCACAATTTTTTTTTAGAAAACATTTTCTTTTATTAAATCTCTTAATCCCTCGATTTGAGTTCAGACACCCCCGAAGGTGTGTCCGAATCCCTCAAACCAGGGCTCTGATACCAACTTGTAACACCCCAAAAATACCGGCTAAAAATTTCATTTTTAAATTACGTTAATACGTAAAAACATCATTACAAACCATTCATAATAATACTATGTGTCTGAAAACCGATAATATCATAGTAATATTTCAGAGTACATCCCAGAAAATCCATAGCGCGGAAAAAACAAGAGTGTGAGTGATATGCTGCTACCGCGCCGGCTCCTTTCCCTTAGCTGAAGAGGTACCTGAAACCAAAATTGAAAACTGTAAGCACGAAGCTTAGTGAGTTCCCCCACTGTACCACATACCATATGATCACACCACATACATATATTGTCAGGCATATCTGGGTGCCCGACCCACCCCTTCGGTCCTCTCGACCGGACGTTGCCTAGCATACCTGGGTGCTGGCCTCCCCTTCGGTCCTCTCGATCGGATGTTGCCTTGCATATCTGGGTGCTGGCCTCCCCTTCGGTCCTCTCAACCGGATACTACCTAGCATATCTGGGTGCTGGCCTCCCCTTCGGTATCTTTCAACCGGTAGTCGGGGACTATTTCTCCCCCTAACACTACCACATCATATCATATCACATGTATCATAATCTGTCTAGCATAATTGGGTACTAATCTACCCATTCGGCCCTATCGAGCGATAACCACTATATCATGCTAGCACATAAACATAACAGATAGTAGCAAACATAGACAATTATCACAAAGACAATCATCTAACAACTCCTACTGGTGGGCCGTCATTGTGGCCGTAGACCCACCGCTACTGGACGGTAACTCACCTCGAAAGTAACTGTGGAAGTCTGCTTGCTAAGCGCCTGACTGCTGAATCAGAAATCCTTCGGCTATAAATCATAAACATAGGTTAGCCTCTCATTCACACCCTTAGGTCAGATGATTGACCCTCCCTTCATCCCGGGTCAACTCCTTAGTCAAGGTCAACTTCCAATTGACTGGACTCGCCGAGTCATGGCACCGACTCGCCGAGTCCTTCTCCATTAACCCGGTTCCACTCTACAAGCCCCTTCTTCCTACTCACTGAATCATCCTTAACTCACTACTCGGGACGATGGGACCGGCTCGCGATCCGACTCGCCGAGTCCATGAACAACTCGCCGAGTCCATGCGAGCAGACTTCCCACTCGCTTCCAGATCCTTATCCGAACATCCTTCATGAGGATCTGGGGTTTCTGGGACTATCGGAACATGTTAGATTGCTAATCCTACGTGCAAACACGAAGGATTGGAATTCTGACACTTAAACCCTTCACACACAGCAACAGTTCATACAACTCGCCGAGTTTGAAGAACAACTCGTCGAGTACCAGGCAATCTTCATAGGACTCGCCGAGTTGTTCATCCAACTCGCCGAGTCTAAGGCCATATTCATAGAACTCGCCGAGTTCCACCTTGGGACTCGCCGAGTCCCTTGACCCATTTCCCATATGAGCAAAATCTGAGACATGCAACTCTTCAAAACCACAGATCTATGATCCTAGGGCATGCTTAACACGTAAAGTTGCAAACTTTACATGCATGCATGGCCCTATAAGCTCAAAATGCAATTCCATGCTCTTTAAGAGGTCATGCACTCCATGGGGGTCCTTAATCACTTCAACCACAACAACTTTATGCTTCTAACACGTCCATAAAGTCTAGATCTGAAGTCCTTTCGGATTATTAAGCACAAACACATGGAGTTGGGTGTTTTAGGGCTTGAAAACCACTAACTTGGGACAAAATGGGATCTAATGAACTAAAGATCAAGGTAGAGACTTTACTAGCTGAATGGAAGCTTCTCCCAAAGTAGATTTCGGATCTACTCCCTCTCTTGCACTCTTCAAGCTCTTCTTTTCTCCTTCTAAGCTCCAATGTGCCCCAAAAATCCTTCACAAGGCAACAAATCACTCAAACTTACAAATGGAGGCTAGGGTTTCGACAAGGAACGCTCTGAGGGTGATAGAGGCTGAGATGGGGCTATAAGGACATCTAAATAGGGTGCAAACCCTAAGGATTGGGTCTCCTCCTGATTGGCCTACTCGCCGAGTCCAGGCGTGGACTCGCCGAGTAGTTCGCTTAAATCCCGCACCCATCTCGACATCTACTCGGCGAGTTAGGGCTACAACTCGCCGAGTAGCTCTTCCAAAAAGAACCTTTAATCAAAACAAATACGTACCAGGAACTGGGCATTACACTAACAGTGATGAATTGCTATCCATTTCTGAGGATTGATGATTTGTTTAACCAACTTCAGGGTACATCTTGGTTTTCCTAGATTAATCTTTGTTCGAGATACCATCAGATGAGGGTCAGAGTGGAGGATGTGTAGAAGACGGCCTTCCAAACTTGTTATGGTCATTACGAGTTCGTGGTGAAGCCCTTTGGGCTCACAGATGCTCCAGCCGTGTTCATGGACCTCATAAACCACGTATGCAGGTGGATGTTGGATCGGTCTATGTTTGTATTCATTGATAACATCCTGGTCTACTCCAAGACCCAGGAGCTACATGAGGAGCATTTATGGGAGGTATTGGAGACTTTGAGGAGGGAGACTTTATGGTAAGTTCTCCAAGTTGGAGTTCTGGTTGTGCGAGGTGCAGTTTCTTGGGGCACCTTGTCAACCAGAACAATATTTTGGTCGATTCGGCCAAGGTAGAGGCCGTGATAAGATGGGAGGTTCCTAGTTCTCCATTTGAGATTTAGAGTTTCCTTGGGTTAGCAGGTTACTATCGGAGGTTTATTTAGGATTTCTCCAAGATAGCAGTTCCTCTGACTCGGTTGATGAAGAAGACTGTCACTTTTCGACTGGGGCTTGAGTAGTAGGCAACGTTTGAGACCCTGAGGCAGAGATTGTGTGAGGCGCCGATTTTTACCCTGCGAGAGGGTGTCAAGGATTTCATGGTTTATTGTGATGCATCAATCATGGGTTTGGGTGCAATTATGATGCAAAGGGGCCGCGTGATCGCTTACATTTCGAGGTAGCTAAAGCTTCATGAGGTGAATTGTCCGACACATGATTTAGAGCTGGGGTAGTGGTTTTCACTATCAAGATTTGGTGACATTACCTCTATAGGGTCCGATATACTATTTACACGGATCACAAGAGCCTAAGGTATCTGATGAATCAGTTGATTCTGAACAGGAAGCAGTGTCGGTGATTGGATGTGGTGAAGGATTATGATTGTGAGATCCTCTACCATCCTGGAAAGGCCAATGTGGTGGCCAATTCTCTTAACAAAAAGGCGGTCACGGCTCCGATCAAGGATATTTGTTTGAGGATGACCATGATTACTCCACTTTTGGAGCAGATTCGATAGGCTCAGGTTAAAGCTATGAAGGAAGAGCATAGTAATAGTAAGCACATAGTAGGTCAGGTGGCTTACTTTAATTATGATAGCCAAGGGTTATTGACTCTCCATCGAAGAGTGTGGGTTCCATATTAGGGTGGTGTGCGTCAGGTTCTGATGGAGGAGGCATACAAATCAAGATTCTCTGTTCATCCAGCTTGCGAGGAAGATGTATAGAGATCTTCATCCCAATTATTGGTGGCCTTGAATGAAGTAGGATGTAGCTTGGTATGTGGAGAGGTGCTTGACTTTTAGGAAAGTCAAGGCCAAACATCAGTGGCCTCATGGAAAGATGCAACCGTTAGACATCTCCGTTTGGAAATGGGAGGAGATTACCATGGATTTCATTACAAAGTTGACTCGGACTGCGCGTGGAGTGGATTCGATTTGGGTCAAGGTGGATCGATTAACCAAAAGCGCACATTTTATTCTGATTCAGGAGAGTATCTTTGCAGAGAAGTTGACCGATATATACATCAAGGAGGTCATTGCCCGATATGGGGTGCCGGTTTCTCTTGTTTCAGATAGGGACGTTCGGTTTACTTCTAGATTTTGGAAGAGGTTCCATGACGAGTTGTGTACTCGCCTGCATTTCAGCATAGCCTTCCAGCCACAGACTGACGGACAGAGTAAGCAGACTATCCAGACCTTTTAGGATATGCTTCGAGCGTGTGTATTAGATTTCGGTGGGAGTTGGGATACGTATCTTCCGTTAGTGGAATTCTCGTATAACAACAGTTATCACGCCATCATTGATCGACCTCCTTTTGAGATGCTCTATGAGAGGAAATGCATGACCCCAATTTGTCGAGGTGAGGTTGGTCAGCGAGTCACGGGGAGTACCGAAGTGGTACTCAAAACTACGAAGTTGATTCAGCAGGTTCATAGTAGACTCTAGATAGCTTAGAGTCGGCAGAAAAGCTATGCCGACAAGTGCCGATCAGATCTAGTGTTCTAGGTTGGGGATATTGTTCTCCTGAAGGTGCCACCTTGGAAAGGTGTCATCTAATTCGGGAAAAAGGGCAAGTTGGGTCCTAGGTACATCGATCCTTTTAGAGTTTTGGCTCGAGTAGGTCGGGTTGCTTATCACTTGGCTCTTCCCAAGGAGCTTAGTCAGATCCATAGCACATTCCACGTCTCTCAATTGCGGACATGTTTAGTGGACGATTCCATGGTGGTTCCATTGGAGGATATTCAAGTAAATGATCGCCTGAATTATATCGAGAGATCGTTGGCGATTCTTGACAGGAAGACAAAAACCTTGAGGAACAAGGTTGTTGAGTTGGTGAAAGTTTAGTGGCGGCACCACAAGGGTTCAGAATGGACGTGGGAGCCGGAGAGCGATATGAGGGAGCATTTCCCAGAGTTATTTAGGGTAGTGAACTTTAAGGACGAAGTCTGATTCAAGTGGGGGAGAATTGTAACATTTGTAATTTGGTATGTTTTCCCTTTTAGCCCCTTAATGCAAAATATTTATCTAATTGCTCCCTATCTAGTACGTGGGGCGTACCCTACGAGTACGCTTAACGTACTAGCTATTTTCTAGATGCGGTATTCACCCACGTGTGTGGGGTGTACGTGGAGTACGCATGGCGTACGTGGTGCAATGGCAAATTCTAATTTTTAGGGTTTGCACACTATTTAAGCAACTTATACCACCTTCATACCTATTATTTATCAGCCTCCATGACCCTATACCCTAAGAATGAAACCCTAAAAGCCTTTTGTGAGTTTTGAGCTTTAATGTGAGATTTGGTGGTGTTTTAGTGAAAAAAGAAGAAGAAGAAGAAGAAGAAGAAGAACACTTTGAGGTTTCTTGGGAGTGGCTTGGGCTTGTAGATCCAGGGTCATCTTCATCTTAGCAAGTCATTTGTGGTAAAAATCTCCCATCTTGATGATTCATTATGTTAGATCCAACCTAGGGTGTTATTTATGCATTTTTGGTTCTTTTGAGCTAAAGTTGACCTTATGATCTACTCCAGAAGACATGGATGTTAAATCTTAGCTCCATTGAGGTCCCTTGTCCATAAAAATGTAATCTTTATGAGAGATATAGGTCCATGCAAAGTGTTTAGGTTCTTATTAAGCTTCTTTTTTATTGCTGGGTCCCATTAAGTCATGCATGGATGTAAAGTTGCCAACTTTATGTGTTAAGTCACCTTCTAGAATCAGATTTGAGAGTTTGTCATGTTGGCTTAACCGAATAAGTGTTTAATGGATTGGATTGGTCATCTGGGGAGTATGTGGGGTGTACCCAGCTCGTACGCTGAGCGTATTGTCCCCGGAGGGAGTACCCTAAGCATAAGTACGAGTACAACCAATGTACTCAGCTGTTTGACTTTTGGGTTGACTTCCCGGAATTTGTGCCATATTTTGGGCTTTTAGGGTTTAGGCCTTGTTGGGCCATCGGACTTCTTCCTTTGGGCCATGGATCGACTATGTACTTTCTTGGGATTAGTTCCATGATGATTTTTGGGCCCAATTTTGAATTTGGGTCTTATTGGGCCTTGGGATGCCATTTAGGAATTTGGGCATTTTGTCCAAATGGGTTGGGCCTTGGCTTTGGGCCAAGTAACAAAAAGGGTAAAATGGTCTTTTACCTTGGATATTGGACAAGTAACTTAGATTCTTAATTATGGGTCGAGATCCAATTATTAATTGGATATTATTTGATGATGTTAGCACGGGGATTTTTCGGACCAGCAGACCGAGAATTATTTGAGAGATTCAACAGCTAGAGGTGAGTCTCCTCACTGTATTTGGTGAGTCGAGGACACCAATGTTGACCCATGGTTTATTATGATTAGGATGCTAGTTGTATACATGACTCTTGCATGTATGATAGTGATATGTATACCGGGCGGGGCACGATGACTATCCCGTATGCTATTTATCTTTGTGATTATTGCATGTGTTTATATGATTATATGATTATATGTTTATATGTATATTGGGCAGGCCTGATGACTGACATATCTGTTCCAAGCAGGGCCTGATGCCAGGTGGGGCGCATTATATGTTTGATATGCATGGTATGTGGTATTTTGGGGAAATTACTAAGCTTTGTGCTTACAGTTTTTAGTTTATTTTCAGGTACTTCTGGTTCCAAGGGGAAGAGCTCGGGATGACTGCATTGCACACACCACATTATTCCGTGTTTTCTATGACTCTTATGTACTTGGATACTATTTGACACACTTTGATTTTCACTATGGTTCTATGAAATTGATTGGGTTGATGGATTATTTAATATAAAAATTGAAATTTTTGGTTTTAATTTTTGGGACATTACAAAATTCCTTTATAGGAATCTTAGCATTGTCACATGACACTAATTTTGAGCCAACCTCAAAAGAACCTAGTTCATAGGTTTGAACTAGCCGAAATGATTTATATTCAGTTTTCTCAACAAATGAATCCATCACTTATTCCATATTATGCATAATACCTGGTATATGATCATGTTGTGAGCATATCATAAGATACCATTAAAAACATGGTTGAGTCACCAGATAACTATAGGAACATTCTAAGAGTACTTTAGAAGAACTAATAGAATGTATATGAGATAATTGGTTTATAACAAAATCTTCATGTAAAGAGCTACATAGGATTCTAATTTCTAAACAAATATAGATAATTATGAATTATAATTTGATTATGAATTCATAATGGGATGAATAGTAAATTTATTTGGAATGCGTCCAATCAAAACAAAATGACACAAACTACGAAAAGATAAGAATACACTACTTTATAAGTTGAGATCAAAAATGATTGGATGAATGGGTTCATTGAAAAACTATGTTGATTTCTACCATTCAAGGATCACATAGAAATCTTTGTGACTTCGAGAGTATACTTAATCAAGCTAAGAGACTCTATGTCACGAAAGCACACAACTCATATACTCCAAGATATTTAAATATACCTAGAGTAAAGTCAAATATGGAGATGATGGTATTCATAGAATTCACACAAATTAAGTTTAGTCGAACCCATTAATAAATTACTTCTTCTAAGCTAAGTATGAATGGTCACACTTCAACTGTAAGACTTTATTGTTCTAGAAATGAGATTTGGATTTGGATTTGGTATTTGTATATTAGAAAATTGTGACAACAACTATTATATAATGTTTTGATATACTGGGATATGATCATAACATCAATACTTGTTGGGTTCTATATTATCATGTTTAATTCATGAATAATATTATTATTCTAAAAGTTCATAGTCGGTCATAATTTTGGGAGTAATTGTGAAGTAAGACTAATATAAAGTGGATTGGTTGACTTTCACCAGATGAAAGTAGGCAATGGGTTGTAACCAAGTTTCATAGATACTTGTTAAAGAACTAGTATTGAACTGAATCGCATCAAGATCACCTCAATGTACTATCTCTGTATCCTTAACACCTGAGATACTTAGTGGGACTTAAGTGTAGGGTGTGTTGAGCTTTGATATGGTTAAATCTTGGTCCTTAATCGAGCAGTTATAAAAGCCAATTTCAAGTATGGTGTGAACAATGCAAGAGGCTTATGTAGTCAATATGAGATTTTTTTATTATGTGTTGAGAGTTAGACATCGAAGGTGCTTTACCAAAAGTTGAACATCTAATGAGATTGATCGCGATCCGTATCTCATGTTTAACATGACGTATCTGACAAATGGATAACTGATAAACTTACCTTATTCACCAATTGTAGCTTTGAGCTTATGGGAATTGGGCATTGATAGAATGGCACAAAGTCGTACGTTGATGGGGGTAGTGAAATGTTGCTAGATGTTCACCACTGTCTATATTAGTCTAATATGAATCTTGCGCAAGTGGGAGATTGAAAGATCTAGTATACTCAATAATCATATTAAAGTGATATTGCTAATTAACATATGATACTAATGGGTCACAGTAACAACAATTTGATGCAATTAGTTATTTATTAGAAATTTATTTTAATAAATATTCAATAAACTCTTATAACTAATTGGAAATTATTTATTTCAGGGAAATATTAATTTTCATTAGCAAGTAACATAATATATCATATGGTATGATTTATTAATTCATGTACATTATTTTGGACTAGAAAGACTTTTTTGTCTTTTCGCTAAAAGTTAAAGTTTATATCTTATAAGAGTTATAAGAATTTTATTCTCTTCGCTTTTTAAATATATAAAAAAATATGAGCTAGTTTATTGGAAATAAGATATGGTCTTTTGAATATAATAAGGGAAAGTAAGCATGGCTTAAGAGGCATAGGATACAGGAAGGCTTTAGGGTATGGAGTGATTAAAGTGTTAAAAAATCTAGGGTAATGATTTAGGTTTATCAAAATTTTATTCATACATTTTTCACTTACTAAAACCATAGCCCCCTCGTACTCTCTCATATTCTCTCTTGCAAAGAAGTTTAGAAGATTACTTGCTTGAATTTTGCTCTCTTTAAGTCATATTTGGATATGGACTTAAAGCTTAAGCGTTTTGACTAGCATCTACTTCAAGCTGGCTTCATGTTGGTGTCTCAAAATTTCAACATTCTTCATTAACTTCCAAACCTTCCAAGAGGACCCAAAGAACTACAAAGGTTGTTATATCTTCATCTTTTTCTTTGAGGATTGTTTTCTTTCCAAAATTTGCAAGAAGATCCATGGTTGGTTATAAACTTGTTTTATGTTATTCAAAATCAAAGTCTTCCATTCCTAAATCTTATGTTTCTGAAACTAGTTTTTGAATAAAAACCCAACATTATCATAACCCAAAAATTGGATTAATGAACATTTTTCAAGTACACGTACAAATTACAATGTTAGTAGTGGTAATGGGTGACTCTCTCAAATGAGAGGTCATGGGTTCTAGTCTCACTATGAGACATAGGTGGTGTTTATGATTAGATTAGGAGTATGATAGTTTGCCGTTTAAAAAAAAGTAGGATTCAAAAAGACTAATACATCTAAACGAGACAACACTATATATACATATATAATAGCAACATATAACTCTAGAAATGAATCAAGTAAGTAGCTAGGACTTAAATGTCAATCCATTAATAATACATATCCATATTACAAAGATACACATAGGCTTAAGATTTAAAAATAACTTGGATGTAATTTGCACATCATATTAAGCTTATATAGCCACCATTACATATTTGTGTAGAGAAGCTTCATCATCATTTGATTTTGCAACTTGTGAATAGAAATAACCTTTTGACATTTACAATTTCATACATAATTTAAAATTTAAAAATAACATGGATGCAATTTACACAACACATTAAGCTTATATACCAACCTAATTTAATGGAATGACCAATTGATTGTCATATGTTACCACAAGAATCTCACACCTGCCACAACTATATCAAATTGTGCTATTAACCTCAAAGTAAGATTATAAAAATCTCAAACACCACCACTAAATAAAATTACACACATAGATGCATTTATCAATTCAGGAGTACAATAAACTTACCTTCTTTGGTGTTTAACCTCTTGATTTTGTCCACTTGAAAAATTATGTATGATAAAGAATGTAATATTTATGTGTCATCTTTTGAGATTAACCTCTTATAACATAGTCATACCCAAGTGATAATAGTCCCATAGCATGCATAATTAAACAGTCCCACTTAACATTTTTTTAGTTTAAAAAGGAAAAATATGCATCGAAAATCCTTAGAAACTTACTATCGGTTATGCCATTCAAGTTATGCCATTGACCTGAATAATATCATGAGAAAATCCCCAAACTTACATGCTATGTAACATGATAAACATAATGAGTTAAGTACTAAAAGAGAAAGATTAGATTGTCTCTTGATATGACATATAGATAGATTGTCCATGGGACTAGTGTTATGTCATGAGTAATCTAACAAATATAAAGTTAAAGAGATAGATGTTCCTTCGGGGACAACAGTAAGATTCCTATGGGAACAAGAGTATGGTTCCTTCGGGAACAAGAGTGAGGTTCATGTGGGAACAAGATTACGGTTCATTTAGGAATAAGAGATAGATGGTTCCTATGGGGACAAGAGTAAGGTTCCTATGTGAATAAGACTATAGTTCCTTCGGGAATAAGAGTATGCTTCCTACGGGAACGAGATTATGGTTCCTTCGAGGATAAAAGTATGGTTCCTACAGGGAAAAGTGATAGAGATTCCTTTGGGAATAGTATTATGGTTCATACGGGGACAAGAGTAAGATTCATTCATGGATAAGAGCAAGGTTCGCTCGAACGATAATAAGGCTCCTTCATGGACGAGAGTAAGTTCCTTCGGGGACAAGAGTATGGTCCTTCGAGGACAAAGAGTATGATTCCTTCGAGAATGAGATTATATCCCTGCGAGGAAAGAGATGATGATTCCCTTTAGAAATGTAGATAAATGATTCTTATGAGAATCCAGAGTATGTATGGTTAGAGAAGAAAGAAAAAGGTTCCTTAAGAGGAAAAAGATAAGAGAGTTCTTTGTAAGAACTTAGATGTAACTGATGAGGGGTTAAGTGTAAGGAATCCATGAAGGATCCAAGAGTTATAAGAAATATTAAGGAGCCACGAGGGTCATAAAAGAGAGGAGTAAGTCTGGGTAAGCGTGCCCATTAATGAAAGTGGGATATTGTTCTCTTAGAGTAGAGTATGAGATGAGACCATTGGTCTAGATGAGAACAAAGGTGTCGAGGCACTAGAGAAGAAAAATAATAGAGTAGAGAAATAACATATAAGGGATAGAGAAAGATATGGAGTTAGAGTATGTACAAAGTATGAGAAGAACCTATTAAGAGGCTAAAAGAAGAATATAAGAAGAGCCTGTTAAGAGGCTTAAGAGAAAGAGTAGAAAGAAAGAATAGAGCAGAGTATAAATGATAGATGAAAGAAGAAAGTATAACATTGTATGCTATGAAAGAAAAAGACCAGATGACAGGGTATGAGATAGAGAAGAACAATGAAAGGTAAGAAAATGAAGAAGAATAACTTACTAGACACGTTGTGTCTGATACTGCATATATTTTATGTTTTGTAAGTTCAGGTTGTAGCAGTCGTTGTATCAAAAGAGAAGGCATGAGCACAATGAAGAAATAGATTGTATGATGTTATTATTGTATTCTTTGTTGTTCATTGTATGTATGTAAAGATTTTATTGTAAAACAATGATTATTCATGGGAAGTAAAAGGTTTTAATTAGAGTAGAATTCCGCATTGGAAGAAAAACTCTGATATTTCCCTTAGATCAGATGTATTGAAAATTTGGATCGTTACAAAATCTAGGAGGTGATCTTAATGAAAATTGTCATTTTCTCTTTGTTCTTCCTCTCCAAACAATTAAAGATCTGAAATCATAAGGGGTTGTATATTTATTTTCTGATTTTACAACTCCTACGCTTTAATTTTGCATTTTGGCAAAAATGGCCAAATCTTCCAATATGTGTGAATTTACTTTGAGAATGGACATCCTACGTCCATCTCCACCATACATGTAACTTATGAAGTCTAAAATCATCCAAGTGGATTAAAAACCTTGGGTTAAACTCAAATTTGTCGATTTGACACTTTTAACTATGACTTTCTAATTTATCACCTAACAACACAAAGTCTTCAAAATCTCATTTCTATTAATCCAATGCGTTAGCCTTTATTGTTTTGAATTATTTTATTTATTAAATTATTTATTACTCATGTCGCTATAACTTATCACGTTACGCTACTTACTTACTTACTTATTAATTTTTCTCCATAAAAAATTAAATTTATTCAAAAATTCTAGCCCCAAATACCGAGTGTTACAGTATTACACGAGTTGATTAAAAAAAGATAAACATAAATATGTAAACATTAAGCATTTTTTAAATAAAATTTTAAAATAAATACAAACAATACGATGAATAAGTAATTTAATTTATACTAATAAAAAAGCATTGACATATATAAATAATTGTGTTAAATCATTATTGATGATTTGTAGAAAAAAAAAAAGCTTTCAAAATTAACAAAGTAATCGTAGTAATGTGATAAACAATGACATAAATCCAAAATATTATATATATATATATATATATATATATATATATATATATATATATATATATATATATATATATATATATACTTTAATAAATTATATACTAACATTAATTTTAGATGATCTTATGAATAGTATACTTCGTGTTATTTAGATTTTGGCCACATTAATTTATTGAGGTTGTCAATTTTAGTGCCTACACACACACATACACACACACACACACACACACACACACATATATATATATATATATATATATATATATATATATATATATTGCACATCTTTATGAACAGTTAACTTTCTATAATTCACGATCTGGCCACAATGTTTTATGGAGGCTGACAATTATAGTCTCTGCTCTTCCCTAAGAATCTGAGTCATCGGCTTGCAAGATACATGTTTTCCTCCACCGCTTCTACTTGTTTCACCGTCTTCCTATCTTTAACCCACATGGAAGACACTTGCGTCTCTGATTCACCGATGTTTCCTTTTTGCTCAGACCTCGTCTACCATGCTTTACTTCTGTTGATTGATTCCTCCTTGATTTTCCCTAGACTGAAAATCTTTGTCGAATTTTGATGTTACGTTCCCTATCGCCTTCTCCTCTATTCGATTAGGGCTCGACTTCCTCTATATTCATGCTTTCCACCGCTTTCCATCCATCAATAGATATGCTCCACCTCCGATTCTCGATTGGTTTCCGACTAACACTTCCCTCTCCTTCTACCACTTCCCTGTTGCACTCTCATTGACCATCGTATTTTCTACTTCTCTCAATACTAGATTTCTATGACACTTCAAGAATGAGGTTATCCTCTTCTGATGTAGGGTTCTCAACCCTTTTTTTCTCGATTTCAGTTCTGTTCCCGATCGACATCTCACTCCAGAAGGTAATCATGATTTTCTGTTCCATTCAAAAACTTTATCATCCAATTTTGCTCATGAATTGTTGAATTTTTTAAGAGGGATCATCTAATTACCTGCGTCGCTTGAATCTTTACCTACAGAAAAAAGAACGAAAAAAAATATAATTTGTATTAAAGTTGAAGTGAACACATCAATTATGGGAGGGGGGTAAATTTGTCTGTTCATATCATGATTTTGGGTAACATTGAGAGAAATACATGGTCTCCCACATGAGCCCCTTTGGCCCTGAAACACCTTGCTCCTTCTAAGGTCTCTTTTATTTCTACTAAACATGAAAATTAAAGAGTTAATAGGAATATAATAAATAACGGATTTATGTTTAAAAAGGAGCAGTAGGTCGAATAGATTCACAATTTCATTGAATTACAAGCTTTTACTCACAAATCTCTCAGTTATTCTGCCAAAGACATCTGCTATTTCTTGAATCCATTTCCGACTAGCGGAACATATCAGGAGCAAAACATCTCAGAAAACTGCTCCTATGACACAGTATCTCTCTGCTTAACAGAATAGGAACTAGTAGCGATCCTCCACCAATCCTTCACTCCGAACCTCAAAAGGTTCAGAGCGCACCTGACCTTCTGGTCAGCAGGGCATGAGCAAGTGAAGAAGCATCCCTCCACATCAGATAGCCACATCATGGCTATGATCGGTTCCTGGACTCCATCAAAATTTGGGGGCTTCGTATTATCGAAGTCCCGATACTGAAAGACCTGCCCTGTCCCAACACCAACAGTCGTCACGACTGTGGAGGCTGTAACAACATCCTCTTCAGCAATGGTTACATATCTATCATCAATGAAATCCATCATCATGGTCTTGATATACCCAAACATCTTCGAGATCTGACTTTGGACAATAGCAACCATCTCCTCATGGATGATCTCCCTGATGCGGTCCTTTGACAATACTGGCCCACCCTGACTGCCAGCTCCTAATCCCGACCCGGATCCGATCTCAACTCGTCTCGTAGTCACCGTATAGAAAATACACCAGGAAGATATCAGATAAACCACATATCATAACGGGGAACCAACTCCCAACAAAACCCTAGGGGTTGTGACTTCCTTGCTACACGTACGGGTCTTGTGCTTTCAGTAGTACGGGCCCATACCACCTTCCACACCTACCCATATTTGTCTCAAGGATCATTACAACACCGTAACAATACTCATAAGCAAAGACGAACACTCAATCCTCACTCCCTAGAGGAAAGGCTAAACATCTCACGACTGGCCGGCTAACCCCACAAGACTCATCCATGACACTTCCACCAACCCTGCAGCACTCGTGTATGCTAGCAATACGTAACACTGGACCATATAGACATTCGAATATCTGATCCTACCCTAAGCCCTTCATCAAAAAATAAAAGGAAATAAGGCCAAACAAAACATTATCAGGCTATAAGATCTTATTTATATATAACCATGATGCATTACTAAGCAACTACAGTAATGATGTCAATTTCATAAAAGAAAGGTCTTGGGCTATCAGGCATCATATAATCAGGAAATTTTATCATGAAATTGTTGAAGATCCCTAGCCTATCACTAACATGCTGTTCTAACATATCACGATATCTATAACGCCCGCAGATTCGGGCTAGTCAATTTAGAGACGAAAATCATCAAAAATGAACTTTTTATAGAGGATTATTTAGAATAAATAATCTTAACTAAGTTTTATTATATGTCACAAGGTTTCCGTACATATAAAGAACGTCGAAATCCAAGTTATAACGAAGAAGTTATGACATGTCGAAGTTTCGCGACAAAACCGACACGACACCGGGAATCGTAAAAAGTGAGTTTATGATAGATTACTTTTTAGCCTTAGGTTTCTAAATGAAAGTTGTAGAGTACGTCTCCACCTTCGTGTGGATATAAAGAACATCAAAAACGAAGCTCGTATGCAAAAGTTATGACCTCCGAAGATGTCGATGTCTGAGAGCATGACGCGTGTCAGAAACCCTAATCTGACTGGATTCACGACCTGGGAAATCTATGGGATGACTCTTGAAATCTCACGACGTGAGCTTATCATTCTCACAATGTGAGAATTCGTCCGAACACATTTCGGAGCTATAAAGGCAAATGGCAAGTCTACGGGGTGAACATGCATGGCTCACGACGTGAGCAATGAATTCTTATGACGTGAGAGGCCAAAAATCAGCTTATAAATAGCCATTTCAACCCTAAGCTTCCTGGCAGCCAATTCTTCTCTCTCTCTCTCATTTGCTGAAGCCTTTTCCCGTCCCGAGCCCGACGATCACGAACCGCTGACCGTTTCCAGTTAGATTCTATCAAAGCACGCTACAAGTGAGTGCATAGTTACTTTCATCTTACACATAGATATGAAGTATTACAGGTAGTGGCACAAGATCATAGTTGGATGACTTGATGAGGGATTACAGATTGTAGGCCAGTAGATATAAATAAATGTTGTAAGGCCTATGTTGTTCTGTTTATGGTTTTGATCTGGATCGAACATGACATCCCGAGGTTTAATATAATAAAATACATTTTTCCAGAAATGCTTTGATAAATCTTTATCATATTTTCTTTTGGGAACAAATTCTGCAACACTTTTATTTGAAAGATTACTTTGATTTTATTATAAAAGCATAAATGAAATCGGGCTTTTCTGGCCATGAAAATAGGGGATGTCACAGTTGGTATCAGAGCATTAGTTTAAGCGAACTAGGAATTTGTAGGATTTCTAGCTTAAACTTAGAATGTAAGCGATGATTGTGAGATGAGTGTCTACCATATTTTAGACACAAGAACTAGTTTGTTTTAGGAAAGATGCCTAAAATGCTTTTTTGTGCTAAATGTTATATGTTTGTCGTATATGTTATTATTTGATCAGATCTATGGTCTACTGCCGACCGAATCTGGAAACTTTATGTGTTTAGATTTCTAAATGTTTAATTATGGTATTGGAACTGACATATAACTTTTCGGAGTAATAAAGAGGACTAAGCGTCTAAACCTTCTCTATCTATATTTTTGTCCCGATACGTTGAACACATGTTTTCATGAACATAGCATCATGGTGAAGACTCGTAGAGAATTGATTAAATGGAGGAAATGAAAAGGCTTATGATAGTAAATGAAACCTATCGAAAGATATCGTAAGAGTGGTATCTTGCCTTTAGAATATGTCTGATAAAATGACAGTACATTCAAAGGAGTACAGTATGTCTGAAGTGCACCTTCGATTGGCGGGATGATGGAACGATTGGTGTAATTCCTGAAGTTGTCCATTTGTATGGCGTTTCCACCACTAACTGAGTTGAAACAGGATTGATGATTGAAGATACGAATGGAAGAGGTCCTAGTAGAGCCTAGGGAAAATTTTATGATTTTTGGACACATTTGTATGTGTTAAAATTATTTTTGTGATAATAACTTGGAGAACTGAGAGTCAATACTTGGGATGAGTATGAGTAGGTGTGAAAGGTAGTAGAGGCCTATACTACCAGAAGCACAGGAATCACACTTGGATCATGGAAAGTTGCAAGGTTACCAAGAAGCTAGTAATTGATTCCGTTTTGTTCAAGTATGTCGTTACCATCGTTTCGGTAAGGACTAAGAAGATGATTGTTATTCCAACCCTAGAGGTCATATCGAATCGAGTCCGACTAAGATTAGTATGTTACGTGGTTTGGGGAAACAAGATCGATGTAGCATTTGACTTAAACTGGACGATTGAAGTGAAGGATAATCGAAGTGATCAATAGAGGTATCAAGATCTTTATTAAAGTAAGAAGCTTGTAGCTAAAAGTACTGCATGCTAGAATATGATTGTATCACATTAGAACACGAAGGAAGGTATATTTCGTTCAGAAACTTGACTCTAAAAGACTTGAGTCTAGGCAGTGCATCATACGACAAGAGGTCATTAGAACATGACCCATCAGTCTATTATGGTAATTGAAGGGAAAAACTTATCTTAAGTTTGTTAAGAAGAAGAAGGAGTCTCCAATAAGGATCTATTTTGTAACTCAAAGGTTACGATTGAAAGTCCAACATAGGATAAAGAGTAGGTGCAAGATTTAGCACCGCCTGCAGTCAAGAAGTCCAAGAATTAGATATTGATTCGAAGGAACACAGAAGCTATGGTTATTACCTAGGATGAAAAGATAACGTATGGAGTCATTATACCAGCCCTGTTTCGTTGATGATTCTGGGACATAATCATCCTAAGGGGGAGATAATTGTAACGCCCGCAGATTTGGGCTAGTCAATGTAGAGACGATAAGCATCAAAAGAGGATTATTTAGAATAAATAATCTTAACTAAGTTGTAGTATATGCCACAAGGGTTCCGTACATATAAAGAACGTCGAAATTCAAGTTATAATGAAGAAGTTATGACATGTCGAAGTTTCACGACAAAGCCGACACGACACTGGGAATCGTAAAAAGTGATTTTACGATAGAATAGTTTTTAGCCTTAGGGTTCTTAATGAAAGTTGTAGAGTACGTCTCCACCTTTGCGTGGATATAAAGAACGTCAAAAACAGAGCTCGTATGCAAAAGTTATGGCCTTCCGAAGATGTCGCTGTCTGAGAGCATGACACGTGTCAGAAACCCTAATCTGACTGGCGTCACGACGTGAGAAGTCAAACGGACACTAATCGAGCCTAGAAAACACCTACGAATTCTGCGGGATGACTCTTGAAAGCTCACGATGTGAGCTTATAATTGTCACGACGTGAGAAGTCGTCCGGACACGTTTCAGAGCTGTAAACGCAAATGGCAAGTCTACAGGGTGAGCAGGCATGCCTCACAACGTGAGCAATGAATTCTCACGACGTGAGAGGCCAAAAATTAGCCTATAAATAGCCATTTCGACCCTAAGCTTCCTGGCAGCCAATTCTTTTCTCTCTCTCTCTCTCTCTCTCTCTCTCTCTCTCTCTCGTTTGCTGAAGCCATTTCACGTCCCGAGCCTGATGATCACGAACCGCTGACCGTTTCTAGTTAGATTCTATCAAAGCATGCTACAAGTGAGTGCATAGTTACTTTCATCTTACACATAGATATGAAGTATTTTATATAAAATTACATGCTATGTGTGCATATTATCTGAATACTTGTTGTCTATGCTGGATGATCGATTTTATATACGTTTTAAATGATTTAAACTGTATATGTATTTTATATCTATAAAATGTGCTGGGTAAAACATGGGTAGATGTAATAGTTGGTGTGTGATGAAATAAAATGATGAGAGGCCTCGATGTTGGCGTTGATCCAGTCATCTAGCGGAGTATAGATGACGACCACAGACTTTTCTAAACAGTACAGTGAAACGCTAGCAGGCTCGCAACCTGTAGGTGTTTATTTGAACTTAGTGTTCGCCAGCAGTACTCCACCCCCCCCCCCCCACACACACATATGGTTGCCTTATTTGACATAAATTGCTGAGGAATCCCCAAAGCAGTGTTGTCACCCCAATGAAAATCCTTAGGCTAGGTCCATAATAATAGATGCTTTAGGGACGTAAAGTGAGGATAACGGGAACGTGTAATCAGGTTAATTGGTTAATGAACTTAATAAATTTATTTATTGTGGGTTGAAAACCCTATGTGCTCACCAGGCTCCCAAGCCTGGCCCACTCAGTTTCTTATATTACAAGTAGTGACACAAGAGCATAGTTGGATGACTTGATGAGGGTTTACGGATTATAGGCCAGTAGATATAAGGAAACGTTGTAAGGCCTATGTTGTTATGTTTATGCTTTTGATCTGTATCGAACATGACATCCCGAGGTTTAATATAATAAAATACATTTCTTCGGAAATGCTTTGATAAATCTTTATCATATTTTCTTTTGGGAACAAATTCTGCAACACTTTTATTTGAAATACTACTCTGATTTTATTATAAAAGCATAAACGAAATTGGGCTTTTCTGGCCGTGAAAATAGGGGATGTCACAATATCAAACAACAGTATGGTATTTTGCGGTCTACTTATTGGCTCCGACTGATCGTACACATCGCATCCTCCTTGAGTATCTTGAAATCCATTTGAAAAACTTTTCTTTAGTTTGAGACAGGATTCACACGAGTGTTCGTCTAATTCACTCAAACCAAGGCTCTAATACCAACTTGTAACATTCAAAAAATTCTTGAAAATTTTAAACTTTTTAAACAACCGCAAAACCATCATTTATTACAACTCGTTTTCAAAATAAGTATCACATCAGAGAAATCCCAAAATCGTAAAAAGAAAACATGAGGAGGTGCACGAGCACACCTTCGCCTTCCCGTGATCCACTAAAGTGAAACATAATCCAAACTATAAGCCCAAAGCTTAGTGAGTTTCCCCTAAAATACAAATACATAACAAATAAAATAGTTATAATAACAACATACGTTGGGCCCAATCAACCATCAGGTTGGAATACCCCAGGCCCCTCAACCATCGGGTTGGAATGTCAATATATTACAGATCCAATCATCCTTGGGATAGAATACCCCAGGCCCTCAACCATTGGGTTAGAATTCCAACGTACTATGGGTCCAATCATCCTCGGGATGGAATACCCTAGGCCCCTCAACCATCGGGTTGAAATGCCTCAACCTGTTGGCTTACGCACAAAACAGTGAAGCCTCAACCACTAACAAATCATTTGCACATATAACATATAATCATATAATAGTCTACATCTAGTCACATAGATCTACAGATCACTAAGCATAGCAACATCCGATCTACTAGGATACCGATCTAACAGATCATAACAATACAATAGCGTGCATAACATGATATCAATCTAATGGGTCGGCATTGGTGCCTTCGACCCGCAAGTATAGTGAGGACAACTCACCTCACTAATAGTGCAGAACTGATAAGGTCTGACTCCAAATCTCAGCTCCTGAATCAATGCCTACAACCATCATGACCAAAACCCATCAAAATCCAGAAATACCAAAAATACCCTCAAAAGTCCGACTTTGTCAACCATGGTCAAAGTCAACAGTCAACAGTCAAGGTTAACAGTCCATGTTGACCCAACTCGTCGAGTGGATCTCTTGGACTCGTCGAGTTCTACATAACTCAGAAAGTCAGGGAAAACCCTAGCCAACTCGCTGAGTTGCCTAAACAACTCGCCGTGTTTTCCCCAGCTTAACACATACAACTGATTCTTCGATTCCAAAGACTCTAAGGCTCAGTTCTAAACTCCAAATGTGTCTAAAAGGATAACCATTAAGCACAAAATCCTTGAGATCTAGAACCCAACTTTTCCAGAAGAGGTTCTAGCCTCAAAACATCCTAAATATGGGTGCTTTATAAACATGCATGTCCAATGCATGTCCAATGCATGTCTTGAACCAAAAATGAGTCAAAAAGTGGAAATATGACCAAAACTCCATGCATCGTATCAAAACTTGGCAAATGACCAAATCTAATCCACTCTAAGGTCACCTTGACCTGGAGATTCATAAAGTTGCAAAGTTTATGAAGTCCATCCATTGCAACATCCAAGAATAAGGAGAAAATGGACAAAACTCAAGATCTAGATTCATAGATAGATAAAAATCGGATCTTGAACACTTACAATGGTCCAAAAGAGTACCAAAGTGAAGATACGAGCTTTGCTTGCAAGATCCTTGCCTCATTTTGTCAAACTCTTCCTTCTTTTGCTCCAAAATGCTACACTAACTCACAATATGAGATGGAATGAAGATTAGGGTTCACAAGGCCGATATTAGGGTTTGGATGCTGATAAAAGATCAATCTCAAGGACTTAAGGATGTTATATAGGGTTTCTCATTCAGCCACCAACTCGTCGAGTTTTCCTCACCAACTCGTCGAGTTGGTCCAAAAAGATGTGCGACCCAAAAGCCTTCAACACGTTGAGTTGAGGCCATCAACTCGACGAGTTCCAAGGGAAATTTGTCTTTGAATAAAAATTCCATACCTAAGAATCAGAATGTTGCATAGAGTATAACATTTTTATTTTTATGGAAACTCTACCCAAATATAGCATGTTACTTTTATTTTTATAAACTACCCTGATATAACATTACATTTTCGTCTTATTTTGAAAATTAACCTAAATATAGCATTGTACTTTTATTTCTTTTAAAACTACATTGATGTAGTCATGTAGCATTGTTTTCATCTTTTTTCTGAAAATCTACCAAAATATTTCACTGAACTTCCATGTTTTTTTTCTTGAAAAACTACCCGGATGTAACAAAGCATTTTCATCGCTTTTTTTTTTTTTTTAAATTTATTATTTTTATTTTTAGATCTACCCAAATATATCATTAGACTTTTATTTTTAAATCTACCCAAATATATTATTATACTTTTATTTTCTTTAATACCACGATATAAATGAGTCACTTCATCTTTTAGTGCTCATACTAATGCTTTATGTACCATTTGGTTTTATTGTAATTTTGGGTAGAGAGATGGGTATATATCTTAGTACTCCTAAAACAGAAAAGTTCTTTGAAGATGGTGAGAATGAGAGGGTCAAATATGGTGTATCGACGATGCATGGGTGACATAATTGTGAAACCTGATATACTCTTGACCCATGTCTAACATGTGCCCATTTTCTAGTTGAAATTGAATTTTAGAAATGTATTGTAAGACTTAAAAAGGTTAGAAATCGGGTGATTGATAGCGACTCCTATTGAAATTGTTATAAGCACCATTAAGATATTTTTGAAAAAGACAGAGGAGTATGTTAATTTTGCATTCCAAAATCAAATGAATGCATGTTAAGAGTTGTAAGATCAGAAATTATATGTGATTTTGTCCTTAAGATTATGATTTAGAATAAGGAAGGGATAAACACAATTCACTATCACATTAATTATATGAAATACATCCTCTCTAATAAATAAAGAATTTTTTGTCACATGTTATACTCTCATGATTTTGTCACATGTCATTTTATGGTTATTTTCAATTAATTTTTTTTCCACATGACATTTTGTGGTTTTTTTATTTTATTAATTTCCACATAATATTTAAATGTAATAATTGCAATAAATATAATAATAAATGCATATCAATTTTATTAATTGACTTCCTTCTAATTTCAAATTTTTTAAATTAAAGTTTCATTAGTTTCCTTTGTTTATTTATCTAAATTATTTATTTAAATTAAAAAAAAAACAAACAATTTAAGTTTAATAATTTAATATTTTTCTATTTTTTTCTTCTAAATTCAAATTTCTTAAATGTTTATAATTTCATATTTTTTTTCTTTAAAATAAACTCATGTAATACATGGGTCATACACCTAGTTACACATATAAATAAAAATATTAAATGACTTTTTAATTTTAAATAACAAAAAAACTAAAAATTGACAGATTAATATTATTTATTTAAAAAATATTAAAATTAATGACGACTGACATATAACATAATAAATATTGATTTAAGAGTACGATATCATATTTAAAAAAAAAAAATTGTTTCATTAGATTTTCATACAACTCGGATAAATCACATATCTGACTCTTCCGTTATGTTAATAATGGTTGGTTGATTCAACCATACTATCTTTAATTAATGAAAGAGATAACTTGCATAATTGATATTGACATTAATACTCTTTAATGTTTGCCCAAAGGAAATTCTGAAAATCTATAAAGATGAAAATTGCAGTCAAATTAATTTGGTTTTCAAGCACAATTGAATGAAAAAAGCATTATTGCCTACTTGCATAGGCAACCCCACACTCATAAATATTTATTTTCCTTTAGTTTGCAGGGGTATATATATATATATATATATATATATATATATATATATATATATATATATATATATATATATATATATATATATATATATATATATATATATATTATAAGATTCCCAGCCCTTCAAAATGTAGCAAATAATAAATTCCATTATCAAATAAAATCTCATTTTAAATAGTTAAGAAAAAACGTTTTACCTTACACTGAAATTTGGTGTTTTATTTTATATATCATTTTTAATAGCTAGTTAAAATCTCATTTTAATGCTATAGCCTATAGGATGGTATAATTCTTTTTTTTATTTATTTTTTTATTTAGTTTTATCGACCATTCAGTAATATTTTTATATTTTATATGTCTAAGTTTATCATTTAATCATATTTTATTCTACTCTTTTATTATATTTTAATTTTGAATAAGTTTTTTTCTCAATTAATTAATTCTATAAATATTTAATGGCATTTCATTTATAAATACAAAAATTATAACAATTATATAATAATTTTAAGGTTTTTTATTTTTATTTTTATAATTATAACGTAATAATTTTCCATATTATTTGTAAAATAAATAAATATTTGATATAGTTATATTTCTATTTTTGTATTAAAATATGATTTATGTTTAAAAGTCAACTAATTAAATGAACCGGTTTTATAAAATATTTTAAATAGATGATAGCAAACTAGTTAAATACATAAAAAAAATCTATAAAAAATGTTAACCATTACAAAATTCATTTAAGTAGATATTAAAATTAATAAATAATATTTTATCAATAATTATAAATCATAATATAAATCAACCAATATTTTGATTATTGAGTTTTTACAAAATATTTACCTATAGTTTTAACTTTAACTAGTAAAAAATCTAGACTATGTCCCAGGTCGAGTTCTTTTTTTTTTCCCAATTAGAGCATTGTACTTTGACAGAATAGTCCTCGCATAACAAAGAAAGTAAGTGGAATAGATTTTCATAATATTAATACGCTCATAAAATATATCGAGTCTTTATAATAAGAAAATTTTGAAAATACAATACCGTACTATCAAGGCGATTAGCCGCCAAAGGTATGTATCCAGCAGTAGATCCTTTAGATTCAACGTCAACTATGCTACAACCCCGGATCGTTGGTGAAGAACATTATGACACTGCGCAAGAGGTTAAGCAAACTTTACAACGTTACAAAGAACTTCAAGATATTATAGCTATTCTTGGATTGGACGAATTATCCGAAGAGGATCGTTTAACCGTAGCAAGAGCGCGAAAAATTGAGCGTTTCTTATCACAATCTTTTTTTGTAGCAGAAGTATTAACGGGTTCTCCGGGAAAATATGTTGGTTTAGCAGAAACAATCAGAGGCTTTCAATTAATCCTTTCCGGAGAATTAGATGGTCTTCCTGAACAGGCTTTTTATTTGGTAGGTAACATCGATGAAGCTACGATGAAGGCTATGAAGTTAGAAATGGAGAGCAATTTGAAGAAATGACCTTAAATCTTTGTGTACTGACCCCTAATCGAATAGTTTGGGATTCAGAAGTGAAAGAAATCATTTTATCTACTAATAGTGGACAAATTGGCGTATTACCAAATCACGCTCCTATTGCCACATCAGTAGATATAGGTGTTTTGAGAATACGCCTTAACGACCAATGGCTAACGATGGCTCTGATGGGCGGTTTTGCTAGAATAGGTAATAATGAGATCACTGTTTTAGTAAATGATGTAGAGAAAAGTGTTGACATTGATCCACAAGAAGCTCAGCAAACTCTTGAAATAGCGGAAGCTGCTTTGAGAAAAAGCTGAAGGAAAGAGACAAACAATTGAGGCAAATCTAGCTCTCCGACGGGCTAGGACACGGGTAGAGGCTATCAATACGATTTCATAACCAGTAGGTGCATCCGAATAATCATCGATTTATACACTTATACACCCTTTTGGTGTTTTGTTTGACTTGATTCTGTCGAGTAAATACAATCAAGCAAAATCAGATTTTGATGCAACGAAAAAGAAATAGAAAAGATAAAAAATCAATATCACTAAAAGAAAATGGGTATAAAATGTAAAATAAATAAATATTTGATATAGTTATATTTCTATTTTTGTATTAAAATATGATTTATGTTTAAAAGTCAACTAATTAAATGAACCAGTTTTATAAAATCTTTTAGATAAATGATAGCAAACTAGTTAAATACATAAAAAAAATCTATAAAAATGTTAACTATTACAAAATTCATTTAAGTAGATATTAAAATTAATAAAATAATATTTTATCAGTAATTATAAATCATAATATAAATCAACCAATATTTTGATTATTGAGTTTTTACAAAATATTTACCTATAGTTTTAACTTTAACTAGTAAAAAGTCTAGGCTATGTCCCAGGTCGAGTTCTTTTTTTCCTAATTAGAGCATTGTACTTTGACAGAATAGTCATCGCATAACAAAGAAAGTAAGTGGAATAGATTTTCATAATATTAATACGCTCATAAAATATATTGAGTCTTTATAATAAGAAAATTTTGAAAATACAATCACATAATTAGATAGGATTTTCACAGGAAAATATGTTAATAAGAAAAAAAGTGAAAGTGTTGTGGTTGACGTAAATAAATGACCGTACATTGCTATTTTTTAATTGCTTTTGAAAAAATACAACAAACTGCAAAAAACACAACTCACCTTGGATTCTATCTTTTTATATGATCATACATCCACATCTCATGTTGTTAATGAAGTATTAACCAACCTGAGTCCCAACATAAATCTATCATTAGCTTAAGATTTGTGAATCTGTTAACAAAGAACCAAATTTAGGTCATTGGTAAAAATTTCAACTTGTTTAAAGAAATACAACAACTTGATGCCCTTAATCTGGTGTCCATTTTTTATTTGATGTAGAAAGGAGTCGATAGCGGAAGCACCTCCCTTAAATGAACTTGGTGACAATTAAGATGGAAATCATCCATGGGAGGAACAACAATAATTTGTGTAGGTTCAACCTGCTGTCCAGTCTCCTTAATGAAAATCCATCTCCATGGCAAGGCTTCGGACATCCATCTGCACAATGCTATAATTAGTAAAACACCTTAATAAAAAATGACAACAGAAAAAAATAAGACAGAGTATCTTCTTGAGAAGCAACCTCATCACAATTCACATTGCAATAATGTCTCTCATTATCTTTCAATTAATAACACCTTTTAAGAAATATGATCCTCAATTCCAACAATCGTAATTAGAGTATACCCCTCAAGCAGAATCTCATCCTTGGAATGGAATTCATTTCCTAACTCTTTGTAACAAAGACAAAGGGTTTTAAGAGTTTTATTCACCAATACTTTGTTCTTGAAAGGTGTTCTACAAAGTTCTTGCTTTCTATTGTCATTGATACGTATGAATGTTAGGAAACTAATCAGCTTTCACCTTCATCCACCAAATCCTTCAAGTTGTAAAAGGACTTTAAATCTGTACCTGGATAAGATTTCAAATAAATATTTATATCTATATCTATATATCTTATAAAACAAGAATTTTTCCTTGAATCTCATTCATTTGAAACTCTCAAGACTATTCAACTTATACAATTTAATTTATGATTAATTGAAATGTTGTGATTTGTAACCCCCAAAACTCTTCATATCATGTTATTTAATTGATGGGTTAAATGAAATATTTACCCTATATAAGAACATTGTAGCTTGCATATTGCATGTATGTCAACACAAAATGATAGATTATATTTGTAGGGTTTAAAGAGTGATGTGAGTGGTTTCATGGATGTAAGAGAGCAATTTCATTTTTTTCAAAATGCAAATGCAAGTATACTGGGTGCATGTAAAGTTTTAGATTTTATCTGAGCTTTAATGAAACATCCCGATTTCCAGGTATGAGATTTATTCTTTAAAAGGCAAGTTTCCCTTGGAACTTGGCGAGTTGATGGCCTCGACTCGACCTGTTGAAAGGCTTTTGGGCCGCTTATCTTTTTGGACCAACTCGACGAGTTGGTGAGGAAAACTCGACGAGTTGGCGACAGGGTGAGAAACCCTAAAGTCCCTAGGGTTGATCCTTTATCAGCCTCCAAACCCTTTTTTCGCCCCTAGTGAACCCTAATCACCCTTCCCTATCATTTTTATTTTTTAGTGGTTCTTGTGGGGGAAAAGGAGAAGAAGTTGGAAGAAGGAAGCAAGGATCTAGCAAGCTAAGCTCTCATCTTTAGTTTGGCACTCTTTTGGACCGTTGTAAGTATTCATGATCCGATTTTTATCTATCTATGTAGCTAGATCTTGATTTTTGTCCCTTTTTCTCCTTATTCTTAGATATTGCAAAGGATGGACTTCATAAAGTTTGCAACTTTATGAATCTCCAGGTCAAGGTGACCTTATAGTGGGTTAGATCTGGTCTTTAGCCAAGCTTTGATGTCATGCATGGAGTTTAGGTCATATTTTCCCTTTTTGATCCATTTTGGGTTCAAGACATGCATTGGACATGCATCTCTATAAAGCACCAACCTTTGGGACGTTTTTGAGGCTAGAATCTCTTCTAGAAAAGTTGGGTTCCAGATCTCAAGGATTTTGTGCTTAATGGTTAAGCCTTTTAGTTTTCAAGTCTTGTCAAAGGGTTTTTGAGCATTTGGTGTGACATCCCCAAAAATCACGGCCAGAAAAGACCGATTTTGTTTATGCTTTATAAAAATTAGAGTACTTCATTTTATAAAAATGTTGCGGAATTTGTTCCCAGAAAAACATGGTAAATACGTTATTAAAACATTTTCGAAGAAACGTATTTATTTCATTTTAAAACGTTTGGGATGTCATCGTTAATACAAAAACATAAGCATAAACAGAACTTACAATTATTTACACTAGTGATCTACATCTCTTTAAATCTCTCAGTGTAATGTCACTTCATATCGACACTTGTGATATAAATAAACTGAGTGGGTCACGTTGGGAAACCTGGTGAGTACATAGGGTTTTCAACCCACAATAATATAATTATTATGTTAAACAATCAAACAATCCACCCAATTACCCATCCCCATTATCTTCTTTACTCTTAAGGATTTAACCTAAGAGTCATCTATCCTGCATTCATTTATTCCAAAGTCCCTTACTTCCAGGGTTATAGGACTGGCACTAAATCCATAGCTGCCAATGTTCGTTTGTAAAGCACTAATTCCATAGCTGCTATAGTCTACTCATCGGGTACTAAATCCATAGCTACCAGCGTTCATCTAATAGGTACTAAGTCCATAGCTACCAATTCCTAACAGGTACTAAATCCATAGCTACCAACGTCTAACAGGTACTAAGTCCATAGCTACCGGTGTTTGTCCAATAGGCACTAAGTCTATAGCTGCCAATGTATACTCACATCATCTTCTATCTCTCATCATTCATCTACCCATCTCATACCCAACATATTCGTATATATAAAATACGTATACAGTTTAAATCCTTTAAAACATGTATAAAACGTTCATCCAGCATAGACAGCAAGTATTCAGATAATATGCACACATAGCACGTAGTTTATATAAAATACTTCATATCTATGTGTAAGATGAAAGGGACTATGCACTCACCTGAAAGGTGATGACTCAGCACTCGGACAGCGCTTCGATACTCTCAAAACGATTTTCCTTCGATAAAACCTAGTACCAATACCACTAGGGTTTAGTCTAACGATAACCGCAACAAATTAATTAGTCTGACTATTATTAAGTGTTAATAACACTCAATATAACTCATAATAATAGCCCAAATAATTATTTTTAAGGACCTAATAGCATTCCTATAATTATATGAAAGCTATATTAAAAATTACGTAAACGTAGCACACTTACAGCGAATTTTATCGAAAACCGGGACTTAATTGAAGCAGCGTTTCGAAACCGAAAAACTCCTTTTTCTCGGGACTCCGGGAGCCTCGGGGCTTCCTTAGGGTGCTAGGGGATCACCTAGGCTTAGGGAAGGGTTAGGGGGGTAGTGAGAGAAAGTAGAGAGAAACTTGGAGTGAATTGGTGAGAAAATATGGCAGCCCTCGCAGCCCTTTTATAGGCTGGTCCTCGGACGTACGCTGGGTATACAGGTCCTCGAACGCGGGGCGTAACTTCGGATAAGGGTGCCAGATGGCGAGACCTCGGTGGGGCGATGTGGCTTCTTCTCGGACCAAGCAGATGGACTACGCGCGGCGTTCCCTCTTCGCACGCTGGGCGTACCTCGTATGCAAGGCGCTCCTCGGCTACATTGGGCGTAACCCTCGCACCAGGTGTCATCATCCGAAGCGAGGCTTTCTTCAGCAATGGACGGTCTAGATTGCGCCACGTCATCACCCTCGCAACAGATCTCGCAAATTCAATCATAAACTTTAAAAATCTGTATCTTTCGCATACGATCTTCGTTTTTGACGTTCTTTATATCCACGCGAAGGTGGGAATGTACTCTACAACTTTCATTTAGACTCCGTTGGCTAATTTTGGCTCGATTTTTAATTTTATATTATTAACGGGCCGGGAAAGGGTTGGTCCGTTAAATCCTCATAACTTCTTCATCCGACATCCGTTTTCGCCCATCTTTTTCTCGTTACGCTACTCTCAATGAGATCTTCGATTCTCGTTTAGGTCATGTCGGCTAAAAACCGCTCGATCTAATATTCGAATTTCAGGTTGTACAATGCTAACTCGAAACTTCGAAAAATCATAACTTCTTCATACGAAGTCAGTTTTGGGCGTTCTTTTTATCGATGTTCTTAGTTTAACATATTCTACGAGTTTCGTTTAGATTGCTAAGGCTAAATCTCGCTCTATCGTAAATTTACTATTTACGCTTCACGGTGTCGTGCCGGTTCCGTCGCGAAACTTCGACGGGTCATAACTTCTTCGTTATAACTCGGATTTCGGCGTTCTTTATATGTACGGAAACTTTGCGACATATCCTACATCTTGGTTAAGATTATTTATTCTAAATAATCTTTTGTCGAAAAGTCGCTTTCGACCCCTATTGCCTCTAAATTGACTAGCCCGGATCTACGCGCGTTACAATTATCTCCCCCTTAGGATGATTAAGTCCCAGAATCATCAACGAAACAGGGTCGTATAATGACTCCATACGCCATCTCTTCATCCTAGGTAATAATTATAACTTCTACATTCCTTCAAGTCTATCTCTTAGACTCATTGACTGCAAGCAGTACTCGATCGTGCACCTGCTCTCTACCTCAGGCTAGACTCCCAATTATGACCTTCCAGTCACAATCTCAATCCTTACTGGATATGAACTTGAGATGATTTCTTTTACTACTACTATGGATCGATGTGTCATATTCTAATGACCTATCATCGTACGTTGCAACACTTAGACTTAGGTCTCTTAGAGTTAAACTCTAAAACAGACTATGCCTTCCTTCATGTTCTAATGTGATATAATCACACTTTAACATTAGGCATTTCTAGCTATCAACTTCTTTAACAATGAGCGCGATATTTCTATTGATCGCTTTGATTCCAATCGTTTGGTTTAAGTTGGACGCTTCATCAAACTTGGTTCTCTGAACCACGTAACCTACTCATCGTAGTCGGACTCAATGGGATATGACAACTAGGGTCGGAATATCAACAATCTTCTTAGTCATTACCGAAACGATGGTAACAACACACTTGAATAAAACGAAATCAATTACTGGTTTCTTGGTAACCTTGTGACTTTCCTTGATCCAAGTGTGAGTCCTGTGCTTCCGGTAGTATAGGCCTCTACTACCATTCACACCTACTCATACTCGTCCCAAGTATTGTCTCGCAGTTTCCCAAGTCACCATGCAACGAATCACACAACAACTTAACACATCAGATAACAAAACAAGGGTTTTATATTATTTCTTGAAACGATTACATAGGTGTTCAAGTTCACCCTAGACTATGCCTCTACTAGGCTACATCATACGAAACTATGGCTACTGAATAATCCGATCTTCGGGTAAGAAGTCTTCATTCTTGATTCCTCGCATGGTTCTCTGCTTCGTCGAGGATCATGTGAAATGCCCTTGGCCTTGGTGGCGTTTCTGGTCTTGCTGCTTTATTTTTCCTTGGGCAGTCTCTGGAGATGTGCCCCTTGCCTCCACATCCGTAGCATACTTTATCATTATGTGTGTAGTCTTTGGAATAGTGACCAGTCCTCCCACACTTGTAACAAGTCACTTCTTCGTTGCACTTCCCACCATGCTTCTTCTTGCATTTATCACACCATCTTACTTCACCTCCATCTGCTCCTCCAAGCTTTGAGAATTTGCTTTCCTTGTTCGACCTCGAAGATCCTTCAAACTTCCGCTTCTCTCCTGCCTTATCTTTTTCTAGACCCTTTTCTCTTATCTGGGCCTCTACGTTCTTAGCTGCCCTAACAGCTGCTTTCAAGGTAGTTGCCATTTTGACCATTTGGCCAAAGTCAGTGGGCAGTCCGTTAGCAAACCTATCAATCTTGGAGAGTTTAGTAGGCCCCAAGTAGGGGAATAGCTTCATCCTCTCGGTGAATGCGGTGGCATACTCATCAACACTCATCTTCCCTTTCTCCAGGTTCTGAAACTCGTTGTTTAGGTCTATCAGATCTATCTCCGAGCAGTACTGCATTTTCAACTGTTCCAAGAACTCCTCCCATGACATCCTTATGGCTTCTCCTCGTGGCATCATATCTGCCAATAGCTTCCACCAGCTCAAGACTCCAGTTTTTAGTTGTCTCACAGCGAAGACAGTCTTCTGCATCTCGCTGCAGTCGCAGCTCTCAAACACCATTTCCATCTCGGAGATCCAATCCATAATCTCAACAGGCTTTGGGCTTCCTGAGAGACTTGGTGGTTTCGCACCCAAGAAATTCTTGTACATCCGCCCATCCTTGTTTCTCCCTTCTGGGCCATCCCTTTGCTCACCTTGAGTCCCTGCTTGACTCACTTGGCGGCTGTAGTTCCCTTCCTCAGATTGCTTGGGAACTGGCTCCGTCGGTTCAACATGTACGATAGGTTCGTCCCTATTCAACATCCATCTCATTTCTTCCCTTTGTTCAGCCAACATAGCCCGAATCATGGCTTGAACTCCAGCCATGGTGACTGGCTCAGGTGCAACTTCTTCTACAACAGGTATTTGCTGAACCACTGGGGGTTGGTTTCTGTTCCCATTTGCGTTTACGTTTCCGCTACGGGTTCTTGCCATCTTGATCTATACACCGAATAAGGTGAATCTAGATCTTAATTTAGGATTGACGTCTTAAATCATCCTTATCACCCTGAAACGTTTATATGCTAGTTCTAATATCGTAGTTAAACGCTTAGAATCCTAAACACATAAGGTTTCCAGATCCGGTCGGCAACAGACCATAGATCCGAACAAATAACAACATATCATGCACAAAGCATTTAGCACATAAAAGCAATTTAGGCATCATTCCTAAAATAAGCTAGTGCTCACACCTCACAATCATCACTTAGCATTCTAAGTTTAAGTCTAGAAATAAATCCATATTCCTAGTTCGCTTAAACTAATGCTCTGATACCAACTGTGACATCCCCAAAAATCACGGCCAGAAAAGACCGATTTTGTTTATGCTTTATAAAAATCAGAGTACTTCATTTTATAAAAATGTTACGGAATTTGTTCCCAGAAAAACATGGTAAATACGTTATTAAAACATTTTCGAAGAAACGTATTTATTTCATTTTAAAACGTTTGGGATGTCATCGTTAATACAGAAACATAAGCATAAACAGAACTTACAATTATTTACACTAGTGATCTACATCTCTTTAAATCTCTCAGTGTAATGTCACTTCATATCGACACCTGTGATATAAATAAACTGAGTGGGTCAGGTTGGGAAACCTGGTGAGTACATAGGGTTTTCAACCCACAATAATATAATTATTATGTTAAACAATCAAACAATCCACCCAATTACCCATCCCCATTATCTTCTTTACTCTTAAGGATTTAACCTAAGAGTCATCTATCCTGCATTCATTTATTCCAAAGTCCCTTACTTCCAGGGTTATAGGACTGGCACTAAATCCATAGCTGCCAATGTTCGTTCGTAAAGCACTAATTCCATAGCTGCTATAGTCTACTCATCGGGTACTAAATCCATAGCTACCAGCGTTCATCTAATAGGTACTAAGTCCATAGCTACCAATTCCTAACAGGTACTAAATCCATAGCTACCAACGTCTAACAGGTACTAAGTCCATAGCTACCGGTGTTTGTCCAATAGGCACTAAGTCTATAGCTGCCAATGTATACTCACATCATCTTCTATCTCTCATCATTCATCTACCCATCTCATACCCAACATATTCGTATATATAAAATACGTATACAGTTTAAATCCTTTAAAACATGTATAAAACGTTCATCCAGCATAGACAGCAAGTATTCAGATAATATGCACACATAGCACGTAGTTTATATAAAATACTTCATATCTATGTGTAAGATGAAAGGGACTATGCACTCACCTGAAAGGTGATGACTCAGCACTCGGACAGCGCTTCGATACTCTCAAAACGATTTTCCTTCGATAAAACCTAGTACCAATACCACTAGGGTTTAGTCTAACGATAACCGCGACAAATTAATTAGTCTGACTATTATTAAGTGTTAATAACACTCAATATAACTCATAATAATAGCCCAAATAATTATTTTTAAGGACCTAATAGCATTCCTATAATTATATGAAAGCTATATTAAAAATTATGTAAACGTAGCACACTTACAGCGAATTTTATCGAAAACCGGGACTTAATTGAAGCAGCGTTTCGAAACCGAAAAACTCCTTTTTCTCGGGACTCCGGGAGCCTCGGGGCTTCCTTAGGGTGCTAGGGGATCACCTAGGCTTAGGGAAGGGTTAGGGGGGTAGTGAGAGAAAGTAGAGAGAAACTTGGAGTGAATTGGTGAGAAAATATGGCAGCCCTCGCAGCCCTTTTATAGGCTGGTCCTCGGACGTACGTTGGGTATACAGGTCCTCAAACGCGGGGCGTAACTTCGGATAAGGGTGCCAGATGGCGAGACCTCGGTGGGGCGATGTGGCTTCTTCTCGGACCAAGCAGATGGACTACGCGCGGCGTTCCCTCTTCGCACGCTGGGCGTACCTCGTATGCGAGGCGCTCCTCGGCTACATTGGGCGTAACCCTCGCACCAGGTGTCATCATCCGAAGCGAGGCTTTCTTCAGCGATGGACGGTCTAGATTGCGCCACGTCATCACCCTCGCAACAGATCTCGCAAATTCAATCATAAACTTTAAAAATCCGTATCTTTCGCATATGATCTTCGTTTTTGACGTTCTTTATATCCACGCGAAGGTGGGAATGTACTCTACAACTTTCATTTAGACTCCGTTGGCTAATTTTGGCTCGATTTTTAATTTTATATTATTAACGGGCCGGGAAAGGGTTGGTCCGTTAAATCCTCATAACTTCTTCATCCGACATCCGTTTTCGCCCATCTTTTTCTCGTTACGCTACTCTCAATGAGATCTTCGATTCTCGTTTAGGTCATGTCGGCTAAAAACCGCTCGATCTAATATTCGAATTTCAGGTTGTACAATGCTAACTCGAAACTTCGAAAAATCATAACTTCTTCATACGAAGTCAGTTTTGGGCGTTCTTTCTATCGATGTTCTTAGTTTAACATATTCTACGAGTTTCGTTTAGATTTCTAAGGCTAAATCTCGCTCTATCGTAAATTTACTATTTACGCTTCACGGTGTCGTGCCGGTTCCGTCGCGAAACTTCGACGGGTCATAACTTCTTCGTTATAACTCGGATTTCGGCGTTCTTTATATGTACGGAAACTTTGCGACATATCCTACATCTTGGTTAAGATTATTTATTCTAAATAATCTTTTGTCGAAAAGTCGCTTTCGACCCCTATTGCCTCTAAATTGACTAGCCCGGATCTACGCGCGTTACAATTATCTCCCCCTTAGGATGATTAAGTCCCAGAATCATCAACGAAACAGGGTCGTATAATGACTCCATACGCCATCTCTTCATCCTAGGTAATAATTATAACTTCTACATTCCTTCAAGTCTATCTCTTAGACTCATTGACTGCAAGCAGTACTCGATCGTGCACCTGCTCTCTACCTCAGGCTAGACTCCCAATTATGACCTTCCAGTCACAATCTCAATCCTTACTGGATATGAACTTGAGATGATTTCTTTTACTACTACTATGGATCGATGTGTCATATTCTAATGACCTATCATCGTACGTTGCAACACTTAGACTTAGGTCTCTTAGAGTTAAACTCTAAAACAGACTATGCCTTCCTTCATGTTCTAATGTGATATAATCACACTTTAACATTAGGCATTTCTAGCTATCAACTTCTTTAACAATGAGCGCGATATTTCTATTGATCGCTTTGATTCCAATCGTTTGGTTTAAGTTGGACGCTTCATCAAACTTGGTTCTCTGAACCACGTAACCTACTCATCGTAGTCGGACTCAATGGGATATGACAACTAGGGTCGGAATATCAACAATCTTCTTAGTCATTACCGAAACGATGGTAACAACACACTTGAATAAAACGAAATCAATTACTGGTTTCTTGGTAACCTTGTGACTTTCCTTGATCCAAGTGTGAGTCCTGTGCTTCCGGTAGTATAGGCCTCTACTACCATTCACACCTACTCATACTCGTCCCAAGTATTGTCTCGCAGTTTCCCAAGTCACCATGCAACGAATCACACAACAACTTAACACATCAGATAACAAAACAAGGGTTTTATATTATTTCTTGAAACGATTACATAGGTGTTCAAGTTCACCCTAGACTATGCCTCTACTAGGCTACATCATACGAAACTATGGCTACTGAATAATCCGATCTTCGGGTAAGAAGTCTTCATTCTTGATTCCTCGCATGGTTCTCTGCTTCGTCGAGGATCATGTGAAATGCCCTTGGCCTTGGTGGCGTTTCTGGTCTTGCTGCTTTATTTTTCCTTGGGCAGTCTCTGGAGATGTGCCCCTTGCCTCCACATCCGTAGCATACTTTATCATTATGTGTGTAGTATTTGGAATAGTGACCAGTCCTCCCACACTTGTAACAAGTCACTTCTTCGTTGCACTTCCCACCATGCTTCTTCTTGCATTTATCACACCATCTTACTTCACCTCCATCTGCTCCTCCAAGCTTTGAGAATTTGCTTTCCTTGTTCGACCTCGAAGATCCTTCAAACTTCCGCTTCTCTCCTGCCTTATCTTTTTCTAGACCCTTTTCTCTTATCTGGGCCTCTACGTTCTTAGCTGCCCTAACAGCTGCTTTCAAGGTAGTTGCCATTTTGACCATTTGGCCAAAGTCAGTGGGCAGTCCGTTAGCAAACCTATCAATCTTGGAGAGTTTAGTAGGCCCCAAGTAGGGGAATAGCTTCATCCTCTCGGTGAATGCGGTGGCATACTCATCAACACTCATCTTCCCTTTCTCCAGGTTCTGAAACTCGTTGTTTAGGTCTATCAGATCTATCTCCGAGCAGTACTGCATTTTCAACTGTTCCAAGAACTCCTCCCATGACATCCTTATGGCTTCTCCTCGTGGCATCATATCTGCCAATAGCTTCCACCAGCTCAAGACTCCAGTTTTTAGTTGTCTCACAGCGAAGACAGTCTTCTGCATCTCGCTGCAGTCGCAGCTCTCAAACACCATTTCCATCTCGGAGATCCAATCCATAATCTCAACAGGCTTTGGGCTTCCTGAGAGACTTGGTGGTTTCGCACCCAAGAAATTCTTGTACATCCGCCCATCCTTGTTTCTCCCTTCTGGGCCATCCCTTTGCTCACCTTGAGTCCCTGCTTGACTCACTTGGCGGCTGTAGTTCCCTTCCTCAGATTGCTTGGGAACTGGCTCCGTCGGTTCAACATGTACGATAGGTTCGTCCCTATTCAACATCCATCTCATTTCTTCCCTTTGTTCAGCCAACATAGCCCGAATCATGGCTTGAACTCCAGCCATGGTGACTGGCTCAGGTGCAACTTCTTCTACAACAGGTATTTGCTGAACCACTGGGGGTTGGTTTCTGTTCCCATTTGCGTTTACGTTTCCGCTACGGGTTCTTGCCATCTTGATCTATACACCGAATAAGGTGAATCTAGATCTTAATTTAGGATTGACGTCTTAAATCATCCTTATCACCCTGAAACGTTTATATGCTAGTTCTAATATCGTAGTTAAACGCTTAGAATCCTAAACACATAAGGTTTCCAGATCCGGTCGGCAACAGACCATAGATCCGAACAAATAACAACATATCATGCACAAAGCATTTAGCACATAAAAGCAATTTAGGCATCATTCCTAAAATAAGCTAGTGCTCACACCTCACAATCATCACTTAGCATTCTAAGTTTAAGTCTAGAAATAAATCCATATTCCTAGTTCGCTTAAACTAATGCTCTGATACCAACTGTGACATCCCCAAAAATCACGGCCAGAAAAGACCGATTTTGTTTATGCTTTATAAAAATCAGAGTACTTCATTTTATAAAAATGTTACGGAATTTGTTCCCAGAAAAACATGGTAAATACGTTATTAAAACATTTTCGAAGAAACGTATTTATTTCATTTTAAAACGTTTGGGATGTCATCGTTAATACAGAAACATAAGCATAAACAGAACTTACAATTATTTACACTAGTGATCTACATCTCTTTAAATCTCTCAGTGTAATGTCACTTCATATCGACACCTGTGATATAAATAAACTGAGTGGGTCAGGTTGGGAAACCTGGTGAGTACATAGGGTTTTCAACCCACAATAATATAATTATTATGTTAAACAATCAAACAATCCACCCAATTACCCATCCCCATTATCTTCTTTACTCTTAAGGATTTAACCTAAGAGTCATCTATCCTGCATTCATTTATTCCAAAGTCCCTTACTTCCAGGGTTATAGGACTGGCACTAAATCCATAGCTGCCAATGTTCGTTCGTAAAGCACTAATTCCATAGCTGCTATAGTCTACTCATCGGGTACTAAATCCATAGCTACCAGCGTTCATCTAATAGGTACTAAGTCCATAGCTACCAATTCCTAACAGGTACTAAATCCATAGCTACCAACGTCTAACAGGTACTAAGTCCATAGCTACCGGTGTTTGTCCAATAGGCACTAAGTCTATAGCTGCCAATGTATACTCACATCATCTTCTATCTCTCATCATTCATCTACCCATCTCATACCCAACATATTCGTATATATAAAATACGTATACAGTTTAAATCCTTTAAAACATGTATAAAACGTTCATCCAGCATAGACAGCAAGTATTCAGATAATATGCACACATAGCACGTAGTTTATATAAAATACTTCATATCTATGTGTAAGATGAAAGGGACTATGCACTCACCTGAAAGGTGATGACTCAGCACTCGGACAGCGCTTCGATACTCTCAAAACGATTTTCCTTCGATAAAACCTAGTACCAATACCACTAGGGTTTAGTCTAACGATAACCGCGACAAATTAATTAGTCTGACTATTATTAAGTGTTAATAACACTCAATATAACTCATAATAATAGCCCAAATAATTATTTTTAAGGACCTAATAGCATTCCTATAATTATATGAAAGCTATATTAAAAATTATGTAAACGTAGCACACTTACAGCGAATTTTATCGAAAACCGGGACTTAATTGAAGCAGCGTTTCGAAACCGAAAAACTCCTTTTTCTCGGGACTCCGGGAGCCTCGGGGCTTCCTTAGGGTGCTAGGGGATCACCTAGGCTTAGGGAAGGGTTAGGGGGGTAGTGAGAGAAAGTAGAGAGAAACTTGGAGTGAATTGGTGAGAAAATATGGCAGCCCTCGCAGCCCTTTTATAGGCTGGTCCTCGGACGTACGTTGGGTATACAGGTCCTCAAACGCGGGGCGTAACTTCGGATAAGGGTGCCAGATGGCGAGACCTCGGTGGGGCGATGTGGCTTCTTCTCGGACCAAGCAGATGGACTACGCGCGGCGTTCCCTCTTCGCACGCTGGGCGTACCTCGTATGCGAGGCGCTCCTCGGCTACATTGGGCGTAACCCTCGCACCAGGTGTCATCATCCGAAGCGAGGCTTTCTTCAGCGATGGACGGTCTAGATTGCGCCACGTCATCACCCTCGCAACAGATCTCGCAAATTCAATCATAAACTTTAAAAATCCGTATCTTTCGCATATGATCTTCGTTTTTGACGTTCTTTATATCCACGCGAAGGTGGGAATGTACTCTACAACTTTCATTTAGACTCCGTTGGCTAATTTTGGCTCGATTTTTAATTTTATATTATTAACGGGCCGGGAAAGGGTTGGTCCGTTAAATCCTCATAACTTCTTCATCCGACATCCGTTTTCGCCCATCTTTTTCTCGTTACGCTACTCTCAATGAGATCTTCGATTCTTGTTTAGGTCATGTCGGCTAAAAACCGCTCGATCTAATATTCGAATTTCAGGTTGTACAATGCTAACTCGAAACTTCGAAAAATCATAACTTCTTCATACGAAGTCAGTTTTGGGCGTTCTTTTTATCGATGTTCTTAGTTTAACATATTCTACGACTTTCGTTTAGATTGCTAAGGCTAAATCTCGCTCTATCGTAAATTTACTATTTACGCTTCACGGTGTCGTGCCGGTTCCGTCGCGAAACTTCGACGGGTCATAACTTCTTCGTTATAACTCGGATTTCGGCGTTCTTTATATGTACGGAAACTTTGCGACATATCCTACATCTTGGTTAAGATTATTTATTCTAAATAATCTTTTGTCGAAAAGTCGCTTTCGACCCCTATTGCCTCTAAATTGACTAGCCCGGATCTACGCGCGTTACAATTATCTCCCCCTTAGGATGATTAAGTCCCAGAATCATCAACGAAACAGGGTCGTATAATGACTCCATACGCCATCTCTTCATCTTAGGTAATAATTATAACTTCTACATTCCTTCAAGTCTATCTCTTAGACTCATTGACTGCAAGCAGTACTCGATCGTGCACCTGCTCTCTACCTCAGGCTAGACTCCCAATTATGACCTTCCAGTCACAATCTCAATCCTTACTGGATATGAACTTGAGATGATTTCTTTTACTACTACTATGGATCGATGTGTCATATTCTAATGACCTATCATCGTACGTTGCAACACTTAGACTTAGGTCTCTTAGAGTTAAACTCTAAAACAGACTATGCCTTCCTTCATGTTCTAATGTGATATAATCACACTTTAACATTAGGCATTTCTAGCTATCAACTTCTTTAACAATGAGCGCGATATTTCTATTGATCGCTTTGATTCCAATCGTTTGGTTTAAGTTGGACGCTTCATCAAACTTGGTTCTCTGAACCACGTAACCTACTCATCGTAGTCGGACTCAATGGGATATGACAACTAGGGTCGGAATATCAACAATCTTCTTAGTCATTACCGAAACGATGGTAACAACACACTTGAATAAAACGAAATCAATTACTGGTTTCTTGGTAACCTTGTGACTTTCCTTGATCCAAGTGTGAGTCCTGTGCTTCCGGTAGTATAGGCCTCTACTACCATTCACACCTACTCATACTCGTCCCAAGTATTGTCTCGCAGTTTCCCAAGTCACCATGCAACGAATCACACAACAACTTAACACATCAGATAACAAAACAAGGGTTTTATATTATTTCTTGAAACGATTACATAGGTGTTCAAGTTCACCCTAGACTATGCCTCTACTAGGCTACATCATACGAAACTATGGCTACTGAATAATCCGATCTTCGGGTAAGAAGTCTTCATTCTTGATTCCTCGCATGGTTCTCTGCTTCGTCGAGGATCATGTGAAATGCCCTTGGCCTTGGTGGCGTTTCTGGTCTTGCTGCTTTATTTTTCCTTGGGCAGTCTCTGGAGATGTGCCCCTTGCCTCCACATCCGTAGCATACTTTATCATTATGTGTGTAGTCTTTGGAATAGTGACCAGTCCTCCCACACTTGTAACAAGTCACTTCTTCGTTGCACTTCCCACCATGCTTCTTCTTGCATTTATCACACCATCTTACTTCACCTCCATCTGCTCCTCCAAGCTTTGAGAATTTGCTTTCCTTGTTCGACCTCGAAGATCCTTCAAACTTCCGCTTCTCTCCTGCCTTATCTTTTTCTAGACCCTTTTCTCTTATCTGGGCCTCTACGTTCTTAGCTGCCCTAACAGCTGCTTTCAAGGTAGTTGCCATTTTGACCATTTGGCCAAAGTCAGTGGGCAGTCCGTTAGCAAACCTATCAATCTTGGAGAGTTTAGTAGGCCCCAAGTAGGGGAATAGCTTCATCCTCTCGGTGAATGCGGTGGCATACTCATCAACACTCATCTTCCCTTTCTTCAGGTTCTGAAACTCGTTGTTTAGGTCTATCAGATCTATCTCCGAGCAGTACTGCATTTTCAACTGTTCCAAGAACTCCTCCCATGACATCCTTATGGCTTCTCCTCGTGGCATCATATCTGCCAATAGCTTCCACCAGCTCAAGACTCCAGTTTTTAGTTGTCTCACAGCGAAGACAGTCTTCTGCATCTCGCTGCAGTCGCAGCTCTCAAACACCATTTCCATCTCGGAGATCCAATCCATAATCTCAACAGGCTTTGGGCTTCCTGAGAGACTTGGTGGTTTCGCACCCAAGAAATTCTTGTACATCCGCCCATCCTTGTTTCTCCCTTCTGGGCCATCCCTTTGCTCACCTTGAGTCCCTGCTTGACTCACTTGGCGGCTGTAGTTCCCTTCCTCAGATTGCTTGGGAACTGGCTCCGTCGGTTCAACATGTACGATAGGTTCGTCCCTATTCAACATCCATCTCATTTCTTCCCTTTGTTCAGCCAACATAGCCCGAATCATGGCTTGAACTCCAGCCATGGTGACTGGCTCAGGTGCAACTTCTTCTACAACAGGTATTTGCTGAACCACTGGGGGTTGGGTTCTGTTCCCATTTGCGTTTACGTTTCCGCTACGGGTTCTTGCCATCTTGATCTATACACCGAATAAGGTGAATCTAGATCTTAATTTTGGATTGACGTCTTAAATCATCCTTATCACCCTGAAACGTTTATATGCTAGTTCTAATATCGTAGTTAAACGCTTAGAATCCTAAACACATAAGGTTTCCAGATCCGGTCGGCAACAGACCATAGATCCGAACAAATAACAACATATCATGCACAAAGCATTTAGCACATAAAAGCAATTTAGGCATCATTCCTAAAATAAGCTAGTGCTCACACCTCACAATCATCACTTAGCATTCTAAGTTTAAGTCTAGAAATAAATCCATATTCCTAGTTCGCTTAAACTAATGCTCTGATACCAACTGTGACATCCCCAAAAATCACGGCCAGAAAAGACCGATTTTGTTTATGCTTTATAAAAATCAGAGTACTTCATTTTATAAAAATGTTACGGAATTTGTTCCCAGAAAAACATGGTAAATACGTTATTAAAACATTTTCGAAGAAACGTATTTATTTCATTTTAAAACGTTTGGGATGTCATCGTTAATACAGAAACATAAGCATAAACAGAACTTACAATTATTTACACTAGTGATCTACATCTCTTTAAATCTCTCAGTGTAATGTCACTTCATATCGACACCTATGATATAAATAAACTGAGTGGGTCAGGTTGGGAAACCTGGTGAGTACATAGGGTTTTCAACCCACAATAATATAATTATTATGTTAAACAATCAAACAATCCACCCAATTACCCATCCCCATTATCTTCTTTACTCTTAAGGATTTAACCTAAGAGTCATCTATCCTGCATTCATTTATTCCAAAGTCCCTTACTTCCAGGGTTATAGGACTGGCACTAAATCCATAGCTGCCAATGTTCGTTCGTAAAGCACTAATTCCATAGCTGCTATAGTCTACTCATCGGGTACTAAATCCATAGCTACCAGCGTTCATCTAATAGGTACTAAGTCCATAGCTACCAATTCCTAACATGTACTAAATCCATAGCTACCAACGTCTAACAGGTACTAAGTCCATAGCTACCGGTGTTTGTCCAATAGGCACTAAGTCTATAGCTGCCAATGTATACTCACATCATCTTCTATCTCTCATCATTCATCTACCCATCTCATACCCAACATATTCGTATATATAAAATACGTATACAGTTTAAATCCTTTAAAACATGTATAAAACGTTCATCCAGCATAGACAGCAAGTATTCAGATAATATGCACACATAGCACGTAGTTTATATAAAATACTTCATATCTATGTGTAAGATGAAAAGGACTATGCACTCACCTGAAAGGTGATGACTCAGCACTCGGACAGCGCTTCGATACTCTCAAAACGATTTTCCTTCGATAAAACCTAGTACCAATACCACTAGCGTTTAGTCTAACGATAACCGCGACAAATTAATTAGTCTGACTATTATTAAGTGTTAATAACACTCAATATAACTCATAATAATAGCCCAAATAATTATTTTTAAGGACCTAATAGCATTCCTATAATTATATGAAAGCTATATTAAAAATTACGTAAACGTAGCACACTTACAGCGAATTTTATCGAAAACCGGGACTTAATTGAAGCAGCGTTTCGAAACCGAAAAACTCCTTTTTCTCGGGACTCCGGGAGCCTCGGGGCTTCCTTAGGGTGCTAGGGGATCACCTAGGCTTAGGGAAGGGTTAGGGGGGTAGTGAGAGAAAGTAGAGAGAAACTTGGAGTGAATTGGTGAGAAAATATGGCAGCCCTCGCAGCCCTTTTATAGGCTGGTCCTCGGACGTACGCTGGGCATACAGGTCCTCGAACGCGGGGCGTAACTTCGGATAAGGGTGCCAGATGGCGAGACCTCGGTGGGGCGACGTGGCTTCTTCTCGGACCAAGCAGATGGACTACGCGCGGCGTTCCCTCTTCGCACGCTGGGCGTACCTCGTATGCGAGGCGCTCCTCGACTACATTGGGCGTAACCCTCGCACCAGGTGTCATCATCCGAAGCGAGGCTTTCTTCAGCGATGGACGGTCTAGATTGCGCCATGTCATCACCCTCGCAACAGATCTCGCAAATTCAATCATAAACTTTAAAAATTCGTATCTTTCGCATACGATCTCCGTTTTTGACGTTCTTTATATCCACGCGAAGGTGGGAATGTACTCTACAACTTTCATTTAGACTCCGTTGGCTAATTTTGGCTCGATTTTTAATTTTATATTATTAACGGGCCGGGAAAGGGTTGGTCCGTTAAATCCTCATAACTTCTTCATCCGACATCCGTTTTTGCCCATCTTTTTCTCGTTACGCTACTCTCAATGAGATCTTCGATTCTCGTTTAGGTCATGTCGGCTAAAAACTGCTCGATCTAATATTCGAATTTCAGGTTGTACAATGCTAACTCGAAACTTCGAAAAATCATAACTTCTTCATACGAAGTCAGTTTTGGGCGTTCTTTTTATCGATGTTCTTAGTTTAACATATTCTACGACTTTCGTTTAGATTGCTAAGGCTAAATCTCGCTCTATCGTAAATTTACTATTTACGCTTCACGATGTCGTGCCGGTTCCGTCGCGAAACTTCGACGGGTCATAACTTCTTCGTTATAACTCGGATTTCGGCGTTCTTTATATGTACGGAAACTTTGCGACATATCCTACATCTTGGTTAAGATTATTTATTCTAAATAATCTTTTGTCGAAAAGTCGCTTTCGACCGCTATTGCCTCTAAATTGACTAGCCCGGATCTACGCGCGTTACATTTGGAGTAGCCCCAAAGGATAAAGTTGGAAGCTTTATCCTTTTAGACACATTTGGAGTTCAGATCTGAGACTTAAAGTCCATGGAATCGAAGAATCATCTGAATGTGTTAAGCTAGGGAAAACTCGGCAAGTTTTCCAGCCAACTCGATGAGTTTGCTAGGGTTTTCCCCGAATTTCTAATTACTGTAGAAACTTGACGAGTTTGTGGGTGCACTCGTCGAGTTGGGTCGACATGGACTATTGAACTTGACCATTGACTTTGACCATGGTTGACCAAGCTGACCTTTGAGGGATTTTTGGGTATTTTAGAGTCTTAATGGAATTGGTTACATGGTGGTTGTAGGCATTTGAGTCGGGAGCTGAGATTCGGAGTTAGGTCTTATCAGTTCAGCTACTTGTGAGTTGAGTTTTCCTCACTGTACTTTCGGGTTGAAGGCACCAAGGCCGGCCCATTGGTATGATAACCATATATTTATTGATATGTTGAGTATGGAATAGATATGCATGCTAGATTTGATATGCTAGTCTGGTAGATCTGTAGGACTACCTGTGATACTGTCTGTTTATATAATATATGATATTATCTGTTATATGTCGACATATTGTATGGGTTGGGTTGAGGTAGTACTTCTTTGTGCTGTAGCCAAAAAATCCTAGAATATGCCAGATATGAGTTAAGGGCCAGGGAGGGCATGCTAGAATCATATTGAGGACTCATGAGCATTCCAGATACGAGCTGAGGGACGGGGAGGGCATGCCATACTCGTACTGAGGGCTTATCGGTATTCAGTCGGTTGACTGATCAGGCCATGAAGCAAGCCAGACATGAGCTGTGGGCCTGTGGGGCAAGCCAGACTTATGATGTGGGCTCAGGGGTAATCCAGTCTGTAGAGTTGTGGACCCATTACATGCTATTATTATAGTTGTACTATTTGTTATGTATTTGTATTTTGGGGGAAACTCACTAAGCTTTGGGCTTATAGTTTTGGATTGTATTTCAGGTACCTCAGGGGATCGCGACAAGGCGATGGCGTGATCGTGCACCTCCTCATGTTTTGTTTTACGATTTTGGGATTTCTATGATGTAAAACTTATTTTGAAAAAAATTGTAATAATGATGATTTTGTGGCTATTTAAAAAGTTTAAAATTTTCAATAATTTTGCGAATGTTACAAGTAAATTTTTATATGTGTTTAAAGGTGTACTTGAGATCATTTTTTAATTTTATGTGCTATGGATATTTTTTTATAATCACAAGATGATGAAGTGAGACTGATAATTACTTCTCCTAAGCTTTGGGTAAATCAATCTTCAAGCTATTTTTCAGTTAGAGAATTTGCATAGTGCATGTATATCAACACAAAATGATAGATTATATTGGTAGGATTTGAAGAGTTATGTGATTGTTTCCATGTATGTAAGAGATCAATTGCATTTTTTTTCCAAATGCAAATGCATGTAAACTCAAATTGGGTGCATGTAAAGATTTAGATTTTAACCAAGCTTCCAATTTTGGTATGTGTTTGTAGGTATACTTGAGATCACTTTTTTAAGTTTATGCGTTGTACATATTTTTATAATCACAAGATGAAGTGAGATTGATAATTATTTCACATGAGTTTTGGGTAAATCAGTTTTCAAGCTATTTATCAGTTAGAGCAATTAACATGTATGTGTTTTTCCGATGCCTTTCTTTTTTATGTTAAGATAATCTATTTTTCTTTCCAAGAGAACATTATTCAACATGTATTTTATGTTATTAGCTACATATTATTTTAGTTTCTATCGCTTATTATTTTGTTGTAAATAAAATCAACGGAATTTTTGATAATTAATTTAGATAAAAGGAGTTTACAATTATTATTCCAAAGTATTGGTGATAATGAAAAATTAGAATGAATGATTTTAAATATAATATGACTTTATTGTTTAAAACCAGAGATTATTTTTGTGTTATAAAAATATATTCTTTATATTCTCGGAAAACTTATATGGAAGTACCTATTTTTTTAAATGTTTTATAGTAAGAAAAATAAATAATCTATTTTATCTTATTATATTTGTTAGTTTCTTTTTTTCTTATTTGTTATTCTTCGTAAAGTAAAAGTAAAATAAACAAAATATTAATATTTTCATAAGAAAATATAAGTGATAAAAATATACCTCACATGTAACACTCCCTCCTACGTTGACCCACCCTTAACATGTTTTTATTTTTATTTTTAAGATTAGTCTTACTACTTAACAATTACTATTACATTGAATTACAAATCACCGTTTGCTTGGACCCTTCAATCATTTCCAATATTTTGTAATTTTAACGACAAAATTGAAAGTACAATATTAAAGTACAATGATTTTTTAAAATACAATAATAAATATTTTTCAAAAAAGTAGTTTTTAATTAAGTAAAAATAATAATAGTTTAAAATAACATAAAACTACAAAATAGATTATGTTGTATTAAAATAATTATTATTTGAATTAATAATAACGATAATAAATGAAATAACAAATATTCAAATACATTATTTCTAAATTAATTAAAATTTTTAAAATAATGTTATGTTAAAATTTTTATTTAATTCAATTCAAACCCAATGTATTATATATTTCTTATTGTATACTTAAAATAATTATAATATTAGTTACAAATAAGTGTAAAAATCATTATTTCAGTGATAAATTTCAATAATATTGTTATTATAATGTATAATTGTTAATATTTATATTACATTATTGCGGACAACTCCCTAATTTAACTGTAGTTATGATTTCAAATTTAATGTAATCAGTGATGTCTTTTTATTGAGTTTGAAACTCTCTAATTTAAATGTAGTTATGATTTTAAATTTAATGTAATTGATGCCTTTTTATTTTCTATTATATTTGATAGTTTTTTTTTAACTTATGGTTATTAATATGCAATGTCTTTTTATTTTCAAATTTTTATACACACTATAGCTTTATTTTTTTGAACGGCAAAATATCATTTGTCTGCGATTAAACCAAGGACATCCTAGTTAGTAGTTAGATTATAACCTCTATGTTAGCTAAGTGGGCTAGCCCCAACTTGTACACAGTGTAACTATATTATTAAATATTAAAGAGTTGAAAAAATGAATTTTGCCACATAAATGGTTATTTCATTGCGATTTGTTTTATAAAAATATTTATACATATATCAAATGTATGTTTATTTCTAAATATTCATTTTGAATAATTTATAAGTGTTTAATAAATTTTGTTTGATGTAAATATTATAATAGACGTAGTATTTTTATGTTATTAAAATTTGTAATGTTTTTCCATACTAATTGTTATTTGTTTTATATACGAATGACATACGTTTTATATATAATCAACACAACTTAAAACGGTCTATGAAATCATCAAAGTTGTAGTATTTTCTATACTACTTTATTATTTGTTATATATAAAAATCAACATACATTTGATCAGTGGCGAATATAGACGAAAAAATCATGTGGTTCCCAAATTAAGTGAAGCCAATAAAAAAAATTCAACAACACTTATGTGGGGTCGGGTCGGGTCGTGTACCTTAAAAAATAGGACGAATCATTTCAACTTGTTAAAACCGATCAAACACCACCGATTAAAAATTTTAACAAAACGATTGAAATATAAATGAAAAAAGCAGTATGTTTTTAATGAAAAACTAGTTGATTATTAGTGCATTGATAAAGCGGTGAACAGAGAGAGAGAGTCTTTAGCATGTGCGCTTCTTTTTATTACAACAATTTATTTATTTACTGATATTTAAGAGTGTTGATTAAGAGTTGTTAATTTTTTGTCATCAATCCCATAATTTAAAATAACAAATTGATCCTAATAACTTATTTTTTTTTTCTTTTTTTAAAACATTTTTTTAAAAAAAACAAACTCAAGGTAGGTCTCTTATTTTTTCTAAGGTAGTTCCTAATTTTTCTAAGATATATATTGTAAAGGAAATTGGAATTTTAGGTAGGTCCTAGGACCTACCTTCGCCATACTTAGATGTGCCCCTGCATTTCATATACAATTTACACAACTTAAAATGGTCTATAAAATTATCAATTAATAATATAAATAACCAATGATACAAAACTTATTACAGTTAATAAAATTAATAGTTTAACCTTATGTTTTGTTTTTCTATTGACATTGTTTTTTCATATATAAATATTAAATCGTAGTATATTAAAAGTTATTATTTTAATTAAATAATTTTATTCACGTGCAACACGCGAGAATTCACCTAGTATCTATATCAATTTATCTTATAAAGCAAACATTTTTTCTTGAACCTCATGCATTTGAAATTCCCAAAACTATTCAGCTTATATAAAATAATTTATGATTACTTGAAATATTATGATTTGTAACTCCCAAAGCTCTTCAAACCACGTTATTTAATTGACGAGTTAAATGAAATATTTAGCTTATATAAGAAATTTGTAGATTACATATTGCATGTATGTCAACACAAAATGATAGATTATATTTGTAGGGTTTGAAGAGTTATGTGAGTGGTTCCATGGATGTTAGATAGCAATTGCAACTTTTCCAAATATAAATTCATGTAAACTTAAAATGGGTGCATGTAAAGTTTTAGATATTAACCAAAGTTCAAATTTAGGTATGTTTGTATGTGTTACGTATCTTTCTATAATCACAAGATAATGAAGTGGGATTGATAATAACTTCGCATAAGCTTTTGGTAAATCAACATTCAAGTTATTTTGAGTTAGATCAATTAACTTTGTTAACATGTATGTATCTTTATGGTGTCTCTCTTTTTATGTTAATAAAATCTATTTTATGTTCAAAAGAATATTATTCAACATGTATTTTATGCTATTATAAGTTATATATTATGTTAGTTTCTATCGTTTATTTTATTGTAAATAACATCTATGTAGTTTTTTATGATTGATTTTGATGAAAGGAGTTTACAATCACTATTCCAAATTGTTGGTGATAACGATGAATTAAAACGAATGATTTTTAATATGATATGACTTTATTGTTGAAAACCAATGATTATGTGTGTTATAAAAATGAATTCTTAATTTTCTACCAAAACTTATATGGATGTATCCATTTTTAAATGTTTTTATAGTAATAAAGATAAATTATTATCTTATTACAATTGTTAATTTCTTTTTTCCCTATTCCTTCTGTATCATAAAGGAAAAATAAAATAAATAAAATATTAATATTTTCATAAGAAAATATAAGTGATAAAAATATACCTCAAGTGTAACACTCCTCCTCCTATAACCCACTCTTAACATATATTTTTTTAAGATTGATCGCAGTACATAACAATTACTATAGTTTTGAAATTTAAATCATCATTTTATTTGGACTGTTCATTCTCTTCTAATATTTCATAGCTTTAAGGACAAAAATGAAAGTACAGTACAAAAGTACATATAAAACCCATAAAAATCATGCCAATTTAAAACTTTTTAAATCATTCAAAAACCAATAACTATTACAAATTTGTTTTCAAAATGGTTTAATGTCAGAGTATCCCATAATCAAATCATAAAAATATAAGGAGGTGCACGATCACGCCTTCGTCTTCCCGCAATCATCAGAAGTACCCGAAACATAATCAAAATATCATAACAAATAAACAGCATGCATATAGAGTCTACAGAATGACTGGATTGCCCTCACCGGGCCAACAGTCTATCTGGCCACTCTCAGAACCTTCAGCATGTCTGGTCCGCCCACCCGGTCATTCAGCCTATCTGGACCGTTCTCCGGGACTTCGGCCTGACTGATGTGCCCTACCGGCCTACAGTCTATCCAGACCGCCTTGGGTATGTTGACCTACAACACAAAGCAGGTTTGTCTCAACCCACCCCCAAACAAACAATCATGTGCACATAAATATCATACGCTAGCTAGCATGTACATATAGTCATACAGATCTAACAAATCACTAACATAGTATCATCCTATAACTAGGATACCGACATAACCGGTCACTAACATAACATCATCCTATATACCAGGATACCGACCTAACATGTTACTAAGCATATCATCATTTTATAAACCCGGATACAAATCTGAAAAGGGCCGGCAATGGTGTCTTCGACCATGTTAGTATAGTGAGGACAACTCACCTCATAAGTAGCTCGGGATGATAATGTCAAACTCCCCAAATATAGCTCAAACTCAATCATCTACATCCACAAATGATCCACTTCCATGAATTCCAAACTACTAAAATACCCCAGAAGTCAAACGGGTCAACCCTTGGTCAAAGTCAAAGTCAATGGTCAAGGTCAACAGTCCATGTTGACCCAACTCATCGAGTGTAGCCCACTAACTCGTCGAGTTTTTTTAGAACTCAAGAAATCGTGAAAACCCTAGTTGACTCACCGAGTTTCCAGACAACTCGTCGAGTCCATGTGGTATCCAAATGTCGGGAAAAACCCTAACTAACTCGTCGAGTCATCTCACTGACTCTCCGAGTCCATGCAGAAACAAAAACATCCAATCTTCATCCTACTCGTCGAGTTGACCATGTAGCTTGTCAAGTTCCTTCAGTCTATTTCTCATTCAGATGCTTTTACGTGAAACTAAAGCTCCAAACTGTCGATCTAGGCTCCTAGGGTGTTGTTATCAAGTAAAGTTGCTAAGTTTACGTGCATGCAAGGCTCCATGAAGCTAAAACACTCATAACTAGCATTAGAAGAAGGTTTTGTACATGAAGGAGGGCCAGAGCTTCATAAAGCTTTAGGCTTTATGTCTATAAGGGCCTAGAGGAGTCAAGATCTGAAATTATGCCCTTGTGACAAGCTCAAATCCGAAAGTGACTCCATTTTCGCACCAAAGTGCCCATATCCTCACATAAGAAGAGATCTAACAAACAGAAGGCCAAGGTAAAGGCTTTTTACCTTCAAATGCAAGCCAAGATGTAAGTCCCTAATTTGCCCGTGTATCAATCAGATCCGTTTGATGGTGCGGAATCCCAATCAAACGGATGATGTCAGATCAAATAGAAGAGAGGAAGAAGAATAATAATATGAATCTCTGTATGAATTGATTAGAATTAAAGTTCCAGATACAAAAGATTCACACACACAAAATGCTCTCTAGTTTCTCTCTTTTCTCGTTCATCAATCTTTTTATCACACCCCTCACCCTTATATATATACATGAGAATATGGGCTTGGTGAACATGGGTCGTAAATGGTTTTACGGTCGTAAACCTGTTTACGGCCATAAACACAGCCGTAAACACCTTACGGCCGTAAACACCAAGTTGTTTACGGTCCGAGATACAAAAAGACATTTTTCTAGAAAAGTAAAGTATAAACCATATTTTTGACCCAACAATCTCCCCCTTGGTTTATAACTTTTTTTTCTTAATTGACCCAACAAACCCCCCCTAAAAAGTAGCTGGCTTTTCTTGTTAATCTTCACTGGGAGATTGGCTTCAACATTTATCTTCAAATTCTTCACAACTTCAAGATGTACTTGATGAATCTTTAATGAATGACTTCATCTTGAGAACTTGAGCTTTTCTTCAAGATTTGACTCTGAACGCACATTGGGTGAGGAGGCTTCTTGTACCGATTCTTGAAAGATGGCGCTTTCAGCTTGAGAATCTTCAGAGAGAACAAATCTTATGGATCACTTCAACAGGTTTAAGATAGCAGCAGACTGATTGAGGACGCTTCAATGCAATCTGTCACATAATCTTCAAGTGCAACTTCATCTTGCTTCTGGAGTTGACAAATTGAATGTTGAAAGAATAATCTTCATTTCTAGCTCCTTTGAATGAGAATTCTTTGATGCTCACGGACGAAACCTTTGGCTCAGAAATCTTCGACACAATCTCCATGAGTCTTATCTATACCTGAAATCACTTTTCAAGACAAAACAAAACTAAAAGAAAACTTAGTACACAATATTTTTAGGTTTTTCATATTTTCTGAACAAAAAAATAAAATAGAAATAACACTATTTTGATTTTGAATTTTCTGATTTTTTTTTAATTTTTAATTCTCTGCCTTTATATTTAAATTAGAAGAACACTATGAACAAACTTAACAAAAACGAAAATAATAGCTAACATTAAGAATGATTTGAGATCAAAGTTTTTAGACAGTGTTTATCCGTTTATCAGTACCTCTCTTTTCATGAATAGATCTGGTCAATCGCCGGTATTATGGTCCACTTAAACACGAGAGATTGTGACAAAATTAGGGCATACTATAAGTGACAAGACAATGTGATCCTAAGTTCCTAGATAATATTCCTTAAGGACCATTCAGCTGGCGATGACCAAAGATATTGTTGTCCACCTAAATTGAGCAGCGAGATCTACAAACAATCTGTATGTGTTCAATTTTAGTTGTACTAGAACGTGTTTCCCGCTTCCTGATATGCCCCATCCATCAAGGACTTCCAGAGTACTCCATACATCGGGTGAGCAGACAATCATCAGGAGAGAGGATAGATTCAGATTGTTATTACATATAGTTTTAGAGGGATTGAGAAGTAGAAGGTTGCATATGCGGTGTTCCAGGTCGGATTGGTAGTCACGCAAATGAGACAACATATGGCTAACAGATAAGAAGAATTTCATAGATATAATATGCAGAGAAATAGAGTTGCATATGTTACAGTCCAGGTCGGATCTCCCGATCACGTAGATGAGGCAACATATAACTAACAGACAGAAAGAAAGAAAACAATTTTCTACAGACCTAATTTATCGGAATTTACCAGTCGCCCCATCCAACCGGAATTAAGGACAGAATCCGCACATCGAGGAAAAGTGAATCCACAGTTCTAGATACGGGTTCATTTAATGTGATCAGTAGATTCTCATGCATATCTTCCTGCTCAACCTATCTGAGCGTCGTATTGTCAGGATAAACAGATCTAACTAGTTCAATATTTTTCAAGTCCTTGAATTCCTTAAGTTCAAATCTTCCTAGTCAAGTCCATTTAGAATCTTTCGTGCCTACCGACGCATCGAACACAGAGCCCAGACAATTCAGATTCAATCCCTTACACAGATTCAGATTGTCTGCTATCACATGATTATATCACTTCCCAAAACATCTCCTGCAAGCACATTCCATTAACACCATATTTTTAATTTTCTAATTTTCTAATGTTTTTTGTATTTTTTTTAAATTTTTTAATTTTTGTTTTGTTTTTTATTTCTCCCCCTAAATTTGTGCATAGGAGAGAAACGAAAGTAAATGCACAAATTTAAACTATCCTAAAACAAAAATTAGTTTTTAAAGCGAATCAGCTTAAGAAAAACTCAGGAGTATAGAGAAGAAAATTCAAACCGTAAGTCACCGATTGAATCTGCATCCAGAAGGTCTGAGAACAGCATGCATAATCTCAGAACAGATCCAAAAATTGTTCACATCGTTAAGTACTAACCCCATGAGTGATCCCTTCCTTTCTTCCCTTCCCGCAAAGGACACATACTCTCAAATAATGTTCCGAGTGTTGTACAGTTGAGAGATGTCCCCAATCATATGCCAGGAGCAGCCACTACCAACAAACCGAAATCTGATGATATGCCTCCATAGCTGCTCCGACACAGAGCGGGATCAATTGGTCTTTGGAACCCAGTCCATTTTGAAACTAGGTCGACCTTTGTCATCAACGCATGATACTCTCTCCCATGACATATCATGCTTATCACAAATAGAAGATGTAGAAATATTAGAATTATTAATTGATTTGGGAGATTTCATCTTTGGTACCCATCTATATTCGGGTTTAAGCCATTTCTTGTTCGATCCGATGGGTACCTCGACACTTGATTTGGAACTTGAAGTCGGCTGCCTAGATGACTTTAACCTAACCGGTCTTTGTTTCACTGGAGCATCTCTTGAACTAGACTTCTGGGCCAGCATTCCCTTCTTGTTGTTGGAAGTTGGATGACTAGCCTTGGGAGTTGGATGCTTGGCCTTCATGGCATTCCAGTCAGCATTGTCTGAACGTGACCTTGAGGGGTTTCTTTTGAAAAATCTCCCTCTTGGTGTGTTCTGCCAGCCTTGTGCATAGTAGGGAACGTATGCACGATTAGGACAATTTCTGGCAATGTGTCCAGGTGTTCCACAGTGAAAACAAGTCTTTTTATTCACTGTGAAGTTGTTTCTTCCTACCCCTGGTGGCGTATCCTTGCCTTGTCTCTTATTGTTCCCACAAGCACAATTGCAACAGGCACTCTGTTTCACTGGAATTGGTGGCCTGTATTTCTCAACGGCAGGTTTGTTAGGAGTAACAAAATTCGAAGCAATAGATTCTGAGTTCAAGGAGTCATTGGTTTGTTCAGTAGTGTTCTCCTTGTTCTCATCTTCTGCTACTTTACCTGCACATGTAACAGAAACATCAGTATTTTCAACCTGAATACCTCCTGATACAAATCCAGCTGGTTTTCCATATTTAAGATGTGCCTCCCTGTCAATTTCTTCCTGTGTCATAGGGATGGATGTGTAGTTATGATTGAAAGGTGGAGGAACACTATCATACCCTAGACCCTTGTTTTGATTATCTTTGAATTTTAATTGGGTTTCAAACAAGGAATCGACTGTCTGACTTGACGCAATATGATTTTTAAAACTAACATCTGTTTTTCCACACTTAATTTTGAAAGTGTCAAGTTCTTCAGTTACAGCAACAAGTTGTCTCTTAATATAGTCATAATTTTCACACTTGTTGCTATACTCTTCCTGAAGCTTCCTAAAGTCTTTGATTTTTGCTTCTAATTCAGCCTTCAGGGGTTTCTGTCCTTTCCTGAGTTGATATCCTTCATATCTTACGTCCTCAACTTCTCTTTTTAATAAATCAAGTTGTTCCCGAAGAAATATAATCGTAGTTTCACAAGCTGGAGTATATGTAACTTCAGTGACCGGAATGTTTTCAGAACTCATTGTTTTTCTACACTTCAAAGCATCAAGTTCTACAATTACATCAGCAAGACTAAGATGATTGAGATCTTTTGTCTTCTTGATGATAGCCACGTCCATATCCCACGATTTCGGAAGTGAATTTAGCAGCTTTTTGTTTATCTCGGACTTAGTCAAGAAGATCCCAGTTATATTCATCTCAGTAGTGAGTGTGGTAAATCGCTGCAACTGAGTTTCGAGGGTTTCTCCAGGGATATAATCGAAAATGTTGAAATTTTGTCTTAACATATCCTGACGACTCTCTTTCATGTTTTTAACTCCCTCGTAGACCTTAAAATCAATTAAAAGCACAACTAGAAGCTAAAATAAAACTTAAAAGTCAAACCCTTTGATTATAAACCTTAAAAGTCAACCGTAAAAGTCAAATTTAAAAAGTTAAACTCAAAAGTCAAACTTGAAAAGTCAAACTTAAAAGTCAAATTTAAAAAATTAAACTCAAAAGTCAAACTTGAAAAGTCAAACTTAAAAGTCAAACCGAAAAGCTAAATTTGAAAGTTTAAAAGTTAAACGAAAAAGTCAAAGTTTAAAATCAAAGATCAAACTTGGAAGTCAAAGTCAAAATTTTAAATAAAAAGTCAAAAAATAAAATTTATTAATTTTAATTTAATTTATTATTTATTTATTTATTATTATTATTAATTATTTTATTTTATTTATTTATTTTTTTAAAATTTTGGATGAAAATAGAATTTAAAACTAAAAGAAATTGAATTTTGGGTTAAAAGTGTAAAAAATGCGAAAAGAGGTGCGACAGGGAGTGTTTAAGAACTAAAAGCGGGAGGAAAAGAACATCTGGCAGGTTGGATCAGATGGAATAGGTGCTGGCTTATGAGTTGAAGGTCACGAGTTCGATTCCCAAAATCGCTTTCCCTTTTTTTATATGAAGCTGCGATGCGAAGAGGAAGTGCAAGCTGCGAGGCCGTAAAGCACCGAAGCCGAGGCCGCAAACCTCGGGCCGTGAACTTGCGAGGCCTCGGACCGTAACCTCTGACCGCAAACTCCTCGGACCGCAAACACCGGCCGCAAACTCTTCGGAACCCTAGCCGCCGGCCGCAAACTCCTCGTAAAAAACACCGATTTTTTGACTTTTTTGTTCCAAAACTCGATCAAAAACCCTTTTTTATGAAAAACACGAAGAACAAACCCCCCTTATTTTTCAGAGATCTATCCAAAAACGCAAGAATATTTTGAAAATAAGATCAATTAATGCTCCAAATCTAACAAAATTGATTGATACAACCAGGTTCTAATACCAATTGTAAGTCCCTAATTTGCCCGTGTATCAATCAGATCCGTTTGATGGTGCAGAATCCCAATCAAACGGATGATGTCAGATCAAATAGAAGAGAAGAAGAAGAATAATAATATGAATCTCTGTATGAATTGATTAGAATTAAAGTTCCAGATACAAAAGATTTACACACACAAAATGCTCTCTAGTTTCTCTCTTTTCTCGTTCATCAATCTTTTTCTCACACCCCTCACCCCTATATATATACATGAGAATATGGGCTTGGTGAACATGGGTCGTAAATGGGATTACGGCCGTAAACACCAAGTTGTTTACGGTCCAAGATACAAAAATACATTTTTCTAGAAAAGTAAAGTATAAAGCATATTTTTGACCTAACACAAGACAATGTAGATATTGGATCTACAAGCTTCTTCTCATCCCAAGCTTCTTCAACAATTGCACCAAAAACACACTTTAGCCTCTTACATACTCAAGTATAGGGTTTAGATCGATTAGGGTTTCTTCTGGCCGTCAAAAGGTGGCAAAGGGTTGGATGAAAGGGATTAAGGTCCTTTAAAAAGGGGGCAAACCCTAAAAATTAGGGTTTCCATGTACAACCTCTACTTGTCGAGTCGGGGTCCTCCGACTCGTCAAGTAGGATTCATAAACCACGCGGGCTGACTAGGTTCGACACGACGAGTTGGGGCCTCCAACTCGTCGACTTCCCTCAATAAAATGAATATAAAGCTTTTAAAATTATGCCTGAGAGTCGGGATGTTACAGTACGATAGTTTTTTTAAATATAATAATGAAATATTTTCAAATAAGTAGTTTTTAATTAAGTCAAAAATAATAATTGTTTAAAATAACGTAAAATTAAAGAATAAATTATATTATATTAAAAATTATTGTTATTTGAAATATAATAATAATAATAATAATAATAATAATAATAATAATAATAGTTATTATTATTATTATTATTATTATATAGGAAATACAAAATATTCAAATAAATTATTTATAAATTAGTTAAAAATACCTATAGTTTAAAAAAATTTAAATCAAAAACTTAATTTGATTTGATTCAAACAAAACTTTTTATATATTTCTTATCATATACTTAAAATTATTATAATATTCGTTATAACTTAGTGTAAAAATTATTATTTCAATGATAAATGCTTATAATATTATTTTTTATTACATATAATTGTTAATATTTATATTACATTATTGGACACAACTCAAGAGTTTAAAACTCTCACTACAACTCAATAGTTTTTTTAAGGAAGAATTTCATATATACCCTTATTAAATGTTTAAATATCGTATTTACCCGACTTAAAATCTAAATATCATATTTACCCTTCCTAATGTTTTAAAATATCGTATTTTCCCAAATCTATATTTTAAAAAGATTTTATTATTTAATAATCATTTTTTATAATTGAAAATTTTTAAAATTGAATAAATAATAAAATAGACAATAATACCCTTATCTAGACCCTAATATCCTTGCCTTACCTGTTCAAAATCGTAAATCTTAGGAATCCTTTGAGATGAGGTTTATGGTCGTCTTCATAGGATCGCCGGTTAAAAACATGACTTTTATCTTGTTTCCTATTGTTTTTGCCTGCGTTTTATCTCGGTCAATAACCATCTCAATCAATTAATTGATTCTTCTAAACCACCTCTAGTTTATCTGTTAAAGGTCATCCCTCTTGATCGAAAAAGGTTAATCCATGGTAACCACTACCACCATTCCGTCTTTTTCCCTTTCTTCTTCCTTCGGAAACTAAAATTGACATATAAAGATCCAATTTTATTGATGTTACACAAGTGATTTGTGAACTCGAGCTCACAATTCAAAAGCTTGAAAGTAATGACAAACCCAGATAGCAAGGTCTTGGATCTCTTCTTTGTCACTGATCACTTGTAAGCCCTTTTGAAATCTTGTATATAAGCTGTTAATTTGAGTCAGCAGGACCTGGATATGAGAGCCAAAAAGGGTTTACTTCTATTTCAGAAGAAATTGTTGATGAATTGTTTAGTTGTCAGCTTGCCACCAAGGAAGATGATCGTTCATAAGCTCTTAGCAGACATATTGGATGTTAAAAGTTGTTATTACGATTGATAATTTAACGAACCCATCTCATACTTTTGCTTCAAATGCAATGCCTTGATCAGAAAGCTCTCACAATTTAAAGATCTCCAAATACTGCAATATCAAGGTGTATATACTCAAATTGACTTCATAATACTATTTTATTTTGTTTGATGTTTGAAATGAATAGGTTATCTTGTTTTTATTCATATTGCATATGGAAGAATCTCTAATAGTGTGAAAGGGTACCGAAGCTTGGACTTGTTTATACAGAAAGATGATGGAACAAAATAATGGATACTGAAAACCAAGTTGCTTTATTTTCACGTCTTAAAGAAGAGATACTACATCCATTACGAGTCATCATCACAAACTGGGCCCCAGATGATACAGAACTTTTGCTTGCTAATCCTGCCGATTACTTGATGCATGATGAGTGTGATTTTAAGAAGGAAGATGCGACAACAGGGGAATAGGAGGATGTGTTGAGTTCGTAAGTAGTAGGATGCTGTGAAAGTAATAACGTGTGTGATCTGAGATGTATTGGAATTTAGAAGCAAAAGGGCATTATTGTCCATTTCATATGTATTTTCAATTATAATGACTTAAGACTATGAAAAAAAATTATAAATCAATATAAAGTAACAAAAAAATAGAATTAGGTATATATGATATTTAAAAATATTAAGAAGGGCAAATCTGATATTTAGATATTAGGCCGGACAAATATGATATTTCGACGTTTAATAAGGGCATATACGAAATTTTGCCTTTTTTTAATTTAAATGTAATTATGATTTTAAATTTAATGTAATTAGCCATTCCTTTATATTTTCCACTACATTCAAAAGTTTTTTAAACTTATGGTTATTAATTTGCCTTTTTATTTTCCACTTATTTATTCTACACATTATAGCTATATTAGTAGTATATAAGTAAGTTTTAATTAAAAAAATCATATGTTTGAAAAGATTTATGATCCAAAATGAAGAGTTGAAAAAAATAAGTTTTGTTGCATCAATAGTTATTTCAACACGGATTTTTTATAACAATGTTTATATATATATTAAATGTATGTTGATTTCTAAATATTCATGTTGAATGATTTATAAGTGTTGAATAAGTTTTGTTTGATTTAAATGTTATAGTAGATGTTGTAATGTTTTTATTTTATTAAAAACTATAGTGTTATTCCATACTATTTGTTATTTGTTTTATATACAAATCAGCATACGTTTTATATATAATTCCCACAACTTAAAAACTTTCTATAAAATCATCAAAAGTTATAGTATTTATTTTTTTTAACGACCCAAAGTTTCAAAAGAAAATTTTCCATTTTTAAATAGTCAAACACCTTTCATAAACCATAAAATCTCAATACATTTGTTTTCAAATTCTTAACAATAACAATATTATTCCAATCATTAGAGTGTCCCATAAAAATGCCTCAGAGAGAGTGCATGCCGCACCATCAAGCCTTGTCCTTGCCCTTGGGCTCAGATGTACCTAAAACAAATCCACAAACTATAAGCTAATGCTTAGTGAGTTTCCCAGAGCATACCACACATAATCCACATCAACACATATTATATTAGCTATAACAGCTACATATACCAAATAAGCCATGCATACAAACATATAAGGAAGCCATGGAAACCCTCCAAGGTCTTACACCTAGTGTCACTGGAACCCCCATGTGGTCTTAACTAACTGCCACGAGAACCCCCACATGGTCTTCCTGCCATGGGAACCCTCACATGGTCTTCCTGCCGTAAGAACCCCCACACGGTCTTTACAATCTAGAGATGACATACAAACTACATAAACAAATATACTAGAATGCCATGGAAACCCTCCAAGGTCTTACATATAAGTGCCTCGGGAACCCTCCGAGGTCTTTCATGCGAGTATCACAAACAAATAGAATATCACATATCCCATAACCAACTAATCATAACTCATAGCAATAATGGGCTGGCCTTGGTGCCTTAGACCCATTGGTATGGTGAGGAGACTCACCTCTCGTGAATGTTGAACTGACAAGCTAAGCTCAGATAAATCCCACGTGCTGCTCCCACTCAACAGCCTATAATCATCATGTAATTGACTTGTCACAATCCCAAATTACCATAATTATCCTCAAAGTCAACCCTGGTCAAAGTCAAGGTCAACAATCAATGTTGATCTTAACTCGTCGAGTGCATCTAACAACTTGTCGAGTTACCCGAGTAACTCTTCAACTCGTCCAGTTACCTATGTAACTCATCGATTTCCTCAATGTCCAGAACACTGAAAACCCATGTAGACCGAAAACCCCAATCCTTCACAGAAATCACTCATAATCTTGAAAACAGGTAAACCCTACTCGACTCGTCGAGTTGTCTAAGGAACTCAACAGTTCAGTCCTTTTTGTGTTCAGTCCTTTCCAGTGAGATCCAAGGTCCCAAACTTCATATCCAACTTCTCCTAGTGTAGTTACCACGTAAAGTTGCAAACTTTACGTGCATGCAAGGCCTCACTCGGGGTCCTCTACCTGTAATATAAACAGCTGAGTGGGTCAGGCTTGGAAGCCTGGTGAGCATATAGGGTTTTCAACCCACAATACATAAATTTATTATGTTTAAACATCAATCAATCAACCTAATTACCCCCAAACCCCATTATTTTATTTATTTCTTAGGGGTTTACCCTAAGAATCAACTATCACTCCATCCTAAGGATTCATCCTAAGGAATAGACACAAAGTCACCTCGTGACCGGGGTTTATACAACGGGCACTAATTCCATAGCTGCCAAAGTTTATTCAACATGTGCTAAGTCCATAGCTCTCATTTATCGACAGTATTACTTACAGGTGTTCTCTCCTGCAATACATGTCAATGGTTTTTATAGTACAACAAATGAACATATAGTTCATTACACCTATAGGTTGCGGGCCTGCTAGTGTTCCATAGACTGTCCAGAATAATCCATGGTTGTCATCCATACTCTGCTGGATGACGGGGGCCAACAATTTGGGTAAGTGATTCTATCAAATTTTCACCACTCACCCTCAACTCATGATCAATATTATTGATCATCTCCTTTATCCAACTCACCTTTCATCATACCCACTATTTCATCTACCCATGTTTTACCCAACATTTTTCGTAGATAAAAAGCATATACAGTTTAAAACTTGTATAAAACATCAATTCAAGAGTCACCTCAATTAAACAATTAGTATATTTACACATAACACGTATTTCAAGGTAAATACTTCATATCTATGTGTAAATTAAAAGTAACTACACACTCACGTGATTTAATGAAAACCGGGCAACAATTTGTTTCCTAAAACGATCGTTTCTAATAAAACCGAGAGTTTTATTGAGAAGCCGGGCTCTGCGAAAGGTCGGGCTTCAAAACCGAAAAGATAAATTTTCCGGGCTTCACGGGCACTTTGTGGCGTATTCCGGGGCTTATAATCGATATCGGGGCTTCGGGGGATGATAATATGAAAGAAATATGGAGAAAGGGGCTAAAAATGACAAGTTTTCAAAATACACCCGGGAGGTCTCGCACCCTTCTATTTATATGGTGGAGCTTCTGATCGGACGGCTGAGAAGGAACCACGTCTCGCAGATCCGAGGGTTCGCAGGCGAAGGCTCGCACATGGCTCGCACATGGTCTGCGCATGCGAAGGCTCGCTGGCAGTCTGTGATTGGTCCGAGGCGTGTGTCGGATGCGCAGGTGGTCAGCAGGTGCGAGGGTCTCGGTGGCACTCACTAATTGGACCGCGGAGTCGTCTTACACGTGCGAGGCTCGGAGCTAGGCTACACACGCGTCGCTCCTCCGATGTGCCACGGCTTCGGATGACTCAGCAGCTCGGTGACTCAGCAGGTTGGTGACTCAGCAGCTCGGATGACTCAGCAGGACATGTGGCACTTTTTCAGCAAGGGTGACGTGGCAACTCGTGACTATGCGAATTTTCTCGATTTTCGCGCCAAAACTTCTAAAATCCATAACTTTCGCATACGAGCTCCGTTTTTGACGTTCTTTATATGCACACGTAGCTAAAATTACGCTCTACAACTTCCGTTTAGACTTCGTCAGCTAATTTTGACTTTAAATTTTATATTATTATTTTTAACAGACCGGGACAGGAAATCCGTTAAAAATTCATAACTTCTTCATCCGACGTCCGTTTTCATCAGACTTTTTACCGTTGTGATCCTAATGACGAGACCTTTAATTCTCGTTTAGGTTGTGTCGGCTAAAAATCGCTCGATCTAAAATTCGAGTTTTTAACTGTCTACTGCTAAGCTGAAACTTCGAAAAATCATAACTTCCTCATACGAAGTCAGATTTGGGCGTTCTTTTTATCGAACTTCTCGGTTTAACGAATACTACGACTTTCGTTTAGACTACTAAGGCTAAAAAGTAGTTTATCAAAAACTCACTTTTTACGACATTCGGTACCGTGCCGGTTTTGTCGTGAAACTTCGACTGGTCATAACTTCTTCGTTATAACTCGGATTTCGGCATTCTTTATATCCCTGAAATCCTTTTTTCGACCACTACAACTTTATGTAAAGATATCGGGCTTATCTCATACTTTAATTTTGACACTTATTTTTATTTTTAATTAATTAAACCCTAATAATTAAGCATAAAACACATAATTCACATAAAATTCACATAATTCCTTTTCATTTCTTCTAAATGAGTTACAAAGGTTAACCTAGACCATTATGTCAATATTAATGCCTAGCCTAGAAACACGGGCGTTACAACTCTCTCCCCCTTAGGACGATTCCGTCCCCAGAATCACACAACGACAAACAACTACGAGTAGCGACTCACTATGTCACTCTCCGTTTCCCAGGTGGGATTTGGCCCATTTATATATTTCCAATGTACAGGCACTAAATCGACTATCTTACGTTACAACTTCTTAGTCTTACGGTTAACGATTGCCTCAGGTTCTCCAATTAACCTCTTGTTCTCGTCCAACCTTAATTCAGAAATGGGAATTATGCCGGGCACACCTCCCGTGAACTTTTTCAAATAACACACATGAAAAGTGTTATGAATAATCTCTAGTTCTTCCGGTAATTCTAGCTTGTAAGCTTGATTTCGGATTCTCTGAAGAACTTTAAATGATCCAATAAAACTTGGACTCAACTTTCCCCTTCTACCAAATCTTATAAGTCCCTTCCACGATGAGACTTTAAGTGAAACCGAATCTCCAACTTCGAATGATATCGGTTGTCTTTTCTTGTCAGCATAACTCTTTTGAGCAGCTAACATCTTTGTCCCTAATCACTTCCAACTTTTCAGCAATCTAATGGACTATTTCAAGTCCCATAAACTGCTTTTCCTCGGCTTCCAGCCAACATGATGGCATCCGACACTTTTTCCCATGCAAAGCGTGATAAGGTACCATCTTGACACTTAAGTGGAAACTTTTATTTATAGGTGAATTCTACTAAAGGTAAGTGTTCATCCCAGTTACCTTGAAATTCTAGGGTACATGCTCTCAGCATATCCTCCAACGTTTGAATCGTCCATTCGCTCTGACCATCGGTTTGCAGATGGTAAGCTGTATTCAAACACAACTTGGTACCCAATTTCCTTTTATAGAATCATCCAAAAACCTTAAGGTAAAACGACTGTCACGATCGGATACAATCGTTAACTAAACACCATGAAGCCTCACAATTTCCTTCACATAAGAATTCGCAAGTTTATCCATAGACCATTTCTCTTTGGCTGCTATGAAATGCGCACTCTTAGTAAAGCGATCAACGACCACCCAAATCATGTCATGACCGTTCCTTGTTTTGGGCAATTTAGTCACAAAATCCATGGTGATGTCTTCCCATTTACCCATGGGTACGGGTAAAGGTTCTAAACTCCCATACGGTTTCTGATATTGTGCCTTAACCCTAGCACAAGTTACACACTCGGCAACATATTTAGCAACATCGAGCTTCATCGTCGGCCACCAATAATAGGGTTTTAAATCCCTATACATTTTTGTACTGTCGGGATGAATCGAGTTCATGGTCTTGTGAGCTTCTTCCATCAGAAGATCTCTTACTCCGCCCGTCTTAGGTACCCAAATCCTATCTTGGAATACCTTCAACCCTTGGTTGTTTGTACCGAATACTAACGTTTTGCCTAAACGTTCTTCTTTTCGGTCACTTTTCTCTAAAGTTTCCTCTTGAGCTTTCTTTATACTTTCCATAATTGTCAAGACAACTTCAATTCTCAACGCTCTTGGCCTTTTCTTTTCAAGGTTTACCTTCCGACTGAGAGCATCAACAACCACATTTGCTTTACCAGGGTGGTAAAGTATCTCGCAGTCGTAATCCTTGAGTAACTCTAGCCAGCGTCGTTGCCTGATATTCAATTCCTTCTGATCAAAGAGATATTGGAGACTCTTATGATCAGTGAAAAGTTTACACTTTGTGCCATAAAGATAATGCCTCCATATCTTTAGGGCGAATACTACCGCTGCCAACTCCAAATCGTGAGCGGGGTAGTTGTTTTCATGCTCTTTCAATTGCCTCGATGCATACGCGATCACTTTATCCCTTTGGGTCAGAACACAACCTAACCCAACTCCAGATGCATCGCTATAAACTGTGAAGTCATCAACTCCTTTAGGTAACGAAAGAATCGGTGCTTCACACAACTTCTTCTTTAACTTCTCAAAGCTTCATATGCTTCTAATTCCAAGTATAGACAGCTCCTTTGTGGGTCAAAGCTGTCAATGGAGTCGCGATCGAAGAAAAGCCTTGGATAATTCAGTAATAATATCCAGCTAATCCTAAAAAGCTTCAGATCTTCATAGGACCTTCAATCGTAACCTTCGAGTTACAAAATAAATCCTTATTGAGGACTCCTCCTTCTTCTTGGAATAAGTATTTTCCTTCATTTATTGTAACAGACCGATGGGTCATGTTCTAATGATCTCTCATTGTATACTGCACTACTTAGACTCAGATCTCCTAGGGACAAATTTCAGAACAAATTATACCTTCCTTCATGTTCTAATGTGATACAATCACCGTTCAACATGTATCATTTCTAACTACCAACTTCTTTAACAATGAGTGCGATACTTCTATTGATCGCTTTGATCATCTTTCATTTCAATCTTCTGGCTTAAGTCAAATGTTACATCAAACTTGGTTCTCTGAACCACATAATAAACTCATCGTAGTCGGACTCAATTTGATATGACCTCTAAGGTCGGAATAACAATCATCTTCTTAGTCATTACCGAAACGATGGTAACGATAGACTAGAACAATACGTAATCAAATAATAGCTTCTTGGTAACTTTGTGACTTTCCCTGATCCAAGTGCGAGTCCTGTGCTTCCAGTAGTACAGATCTCTACTACTATTCACACCTACTCATAGTCGTCCCAAGTACTGTCTCGCAGTCCCCAAGTCCTAAAATCACAAAACAATTTAACACATACAAATGTGTCCAATTAATCATAAAATTTTCCTAGACTCTACTAGGACTTCTTTCACACGTATCTTCAATGATCAACTCTACTTCAACTTGGTTGGTGATGGAAATTCCAGATGATTGGGACAACTTCAAAAATTACACCAGCCATTCTATTCATCAGACGACAAAACCAGGGTTTATTTCCTTGAAATGATTACACAAAGGTTCAAGTTTACCCTATACTATGCCTCTCATAGGCTAAACTACTTGTTACTATTCACATTACTACTTCGTAACTTGATCTTCGGGTATCAAGTCTTGACTTCTACTTCCTAGTATTATTAATCGCTTCGTCAAGGATATCCTGAAATTCCTTTGGCATTGATGGTGCACTTGGCCTTGTTACTTCATTGTTCTTCTGACAATTCTTAGAAATATGGCCTTCTTCTTTACATCCGTAGCACACCTCCTTGGGAATCGTACACTTATTGGCGTAATGCCCTATTTCTCCACACTTAAAGCACTTCACCTTCCTGTCACAATTCCCAGAGTGTTTATTTTTGCACTTCCCGCACCATTGTCCTTTATCTCTTCTTTTGCCAGACTTTGAGGATATGTTGCTCTTGTTGGGCCTTGAAGACCCCTCAAATTTCCTCTTCTTGCCAACTTCAACTTTGTTGGCGGTTGTGTCATTGATCATTTCTTCAATAGACTTAGCAACCCTAATAGTTGCCTCAAGAACAGGTGTCTGACCTGTTGGCACAATAAGTTCATCCTTACTTTGTTGAAGTAAACGTTTTGTTTCTTCCATCTGTTCACCTAACATCGTACGTACCATTGCCTGCACTCCAATCATCGTGATTGGCTCAGGCTGTGGATTATCACTTCCGAACCCACTTTGAGTACTCGCCATTTCGATCTATACACCAATCGTAGGTGAACTTAGATCTTTATTTTCGTTAGATGTTAAGTCTTCGAAACGTTTATATGTTAGTTCCAATATCGTAGTCATACGTTTAGAATCCTACACACATAAGGTTTCCAGATCCGATCGGCAACAGACCATAGATCCGAACAAATAATATCATCATTATAGCTATAACACAAAACATTTAGCACATAAAAGCATTTTAGGCATCCTTCCTAAAATAAACTAGTGCTCGTGTCTAAATTATGGTAGACACTCATCTCACAATCATCACTTAGCATTCTAAGTTCAAGTCTAGAAATTCTACAATTTCTTAGTTTGCTTAAACTAATGCTCTGATACCAACTGTGACATCCCCGAATTTCTCAGCCAGAAAAGACCGATTTAATTTATGCTTTTTAAACTCAAATCAGAGAAATATTTATAAAAGATGTTGCGGAATTGGTCCTTAAAACAAAATATGATAAAAGTTTGTCAAAACCTTTCTTTAAGAAATATATCATTTCCTTTTATATCAAAACCTCGGGATGTCATGTTCCGATACAGATCAAAAGCATAAACAAGACATTATAAGCCTTACGACAATTATTTGTAACTACTGGCCTATAATCCAAAATTCACTCATCATCATCATCCAACTATGCTCGGGGTCCTCTACCTGTGATATAAACAGTTGAGTGGGTCAGGCTTGGAAGCCTGGTGAGCATATAGGGTTTTCAACCCACAATACATAAATTTATTATGTTTAAACATCAATCAATCAACCTAATTACCCCAAACCCCATTATTTTATTTATTTCTTAAGGGTTTACCCTAAGAATCAACTATCACTCCTTCCTAAGGATTCATCCTAAGGAATAGACACAAAGTCACCTCGTGACCGGGGTTTATACAACAAAGTTTATTCAACATGTGCTAAGTCCATAGCTCTCATTTATCGACAGTATTATTTACAGGTGTTCTCTCATGCAATACATGTCAATGGGTTTTAGAGTACAACAAATGAACATATAGTTCATTACACCTACAGGTTGCGGGCCTGCTAGTGTTCCATAGACTGTCCAGAATAATCCATGGTTGTCATCCATACTCTGCTGGATGACGGGGGCCAACAATTTGGGTAAGTGATTCTATCAAATTTTCACCACTCACCCTCAACTCATGATCAATATTATTAATCATCTCCTTTATCCAACTCACCTTTCATCATACCCACTATTTCATCTACCCATGTTTTACCCAACATTTTTCGTAGATAAAAAGCATATACAGTTTAAAACTTATATAAAACATCAATTCAACAGTCACCTCAATTAAACAATTAGTATATTTACACATAACACGTATTTCAAGGTAAATACTTCATATCTATGTGTAAATTGAAAGTAACTACACACTCACGTGATTTAATGAAGAGACCTTCAATTCTCGTTTAGGTTGTGTCGGCTAAAAATCGCTCGATCTGAAATTCGAGTTTTTAGCTGTCTACTGCTAAGCTGAAACTTCGAAAAATCATAATTTCCTCATACGAACTCAGATTTGGGCGTTCTTTTTATCGAACTTCTCGGTTTAACGAATACTACGACTTTCGTTTAGATTACTAAGGCTAAAAAGTAGTTTATCAAAAACTCACTTTTTACGACATTCGGCACCGTGTCGGTTTTGTCGCGAAACTTCGACAGGTCATAACTTCTTCGTTATAACTCGGATTTCGGCATTATTTATATCCCTGAAATCCTTGTTTCGACCACTACAACTTTATGTAAAGATATCGGGCTTATCTCATACTTTAATTTTGACGCTTATTTTTATTTTTAATTAATTAAACCCTAATAATTAAGCAAAAAACACATAATTCACATAACATTCACATAATTCCTTTTCATTTCTTCTAAATGAGTTACAAAGGTTAACCTAGACCATTATGTCAATATTAATGCCTAGCCTAGAAACACGGGCATTACACATATCCTTGTGACAAGTCCAGATCCTAAGATGACACACTTTTGGCACTAAAACTGACCATTTACATCCAAGAAAAGAGATATAAGTAACTAAAGGTCAAGATAGTGACTTTATACCTCGATATGGCCACCAATATAGGGTGGATGTCGGATCTACTGCTTCCCTCTTTGCTCCTTCTTCTGCAAGCTCCAAAATCTTCACTATCACACCAAAAATGAAAGCTCTCTTACTCTCTCAAGAAGGTGCAAGGCTCAAACTAGGGTTTCTCTGGCTGTAGGAACAATGAAAGAGGCTGTAAATGAGCCATAAGTTCTTTAAATAGGGTACAAACCCTTGAAAATTAGGGTTTCTCGGTACAGTTCCTACTCGTTGAGTAAGGGCCTTCCGATTCGTCGTGTAGGATCTGAATCCTGCGTCCTCATAAATGACTCTAATCGACGAGTTGGAGCTCCCCAGGTCGTCGAGTCTAAGCACAAAACCCTAAAAATTCGATAAATTAAATGATACCTGGAATAGGTGTTATATTTTTCATACTACTTCATATTTGTTATATATAGAAATTAATATATGTTTGATATATAATTTACACAACATATATTGGTCTTTAAAATTATGAATTAATAATGAAAATAACTAATAATATAAATTTATTACAATTAATAAATCTAATATGTTAACTATAAAGTTTGTTTTGCTACTAACATTGATTTTTTATGTATAAATATTAAATCACAATTTGTTAAATACTGTTATTTTAATTAAATAATTATATTCACGTGCAACGCGCGGGGATTCGACTTTCATATCATATCATACTATATTATAAAAGAAACATTTTTCCTTTCACCACAGTCATTTAAAACTCCCATGTATTTTTTCTTTCACCACATTCATTTGAAACTCCCACGACTTTTCAATTTCTTTCGAATAATAATTATAAGTTAGTTAATAAGGTTAAATAAATATCAAACCTAAAGTGTAATCATATATAAACTAAATTTCAATATTAAAATAAAATCCTACTTCTACTTATAAAGTTATGTTTTTTTAACTTTTAACATATTATATTTAATTTATTAGTTTTAATATAGTATTGGATGTAAACCATTATCATTTTAAAGATACAATTTTGGAACAATTTGTACAAAATACTTAAATTATTATAAAGGAAGAATTTTTTTTAACCACATTCATTTGAAACTCCCATGCATTTTTCTTTCCACTACATTCATTTGAAACTCCCATGACTTTTCAATTTCTTTCTAATAATAATTATAAGTAGGTTAATAAGGTTAAATAAATATCAAACATAAAGTGTAATAATATAAACTAAATTTCAATATTAAAATAATATTTTTACTTCTACTTATAAAGTTATGTTTTTTATAACTCTTAACATATTATACATAATTTATTAGTTTTAATATAGTATTAGATGTAAACCATTATCATTTTAAAGATACAATTTTGGAACAATTTGTATAAAATACTTAGATTATTAATTTAAATATAATATTACATGGTCAACTTAAATATAAATTTTAGTTTTACTTAAACAACCCAAAAAAGATTTTGTAAATAGATAAAAGTGATAAATTGTAGTGTCTTTCTAATAATTATTATAAGTTGATTAATAAAGCTAAATAATATCAAACCTAAAGTGAAATCATAAATAACTAAATTTCAATTTTAAAATAGTATCTTTACTTCTACTTATAAAGCTATGTCTTTAACTTCTAATATATTATAGTTAATTTATTAGATTTAAAATGTTGTTGTATATAAACCATTATCAGTTTAAAGCTACAACTTTTGAACGGTTTTGACAAAATACTTAAATTATTAATTTAAATATAACATTATAATATCAACTTAAATATAAATTTCAATTCCACTTAAAAAACCAAAGAATATTTTGTAAATTGTTAAAAGTGATTAACTGTAGTGATAAATGCAAAAAATAAATTGTAATCTCAATTTAACTAAAATATTTCCTAAAGATATTTTTATAATTGTTAAATTTTTTCAAATAGGCAGCTTAAAATAACTTACAATAACAACAGTTAAAAATAAAACTATATAAATGATTATATTGTTACATTTAAGATAAAAAACAATGTTTGATATTTTAAATAATTATAATGATAAAAATTAAACATTAAGCAAATAAATTTTAAAAAATTAATTAACAATAAAAAAAACCCATAAATAACATTAAATCATATATTATATTTAATTTTATTCATGTGTAACTCATGGTTAGAAGATACAATTTTGGAACAATTTGTATAAAATATTTAAATTATTAATTTAAATATAACATTACATGGTCAACTTAAATATAAATTTTAGTTAACTTAAACAACCCAAAAAATATTTTGTAAATAGCTAAAAGTGATTAATTTGAGTGTCTTTCTAATAATGACTATAAGTTGGTTAATATGGTTAAATAAATATCAAACCGAAATTTTAATCATAAATAAATTAAAATTTCAATTTTAAAATAATATCTTTACTTTTACTTATATAGTTTTGTCTTTAACTTTTAAAATATTATAATTAATTTATTAGATTTAAAATACTGTGTGTAAACCATTATCAGTTTAAAGTTACAACTTTTGAACATTTTGGACAAAATACTTAAATTGTTAATTTAAATACATTAGAGTGTCAACTTAAATATAAATTTCAGTTCCACTCAAAAAATCAAAGAATATTTTGTAAATAGTTAAAAGTGATAATTTGTAGTGATAAATACAAAAACTAAATTGTAATCTCAACTTAACTAAAATATTTCCTAAAGTTATTTTTATAATGGTTTAAAGTTTGCAAATAAGTAGCTTAAAATAACTTAAAATAACAATATTTAAAAATAACTCTATATAAATGATTATATTGTTACCTTTAAAATAAAAAAACAATGTTTGATGTTTTAAATAATTATAATGATAGAAATTAAAATATTAAGCAAATAATTTTTAAAAAATTAATTAGCAATAAAAACAACTATAAATAACATTAAACCATATATTATATTTAATTTTATTCATGTGTAACTCACGGGTAGAAGTCATTCAAACTATTGAGATTATGTAGTTATAATAGATGTATATATATTATCATATAATTCAAAATAATCAATATATTATATCAATTTAATATACAAATTATTATATCAAATTTAACAACAATGTTATTGTCATATTTAAAAGAAACACATATTTATTAAGACTTCAACTATATAAATGTTTCTGCGCAACGCGCGGGCATTCGCCTAGTTATACATATAAATGAGGCATTTTTACTTGCACCACATGCATTGAAACATCCATGCCTTTTCAATTTATTTCTAATAATTATTATAAATTCGTTAATAATGTTAAATTAATGCAAAAACTAAATTCTAATAATAAATTAACTAAACTACAATATTAAAATATCATATTTTACTTCTATTCATATTGAAGACTTAAGGGTAGAAGCGAGACAAAAGTTGCATGATAGCGTGGATGAAATAGTAAATTCTTTGGGGTCGAGGACACCAAATGTTATAGGCCCCATGGATAACTTCGCAAACATAATAAACCTCTAAGAAGATGTGAAGGCGGGAAAGGGCAAAAATGTTGATCTTAACAATATTGTCCAGAAAGAAAGAATATTAGCGGTCCATAACTTTATTAGTAGGTGGGCATATGAGAGTGTGATTGCATTTCATGCCTTTGAAAGGGATAGCTTCAAAATGATGTTTGAGGTTATTGGCCACTTTGGAACCGGGCTTCCATGTCCTACTAGATATGCTTTGAGTGACCCACTTCTAAGGCTTGAAATTGAAAGATCAATTTTTTTTTGAAAAAAAACGAAAAAAAGGAAAGAGGATGGATGCTCGATTATGACAGATGCTTGGTCCGATTGAAAGAGGAGAAACATTATGAATTTATGTGTTAATTCGAAGATGGGTGCTGTTTTTGATCTTCAAAAGATTGTTCCGGTGAAGCACATACAAGCCAACATATATATGAGTATGTGGAATCTTGTATTCAACAAGTTGGTCCCGAGAATATTGTTCAAGTTGTGACCGATAATGCCACGAATAACATGAGGGCAGCGATGTTTATAAAAGAGAAAAGACCATCTATTTTTTGGACATCATGTGCGACACATACCATTAACCTTATGTTTGAAGGTATTTACATTATTTCATTTATTCATTGTATTTATTATTTTATTTGTATAGTACTTTATTTAGTATAAAAATGTTTAATTATATATTATACTTTGTTATTCAATCATGTTTATTTTTCAAGGTATCGGAGCACTACCAAGGTTTAAAAAAATCCTAGATCAAGCAAAAAAAAAACTAACCATATTCATTTACGCTCACCACAAAACCTTGGCGATGATGAGAAGTTACACCAACAAAAAAAGAAATATCTTGAGTCACGAGATTTGCTTCTACCTTTCTAACATTACAAAGTTTGTCCGAAAAAAAGAGCAACTAAGACATATGTTCTCTAGCAACGAATGGGAGGAATGTAAATTTTCCGGTAAGCCTAAAGGGGTTGCCTCATATAAAACGGTGATAAGTGTCCAATTTTGGTCCGGTGTGACACAATGTTTAAAAGTGTTCTCTCCTTTGGTGAAAGTCCTTCGAATGGTTGATGTAGATTGGAAGCCCTCAATGGGTTTTGTTTATGGGGAGATTAAAGTTGCAAAAGAAGAAATTATCAAATCTTTGGGTGGTAACAAGAAACACTACAAACCTATTATAGATATCATAAACACAAGAGTAAATTACACGAATGGTCCCTATGGTTTGGGTAATTTACGCGCTTGGTCCCTAACTTATTTTTTTTAATTCGGAAAGCCTTATTGTTTTTTTGTTACGCGCTTGGTCCCTAATGTTTGTTTTTGTTACATGATTGGTCCCTGTCTTACCTAGAAAAACTATTATTTAAATAGGGAAAAATGGTAGGGTAGGTACGGTAATGTGAGGGGGTGTGGTTTGGGGTGTGTTTATTTAAATAAATTAAAAAATCAAGGGAAAAATAATTTTTTTAGGTATGACAGGGAATAAGCGCGTAACAAAAATAAACAATAGGGACCTTTTGATTAAAAAAATAAGTTAGGGACCAAACGTGCAAATTACCCTAAACCATAGGGACCATTCATGTAATTTACTCTAAACACAAAGATGAAAGGTCGGCAAGATTCAACCTTACGTTTAACATCATATCTTTTGAATCCGTATTACCATTATAATGATGCACAACTCCAATTTGATCCCGATGTAATGGATGCAGTTCTTGATTTTTTTGATACATTATTTCTTGAAGATTTAGAGATGCAAAGGCAAGTCGTAACTATTGACTTGCCAAAGTACAAGAAAAAAGTTGATAGATTTGGTTCCGATCTTGCAATTAAACATTGTAAGGTGAATGATGCCGACTTTGATCCGGGTAATTCTTTTTCCTTTTAGTTATCTATCTACCTATTTTATAAAATTTTGATATTTATCGATTAATAATGTGTTTTTGCTTCAAAATCGTAGCTAGTTGGTGGGGACTATTTGGTGGCACAACTCCTCGTTTGATAAAGATTGCAATGAGGATTATTTCTTTAACTAGTAGTTCATGGGGTTGTGAAAGGAATTGGAGCACGTTTGAAGGGGTTAGTAATCTAAAGCATTAAATTTATATATTATAAAATTTAAATATTAAGCACGTTTAAACTCTTTGTTGTGTTTAAATTTTTAGGTACATACAAAGAAACGAAATAGATTCGAGACAAGCAAATTGAACAATCTTGTTTATGTTCAATTCAGTGCTAATTTAATGGTGAAAAACAAAAGGAGAAAAGATAGAAACATGGAAGTGCTATTATCAAATCATTCTCTATCCACTCAAGAATGGATTGTTGATTGTGATGATTGTGATGTTGTAACATCCATAAAATTAATAAAAAATTTAAAACTTTTTCAAGCATCTAAAAACCATTACTTATTACAAAATTTTTTCAAAATAGTTTCATATCAGAGTATCCCAGAAATCAAAATCATAAAATGTGAGGAGGTACACGATCAAGCCTTCACCTTCATGCGATCATCCGAAGTACCTGAAACAAAATCCAAAACTATAAGCTCGAAGCTTAGTGAGTTCCCCTAAAATACCAATGCCATACAAACCATAATAATATCATAACAAACATCATGCATATAGAGTCTACAGTGTGACTGGACCGCCCTCATCGGGTCTTCCGTCTGTCTGGCTCACTCTTAGAACCTTCAACATGTCTGGTCCGCCCTACCGGGCTTTCAGCATGTCTGGACCGTTCTCTGGGCCTTCGGCCTGACTGGTATGACCGATTGGGCCTTCAGTCTATCCGGTCCGCCGTGGGTATGTTGTCCTAGAGCACAAAGAAGTACCGCCTCAATCCACCCCCACACATACAATCAATACATAGATATCAAACGCTATCATGTACAAATAGTTAGACCGATCTAACAGATCACTAATCATAGCATCATCCTATATACTAGAATAACGACCTATCAAGTCACTAAACATAGCATCATCTTATATACCAGGATATAGATCTAACAGATCACTAAGCATATCGTCATGCGATAATCAGGCTAACAATCCAAAAGGGTCGGCATTAGTGCCTTCGACCCTGTTAGTATAGTGAGGAAAACTCACCTAACAAGTAGTTCTGAACCAATAAATCGAATCCAAACTCACAGCTCCAAACTCAACTGCCTGTAACCACTATATGACTGATTCCATTAGAATCCCAAATTACCAAAATACCCTCGTAAGTCAAGCATGGTCAACCATGGCCAAAGTCAAAGTCAACGGTCAAGGTCTACAGTCCATGTTGACCCAACTCGTCGAGTTCATCTACTGACTCGTCGAGTTCCTTCTTATCTCAGAAGGTCGTGAGAAACTCAAGACAACTCGTTGAGTTACCCGAGTAACTCGTTGAGTTCTTCAGTGTTCAGAAGACCGGGAAAATCCTAATCAACTCATCATGTCATCTCACCCACTCGTCGAGTTCACTAAAAATCCAGAAGGTGAGTAAACCCTATCCAACTCGACGAGTTGGATAAGCAACTCGTCGAGTTCTTCCCGTCTTAATGTGTTCAGCCCTTTCCAGTCAAATCCAAGGCCCCAAACTACAGATCTAGCCTCTTAGGACTAAGATGCCACATAAAGTTGTTAACTTTACGTGCATGCAAGGCCTTAAAGGGATCAAAACACTAAAACAAATCTTAATAAGAGGTTTAGGGCATGGAGGAGAGCCAAGACTAGATAAAGTCGACAACTCTATGTCCATGGGGGCCTAGAGGAGTCCAGATCTGAGATCATGTCCTCATGACAAGTTCAAACCCGAGAGTGACTCCATATTGCACTAGAAATGACCATATTCTTGCATAAGTGAAGATCTAAGCAATAAGAGGTCAAGGTAAAGACTTTTTACCTCCAAATAGATGCCAAAACCAAGTAGGCGTTGGATATACTGCTTCTCCCTTTATTCCAACCTCTTTAAACTTCAAAACTCTTCCAAAAGTGCACAAAAATGACTTTCTAAGCTCTCCCACACAAGGAAGTAGTAAAGCACGACTAGGGTTTCCTTCTCTGGGAAATGAGGTGATAAGGGAGGCCAAAGAATGTGGGTTAAGTCCTTTAAATATGGTGCAAACCCTAAAAAAATAGGTTTTCCCATTCAGCTCCAACTCGTCGAGTTGAGGTCCTCCAACTCGTCGAGTAGATTCCAAAATCCATGCGGCTTTATTAGTTTCTACATGACGAGTTGGAGCCTCCAACGCATCGATTAGGTCTTATGTAATGAGAAAAAATCCTTAAAATTTCATACATGGGAGTCGGGATGTTACAGATGTAGATGAAGTATACCCCAAAACGGTTGATGAAGCTCTTGAAACCGATGTTAGTCAAGCACCCCGAGAAAGTCCAAAAACGAGGAAACTTTTCGATAAAGATTTCGAGTTCGAGAGTGAGGAGCAAGTGTTAGAAGAAGACAAATATGAGTTGGATGGGGTTCAAATAATGGAAGTATGTGGAGAAGATTAGAAGAAAATTGTTATGCTTGTTAAACTTATTTTAACTTTTATGAACTTGTTGGATGATGATTTTGTGTGCTTGTTAAACTTATTATTAAGCTTTTATGCTTATTTTGGATGATAAATGGTTGTGCTTGTTAAACTTATTAAGTTATTATTAAACATTTATGCTTATTTACTTATATTCTTAGTATTAAAGTTGGATTTATAAATTTTTGAATAATTAATGGTCCCCAATTAATCCTCGTCTAACCGATTAATCCCTAGACCCCATTCCACCGTCTAGCTAACGTCTAACGTTTTCTGCAACCACGACTCAAAACAAACAATGCTTATAATTATAAGATTTATTATATAATAGCTAACAACAACGTCGTTGATATATTTAAAAAAACATATATTTTTAAAGATTTCAAATATATTATGCCCAACGTGCGGGTATTCCCCTACTATACTTATAAAATAGACATTTTTTACTTGCACCACATGCATTTGAAACCTTCATGACATTTCAATTTCTTTCTAATAATTATTATAAATTGGTTAATAATGTTAAATTAATTTAAAAACTAAATTCTAATCATAAATTAACTAATTAAGCTACAATATTAAAATATCATATTTTACTTCTATTTATAAAATTATGACTTTAAATTTTTAACATATTATAGTTAACTTATCAGTTTAAATATGTTCTCGTGTGTGAATAATTGTCATTTTAAAGTCACTACTTTTATATAATTTATTATTTTATGCAAAATAGTAAAATTATTAATTTTAATATAATGTTAAACGGTTAAGTTAAATCAAAATTTCAGTTAAACTTGAAAAAAAGATTAAGAGACTATTTTATAAATAAATAATATTTATAAAGTATAGTGTTAAACCTAAATTGTAATCATAAATTAATGAAAAACCATGCATGAAACTATTTTTTATAATCATTAAGAACTTTCAAATAAGTAGTTTAAAAATATGTTATAATAAGAATAGTTAAAAGTAATATTATATAAAAAAATAATAATGTTTTCTTTAACAAAAACAATGTTTGTTGTTTTAAATAACTGCAATAAAAATAGTTAACAATATTCATCAAAAAATTTAAAAAAAAAATAAATTTCTAAGACCAAATTAAAATAATTAATAGTAATAACTTGCAACAACAATAGTTAAAAGTAACATTATATACAAAAATTATATTGTTATCTTTAAAAACAAAAACAATGTTTGATGTTTTAAATAATTACAATGATAGAAATTAAAATTTTTAGCAAATAATTTTTTTAAAATTAATTAATCATAACAACTGTCAATATCATTAAACCATATATCATATTTAATTTTATTAATGAGTAACCTATAGGTAGTGCATGTAGATGTCAATGAGACAACTGAGATTATAGAATTTCAAAAGATGTCTACTTTATCATATGATTCAAAAATAACAATGTTTATATCAACTTTATTATATAAGAGCTAAAAACAAAATTATTGATATTTTTAACAAACATTTATATGTAAAAATTTCAAATATATTGTTGTACTCTGTGCAACGCACGGATATTCACCTAATAAGTAGATTATAAGATGATCATATTAAAACAACATAATTTCAATCCCTCGTAATCAACTCTGAGTTTAGTGAATAACAAATTCTCTTAAACATTTTCGTTAAGCACATGGTATGCCACATTATATGAATAGAAGAATGAACATCAAAGTTAATCTTTAAAATCTCGATTTTTTTTAAATATCATGGTCATAGAAACAATTTTTTTTAACTCACCTCGCCTAATAGTTGTTGTAGATATCAAGTACTTTAGCAAATGAAAAATAGAGAAAATATAACTCCAACAACTTCATTTTATCCATATCTTCCCCTCTGGAGCTTCAGATTTTACTACAGGAGCAATCCTCATAACCATCGTAAAAAGGGAGGGGTCGTCACAAATAAGAGGAAATGAAAATAGGTAATCGGCGACACCTATGACACTTAGGAGAAACTGATATGGAAGAAAGATGCGACCAAATCAAAAGCAAATAAAGAAACCTAAAAAGATTTTCGGGAAATACAACCAACTAAAAGCCGAATTCCAAAATCAAACAATCAAACTGTGAAAATGAGAGACAATGAAAGAAAGTGAAAACGAATGTAAAATACAAACCTAAAGAAGAAAGGTAACATAGAAACAAAGGTGGTGATGTGAGGAAGATGAATTAGGTCTTTAGATACCGATAGAAGACAATGATATATTCATAAATACATGATTGGATGTTTCCATACAAAAACATAAGATCGATCGTAAAAACATATCTGAATTAGGCGATGGTGGAGGTGGGACATAATGATGGAGAGTCAGAGCAACCGATTAGAATGCCTAAACGCCAAACGGAAAGAGGCGGTGGAAGGGTCTGTGGTGGATTATACGTGAATGAAATTGTCTCTAACTTTAAAGTCGGCAGAGAGTGACCCAATTGTAAAATGATAGAAGGAAAGGACCAATTTTGCTAAAAGCTGAGAACTATGTGGCAAAAGTCTGAAGTGATGGATCTATTCTCTTCATCAGACCCTCCCAGGTTTAATATATATATATATATATATATATATATAATTAGCAAAAATATTACTATAAGTTGTTTGATAGGTTTTACTTTTCAAATTACATAATAATATATAATATATTAATGATATATCTATTTTAAAAGTTGCACCAGTGATTTTAGAATCTTGATCATCATAAGACTTCCACTGGCGAGACCAAACTGCGGTAGGTTTTATCTCTTTTGTCGAACGTATTCTTTATGAAATCGATATGAATGGATGGTGGTGGATGGACCAAACACAGGAATGTGTCTGGTAACACTAGGGTTCATCATGGCAGCCTTCAATCAAGATTTTTTCATGTAAGTTTAGATGTATCTTCATTCTATATTACGAATTTCCTTGAATCTATTCAAGTAAGTGATATGTGGCGTGTTTGTGCATGTTTGCGCAAAGTCATGGACATGTTCATTTCTAAAAAGTTGTCATGTATGGGGAAACATTTTGGATTCATTAGGCTTTCAAGTGTATGTAATATGGATCATATGATTAAGTTGTTATGTTATGTGTCGTATGGTTTTCATAAATTGTTTTCTTGTTCACCCTAGTTCCCAAAAGATGGCAGTCAACGACCTCACCATGTGGTTAATTCCAAAGTGGTAAAGCAAGCTATTCCACTTAACTCTTATGCAAGTGTTGTTAAAGGACTACTATGTAGAAATGTAGTAAAGAACCAGCGGAAGAGATTATTGATTTAATTTCCGGAGATTTCATTGTGGAAAAAATGTAGTAAAGAACCAGCGGAAGAGATTATATGAAGGTTTTGAAGACTTTGATATGCGATATGTGGGTGGTTTATGGGTTATGATTGAATTCAATTCTAAATATGCTTGTAAGAATTTTATGGACGGTGAGGTAATAGAGCATTGGCTATTGGAGAAACGTGGTTGGGATCATAATTTTTTTCCCTTTGGAACGTATCGTTGGGGTGGATATTGAAGGATTGCCTTTGTGTTCTTGGAGTGAGGAATCTTTTAGAAAAATTGTGGCTAGGTGGGGTTCCATTTCTCAATTAGAAGATGATCTTGGGGAAGATGTATACAAGAACAGAGTTTGTATTTTGTCTTCTTTTCAACAAATAATTTATGATAGAGTTAAAGTTCATGTGGATGAAGTAACATTCACAGTTAGAGTCAAAGAGGCCCTGGTTGGACACCTTCTTTTATTTTTGATATTCCAAAAGCGGACTATGAAGGTAGCAAATTACAAGGTCACCATGAAAATGATGGGATCATTCATTCTTTGAATGGAAGAGACAATGAATCATTGGATCTGTTTGGTATTTATGACACAATAGGAAGAATGAAACTAGATGAGGTGAAAAACAATGTTTCTATGGGTTTTAATGATTGGGGTAATGGTAAAAACTGCAAGAATCTGAATGTTGACCTTAAGGGAAAAAGTGGGAATAAAGCTCCTGAAAACTTACATTACATTCATTCTTCTTGTTTGGTGGTTGAAAGGAACTCCTTCTTCTCCCTTGTTGTCTTGAGTTCAACTCTTAGTGTAGATCCCCAACCTGCTACTATTCCAGAAGAGAATCCGTCTGTTGAAGCTACCCTTGGTCCGACCTTAGCCATGACAGAAGCTCCTGTTGCACAACTGAAATTAACAACAAATGTTGTTGCGATTCTTGTGCAGATTTCAGCACCACCTGCAAATTCTGTTGTTCCTTTGTCAGCGACAATCGCTAGTCTGATTGGTTTTTTGGGTGATTATTCTTGGATGTCGGGTATAGAAGTTTTGGAAGAATCGTTGTCACACCCTCCAGATTTTTCAGACAAAATTTATAGGTGTAATGACATGTTATGGAGGGTTCATTTAATAGGAATTCTTCTTTGGATGAAATAAATAAAACAATGGAAATGCGGAAGAGGTTGGATTTGACATGGATGGATGTTTCACTCAATCGTGATCAAAAAAGTTTAGCCATGAATTGTTTGTCAATTAATATACAAGGAGTGGGGTGTATTGATAAGAGAGTTTAGTTAAAATCATTATGTCAAAATTTTAAAGTCTATTTTTTGGCTATTCAAGAAAACGAAGATGGATGTTATTGATTTGATCGCGGTTTGGTCTTTTTAGGGTAACATTTCGTTTTCTTATGCTTATTCTCCTTCTTGTGGTGCTTCGGGCGTATCCTTGCCATTTGGGATCCAGATCGGTATTGTAAAAAATGCGTGTTCTCTTCTGATTGGTACGTGGCGATTGAGATGGTGTGGTTATTATCTGTTTTGGATGTGTTGTTTATTTTAGTCTATTCCCCTTAAGGGGTTGACTGTTAAAGACAACTATGTGGATAAATTTATCAGTTGATAGCTTCCTATTTGAGGCAGTGTGTTTTTATGGGAGATTTTAATAAAGTCTGAGATGAGTCGGAAAGCTTGGCATCTTAGTTCCATCCCACTCTTGCTTGGAATTCTAATCACTTTACTAAGCAGGCTAATTTGGTTGACATTCCTTTTGGTGGTCCTCGGTTTACTTAGAGTGATAAGTAGGGGTCGAAGTTTAGCAAATTGGATCCTTTTTTGGTAACAAATGGCATTATGACGTCTTTTCCTCATCTCTCAGGGTTGGTTTTGGAAAAAAACGATTCCAAACCATCTCCGTATTCTATTGACGGAACATTGTGTTGATTACAGTCAGTTTCCTTTCCAGTTCTTTCATGCTTGGTTTGAGTTGGACGATCTAGATGTTGTTGTTCGGGATTCTTGGTCAACTATTCTCGATGGGGAGGCTGTTCATAATCCTTAGGTTATTTTTAAGAAGACACTTCAGCTTCTTAAATCTAATCTAAGGGTTTGCAATTCTAGTACCCGGAATCGTTTGGTTGGCAAGAGAAAAATGTTTCAGGAGAAGATAGAGTCAATTTATGCTACTCTTATGCTTGCTGGTAGTAGTGCTGAGGTTTGTAAACAAATGGTTTCGGTTCTAAAGGATTTGATGGATTTAGACCATCTTTTGAGGGTGGACTTGGATCAGAGGAAAAAGTTCAATGGGGTATAGAGGGGGATGAGAACTCCGACTTTTTTCATGGTACCGTACCATTAATAGGAAGAGGTGCCAGTTGGCTATCATGGGTGTTTTGATTGATGGTGTGTGGGTTGATGAACCAGGGAGGGTTAAAAATGAATTTCATCAGTACTATAAGACACTCTTTTCTAAGAAGAGAGGGAGACATCCTTCTACATACCACTTTCATACTCTTTTGGAGGCTCAAGTTCAGTTCCTTCAAGATCCTTTTTTTCCTTATGAGATTAAAAGGCTAGTTTGGGATTGTGGTTTAGATAAGGTTCCGAGTCCAAATGGCTTTTCTTTTGGTATCTTAAACGTTATTGGGATCTTATTTTTGATGATGTGGTGGCGTTTGTTTAGCATTTCCATAGTCATTCTTTAATTCCAACGGGATGTAATGCCTTTTTCTTTACTATCATCCCTAAAGTTCGTGACCCGAAGACTATTACAGATTTTAGACCTATTAGCATCATTGGCTACCAATATAAGATTATTGGTAAACTTTTAGCTAATAGGTTGGCGAAGGTTATTGGTTATGTTGTTAGTTTGGAGCAGTATCCTTTCGTTAAAAGTAGAAAATTTTTGGATTGTCCGTTTCTTCTGAATGAGGTGGTAGCTTGGAGTAAGGTTACGAAAAATCCACTTATGATTTTTAAAGTGGATTTTGAGAAGGCCTATGATTCGTTGTCATGGGAGTACCTTTTGGAAATTATGTAGATTATGGGCTTCATTTCTACATGGTGTGATTTATAGAGCTTTTGAGATCAGTTAGGACTTTGGATCTAGTTAATTGGTCTCCTACAGACGAGCTTCATATTCAGGGAGGTTTGAGACAAAGAGTGTAACGTCCCAAAAATAATAAGTGAATTTTTTTATTTCAAATCAATCAAAACCATCAAGAATTCATTTCATAACCACAAAGTATGTCAATCTAGAAAATAGTTATTAGAGTACAATCCAAAATCATAAAATGTAGAACATGGGTGGATGCTGTGCCATTATGTTGGGCCCTTCCTCTTCGAACCGGAAGCATTTAAAAGACATTTTAACCATAAACGTTAAATACAAAGCTTAGTGAGTTTCCCAAAATACCACATACCATACATACAACAGGCTCTACCCAATATAAATCTATCAGTAACATGTGATAGGCCCTGTCCAACACCTTCATCAGGCCCCACCTAGCATTGGGTCCCGCCTGGAATCGGGCCTCGCCTGGCATCGAGCCACACCTGGTATACATGCAAACACATACAATACATGCAAGAGTCCCACATATAGCTAGCATCCTATAAACATAAATCAATGGGCCGAAATTGATGCCTTCGACCCATACATACTGTGAGGAAAATCGCCTAAAACTAAAGATATATGAATCACATACGCACTGCTGCTACAAAGGCTCCTCATACCGAACATATCCAAAACCAACCCTAAATAATAATCAGGGTAATAACCCATAATAAAAGGTCCACTTCATAATCTCTCTCACTAGGGTAAAAGTCCATTTTACCTTTTCCAAGCCACCCAATCATGGCCCAAGGCCCAAAAATAGCCTAAAAACACTTTTGGGAGTACGCCATGTGTACTCTTTCCTTACACATGGCTTCATAGAGCCCAAAACCAAAACCTTATTCCATAATACTATTTAATAACCTCAAACTCTTGCATGAGTGAGAAATAGCAACAAAGAATTCATTTTTATGACACAAGATCCTCAAAAACAGCATAAAGTGACAAACTTGAGCTCTGGAGTATCTTTTACTCACAAGAACCAAACCATGGAACCAAAAGCATGAAAATCTTGAAGCTACTCTAGATCGAATCCATAAAACCATAATGGTAAGAGATTTACACCTTCAAAAGCTTGCAAAGGTGATGAAGGCACTAGATCTTCAAGCTCTAGCCACAAAAATCCTCAAGGAAAAACTTCTACTCCTTCACTATGCACCAATAACACATAAAAGAGGCTCACACAACCTACACAAGGATTAGGTTTTTAAAACACATGTTAGGGAAGACGGAGGTTGTATATGGGGAGGCCTCAAAGGACTTAAGGTCCTTAAATAGGGGTTCAACCCTAAAAAAGTAGGGTGTAACATTAGGGTTCGAGAAGCTTCCTATTTCGCGAATTCGGGGGATTAAAGGGATCAAGTTAGGGCCCTGGACTTCAAGGGTTTGGGTTTTAGACCTAAATGGGTGTGGATTATATAGGTTATATCATCCAGGCTTTCGGTATGTGCTTTGGAGTTTAAGGGTATAATGGTAAAAGTGATGTTTCATATCTTTTCTTGAATTAAGGATTCTGGTTTGGAAGGTTTTAAGTCAAAGGAGATTAGTGGGGATTGTTGGGTTTTCATTACCTTTCCGAGCATATAAATAACACCAGAAACAGAGTTAGAAGGAGTAAGTTATGGCCATTGGAAGTTAGAATGGGAAAGGGTTTGGTATGTACGTTGGGTGTACTTGGCTTAATTGAACGTGAAGGTTATCCCTAGTATGTTGGGCATACCTAGAGTACATTGGGTGTATGCAAGGCAGGGTTAAAACCTAATTTTTGGGTCTTTGACCCTATTTAAAGAACTTAACTTATTAGAAACCCTTCTTATCTTCAGCATCCCTCCTCTAAAGAAATCCTCTCGAAAACCCTTGCGCTATTTGTGAGATTCTTGATCTTTTGAGTGTTTTGGAGTGTTCTTGATGCATCTTGGAGAAGAAAGATCTCATAGAAGAAGTGTTGGTTGGCTCAGAGCCTGTAGATCCAGACATTGTTCACCTTGATCTTTCTTGTGGAGGTATAAAGCTTCAAACTTGATGGTTCTTTAATGTATATTGAGCTTTAGGTTATGTTATGAGCATGTTTTAGTCCCATGGTTTGGATCTTGTGAGTAGAAGTTACTCCAAAACCTTTAAGCCTCATTTTCAGTCATTTCTAAGGTCATTAAGTCATAAAAATTGAATCTTGATAGGTATATCTCTTCCATGCATGAGTTAATGGTCCTTGGGTGAGGTTATGAATTTAGGGCTTTGGTTTGGACCCGATTAAGCCATCTAAAGTCATAAAGTCAGGAACTTTATGACTTAAGACTTCCCTTAGAATCAGATGTGGGCATTGGGATTTAGGTCTTAAGATATTAAGAAGATTAGAGTTGAGTTTGGGCAACAGTGAGTTATTTTGGGTGTACCCTCCAGGTATGTTGGGCGTAACGGGTTTCAATCTGTTAACCATCTCTTCGAACACGTAGTATGTGGGGTGTATAGTGGTGGTACGCGGGGAGTACTTACTAGATGCCCTTATGGGCGATTTTGGGCTTTGGGTCATTTTGGGTTTGGGCTATGATTTCTTAGGCCAAGTATGGAAAAGGGTAAAATATTCTTTTACCCCTTAGCATGATAGGATATTGTTGGACCTTTGATTTTGGGTTATTGCCCTAATTATTGATTAGGATTGATCTTGGATATGTTCAATTTGAGAACTCGTGGTAACAGCAACTCGATTATGAGATTTATTGACATCAGATTGTGGTGAGTTTCCACACTGTGCTTATGGGTCGAAGAAACCAATGTCGTTCCATTAGGATATGTTGTGTAGGATGCTAGCTGTCTTTGTGACTCTTTCACTATATGATGGGTTGGGCCCAAGGGCATGCATGTAGGTCTGGGCTCATTTACATAAGTGGGTTGGGCCCATTGTATGTCGGGTTAGGCCCATTATATGACAGGCTAGGCCCAATTGTATGTTGGGCTGGGCCCATTGACTAGGAAGAGGTAGGCACATTATTATGGGTTGGGAATAATGTGTGGGATAGGCCCAATTATATGTATGGTATGTGGTATTTTGGGGAATTCACTAAGCTTTATGCTTACAGTTTTTTGGTTATGGTTTCAAGTACTTCCAGTTCAAAAGGGAAGGACCCGACGTGACTGCACAACATCCCCCAAAGTTTTATTGCACAGTAGCCATTTATGAATTTTACTCTGATGTTTAAATATTATTTTTCACCTTGAATATTTTTGAACAAATATTTTTTATGGATTAATGTTTTAAAGATGAATTATTTTCCATGAGATTTTAGGGACGTTACATAGGGTTTGGGATTTGCATGAGTACACCCTGCATACTCCTTACGTACGCCCGACGTACTCGACAAGCCGGCGTCCAAATTACATGACCTACACCCAACGTACTCATCAGGTACGCCATGCATATGGAATAATTTTGTAAAGAATTTAATAATTAAGCGAGAATCAGAAATACCTGGAAACGGATGTTACAAGGAGATATCTTGTCTCCCTTTCTGTTTATTTTGGCGATGGAGGGGTTTCATGTAGATTTGCTTAGAGCTCAACTTGCGGATGTTTTTCATGGCATTTTTATAAGTGAGATCGAGATTTCTCACCCGTTTTATGATGATGATGTTGTTTTGCTATCTTCGTGGGATCCAAAGAATGCTAATCACATTATTCGTATTTTGCGGTGTTTCTATCTGGCTTTGGGTCTTAAAATCAGTTTGCATAAGAGCAAGCTGGTTGGAGTGGGAGTTGCTCACTCTTAGGTGGAGATGGTTTCCTGTAGGTTGGGTTGTGCTCAACATTTCCTTCTGTTTGTTCATTTAGGTGTACCTGTTGGTCAGAATATGTCTCGAGTGTCGGCATGGTCTCCTGTTATAGACTAGATTCATTTCAGATTATCAGGATCGAAGGCGAAATGCCTTTTTGTTGGTGGCCGTCTTACTTTTATAAAGTCGGTTCTAGGGAGTTTAGGTTGCTATTTTATGTCCATTTTATGGCACCGATGTCAGTTCTTAATTCGTTGGAGATTCTTCATGCTAGGCTCTTTTAGGATGCAGATTTGGACGAGACACATATGCATTGGGTTCGTTGGGATAGAGTTTTAGCTGACAAAAAAGGGTGGTCTTGGGATAGGGAGCATGTTTTCTTTGAACATGTCTTTGCTTTTTCGTTTGCATTGGAGATTCTTTCATAATCCAGATTTGATATAGGTTAGGGTTGTTAGAGCCCTCTACGGTTCTGATGGGGGTTGTTCTTCATTAACTCTGAGAAGAGGTGAATAGGTCCTTGGAGTGGGATTATTTGGATGTTAGTTCAGCTTAGAGACCGTGGTCTAGATCTGCAATCTTTTTTTTCGAACTAGATTAGAGATGGGATCGAGCAGGACTTCTTTTTGGAATGATGTTTCGAAGGGGGTTCAGCCTATGGAAATGAATTTTCATAGGATATTGTGCTGGATAATCACAAATATGTCTCGGTCTGTGATAGAGCACTGATTGGTTGGGATACTGATTCTCTCAAACGGACTCCTAGGGTTGGTGTGATATCCTCATTTTCACAGTCATTTTAAAATTTTTATTTATGCTTATTTAAAAAATCAGAGTATCCATTTTAAAGAATAATATTGCAGAATTTGTTCACACAAAACATGATAAAGATAATACCAAATCATTTATGAAAAAATGTATTTTGTTTATATTAAAACATTGGGATGTCATCGTCAATACAAAAACATAAGAAGAAATAGATTTTACATTCAATTACACTAGTGATTTACATCTCCTTTAATCTCTCAGTGTAATGTATATTTGTATCGACACATGTGATACAAATAAACCGAGTTGGTCAGGTTGGGAAACCTGGCGAGTATATAGGGCTTTTAACCTACAATAATACTCCCTCCTTCCCAATATTATTGTCCACAGACAAAAAACACACAGATTAAGAAAACATTAATTACCACTAACTTTATATAATAAAATGACAGTTTTATCGTTACTTTGCATTTAATGTTCCATTAAATGCTTAGTTGGTTATGTAATAATGAGGGGGTATTTTGGTAAAAATGTTATTTATTTTTAGAAGTGGACTATTATTTTAGGACAACCCAAAAAGGAAAAATGGACTATAATTTTGGGACGGAGGGAGTATAATTTTTATGTTTAATCATCAAACAATTAACCCAACTTCCCATCCCCATTATCAATGTTTTGAAAACCGGACCGGACATCGAACCGGTTGTCTTAATGGTTCGATGGTTCAATTGGTCCGACCGGTTGGACCGGCCCCAAAAACCGGAAAAACCGGATATATATATATATATATATATATATATATATATATATATATATATATATATATATATATATATATATATATATAATCACGTGAGATTTTGTGAAACAAATAAAGTCTTAAGAGTTCAAGTTAAAATAAAATATGACAGGTTTAATTTTATCATAAAATGAATCAGCATAAAAATTGAAATGAAAAGAAATGCTATGTAAAAAGATAAAAAGGAGTGGAAAACTATCCCACATCGGCCAAGAGTAAAAAGTATGGAGATATTATTTGGTTATATAAGCTTCTCCTGCCCTTTGTTCTCGGCACCGATACACTACCCAAACAAAAGGGCCTATAGTGACTACACTAGACGTTCCTTACTTAGTGGGCTCCATACTTAGTCGTTATTTTTTAAGTTAAAAATTTTCAAATCCGGTTTTTACTGGTTCAACCAAAACGGTTCTGACCGGTTTTTGATTAAACCGGCGGTTTTTTATTGGTTCAGAAACAAGTGGTTTTTGAGGCCAATTAAACCGTTCTTCTCATCGGCCGGTCCGGTCCGGTTTTCAAAACAGTGCCCATTATCTTCTTTATTCTTAAAGATCTACCCTAAGAATCATCTATTCTTCATTCAGTCATTCCTAAGGATTGTCCTAAGGAATAGGCACCAAGTCCATCGCTGCCAGGGTTTATTTAACAGGCACTAAGTCCATAGTTGTTGATGTTATCTATTAGGCACTAAGTCCATAGTTGCCAATATTCATCTGTAGAGCACTAAATCTTAGCTACCAACATTCATTTGTAAGGCACTAAGTCCATAGTTGCCAGGGGTTTTAGAGTACATTTGGTGAACACGTCGTTCACAAACACCTACAGGTTGTGAGCCTGCTAGCGTTCCACTGGACTGTCTAGAATAGTCTGTGGTTGTCATCTACACTATGCTAGATGATTGGATCATTGTTAAAGTCAAGGTTTCTCATCATCTTTCAACTCTCATCGTCTATATCATCTTTCATCTCTCATCATTCATCTACCCATCTTTGCCCAATATATTTATACGCATAAAAATACATATACAGTTTAAATCATGTAAAACATGTATAAATCGTTCATCTAGCATAGATATAAGGAACTCAAATAATAAGAACATATAGCGTGTAATTTATATTGAATACTTCATATCTATGTGTAAGATGAAAGTAACTATGCACTCACTTGTTAAAGTGACGATTCAAAATTCGGGCAGCGCTTCGCTTCTAACAATTGTCTTTTCCTTTGACGTAACCTAGTATCATTATCACTAAGTTTTAGTCTATTATTTATTGAGACTAATTATTACTCTAGATCCATCATTAACTCAAAGTTTACTTTCATGATCTATCAAGTAATGAACAACCAGGTAGGATCATATCAGAGGTAGGGTCCGTTTGGTATACGAAGTATACTGTTTGGAAATCCCACTTTGAACACCTCACAAAATCACAGCCTAGACATCATCCTCATAAGTAGATCAATCAGTATAAAGAATTTGAATCATTGATAAATCATTTTTATAGGTTCATAATAATGATAATGAACTTAAACATAAGTTATACTTAAAGTAGGGTAAGCATAACTCACTTACAAGGGGGTTTAGCGAGGAACCGGGCTTTGTGCAGGCAGAACTTTTGAGTCGAAAGCTCTTCTTCTTGGGGCTTTCTAGCACTCCAGGACTCGCTTCTAACACCTAGGAGGTGCTAGGGAAAGAAATAGAGGCTTTGGGGTGTTTGGGAGAGAATTGGTGAGAAAGGTGTGAAGAATAAAGTGATTTGCACCTTCTATTTATAGGTTATCTGAAGGTCGAATGCCTTCCATTCCCTAGCTGAATGTTGAGCGTTCCTTGGCCACGTGTCACCATCTGGTGGCAAAGCGTGGGGAGGAAGCAGTGGCTCAGATCGCACCACGTGTCACTCGTTGGTTACTCTAAAAACTAATTATCTTCTAAAATCCATAACATTCACATACGAGCTCCGTTTTTGACGTTATTTATATTAACGCGTAGTTATCGATGGGATCGACTACAACTTCCATTTAGACTCCGTCGGCTAATTTTGAATTTAGTTTTAAAGTTATATTTTAACAGGCTTAGACAGTTAAAGTCCGTTAAAAATTCATAATTTTGTCATCCGACGTCCGTTTTCGACTATCTTTATATCGTTGAGTTCCTATTAATGAGATCTTCAATTCTCATTCAGGTTGTGTCGGCTAAAAATTGATCAATCTAAAATTCGATTTTCGGGTTGCATACTGCTATGTAAAATCGTAGAAAATTCATAACTTCCTCAAATGAAGTCAGATTTGGACGTTATCTATATGCACACTCTCGGTTTAACATATACTATGACTTTCGTTTAGATTGCTAAGGCTAAAAAGTATTTTGTCAAAAATTTACTTTTTACAATACATGGAGTCGTGTCGGTTTTGTCGCAAAACTTCAACGGGTCATAACTTCTTCGTTATAAATCGGATTCCAACGTTCTTTATATGTACAGAATCCTTGTGACATATACTATACTTTGTTTAAGATTATTGTTTCTAAATAATATTCTATCAAAAAGTCATTTTTAACGTTTATAATCTTTAAATTGATTAGTCTGAATCTACGGGCGTTACAGTTGGCATTGAGTAGACTCAGTGGAATGATTTTATTTCATTATTGTAGGATCTTCAGCTTGATTCTAGGCCTGATTGTTTGGAGTAGAGGATTGATGTGTCTGACTCTTTTTCTTTCTTTTCAGCTAGAGCTTTTCTTGACATTGGAACATTGTTTATGGATGTATGTGAAACTCGATGGAATAATTGGGTTCCTATCAAGTTGAATAGCTTTATTTGGATATTCATGTTACATAGTATTCCTACTAGATAGAAACTTTCTTACCGAGGCATTACGGTGGACTCCATTTTGTGCCATGTTTGTTCCATTATGGTTGAGTCCATTGACCACCTTTTTTATAGGTTGTAGGCAGTTGCTTGACTTATTGACACATGTTACAATTTGGTGGGGAATTCAGATTCCTTAGTAGTTATCCATTGATTCGATTCTTTCTTGGTCGGATTCTATTGCACTGAGAGGTGGACAACGAAAGGCTTTCGATACGATAGTTTTAACCACTGTTTGGTGTTTATGGAATTTTCACAATTCCTTTATTTTTGGATCGACACTCCCTAGGAAATCTTTACTTTTTGACGATGTGGTTGATAGGACTTTATTTTGGATTTCCAATAAGTATAGCAAAACCAAGATATTGTGGACTTCTTGGTTATATAACCCCTGCTTTAACTTGTAGTATGATGTAGTGATATTTTTATAGATTATTGCTAGTTTTTTAATAAAATCACCGTCGTTCTAAAGAAATAATGATAATATATAATTAAAATGACATGTGGTCATATTTTCACAGTTACTTTTTAAAATAAAATTAAACATAATTTTCTTTCAATATTTTTTTGTATTTTAATTTAATCTTCAACAAAATAAATCAAGCTGTAATATTTTTTTCTTCAAATAAGAGTATTTGTTTTCGATATGTAATGTGATCAAATTTATATTCAGATTACATACCGAAAAACTTGAATAAATTAAGTCAATTAAACACCAAAATATACGTTTCTTTACTTCTTTTTGAGCGGACATATATGTTTATTTACATGCTCAACTGTGCATATAGTTGTTTTTTTTATTTACCTGTTGGAAATCGCAACGGATGCATATGTAATTTGCAGATAAGATATTTCTTTTATAGATCCACAACCAACCATAAAAAAATATAGGGAATCAAAGAAGATGATCAAATAAAATTGAAGTTTTAACTTTTAAAGACAACAATAACGCAACAAATCATGAACAAAAGGCTTGCATGTTTTTTCTGTTCTTAGACCTTAAGGCTTATATATAAAACAGTTCACAATTATCAAAAACATGTATTTTTCTCACTTCAGAGCATCACACAAAAGAAAATTAAAACTAAATAATTTTAAAAAATTTAACAAGCATAGAAAGAAATGCTAAACATAATATAAAACGATCGAGTTAACAACACTAGTTTTGAAACGAGAACAATGGCGGAAGAATATAGAGGTGAAGTGTATTTGGAAATCAACACTATCTTTTTAATTTTTACAGAAAAAATTAATGTATCTTATAAGTATCAAACTTATCCGAGTTAAAAATGTATTGGAACCTAAATCAATTAGAAAGAAATTATATAGATGTATGTTTGGTGTTTGGTTCATGTCGGATGTCATCTAAGAGATACGACCAATTTACCTTTTGTGAGACGTGACTGTTTGACATCTACCTCTATCCATCTCAATGGAATTAGAGTGGTCTCTTGTTGTATGATTGGTTTAAAAATCATTGTCTCGATCCATATTCTTTCGTATTTGCACTCAATAAATGAAAATCCTAGCTCCCAAAAATTATTGGATATCATGCCCCTTCTTTACGCACCAAATAAACAATGTTCACCTCTCTTTAAACGTGAGTAATACAAAGTGAAAGAAACCGCTGCATCTATTACTCAGAAAATAAAAAGCTTTTATAGCCTACATACCCTAATTAAATTTAAACAAACTAAACTCGATTAAAGGAGAACAACCCCATGTTTTCCCCTGTTACAGCTCCTAATACTTGGTCCATATGACCCATTCAATTGAAGACCTAAAATATTTATTTTACTAAATAACAAAGACTAAAACACTAAATAAATAAACATGTCAAGATTTTAAAAAACTCCAACATTCACCCCCTTAATCTTGACTTGGTTTCCATCAAAGCAATGCAAGTTCTTCCTCTTGAATCAAGTTTGCTTATTTGTATTTGTCATCCCATTTAATGTACTCATAAAAGTGCCCAAAATCTCTACAATTATAGCATTGAATTCCACTTTTGTCCCCTCTACCTTTTCCTCTTTCTCGGCCTCTTCCACCTTTTTCATAGTTCCTTCCATGTCCTCTTCCGCGTCCACTACTTTCCCCATATTTTTGTTCACTTGCCATCATGAGTTGATCTTGCTCTTGAAATTTTTCTTCAAGACTTTGAAGCCTTTCTTCATGAGCTTTAGCCCATCCAATCACTTCTTAAAATGTCATAGTTTCAAGATCAGAATATTGTTCAATGGGAGCTACAATTGACAAATACTTCTTTGGAACCGAATTGAGAAACCTTCTCACAACCACATCCTCTTCAAGAGTTGAACCAAGACTTTTGAACTTGGCAACAATACCACTTATTTTGCCCGAAAAGTCATTGATTGACTTATTGTCCTTCATCTTAAGCATCTCCAGTTTGTTTCTTAGAATTTACAACCTTGCTTTTTGCACATGTTCGGCTCCAATATATCTAGGGGTGTTTGGGATTGCTTTTTAGGCTAAAAAGTCCTTTTAAAAAGTCCTTTTTGACAAAAGGACTTTTTGACTTTTGGCTTTTTTACAAAAGAAGGTTTTAAAATGTGTTTGACTTATCTTTTGAAGAGCCAAAAGTTAAAATCCCAAAAGTCACAAAAAGTCACTAATTCACGACTTTCGAAACAGCCCATTTTTGTTCTTGCCAAAAAGTTGATTTAAAAGGACTTCTTAAAATGTCAAACATCTTTTTTGACTTTTAGCTTTTTTGAAAAAGCCAAAAGTCCAAAATGTCATTTTCAAAAGGAATCCCAAACACCCTCCGAACCTTGATTGATTCCAAAACATATGTTGCATTCTTGTGCTTAGAAACCTGTAAAAGAACATTCTTTGGAAGGGTTTGAAAAATTATACCTTTAGTGGTATATTTTTTCTTCTCATCAACTGCATCTTTATTTATTGCATCCCAATGTTCATATGCCCTCAAAACAGTTTCAATCATAATATACCAAGTAGTATAATTAGTTTCAGTCAATCTAGGACATTGAAATGGTACATCAGTACCTTGAGCCACAAGTTCTTTTGATCCCCCATCTTTTGATCCTCCTGCCATTCTTCTTTCTTACACTTTCGGTCTACTTTTGTGCATATAATACGGTCAAAACAATTGTACCTTTCTGTATCACAGACTTTGGCACTCAGTCTCTATTTTACAGGCAAATCTTCGGTCTCTTTAGCCCCTTTTCAGTCTTTGGTCTAGATTTCAAACAACCGGTCCCTTGCTGCTTTGTCAGTCTTCTGTCAGAGATAACAGTCTTCTTCTTTTTCGTTCTTTCTCTCTACTTGTCGGTGCTATGCTTCTCCGGCAACGGTCTCTAGCGGTCTTCGCTGCTTTGCAGCTGGTTTTACTTTTCTTCGATTCACATGAAATCGGTTACCACTTCTTCTAAACGAGCCCTCGGCTCTGATACCAGGTGCTGGATATCAGACCCCTTCTTTGCGCTCCAAAACAACAATGTTCACCTTTGTTTAAACGTGAGTAATAAAAAGTGAAGGAAGATGTATTTTAGATTAAAAAACGGTTGTATCTATTATTAAGAAAATAAAAGGCTTTTATAGCCTACATACCCTAATGAAACTTAAACAAACTAAACTCAACTAAAGGAGAACAAGCCCACGTTTTCCTTTTACAACTCCTAATACTTTCATATGACCCATTCAATTGAAGACCTAAATTGTTTATTTTACTAAATAACAAAGACTAAAATACTAAATAAATAAACCTATCAAGATTAAAAAAAACCCAACAAAAATATCCTAAAAATAAATGCTACCATGATAAGTCTCTTGGACGGGTTGATAAGGGTGGCCTTAATATCTTGACTCCTTTAAAGTACTACTATTTATTTTGATAAGCAGTGGCGTGTTGGAATCCTAAGTCGAGTAGGACTTGGAGACCAAGTAATAGCAACCTAGTTTTTAGGAAATCATAAACAAGTAGGTTTCTAGTTTCCTAATTGTAATCTAATTACAAGTCAGTAGTTAGGAGTATATATATACATGGTTTTAGGTTGAGTTATGATCATTGGAAAACATTGTAATATCGTGAGTTTTGAGAGAGTTTCTCATATAATCAAAGAGTTATTTTGATTAAAACAATCATGTTTACATATTCCAATCTTTAATTGGTATCAGAGCTACAACATCGTGCGACTGAAACAAGGAAGGAAGGAAGGGATCGGCGGAAATCCTTTGACGATTTGATCAATCACTGTCGATCGATTCAAGTTTCCAATCTCATTGGTTGATCAATTCTGATTTGAATTGTTTTTGGTTTCTATCAATCATCATATCTGATTTCAACTGGTAGTTCAAATCGATCAATTAAGAGTCGATTGAAGTGAATTCAAGTTACTGACTTCTTAATCGATCAATCATTGTTTGATCGTATTTGCATTCACGCTTCCAGGTAATCGATTAAAGTGGTAATCAATAGAATCAAACCGTCAACAGGTGGAATTCGACAAAAGTTGTTGTCAACATAAGGACTTCTGTTGAAAAAAGTTTCTGGGAAGCTCAAAATCAACAATTCACGTTTTAAGAGGAATTGGTTCACTGATTTGAATTCAACAATCGATTTCAAAAACCGATTTCAACAGATTATTCTATAAGAATCGAAATTTGTTTTTCGATTGTTCTTCGTTCTTTTTCTGATGATTTCCCAGGTCGATTGAATTTGGAGTAATCAATTGGGGTGTGAATTGGTAATGGTTTGGAGCAATCAAACTAAACTGACGATACAATATCTGCATTCTCTTTGAATTGTCAATTTCAACATCACTGGTTTGATTTAAAATCGATTTCTAGTATCCGATCAAACAATATTCACGTTTTTGTTTGATAAAATAGTGTTCAAAAACTCAATAGAATATTGTTCACGATTTGAATAGTTCCACCAGAAATTTTGTGCTTTGACTTTTGATTTCAAGTTTTTTTCTTTTGATTTGAGCGATCACCATGTCGGGTGAGTCCTCGAATTCGGCACCATCAAAGGAAATCGGAGCAACCTCCGTTCACTGTCCGATGTTGACAGCTACAAATTACACAGTTTGGGCTATGAGGATGAAGGTTGTTCTAAGAATTCATAAAGCATGGACTGTAATCGATCCAGGAATAGAGAAGAATGAAGAGAAAGATTACCTGGCGATGGGGCTGTTGTATCAGGCGATCCGGGAGGCTTTGATTATGCAAATCGGAGATGTGGAGTCCTCAAAGGTGCCGTGGGACGCAATCAAAGCCAGGTATGTGGGTGCTGACCGCGTGAAGGAGGCTAGGTTACAAACCTTGATGACAGAATTCGACTGATTAAAGATGTCTGACTTGGAATCGATTGACGATTTTGCGGGAAGATTGTCCGGATTAGCTTCAAAATTGGCATCCCTAGGAGAATTAATTGATGAGACGAAGCTTGTGAAGAAGTTTCTCAAATCATTACCGAGAGCGAAGTTCATCCACACAGTTGCTTCTTTGGAATAAGTCTTGGATCTCAAATCGGTTGGATTTGAAGATGTTGTGGGAAGGCTTAAAGCTTATGAAGAAAGGATTAGAGAAGAGGGTGATGACGGAAGAGAAGAACCAAAGGCTTTGTGGTCATCGAGCAGTGGCAGCACTAGTGGTTCGGGTGGTGGCGATAGCTTAACTAGTGGAGCGAAGGATAGATCGACAAAGGGAACAAAGGTGTCGACCGCTAATCATGGATCCGGTGGATTATCTAGCTCAGGCGGATCAGGCGGGCCCAAAGGGAATAATAGTGTTTCTCAAAGCAATCGGCCCAATAAATTGTCCAATTCTAATTCTGATTGCAAAAATTGTAATTGTTGTTGTGGCAAGAATCGGAAAAATAGCGAAAAAGATCGATCTAAGGTAATTTGTTTTCGGTGTGACAAACCGGGTCATTTTGCTTCTGAATGTCCGGAACGACTCCAAAAATTACAAGACGGTGATTTTTCGGAACGTGATGACAGTGACGAATCCGTTTTTTAAATACGGATCGGGGTTGAAGAATTCTCTAGAAGGACTTAGAGATTCGGGGGTGATTGTTGGAATCCTAAGTCGAGTAGGACTTGGAGACCAAGTAATAGCAACCTAGTTTTTAGAAAATCATAAACAAGTAGGTTTCTAGTTTCCTAATTGTAATCTAATTACAAGTCGGTAGTTAGGAGTATATATATACATGGTTTTAGGTCGAGTTATGATCATTGGAAAACATTGTAATATCGTGAGTTTTGAGAGAGTTTCTCATATAATCAAAGAGTTATTTTGATTAAAACAATCGTGTTTACATATTCCAATATTTATGGCGGACCTTAGTGGAGTCCGCGGGGTCTCGGGCTACTACTAATTTAGATTTTTCGGAAAATCTTTTATAGTGTCATCCCTACAAAAATGTTCTGCGTCCGTCACTGTTGATAAAAGCACTTGATCGTTAACACTAACAACCCTTTCTTGCTAAAACCGCTTTCCAATTGCTACATCTCATCTCTAAACTGTCGACATATACAGGGTTAAACTCTGAGTATTGCATTGGAACCGTAAACAATATAGTTTCAGTGACTGATTTAAAATGGAAAATTTTGATGTGATTTCTCCTGTTCTCCAACATGTCATTCACCGGGAACCATATTCTAGTATCATTGGGTGATAATAATAATTTATAACTTTAAGAAAAATAAATATTAATTTCCATAAGACTAAAGACTGTCGGCTCTAAAAGAATAACCAATTTGGTTCAAACCGGTTTTATAAAGCCCAATAGAGAACCGGCCCATCTTTTAAAAACGTGGACCAACGAAACACCATCAATCTGACTGGATTGGCCGATCTTAAATTGTCCATAGTTAATCTTCATGTTTGTTGGTCTTTTTGTTTAGTGATAAAGTTCATCAAGTGGATTAGTTGTCCATGTATCAATTATATATAATTATAGACAGTCAAATCATTAACAACATATACTCAATAATAATTGATTCGTTAAATCGTATGCCCTGTGATTATTAAATGATTGAATTTATGTACTATTAGACGTAATTAAATCAAGCAATGTTTTGCCTTAGTTGTTTTAGTACTTGATTTTTTTTTTTTTTTTGTGAATGCCGCGACTCCATCCAACATTTTAACCAAAAAATGTTCAATAAAAATATAATTGTTTTCTATAAATAACAAAATTGAAAAACATTAAAAATATAATTGTTTTCTGTTTTAAATTAAATTAGAGTGTGGCCCATCTTAACGGACTCACCATTCGGTCTAATTTCAGATAGTTAAAATACACGTCAAATGATCAGTTTGTTATTTTTTTTATCCGTAACCGACAATTAACTTTTAATTAACGGTAATACTATGAACTGTCTAGTGTATATACTCAACTACCCATTTGAGTTCTTCAAACAATCCTCTCATCCAAATTGCTTGACATCCAACGACTGATGCACACATGTACTCGACATCTGCTTAGGGTAAGGCTACAATCTTTTGCTTCTTTGTTTGCTATGAAATAACACTTAATCCTAAACCGAACATGTGGCCTGAAGTACTTCTAGTATCAACCATGCTGCCACTATAATCACTCTCCAAATGCAACTAAAATTGACCGTAAAATAATGAACAAATTATGCTAGGATTTCGTTATTTAATCATAAAAAAAAGAGTATAGTTACAATAAAAGGGGAAGACAATATAAATAGGAAGGTTCAAAAGATTAAACTAGCTATAGGGATAAAGAGTCACACATGGCCTAAACCAGAAAATGCCTAATAATTTTATTGTGCTAACATCCCTCTTCAAACTCGTAATGCGATAGCAATAAACATTGATAGTTTGTCACTTAGAAAATGAAACCGAAGAGCAGTCAAGGCTTTCGTAAATATATCATTAATCTGCATTGTGGATGAAAGTCCTATGTTGAAAGTGGTAACGAGTGAAATGACAGTCAATCTTAATATATTTGGTCCGCTCATGAAACAACAAATTCTTGGCAAATCATTATTGCACTCTCGTTGTCACAATGGAAAGCAGTAGGCAGAGAAATATGAACATCCATGTCTGCAAGAAGCCATCGTAACCACAAAATCTCGCAAGTACCAATAGTTTGACATCCCCATTTTTACGGCAAAAAAAAACTGAGTTGTTTATGCTTATTAAATCAGAGTAATCTTTTAAAAAGATTTATTATGCGGAATTTGTCCCAAAAACATGATAATAATATTATCAAAACATTTTCGAAGAAATCTGTTTTACTTATAAAATTCGGGATGTCATTGTCAATACAGAAACATAAGCATAACCATAGGCTTATAATGCCTCATTATACTAATAGTCTACATCTCCTTGAATCTCTCATCATGCATTCAACTTTATACCGCTACATGTGATACAAAGAAGCTGAGTGGGTCAGGTTGGGAAACCTGGTGAGTATATAAGGTTTTCAAACTACAATAATATAGTTAATATGTTTAATCATCAAACAAACATAATGTGTGATTTTAATGTATATTTTATTTAAGTTTTAGATTTATAAAACTAATTTTCTCTCAACATGACTATAAAACACACTAGACAGTGTACCTAATCGTGTAATAATATAGTTATGGTAAGAACAAGTGTCGAACACATGGAACGGTGTTTTAGCTAATTTTTATCTACTATTAACTAATTCTAATAAAATTAGAAAAGGGTTTTTCTTTAGTTTTGCAAAACTAGAAACTTAATTTACCAAACTAAATATCAATTAATGAAGCTAACACTAAAACTAAAGCAAAGAACGCAAAGATGATTTAACCAAGGTATTTAAGAGACTTTCGTTTAGCTTTAGATTTATTTGTTATTATGATTGATTCATGGAAGTGCAATGGATTTTAGTTTCATTGGTTACCAAAAATGGCTCAATTCCTTCCAACAACCTAGTTTGATCAATCCAATGCCAGTCAACAATAGCGGGTACATGTACTTTTCGCCGTTTCATCCATCCCACTGCACAAGTACCTTAGGACCAACAATTCTTGGAAAACTATACCATGGAAAGTCGGGGCGGTTCCCCGGTTGGTTTTTTCTAGTGCGGCTAGCCATGATTGCAAAATAAAAAAGAACAACATACAAAGCAACCATGTGCAAGATTAAAATCAAAATAAAACAGATTAAGCTGAAGAATATGGAACCACATCGACGAATCGTCTTGGTAGACGAACCGTCGATCTGTGCAGTCAAAATGCGAACCAAAATCCAAGCATAATTAACTAGAATCAACTTCAGGGTTTGTTTAGGGCATAACATTGTGTAAAGTATCAACAAATTCAAAGCAAAAACCTCAACATTTGGGTCCTATTTTTTCAAAAACCGGAACCTTAGTTCTAAATCGGCCCTAATTGTTGTTCTAATCAGCAAATACATACCAAACACTAGTTGATACTCGATTACTAGCACGAAAATAACATAAAAATGTACCTTTTGCTTGCAAAATCAAGAAATCAAGATTGTGGAGAGAAGTTCTTCGTGGGGATGAGAGCACGACGAGAGTGAAGTGGATGTAAAAAGTAAGAAAGTGTTTTGACTGTGGAATAAAACCCTAATTTATTGATTTTTAACCGTGAACACGAGGTGTTGCATTCACCACCTCGTGGTGAATTTTTAAAAGTCGTAAAATCGTGTGCTGGAAAAATGCTACCTCGTGGTGCATTCACCCATTAACTTTGAAAGGGGTTTCATATCTTGATATTAACTCAACAGCTCCATGTGGTGTAACGATCCAAAATTTTCAAATAAAGTTTTCATTTTTGTTTAGCCAAACATCCCCATAAAACATGAAGTAACATTAACCACTGTTTTCAAAATTCATAATGTTAACATTTTATTTAAAACATCAGAGTGTCCCATCAAAACAAATGTCGGAAAGTGCACGCCGTGCCATCAAGCCTTTCCCTTGCCCTTATGCTTAGAAGTACCCGAAACAAATAAACAAATTGTAAGCTAATGCTTAGTGAGTTTCCCAAAGCATACCCCATACATAATCCACATAAACACATATCATATTAGCTACAATAGATACATATACCACATAAGCCATGCATACAAACATATAAGGATGTTGTGGGCTCCTCCCAAGGTCTTACTCCAGGATGCCATGGGCTCCCCTACATGGTCTTACACCTAAGTGTCATGGGCTCCCCTATGGTCTTTAGCTGGAAATCCATGGGCTCCCCTACATGGTCTTACATCCAAGTGCCATGGGCTCCTCCCATGGTCTTTACTTGAAAAGCCATTGGCTCCCCTACATGGTCTTACATCCAAGTGGCATGGGTTCCCGCCCATGGTCTTCCCTGCAAGTATCACATATATAGCTAGCATAACACTAAGCATAACTAAATATCATACAACATATCTATACAGCAACAAGTATACCACATACCACAAAATGGGTTGGCCTTGGTGCCTTAGACTATAACGCCCGCAAATCCGGGCTAGTCAATTTAGAGGAAATAGGGGTCGAAAATGACTTTTCGACAAAAGATTATTTAGAATAAATAATCTTAACCAAGTTTTGGAATATGTCTCAAGGTTTCCGTACATATAAAGAACGCCGAAATCCGAGTTATAACGAAGAAGTTATGGCCCGTCAATGTTTTACGGCAAAACCGGCACGGCACCGGGAAGCGTAAATAGTGAATTTACAATACAGCGAGATTTAGCCTTAGAAATCTAAACGAAAGTTGTAGAATTTGTTAAACTAAGCGCGTCGATAAAAAGAACGCCCAAATCTGACTTCGTATGAGGAAGTTATGATTTTTCTAAGATTCGGCTTAGCAGTGTACAACCCGAAACTCGAATTTTAGTTTGAGTGGTTTTTGGCTTACGCGACCCAAATGAGAGTTGAAGATCTCATTAATAAAAACTCAACGGTAAAAAGATGGACGAAAACGGAGTTCGTATGAAGGAGTTACGAATTCTTCGTGGTCATTTAACAGTCTAAACGCCTCCTACTGTTAAATTTGAGATCGGTCGAGAATTAGCCGACGGAGTCTAAATGAAAGTTGTAGATATTATTTTTAACTACGCGTGTAAAAAAATAACGTCAAAAACAGAGCTCGTATGCGAGAGTTATGATTTTTCTAAGTCGGGAGGCTGCTGTGCGAAATTAGGTGACGTGGCGCAATCCTGGCCGTTGCTTCCTCCCCAAGGCTAGCCACCAGATGGTGACACCTGGCCTGGAACTCGACGAGTTTGAGGCCAACTCGACGAGTTTTTTGCTTTTCCAGCCTATAAAAAGGGTGCCGGGGCATCCTCATTTCTCACACCTTCCAACTTCTCTTTCTCTCTCTCTAGAATCTCTCTCTATGCCTCCCTAACCCCCTAAAGCCTAGGGTAAACCCCCTAGCACCCGAAGGAAGCCCCGAGGCTCCCGGAGCCTCGAGAAAAGAGCCTTTCGGCTCTGGAACGCTGCTCCAGCGAAGCCCGGTTTTGCGAAAAACCTGCTGTAAGTGAGTTGTACCTACCCTATCTTTAGTATAGCTTATGTTTTAATATAATAACATTATTAGGAATTTATAATGAGTATTTGGGCTATTATTATGAGTTATATTGAGTGTTATTTAACGCTTATATAATAATAATAATAGCTAGACTATTAATTTGTCGCGATTATCGTTAGACTAAACCCTAGTGGTATTGATACTAGGTGTCGTCAAGGGATAATTGTTTTGAGAGTATCGAAGCGCGGTCGAGTGCTGAGTCACAACCTTTCAAGTGATTGCATAGTCCCTTTCATCTTACACATAGATATGAAGTATTTTATATAAACTACGTGTTATGTGTGCATATTATCTGAATACTTGTTGTCTATGCTGGATGAACGTTTTATACATGTTTTCAAGGATTTAAATTGTATACGTATTTTATATATACAAATATGTTGGGTATGAGATGGGTAGATGAATGATGAGAGATAGAAGATGATGTGAGTATACGTTGGCAGCTATAGACTTAGTGCCTATTGGACAAACACCGGTAGCTATGGACTTAGTACCTGTTAGACGTTGGTAGCTATGGATTTAGTACCTGTTAGGAATTGGTAGCTATGGACTTAGTACCTATTAGTTGGACGCTGGTAGCTATGGATTTAGTACCTGTTAGGAATTGGTAGCTATGGACTTAGTACCTATTAGATGAACACTGGTAGCTATGGATTTAGTACCCGATGAGTAGACTATAACAGCTATGGAATTAGTGCTTTACGAACGAACATTGGCAGCTATGGATTTAGTGCTAGTCCTATAACCCTGGAAGTAAGGGACTTCGGAATAAACGAATGCAGGATAGATGACTCTTAGGTTAAATCCTTAAGAGTAAATAAGATAATGGGGATGGGTAATTGGGTGGATTGTTTGATTGTTTAACATAATAATTATATTATTGTGGGTTGAAAACCCTATGTACTCACCAGGTTTCCCAACCTGACCCACTCAGTTTATTTATATCACAGGTGTTGATATGAAGTCACTTTACACTGAGAGATTTAAAGAGATGTAGATCACTAGTGTAAACAATTGTAAGTTCTGTTTATGCTTATGTTTCTGTATTAACGATGACATCCCAAACGTTTTAAAATGAAATAAATACGTTTCTTCGAAAATGTTTTAATAACGTATTTACCATGTTTTCCTGGGAACAAATTCCGCAACACTTTTATAAAATGAAGTACTCTGATTTTTACAAAGCACAAACAAACCGGTCTTTTTTGGCCGTGATTTTGGGGATGTCACATAGACCCATTGATATGGTGAGGAAACTCACCATTCGTGAATGTTGAACTGGCACGCAAAGATCAGATAAATCCCACATGCTGCTCCAACTCAACAACCTATAATCATCATGTAATTGAATTGTCACAATCTTGGATTACAATAATTATCCTCAAAGTCAACCATAGTCAACCCTGGTCAAAAGTCAATGTTGACCTCAACTTGTCGAGTGCATCTAGCAACTCGTCGAGGTATCCTAGTAACTCTTCAACTCACCTAGTTACCTATGTAACTTGTCGAGTTCCTCAATGTCCAAAAGACTGAAAACCCATGCAGACCGAAAACCCCAATCCTTCACAGAAATCACTCGGAATCTCGAAAACGGTTAAACCTTACTCGACTCGTCGAGTTGTCTAAGGGACTCGACGAGTTCCTTCAGTCCTTTTAAGTGAGATCCAAGGTCCTAAACTTCATATTCAACTTCTCCTAGTGTAGTCACCACGTAAAGTTGCAAACTTTACGTGCATGCAAGGCCTCACAAGGCTAAAACACCAAAACTAAGGTTCCTATAAGGTCTTAATGCATGGAAAGGGCCTAAGCTGAATAAAGTGAGCAACATTATGTCATTGAAGACCTAGAGGAGTACAGATCTGGAACCATATCCTTGTGACAAGTCCAGATCCGAAGGTGACACCCTTTTGGCACTAAAAGTGACCATTTACATCCAAGAAAAAGAGATCTCATAAACTAAAGGTCAAGATAGTGACTTTATACCTCAATATGGTCACCAATACAGGGTGGATGATGGATCTACTGCTTCCCTATTTGCTCCTTCTTCTTCAAGCTCCAAAATCTTCACAATCACACCAAAAATCACTCTAAAGAGCTCTCTTTCTCTCTCAAGAAGGTGCAAGGCTCAAACTAGGGTTCTCTGGCTGTAGGAACAATGAAAGAGACGTAAGTGAGCCATAAGTTCTTTAAATAGGGTACAAACCCCTGAAAATTAGGGTTTCTTGTTACAGTGCCTACTCGTCGAGTCGGGACCTTCGAATCGTCGAGTAGGATCTGAATCATGTGTCCTCATAAATGACTCTACTCGACGTGTTGGAGCTCCCCAACTCGCCGAGTCTAAGAACAAAACTCTAAAAAAAATCGATAAATTAAATGATACCTGGAATAGGTGTTATGACTAACCAGTTCTTCCCCACTTGGGGTTCAAACCCTCACCAAATGATGCTCGCAATCTATCATGGCCCCGTTGGTTCCCAACCAGTCCATCCCGACGATTTACCTTCAGCCCTCGCAACGGTATCAGGACTAGATCAACACAAAACCTCTCCCCAATCACATTCAGGACACAGTCCCGGTACACCCTCGCAACACTCACAGTGTGGTCATCTGCAATATCAACCTCAAGCGGGGAATCCAGAGTCCCTGACGCATCCTGAAAGTTCTTGCTAAGCGCAAAAGATACAAACGATCGGGTAGCCCCTGACTCGAACAAAACATGGGCAGACATACCATTGACCAAAAAGGTCCTTATATATAAGCACAATATATACATAAGCAATGCAATAAGTATAGAATAGGAAGATAAAATACATACCAGCCACAATGTCTGGCGCTGCCCGAGCCTTCTCGATGGTTAAATGAAATGTATGGCTCTTCACCGCTGGAGTATCCACCTTATCAAGGTAGCCATCGGTGATCCTTATCATGACGGGCGTAGGCACCGCCACTGCTCCTCCCCCTCCCTGCAACCTCGGACAATCGGCCTATTTGTGATCGGTCTGGTTGCAGTGAAAACAAATCAAGCCCTTCTTGGGTAATCCCTACTCAGGTGACCTGGCTGGCCACATGTATTACATCCCGAGCCCGCTATCCGACAAGCTCCACTTTGTGATTTATCACACTTGGCACACCATCCATGGCCCTGTTGGCCCCTACTAGAAATATCTATGGTCTTAGGCTTTTTAGCCTGACCTACTGTTGTATGTGCCTGCTCCGTCTTCCGCTTTATGCGGAAGTCCAACTCCATCTCCCGCTCACGGGCCTTCTCCACCGTCTCATTCAGGGTTTTGCACCCTGTAAAACTCACAAACTCACGAATATCATCTCTCAGCATGGAATGATACCTCATCCTCTACATGTCCTCATCGGTAGCATACTATGGAATCAACAATGCCCGTTCCTGAAACTTGGTGGTGATCTCCGCTACAGTCTCGGTGGTCTGCTGAAGCTCATGAAACTCCCTCACCAGTCGTTGGACCTCAATAGGTGGTGCAAACTCCAAATCAAATCACCTAACAAACTCGACCCACGTCATCTCAGCCACACCGGCTGCTCCCACCTAGCTAGTCACCTCTCCCCACCAATCCCAGGCCTGATCCCCCAACATACAGGAAGCAAACCCCACCTTCGCTGCATCAGGGAATGAACTCATGCGCTGGGCGTTTTCTATGTCCGCCACCCAGCGTCGGCTAACAATGGGGTCCCTGACCCCGAAAAACTTTGGCGCCCCATATGCCTTGAACTTCTGGAACGAGGGAGTTCAGGCCCCGACCTGGCTCGCAGAAATCTCGGCTCTTAATGACCTGAGCCTTTCCTCCATGATCTCCATAATACCCTCCTTAACTGTCCCAAAGATGACTGGGGTAGTGACAAGGATGCCCCTCGTAACCTCAGCTACGATGAGCTCTCGCAGCCTCTCGTCAACAGGCTCGGTACCATCGCCCGACCCAGATCTAGGTCCCAATCCTGATCCCCTAACTCTATGTCGTGTCACAACCATACTGTATTGGAATACCATAAATCAAAATGATCAGGATGTATGTAGAGGGAATCCTCCCACACCGGTCCTCCTTAGAGCTTTCAGGTCTAACAATGATTTGGCTACAGGTCTTGTGTTTTCAGTAGTACGGGCCCAATACTACCTTCCACACCTACATGTACCTTCCCCAAGGTCCTACCTGATAACTCTAATTAGTCCCAAAACAAATCATATCTCACAACTATCGCATAGCTCAAATCTTAGGCTAACCTAAGATTTCCTCCATCTATATCAAACCAGAACTCAATCATAACAGGTTGCCTTATGCATGCAAATTATATACAAAACAGGAACAATTAGACTTTCAAATAATAGACTCTACCCTAAGACCACAACTAGACAAGGAACAGGAAATGAGGCAAAATTAATCATTATGAGGCTATAAGACCCTAACCGTATACAATTTTGCAAGCATAAACATAGCAAGACTCATACGATTATTATAACTCACATATTAGTATAACATGGATAACACATTGGGGAACTACTTACTTAGCTCGGCTGATCACGTGCATTGCACTCTCCTCTTTTCTAGTTTAAGAAGTTTTTAACTTTTATTTTTGAAAACAATTTTACCATTTCCTTAGTTTGAGTCCTGACACACACGAGAGTGTGCATGAATCCCTAAAACCAAGGCTTTGTTACCAACTTGTAATGACCCAAAATTTTCAAATAAAATTTTCATTTTTATTTAGCCATACATTCCCATAAAACATTAAGTAACATTAACCATTGTTTTCGAAATTCATAACGTTAACATTTTATTTAAAACATTAGAGTGTCCTATCAAAACAAATGTTGGAGAGTGCACGCCACGCCATCAAGGCTTGCCCTTTCCCTTAGGCTCAGAAGTACCTAAAACAAATCAACAAACTATAAGCTAATGCTTAGTGAGTTCCCCAGAGCATACCCCACATATAATCCACATAAACACACATCATATTAGCTACAACAACTACATATACCACATAAGCCATGCATACAAACATATAAGGATGTCGTGGGCTCCTCCCAAGGTCTTACTCCAGGATGCCATGGGCTCCCCTACATGGTCTTACACCTAAGTGCCATGAGCTCCCCCCATAGTTTTTAACCGGAAAGCCATGGGCTCCCCCACATGGTCGTACATCCAAGTGTCATGGGCTCCTCCCATGGTCTTTACTTGAAAACCCATGGGCTCCCCCACATGGTCTTACATCCAAGTGCCATGGGCTCCCTTCATGGTCTTCCCTGCAAGTATCACATATATACCTAGCATAACACTAAGCATAACTAACTATCATACAACATATCTCTACGACAACAAGTATACCACATATCACAAAATGGGCTGGCCTTGGTGCCTTAGACTCGTTGGTATGGTGAGGAGACTCACCTCTCGTGAATGCTGAATTGACAAGCTAAGATCAGATAAATCCCATGTGCTGCTCCAACTCAACAACTTATAATCATCATGTAATTGACTTGTCACAATCCCAAATTACCATAATTATCCTCCAAGTCAACCATAGTCAACCCTGGTCAAAATCAAGGTCAATAGTCAATGTTGACCTCAACTCGTCGAGTTACCTAAGTAACTCTTCAACTCGCCGAGTTACCTATGTAACTCGTCGATTTCCTTAATGTCCAGAAGACCAAAAACCCATGCATATCGAAAACCCCAATCCTTCACAGAAATCACTCGGAATCTCGAAAACGGTTAAACCCTAGTCGACTCGTCGAGTTGTCTAAGGGACCCGACGAGTTCCTTCAGTCCTTTTTATGTTCAGTCCTTTCAAGTGAGATCCAAGGTCCCAAACTTTAGATCCAACTTCTCCTCGTGTAGTTACCACGTAAAGTTGCAAACTTTATGTGCATACAAGGCCTCACAAGGCCAAAACACTAAAATTAAGGTTCCTACAAGGTCTTAATGCATGGAAAGGGCCTAAGCTGAATAAAGTGAGCAACTTTATGTCTTTGAAGACCTAGATGGGTCCAGATCTGGAACCATATCCTTGTGACAAGTCCAAATCTGAAGGTGACACCCTTTTAGCACCAAAAGTGACCATTTACATCCAAGAAAAGATATCTAAGCAACTAAAGGTCAAGATAGTGACTTTATACCTCAATATGGTCACCAATATAGGGTGGATGTCGGATCTACTGCTTCCCTTTTTGCTCTTTCTTCTTCAAGCTCCAAAATCTTCAAAATCACACCAAAAATCACCTCAAAGCTCTCTTTCTCTCTCAAGAAGGTGCAAGGCTCAAACTAGGGTTTCTCTGGTTGTAGGAACGGTGGAGAGGCTACATGTAACGTCCCAAAATTCAAGACTAAAAATTTCTTTTAATAAAACATTACTTTAAAGCAAAGTCATCATTCCAAAACATAATCAGAGTATTAATTTCCAAAACACATGTTCGTTATCAGAGTAAACATTCCCGTGTTGTCTAATCTATGGTGTGTGCCATGCGATCACCCGAGCTCTTCCCTCCGCTACCGGAAGCACCTGAAACCAAAACTAAAAACCGTAAGCACGAATCTTAGTGAGTTCCCCACCCTACCACATACCATGCATAACCACATACTGCACATACTGGGCCACGCCCTCTACCTCGGGCCTCGCCCGCTACAACGGCCCCGCCGCTCCAGGCCCCGCCTGGCTTCGAGCCCCGCTCAGATACATATCTGTTTCAATTAGGCCTCGCCTGTCACAGGACCTCGCCCGATAACGTATAATAGCACATAAACATATCACATCACATAAGCTAAACACATACTAACGAATCGTGTCCTAAGGCCTCGCCTGTATCTGGGCCTCGCCCTTGTACTGCTACTGATGAGTCATGGAACCCCGTCCATACTCCTGCCGATAGTGAGGTACGAGCCCAGCCCACTCTCACTCCTTCCCTAACTTGGGCCTCGCCCGTGATCTACTGCTAATGAGATGTGGAACACCATCCACACTCTGCTATTGGTGAGTTATGGGACCTCGCCCACACTCACCTCCCTACCAGGCACATACAAGCATCACACAGACAACAAGTATAAACTATCACATAAACCATTCCTTGGGCACCCGCCCGCTATCATTGGACCTCGTCCTGAATATCATACTAGCATACTGTGCCTAGGGCTCACCCCCGGGTTTTCTACTCATAACTACATGGGCTGGCATTGTGGCCGTAGACCCATTCACATAAAAGGGAAACTCACTTGCACTGGCTGAACTTGCTGATGAACCCACTAGCTGCTGCCCGGCAACTCTCTGAACTCCGGCTCCACTCGCTCCCCGAGCTACCAATATCAATGCAACACTGAGTCTAACTGACCCCCGAAAGACAACCAAGTCAACTCTGGTCAAAGTCAAAGTCCTGGTCAAAGTCAACCTTCCAGGTCAACCTTACTCGCCGAGTCACCTTATTGACTCACCGAGTTCATATGTTTAGATTCCTTCCATTCGCGACTCGACTCGCCGAGTCAGTCCATGACTCGCCGAGTCTACCGATTTCCGAGTCCTGACCTGTCCAACTCACCGAGTCTCCATTCGACTCACTGATTTGAGTCTCAACTCGAAGGGTTTGGGGTTTCGCGACCTGACCTGCTGAGTCCAAGAACAGACTCGCCGAGTCCAAGACAATCTTCAACAGACTCGCCGAGTTGTTCTTCCAACTCGCCGAGTTCCTGCCCAACTTCATCTGACTCGACGAGCTGTTCATCCTACTCGTCGAGTTCCTCCAAATCTTCATGCTACTCGCCGAGTCCACTCAAAGCACTCGCCGAGTCCATTCAGATCTCCATACATGCAGAGGACTTTTGAGTCATGCATGGACTCCAAACTGTAGATCTACCCTTCCCAAGCCTATTCCTCACGTAAAGTTGCAAACTTTACGTGTAGAGAAGGAGATCTTGGCAAAATACACCATAAACTAGGGTTTAAGGCAAGGAGTCTCCATAATCAACTCAAGGGCAGATACTTTATGCTTCTCAAGACCATAATATGCTTAGATCCGAAGTAGCAACTTCAGATCTGGCTTCTAACTCAAATGGATACCATCATGGCTAAAAAGCCCCAAAACTCACACATAGATCTAGGTGCAAAAGATTCCAAGAACTAGTTTATTACCTCCAAATGATCAGAAATATCTTCCCAATCCCGGATCTATAGCCCCTTCTTGCACCTCCAAGATCCTTCTTCCTTATCCAAGCTTTAATGCACTCTTCAAGGCAATAATTGGCTCAATCAATGGATATGGCAGCTAGGGTTTGGTGTTATGGGTGAAAGAGGCAGTAAAGGAACCCTAGGGGAGAGAATGAGACGTTTAAATAGGCTCCAAGTCCTGGATTTAGGGTTTTCCTCGTACAGACCAGACTGCCGAGTCTCCTTGGCCGACTCGCCGAGTCGGTCACTTACTCCTCGACCCGGATCCCGCTCGGACTCGCTGAGTTCCTCCTTGGACTCGCCGAGTCGCCCCTTAAAATTAGGGTTTTCTTTCCTTTCTTGGCCTTCCAGGCTTTGGGTGTTACACTGCAAATGAGCCATAAGTTCTTTAAATAGGGTACAAACCCCTAAAAATTAGGGTTTCTCGTTACAGTGCCTACTCGTCGATTCGGCGCCTTCCAACTTGTCGAGTAGGATCTGAATCCCACATCCTCATAAATGACTTTACTCGACGAGTTGGAGTTCCCTAACTCGCCGAGTCCAAGAATAAAACCCTAAAAGAAACTCGATAAATTAAATGATACCTAGAATAGGTGTTACATGTGGGAAGAATTGTTTAACAATGAAGGGCCCATCCCACCTAGTTTGTAATTTTTCCGGAAAAAGTTTTAATCTTGAATTGAAAAGTAGTACTTTTGTCACTCATAAAAATCCTTGTGCCCTCTTATTCTTATGACATGCCATTTCTTAGTCTTATCCTTGTAGATCAATGACCTAGTATATGCTTCATTTTTAAGCTCTTTAAATCAAGCGTTTAGTACGAAGTTTGGCTAGTTCAAAGTTACAACGCTTCAAAGCCCAAAATGATTTATGTTCGATTTCCATCGGCAAATGGCAATTTTTTTCCATATACCGACCTATATGGTGTAGTACCAATAGGTGTCTTGAAATCAATGTGAAATGCCCAAAGTGCATCGTTACATATGCATAATATTAATCTTCTATAAATATAAACTAGAAGAAGGTCATTTGAGCCATTGGCACGGGTTTGAATGGGTATAGCCAAAAGAAATGATATAGTTTCCCAAAAAAAAATTGGAAATGATTCACAATTTTCCACTAATTAGAGATTTTTTTATTGATGGTTGTGTAAAAATGATATGTCAATCAAAGAATTCCCAAAATGTGAATCACAAATTACAAAATAAGAAGCCCTAATTATCTCTGAAAGCAATGAAACCTAATATAGTTGTGTTACTACTAACATAAAAATAGAGATGTTGAATTGATAAATTTATCAAGGAGTCTGGATTTAAAAGTTATTTTGGAGAATTTTTATACTCTATCATGTATACCGGATATATTAGCTACAGGAAACCAAGTAATTCGTGAGACATAAACAACAGTGAAATCCACATAAGATACTACCTCTGTTAAATTCGAATCAAATACCATTAGTATAATCACGTAGTTTAATTTCCTTTCTACATTGGTCATTGTTTTTAATTAAAAACAATTATTAGTAATTGAAAAATGGTAATTACGAATAAAAGAGTAACAATTCACCAGGTGGTTTGATCATCAACCACATAAAATAACAATGAACTATAGAGACCTAGCCAAAAATACCATGGAAGTTATGTTGTTAAAGATTTGCTTTCCACAAAGGTTAATCAACAAACAATTTTTTCATATAAGAGGCAAGTTGCATATTCATCTAAACTATCTAAATCCTCACAAGCTTTACTAATAATATATTCATGATTATCAAAGAGCTTTTAAAAATAAGTCTAATGTTCCTGATTCTTTGGTTTCAACCATTGTTAGGTGAAAATGATTATTCTAGAAATTATTGGTCAAATCTGAACATAATGTACAACAATAGGTGAAATTAGTTAATTTGAAAAAAAAACATGTCTAAATTTGATATTATCCATAAGCAGATACCTGCTTTTAGCATATTTAGATCACTAAAGTGGATCTAAAATCAGAATTTATATGGTTATTTTGGATATATACACCCGTATAATAGATATAGTGTAGAATCATTGCCAATTAATCTATGCAGAACATGATAAACAACAATTTGAAGCTTATAGAGAACATCAAAATTTTGAGATGTTATAAAATTTATCAAAATATTAAAGAAGTAGAAGAACACCATTGATAACTAAGACCCGACTAATAGATAGATAGATAGAAACAAACAACAGCCACCTGATTAAGCAACTATTTAGCTACATCTGGAAGAAATTTGGGCCTATCTCTTCGCTTGTAAGTTTCAAGAATATATAGTTCCTTCCATATCTCATCAACTGATGGAATATACTCTCATGATGGACTTGGAAAATAATTCTTAAAATCCTTCGATGCCATTTTTAAAATATATTTACCATGTGTTTCATCATGTAAAGGTAGTTGTACTAAATTACGAAATCTGTTATTAGCCAATGTTATACATTACATAACCAAGTTGATAAAAAAGTGACCAAAATGGGTGGGGTTTTGTTTATCATATTCAACATTTTTTACCCTTTTAACAGAATGACAAAAGGCTAGAATCTTGATAGCTCGAACTTAAATCAAATTCCATCCATAATTGAGCCTTGAAATCGTAAAAATCATATAAGTAAATGATGTTTTACCTAATTAAAAGTAATGACTTGCTGTTTTGTTTGTCTTAATGTATAAGTGAGCATAATAGAGGGAACGAATGCAGAACCTACCTAGTTCACTTTGACTGTTGACAAACAGGTGGTAGGCACAAAACATGTATCCCCTACCATTTTATGCATAGATAGACAAATTAAAGAGTAGTAGAAAACTAAATAAATAAAAAGAATAATAATGGTTTTATCAATTTATTTTTTCTTTATAATGAAGAATGAAGTTCAATAAGGCATTTCTACAAACATGTGGTGTGTACCTTGGAAGATGATTTGTTAGCCCATGAAACTCTATAAAAATATCAAAATTAAGCTTCGTCGTTCAACTTCTTTCCCAACACAAAATCGTCCTATCATTCTACTGGTCAGTTCTGGTAGGTCTGTCTCTGTCTCAATACTGGATGTAAAAGTTGAAAAAAAATGTATAGAAAAATCAGTATTAGAAAATAAATATACAAAAAGCAAAGTTGTAAAAATATTTCTTTCCCTCTCATATCCGTACATCATTCTCTCATTCGAAACTTTAGGAAACCAACTAATATAACAACATTTTAAGTTAATAATAAATAAATGTATTTTCTTTTGAAAAATAACCAATATTTCTAGAATGTGTTATTTCGAATGTATTTTTTCTCACAAAAATTATTTTAGACTTAAATTTTGGATTCAAGACACAAACACACACACAAATACACACACACACACACACACACACACACATATATATATATATATATATATATATATATATATATATATATATATGGTTAAGAAATTGTATGACCTTAAACATTTGTAATTACTCGAGAACTCATAAATCGTTCATTATTTCTCAATGTAACAACATAAATTTCAAAACAAAATTTTCATTTTTCATCAACCAAGTTCACATAAAAACATTTTCAAATATTTCCAATATTTAGTTTTTGAAACACAACATATCCCAAGATCATAAAATCAACTCTCTCTCCAGTGTGTACGAGTCACGCCGACGCCTTCCCACGGCCCTCGCTAGTACCTGAAACACATAACACAACAACTGTAAGCATAAATGCTTAGTGAGTTCCCCAAAATACCGCATACAACACATACGCCGCTCGAGGCTATAATACGACCCTTTGGTCGGTGTGTCTCAGCGGAACCCTCCAGTCCCGTAGCTCGTTGGACCCTCTGGTCCAGTCATAGCTCGTTGGACCCTCCGGCCCGGTCCATAACATCATACAACATACATATATCACATAGCACATAATCTCATACATAACATATACGACCCTCGGGTCAACACATAATACCACTCTAGGTAACGTATAGTGAGAAGACTCACCTCAGGTGTCTCGGTAAGTCTCTGACTCAGTAGAAATGTAATCTAGCCTTCGCCTAATCACATAAAGTAAATACTCTCATAAATATAACTATACTCAAACCTTTCTTAACACCTCAGAAGGGTAAAAGACCATTTTACCCCTCTCTTGGCCTAAGGGCCTCACTGTTGACCAAACCCTAAAAGTCAACAAAAGTCAACGGTCAAACATTGACCCGACTCGTCGAGTGCACTAAGACGACTCGGTGAGTCTACACGTGTCCACTGACTCTCTTAGTCCCTCTCTTGGCACGTCGAGTCCTTCCCCTTACTCGACGAGTCACACCTAGCATGAATCGCAGGGCCACCCTGACTCAACTCGCCGAGTCTCAAGAACAACTCGGCGAGTTCCGCCTTGAACTCCAGTCCCCCTAACTCTCCTTGACTCACCGAGTTATTTCCCCAACTCGGCAAATCTACTCGCTGAGTGATATACGGGAAACCTTCATCCTACTCGTCGAGTCTGATCTTCGGACTCGGCGAGTTCGTGCAATGCACAAACTCCATAGACCTCCTGAGGTCAGATCTGTTCCTTAAACTCATAGATCTGGCCTTCCCAAGCATGATAATCACGTAAAGTTTAGACCTTGACACTCATATAACACCTAAATGGTCTAACTTGGTGATTTAGCCCCAAAAATGACATCCCAAGCTCATGGCTCCCAAAATGACCCATAAAGCTCCAAGGGGATAGGTCTCTAAATCTCTTTGGGTCCAGATCCAAAGCATTAACTCGAGAAGGGACCAAATGCTCCACTTTTCCATCCTCTAAAGGGGTTAGAAAACCCTAACACTAAGATTCAACACCAAAACTGAAGAGGGTCCAAACAAATACCTCAAAATGAGCTCTATGAACTTAGAAGTCACCAAAATCGCACCTCCTTCAGCCTCCTCTTGCCTTGGTCACTTCCTTCTTGCAAATCCACCAACAAAAGGATCAAGAATGGCCTCTCCTCCCTCACAAACGCTCTAGATCACTTAGGGTTTCTCTCTGGGGTTTGGTAGCCACAAATGACGGCCTAAAGGGCCTTTAAATAGGTCACAAACCCAAGAAATTAGGGTTTCATTAAACAACGTGGACTCACTAAGTCCACCCATGAACTCGCCGAGTCCGGCTGTGAACCCGGATACGAATCCGCAACCGTACTCGGCGAGTTTAAACACCAACTCGCCGAGTATCCTCATAACTTCCAAAAATAAAAGAATAAAATATTATACCTGGGAATCCGGATGTTACAATTCTCCCCCACTAGAATTAGACTTCGACCTCGAAGTCTCACTCTGCAAACAACTCTGGATGCTGCTCTCGCATCTCACGCTCTGGCTCCCAGGTCAACTATGACCCTTTCCGATGCTGCCACTGGACCTGCACCAGAGGCACCTCCTTGTTCCTCAAAACCTTGATCTTCCGATCCCTAATCACCACCGGTCTCTCAACATAATTCAGACTCGCATCCACCTGTATATCTTCTAATGGCACCACTGTCGACTCGTCGGCTATACACTTTCGCAGCTGCGACACGTGGAAAGTGTCATGAATCTGCCCCAACTCTGCTGGTAACTCCAAACGATAAGCTACCCTTACCTTCGCGATCACTCTGAAAGGACCAATATATCGGGGCCCCAACTTGCCCGTCTTCCTGAATCGAATCACTCCCTTCCAAGGAGAGACCCTCAAGAGCACGAACTCGCCGACCTGAAACTCGAGCTCGGACCGGTGTCTGTCCGCATAACTCTTCTGACGACTCTGAGTGGTCAATAACCTCTGTCTGACCTGCTGAATCTACTCTGTCGTCTAAAGCACAATCTCGGTACTACCCATCACACGCTGCCCTACTTCTTACCAACAAATGGGGGTCCGACACCTCCTCCCATACAACAGCTCAAAGGGCGGCATGCCAATGCTCGAATGACGGCTGTTGTTGTAAGAAAACTCTACCAAGGGAAAATACGTGTCCCAACTCCCGCCGAAATCCAACACACATGCTCGGAGCATTTCCTCGAGCGTCTGGATCGTCCGCTCGCTCTGCCCGTCAGTCTGTGGGTGGTATGCAGTACTAAAATGCAGTTTCGTACCCAATTCCTCATGAAACTTCTTCCAAAATCTGGAAGTGAAATGTACATCTCGATCTAATACAATCAAGATTGGCACTCCATGCCGAGATACCACCTCTCGCACGTACATCTATGCCAACCTCTCTGTGGAAGAGCTCTCGCTGATGGCTAGGAAGTGAGCACTCTTCGTCAACCTGTCCACAATCACCCAAACTGCATCGACACCCCTCATAGTCCTTGGCAATTTGGTGATGAAATCCATGGTAATCTGTTCCCATTTCCACTCGGGAATCTCTAACGGTTGTAGCTTACCATGTGGACGCTGGTGCTCAGCCTTAACCCCGCGACAGGTCAAGCATCTCTCTACAAACCTTGCGACATCCCTCTTCATACAGGGCCACCAATATTCCCTTTTTAGGTCCAAATACATCTTAGTGGCCCCGGGATGGATCGAGAACTTCAATCGATGAGCCTCTTCCATCAAAATGGTACGCGTTCCGCCCACAGACGGTACCCATATCTGACCCTGAGATGTCATGAGCCCCCGACTATCGGTAACGAATTCTGATACCAGCCTGACAACTCGCTCTCTCTTCTGGATTTTTGGCCTCACAGCCTCAGTCTGGGCTCCACGGATAGCGTCCAACACCGGGGTCATCACTGTCAATCTCAAACAAACATCTCGTATCGGGGCGCCCTACGCCCTACGGCTCAGTGCATCGGCTGCAACATTAGCCTTGCCTGGGTGGTACAGGATCTCACAATCATAATCCTTGACCACATCCAACCACCTCGTCTGGCGAATATTCAGGTTGGGCTGATCCATCAAATACTTCAAGCTCTTGTGGTCCGTGTATATCGTACATTGAACCCCATACAGATAATGTCGCCAGATCTTGAGGGCGAACACTACCGCTCCCAATTCCAAATCATGAGTGGGATACCTCGACTCATGAGGCTTAAGCTGCTTCGATGAATATGCTATCACATGTCCCCTCTGCATAAGCACCACTCCCAATCCGGATATCGATGCATCACAATATACCACAAAATTCTCCATCCCTTCCGGAAGGGCTAATACTGGGGTTCGCATAATTTCTGGTGAAGTGTCTCGAACGAGGTATGCTGCTCCGGACCCCAAGAAAACGCAGCACCCTTCCGGGTTAACTTGGTGAGTGGCACGGCGATCTTGGAGAAATCCTTAATAAATCTCCGATAATAGCCGGCCAAACCCAGAAAGCTCCTAATCTCGGTGGGTCATCTCGGCACCTCCCACCTCATGACCGCCTCAATCTTGGCCGGATCGACCAATATCCCATTATGGTTAACAAGATGCCCCAAAAACTGAACCTCTCGTAACCAGAACTCACATTTGAAGAACTTGGCATAAAGCCTCTCCGATCTCAGAACTCCAAGTATCTCCCTCAGATGTTGCTCATGCTGATCTCTGGATCTCGAATACACCAATATGTCGTCGATGAATACGATCACTGAGCGATCCAACATTGGTCTGCACACTCTGTTCATGATATCCATGAACACCGCCGGTGCGTTGGTGAGTCCGAAAGGCATCACCACGAACTCGTAATGCCCATAACGAGTTCGGAATGCTGTCTTCTGGACGTCCTCATCTCGCACCCTCACCTGATGATATCCAGACCTCAAATCGATCTTGGAGAACAAAGATGCTCCCTGCAACTGATCAAACAAATCGTCGTTCCTCGGCAACGGGTAACGGTTCTTGACCGTTAGCTTGTTCAACTCCCGGTAATCAATGCACATCCGGTGTGAACCATCCTTCTTCTTGACAAAAAGGATAGGCGCCCCCCATGGCGAACTACTCGGCCTAATAAATCCCTTCCCCAGCAGCTCCTGGAGCTGCGACGATAACTCCTGCATTTCCGGAGGCGCAAGGTGATAAGGCGCCATGGCGATAGGCGCAGCTCCCGGAACTAATTCAATACCGAACTATACTTGCCTCTCCGGAGGCACACCCGACAACTCCTCTGGAAACACATCCGGAAACTCACGCACTATCGGGACCTCATTAACTGACTTCGGTCTCTCTGAAACAACTCTCGCATCCATCACACATGCCACAAATCCCCTATAGCCCTGCTGTAGACTCTGCCTCGCTCTGGCGGCGGAACAAAATGTTGATCTCGTACGTGTACCCTCGCCGTACACCGTAAGAACTCACCCACTAGGGTCTCGAATCATCACCAATTGACGCTCGCAGTCAATCACAACTCCATATCGGCTCAGCCAATCCATGCCCACTATAACACACACGTCCCCCATCGCAATCGAAACCAGATCTATCGGAAACTCCACACCGAAGATCTCAAGGACACATCCTTGAATCACATCTGAAGCATACACTTCCCGCTCATCAGCTATGGAAACTCGCAGAGGTCGATCCAACGCCTCTCGACGGATACTAATGTGCTGACTAAATGCTACGGAAACAAACGACCGACTCGCACCCGAGTCGAATAATACCAAAGCAGGCACAAAATTCACAAGAAAAGTACCTACGCATATCATCATATAAGCATAGTAACTCAACTCAAATAAAAGATGAAAATAGAGTACATACCAGCCACAACATCGGGCGTCGCGCGGACCTCCTCTGCAGTTAACTGAAATGCTCTCCCACGAGCCTTCGGGGCCTCGGCCTTCACCGGCCGAACCTCGGTAGCCCTAGCAGCAGGCGTAGATCCCTGCGCTGACCCCTGAAGTAGCTGAGGGCACTCGGCCTTCCGATGGCCAGTCTGGTTGCAATGAAAGAAAACCGAAAATCCCTTGGGGCAATCCCTCGCGATATGCCCCTCCTTCCCGCACTTGTAGCATACTCCAGCCTTGCACGAACCCTCGTGGCTTTTGCCGCACTTCCCACAAATGCTACCCTTCGCACCTCCAGATCTCAAATCAGCGGGTCTAGCCCACTTGGCTGCCGGCTGAGACTGAGCCGGTCGCCGATCCGCCCTCTGTGACTCGGCCTCCTCCCTGGCCTGAGTCTCCAACTCTATCTCCCTCTTCCGGGCATTTTCCTGGAGCTCAGCAAATGTCCGGTAAGTCGAGTTCGCCACGAACTCCCGAATATCTCTCCTCAGCACACTCAGATAACGGCTCATACGAGCCTGCTCAGGGCAAAACATCGCCTCTCATGAAACTTCCTGGTGATCACTGCCACAGAATCAGTATCCTGCTTGAGGGTCAAGAACTCCTGAATCAGTCGTTCCTTCTCCACCGGGGGAACATACTCGTCTCTGAACATAGCGGTGAACCTCTCCCAGGTCACCTTAGAAATCTCTGCCAAAGTGAAGTTAGCTGTCACGAACTTCCACCAATCCTTCGCTCCCAAGCGGAGCTGGTTCAGAGCGAACCGTACCCTCAAGTGCTCTGGACAAGAACACGTATAAAAACATCCCTCGGTTTCAGAGATTCATCTCATCGCGGCAATCGGGTCCTGCGTCCCATCGAACTCTGGTGGCTTCGTGTTGCTGAACTCCTGAAACAATAACGAGTCACCTCCCTGAGGTCTGGCAGCAGCAACAGCAGCAGTAGCTGCAGCTGCCGCAGCCTCATTCAGCGCTGCATACCGCTCATCAAAAGTCTCAATCAACGTAGTCTTGATGTCCCCAAACATCTTAGGAATCTCATCCCGGATGGCAGCAGCCACCTCCTCATGAATCAATCGACGGATCTCCTCGTCGCTGACACCATTGCTCTCAGGTGTGTGTCGAGTCCCAACCATGATGCCTCTGAAATACAACAATAATTATCAGAGACTCGATCGAGCACACTCATACTCGATAACGCAATCCTACTCATCCTCCGTTGTCCAAAATATTCTTACTTGGAATGCCCACTGATCCGGTGTCTTCAGTAGTACGGGCCCAATACTACTGACCACACTGCATCAGCATTCGCTCCAAGTCCTCCTCCTTGGATCCTGGATTACAAGTACTCTACTCTCATTATGCATTGGCTACCCTCCGATAGGCCTTTCGTGAGCTCCTAACTGCTATCTACTCGCTCTCAAAGCATCTCAGCCGCAGAAATCTCCTAGGCTAAGGCATCACAAATCAGGCCACTCTAGTCCTAATATGTATACCTAGCCTACTCTAGCCTACTCTAGCATGCATAATGTGACATAACATATCTCATAACACATAATGTAAGGATACTTTTGGGGATTCACCGTTCGGGCGCTGGCTGATCGTACACACGGTTCTGCTCTGTTTGTTTCAAAACTCTTTTTTTTTACTCTTTTCAAAAATTTTACTTCATTATCAAAATTTTCCTCAAATCCTCAGTTTCAGTTCAGATACGCCCGAAGATGCAGCCGAATCCCTCAAACCAAGACTCTGATACCAACTTGTAACAACGTAAATTTCAAAACAAAATTTTCATTTTTCATCAACCAAGTTCACATAAAAACATTTTCAAATATTTCCAATATTTAGTTTTTGAAACACAACATATCCCAAGATCATAAAATCAACTCTCTCTCCAGTGTGTACGAGTCACGCCGGCGCCTTCCCACGGCCCTCGCTAGTACCTGAAACACATAACACAACAACTGTAAGCATAAATGCTTAGTGAGTTCCCCAAAATACCGCATACAACACATACGCCGCTCGAGGCTATAATACGACCCTTTGGTCGGTGTGTCTCAGCGGAACCCTCCAGTCCCGTAGCTCGTTGGACCCTCTGGTCCAGTCATAGCTCGTTGGACCCTCCGGCCCGGTCCATAACATCATACAACATACATATATCACATAGCACATAATCTCATACATAACATATACGACCCTCGGGTCAACACATAATACCACTCTAGGTAACGTATAGTGAGAAGACTCACCTCAGGTGTCTCGGTAAGTCTCTGACTCAGTAGAAATGTAATCTAGCCTTCGCCTAATCACATAAAGTAAATACTCTCATAAATATAACTATACTCAAACCTTTCTTAACACCTCAGAAGGGTAAAAGACCATTTTACCCCTCTCTTGGCCTAAGGGCCTCACTGTTGACCAAACCCTAAAAGTCAACAAAAGTCAACGGTCAAACATTGACCCGACTCGTCGAGTGCACTAAGACGACTCAGTGAGTCTACACGTGTCCACTGACTCTCTTAGTCCCTCTCTTGGCACGTCGAGTCCTTCCCCTTACTCGACGAGTCACACCTAGCATGAATCGCAGGGCCACCCTGACTCAACTCGCCGAGTCTCAAGAACAACTCGGCGAGTTCCGCCTTGAACTCCAGTCCCCCTAACTCTCCTTGACTCACCGAGTTATTTCCCCAACTCGGCAAATCTACTCGCTGAGTGATATACGGGAAACCTTCATCCTACTCGTCGAGTCTGATCTTCGGACTCGGCGAGTTCGTGCAATGCACAAACTCCATAGACCTCCTGAGGTCAGATCTGTTCCTTAAACTCATAGATCTGGCCTTCCCAAGCATGATAATCACGTAAAGTTTAGACCTTGACACTCATATAACACCTAAATGGTCTAACTTGGTGATTTAGCCCCAAAAATGACATCCCAAGCTCATGGCTCCCAAAATGACCCATAAAGCTCCAAGGGGATAGGTCTCTAAACCTCTTTGGGTCCAGATCCAAAGCATTAACTCGAGAAGGGACCAAATGCTCCACTTTTCCATCCTCTAAAGGGGTTAGAAAACCCTAACACTAAGATTCAACACCAAAACTGAAGAGGGTCCAAACAAATACCTCAAAATGAGCTCTATGAACTTAGAAGTCACCAAAATCGCACCTCCTTCAGCCTCCTCTTGCCTTGGTCACTTCCTTCTTGCAAATCCACCATCAAAAGGATCAAGAATGGCCTCTCCTCCCTCACAAACGCTCTAGATCACTTAGGGTTTCTCTATGGGGTTTAGTAGCAGCAAATGACGGCCTAAAGGGCCTTTAAATAGGTCCCAAACCCAGGAAATTAGGGTTTCATTAAACAGTGTGGACTTACCGCGTCCAACCATGAACTCGCCGAGTCCAGCTGTGAACCCGAATACGAATCCGCGACCATACTCGGCGAGTTTAAACACCAACTCGCCGAGTCTCCTCACAACTTCCAACAATAAAAGAATAAAATATTATACCTGGGAATCCGGATGTTACACTCAAAACCAAGACCATCATTCTTCTTCAAAAAAGTGACTAAGCCATATGTAGGCTAAAAAAAAGATTTAACGATTTTTTTTAAAATATACATTTCAATGTTCATATATATATATATATATATATATATATATATATATATATATATATATATATATATATATATATATATATATATATATGTATTTATATGTTTTTTTCAATAAATTTTAAAACCAACACAACAATAAGATTCTAATACATGTGTTTAAGTGAATCTTAATTTGAAAATATTAAAAAACAAAAAAAAAAAAAAAAAAAAGATACATGCATAAATAATTAGATGTACATATATGCACATTTCCAAAAAAAAAGTTCGTCAATTTTTTTGGACCACGGATCTTTCTTAGTTGTTGTTTAGGAGTCCAAGTTATTTTCTGTTTTGAAAAATGATGAGCGAATTAGAAATTCTCGAGTTCTGGCAAATATTTTAGTTCTCAATATATATATTATATATATATATATATATATATATATATATATATATATAGTTTCATGTGTTCCTTAAATCTATTGTGTGCTAGAATGGAAAAATAAGAATTTAGTAAAAATTAAATTATTACTTAATCAAATAAAGATAGATATTAAATAATTTTCATAATTGTATTTATATTAAATGATATCTATAATTATAATTGTTTTTTTTATGGAAACTAATTAAATTGTCCATTAAAGTCAACAATAATACTCTTTTAGAATGAATTCTTATTTAGGTTTTCATGTATGGATTTGTATTTTGTTTCAGAACAACTCACTTAAAATATAACAAAGTTGCATGAACACGGAGAACGAGAGTGATTCTACTGGATACACTCTCGTTCTGTTAGAATACACACTTATTCTCATTGCTAGAATACACTGTCGATCTCCATGTTCCATTCAACTTTACTATATTTTGAGTGAGTGAGTTCTTAAACAAAACACGAACTCATATATAAAAACCTAGATGCGAATTCACTATGAAACAACATTATTGTTGACATTAATGACAAAGTTAATTAGTTTCCATAAAAAAACAATTATAATTATGGAAATCATTTAATATCTATCTTTATTCGATTAAATAATAATTTACTTTTTATTAAATTCTTATTGGTCCATTTTAGCACACAATAGATGTGAAAAACACATGAATATATATATATATATATATATATATATATATATATATATATATATATATATATATATATATATATATATAGGAGTAGGATCAAATGAGAACATCTAAAAGGTTGAGAACGCGAAAACAGATCTTAACCATTTAAAAAACTAAATCTAAGGTTATTATCGAATGAGCCATTTATGTAAATTCTTAAAATTAAAGGAATTAAAATGTAACTTTAAAATTGTCATAATGGTACTGTAACGCCTGTGTTTCTGGGTTTGTCATTAATGTTGATATAATAGTCTAGGTTAACCTTTGTAACCCGTTTTGAAATAATAGAAGTGTATTATTTGAGTATTATGTGTTTTGTGCTTAATTGTGTGTCTTAATTTAATTAAGAATGAAAATAAGCGTCAAAATGAAATATTAGATAAAGCCGATATTTATGGATAATGTTGTAGTAGTTGAAACGTGGTTTCCGAATATATAAAGAATGCCGAAATCCGAGTTATAACGAAGAAGTTATGACTTGTCGATGTTTCGCGATAGAACCGACACGACGTTGAATGACGTAAAAAGTGAATTTACGTTAGAGCAATATTTAACCTTAGTGATCTACACGAAAGTCGTAGAGTTCGTTAAACCGAGAGCTTGCATAAAAAGAATGCCCAAATCTAACTTCATATGAAGAAGTTATGATTTTTCTAAGTTTTAGCTTAGCAGTATGCAGCCCGAAACTCGAATTCGAGATCGAGTGATTGTTGTTCGAAACAATCTAAACGAGAATCGAAGATCTCGTTGATAGTAGTGCTTTGGTGAAAAGACAGACAAAAACGGATGTCGGATGAAGAAGTTATGAATTTATGACGGAGTTTTCCTGTCACGGCCAACTAAAAATAAATAATAAAAATAAAGTCAAAATTAGCCAACGGAGCCTAAATGAAAGTTGTAGAGTATAGTCTCACCTACGCGTGGATATAAAGAAAGTCGAAAATGAAGTTCGTATGAGGAAGATATGAATTTTTAAAGCTTATTAAATAATTAAAGTATTAAATTTAATTATTAATACCGATATTATCCGAGGCCGAGGAGTCACTGATCTGATCCGAAGGGTACACCCCGTGTAAACTTCAAGTACACCCAGCGTACTTCAGTTTTGTGTGGTCCGAAGAAGAGACGCGTAGCACCACCGAAACGTCGCCACCTGGAGGTCCGATTCGGAGTACGCCCCGCGTACCGGAGCATTACGCCCAGCGTAATGCGAGGATTCAACCTCTATAAAAGGCATGCGAGGGCAACCGACTTCTTTTGCCAAAATCTCTTCCCTCTCTCCCGTTTTGCATCGTTTTGCATGCAACTTATACCCCGAAGCCCCGGTATCATTCCCGAGCCGCGAAGCAAGTCCCGAAGCCCCGAAGTTCCCGAGAAGTGAAATTCCCGAGCCGAAGCTCTGCCCGCGAGAAGCCAATGTTTGTGAAGATCTTCCAGATCTACCGAAGAATATTACTTCTACAAGTCGTAGTGTTGTCCGATCATCTTCTGATCAAGTGAGTGTGTAGTTACTTCTAACGCATAATTATGAAGTATTTTATACGAAATACGTGTTATGTGTATATTTTGTTGTTATATGTGTGAATGTATATTCACTTTCTTCTATCTCATAGATATGATTTATTCTCTATGAAATACGTGTTATGTGTATGTGTCTCATCTGTTTTTTGGAATATGTATTGAATGAGAATGCTATACAGGTTTCAAACTATGTATAAAAATATATATATTTATCTACTAATATGTTGGGTAGAACATGGGTACATAGTTGATGTGTGATAAACAGATTAGAGGCCTTGATGTTGTTGTTGTTGATCTAGTTATTCAGCGGAGTATGGATAACGACCATAGACTCTTTCTAGACAATCATGTGGAATGCTAGCAGGTTCATAACCTGTAGCTGTTGTGAACGATGTGTTCACCGGTGTACTCTATCCCCATCATGGTTGCCTTTAGGACGTCTACTGTAGAGGAAACCCCTCTGCAGTAGTGTCCGTCCCGATGAAAATCCTAGAATAAGTCCCTTGTGATAGATGTTGTTTTAGGGACGTAAAGTGAGGATAACGGGAATGGGTAATCGGGTTATTGTTGGTTGGTAAAAGTAAATATAATTATTTATTGTGGGTTGAAAACCCTATATGCTCACTACGCTCCCAAGTCTGACCTACTCAGTTTTGTTGTATTACAGGTAGTGGCGCGAGATCATAAGTTGGATGACTTATCAAGATCTTTTGATACTAGACCAGTTGATATATGTAACTGTTGTATGGTCTATCTTTTGTTGTTTATGCTTTTGGTCTGTTTATCGGAACATGACATCCCGAATATTGTTATATAATGAAAATGCATCTCTTGATGAAATGCTTTGATAAACTTTATTTTATCATATTTTGTTTTGGGAACAAATTCCGCAACTCATTTAAATCAAAAGGATTTACTCTAAAATTATTTTAAAAGCATAAATGAAACCGGTCTTTTCTGGTCATGGTTTTGGGGATGTCACAGTTGGTATCAGAGCATTAATTTAAGCGAACTAGGAATTTGTAGGATTTCTAGACTTAAACTTAGAATGCTAAGTGGAGATTGTGAGATGTGTGTCTGTTACATTGTTGACATGAGCACTAGTTTATTTTAGGAAGCTGCCTAAAATGCTTTTATGTGCTAAATGTTATATGTTGCCATATATGATATTATTTGTTCGGATCTATGGTCTGTTACCGACCGGATCTGGAAACCTTATGTGTTTAGGATTCTAAGCGTATGAAGTCGGTATTAGAACTACATGTAAACGTTTCGGAGTGATAAGGATGATTTAATTATCTATCATGGATGAGGATCTAATTTCACCTTATTTGGTGTGTAGATCAAAAATGGTAAGAACCAGAAGTGGCGTTGGAAACGTAGATGAAAACAGGAATCAACCACCAGTGATTGAGCAAATACCTATCATAGCTGCTGCACCGGAGCCAATAACAATGGCTGGGGTGCAAGCCATGATTCGAGCTATGTTAGCCGAACAAAGGGAAGAAATGCGACAGATGTTACATGAAAATAAGGACGAACCAATCATACCCATTGAGGAACTCGAACTGATTCCCGAACAATCGGAGGAAGGAAACAATAGTCGCAATGTGATTCAAGTTGGGACTCAAAGAGAACGAAGGAACGACCCGGAAAAGAGAAACAACAAGGATGAGCGAATGTACAAGAATTTCTTGGGCACCAAGTCGCCAAGTCTTTCTAGAAGCCCAAAGCCTGTTGAGATTATGGTTGGATCTCCGAAATGGAGATGGTATTTGAAAGTTGCGACTGTAGCAACAAATAGAAAACTGTCTTTGCAGTTAGGCAACTAAAGACCAGAGTCTTGAGTTGGTGGAAGTTGTTGGCAGATACTATGCCACGAGGAGAATCCCTGAAAATGTCATGGGAGGAGTTCTTGGAACAACTAAGGGTGCAGTACTGTTCTGAGATAGATCTGATTGATCTGAACAATGAGTTCCAAAACTTAAATGGGAATAAGTTTCGCGAGGAATTATTGCCTATCGAACTTAACGGTTTCGACATCGTGCTTGGAATGGATTGGCTTAGCGCCAATGACGCCGATATATTGTTCAAGAAGAAGATAGTCAAAGTAAACCCGCCTGGGAAAGAATCGTTTATGGTGTATGGAGATAAACGCAGAGTAAATTCTGGAATCATTTCATTGATGAAAGCCAGAAAGTGTTTGGTCAAAGGATGTACATCGTATCTAGCATTCGTGATCGATGCTAAGAAGGAGAAAAAGGAGAAGCAGAGCATTCCTGTCGTGTGTGATTATCCGGAAGTATTTCCCGAAGATCTTCCTGGATTACCGCCTGATAGACAAGTGGATTTTAGAATAGACTTGTTACCAGGGACAACACCAATAGCAAAGGCACCTTACCGATTAGCACTGACGGAGATGAAGGAGCTAATGATGCAACTTCAGGAGTTATTGGAAAAATGTTTCATACGACCTAGTTCATCACCCTGGGGAGCTCTGGTGTTATTCATGAAGAAGAAAGATGGAAGTATGAGAATGTGCATTGATTACAGAGAGTTGAACAAGGCAACAATAAAGAATAGATACCCGTTGCCGAGGATTGATAACCTGTTCGATCAACTACAAGGTTCGAGTTATTTTTCAAAGATCGACCTAAGGTCAGGATATCATCAGCTAAAAGTAAGAGAGCAGGATATAGAGAAGACTGCATTCAGAACACGATATGGACACTACGATTTTTTGGCTATGTCATTTGGACTAACCAATGCTCCAGTAGCATTCATGGATTTAATGAATCGGGTTTGTAATCCGTTCCTAGATAAATCTATGATAGTGTTCATAGATGACATTTTGATTTACTCGAAAAGCCAAGAGGAGCATGACAGACACTTGCGAGAAGTGTTACAAGTCTTGAAGAAGGAGAAGTTGTATGCTAAGTTCTCCAAATGTAATTTTTGGATTCGAGAAGTACAATTCTTGGGTCACGTGGTCAACCAAGAAGGGATAATGGTTGATCCAGCAAAGATCGAAGTTGTGATGAAGTGGGAGCAACCGAAAAGTCCCACAGAGATCCGAAGCTTTTTGGGGTTAGCCGGATATTACCGAAGGTTTATCCAAAGCTTTTCTTCGATCGCTACTTCATTAACAACTTTGATCCACAAAGGAGCTACTTATGCTTGGAATGATAGCATAAAGAAGCATTCGAGAAGCTAAAGAGGAAGCTATGTGAGGCACCGATTCTTTCTCTACCTGATGGAGTTAAAGAGTTCGTTGTTTATAGCGATGCGTCTGGTGTTGGATTGGGTTGTGTTTTGACTCAAAGAGAAAAGGTGATAGCATATGCGTCTCGACAGCTGAAGGAGCATGAAAAGAACTACCCGACTCATGATTTGGAGTTGGCAGCGGTAATTTTTGCTCTGAAAATATGGAGGCATTACCTCTATGGCACGAAGTGCAAACTTTTCACTGATCATAAGAGTCTCCAATATCTCTTTAATCAGAAAGAATTGAATATGAGGAAACGATGCTGGCTAGAATTACTCAAGGACTACGACTATGAGATACTTTACCACCCCGGTAAAGCAAATGTTGTTGCTGATGCTCTCAGTCGGAAAGTCAATCTTGAAAGGAAGAGGCCAAGAGCGTTGAGAATTGAAGTTGTCTCGACAATAGTGGAAAGTATAAAGAAAGCTTAAGAGGAAGCTTCTGAGAAGAATGACTGAAAGAAAGAACGTTTGGGAAAAACGTTGGTGTTCGGTATAAAAAGTCATAGACTGAAGGTGTTCCAAGATCGGATTTGGATACCTAAGACAGGAGGAGTTAGAGATCTTCTAATGGAAGAATCTCATAAGACCATGTACTCGATTCATCCCGGTAGCACTAAAATGTATAGGGACCTGAAACCCTATTACTGGTGGTCGACGATGAAGCTTGATATTGCAAAGTATGTGGTCGAGTGTGTGACTTGTGCGAGAGTCAAGACATAACATCAGAAACCATACGGGAGTTTAGAACCTTTACATGTGCCTATGGGTAAATGGGAAGACATTGCTAGGGATTTTGTCACTAAACTACCCAGAACAAAGAAAGGTCATGACATGATTTGGGTGGTCGTTGATCGATTCACTAAGAGTGCGCATTTCATAGCAGCCAAGGAGAAATGGTCTATGGATAAGCTTGCGAATTCTTACGTGAAAGAAATTGTGACACTTCACGGTGTTCTGTTAACGATTGTGTCAGATCGCGACAGCCGTTTCACCTCACGATTTTGGAAAAGTCTACAAGAGGAATTGGGTACCAAGTTGTGTTTGAGTACAGCTTACCATCCACAGACTGATGGTCAGAGCGAACGGACGATACAAACACTTGAAGATATGCTGAGAGCATGTACTCTGTAATTCCTAGGTAATTGGGATGAACATTTACCTTTGGTAGAATCTTCCTACAATAATAGTTTCCACTCTAGCATAAAGATGGCACCTTATCAAGCTTTGTATGGACAGAAGTGTCGTACGTCGTCTTGTTGGCTTGAGGCAGGGGAAAAGCAGATTATGGGACCAGAGATAGTCCATCAAACTGCTGAAAAGTTGAAAATAATAATGGGAGAGAATGTTAGCAGCTCAGGATCGTCAAAAGAGCTATGCTGACAATAAGCGAAGACCGATGACTTTTGAAGTTGGAGATTCGGTTTTGCTTAAAGTCCCGCCGTGGAAGGGACATATAAGATTTGGTAAAAGGGGGAAATTAAGTCCAAGGTTTATTGGACAGTTTAAAGTTCTTCAGAGGATTGGGAACCAATATTACAAGCTCGAACTACCAGAAGAACTGAATGGAATTCAGAACACTTTCCATGTGTGTTATTTGAGGAAGTTCATGGGAGAAGTTCCCGACATGATTCCACTTTCGAAGTTGAGAACCGATGAGAACAAAAGGTTGATTGAAGAACTAGAGGCAATCGTTAACCGAAAGACTAAGAAGTTGCGACGCAAGTTGGTCGAGTTAGTGCTTGTCCGATGGAAGCACATGAATGGGCCGAATCTCACCTGGGAGACAGAGAGTGACATGATGAGTCGCTACACGCATTTGTTTGTTGATGTGTGATTCTGGGGACATAATCTTTCTAAGGTGGAGAGAATTATAACGCCTCTGTTTCTGGGCTTGTCATTAATGTTGATATAATAGTCTAGGTTAACCTTTGTAACCCATTTTGAAATAATAGAAGTGTATTATTTGAGTATTATGTGTTTTGTGCTTAATTGTGTGTCTTAGTTTAATTAAGAATGAAAATAAGCGTCAAAATGAAATATTAGATAAAGCTGATATTTATGGATAATGTTGTAGTAGTTGAAACGTGGTTTCCGAATATATAAAGAATGTCGAAATCCGAGTTATAACGAATAAGTTATGAGCTGTCGAAGTTTCTTGACAGAACCTACACGACGTTGAATGACATAAAAAGTGAATTTACGTTAGAGCGATGCATAAAAAGAATGCCCAAATCTAACTTCATATGAGGAAGTTATGATTTTTCTAAGTTTCAGCTTAGCAGTATGCAGCCCGAAATTCGAATTCGAGATCGAGTAATTGTTGGTCGAAACAATCTAAACGAGAATCGAAGATCTCGTTAATAGTAGTGCTTTGGTGAAAAGACAGACGAAAACGGACGTCAGGTGAAGAAGTTATGAATTTATGACGGAGTTTTCCTGTCACGGCCTACTAAAAATAAATTCGAAATTAGCCGACGGAGTCTAAACAAAAGTTGTAGAGTATAGTCTCACCTACGCGTGGATATAAAGAACGTCGAAAACGGAGTTTTATGAGGAATATATGAATTTTTGAAGTTTATTAAATAATTAAAGTATTAAATTTAATTATTTATCCCAAAATTATCCGAGGCCGAGGAGTCACTAATCTGATCCGAAAGGTACGCCCCGCGTAACCTTCAAGTACGCCCAACATACTTCGGTTTTGTGCGATCCGAAGAAGAGACGCGTAGCACCACCGAAACGTCGCCACCTGGAGGTCCAATCCGGAGTACGCCCCACGTACCGGAGCATTACGCCCAGCGTAATTCGATGATTCAGCCTCTATAAAAGGCATGCGAGGGCAGCCGACTTCTTTTGCCAAAATCTCTTCCCTCTTTCCCGTTTTGCATCGTTTTGCATGCAACTTATACCCCGAAGCACCGGTATCATTCCCGAGCCCCGAAGCAAGTCCCGAAGCCCCGAAGTTCCCGAGAAGTGAAATTCCTGAGCCGAAGCTCTGGCCGCTAGAAGCCAATGTTTGTGAAGATCTTCCAGATCTACCGAAGAATACTACTTCTACAAGTCGTAGTGCTGTCCGATCATCTTCTGATCAAGTGAGTGTGTAGTTACTTCTAACACATAATTATGAAGTATTTTATACGAAATACGTGTTATGTGTATATTTTTTTGTTATATGTGTGAATGTATATTCACTTTCTTCTATCTCATAGATATGATTTATTCTCTATGAAATACGTGTTATGTGTATGTGTCTCATCTGTTTTTTGGAATATGTATTGAATGAGAATGTTATACAGGTTTCAAACTATGTATAAAAATATATATTTTTATCTACTAATATGTTGGGTAGAACATGGGTACATAGTTGATGTATGATAAACAGATTAGAGGCCTCGATGTTGTTGTTGTTGATCTAGTTATTCAGCGGAGTATGGATAACAACCATAGACTCTTTCTAGACAGTCATGTGGAACGCTATTAGGTTCATAACATGTAGGTGTTGTGAACGATGTGTTCACCGGTGTACTCTATCCCCCTCATGGTTGCCTTTAGGAGATCTACTGTAGAGGAAACCCCTCTGCAGTAGTGTCCGTCCCGATGAAAATCCTAGAATAAGTCCCTTGAGATAGATGTTGTTTTAGGGACGTAAAGTGAGGATAACGGGAATGGGTAATCGGGTTATTGTTGGTTGGTAAAAGTAAATATAATTATTTATTGTGGGTTGAAAACCCTATATGCTCACTAGGCTCCCAAGCCTAACCCACTCAGTTTTGTTGTATTACAGGTAGTGGCGCGAGAGCATAAGTTGGATGACTTATCATGATCATTTGATATTAGACCAGTTGTTATATGTAACTGTTGTATGGTCTATCTTTTGTTGTTTATGCTTTTGGTCTGTTTATCGGAACATGACATCCCGAATATTGTTATATAATGAAAATGCATCTCTTGATGAAATGCTTTGATAAACTTTATTTTATCATATTTTGTTTTGGGAACAAATTCTGCAACTCTTTTAAATCAAAAGGATTTACTCTGAAATTGTTTTATAAGCATAAATGAAACCGGTCTTTTCTGGCCGTGATTTTGTGATGTCACAGGTACAACAGTAATTAAAACTCTAGCTAACTCTTAAAATATCTCAATTCTCATCTATTTCCTTTCATATTCTCGTCTTTTTCTTTCTCCCTTGGATACCTAGGGCTTCATGGTTAGTTTTGCCTCCTCATCGGCTCACCATACACCACCATAATCTTTTCACTATTGCATCTTATGTTGTAGCCATCATCACTATCTTCAATCCTTGTTCGTTTCTTAGCCCTTCTTCTCATCAATTTCAGTCGACATCCACTTCAATCGACACTTTCAATCGCCGCTACCTGGTCATCAATCATCATCTCCAATCGCCGCCTCCTGATCTTCTCTCACCATCGCCAATTGTCGCCTTCTGATCTTCAATCGATACTGGAGCCACCATCAACCTACAGGTTTACTAGTTATTTCAATTTTTTGAGCCGCCTTCTGATCTTCAATCAATACCGGAACCTCTTATCCCACCGCCTCTCTCTATGTTTTCTTCTTCTTTACGCCTCCATCATGGATTGGGTTATAATCTTCAATGATTTTTTGATGCTCTTGTTAGATTCTCAATTTGAGTGGTTTGATTAATACAAAAACGAGTTCTCCTTTTCATCTTTTGGTGCTCCCTTATGTCTATGAATATAATTTCCAGACAGCTGACTTGCCGCTTGCCGGGCCCTAGGTAATTTTTTATATTGCACTATGTACAAAAACCTAATCGGCTTTTTAACTTAGAACCAGGTTCTGGCCATGTTTTGAAATAATATCAGGTGATATGGAAATGATTGTTGTGCATAGTAAGTGTTTGATGAAATGCCTAACTATGATTTTTTTGAATTTGCAAGATTTTGAAATATTCCGTTTTATGATTAATCATTTTCTTGTTTTAAGTGCTTATGGTTTTGTTTAACTGTTCTAAGCATTGCTTTTGCAGGTGAGTTATTTTTTGCTTTCCCTTCACTTCTTCTAAATTGTTTCTCGATTGATATAAAGATTTAGAAGGATCAAAGAATTTTAGAACCAAAAGTAATTTATACTATGATATTAATTTATGATTAGAAGTGTATTCATTTTTTGTTAATGATATATATATATATATATATATATATATATATATATATATATATATATATATATATATATATATATATATATATATTCATGTATGAATATAATTACAAGTATAGGAATTCATATGTATTTTATTTTTTGTTCATGTCTCATATTAATTTATGATTAGAAGTGTATTCATATGTGATATATTCATGTATGAATATAATTACAATTATAGGAATTCATATGTATTTTTTATTTTGTTCATGTCTCTTCATTTATAATTTTGATGTCATATGTGTTTTTCTAAATCCTTTTCATTTAATCGATTGTTAATTGTATTTATTTCTTTATTTGACAGTGTGTAGAGGAAATCGAGATGCATCTACAAACGGGATGTTGGAGTGCTAATATACAACCAAACAATACAAAGTGGAAAAGATATTGCCTTATTCATTTATGATTATATAATAATAGTTAATTATTTTTATTCAAATTTTTGTTTATGTTGTATTCATATGTGATTATAGAAAAATAGATATGTATTACATTGTAACTTTTTGTGTTACTATTATTTATGAATAGATGTATAATCTAGATATATATCCAATATGTTTTTATTTATTTATGATTATAGTTGTATTGTAATTTTTCTCTATAAATTGTGTTATATTCATTTATTATTACAACTTAATTCATCTATTCATTCACGATTACAATGGATTCATATATGATTACAAATATATTTTATTTTTGTATGATTATAGATATTCGGTTGAAATGATAAATTCATCAATTTTTTTGATATACTGGTAGAAAAATAAAAAAATAAAAACGTTTTTTAATCATGGTAAAAATATATTATATATATATATATATATATATATATATATATATATATATATATATATATATTCTAGCACACAATAGATGTGGATGGTTATCTATTGTGCGAACGTGTGTGGACAGTGTTGTTCTATGAGAATGACTAAGAGAATAAGTTTTTAGATAATGTGAATATGTTCAACATCAGAAAACTATCATCATTATCACGCATTCTCAGTAATTTTTTTTCTCACACATTGTTTTTCACTCATTTTCATTATTTCAGAATACGATTATCAACATACGTTCTGACAGAATGAGAATAATAAAAACAAAAGTCTATAATACCCTTATAGACGATTTAATTAGTAAGAATGTGTGATAATGACAATAATTATTTGAGGTTGTACTTATTTACATTACCAAACAATATATTTTCTTTGTTATTCTCACATAATAATATAGATTTATATGTCACTACAATAGATACTCATCCACATTTGAACCTAGCCATATATATATATATATATATATATATATATATATATATATATATATATATGTGTGTGTGTGTGTGTGTGTGTGTATGTGTGTGTATTTGTGTGTGTATGTGTGTGTAGGGGAAGAATCAATAGAAAATGCAAATTATGGTTAATAGGTAACTACCAATCATAAAGTGACACATGCCCACTATTCTAGAAGTTATTTAAATTAATTCATCATTTCTTATTTATTAGGAGACGAACGAACAATAAACCATCAAAGGCTGATCACGTAGACACGTACAATCTTTCAATCATGCATTGAGTTAGATTATTGATTAATGTTGTAATTCATAATCGGCTAATTCTACAATTTGTAAACATTATTCACAATTAGTTTAATCTTCACACTCATAATCGTAATTGAAGGCTTCTCATACCGTTAATCGTAATCAAAGATTGTTTTGACTTTATAGTCTTATTCGAAGGATTTTTGACTATATAATCAAGACTTCTAGGTAAATTAAGTTTTTGGTTCTTCTTGACTCTGTGATATATTAAGAACATATTTTTTTGAAAATTTTTGGTCTTTTTTATTTACTGTTTTTGACTTAATCACATTGAATGTATACGAGTGATTGTCTTTTTTATCCAATAACACATAATATGAACGTTTGGCTCTTTTATTTTACAGTTTTCGATTTAATCGTATTGAACGTGTATGAATGTTTGACTTTATTTTAATATTAATATCAATTATCAACATATGAAATTATTAATGTCAATTTTTTTAATGTTTTATATTTTTATTGAATGTTTTTGATTTTGAATGTGACTATGTATTATCTCACTCTACGTATTAAAGGTCACATTTTATTCTATTACTATAAGCTAGGATACAAACATTGGTATCGATGACTTTTTGGTATTCTATTTTCATTTTTTATGCCAATATACTTTTGTCATTTATATTATTTTGAACATTATGGTTAACCAATATTAACCATTAACCAAAACCGTTAGCCGATAAAAACCATTAACCATAACCAATATTAATCATACCCAATGGCTACCAAAATGCGTTAATCAATCATAATGATTATGGTTCGGTTTTAACTAATAACCGTACCAAACCGCCTCATACACACCCCTAAAAGAGCGAGATAGTAGAGACGATGGGCTTGTCGTCGTATTTCAGGGAGGAATACCTTCGTCTTTTATAATAATTTAGTGTTATAAGTTGGTGTGAGAAAGAGAGGTAAGAGATGTATAGAAGGAAGGATAATCACATTTTATTTCTTTTGTATTTTTGTTAAATTTGTAAATAATAAAACAATATATTAATTAGTGATGATTTTTTAAACTATAAGTATGATTTTGTAACTTAAATAATATAACTTGTGACTAGGTCTCTATTTTTGTTACCCTAATTATTTATTTTCCATTATATATATATATATATATATATATATATATATATATATATATATATATATATATATTTCGGAGTTTTAAAAAATAATTCTTAAATTCAATGAATAATTATGAAATTTAGAAAAAATATATATTGTTTTTATTAAATTTAAATTTTTTTAAAGAAACATAACAAATGAGAAATCTCCCTATACTAATAGAAGAATAGTTTTACTCTATTTTTGTCGTGTGAATCATTGTCATACGCATCTTAATTAATATTATGTTGTGTGTCACTTTATTGCTTCTTAATTTTAAATTGTCACCAATAAATCAATGATAAACATGGCTCAAGAAATAAAAATATAATTCCATAAAACCAGTATTTCATTCTCAAAATGTTATAAATAAATAACTATAAAAACATAATAACCGCTTTAAATGATTAAATACGTACACGAGTAAAGTATATGAAATTTGTTTATATGATTAATTATTTTTATTCTATAATCTCTATGTTGTTTTATTTATATTAACCAATTGTATAGTAGACATGTTGTCGCTTAGTATATACATATAAAAGCGTAAAATCATATATTTATTAAAAAGAACGTATTAGATCTATCAAAATTGAAATTTCTTCATGCTTATAGTTTGTATGGAAAAATACATATAATATGTTATTATCATTCGAAATCCAGAATAACTTATTTAAGAAACAATGAACAACTTGGTTATATTTAAAATCAAAATTTAAATTTTTATAGCGTAGACGTATTATTATTTTTTCATTTTTTTTTCAGCCGAATAATGCATACAAAGATGTAAAAAGATTTACGACTTTTGTTAGAGGTAATTTTACCGTTGACGTGGACATGTCGGCGCCACGAAAGGTACGTGTCGTCTTGCTAAACGTGTTTAGCTTTGTTTGAGAAAGATATAGGATCTATGCCACCCACCCTGAAGAGAACACGTAGCATGTTTTTTTTTTCTATTCACTTTGAATATGGATGTGCTGTTCAGAACCTCGTTAATACATTTTTCATTTATAACGATGTAAAATGTATTAAATGTTCTAGATATATTACTATATTAAAAGGAAAACAATACTAAACTAACAAACAATAAAAATAAATAAAAGATATATACGTTAAAACATGCTACTCTCTAAAGATATATAGTTATATACGATTAAAATAGGGATCCTCTCTATAAAAGATATATACGATTAAAGTAGGGATAATAACTAAAAAAATAATATATTTTTTGATTTTAAATATTTAGTCATTGAGTTTTTTTTCCTTTATATTTACTCTTTCAATTTGTTTAACTATACACAATAATTTAGTTTTTATAAGCGGCTACTTCATGTAAGCCAAAAAAATAATTTAATAGGATAATATATTTCTCATTTTGTACATATTTAATCTTTAATATATATATATATATATATATATATATATATATATATATATATATATATATATATATATATATATATATACACACGATTAAAGTAGGGATAATAACTAAAAAAATAATATATTTTTTGATTTTAAATATTTAGTCATTGAGTTTTTTTTCCTTTATATTTATTCTTTCAATTTGTTTAACTATACACAATAATTTAGTTTTTATAAGCGGCTACTCCATGTAAGCCAAAAAAATAATTTAATAGGATAATATATTTCTCATTTTGTACATATTTAATCTTTAATATATATATATATATATATATATATATATATATATATATATATATATATATATATATATATATATTTACATTTAATCCTTAATATTTTTTTGTTGCAAAATGTCATTGTCTTTTTGTAGACATTCAATACTCATGACCGGTTTTTTTAAGTTTTTCTCACCATATCCTACGTGAGACATTCAGTACCCAAGGCCCAAAATTGACCCATTGGGCTTCTGTACAGAAGGCCTAGTGTTCCTCCCTACGAAGCCCGGCGTCCGAACGCCAGACATTCACATGTAAACGCCTGGTGTTTGCTCACTGTTCATCAACTTCCAAACCGATGACTTAATGACTTAAGATATCAAGTCCAAACTTCAGATCCAAACATAATGGAACGTCTAAAGCCATAAAGTTGCAAACTTTATGGCCATGCAACGTTAAAATGAGCCCAAAAGCTAAAACTTCAACTCCTTAATCCATTAAGACACTTCAAAACGTGCATGGGGTGAAAGGAAGGTCCAAGATCACATTTTTATCACCTAATCTACCCTAAAACGTCCAAAAGGACTCTAAGGTAGCTCCTACCCAAAAAAAAACGAAGAAAAATGGGCGAATAAGCATAAACTTCTAACATAAACAAGATCTAGAGATATGATGATCAAGTTTAGAACCTTATACTGCAAAATGATGCTCCAAGATGCCAAGAGTCCAGATCCACAAGCATGAGAGCAACACCAACACTCCAATGATCTTCCTTATCTATCAAGAACAGTAAAATGATACCAAAAAGATGCACAATGCTTCAAATTTTCATACACGCTTAGGGTTTTCAAAATGAGGATGGAGGTTGTAGTGGTGAAGGGTTTTGAGGCCATAATGTTCTTTAAATAGGGTGCAAACCCTAAAAATTAAGATTTCGTCTCTGCGTGCAAACGCCTGGCGTCCATCATAAAACGTTGAGCGTTCTATGCCAAATGTCGGGCGTTTGGACCAAAGTGCCAAAATTCACACAACATGGTTAAAAGTGCAAATCCGTGGAAATCATGGTGTTACAAATCTCCCCCACTTGAGTCAGACTTCATCGTCGAATTCCACTGCTCCAAATAACTCCAGGTAGTGCTCCCTCATCTCATCCTCCGGCTCCCACGTTGATTCAGAACCCTTGCGATGTTGCTATTGGACTTTCACAAACTCAACAACCTTGTTCATCAAGGTTTTCATCTTTCGGTCAAGGATCGCAATATAGTTCAGGCGGTCATCCACCTGAATATCCTCCATTGGTGCTACCGCGGAATCAACCACTAAACACTTCCGCAACTGAGAGACATGGAATGTGCTATGGATCTGACTGAGCTCCTCATGAATATCCAAGCGATATGTAACCAGACCCATCCTGGCCAAAACCTTGAAAGGACCAATAAACCGGGGGCCCAACCTGCCCCGCTTCCGTAACCAGATGACACATTTCCAAGGTGACACCTTCAGCAGTACCAAGTCCCCTACCTGAAACTCAAGGTCTGAACGGCACCTGTCAGCGTAGCTCTTCTTTTGATTCTGGGTTGTCTGGAGTCTACTCCAAACCTGCTGGATCAACTAGGTAGTCTTGGGTACCACATCGTTACTCCTTATGACCCGCTGACCAACCTCACCCCAACATATCGGGGTCCTGCATTTCCTCCGATAAAGCATCTCAAAAGGAGGTTGATCAATGTTGGCGTGATAGTTGTTGTTATACGAAAATTTCACTAACGGATGATACGTATCCCAACTCCCACCAAATTCCAAAAAACATGCCCGAAGCATATCCTCAAAGGTCTGAATAATCTGCTTGCTCTGACTGTCAGTCTGCGGATGGAAGGCCGTGTTGAAATGTAGACGAGTACCCTACTCGTCGTGGAACCTCTTCCAAAATCTGGAAGTAAACTAGACATCTCTGTCTGAAAACACTGAAATCGGCACCCCATGTCGCACTAGAACCTCCCTAATGTAAACTTCATCCATCTTCTCTGCATAAATACTCTCCTGAATTGGGATAAAATGCACGCTCTTGGTCAATCGATCCACGATGACCCAAATTGAATCCACTCCGTGCCCAGTCCGAGACAATTTTATAATGAAATCCATGGTAATCTCCTCCCATTTCCAAACGGGAATATCCAACGGATGAATCTTGTCGTGAGGTCGCTGATGCTTGGCCTTGACTTTCCTGCAAGTCAAGAACCGCTCCACATGCCATGCTACATCCCTCTTCATGCAAGACCACCAATAATCAGGAAGAAGATCTCGATACATATTCATCACCCCGGGATGAATGGAGAACCTCGATTTGTGCGCCTCCTCGATCAAAACCTGACACACACTGCCCCAATAAAGAACCTCTACCCTCCGATGAAGAGTCAATAATCCATGGCTATCATAATCAAAAGAAACCACTTGACCCACAATGTGCTCACTCTTTCCGGTGCTCTTCCTTTATAGTATCGATCTGAGCCTCACGAATCCACTCCAACAACAAAGTAATCATGATCATCCTCAAATAAGTATCCATGATAGAAGCCACGACCGCCTTGCAGATGAAAGCATCGACTACCACATTGGCCTTCCCGGGATGGAAAATGTAACGCCCGGGTTTCGGGGCTAAGCATTTTAGATGATGTAATAGTCTAGGTCAACTATTGTAAATCTTTTTGAAGTAATAAAAAGGAATTATTTGAATACTATGTGAATTATGTGTATTTATATGCTTATTACTTATTTATAAATGTGTAATAAATAAAGAATAAAAATAAGCCTCAAAATTAAAGTGCGAGATAAACTCGATATCTTTACATAAAGTTGTAATGGTCGAAACAAGGATTCCGAGGATATAAACAACGCCGGAATCCGAGTTATAACGAAGAAGTTATGACCCATCGAAGTTTCGCGACGGAACCGGCACGATACCGGGAAGCGTAAATAGTGAATTTACGGTAGAGCGATTTTTAGCGTTAGGGATCTAAACGAAAGTCGTAGAATACGTTAAACCGAGAGCGTCCATAAAAAGAACGCCCAAATCTGACTTCGTATGAGGAAGTTATGATTTTTCGAAGTTTCGGCTTAGCCGTGTACAACCCAAAGTTAGAATATTAGATCGAGCTGTTTTTAGCCTACACAACCTAAACGATAATCGAAGATCTCGTTAATAGTAGCGTAACAATAAAAATACAGACAAAAACGGACGTCGTATGAAGAATTATGAATTTTTCATGGACCAATCATGCTCGGCCTGTTAATAATATAACTTTTAAAATACAGTCAAAATTAGTCGACGGAGTCTAAACGAAAGTTGTCGAGCACATTACCTCCTACACGTGGATATAAAGAACGTCGAAAACGGAGCTCGTATGCGAAAGATACGAATTTTTGAAGTTAACGATGCAATTTGCGAAACCTGTTGTGATAGTGATGATGTGGCTTGATCTGGGCCGTCCGATGAAGATCAGTCTCACATCTGATGAACGATGCATCACCCTTCGCTGCGCCCCGCGTCCTAGGTTGGGAACGCCCAACGTACTAGGTTGGGAACGCCCAGCGTACCTCGGCCTTATCCCTTCCGAGACACATGCGAGACAGCTGGATGCGAGGTGGCAGTCTTATCCGAGGTTACGCCCAGCGTAGGTCCGAAGTCCAGCCCAATAAATACCATGTGAAATGTTCTGGATTTCTCACTCATTTCTTCTTTCTTTCTCTCACTACTTTCTCTCTCTAGCATTTCCTAACCTCCCTAAAGCCTAGGTGAAAACCCTAGCACCCGAAGGAAGCCCCGAGGCTCCCGGAGTCCCGAGAAAAAGGGTCTTTCGGTTTAGAAACGTTGCTCCGAGCAAAGCCCGGTTTTCTTTCAAACCCGCTGTAAGTGAGCTACGTCTATGAAAATTTTAATATAGCTTTTAAATAATTATAGTAATGCTATTAGGTCCTTCGAATATTTAATTGGGCTATTATTATGACTTATATAATGTCGTTATAATATCTTTTTAACCTCTCGCGGTACAGGGATTCCGGTTTAGAGGGCCGCTTGGGTTGCTAGATTCAGAAGTGCTTATATGCCAAAATGATCCTGCCCACCAGTGTTCCATGTCTGGCTTCGTCTGTATATAGTGGGTGAAAAGTATTGTGTCACGCTTATATAATAGTAATAATAGTTAGACTATTAATTAGTCGCGGTTAACGTTACACTAAACCCTAGTGATGTTGATACTAGGTTTTGTCGAGGGAAAATTATTTTGAGATAATGAAGTGTTGTTCGAGTACAGAGTCACCACCATTCAGGTGAGTGCATAGTTATTTTCAACTTACACATAGATATGAAGTATTTTTATATAAATTACGTGTTGTGTGTGCATATTATCTGTATACTTGCTATCTATGCTGGATGAACGATTTTATACATGTTTTCAACTATATATGTATTTTATATCTACAAAATGTGTTAGGTAAAACATGGGTAGATGTAATAGTTGTTGTGTGAAAAAATAAAATAATGAGAGGCCTCGTTATAGTTGTTATTGATGATCTAGTCATCTAGCGGAGTATAGATGACGACCACAGATTATTCTAGACAGTCTAGTGGAACGCTAGCAGGCTCGCAACCTATAGGTGTTTATTTGAACTGTGTGTTTACAAGCAGTACTCCATCCCCCACATGGTTGCCTTATTTGACATGAATTGCTGAGGAATCCCCGTAGCATGTGTTGTCACCCCGATGAAAGTCCTTAGACTAGGTCCATCGTGTTAGATGTTTTAGGGACGTAAAGTGAGGATAACGGGAACGGGTAATCGGGTTTGTTTGGTTTGACAAAGTTAATAAACTTATTTATTGTGGGTTGAAAACCCTATGTGCTTACCAGGCTCCCAAGCCTGATCCACTCAGTTTCTTGTATTACAGGTAATGGCGCACGAGCATAGATGTTTGGATGAGAGATAAGGGATTATAGGCCTGTAAATACGAAATAATGTAGTAAGGCTTATGTTGTACTATTTATGCTTTTGATCTATATCGAACATGACATCCCGAGTCTTTTAATGAAATACATTTCTTTGGAAATGCTTTTGATAAATCTTTATCACCTTTTATTTTGGGACAAATTCTGCAACACTTTTATTTATAATGTCACTCTGATTTTCAAACAAGCATAAACAAAATCGGTCTTTTCTGGCTGTGAAAATGGGGATGTCATAGACAATGATCTCACAATCATAATCCTTCACCACATCCAAGAACTGGAGTTGCCTCATATTCAGATTTGGAGGATCCATCAGATACCTTAGGCTCTTGTGATACGTGTAAATAGTACAGAGGACCCCATATAGGTAACATCGCCAAATCTTAAGGGCGAAAACCACAACCCCAGCTCCAAATCATGCGTCGGATAGTTCGCCTCATGAGGCTTCAAGTACCTCGAAGCGTAGGTGATCATACGACCCATCTGCATTAAAGTTGCCCCCAAACTCGTGATCGAAGCATCATAATAAACCAAAAAATCCTCAACACCCTCCGACAAGGTTAAAATCGGCGTCTCACATAATCTCTGCCTCAGGGTCTCAAAAGTTGCATGTTGCTCAGGCCCCCAACAAAATGTGACCGTCTTCTTCGTCAACCGAGTCAAAGGAACAAATATCTTTGAGAAATCCTAGATGAATCTCCGATAGTAACCTACTAAACCAAGGAAACTCCGAATCTCATATGGAGACCTTGGAACCTCCCATCTCATCACGACCTCGACCTTGGCCGGATCAACCAGAATACCATTCTGGTTGACAAGGCGCACTAAAAACTACACCTCACGCAACCAAAACTCACACTTGGATAACTTCACAAAAAGTCTCTCCCTCCTCAAGGTCTCCAACACCTCCCTCAAGTGCTCCTCGTGCTGCTCCTGGGTCTTGGAATAGACCAGGATATCATCAATAAATACAATCATAGACCAATCCAGCATCGGCTTGCATATGCGGTTCATGAGGTCCATGAACGCGACTGGAGAATTGGTGAGCCCGAAAGGCATCACCACAAACTCATAGTGGCCATAGCGAGTTTGGAAGGCCATCTTATGAACATTTTCCTCTCTAACCCCCATATGATGATAAGCCGAATGCAAATAAATCTTGTAGAACCAAGATACACCCTGAAGCTGGTCGAACAGATCATCAATCCTCAGGAGTGGATAACGGTTCTTCACCGTCATCTTATTCAGCTCCTAGTAGTCAATGCACATACAATGAGACCCATCATTCTTCTTCACAAACAAGATCGGTGCTCCCCAAGGCGAACTACTCGATCGAAGGAATCCATAGTCTAACATACTCTGCTAGATTACTAGATCAACAACAACATCGAGGCCTCTCATCATATTATTTCATTACACAACAACTGCCTACCCATGTTCTACCCAACATATTAGTAGATAAAAATATATACATTTATATACAACTTAAAATCTGTACAAATCATTCATTCTACAATTATTTCAAATAAGCAAATAATATACAAACACATAACACGTACTTTGTAGAGAATACTTCGTATCTATGTGTTAGAAGAAAAGGAATATACATTCACTTGATAAGACGATGCTCGGACAACACTACTGCTCTAAAAGCAATATTCTTCAGTGAAACCGGGAGATCTTCACAAAAACAGGGCTTCTCGCGGATAGAGTTTTGGCTCGACAACTCTATTTCTCGGGATCTTCGGGGCTTCGGGACTCGCTTCGGGTCTCGGGATGATACCAGAGCTTTGGGGGTATAACTTGCACGTAAATCGAGGTAATAAAGAGTGAGAGAGAAGAGATTAAGCAACCAAATTCGGCTGGCTTTGTGATCTATTTATAGGGTTGGAGTTGGTCTTGAGCGTAGGGCGTGATGGGTTTTGAGCATTCTAACACTTCCTAAGTGTATATGCAACCCTAATAAACCTTGGATCTATGTTTGTCTAAGATACATGCAAATAATTATTTTTCCAAGGTCCATATCCTAACTAGCATGGCATGGGGAACATGAATCAAATAAAGCTAGTAGAAATACTTACCTTGTAGTAGTAGTTGATTGCTTGGAGTTTTAGAGGCTAGCACCAATAGTGTGGATGCCTCAAATGGAAATCACAAATCACCACAAACTTGGAACTTTGAGAGAATAGTCACTACTATCTTGAAATCGGCCCTCTTGCTTTACTCACCTCAACTAGTGTGATTTCAAGAACCAAAGCCTCCTTTATATAGTGTGGTGGATTAGGGTTACATCCATGTAAACCCTAATACCCATGTCTCTTCATTTCCATGAGATCCATGGGTTAAAGCTCCATGGAGTATCCATGGACTTTCCATGCAAGCCTAGCCCATTCCAAATAAGCATTAGCCCACACTATATAAATATAGAAGCCCATATTCAATTAGTAATATCTTTGATCTCTAAATTAATCCTAGATTAATTATAGATCAATACTAATTAAATAATATGATCTTATATTAATATATTAGAACTTATAATATATTAATAAATCATAACTTGTACTATTCTCAAAAGATTATCCATAAATTGTTCGGGTGAAGTGCAACCCAAATGGACCATGCTGGGTTGGGTCAAGTACATACCAAATATAGTTATGGACTTAGACACTATATCCAACAGTCTCCCACTTGGATAAGTCTAATAACTATAGTTGCAAGTATGACTACCACTCATTGAATTATACACAAAGGCACGTTTTATAACATCGAGTTACCAATGCGTTTTCGTACAATCAATGCATAACCAACTCGTAAGTAACAAATCATATCTCTAGGTTTGAAGACTTATATGATATTACCATCTCACGATCACTCGAGATAAAATTCCATGAAGTGATTCCAGTGAGTGAGGGTTGAGTCCAATGCTCAGAACTTATGAGCACTCATGATTGTTGTAGCCATGTCCAACACCTTAGACCTCTACAACCAATCATGACAGTCTTGATTCATACCTACTTCCGACATATGACCGACTGTGGAGTTTTGAATAATATGATATACCAAACATAATTATTCTGGAAGTCAAAACATGCAAACGAAATATAGTAAACGATCGACAAGAGATAGCAACACTTTACTCATAAATAAAACACCTTTTATTCATCATCTAATGTCAATTACACTTTACAAATTTCATAATTTATCTAACTACTAAAACTTATATCATCCTTTAGCCCTATGCTCCGAGCATGCTGGAGATGCTTAACCCTACTCAGTCCCTTCGTGAGGGGATCTACTAGGTTCTCATCCGATGATACCCTCTTTGCCACGAGGATTCCTTCTTCTATTCGATGTCTGATGAAGTGATATTTTCTGTCAATGTGTCTGGATCTCCCATGATCTCTTGGTTCCTTGGCTAAGGCAACCGCACTATTGCTATCACAGAAAATCTCCATTGGCTCCTTTATAGCTGGTACAACTCCAAGGTCTCTGATGAAGTTCTTTAGCCATATAGCCTCCTTTGCAGCCTCGCTTGCTGCTATATACTCTGATTCACAAGTGGAATAAGCCACTGTCTCCTGCTTGGAACTTTTCCAAGTAATTTCCCCTCCGTTTAGGGTAAAGACCCAGCCCGACTGAGAGCGGAAATTATCCCTTTCAGTTTGAAAGCTAGCATCACTATACCCTACAACTCTCAAGTTATCACTCCCACCAAGGGTAAGGACCCAGTCCTTAGTCCTTCGCAGGTACTTGAGGATATTCTTTACCGCAGTCCAGTGTGCCTTGCCAGGGTTCTCCTGATACCTGCTCACCATGCTCAAAGCAAAAGCTACATCAGGTCGAGTACACGTCATAGCATACATGATCGAACCTACAGCTGAAGCATAAGGTAGTCGACTCATTTCTGCTATCTCAGCCTCAGTACTAGGGCTTTGTGTCTTACTCAATCTGGCGTTACTCTGAATGGGTAACTCACCTTTCTTGGAGTTATGCATGTTGAATCTTTTCAACACTTTGTCCACATAGGTGCTTTGACTAAGTCCAGTTAGTCTTTTACTCCTGTTTCTCAAAATCCTTATCCCTAGGATATAGGCAGCTTCACCAAGGTCCTTCATAGCGAAACACTTCCCAAGCCAGGACTTTACTTCCTGCAGGGTTGGGATGTCATTTCCTATGAGTAGTATGTAATCCACATACAGTACCAAAAAGCTGACTATGCTCCCACTAGCCTTGATATAGACACAAGATTCATCTTCACTCCTTGAAAAGCCAAATTCCTTGACTTTCTCATCAAAGCAAAGATTCCATCTTCTAGATGCCTGTTTCAATCCATAAATGGATTTCTCAAGTTTACACACTCTACTGGGGTACTCTGTACTGACAAAACCCTCTGGCTGAACCATGTAAACATCCTAAGCCAACTTTCCATTAAGGAAAGCGGTTTTGATATCCATTTGCCATATTTCATTGTCATGAAATGCAACAATGGCTAACAGAACCCTAATAGACTTTATCTTGGCCACTGGTGAAAAGGTTTCATCATAATCAACTCCCGGAGTTTGAGAATAACCCTTTGCAACCAGTCGTGCCTTATAAGTGTGTACATTACCATCCATGTCGGTCTTCTTCTTGAAGATCCATTTGCACCCAACTACCTTACAATCAGGTACATGGTCAACCAAGTTCCAAACTTGATTGTCATACATGGACTGTATCTCGCTATCCATAGCCTCTTTCCATTTACCAGCCTCAGGGCCTGCCATGGCTTCCGTGTAGCTGTTAGGTTCATCCAGAACTTGTAACATCCCGAAATATCAAGAGTAGAGTTGAAGGGCTAAAAGAGTAAGTTGTGAAAGAGTGACTCGGCGAGTCCATGGATGGACTCGACGAGTAGAGTCGCAACTGGGTCGTGTGCTAAGTAGCTGACTCGGCGAGTCAGTGAGGAGGACTCGGCGAGTAGGCGCTGATTGGAGAAAACCCTAATTCTCGGGGTTGAGCCCTATATAAAGAACATTATGTTTTCCTCCCAGCCTCCTTATCACCCCTTGAGCCCCAGAAAACCCTAAATCGCAGTGAAGCACCATTGTTGAGTGGATTGGAGCTTGGAGAAGTAATTGTTGAAGGAACTTTGGGAGATTGAAGGCTTGGAGCAAGGGGCATTGCTTGGATTCGAATTACATTGCAGTTGGGGCATCTCTTGGAGGTAATATCTCGTTCTTTGGCTGTTGTTATGTTGTTTCTTCATTTTGGGGTTTATGGGAACTTGTCTATGGATGTAATGGGAAGTCTAGAGGTTAGATCTGAGGTTGCTACCTCAGATCTGGAAGGGAGAAGAATCAAAGAGCATGAAAGTCCCTGTGTTGGAGTGTTTAGTGAAGCTTTCATGTCCCAAACCCTAGCCCAATGTGAAAATGGCCTAGATCTCCTTGGATTCACGTAAAGTTTGCCACTTTACGTGATGGATGAGTGGTAGGAGGCTAGATCTATGTTTTGGAGCAATTGCATGGCCTGGAATGCTTCTGAATGGATTCAGAACGGTGGTACTCGGCGAGTCACACGGGTGTACTCGACGAGTTGCTTGAAGATGAGCTGGGACTCGACGAGTTGGAAGAACAACTCGGCGAGTTGGATGAAGATGGCTTAGAACTCGGCGAGTTGTATGAAAAACTCGGCGAGTAGGTTGATGATAGTCTTAGACTCGGCAAGTCTGTTCTTGGACTCGGCGAGTCTTGTCGTAAAGTCCCAATATCTTCTGGTCGAGTTGAGAATCGGTGAGTCAAGGGATGACTCGGTGAGTTGTGTGCGAGTGGACTTAGAGTTGTTGGACTCGGCGAGTCTCGGGGTGACTCGGCGAGTTAGGTCGCGGATTGAGTGAAGTTCTGATTATGGGAACTCGGCGAGTCATAGGGTTGACTCGGCGAGTAGGGTCAGTCAGGGGTTGACTTGGACTGAGGACTTGATTTTGACCAAGGGTTTACCGTTGACTTTTAGGGTTTGGTCAGCGGTGTGGCCTTTGGGCCAAGAGAGGGGTAAAATAGTCTTTTACCCTTAAGAGGGTGCCATGAGAGGATTGATTCTAGTCTCGAGAGTTATATTCATGAGAGTATTTGCCTTACGTGTTAGGCGGTGGCGAGTTCGAGATTTAAGTGTGGGGATATCTGCTTTCTGCTTGCCAGGTGAGTCTTCTCACTATACTTTACCTTGAGTGGTAGTTATGTGCGACTGGAAGGTCTTATGTGCTTACATTGAGTATTATGTTATCCTGTTGTATGTGGCATGTTATGCATTATGTCTTTGTGATTTATGCTATGCGGAGTTTATAGACCGGACCGGAGGGTCCAACGATTCATGAGGCCGGAAGGCTCAAGCAGACCGGACCGGAGGGCCCAACGAGCTTAGGACCAGAGGGTCCACAGAGTTATGGGACTGGAGGGTCCCACTGAGACATATTGACCAGAGGGTCAAACAGAGTTATAGCCTCGAGTGGCTAATATGTGTTGTATGTGGTATTTTGCGGAACTCACTAACCTTCGTGCTTACAGTGTTTTGTGTTATGTTGTTTTCAGGTTTCTTTCAGTATCACGGGACGGCACCGGCTTGATTGTACACACCAGAGAAAGAGTCATATTTTGGTGGATCCTGGTTTTCTATGCAAGTGAAAATGGAGCTATGTTTTGTAATTCAATTATGAATGAGATTTTAAACAAGTGTTCTAAGAATAAAACGATTATTTTAAATGAAAATTTTGTCTTGAAATTTACAGTGTTACAAGTTGGTATCAGAGCCTTGGTTTGAGGGATTCGGATGCGCCTTCGGGTAATTCTGGACTCAAACTGAGGAAGTAAGAAAAGTTTTCAAAGAAATAATTTTCTAAAGCGAATAAGAGTTCAAAGAGAAAACGAGAAAGAGGAGTGTGTACAATCAGCCAGAGCCTGAACGGTGATTTCCCAAGATACCCTTACTTTTGTGTTATGAGATATTTATGATGCACTTTATGAGATATTATTGCACGCTAGAGACAGGCTAGGTATTCCATATCTTAGGACTAGAGTGGCCTAATTTGTGATGCCTTAGCCTAGGAATTACTGTGATATGCGATGTGCTTTTGAGTATGTGATGAGTGAGAATATTTGATTGGAATCCTTTATGGGATTTAAGTAGAGGAGTAATCTAGGGGAGATACCTAGATGAGTACTGTGGTACTTGGAGAAAGAATAGAGCCCGCGAGGGGAAGAGTTGCAGAGTTCGGTGGTACTTCCGAGGATGAGCAGAGCAAGCGGAGTTATCACCCAGAGTGAGTCATATATATTCTTCGATGCTCGAATGCTGCTTGCTTCGTGCTTTGTGGAACTCTCGATGATGGGAGTCAGCTACCAAGCGAATATGACGATATTCAGGAGGTAGATGGCTGGCATCATTAGGAGCTCTTTAGCAGCTGATGGCAGAGAAGTGTGGGAATCTGAGAAGAGCCTAGGGAGTAACCTTAGCCAGATGAGTGCACTGGCAGGGTAGAAAATTTCGCTGGGGAGCGAGCACGCGCGATGGGATTGGTGAAAGAGCAGGTCGGGCAGCTACTTAGAAGCTCTGGGATGGTCCGTGTGGAAAGTATGGGTAGATGTGGCAGGTAGTATGGGCCCGTACTACTGAAAGCAGAGGACCCATACTTGATACAGGGAGTATTCTGAAGGTTCTAAGGAGCGGATTGAGGAGTGATGTTATGGTTCGAGTACCATACATCGAAGCGGATTGAGGAGTGATGTTATGGTTCGAGTACCATACATCGGAGCGGATTGAGGAGTGATGTTATGGTTCGAGTATCATACATCGTAGCGGATTGAGGGGTGATGTTATGGTTCGAGTATCATACATCGGAGTGGATTGAGGAGTGATGTTACGGTCCGGGTACCATACATCGGAGCGGCTTGGGGAGTGATGTTATGGTTAGGGTATCATACACCGGAGTATATTGAGAAGGGATGTCATGGAATGAGTACCATGGTTCGTAGTGAATGATGCTTGTGATTCTCTGGTTATCCGGTCACGATTGATGAGGTAGAGATTGGACGCTATGGGTTTTAGGCCTGTAGGCCATGATTGAGTTTGGAGAGGCGTCCCTCGAGAGGGAAGTCGAGAGTCTATCAGAGTATTTTGGTAAGGAGTTAGAGGGAGAGGAGAATTTCAGTCTGAGATGAGCAATCAGTCGATAGAGGAGAGGTCACCTTCTATGTGGGTGGTGCTATTTATGTTCGTATGCGGAACATGAGAGGCCTGATGTTTTAGTTTTGGGTTTGGGGGTAAACCCTGCAGGTCGTTATTGATGATGATTTCTCCCAGAGTATCAGGTAGCATGTGTGCCGCGAGGCAGTGATTTATCATGAGCAGATAGTCATTTGGGACTGAGATAGTCGAGGACCACACTACACCTATTTGAGTATAGTAGGATGTATTGTAGTGGTATCAGTGGGGAGTTCAGTGGAGTTTAGCAGTGCAGAGAGTTTTCTATCTATGTTGGGTGTTGAATATGGCAGTGGGTCCCTGTTCTTGGGATGATCCCGGTGTTGGAGCGATGTTTGATGAGTTGAGGTGAGGGGTACGATGATTTTGTGGTTCGGTCTATGAGCCAGGGATGTTATTAAGCAGTTGAATTGTTTAGTACTAGATTGGTACGAGATTTGGAACGACTAGAGGCAGTCGTGGCGAGAAGTTCTTGAGGAGTTCATCTGAGGATTAGAGTTATGAGATCGATTAATTTCCTTAAAGGGGATTATCGGGTGTTGTGTAGCACTTTCCAGGGGCAGGTGCGTTATTGCTGGTGGAAATAGTTCGTGAGGTTGTTGATGTGTCAGATAGTGATGGTTTGAACCCTAAGTGGGGGAGAACCGGGTGGGTTATTGAGAGAACCAGAGATTTGTGCAAGAGCGGTTAGGGGTTGGATGCAGAACCTGTGGCTTGAATTCATGAGATCAGGGTCATTGGTGATTAAGGAAAGGTGCAGGGCGAGATAATGCATGTGATATATGTCTAAGAGAAGGATGGGTGTCTCCACTGCGGGTGGTCAATGATCAGGAATCTGATGGTGGTCAGAGTCGTCTCGAGTGGAAGGCTCGTAATGATGGTATGGGCAGTTGAGAACTTATGGGTTGAGATATGGGTAGCCGATTATCGGGTAGCCAATTCCCGAGCTAGGATGTGTATTCTTGCTTGAATTTTTGAGCAGTAGTGGAAAGGGTTTCGGAGGATCATCAGTGTGTTCTGAAGGGTTAGCACCTTCCTTTTATTCCAATTGAGTGTTTGGATGCACTGAAGTTGCGCATCGTGTGATATCAGAAATTATTATGGGATTCAGAGGAAATGTATTGTCGTGAGTGTATGGTATTGGGAGTAAGGGAATCAGTGGTTGTGGCAGGATCTTGTGATGTTCTGTTGGGATATTCCGAGGTATCCGGGTATGATACCTTTATTTCGGAGTTACTCGTAAATCTTGAGTTGAAACGAATTGTGGTGTATCAGGTATCTACGGATCTAGTGGGAGCCCTTCGAGTATGGGCATCCAGGGAGATTATTAAGAGAGTGGATCTTCACAAGGGTGGGCATTTTGATATGTCGATTGCTTCCAGAGTCTGGAATGTGTATTCGAGTGGAGTATAGGTAGCTGCCTGTGATAGTCTGCGGAGCATGAGCTAGTGGAGTTAGAGGGTGTTGTGATATTGCGGGGATCCGTAGTACTCACTAGTTAGAGGGTGTTGTGATACTGCGGGGAGCCGTAGTACTCACTAGTCAGAGAGTGTTGTGATACTGCGGGGAGCCGTAGTACTCACTAGTCAGAGGGTGTTGTGATACTGCGGGGAGCCGTAGTACTCAGTAGTTAGAGGGTGTTGTGATACTGCGGGGAGCCGTAGTACTCACTGGATGGCAAGAGAATGTGATGATGGAATGATCTCCGATCAGTGTATGATGTGGAAGAGTTTTGGGCTTGAGTATCCCTAGTATTGAGTTCTGGAGCCTGGGTGTTGAACCGGGGGCGAGACTGGGGTCACCGTCTCTGTCGGGAGATGCGGCGAGATGCGCAAGGGATATGCGCAGCAGAAACCAGAGATCAGAGTTGAGGCGATCCTCGGTTGGATTGTATTTTCTCACATGAGGAAAAGAGAATTTTGTGACTTGCGCGTCCCTGGGCCGGGATAGTGGTCACGGGGAGGAAGTTAGTGGGTTATTTGGATCATGATATGGGTGACCTTTGGAGGCTCAGCTGTGGAGTCAAAAGTTGACCTGGTGCTCAGTCTCGAAGAGAGATATGAGAAATGAGCTAGAGCTTATCATGATGATGTCTGAGGACACTTCAGAGCGAGCGAGCGATTCAGACGCTCGAAGACATGCTTCGGGCATGTGTATTAGACCTCGGAGGGAGTTGCGGCACGTATTTATCCTTGGTTGAGTTATCCTATATCAACAGCCATCATTAGTGCATTGGTATGCCACCCTTTGAGCTGTTGTGTGGGAGGAGGTGTCGGACTCTCATTTGTTGGGGAGAGGTAGCGCATGGACCCGAGGGCCCTTGCGAGCAGATCCAGAGCATGTGTGATACATGGAGTAGTGGCAAGGTTGGCTAGTGGTTTCCCTAGGTAAGGGAAGAGAAAGGTATGTAACCCCCGGGGGGGGGGGGGGAGTGTTGGTTCACGGAAGTGAAAGTAGTAGTGAGAGTGGATGATTTGGAGTATGGTGGTTGAACACTGTGTCGGTGACAGTGGTATGGAATGGCATCATGTTGGGATGTCTGCTGAGGACGCGGAAGGGATTCCGCGGGAGTAGAGCCAAGAGTCTCAGGATGGATGCAGGGAGGGAGTCTGGGACTCCCAGCTTGATTCTGATCAGGGTATTGGATATGTACTAGTGGTTCATCCTGGGGGGATGTTGGAGGATATCATCAGTGCATCGGGTTTTTCCCAACCTGAGGGTGCTGGGAAAGTTCAGCATGCGTATGTGATTGCAAGAGGAGAACTCGTGGGAGTTGCTCTGAGATTGAAGAGTGGGTCTTTCTGTCAGCACGTAATGGATAGAGAGGGATTCGGATCGGGGATCCGATGGTTCATGGCTTTCTAGCCCTTATGGGTCGAGCGATTTTTGAGATTTGGAGCAGTGATGCATCTCGGGTAATTCTCGATTGTTGAGTGTGATTATCAGAGGGTACAGCCGGTGCCCGGTTTGAGACGGTGGTCAGGACACCGCAAGGAGAGAGGAAGTGAGTTTGAGTTCAATGGTTATGCTTGAGGAACCTGGTCTAGTTAGGGCCAGGTGGCGCATCGTGGGAGTATTTTGGAGTTGAGTTGCCATAGGCTTCGAGGACGAAGCCTAATTTAAATGGGGGAGAATTGTAACATCCCGAAATATCAAGAGTAGAGTTGAAGGGCTAAAAGAGTAAGTTGTGAAAGAGTGACTCGGCGAGTAGAGTCGCGACTGGGTCGCGTGCTAAGTAGCCGACTCGGCGAGTCAGTGAGGAGGACTCGGCAAGTAGGCGCTGATTGGAGAAAACCCTAATTCTCGGGGTTGAGCCCTATATAAAGAACATGATGTTTTCCTCCCAGCCTCCTTATCACCCCTTGAGCCCCATAAAACCCTAAATCGCGGTGAAGCACCATTGTTGAGTGGATTGGAGCTTGGAGAAGTAATTGTTGAAGGAATTTTGGGAGATTGAAGGCTTGGAGCAAGGGGCATTGCTTGGATTCGAATTACATTGCAGTTGGGGCATCTCTTAGAGGTAATATCTCGTTCTTTGGCTGTTGTTATGTTGTTTCTTCATTTTGGGGTTTGTGGGAACTTGTCTATGGATGTAATGGGAAGTCTAGAGGTTTGATCTGAGGTTGCTACCTCAGATCTGGAAGGGAGAAGAATCAAAGAGCATGAAAGTCCCTGTGTTGGAGTGTTTAGTGAAGCTTTCATGTCCCAAACCCTAGCCCAATGTGCAAATGGCCTAGATCTCCTTGGATTCACGTAAAGTTTGCCACTTTACGTGATGGATGAGTGGTAGGAGGCTAGATCTATGTTTTGGAGCAATTGCATGGCCTGGAATGCTTCTGAATGGATTCAGAACGGTGGTACTCGGCGAGTCACATGGGTGTACTCGACGAGTTGCTTGAAGATGAGCTGGGACTCGGCGAGTTGGAAGAACAACTCGGCGAGTTGGATGAAGATGGTTTGGAACTCGACGAGTTGTATGAACAAATCGGCGAGTAGGTTGATGATAGTCTTAGACTCGGCGAGTCTGTTCTTGGACTCGGCGAGTCTTGTCGTAAAGTCCCAATATCTTCTGGTCGAGTTGAGAATCGGCGAGTCAAGGGATGACTCGGTGAGTTCTGTGCGAGTGGACTTAGAGTTGTTGGACTCGGCGAGTCTCGGGGTGACTCGGCGAGTTAGGTCGCGGATTGAGTGAAGTTCTGATTATGGGAACTCGGCGAGTCATAGGGTTGACTCGGCGAGTAGGGTCAGTCAGGGGTTGACTTGGACTGAGGACTTGATTTTGACCAAGGGTTTACCGTTGACTTTTAGGGTTTGGTCAGCGGTGTGGCCTTTGGGCCAAGAGAGGGGTAAAATAGTCTTTTACCCTTAAGAGGGTGCCATGAGAGGATTGATTCTAGTCTCGAGAGTTATATTCATGAGAGTATTTGCCTTACGTGTTAGGCGGTGGCGAGTTCGAGATTTAAGTGTGGGGATATCTGCTTTCTGCTTGCCAGGTGAGTCTTCTCACTATACTTTACCTTGAGTGGTAGTTATGTGCGACTGGAAGGTCTTATGTGCTTACATTGAGTATTATGTTATCCTGTTGTATGTGGCATGTTATGCATTATGTCTTTGTGATTTATGCTATGCGGAGTTTATAGACCGGACCGGAGGGTCCAACGATTCATGAGGCCGGAAGGCTCAAGCAGACCGGACCGGAGGGCCCAACGAGCTTAGGACCAGAGGGTCCACAGAGTTATGGGACTGGAGGGTCCCACTGAGACATATTGACCAGAGGGTCAAACAGAGTTATAGCCTCGAGTGGCTAATATGTGTTGTATGTGGTATTTTGCGGAACTCACTAACCTTCGTGCTTACAGTGTTTTGTGTTATGTTGTTTTCAGGTTTCTTTCAGTATCACGGGACGGCACCGGCTTGATTGTACACACCAGAGAAAGAGTCATATTTTGGTGGATCCTGGTTTTCTATGCAAGTGAAAATGGAGCTATGTTTTGTAATTCAATTATGAATGAGATTTTAAACAAGTGTTCTAAGAATAAAACGATTATTTTAAATGAAAATTTTGTCTTGAAATTTACAGTGTTACAAGTTGGTATCAGAGCCTTGGTTTGAGGGATTCGGATGCGCCTTCGGGTAATTCTGGACTCAAACTGAGGAAGTAAGAAAAGTTTTCAAAGAAATAATTTTCTAAAGCGAATAAGAGTTCAAAGAGAAAACGAGAAAGAGGAGTGTGTACAATCAGCCAGAGCCTGAACGGTGATTTCCCAAGATACCCTTACTTTTGTGTTATGAGATATTTATGATGCACTTTATGAGATATTATTGCACGCTAGAGACAGGCTAGGTATTCCATATCTTAGGACTAGAGTGGCCTAATTTGTGATGCCTTAGCCTAGGAATTACTGTGATATGCGATGTGCTTTTGAGTATGTGATGAGTGAGAATATTTGATTGGAATCCTTTATGGGATTTAAGTAGAGGAGTAATCTAGGGGAGATACCTAGATGAGTACTGTGGTACTTGGAGAAAGAATAGAGCCCGCGAGGGGAAGAGTTGCAGAGTTCGGTGGTACTTCCGAGGATGAGCAGAGCAAGCGGAGTTATCACCCAGAGTGAGTCATATATATTCTTCGATGCTCGAATGCTGCTTGCTTCGTGCTTTGTGGAACTCTCGATGATGGGAGTCAGCTACCAAGCGAATATGACGATATTCAGGAGGTAGATGGCTGGCATCATTAGGAGCTCTTTAGCAGCTGATGGCAGAGAAGTGTGGGAATCTGAGAAGAGCCTAGGGAGTAACCTTAGCCAGATGAGTGCACTGGCAGGGTAGAAAATTTCGCTGGGGAGCGAGCACGCGCGATGGGATTGGTGAAAGAGCAGGTCGGGCAGCTACTTAGAAGCTCTGGGATGGTCCGTGTGGAAAGTATGGGTAGATGTGGCAGGTAGTATGGGCCCGTACTACTGAAAGCAGAGGACCCATACTTGATACAGGGAGTATTCTGAAGGTTCTAAGGAGCGGATTGAGGAGTGATGTTATGGTTCGAGTACCATACATCGAAGCGGATTGAGGAGTGATGTTATGGTTCGAGTACCATACATCGGAGCGGATTGAGGAGTGATGTTATGGTTCGAGTATCATACATCGTAGCGGATTGAGGGGTGATGTTATGGTTCGAGTATCATACATCGGAGTGGATTGAGGAGTGATGTTACGGTCCGGGTACCATACATCGGAGCGGCTTGGGGAGTGATGTTATGGTTAGGGTATCATACACCGGAGTATATTGAGAAGGGATGTCATGGAATGAGTACCATGGTTCGTAGTGAATGATGCTTGTGATTCTCTGGTTATCCGGTCACGATTGATGAGGTAGAGATTGGACGCTATGGGTTTTAGGCCTGTAGGCCATGATTGAGTTTGGAGAGGCGTCCCTCGAGAGGGAAGTCGAGAGTCTATCAGAGTATTTTGGTAAGGAGTTAGAGGGAGAGGAGAATTTCAGTCTGAGATGAGCAATCAGTCGATAGAGGAGAGGTCACCTTCTATGTGGGTGGTGCTATTTATGTTCGTATGCGGAACATGAGAGGCCTGATGTTTTAGTTTTGGGTTTGGGGGTAAACCCTGCAGGTCGTTATTGATGATGATTTCTCCCAGAGTATCAGGTAGCATGTGTGCCGCGAGGCAGTGATTTATCATGAGCAGATAGTCATTTGGGACTGAGATAGTCGAGGACCACACTACACCTATTTGAGTATAGTAGGATGTATTGTAGTGGTATCAGTGGGGAGTTCAGTGGAGTTTAGCAGTGCAGAGAGTTTTCTATCTATGTTGGGTGTTGAATATGGCAGTGGGTCCCTGTTCTTGGGATGATCCCGGTGTTGGAGCGATGTTTGATGAGTTGAGGTGAGGGGTACGATGATTTTGTGGTTCGGTCTATGAGCCAGGGATGTTATTAAGCAGTTGAATTGTTTAGTACTAGATTGGTACGAGATTTGGAACGACTAGAGGCAGTCGTGGCGAGAAGTTCTTGAGGAGTTCATCTGAGGATTAGAGTTATGAGATCGATTAATTTCCTTAAAGGGGATTATCGGGTGTTGTGTAGCACTTTCCAGGGGCAGGTGCGTTATTGCTGGTGGAAATAGTTCGTGAGGTTGTTGATGTGTCAGATAGTGATGGTTCGAACCCTAAGTGGGGGAGAACCGGGTGGGTTATTGAGAGAACCAGAGATTTGTGCAAGAGCGGTTAGGGGTTGGATGCAGAACCTGTGGCTTGAATTCATGAGATCAGGGTCATTGGTGATTAAGGAAAGGTGCAGGGCGAGATAATGCATGTGATATATGTCTAAGAGAAGGATGGGTGTCTCCACTGCGGGTGGTCAATGATCAGGAATCTGATGGTGGTCAGAGTCGTCTCGAGTGGAAGGCTCGTAATGATGGTATGGGCAGTTGAGAACTTATGGGTTGAGATATGGGTAGCCGATTATCGGGTAGCCAATTCCCGAGCTAGGATGTGTATTCTTGCTTGAATTTTTGAGCAGTAGTGGAAAGGGTTTCGGAGGATCATCAGTGTGTTCTGAAGGGTTAGCACCTTCCTTGTATTCCAATTGAGTGTTTGGATGCACTGAAGTTGCGCATCGTGTGATATCAGAAATTATTATGGGATTCAGAGGAAATGTATTGTCGTGAGTGTATGGTATTGGGAGTAAGGGAATCAGTGGTTGTGGCAGGATCTTGTGATGTTCTGTTGGGATATTCCGAGGTATCCGGGTATGATACCTTTATTTCGGAGTTACTCGTAAATCTTGAGTTGAAACGAATTGTGGTGTATCAGGTATCTACGGATCTAGTGGGAGCCCTTCGAGTATGGGCATCCAGGGAGATTATTAAGAGAGTGGATCTTCACAAGGGTGGGCATTTTGATATGTCGATTGCTTCCAGAGTCTGGAATGTGTATTCGAGTGGAGTATAGGTAGCTGCCTGTGATAGTCTGCGGAGCATGAGCTAGTGGAGTTAGAGGGTGTTGTGATATTGCGGGGATCCGTAGTACTCACTAGTTAGAGGGTGTTGTGATACTGCGGGGAGCCGTAGTACTCACTAGTCAGAGAGTGTTGTGATACTGCGGGGAGCCGTAGTACTCACTAGTCAGAGGGTGTTGTGATACTGCGGGGAGCCGTAGTACTCAGTAGTTAGAGGGTGTTGTGATACTGCGGGGAGCCGTAGTACTCACTGGATGGCAAGAGAATGTGATGATGGAATGATCTCCGATCAGTGTATGATGTGGAAGAGTTTTGGGCTTGAGTATCCCTAGTATTGAGTTCTGGAGCCTGGGTGTTGAACCGGGGGCGAGACTGGGGTCACCGTCTCTGTCGGGAGATGCGGCGAGATGCGCAAGGGATATGCGCAGCAGAAACCAGAGATCAGAGTTGAGGCGATCCTCGGTTGGATTGTATTTTCTCACATGAGGAAAAGAGAATTTTGTGACTTGCGCGTCCCTGGGCCGGGATAGTGGTCACGGGGAGGAAGTTAGTGGGTTATTTGGATCATGATATGGGTGACCTTTGGAGGCTCAGCTGTGGAGTCAAAAGTTGACCTGGTGCTCAGTCTCGAAGAGAGATATGAGAAATGAGCTAGAGCTTATCATGATGATGTCTGAGGACACTTCAGAGCGAGCGAGCGATTCAGACGCTCGAAGACATGCTTCGGGCATGTGTATTAGACCTCGGAGGGAGTTGCGGCACGTATTTATCCTTGGTTGAGTTATCCTATATCAACAGCCATCATTAGTGCATTGGTATGCCACCCTTTGAGCTGTTGTGTGGGAGGAGGTGTCGGACTCTCATTTGTTGGGGAGAGGTAGCGCATGGACCCGAGGGCCCTTGCGAGCAGATCCAGAGCATGTGTGATACATGGAGTAGTGGCAAGGTTGGCTAGTGGTTTCCCTAGGTAAGGGAAGAGAAAGGTATGTAACCCCCGGGGGGGGGGGGGAGTGTTGGTTCACGGAAGTGAAAGTAGTAGTGAGAGTGGATGATTTGGAGTATGGTGGTTGAACACTGTGTCGGTGACAGTGGTATGGAATGGCATCATGTTGGGATGTCTGCTGAGGACGCGGAAGGGATTCCGCGGGAGTAGAGCCAAGAGTCTCAGGATGGATGCAGGGAGGGAGTCTGGGACTCCCAGCTTGATTCTGATCAGGGTATTGGATATGTACTAGTGGTTCATCCTGGGGGGATGTTGGAGGATATCATCAGTGCATCGGGTTTTTCCCAACCTGAGGGTGCTGGGAAAGTTCAGCATGCGTATGTGATTGCAAGAGGAGAACTCGTGGGAGTTGCTCTGAGATTGAAGAGTGGGTCTTTCTGTCAGCACGTAATGGATAGAGAGGGATTCGGATCGGGGATCCGATGGTTCATGGCTTTCTAGCCCTTATGGGTCGAGCGATTTTTGAGATTTGGAGCAGTGATGCATCTCGGGTAATTCTCGATTGTTGAGTGTGATTATCAGAGGGTACAGCCGGTGCCCGGTTTGAGACGGTGGTCAGGACACCGCAAGGAGAGAGGAAGTGAGTTTGAGTTCAATGGTTATGCTTGAGGAACCTGGTCTAGTTAGGGCCAGGTGGCGCATCGTGGGAGTATTTTGGAGTTGAGTTGCCATAGGCTTCGAGGACGAAGCCTAATTTAAGTGGGGGAGAATTGTAACATCCCGAAATATCAAGAGTAGAGTTGAAGGGCTAAAAGAGTAAGTTGTGAAAGAGTGACTCGGCGAGTAGAGTCGCGACTGGGTCGCGTGCTAAGTAGCCGACTCGGCGAGTCAGTGAGGAGGACTCGGCAAGTAGGCGCTGATTGGAGAAAACCCTAATTCTCGGGGTTGAGCCCTATATAAAGAACATGATGTTTTCCTCCCAGCCTCCTTATCACCCCTTGAGCCCCATAAAACCCTAAATCGCGGTGAAGCACCATTGTTGAGTGGATTGGAGCTTGGAGAAGTAATTGTTGAAGGAATTTTGGGAGATTGAAGGCTTGGAGCAAGGGGCATTGCTTGGATTCGAATTACATTGCAGTTGGGGCATCTCTTAGAGGTAATATCTCGTTCTTTGGCTGTTGTTATGTTGTTTCTTCATTTTGGGGTTTGTGGGAACTTGTCTATGGATGTAATGGGAAGTCTAGAGGTTTGATCTGAGGTTGCTACCTCAGATCTGGAAGGGAGAAGAATCAAAGAGCATGAAAGTCCCTGTGTTGGAGTGTTTAGTGAAGCTTTCATGTCCCAAACCCTAGCCCAATGTGCAAATGGCCTAGATCTCCTTGGATTCACGTAAAGTTTGCCACTTTACGTGATGGATGAGTGGTAGGAGGCTAGATCTATGTTTTGGAGCAATTGCATGGCCTGGAATGCTTCTGAATGGATTCAGAACGGTGGTACTCGGCGAGTCACATGGGTGTACTCGACGAGTTGCTTGAAGATGAGCTGGGACTCGGCGAGTTGGAAGAACAACTCGGCGAGTTGGATGAAGATGGTTTGGAACTCGACGAGTTGTATGAACAAATCGGCGAGTAGGTTGATGATAGTCTTAGACTCGGCGAGTCTGTTCTTGGACTCGGCGAGTCTTGTCGTAAAGTCCCAATATCTTCTGGTCGAGTTGAGAATCGGCGAGTCAAGGGATGACTCGGTGAGTTCTGTGCGAGTGGACTTAGAGTTGTTGGACTCGGCGAGTCTCGGGGTGACTCGGCGAGTTAGGTCGCGGATTGAGTGAAGTTCTGATTATGGGAACTCGGCGAGTCATAGGGTTGACTCGGCGAGTAGGGTCAGTCAGGGGTTGACTTGGACTGAGGACTTGATTTTGACCAAGGGTTTACCGTTGACTTTTAGGGTTTGGTCAGCGGTGTGGCCTTTGGGCCAAGAGAGGGGTAAAATAGTCTTTTACCCTTAAGAGGGTGCCATGAGAGGATTGATTCTAGTCTCGAGAGTTATATTCATGAGAGTATTTGCCTTACGTGTTAGGCGGTGGCGAGTTCGAGATTTAAGTGTGGGGATATCTGCTTTCTGCTTGCCAGGTGAGTCTTCTCACTATACTTTACCTTGAGTGGTAGTTATGTGCGACTGGAAGGTCTTATGTGCTTACATTGAGTATTATGTTATCCTGTTGTATGTGGCATGTTATGCATTATGTCTTTGTGATTTATGCTATGCGGAGTTTATAGACCGGACCGGAGGGTCCAACGATTCATGAGGCCGGAAGGCTCAAGCAGACCGGACCGGAGGGCCCAACGAGCTTAGGACCAGAGGGTCCACAGAGTTATGGGACTGGAGGGTCCCACTGAGACATATTGACCAGAGGGTCAAACAGAGTTATAGCCTCGAGTGGCTAATATGTGTTGTATGTGGTATTTTGCGGAACTCACTAACCTTCGTGCTTACAGTGTTTTGTGTTATGTTGTTTTCAGGTTTCTTTCAGTATCACGGGACGGCACCGGCTTGATTGTACACACCAGAGAAAGAGTCATATTTTGGTGGATCCTGGTTTTCTATGCAAGTGAAAATGGAGCTATGTTTTGTAATTCAATTATGAATGAGATTTTAAACAAGTGTTCTAAGAATAAAACGATTATTTTAAATGAAAATTTTGTCTTGAAATTTACAGTGTTACAGAACTACTAGTGTCTCATCACTAATAAGTGTCTCACCTTCTGCAGTAATATAGAAACCATAGTAATGCTCAGGTGCATTCCTAACTCTCGTGGAATGCCTCAGAGTTACAGATTCGTCAATTGGCTCAACAAGAGTTTCCTCCTCAAGTTGAGGGCTAGGGTTTGAAGTTCCTTCACCACTTGACTCTTGAAGTTCTTCAAGGTCAATTTGCCTCCCACTGTCTCCTTGGCTTATAAACTCTCTCTCTTGAAAGACTCCTCTTCTTGCTACAACGACCACATTATTACTAGGTCTATAGAGGAGGTAACCAAAGGATCTTTGTGGGTAGCCGATGAAAATACACCTCTCGCTTCGGGGTTCTAGATTGTCATGAGTCTCGCGCCTCATAAAAACCTCACAACCCCAAATCTTGATGTGGTCTAGGTTGGGTACTTTACCATTCCACATCTCGTGAGGAGTTTTGGCAACTTTCTTTGTAGGAACTAGATTAAGAATATGGGTGGCAGTCTCTAAGGCATACCCCCAAAATGAGATTGGTAGCAAAGCTCGACTCATCATGGAACGAACCATATCCAACAAGGTTCGATTACGCCTCTCAGCTACACCATTCAACTGTGGTGTCCTGGGAGGTGTCAATTGTGAGACAATCCCACATTCCCTAAGATAGTCGAGGAACTCTGAACTAAGATACTCACCACCTCGATCGGATCGAAGCATCTTAATGTTCATGCCCAATTGATTCTCGACTTCCTGTTTAAATTCCTTAAACCTTTCGAAAGTCTCTGACTTATGCTTGATTAAGTAGACATATCCATATCTACTGTAATCATCAGTAAAACTCAAATAATAACGATTAGCATCCCTTGTGGCATGTTTGAATGGTCCACACACATCCGTGTGTACAAGGTCCAACAAACCTTCACCCCTCTCACAAGAGCCTGTGAAGGGTGACTTTGTCATTTTTCCAAGTAAGCATGATTCGCAACTATCATCTGACTTTAGATCAAACGACTCCAAGACTCCATCCTTTTGGAGTTGGCCTATGCGTTTCTTGCTTATATGTCCAAGACAACAATGCCATAATGATGCTTTATACAAGTTATTATTATTAATAGAATCAATACACATCACATTATTTCCTAAGTTATCTACAACAGATACAGCTTCATACACACCATCACAAGGTAATGCTTTAAAATAAAGAACATTATTAAAGAAAGCATCAATAGAACCAACTTCATTATTAAATGAAAAGGTAAAGCCTTGTTTGTACAATGCATGAAAGGAAACAACATTTATTCAAATCTAAATTTAACCCACTACTTAGCGACAAAGTATAAACTCCAATCTTGGTGACAGGTGTAACTTTCCTATTCCCCATGATTAAGTTTATCCTTCCTTGCTCCACATTCTCACTTCTTCTTAGTCCCTGCAAGTCACAACAAATATGAATACCACAACCGGTATCAAGGACCCAAGAGTTAGAATTGGGTGAGTTATTAGAAATGATAGTGTAAATACCTGCATGGTTGGGTTTAACTTTCCCATCCTTCACATCTTGCTGATACTTTGGGCAGTTCCGCTTCCAATGTGCCTTTTCATGGCAATAGAAGCATTCAACCTCTTTTGGGTTTGAAGAAGGAGTGATGAAACCTTTCTTGGTTCCACTTGAAGAAGAGCCATCAAGGGTCCTAACCTTGGTACGCTTCGAAGAACTCTTTCTCTTCTTCCCTCGTCCTTTCCCGATTGCCAAGATAGGGGCGGTGTTGGTAGGAGTAGGAGTAACAATCGCCTTACCCTTAAGACCACTTTCCGCGGTCTTTAAGAGTCCTTGAAGTTTGCTGATTGTGACCTCTTCCTTGTTCATGTGGTATGTCATGCGGAATTGATCATAACATGAAGGTAAGGAGTGCAAAATGATATCTATTGCAAGCTCCTTAGGGAAGTTCACATTTAGCTTCAGCAAACAGTCCACAAATCTTTGGATTTTCTACATGTGGCCCGTGATGGGTTCGCCATCCTTCATGCGAGTTGTTATCATGGAGGAGATGATTTCATACCTCTCTTGACGAGCACTTTGATGGTATCTTTCCATCAAGTCTTGGTGCATCTCATAGGGGTAGAAATCTTCATAGGATTTTTGGAGATCCGCGGTCATAGTGGCCATCATGATGCATGCCACTTTGGTGGCATCCCTTTCATGTGCCCTAAACTCAGCGATCTCTTGAGGAGTAGCAACTGTCTCATCAATCTCCTTAAGCTCCTTATCGATGACATATTCTTTGTCCTCGTAGCGAGTAATCATTCTGATGTTTTTGATCCATTCATTAAAGTTGGATCCATCAAAAGTGACTTTTCCACACAAGTTCATAAGAGAAAAGGAGCCATTAGGATTAGAGCCAGAAGCAGCGTTGTTTGCAGACATCTGATAAGAGAAGAAAGAAGGATTAGTTTAGATATATAGATAGTCCTTAATAAAACACCCAAATGTAGTATTAAGGCTAGGACCCAATCACAATATATTATACTTAGAAGAGGTATGCCGTAATCTAAGTAATAACATATTTGAAAGGTAGGTGAATGACGATTCACCAATTCCCACCAAAGTCGAAATATTAATAAATATTTAATTTGTTTCTTAGAAACTCCTAGATTCTTTTGAGATTCAATGAACTTTTCAAAGTCATGTTTCAATCTCGAGTGTGCCCTCCAAGTTTTGTGACTGGGATGCTGAGGAAAACAAAACGAGGTGTGAAGTAACCATGTAAATTACTTGGTACCCTTAATAAATTACCCCTCAATCGGTGTGCCGGTTAACCACACACGCTCCATTGATACTATGATAAATATTAAGTCACCCTTTACCTACCTTGTTAAGTCCAAGTTAGTGTGCCGGTTAACCACACACGCTCCACTAACGACTTAAACAAAGTGTAAAGTGTAATTTCATGGATTTGCACCTTATTCACATTTAGTTACTTTATAATATTCATCATACTTTTAATGAGAATTTATAAGTCCTTGTCTTACCCGTTCGGCTAACGACCCTCCACCAGTCAAGCAAGCGGTGGGTGAGAGTGGATACCCATTAAGTTGCCATTTTATAGGCAACAACCTTATACCCACCTTATAGACCGGCTTCGTGAATGAGGCGTACTAGCGGTAAGACGACTTTAATCTTATACATATATATATATATATATATATATATATATATATATATATATATATATATATATATATATATATATATATATATATATTATTAACTTATAATATTATAAGTATAAGGGTTGAATTTTAACTTTTAAAATTATAAGGGTTGGAACTAAAGTTTTTAATATGACTTTACTCGTCCCAAAACTTGAGGGCAAGTTTTGTAAACTTTCAAAACTTTTCATTTCTTGTAACTTATGAGTTAAATAGAGTAATAAAAATGAAGAATCTTCATTTTTCTAACTCTTGTGTTCTTTTAATGGTTTTAATTCAAGTGTGAATCTTGGTTTTCCATAACTTGAGGACAAGTTATGGACTCCATTAAAACACATTATGATCAAGAATTAAACTACCAAGTAGGTTGCAAGTAATTCCTATGATCATCTAACTTCATAAGATCAAGAACATGAATATCCATATCAAAGTTTCAAGACCATATGAACACACATAATCATGAAAAATTGATATTAGCCATTGTAAATAGATTAGAACAAACATTACACCATCTAAAACAAGTTTTATAATACCAAAACAGTTTAGGGTAATGTTTCTAGTCCATTTCCAGCAGCAAAAGTCGAAAATTTGCACTCTGTGGCTCCTACTCTTCGAGTGCACGAACCTACTCGCCGAGTAGGATGAAGATACACATGAACTCGGCGAGTCCCCCCATGGACTCGGCGAGTTCATCAGGCAGACAACAAGTTTTTCGACTTTTCCAATATTTTGCATCAATTATCAAACAAACAAGCCTAGGCTCTGATACCACTGATGAGTTTTGAGCATTTTAACACTTCCTAAGTGTACATGCAACCCTAATAAACCTTGGATCTATGTTTGTCTAAGATACATGCAAATAATTATTTTTCCAAGGTTCATATCCTAACTAGCATGGCATGGGGAACATGAATCAAATAAAGCTAGTAGAAATACTTACCTTGTAATAGTAGTTGATTGCTTGGAGTTTTAGAGCCTAGCACCAATAGTGTGGATGCCTCAAATGGAAATCACAAATCACCACAAACTTGGAACTTTGAGAGAATAGTCACTACTATCTTGAAATCGGCCCTCTTGCTTTACTCACCTCAACTAGTGTGATTTCAAGAACCAAAGCCTCCTTTATATAGTGTGGTGGATTAGGGTTACATCCATGTAAACCCTAATACCCATGTCTCTTCATTTCCATGAGATCCATGGGTTAAAGCTCCATGGAGTATCCATGGACTTTCCATGCAAGCCTAGCCCATTCCAAATAAGCATTAGCTCACACTATATAAATATAGAAGCCCATATTCAATTAGTAATATCTTTGATCTCTAAATCAATCCTAGATTAATTATAGATCAATACTAATTAAATAATATGATCTTATATTAATATATTAGAACTTATAATATATTAATAAATCATAACTTGTACTATTCTCAAAAGATTATCCATAAATTGTTCGGGTGAAGTGCAACCCAAATGGACCATGCTGGGTTGGGTCAAGTACATACCAAATATAGTTATGGACTTAGACACTATATCCAACAGGGCGTTCCCCAAAGGAACGCAGGGCATACCCTGAACGCTGGGCGTTCCTTTCGAACACGGCGCATAGGAGCGGGGTTCCGATCCTATCCCTTATCCGTTGAGTCAGCATCAACGTGGCCAATCCGGAGCCAAGCACTGAACGCGGGGTGTTCCCTCTTTGGGATGCGTGCCTCGAACTTTCGAAAATCATAACTTTCGTATATGATCTCCGTTTTCGACGTTCTTTATATCCACACGTAGATGAGATTATGCTCTACAACTCTCGTTTAGACTCCGTCGGCTAATTTTGACTTTATTTTTATTATATTATTTTTAGTAGGCTGGGACAGAAAAACTCCGTTAGAAATTCATAACTTCTTCATCTGACGTCCGTTTTCGTTTGTCTTCTCACCGTTGGACTGCTATCGATGAGATCTTCGATTCTCGTTTAGATTGTTTTGGTCAAATATAGTCGATCTCAATTTCGAGATTTGAGCTGTATACCGCTAAGTCGAAACTTAGAAAAATCACAACTTCCTCATACGAAGTCAGATTTAGACGTTCTTTTCATGGACGCTCTCGTTTTAATGTATTTTACAACTTTCGTTTAGAACACTAAGGCTAAATATCGCTCTATCGCAATTTCACTATTTACGCCGCGCAGTGTCGTACCGGTTCTGTCGCGAAACTTCGACAGGTCATAACTTCTTCGTTATAACTCGGATTTCGGCATTCTTTATATATCCAAAACCCTTGCCACGACCACTACAACTTCCTTCATAGATATTGGGCTTATCTAATATTCTATTATTATGCTTATTTTTATTCTTAATTCATTTAAACCACACAATTAAGCATAAAACACATAATACTCAAATAATACAATTTTATTATTTCAAAATGAGTTACAAATGTTAAACTAGACTATTACATCAAAATTAATGCCCAGCCTAGAAACACGGGCGTCACACTCAGCATCCCATGGTACCTCGCCTTCTTCATCTCCTCATCCGCCACATATTGCGGAGCCAATAACGCTCTCTCCCGGAACATCACAGTGATCTCAACCCCCATCTCAGTAGTCTAGCGGAGATCCTAGAACTCTCGCGCCAACTGCCGCACCTCAATCACTGGTACAAACTCAACCCTGAACCTGGTCTCAAAATCATCCCATGTCATGGACTCAATCGCCTCGCCTCCCAAGGCATGTCCTACCTCCTACCACCAGTTTTGTGCCCTGTTCTTCAGAAGACGAGAAGCAAGTCTGACCTTTGCCGCCTCAGGGCAACTGCTGGTGCGGAAGGCATTAGCGACATACGTTAACCTTCGCCTGCTTACTATTGGGTCCTTCTCCCTGTGGTAATCTGGAGCCCCGCATGCCTAGAACCCCCTGAAGGTCAATGAACACACCCCTATCAAGATCACCATATTAGAACGGAAAGAGCCCAAGCGATCCTCCAACACCTCCATGATACCCTCGTTGATCGTACCAAAGATCACAGGAGTCTCCTCAAGAATGCAACACCTAATCTCAAATGAAATGAACTCTTACGTCTGATCATCCAACTGCTCGGCTCCAGAACCTAAGCTCGAGCCCTTACCAGTACCAGAACTACCAACCGGTCTGTCTCAAAGAGTCACCATCCTGAATATAGACCATATAAACCATCAAAATACGTATCAATATATATATATATATATATATATATATATATATATATATATATATATATATATATATATATATATATATATCGAGGAATCTCATATGCTACAAGCTTCCTGGTTTCATCAAAGCTCTCCTTAATTCGAGTACGGATACTCTGCTTCCACTAGTACGGGCCCATACTACCTTCCACATCTATCCGTACTTTCCTCAAGGATTTCCTTGAATCCTCCAAGTTACTCCTTATCCGAACCATTAACCCTCATCAAGATAAGGCTCCCAACACTAAATCTCTTCCTAAGTTTTCCTAGGTAACCATCGCACCACTCTCCACCATCAGCTGCAGAAGGAACTCCTACTAACTCCCTCTAACTAACTCACGAATACAATTACATACCACTAAGACCAGATAATTCTTCGAATGACAGGTCTCACACTACAATAGTTGGACTCAAACAAGAGTTGCACAATGTAGTTAAAACCTAACCTTCTGAAATTATTTAGTCTCAATAATATGTAACTTAACATATTCGCTAACTAGTTAGTTGATGTTAGTGGGAACTCCTAAAAAGCACAAAGCAAGCAACATTTGAGCATCGATTAATTAGAACCGAGCATAACCTAATCAGCCCATCCTATCATTGATTGATCAGTATTAGCATGCAATTCTACAAGCTAATACAGAAAGCATATAAAGGCATCTCTCCTAGCATTCGATCATGCAAATCCTGAGAAGATCCTTAGCCCTAACTATCATGTGCGATTAATAGATTCAAAAATGAAAGCATATCATAAATCATGTATGAGTATTTTGGGAAAATTTACTTGAGCTCGGTCGATTGCATGCAACACACCCTTTTCTTTTATCAGAAACTCTTTTTATAAAACATTTTTGTTTTTAAAATTTTTACTAAACCTTCAGTTTTAGTTCAGACATACCCGAGATTACGTCCGAATCCCTCAAACCAAGGCCCTGATACCAACTTGAAATGTCCCAAAACTTAAGACCAAATATTTCATTTTTAAATTAAAAAAACTGTAATCCAAAACATCATCACAAAACCAAAGTGGAACAAAATGTATCAGTACATCATAAAATATCAGAGTAAATCACAAAATGCAGAATAAAGTGGTGTGTGCTCTACTTTCATCCCGAGCTCTTCCCTTTTGAACCAGAAGTACCTAAAACATAAACTAAAAACTGTAAGCACAAATCTTAGTGAGTTCCCTGAAATACCGCATACCATACATAATAATCACATACTGAGCCTCCGCCCTACATTGGGTCCCGCCCGGCATCGATCCCCACTCGGTATATAGATATGTCAGTCACTAGGCCCTGCCTGGCATCGAGCCCCGCCCGGTACACATATAAACATATAAACATATAATCATACGAACACATGCGATAATCACAAAGACAATAGCATACAATCAATCCCCGTCCGACATCGGGCCTTGCTCGATAAGCATATCATCACATAACACATGCAAGAGTCACATAGACATCTAGAATCCTAACATAATAAACCATGGGCCGACATTGGTGCCTTCGACCCGCTAATCATAGTGAGGAAACTCACCTCTAACTGTTCAATCACCCAAATAAGTATCTGTCTGCTGGTCCGACAAATCCCTGCACTGTCATCATAAATACATCCAATTAATAATTGGATTCCAACGCATACTAAGAGTCTAAGCTAGGGTAAAATACCAATTTAACCTTTATCTAACTTGGCCCAACACGTAATATTAGTTCTTGACTATTGATGGTGCTCAATCTTGCACCCACTCTTCTTACTATTTGGTCCTTTCAAATGAGTATCTATCTCTTGGACTTCTTGACTACCGACGGTGCTCAATCTTGCACCCACTCTTCTTAATATGTTGGACTTTCAATCGTAACTTTCGAGTTACAAACACTATTCTTATTTACTTCGATTATCGTAACAGACCGATGGGTCATGTTCTAATGACCTCTCATCGTATTATGCATTGCTTAGACTCAGGTCTTTTAGAGTCAAATTCCAAAATGAAAGATACATTCCTTTATGTTCTAATGTGATATAATCACAGTCTAACATGTAGCCCTGCTATCTACAAGCTTCTTAATTTAACGGGGACCGTGATACTTCAATGGATCGCTTCAATTATCTTTCACTTCAATCTTTTGGCTTAAGTCAGATGCTACATCGAAATTGGTTCTTCGAACCATGTAACATACTTATCTTAGCCGGACTTAATTTTATATGACCACTAGGTTCAGAATAATAATCATCTTCTTAGACATTACCGAAACGATGGTAACGACAAACATGAACAAAACTGAATCAATTACTAGCGCCTTGGTTACCTTGTGACCTTCCCTAATCCAAGTGCGAGTCCTATACTTTTGATAGTATAGGCCTCTACTACCTTTCACACCTACAATATCTGGAATAGTGACCGGTCCTCCCACACTTATAGCAAGTCCCTTCTCCATCGCATCTTCCGAAGTGCTTCTACTTGCATTTAACACACCACTTGGTTCCACCACTGCCCCCATAATTTTTGTCATCTAGGTTAGAATTCGAGAATCCTCCTTTACTATCGGATCTAGAGGATCCCTCAAGCTTCCACTTTTCTCCTGCCTTATCTTTTTCTAGGCCATTTTCTCTTATCTGGGTCTCTACATTCTTAGCGGCCCAGACGACGGCTTTTAAGGTGGTTGCTGGTTTGCCCATTAGACTAATTTCTGCTGGAAATCCATTAGCAAAATTTTTGACCTTGGAGAGTTCAGTTGGAACCAAAAAAGGAACAAGCTTCATTTTCTCCATAATACTTGTAGCATGCTCGTTGACACTCATCCTTCCCTTATTCCGATTCTGAAACTAGTTGTTGATCTCCAGAAGATCCTGCTCAGAGCAGTCCTGTATTTTCAGTTGCACAAAAAAGTCTTCCCAATACATCTTTCTAGCTTCTCCCTTGGGCATGGTATCATCTAGCAGCTTCCACCAACTTAATACCCTAGTCTTCGACAGTGTAACTGCGATAACGATATTCTGTTTGTTGCTGCAGTCGCAACTTTCAAACATCATCTCCGTCTCAGAGATCCAATCCATGACTTCCACCGGTGTTGGGCTTCTAGAAAGACTTGGTGGTTTGGATGCCATGAAATCCTTGTACTTACATCCACATCCATCATTTCCTCCATTAGGTTGGTTTCTTCTAACCACTCATGGCTCAGCTTGACTAACAATCTAACCATAGTTTCCTTCCTCTATTTGTTCAATGTTCATGTCAGGCTGCACAACTGGCACAGTAGTTTCATCCTTTTTCTGTTGAAGTAGACACCTTGTTTCTTCCATCTAATGATCCAACATCATTTGTATCATTGCTTGTACTCCTGCCATCGTGATTGGATCAGGTGTAACTGCTACTCCTGGTGCACACTCAATCACTTGTGGCTCAGGCTGATGGTTTCCATTAGTTTTTCCTAATCTGCTTCAAGTTGTTACCATGTCGATCTATACATCAAAGCAGACGTTCGGAGTACAGTGAACAAAATTTAGATAGGAAAGCTTTATTTACGACAGACGTAAAAATCTCCTTATCACTCCGAAAAGTTACATGTCAGTTCTAATATCATAATCAAACGTTTAGAAATCTGAACACATAAAATTTCTTGATCCGGTCGGCAATAGACCATAGATCCAATCAAATAATAGCATCATAAGGCATATAAGTAATTTTATAGCTATACATAAATCATTTAGCACATGAAAGATATTCAGGTATCTTCCCTAAATAAGCTAGTGCTCGTGTCTATTCAGGCATACTACCTAAATATAGAAGACACTCATCTCACAATCATCGCTTAGCATTCTATGTTTAATTCTAGAAATAAATCCTTACACTTAGTTTACTTAAACTAATGCTATGATACCAACTATGACATCCCCAATTTCACAGCCAGAAAAAGACCGAATTGTTTATGCTTATTTAAAAATTAGAGTATCCTTTTTGAGGAATAACATTGCGGAATTTGTTCCCAGAAAACATGATAATGATATTATCAATGCATTTCCTAAGAAATGTATTTTATTTATATTAAAAGATTAGGATATCATCGTCAATACAAAAACATAAACATAAATAGACCTTATATTAATTTATACTAATGATCTACATCTCCTTGAATGCCTCAGTAGAATGTATCTTTAATATCGTTACCAGTGATACAATAAACTGAGTGGGTTAGGTTGGAAAACGTGGTGAGTACATAGGTTTTTCAACCCACAATAATATAGTTAATTTGTTTTTTCACATATTTTATGTCAAACAATTAACCCGATCCCATCCCCATTCTCTTTATTTGTTCTTCCCTAAAGATTTATCCTAAGGATCATCTCCTATATCGTATTTACCTCTCATTGCCTTACATCACATTTCCTTATATGTTTGTTCTTAAGGACTTTTCCTAAGGATCATCGCCTACATCACATAGACAATACTGATTTAGGGATTACTCAGCCAATACGTGTCCAGTAAGGGTTAGAGTATCATCGCATGAATACATAGTTACTACATTGCTTGAAATCATAATTCATCACTTACAGGTTATAAGCCAGTCAATGTGTCCACATGATTTGTTTATATTAGTTAGTGGTTTCCATCTATACACTAGTAGATGACTACATTGCAACATCGCAGGTCAAGGTTATGGAATCTCTTAATCATCTCTCATCTCGCATCACCTATTTATCATCACCTATCTATCATCACCTAGTTATCATCACTTATCTCTCATCACCCGTTGCTACCTAATACATATTTATAAGTATATAATACTTATATGATTAAATCAGTTAAACATCATCTCATAATATCTTATCTAACACATAATATTTTCAAAATAGATCATAAGCACAAAAACATGTAATTATCCAAATACTTCATATCTATGTGTAAGACGAAAGTAACTATGCACTCACTTGTTAAAGTGATGATTCACAATTCGGACAGCGCTTCGCTTCTAGCAATTTTCTTTTCCGTTGATGTAAATTAATGTCATTATCACTAAGTTTTAGTCTAATATTTATTGCAACTAATTATTAGTCTAGATTCATCATTAACTGAAAGTCTACTTTCATGATCTATCAAGTAAGGAACTAATTCACATCCTAGACATCAAGTAAGGAACTAATTCTGTGGATGTAGGGTTTGTTTGGTATATGTAGTATACTGTTTGGAAATCCCACTTTAAATACCTCACTAAATCACATCCTAGACATCATCCCTGTAAGTAGATCAATCAGTATAACGACTTGGAATTACTAATAAATTTTGTTTATAGGTTCATAATAACGATAATGAACTTAAACATAAGTTATACTTAAAGTATGGTAAGCATAACTCCCTTACAGGGGCTTTAGCGAGAAATCTAGCTCTGCGCGGGCAAAGCTTCTGACCCAAAAGCTCTTCTCCTTGGGGCTCCGGGCTTCGCTACTAACACCTAGGAGGTGCTAAAGAAAAGGCCTTAGGACTTTGGGGGGGGGGGGGGGGTTGGGAGAGAATGGAGTTGAAAGGTGTGAAGAATGGAGTGATTTTCGGCTCTATTTATAGGTTGTCCGGGGGATCTTCACATCGTGAGACATGCCTCTCATGTCGTGATCTTGCGTAGGCACTAAGGCTTCGCCTGGTGTGGACACGTGGCACAGGACGCATGTAAAACAACCATTTTAAAAAATTCATAACTCTCGCATACGAGCTCCATTTTTAACGTTCTTTATATCCACGCGTAGGTATTGATAATATATACAACTTTGCATTTGATCTCCTTGGCTAATTCTCAGTTGATTTTAAATTTAACAGTCTGAGAAGATTACATTGTTAACGATTGTGTAAAATTCATAACTTCTACATACGGACTCTGTTTTCAAGTATCTTTTTATCGTTGAAATCCTATTAATGAGACATTCAATTCTCATTTAGATAATTTTGGTTAAAAATTGACTGATCTAAAATTCGATTTCTGAGTTGTATACTGCTACGCTGAAACTTGGAAAAATCATAACTTCCTCTGGTGAAGTCAGATTTGGACGTTCTCTATACGCACGCTCTCGGTTTAAAGAATAATATTATTATAGTATAGATTGCTTAGACTAAAAAGTAATTTATCAAAAATTCACTTTTTACCTTACACAGAGCCGTGCGAGTTTAATCGTGAAACTTCGACGGGTCATAACTTCTTTGTTATAAGTCGGATTTCAACATTCTTTATGCGTACATAATCCTTTTGACATATACTATAACTTCAGTTAAGATTATTTATGCTAAATAGTCTTCTATCAAAAAGTCATTTTTGACATTTATTATCTCTAAATTGACTAAGCCCGAATCAGCGAACGTTACAATTTCTGTCAACGGTACTTCTTGAGATTTATTGAATAATGTTTTTCTCAAACATGATACATGAAATACATTATGAATACCTTAAGATTCGCTTATTAGTTTGAGACGATATGAAACATTTCTAACTCTTTGTGTAATTTCAAAATGTACGATAAAACGGGAATCAATTTTTCTCTTTTACCAAAATGAAATACACCTTTCCACAGGGATACTTTTAACATGAACATATCCCCAACTCGAAACTTTATTGGTTTACGGTGTTTATCATCATATTGTTTTTGGTGGACTTGATAAATTCTCATGTTTTGTCGAATCTCTTTAATCTTTCTTTTTATTTCTTGCACAATATCAAGTTTGTCGAGTGGTTTCTCTCTAGCTTCGGTCCAAAAAGTGGGAGTTCTACATGATGCTCCATAGAGAGCCTCCTGCGGTGCTATTTGAATACTCGAATGATAGCTGTTATTATATTCGAATTCTATCAAAGGTAGATGATCGTCCCAAATGCCTCCAAAATCTATTATACATGTTCGTAACATATTCTATAATGTATGGATAGTTTTCTCACTTTGCCCATCCATCTATGGATGGTAAGCGGTACTTATCGATATTTTTAACACACTTTCTCCTGAAAGCTTTCCCAAAATTGTGATGTAAACCTGCTATCTCTATCTGAAACAATAGAGATGGGCACTGCATGCCGCTTAACTACCACATCGATATATGTTTTTGCTAATTTCTTGGTAGTATAACTTTCTCTTATTGGTATAAACTAGGTTGATTTAGTTAATCAATCAACTACAACCCAAATGGACTCATATCTGTGTGAAGTTCGGGGCAACTTCTTAATGAAATCCATAGTAATATCACTCGATTTTCTTCTTCGAATTGGTAATGGTTGTACTTCAGCGTAATGCTTTAGATGGTTTGACTTCACTTGTAAACATGTCAAACATGGATCGAGTTCCGAGTATAGTGTGCATCATCCAATAACATTTTTCGTACATCAGCGAATTTAGGAACCTAAATACGTCCCATTAAAGCTCTCAAACCTCTGGTATGACTTTCTAGTAAGTAAATATATCCTTTTATCCCCTCATTTTTCATTTCTTCAAATTTCTCAGCTTTAACTTGTGCTTCTTGGATCAAGTCGGGTAATTTACTAGTAACTCCCATTCGAGCATATTTTACTTGAATTGTAGGCTCTTTTCGAGTAAAATCATTTGCTACCATATTAGCTTTCCCAAGATGATACAATATTTCAAATTCTTAAACCTTTAGTAATTCCATCCACCTTCACTATCTAATCTTTAGTTCGTTTTTATCAAATAGGTATTTTAAACTCTTATGGTCGGCAGATATTTGAAACTTTACATCGTAAAGATAACACCACCATATTTTTAACACAAATACTACGGATGCCAAGTCCAAATCATGTACACGATAAACTTTTTTAGTGGGTTTCAATTGCGTTGAAGCGTAGGCAATTAGTCGACCTCTCTACATGAAAACAAATCCTAACCTAACATGTGAAACGTTACTATAAACAACACAATATTCTCCACCTTATGGTAGGGATAATATCGGGGCTTCTCACAATACCCTTTTGAGACACAAAAAGGCTCGTTGTTGCAATTCTGTCCAAACAAATTTCTCAGTCTTTCATGTCAGCTTTATCAATGAAGTTTCTATACTAAAGAATCCTCCAATAAATCGACAGTCGTACCCCGCCAGTCCCAAAAAATGATGTATCTCTATTGGGTTCTTCGAAGGTTCCCAATTCATCATAGATTCGATTTTTATGGGGTCTACTTTAACACCTTCCACGTTGATAACATTCCAGAGAAATTGAACTTATTTCAACCAAAATTCACATTTTGAAATTTTTGCATAGAAATTTTCTTTTTGAAGAAGTCCCAAAATCTTTTGTAAGTGAATCTTGTGTTCTTACCGACTCCTTGAATTAATGAGAATATCAACTATAAACACAATGACGAACTTGTCTAGAAACGGAGGACACACTCTATTCATAAAATCCATAAAAGCTATGGATGCATTCGTCAATCCAAATTACATTACTAAAAATTCATAATGGCCATAACGAGTACGAAATGTTGACTTTGATACATCATTTTCTCACTCCTTTAATTGATGGTACCCCAATCATAGATCAATTTTTGAAAAGAAAGGTGCCCCCTTGAAATTGATCGAATAAATAATCTATTCTTGGTAAGGGATACCTATTCTTTATCATGATATTATTCAATTCTTGGTAGTTGATACACATATGCATTGATCCATCTTTCTTCTTTACAAACAAAAGAGGGGCACCCAAGGAGATGAATTGGGTCTTATAAACCCACAATCTAATAACTCTTGCAATTTTATCTTTAACTCTCCTATTTTTTATGAGCCCAATCGATATGGAGTACAGGCTATAGGATTTTCTCTAGGTGTCAAATCAATTACAAACTCTATTTGTCGATTTCATGATAGTCCCGGTAACTCATCCGAAAATATATGTGGATAGTCTTTGACTATCTCTACCTCATATACATTTCTTTTTTCTAACTTTGATTGTATCACACATGCAACATACAACATTCCACCTTTACTAACATTGTTTCAAGTTCTTGCCATTGACACCACCAGGATTCTGTCACAATGTTTTTTACCATGTATCATAATTTGTGAACCATCGAGAGCTTTGATTATTAAATTATTTTGATTACAAATAAATTCCCCTCGTTTGTTGATAACCAATCCATTCCGATGACCAAATCAAACTCTTTGGTAGTGATCAGTTTTAGATTTATAGGGAAAATAGTCTCGTAAGTCTCCAAACGACACTCTTTATAATGCACTTTTAAAGTAACTCTGTTCCCATTCATCATTTCTATTACAATGTTCTCATTTAATGAAGTTAGCGTAGTGGTTAATTTTTGGAATAATTGAGGTCGACATGAATACATGTACATGTATAGAAATCAGAATGAATGTACATAACACGACATCTAGCTTTTCCCTTGCTTCCTCAATAGTCATTTGAAAAGCACGACCTCTTACACTTCCTCCTTCACTCCTTTGTTCCTCACGAACGTTTCCATGTCCAGTCCGCGACTTAGTGCCTTCGTCATCAATTTTCACTTTTGAAACTCGAGGACAATTCGGACGAATATGTCCTTTATCTCTACATTTAAACCAAGTAACACTGCTCTTAGGACAATATTTAGCCATATGCCCATATTTTCCACATTTGTAACATTTAAAGCCTATAGCAGAGGTATCATAATTTCCAAAATTCTTTTTGCGACACTTTTCACACAATTTTTCTCTTCTTTTTGTGACTCTACGTGGGACTACAATTTAAAATTTTTCTTATTACTCCCTCCTGGATTTCCTTTCCATTTTCTTTTAGATTCTACTTCACCTCTCTGAGGTCCCCTCTCTTTCTCCTGTCTTTGGTATCGACTTAATGATATGCGAACCTTGCTTTATCATTAAACTCCATCATATAAGCATGAACTAATTTTTTCCCTGTTGTAGATGCATAAACTCCTCTTACATTTGTTTCATAGCTAAATTGGAACAATATTCCTCAATGAATTTAATTTTAAATTGTTCCCAAGTTAATGTTCGTGCCAAATTTCTTCCAAGTGTACTACAAACCATATCCCACAAAATCAACTTTATCCCCTTCTAGACATTTACTTGTTCGAAACATTTTCTCTATTAAAGTTAGCCAAGTCATAACTACAAAAAGATATGTAGTTCCCAAAAATCCAGTAGCTTTACAATCGATAAACTCCTTATAAGTGCATCCAACTTTCTTTCCGGTACTAGTATCTTTTCCTCCTCCAGTTTCGCCCTGTCCCTCCACAACTTGTAGTCGACCACCACCTCATGTATTTATGGTATTCACCATCTTCAAAATAAAATAGTTAATTAATCTATCTCCTTCATAATATACCTCAAGTATGTAATTATCTCTACTTAAAACTTACTCTATTACTCATTCTCATACTTCACTCCACTGCCTCTCTAGGATGTTTCCATTTTTTTTCTAATACAATTTAAGTCTAGAATCCATACTTAAGGATCTAGTTCACTTGTACTATCTTTGATACGAACTTGTAACAAGCATATTTTTTCTCTAATTTTATAAACAAAATACATACAAAAATTTCAAAATATTATACATCAAAACACCGAATTCAGTTAATTATTTAAAAAAAAAACTAAATGCATACAAATACATACTAAAAGTGTGCCCAAGATCAATCTGATGTCATAAAGTTTTATACAAAAGATGATAGTTAGAGATAAACTAACTCATACTTTTCCATAGTTTCCTTTCCCTAGCTTTGGTTTACATTTCCTGCTTTCCAAAATCACATTCACAAATGAGCATAAACTAAATGAGTAGTTTAATTCTAACATAATCACATCATAACATATCGTTATCATATCATCATATTCATCATTTTCAACTTAATATTCTACAGATTTTTTGTGTACACATTATGAGGCTTTCATCTTATTTGAAACTTGTCATAATACTTATGACTTTAGTAATACAAGCATCTTTCTCTTACTATGATTTTAAGTCAATAGACTTATACTCTTTATAAATCATGATAAAATACTCATTTTTTTTACTTCATATATATATATATATATATATATATATATATATATATATATATATATATATATATATATATATATATATATATATATATATATATATAACAATGTAAATATAATTATTTAACTCTAAACAATACTAACTCAATACTCAATGTGGGTTAAAGTTAAACTACTCACATTGATTAGGTTAGATATAATTAGTTAATAATTATTTAACTCTAAACAATACTAACTCAATAGTCATTGTGGGTTAAAGTTAAAGTACTCACATTGATTAGGTTAATACCATCGTGGTTCAAAGTACGTTGATGTCATTATTCATTTTACGTCAATCCATTTTAACGCCTCCAACACCACACCATGGTGCAATTCTTACCGTGCCGCAGAAACTACAGTTTTCCCATTCTTAAGGATTTTTTCTTCCTGTTTTTCCCTTGTCTCAAATGTCATATTTCTTAAATCATTAAGCCCCTTTTTTCTCACAATTTATTCATCTTATAACACCTATATAAGTTACAATACTTCTCTTTTACAACATTATACTTTTTACTCAAAATCTGTGAATTACTCAAAATGCCCAAAATACCCGTTTTGGCCTAAACACTTTTATTACTATTACTTAATCTTTATCACATACACCTGCATATTTTACACAACTACAATATTACAAATCATAATTTATTTAATACAACACTAGTGTCACACCAAAATAGTAATCAAGTATGGGCTTGATTAATCTTCTTTCTATATCAAGACTAGAAAGAGTATGTAATTTTTTTTAGAATGAATACATACATGAAGATCTATACACATTTAGAAAAAAAAATTATAAAAGAATTTTCTCACACTCATTTCAATGACTATAATCAAACCTTTTCTCATGTAGCTATGCTTAGATTTACAAGGAGATTATCTACCATAACTATATATTCTGATTATGAGATATAAGAAATAGATTAAAAAAAAAACAAATTTTCTTAATAGAAACCTACTTGAGGATGTCTATATAGCTTAGCCTAGAAGTTTTTAATCCATGTTATCCTAACAAATTGTGTAAGCCTTAAGATCCATTTGTGGATATACAGTAAACATCTCGAGGTTGGAATCCTCATTTTAATATGTAAACACAAGTATGTTTTCTTAAACAAACAATCATGTAATACATGCTCACATTCTAAATAAGATTAAGAATTCAAATGACAGTCCCAAAACGGAGACAACCCAAAATAAATTGGGTATTTCTAAGCTCGTGATGATTAAAATGAAGACATGTAAATGAATAGACTTGCAACAAACTTTTCTTATTTATACCATCTTACTTTTCTATAATTTTGTTATTTATGGCATCTAATTTTGTTTTAGTTTTCCAATTATGGCATTTTACTTTAATTATTATATTGTTTTTTTTCTTTATAACATTGTACTTTTTCATATTTTTGTTATTTATAGCATATTACTTTTTTTTTTCCATATTATAGCATTGTACTTTAAATAATAATATTATCCTTTTGTTTTCTATTATAGTCTTGTATTTTAAATAGAGTGTGAATTATAGCATCCTACTTTTTTCCATTATAACATTGTACTTTACATATTATGTACTTTTTAAGGCTTGTCTAATTAAGTCACAAAACAAATTAACGCTATAGTTAACAAATGCATAAACTCCTAAACAATTAAGTTACAAAAAACATAATTTAATTAAGTATAAACATAAAAGATTAACAAATCATCAAGCCATTATCAATTAAGTATTTTAAAATAAAGTTCTTTACAATTAAGTGCTTAATAATTAAACCATTTAAATTTAAGTCATGTTTCAATCAAATTAACAAAATCAAATTAACAAATTCTTAAGGCTATGACTATTTCACATAAATATATACGAGTTTGCATATATACATATACATACATTCATGTTTGAATACATATAAATTCAAATTTGCATATGCATACATTATAGACACATATATACATATATTATACACACATATATTCCATAATGCATACAAATACACATATACATATATAATTTTCTGTTTTGATATATAGAAAACAGAAAAACCTCTATAGCATTAAACTTAGTGACGACACATACATTGTACACACATATACATACATTATGCACACATACATTCCGTTGCCGATGATGATTTTTGTCGTCGCCGGTAGTGTAGGTGAATGTTGGTGGCGCATGTCGTTTTTTTTTTGGTGAAAGTCCAATAAAATTGTCGAAATTGTTATAAATCGTTTGAGAGAAGCTTAGAGAGAAAGGGTTGCAAATACATGAAAGAATTAAAGAAAATGGATTAATCTACGATGACTTTTAGCGGCTACGTTAGAGCATTATCGATGACGGTAGACAATTAGCTATGACAATCGTCGCCGCTATTAGCATTGTTGATAATGATATTGTATGAACCAGATGCCAACCGTTGGATTTATCTCACATATAAACGATTAAGATCACTAGATGAGGGGTCACACAGATCACTGATGTAGGTATAGTGGCGATGCTATTAGCGCCGACAACTACTATTAGCGGCGACACTAAAAATGAATGTTTGGATTCACCACTAATAGTGCTTGTTGCATGTTGCCAATATTTCTTGTCATGTACCCCATTTGAATGAGATCCACGAGTTTCTTACTATTGTTGTTGTTGTATCCTTTTTGTTAGTTGTTTATTACATTTGAATATTTTTTTTTTTCTATTCGATTATAAATATATGGTTTCCTTTTTTTTTTTTTTTTTTTTTTTTTTTTTTTTTTAAGTTTTTGCAAAAAAATAAAAGAAGAAAAAAGTCAAAAATTGGTTTTAAACAGGTCTTTGTAGTCCCTAAAGAAGAATCAAACTTTATTAGAGCTTGCATTCGATGCCGTTGATTCAATTTCTTCATTCAAGAAATTATAAAAAGAAACTTCCTTTGTAGGAAATATATTATAGTAAATAGAAAACTCGTCATTCAACTTGCCCGTGCCATCAAGAGGTACAGCTATATCTCTCGAAGGTGTGTTAGCTCTACTGATAGGAACTGCCCACCTAACCCAAGTAACCTCACCTGGGAACCACTAACTAGACTTACAAACAACCTAAAAAGAAAGAGAGTCTCACCCATAAGCATAAGAAGGAAAAACTAGAAGAATAAACAAAAGAGAAAATGCCTACAAAGATGATTCTTAACTGGTGGTGAAGAGAAGATAGTTGTTTTAGGCAAGAAAAAAAAGACAACCATATCAGAATGCAAGGAATGTCGTTGCTATATATGGTAAACCTTTGGATTAAAATTAGTTGTAGCGATTATATGTTGTCACTTTATGTATTTACTTCATTTTTTTTAGAATATATATATATATATATATATATATATATATATATATATATATATATATATATATATATATATATATATATATATATATATATAAATGGAATTTTGCAGCGAGATGTCATTATAGAATATCCACTATAGCATTAAACTTAGCGACGACACATAAAAGTCATTTTCGCATCCTTAAAGTCATGTTTGTTTTAGTGACATTCGAAAGACTTTTGGCAACGCTAATAGTTTGTATTTGTTTCCAACTTATTCCCTTAACTATTTAAGAAATCTTCAAAGAAGTCTTATTATTTAAATATAATTACTGGTTAAGTTCCATTTCTTTAATAGAAAGACCTAAAAAAACATACAAATTCTTTTACTTTAACTCATTTAGACCTATTCAACAGGTCATATAACTAGATTGTTAATTTTTCCGAAATAATTAGATTTTTTTATTAGATTTTCTCTAAAATTCTATATAATGTATAAACGTTACATAGTTATATATATTTTTACATATGTTTTATATTTTTTTGCGTATTTTTTTGAAGTTATATATATATATACATTTATTGTGTGCTAGAATGCACCAATAGGAATTTAGTAAAATTTAATTATTGTTTAATTAAATAAAGATAGATATTAAATGATTTCCATAATTCTATGTATATTAAATGATATTCATAATTATAATTTTCTTTTTATGGAAACTAATTAAATTCGCCATTAATGTCAGCAATAACATTCTTTCAGAATAAATTCGTATCTAGGTTTTTATGTAAACAATAACATTCTTTCAGGACTCACTCACTTAAAATACAATAAAGTTGTATGAAATATGAAGAATGAGGGTGTATTCTAGTAGAATTACTCTCGTTATGCTAAAATACACTCTTATTATTCTATATATGAACACATGCTGAAAAAATATTAGTATTGACATTAATGACAAATTTAATTAGTTTCCATAAAAAAGAATTATAAGTACGGATATCATTTAATATACATTTAATGTTTACTAAATTCTTATTGGTGCATTTTAGCACACAATAGATGTGAGAAACATTTGAACCTACCTCTCTCTCTATCTCTCTCTCTCTCTCTCTCTCTCTATATATATATATATATATATATATATATATATATATATATATATATATATATAGGGTTAGGATTAAATGTGAATGGTATATATTGTGTAAGTATATGACAAGTTTTAGACCATTAAATTAGATTTTTTATATGGCTAAAATTAGATGGCATACAATAGTTACCATGAAACACAATACATAAAAACATTTCTTTTTAATAAAAAAAAAATTAAAAATAGTAATTATAATGGACAATTTAATTAACACACATTAAAGTAAAGAGAATTTAGGAGTTAACAATTGTGATTATTCCAAAACACACATCAGTTACCAATAATAAACCAAAATCTCAATGAAAACTCAGTAAACATTAGTATACGATGAAAAATAGATTTCAAGATTTGAATAAATTCTTTTAATGTAGTAAATTCTTTGAGAATATATTATGTTTTTTTAAAGCGCATACATTACTTTAAGAATGTATAACATTTCTTTTTTCTAATAGTTGATTTAAAAAATAATGGTTTTCAAATATATAGGTATAACGACGTTTTTAATAATAATTTTTGAGAATGGTTGTTAATTTTTTTTATCCATTTATATAGTAGTAATACATCACAAAATGATGAATGTAGGAAATTCTTTAAGAATTTATATGAAAAGAATGTTGTTATGATTATCTGGTAAATATAACTATATGATATTCTTGAAGAATTAGAATTTAGTTTTCAAGAATCAAACATGAATTACAAATTTATAACTAAAATTCTTGAAGAATATATAACATGAATTACAAGTTTAAAACTAATGTATCTTGAAGAATAAAACATGAATGACAAGTGTGTATCAGACATTCTTTAAGAACAATTTAAAGAATATCAATTTGAAACGTCTATTGAATTGCTTCCATATATATCACTATTTTAATTTGGGTAGATAAAAAGAAACCTTATTTGATTAATTAATCATTTATTTCTTTTTCTAAATTCTCATTGGTTCACACACTCACACAATAATTAAGGTTTATATATGAACCTAACTCTCTCTCTCTCTCTCTCTCTCTCTCTATATATATATATATATATATATATATATATATATATATATATATATGCATTTTAAATGTATAAACGTATTTTTTATGTATTTATTTGTATGTGTTAAGTATTTGTGTGTGTGTGTATACATATATATATATATATATATATATATATATATATATATATATATATATATATATGACTAGGTTCAAGTATTTAACTAATTATTGTGCGGATATCCTATGCTATGAGAATGATAAAGAAAATATGTTGTTTGATAATATAAATACGTTCCATCTTACATAAATATTGTTATTAACACACATTTCACTAATTAAATCGTCTATAAGGTTATTATACACTTATTATTATTATTCTCATTTCTGTCAGAATGGTTGTCAGAATGTTTATTGGGTCGTATTCTGTCAGAATGAAAATGAGTAAAAAATGATGTGTGAGAACAAAAATAAATAATAATTAGTGAGAATACATGAAAATGACGATATTTTTTGTAAGGTTAAACATATTCGCATTGCTAAACAACTTATTCTCTTAGTAATTCTCATAGCATACGATATCAGCACAATAATTAGTTAGAATAGAATAACCTAAGCCTATATATATATATATATATATATATATATATATATATATATATATATGTATATATATACACTTTAATTTTGAATGTAAGCTAACTATTAGACGTTGTAAATGAAGAAAATTTTGTTATATTTGATTCTTGCTTTCTAGTTGTTTTATGTTTTCTATGATGCAAAAATCTTTTATGAATGCACTATAAATGAAATTGTTTAAGAACCATTCATGTCCCTCTACGAAAGCATGATGATCGATGCACCTTACGTCCCGGAAGAAGTTGACAACTTCACGAGTATCATGAGGCCTCGAGGGAACCCCAAGTTTTCATATGTACATAAATTATTATTTTGTTGTTTTGATGTGTTGTTTAATTTCATGATAAGAGACTGACAAAAGCTTAAAATGTGTGGGTTTTTAGGAAAACCATCCAAACATACTGGAAAAAGCAATAGGAATTGGATTAAATGGTGAAGATCGTGTGAAGTAAAAATACATAAATATGTAAAAAATACATATTAATACACACAAAAAGAAATGAAAAAATAAGTATAAATACTTAAAATGTACACATAAGTATGTAAAAATACATTTATATATTTAAAATACATAAAAATACATAAACATGTATACAAAATAATTAAAAAATACATAAATACGTAATAGTACATATAAATACATAATACATAAAAATACACATAAAAGATAAGTAAATTATTTTTAAAAAAATACATATAAATATGTAAAAAAAATATGTTTGTACATTAAAAATACATAAAAATACATAAACATCTATATATAAAAAATTTAAAAATACATATAAATACATAAAAATATTTTTATATATTATATATAAATTTTGAGGAAATCTACAGAAAATTCTCATTATTTTAAAAAAAAATTATGGATTTTATGTCATAGCCTTCTGAACATGGATATGAAATGACTACGAGGACGGTCCTCACAAAAGATGAAAAAAATATGAAATAAAAAAGAGCTAAAGTAAAGGAATTTGTAGGTTTCTTGTCTTTTTCTATTCCATTTTTTTGACTTAATCATTAACATTTTCAAAATAATGAGATTTTTATGTAGATTTTCCTAAGTATTGAAGTTAATATTTTTAGAAATATAAACATTTTATGATCATCTAGATTTATTTTTCTTCGAAGAACATATATATTACAAAGAAATTCATTTGTTTTGCGTTCTAAGGGGTCGTTTGATAGTTGCTGATTGAGTTAGAGTTGACTGAATTAGAAATATTGATTGAGTTCACAACTGACTAAGTTTATGCTATTTGATTATTTATCTGACTGATTGTGCTAAATGATAAAAATGATCATATTACCCTTGTGTTGTCCCTTGTGCTGGATAAAATAATTATAAAAAATATAAATTATCACATAAAATCCAAATTAAACATACATCATTTAAAATCCAAATACAAAGTGTCATACAAAATCTAAATACAAATTGTCATACATAAACAAAAAGCACATCATTTATTTTTAAGTTTTAACTACACTGCATACTTTGCTTTTAAATAGTCATATCGGTTTTTCATTTGTTTTTTGTCGACAAAAAAATCATGATCTTTTGTCAATTTCTCCGCGACTACAGTCCATGGGATTGCTTTTAGGCCATTACCCTCCCGACTTCCAACTAATTCGTGTGTATATACTTCCAAAAAAGTTTTGTTAACAATCTTCGACTTCCAACTAATTCTAGTTCTTTTATTTGTCATGTCTATTGTAAAAAAAAAAAAGCTAAATCATCCACATAACATATATTTACAACATAAATCAAGCAAAAAATATGATTTCATCACATTTTTAACAACATATACAACATAAATTTTGATTTCATAAGCATATAACAATTTCTGATTTCTGATTTCATACAAACATCTACAACATATTCAATATTTTCTGATTTCAACTACCTAAAATATAATTTTATGCACACATTAGTTCATGTTAAAATCACACATTAGTTCATATAATGAAAATCATATTTCATACACAAATGTTCATTAGTTCATATAGATAAAACCATATTTCATACATAAATATAAATTATCAATTGTTGAGGATCAGCCGAGTATCTCTTTTGTCATCTGTATCTTGTTTTTTTTTTTTAAATCTATTTTGTGTTGTACTTTTCTGCATAAAATTAGTATTTTCTATTACCTATTGGTTGCTTAATCTTTTAGATAATAAGCATTCTATTAAACATTCACATATCACCATAATCTTCCTTGTTTATAATTGTTTCCGCTTCTTATTTTCTCATCGGAATACATCATACCACACATCAATGGTTACCATCGTTGTAAGAACAAAGGGAAAAAGGTTCTTCAACAATAAAATTGAAAAAAATAAAACAAAGAAGATAACGTAATTGTGCAGTTGTGGAGGTTGTCGCCGGCAGTTGCAAATGAGGTGTCGCCGGTCGAAGGAAGTGCAGGTGCAGTCGTTAATTTCTGTCGAAGGTAGCGCAACAAGATGAATGACGTTCTCGTTTTTTTTTTCTTGTAGGGCGAAGGACATAAAACAGCGAGGTGTAATTTCTTTTTGGGTCAGCCATTATATTTTGATGGACCGAGTAAGCAATTTTGGTCAAGACTAGCGGGCTGACTCAGCAGTCAGCTCTAACTAGACTCAGTAAATGCAAAACAAGTAGCCCCTAACTCTTGCTTCTTGTTAATTTTGACAATCTACATCAATGCAATACAACTAGTCTTTCAAATGTGTCACATCAGATTTTACAATTATCTCTATATAAATACAGTATCAACCTTCTTTTAAATGTGGTCCTTACTGCTACATCAATAAGTATTTTATTCTTTTTATAAAATATTTAATTTAATATTAATTCAATATTAAAATAATATGTATATTGACTATGTATAATCTAAATACAAACAATTATTAAAATACATACTCATCAAATAATAATGAACTTAACGATTACTCTGAAAATAAAAAAGAATAATATTAATATAAAATTTGGTGATCCAACATATTGTGCTTAAAATAATAAAAAGGAAATTAAATAATTATAATATTAATATAAATAAGGATATGGTATATATATACATAGTATTATATAAATATAATATTTATATAAATAAGGCAAGGATATAGTATATACATAGTATTATATAAAGATGATGGGTCTCATTCATGCTTTGCAAGCCTTTCATTTCATTTGGTGAAAGACATATGATGAGTTGCCTTGCAAATGAAGTCCACATGTGCATCGAAAGAAAGAAGATTGCAAGAAGGGATTGGGTGCTATAAGGCTTGTTTTAAATGTTGACTTTATTGCTTTTGGCGTAGTGTAACTTTTGAATGATTATCTCCTGATGCCATGTCGTCTCGACAAGAATTTGACATTTTGTAAAAGTGGTTTATTCTTGCGAACCCCTTTCATATTTACGCGGTCAAACATTTGGTGTAATTGCCTTATAAGGTTAAAAAGAAAAAGAAATTTCAATTCTAATAGTATGTCGATATGTTGAAATAATTCATCTCAGCAACTATGTTGAACTATTTGTGAACACTGAAAATTAAATAAAAAAAATAAGACATTTGTCATCTCAACACAATTATTAATAGCTGAAAGGACGTCACAAGTGCATAAAATCATGAGTAAAATCATTTGAAATATTTGTCTCGTGTATCTCACGCAAAAGTTGCAAACTATCATAAACCAACGTACTTAAACAAATTAGGATAAATTTGTAAATATCATATATCAATGTAAAGTAGCCTAAGGTTTTTTCTTAAATAAGAGTAAACATCAATGTAAAGTAGTCAAGGTTTTTTTTCTTAAATATTGGTATCGTGTATTTTGATGGTCACGTTCCATTTCTTATCAATGTTATCAAGAGAAAGATAAATTATGTGCTATCAATGATAAAAGAAGCATTTTTGAGATTTGAATCGAACACCTACATTGAAGGATTTCATTGACCACCTACTCGGTGGCTCAACTCCAAGCGCCGAGACAAGGTGTTCTCTTGAGATACCATATGAATGTGTCTTGGACGGACGTTATATATATAGTGACATCTTCCATTTTTCAGAACTAATTAAAACTTTTTTCTTTATGATTTAAAATAATAAGTCGTTTGGTGCGAAAAATCCAAATGTAATAAAATGTTTTCATTGAGATAAAAATATAGTTTCAAAATATTCCAATACCAAAGATGTCATAATTAAATATCTAACATTGGTTACATCATAAATATGTAAAGGTCCCAAGTATTATAACATATTTATAACAGACTCATCTCTTATTCAATCGATATCCTAATTAGATTCCAACAGTCTTAGTACCGTTACATGTGATCCATACAAATTGAGCGGGTCAGGTTTGGAAAACCTGGTGGGATACATAGGGTTTTCAAGCCCACAACACTTTAATGCTATTAAATTATATTTTAATCATCTTGCAAAATAAACATTTCCAAACAATATAGATATATAAATCCGACGTAAATATCTATAAGACATTCTACTCAAACATGCCCAACCTAATTGATTTTCACGAATCCTAGTTCAATGATTATCTGGAAGAATCACCTAACTTGATAAATCATTTGAGCAGTTGTTTGACTACACAGCTAGGGGAGTCCTTGGCCAGTGTAAGTTTTTTAAATGTAACCAATGTTCAAAGTATTTGATAAATATGGTATCCCAATTTATCTACATTTGAGGTTTATAACTGTAACAACCCAAAAACTTTGGTAAAAATTTTCATTTAATAACTAGAAACAATATCCATAATTGTTTCCCACAAATTCCATTGCATAATACATTGTTCAAAAGATCAGAGTATTCAAAACAACTAGCGCAGAATACTGGAGAGTGCATGCTGTGCCATCAAGCCGGGCCTTTTCCCTTAGAGCCAGAAGTACCTGAAACACCCAATAAACTATAAGCAAATTCCTAGTAAGTTTCCCAAAATACACAACACATACATTCACATAAAAACTATGCAATAGAAAGACATACATGAATTGACATGGACTCCCTCCATAGTCTTTATTTGGAATGCCATGGGCTCCCCCATGGTCTGATAACCAAGTGTCATGGGCTCCCCTCATGGTCTTTTCCTGGAATGTCATGGGCTCCCCCATGGTCTGATAACCAAGTGCATGGGCTCCCCCCATGGTGTTCACATAAAACAATCCATACCACAAAGCATATAATTGCATATCAACTAATTACTACATATCATATAATGGGCCGACATTGGTGCCTTCGACCCATGGGCATGATGAGAAGACTCACATCGTTCTGCTAAACAGAATAGTTGCTCGCCTAACTGCCCGAAACCTCACATTAAACAATAGTACAAATAACCCTAAATTAGAATTATAACTCAACCTAGTCAAAGAGTCCAAAACCTAAACCTAAGTCCTTACAAATAACCCTAAATTAGGATTATAACTCAATAGTACGCTAAACATATTGAGCCCCTTGGCTGTACGCACAACATACACAATATTACATCCAACATACAAGCAGAATATGCACCACGACCATTAGGTGCTTAATACTTGGGATTTCAACATTAAACTTCATATCTGAGTCCATTAAGATGTCCTAGAGCATAAAGTTGGCAACTTTATGCCCTTGCATGTCATAAGGGTACCCAATACTTTATTCTTCCCATTAAGACCTCATTTAAGACCACAAACTCATGCATGTCATCAAAACAACCTTCAAGATGGCACCTTTATGCATCAAGCATGCTCAAAGAGCTTAGATCTAACTATCCTAGTCTTTGGAGTTGCTCAACTCACAAGAGAGGGTCTAAGAACCAAAAAGGGACTTCATAACAAAACCCTAGCTGTAACTAACAAAAGAGATGACAAGGTTATGACTTTATACCTCCAGGAGTTCCTCAAGATGAACTAGATGCAGGATCCAGAAGCTCAATGACACCCAAATCTTGATCACCACCTTCTCCTTCTTGAATGCTCTCTAAAATGGCCACCAAAACACTCTTTAAGCTCAAGAATCACACTTACAAGAAAATCTGGGGTTAAGGGACGAAATGAGGCTATGGAGGCTGATTAGGGTTTGGTCCAAATGATATAAGGTTGTTTAAATAGGGTGCAAGGCAGAGATTTATTGTTTTAGACATCCGCCATGTACGCCCCGCATACATGTTCGTACGCCCAACGTACGAGCCCCAACCACCCGATACCCTCACACACGTACGCTAAGTGTACACAGATGTACGCCCAACGTACGAAAAGGACCATTTGTGATAAAATTGAAATACTTGAGGGGGTATAATGGAATACGTGGATTGGAGTGTTACAATAACGTCACACTATCAATGTAATTCACAAGACCGTCTAAAATAATCAACTGTTGTCATGTCAATCTAGAAGATCCTCTAGACATACCCCCCCCCCCCCCCCGGACTATCTAAGCTAGACCTTCCAATCCTTATTACCCAAAAAGAGGAGGACTACTACACTTCACTTTAAGTCTCACACATTACCCGACTATGAGACTATTCAGGCTTTCAACTTACTTCTATCTAAATATTATTTATAACTCTTAAATTAAATTTAACAAGATTATCATAAAAGAAACTCGAGTTTAAATAAAGTTTCTTGATTTCACAATACTATTGTGACTTAATAATTAAAATCAACACAAAAAAATACATATATTAAACAGTTAACATATAAACAATCTTTCGAATGATAAATACTTGTGATAATAAATTTTTATAATTATGCACTTCAAAGTAACTACGCACTTACCTGACTAAAGGTGAAAGACTTTAAGTTAAATATGTGCTCCAAATACACTTAAACTTTTTCTTTTAAAAAGACCAAGATAAAATATTATTATGTTCGCTTATCTTTATATCATTTGCGATTATAATTGTTGTTTCTTAGATTTATAAATAATTCCAAATTAAATACTAAATTATAGCTGATAAGAAAAAACCAGGTAAGATCGTTTGGAGGTAGGACTCGTTTGGTATATAAAGATACAGTGTTTGGAAAATCACTTTAAACACCTCACTGTTCTTACTTTGTCATCATTTTCATAAGTAGATTGATCAGTATATGATTGGTATTATGGATAAATCGTATTTATAAGTTCATAATAATGATTATAAACATAAATATAAGTTATACTTAAAGCATTTACATAACTCAACGTATAGGTCATTTAGCAAAAAACCAGACTTTGCGCGGGCAGAACTTCAAAACAAAAAAATCTAATTCTTTAAGCTTTTTAAAGGTTTAGAGATTTGATACTAAGATCTAAGAAGTACTAGAACCGAGCCTCAAGGATTCAAGAGAGATTGGGAGAGTTTTGAGAGAATTGGCAAGTTTATAAGCAAGATTTTTCATCTATTTATAGCCAGCAAAGAAGGGCGTGACTCGGTTGGGCGCACCGTGCCTATCTCCATGTGTCGCACATCGAAGCCTAGCCATGGAGTGGAAGGGGTGAGTCTGATCACGACACGTGTCGCACTCCCATGGTGCCACGTGTCGCTTCCTGATCGGTCGTAATTTTATTATTTTGTAAAATTCATAAATTTCACATATGAGATCCATTTTCGATGGTCTTTATATCCAAGTGTAGCACTTGAAGATTACTAAAACTTTCATTTAGACTCCATCGGCTAATTTTCAGTTTATTTTAATTTTACGGCACACAAAGGCTTAGACTGTAGATAATGTTGCGAAATTCGTAACTGCTTTGTACGAACTCCGTTTTTGACGTTCTTTATATTGTTGGCCTCCTATTGAAAAGTACTACAACTTTCATATATATTATTTTGGTTAACAATCAACCAATTTTCATTTCGATTTCTATATCGCACAGTGTTGTAGTGTGTCACACTCGAAACTTTGAAAACAATCATAATTTCTTCATACGGAGTTAGATTTAGGCCTTCTTTATTTGTACGCGTAGATATTGATGGGTACTACGACTTTTGCTCAGACTTCGTCAGATGATTTTCAATTTATTTTTAATCCATATTTTTAGTCTTTCGACTCGTTCTTAATCGTATTTTTATACACATATTATAGTGTTATAATATTTATCCGTATAACATCAATCCATATTATATACAAAGAACACTCCATAAACATATCACATAAGAAAAACTTCTCATATAGTATTTATTTAGAATACACTATACATTTAAATAACAACGTAAATAAGGGTCTATTCTTAAAATGTCTAACAAAAAATGCACGTGTTACAATTATCACCCTTATTGGATGATTTCGTCCCGGAATAATGCAACAACAAACAGTTATGGATAACGACTTTTCATGTTAGTTTCTGTTTCCCAAGTTAGGTTCAACACGACGCTATGTTTCCAACCCACAAGTACCAAATCAATCATCTTGTGACACAACTTTTTCGTTTTACGATCGACAATCGCTTCTGGTTCCTCAAATAACCTCTTGTCAGGTTCTTCTCCCAGACACTTCCTTAGATAACATACATGAAAGGTGTTATGAATACCTTCCAGTTCATCCGAAAATTCAAGCTTACTGTTGGATTAAGGTGTCTAAGCTCATAACTAAATTGGTATACTCTTGTAAAGAGAAACAAAGTCGTGTTTAAGTTGCCCTCATGACCAAAAATAGTTAGAAATGATATCAGGAGATAAAAGTATAATTTATTAGATGATTATATGATTAATAAACTAATTAGAAATTATGGGAAAATTATTTTTTAATATATTATGTGATTAATAAATTAATATGAGGCAGATTGTTAAATAATTGATTTGTTAATTTATATGATTAATAAATTAATGTGAAATCAATTAGAATTGATTAATTATTAATCAGATTTAATTTGCAAGTAATTCAACATTAATTGGAATTGATTAAAGGTGCAATGAGTGAATTGTAATTGTTCAATATCTGAACAAAAAAGCAATTCTAGAACTGTCCAATCATGGACGGTTTTAGGAGCTCTTCTAGGGTTTTTGGAAGCCTTCTAGTTGTATAAAAGGAAAAAATTTGAATTTGGATTAAAATCAATTTAAATCTTGCTTTATCTATAAGTTACTTAAACTATAAATAGGACACCTTGGCTTGCAAATTTCATTCATGAAATTACCTATAAGCATATGAACGAAAATTTCTTCATATCTCCTCTCTCTCATCTTCATTCTATAGTTTATGGGTTTGGGTGTGAGCCAACAGAGACATCATCATTTTGGTGCTAAGCTTTTCAAGACCAACAACTACAAGGGATATAAATGATTTGTTTGCTACAACAAATCAAATGTATGTAACCATAATTTTTATATTTTGATTATACTAGGGTTTCAGTTAGGGTTTATGTTAGTTTTGTTTTTCATTGTATGTTACATTCAAAGTGTTAAAGACATAGATCATTTAGGTTGCATGTAAGTATTATGCGTTAAGTGAAATTCTACAAACAAATAGTTTTTGTAACCTAATAAACCAATCAATGGTATCAGAGCATTGGTGTGTCTAACATTAAAAGTGCATAAGTTGAATCGAACAAAATAAATTTTTGAGAAATTGTTTGTCACGACGTGACAGCTAATGTGTCATGACGTGACTTCAGCTCAAAACCAATACTCGAGAATTTCTGCCTAATCTGATTTGTGTGGTTAATTTTTAGTAACTATCTTATTTGAATTCTGCCAAAAGCCGAATTTTTGCATATCTTGGATAGTTAAAGTAAAACCGTATATGTTATGAGATAATCTTGGAAAGATAATATTTAATTATAAGATTAATTAAATTAAAATATCCTTATGAATTCAATAATAAATTTAATAATAAGATTAATTAAAAGATAAATATAAATTCATGATAGGTTTAAATTGATTAAGTAATCATATATAAAAAAATTTGATAACTAATATTTAAACATTGTGTTTTAAAAATGTTTAAAAATACACCCTTATATATATATATATATATATATATATATATATATATATATATATATATATATATATAAACATTTAATAGTAGACCTCATTCACGAAGCCATGCTATAAGAGAGGTATAAGGAAACAACCTACAAAATGAGCGTTAAGTTGTGTCATTTCACCCACCGCACCTTTGCGTGGTGGAATGTCATTAGCCGAACAACTTCGATAGGACGTAGAAGATTAAAAGTATAATCTATAAAATACTATAACATTGTTTTAAAATCTCACTCAATGAAGATTATATTTATAGTTCTAGTGTTGACTTGGAAATAAGCGAAGATGATTCAGCGTTCGGTGCTGAAAATGATGACGTTATTTTGGTGGATGATAATAGTTGGTACTAAATTAGTTACGTCTTTTTAATCTAGTGTGTGTGTGTGTGTGTGTATATATATATATATATATATATATATATATATATATATATAGAGAGAGAGAGAGAGAGAGAGAGAGAGAGAAAGAGAAAGTTCAATGGAGAATCATTATTAGTGGTTCTCTAAGCACTAAATACATTTTAAAGTTTTGGAGCTTATTCTTTATAAAAAAAACTAAAAATATCTAAATTCATAACATCACATTGTGAATGCTTATATATTTTTCTGATTCACCATGTGAATTCGGATTCACATTGTGAATCTGCACAGATTCACACTGTGAATTTGACGAAAAGTAAATTTTTTTTATCGAATTTGGTATAATTGGAAAAATGATAAAAAATTATGAATTTCTGTATTTTTAATTTTTTTCTTAATAAAAAAATAAGTTACAAAAGTTGAAAAAAAAATATTGGTTCTTTGGTTCATTGGTTATACATACATACATACATACATACATACATACATACATACATACATACATACATATATATATATATATATATATATATATATATATATATATATATATATATATATATATATATATTACTTTACATGCATTGTTTGATGGGTTTTGCAATAGCAAATTGCAACAACAAGGGTTCTAGAGGGATCATTAGATTACCAAAACTTCATGTCAACTTAACATCTATCTCAATTGACATGAAGTTTTGGTGTTCGGAAAAATATCATATCAAAGTACACCGCGTGGAAGAGAGTCTCAATTAAAGTGAAGGACAATTTATAGGCAAAAACAAAGGTGGATATTTGAATTTTGATATCTTTTTCATTAATTATACATTATTTTATATTTGATAACATATTAGACAAACTCCAATGTATTAGACAAACTCCAATGGTCTTAAAACAACATTTTGGTTTCATCCCGCCACTATATGCATGATCGAAAAAAAGTTTTTTATAAAATTATTTTGGATGAATAACTTATGTGCCACTTATGGACCCTTAACATAAATAAACTTTCCAAATACCTTCACCTCAAAACGGACATTATATATATATATATATATATATATATATATATATATATATATATATATATATATATATATATATATATATATATATATATAAAAGGTAATACAAATAAAATGACTTAATTATCAAATTATTATAGCTTAATTATATACGAAACCAAAATTTTTTATCCAATAAACATTTAAAAAAAGAGTTTTTTGTCACCACATAAGCTAATAGTAAGAAATTTAAAAAAAAATATTTATTGAGTTAAATTATTAGCAATCCCACATTCCCACGCATGAGTTAAATAACCAAATCCCGATCACCCTTTGTTTTACTAGTGTACAAGTAATTATTCATGCAACGGTTTTTTTAAATCGATAAGCATGCAAGGTAGAAAGTTTGTACCTTCTTGGTAGATTTCGGCACACTTTCAGAAATCATGTTAATAAGCAGTTCAAAAAACCCAACTTGGGTACACCAAACATACGTAGACATAGATCACCTAAATATCGTTCGTTTATAAAAAAAATGATTGGTGGGCATTCGTTGAAACTGTAAAATCAAAAGTATTCAAGGTTATACAGTAATAAAATTGGTCAAAATTAATGTTATAACTACTTAATTTATAAATCATTTGATGACATGCATCATTTTATTTACTTTGTGTTGAATGCCAAGTCTGATAAAGGAAAAGCCGCTCGAGCAAAGTCCATTTATCCACATAAATTGGGACGTGGGGGTATGCTAAATTACAAAAAAAAATAGTAAGTCCATTGATCGGTATTTCAATTATTGAACATGTATGTCTTTATTAATTAATTACTTGTTTAGTTAATATGGTATATACTTGCAAGTTGTTTGATTTTTGCTTCATTGGTTGATCATTCTTTTAGTATGTGAAAGATAAAGTAATTGGTACGGATGAAGTTCCCTAACGGTCTTTATCGTGGAGGAAAGGACGGGAAAATAAAGAGGGAAAATATGACCGAGAAGAATTAAAACTTGTTGCAGAAGAGTTGGTATGTAGTGTCAAACTAGCAGCTTCTATATATATATATATATATATATATATATATATATATATATATATATATATATATATATATATATATATATATATATATATATATATATATATATATGGTTTTTGTGTTTTTTAATGCTAATTGATAAAGAACACATCTAATTAATATTATATTTATTTGACATGCATTTTTTCCAGATCAGTCATGAAATTGCAAAAACCATTCTTGAACCAGCCACAGATGCCCTCTAACTAGTCTTTGGCAAATATTATGGTGTATATGTAAGAGGGTTGGCATGGGAGTCGCTCCAACAAGATGTTGGGATCTGCCTCGAGCTAGATCCTCATCAAAAGAAACAATTGCTTTCTTTCAGTAAAGCCTAGAAGAACAAAAAAGAACAAATCAAGATCTAAAGACAAAAGTTGACTATCTGATGAGTTTGGTTACTCCTATGGGTAATCAAGTAAATCATAATAGTGGGAAGTCTCCAATAACTACTACACCATCTCCAAAAAAGGCTCCTATAGAAAAAATAAGTAAGTGAATTTTTGATGATAGGTTTATTATAATGGGTTGCTAATTAATGTTTTCGTCGCACATTGTCATCCCAGAAAAATGAACAATTTTGTAGGTACATCAACTTCTTAAATACCCCCAAATGGTTTGAATACCATGTACGTTAATATAATAATATGTTTTGTACACTTCTTTTCTAATATTTTTAATTAACTCATGTTTTCATAGACAAAATATGGTACATTATTTTCAGGAAAGTTTGCATGTCGGTGAAGAAAATCATGTTGCATCTATGTGTGAGGAGCCACAAGTTGTATCTTCAACAGAAAATGGGATATCAACAGTTCAACCCAAGACACTGCAACAATTGACCAAAGTACGTATATTTGACATGTTTAGATAGATATTAAGGTGTCAGTTAAACTTTGTACTTATAAATCTATTAATATATGTATCTATATCTTTGTAGAAAATAAAATGTTAACTTTCAGTGTGTAATCATACCGACGTCTTTGCGAAGGGTTATGTACACTATTCTACCGATGAAAACTAGACAATATATGGAAAGCCACTAACGATTGATTACTATACAGTTTCTGTTGATGAAGCAATAAAGCTAGCCACCTGCGTATCAAACAAAGATAACAAAGTCCCGTTAACAGTTTTCAATGTAATAGGTTGTTTTGTTGCTTGGGAAAAAAATCTTGTAACCCTTGATCGTAAGGTACTTTAGTTGTATAAGTTATATTATTTAATATTAGAGTAAATTACACGAATGATCCCTATGGTTTGGGGTAATTTGCACGTTTGGTCCGTAACTTATTTTTTTTAACTCGGAATGTCCCTACAGTTTGTTTTTGTTGCGCGCTTGGTCCTTGTCTTACCTAAAAAGACTATTTTGCCCTTGATTTTTTAATTTATTTAAATGAAACAGGGTAGATAAGGTAAGGTAAGGTGAAGTGGAAGTGAGGTTGGGGTGTGTTTATTTAAATAAATTAAAAAATCAAGGGCAAAATAGTCTTTTTAGGTAAGACAGAGACCAAACGCTTAACAAAAAGAAACTGTAGGGACCTACCGAGTTAAAAAAAATAAGTTATGGACCAAACTTGAAAATTACCACAAACCATAGGGACCATTCTTGTAATTTACTCTTAATATTTATAGTCATTAGTTAAACCATATAATTTTTTAAAAACGATTCTATTGGTTTATTACATACATTAATTATGCATGTTTGCGTTAACACCTATTTTTATTTATGTTGTTACAAGATTGTGTATATGGTTGAAGCAAATAATGAAATACAAAGCGTATGAAAAAACAACCAAGAGTTATTATCCAGTAACAAGATAAAAGAGTGCAGCAACTAAAACCAACAATACTCCTAATAAAAAAGTAGAGTTTAGTTTATTTGATTTATATCATTGTATGTATGTATGTTTTTTTTATATAATAACTTTATATAATTAATATTATTAAAAATTAGTTTTTTATTATATTATATTTTATATAATATGTGTAACTAAATTAAAAAAAAATCTACAATATAAATAATAAAAAACGTGTTAGTGTTTGTATAAATCATTTTTTGTGACGGATTAAACTTGTCGGTGTATGTAAACAATAGTTATGATAAAACATTAAATATGTTAGTAAAGATAAATTATCCTTACAGCTTATTACATTCGTGAACATGTATGCCTTTACAGGAAAAAACACATCATTATAATGTACTTACACAATATTCACCATACAATATTAAACATGTCAGCAAAAGTTATCAATAATCATAAGAAAAGAAATAACACGTTAGTATAGATCATTTTTGGTGACGTCCTAGTTTTTTATTTTTCAATGTATGTAGACAATAATAATAATAAACCATTAAACATGTTGGTTAAGATAAGTTATCATTAAAGCATAATTATATTCGTATCTCCAAAAGTCAACAATGGTCGCGATAATATTTTTAAACGGTGACTATAAGTGAACATTTATGACTATAGGGAAAAATACATCACTATAAATATATTATTCATGACGGTTATCAAAATAAGATAGATACATCCTCAAAAACACCCTACCATATAATGATGAATTTGACCTATAATAACGAGTTTGCATGAGTTATACTCACCACAATTAAACGAAAACATATCTTATATTCAATGAAGCGACCTTTCCTTTCATGTTGAATTAAAAAAAAAAAAAAAAAAAAAAAAAAAAAAAAAAAAAAAAAAAAAAAAAAAAAACTTCACATAATATGTCTATAATGAAGGATTTTTTTATGTGGATAAAGCACAATATATATATATATATATATATATATATATATATATATATATATATATATATATATATATATATATATATATACACATCAAGATTTGAAACATTTGAAGTACTTTTACACCAGGTAACTTAATTATTATTATAATTCCTTAGTTAATGATTAAGTCGTTTGGTCTTCATCCAAGTCATATGGTAATTCCTTATGGAATGTCAAATTCCATTGGAATCATGGGTTAAGTTGGGTGATTCTAGAGTTGATACAACTCCATTTTTTTACAACATTTGCTTCCAAGTAACTTCCACATCCTTTTTTCCATCAACCCATTCCTCCAAATCTAAACATTACTTGACCTAGTTCTCAACTGATTGAACAGTTCCAATAAAATTTTGAATCAAAACATTGAAATCATTACTTGACCTAGTGTAATTTAATATGTTAGGTAATTAATTCCAAATCTGTCGACGAAGAATGGGCCTATTCTTAGTTTTATCGATGGAGTTGTACATTTGCTGTTTGTAGAAATCATGGACATATATTGTTGCGTGAAAGGGATGTTCGCGTTGGACAATGTGGGGTATAGGAATTTGTAAAGAAGGACATGAATGATAGAGCATACATAAGCAAATCGATTCCATGTCAGCAAAATCGAACACCACAACATCCACATCCTTATGTGATTAAACTAAGCTATTATATTAAAAAACGTTATTTAAAACTTTTTTCATACATATTTACATATGATGTATTTTATTGTATTAGATATATATTTTATCTTACATTCGTTTTCATCAGAAAGAAATACGATAAACTTAATGATAGTTGTGAGTTTGTTTTCATTTGTAAGGTCTATAGCTATCACCATTATTGTCACCAAACTAGCTGTGTTCTTCCAATAAAAACCATAGAATGAAGAAATGTAGGGCGAAAAACGATAAAACATGAGAAGGTGGTGGGGTAATTATGTAAATAGATTAGGTTGAAACGAACTAACGAAGTTTCATATGAAGGCTACCATCTTCCTGGTATATTACATTCCCCCCCTAAAGGATATAGTCTTCTTAAAACTTCACCCCTCATCTTATCTCCCCTCACTTCCTTTATATACACTCCCCTCCACACTCATTTTATCATCCCACTGCTATCTCACAGCCACACCAGTAGCCAACAGCCACATCTGCAACCACCGCCACTCTCTCTAAAACTCATCTTTCTCTCTTTTCAACATGACGCAAGAAGTGGCGGAAGTGGCGGAAGTGGGAGACACGCCGAAGGACTACCACGACCCACCACCGGTGTCATTCATAGAGCCCAAGGAGCTGATCAAGTGGTCATTCTACAGGGCTGTGATTGCCGAGTTCGTTGCCACCCTTCTCTTCCTTTACGTTACTGTCTTAACAGTTATCGGCTACAAGGGTCAGATCGACAAGGGCGCCGATCCCTGCGGCGGCGTAGGTATCCTGGGTATTGCTTGGGCCTTCGGTTCCATGATCTTCGTTCTGGTTTACTGCACCGCCGGTATCTCCGGTAAGTTGGCCTGGCACCTCTTCTTTTCTTTCAACCGTTGCACAATCTTCATTTGATACTTTAACCTCATACTCCATTAATGGATGTACATAAAAACAAAAAGATGAGTTAACCATAAATGTCTCGGCCGTGACTTTGAGAATTATTATTACTATTCATCATATACAATTATTGCATATATATTCATGTACCTAGACTGAATGTGCAGGTGGCCACATTAACCCAGCCGTCACATTTGGTCTTTTTCTGGCTCGTAAGGTGTCATTCAATCGAGCTTTCATGTACATAGTGGCTCAGTGCTTAGGAGCCATTTGTGGTGTGGGAATAGTCAAGGGCTTCAACCCGACTTACTACAACAACTATGGTGGTGGTGCCAATGAGCTAGCCGATGGCTACAACAAAGCCGCTGGTTTGGGTGCAGAGATCATCGGCACTTTCGTTCTTGTTTACACAGTCTTCTCCGCCACTGACCCCAAGAGGAGTGCCCGAGACTCCTTTGTTCCTGTACGTATATATACTTTCCTTCCTGCTATCTTATCTATCATTGTTCTTTTATAACTATCAAACGTATATGTGTTTTAACATGTATAGGTGTTAGCACCTCTACCCATTGGGTTCGCTGTGTTTGTGGTTCACTTAGCCACGATTCCCATTACTGGAACGGGTATTAATCCGGCTAGGAGTTTGGGAGCTGCGGTCATTTACAACAAGGAGAAAGCTTGGGATGATCAAGTGAGTTTTAATTATTCGATGCTCATACCATTTATAGAAAAGTTCTAAGATTATGACTTAATTGTGTTGTTCGTTGACTTTGTAGTGGATATTCTGGGTCGGACCTTGTATAGGTGCAGCCATCGCGGCTTTCTACCATCAATTCATCTTGAGAGCCGGTGCAGCCAGGGCCATTGAATCGTTTAGAAGCAGCACCCATGTTTGAGAGAAATCGATTGGTCAATTTTCTTGAAAAAGATGGGAAGAAATTGTTTGTATGTGTAAGAAAGTGTGTGGTGGTTTTTGTGTTAATGAGGGTGTAGATGTCTTGCTCATGGTTTAATCGGGACCATGGAAATGTGATGTAAATGCATGCGTTTCAATTATGGATGCCCCTGGCCCTCATGTTATTTTGCCATTTTAGAACTTTGTATCTACTCAATTAATGGGTATGTGTTTCAATGTTGTTGATCAGAATGTTGTTTTATGTAAGATATTAATTATTAATAATGAGTGTTAGTTATGGATCAAAATTTCAGTTAATGGATGCCCTTAATTATGATTATTAAGATTATTTGAGTATGAAGTATTTTTTTTTTTTCGAAACTTTCGCTTTCTTGTCGTTATTTTCGAAAAAGGAAACATCCTTTAATGGGATAGGAGGAAATCTCATCATTCACCAATCATATTTTACTTTATAGTATATGATAATGTAATGAAAAGTGAGAACTTGTGATGAGTATTATCTTCAAAAAAAAAAAAGTTCTAAAATTATTATAAATAATTGAGAGACCATTTGAGTGACTACATAATTTTCCATTGTATAGTCAAATCTATAAAATATTATCTACAATGCATGTTCAATGAATAAAGGGTTTTACGAAATAAATATCACACAATAAAATGTCACATAGGCAGTAGGCACCTTTGTATACATTTTAATAATTAATTCATTTTTCTCCAAACTTTTTCTCTTTTATCCTTAAATTTCTCAATAGGTTTTGATTAATCATATCTTAATCGCACCGAATTTATAATATGTGATCAACCCAAAACCTAGATATTAAAACATACAGCTCATCTATCATAATCAAAACATTGCATTTTTTTTATGAACATAATAACTACTTAAAACAAACAATGTTTATATCCTATAACATTTACGTATTAATACAAACATCTATTTAAATGTATTAAAATTTACATAAACATATATAATAATATTTGTTTATACATATTTATTATTATTATTATTATTATTATTATTATTATTATTTTTGAAACAACAAAGTAGATAACATTTATTCTAATATACATCAATTATTTAATATCTACCAACCTTAATTTTTATGTTTCTCGTTTTTATATTTATATAATTGAACTTATGTCTTGACTATTCTTATTGATTTATTTACATGGTATCTTTTATGTAGAAAAAACTACACAACGATTATAAGTGGTAATCAAATATTACAAGCTCCTAATACATTATGAAACAATAGAAAATAAGAAATATATAGTGGCGGACCTTAGTAGTGCATTTGGTGCACCACCTGGATTACGAGTGACATCTCTCTTCAAATGTTTTGCGTCCGTCATTGTATATACATGGTAAAGATAAGAAACCATGCAAGAAACTACATATACTTGATTCGGTTTGGCCAATATATATCTTTTATTTTAATGTTGGTTATAACTATTTGTTATGTTTTATTTATTAATTGTGAGACCCATAATACATGGGTTAACTTTATAAAAATAATGAATTATTATAAGTGAAATATTTTTTATTTTTTAAATTTTAAAAAATAATTTAAATAAAAAAACTACTGAATTTTAATTTAGGAACTTTAAAATTTGAATTTAAGTCCATTACTGAAATTGATATACATTTATTACTATATTTAATGAAATTATTACATTAAAATATCATGTGGAATTTAATAAAATAGAAAAACTCATAAAATGACATGTTGAAAAAAAATTAATTCAAAATAACTACAAAATGACATTTTACAAAATAAATGAGAATGTGACATGTGACAAAAAAAATCTTTATTTATTAAAATAGATTGTTTTTATTGCCATAGTTTTATGAACCATAACTAGAAACATTGAAACAACTTCCTAAAATAAACGATTTATTTTTCTAAACATAATAATTTCAAAAAATTGTTTTTTAGATTTTTGTTGTAAAATTGTTTTAAACATATAATGTTGACGAATATCTTTTGTGTAGATGCAATATATTTGTAACACAAATTAACTTTTATAAAATACAAATGTACAAACTTTAATAAACAACCTAAACTTGAATATCGTCATCAAAATGTTTGAACTGTTTGTACATAGAACTTTCGACAAGGTAACACCTAACCAATAATTTGTCATCCCAAGCTCAATTTTCAAAATCTACTCAATAAGAAATTCATATGTTTCAAGTTGTATGATTTAACTTCGATTCTGGTTAGACCTAACTACGGGGAAAAGATAGGATTATACATGCCATATGAAAATTGTATTACCGTTCAGAGTCTCATAATGATCTAAGAGTTGTATGAAGATACAATTGGTAACAATTGCCAACCAGTTAAACTTATTTTTATGTGTATGATCAAAAAAACATAATAATAATCATTTAACATAGATTTTCGCATTTATTCACTCGAGTTCATAAAAAACATAAGGGTGATTAATTTATAAATGATGAAATATCAAAAATAGTAAAATTAAACTTTAATTCTTTTGTATGTAACCATAACATCCTTTAAAAACTTAACCACATCTTCCTCCTTAATAAGGAGAAACTTAATGGTGAACACTTCATTGAGTGGCATATAAATTTGAATATCTCCATAAATGACAAGAAGGTGTACGTTATTGAGAATGCCCTACCTAAAATGGATCCTAAAGACTTATCTGATACAGATTAGAACAACTAGAACATAAAGTTTGATGGGAAAAAGAGAGTTGTATGCCTCATGCTTGCAAGCATGGTCTGTTAAGTGCATAAAATGCACCTTTTTGCATTTCCATTCCATGTTTATTTCATGGATTGCATTTCATTTTAGTATAATTTTATATGCATTTTGGATTTTCGGGAATAATTTAAGAATTCATCTACTTTTACGGTTTTCGTGGATATTTCAAGCGATTTGAAGATTAACTTATGCTCGGAATGTTGAAAGTAAGTGCTACGCAAAGTTTCAGATTTTTTAGAGCTAAACTGAAGAAGTTGGAAAATCAAAGACTAAATTTTTCTCAGATTAAAGCATGGCCCGCACTTCATTTACTCATACCATTATACGGGTATGTTTCATAGAAATTCAGTAGAAGTTTTTCATTGCACGACCATCCTTTCAGAATGTCATACCATTACATGACCAGGTTTTACAATATGCACTAATATTTGAGCAATGTACTGTGGTTCGAAAATTAGCCATAGAAATGTACTTTGTCATTACACGACCACACTTTCACAAGGCTAATCATTACACGGTCGCGTAATGTAATTTTGGCAGTTTTTGGTTCTTGTCCGATGTATCTATCATTTTTTATTATTTTTTAGACAACTTCGAACACGTACTTTAGAGGGGTGATTTTGGGAGAACTTGTCATGGATTAACACTTTGGAAATACTCTTTCTTTGAATTTGTAAGTTGTTTTAAGATCTAAACTAGTTGAATTTGTATTTCAAATTAGTCATGTGTGGCTAATTTTCCTTTTATTTTCGGTTGTTAGATTCTGAAATATTTGTTTGAATTGTGATGTGAACTTAATTCTCTCTTTTATCTAGTAATCTATGATTTGGTTTTAATTACATAACATGATTCAAAAAGATTAATAAATTTAGGGTTTGAAGTATCCTAGTTATTCAAAGTATGAAATTTGTATATGCTTTGTAGTTTATAATTAGATACAAATTGATTTTAAAAGAATCAAAATAAGTGTAATCAAAGATTAAATTCTTTTACATTTCAAAGCATAAGAGGAATATTGGGCATTATTGGTAACAACTGCAAGAAACATAAAGCAATCTAGTGATTTAATTTAAAAACTTGTTTAGATTAGATTAATTAGATGAAGTTTTACTTAAAGATCATATTTGAGTAAAACACTTTTAACAATTTTAAAATACTAGAGAATATTAGTGTTTTAATTATCAATCTAGATGAAATGAGACTTAGTAGTGCAAAACATCCAACAACCTGGTATTTGAATAGAATTTTGAATCATAAATCCTATTAAAATTCAGAATTTTAAATACGGTTTTCTCTTGATTTTTAGGTGCAACAAATATTTTGTGAAAACCAAAATACGTATCCAAACAACAATAATAAGTCTTTCCCGCTAACCTTTCCAACATTTGGTCGATAAAGAGAATTAAAAAATGATCTTTTCAAGTGAGGCACCGAGTCTTTGATAAGTTATACAAACTCTCCACCAATTTTGCATACGAGAGGGGACTAACTCATATTGGTCATTCTTAGTAATGGTAATACATTTTTTCTTTGGTACAACTTGGATCATGCTTACCCACTTGTTATTTGATATAGGATAGATCATTCAATATTCAACACTTCAAGTTTTCTTTCTTCACAACATCCATAATCGGAGGGTTCAAACGCCTTTGAGCTTCTCATGAAGGCTTATAGTTTTCTTCCATAAGGATCTTGTGCATACAAAGAGAAGAAATTAAACCTTTGATGTCGGCTATAGCCCAACCAATAGCTTCCTTATATTGCTTTAAATTTGTAACAAGCTCTTCTTCTTGTTCTTCTTGGTTGTCAACTTGATGGAAATGATCATGGGTAAAGTCTATTTTTCTCCAAGATAAGCATACTTCAAATGCTCCTCATCGATCTTGAACCTTTTGGAAAGTTTCTCCACTTCATCTTTTTGAAGATTCCTATTTAGAACTTAGGCTAACACATAGAGATGAGATAAAACAAAACATTATTCGGTTAATGGCTCAATGACATCCATAAAATTCAAATATGAATCATCGCTTGCATATCGCATAACAACATAAATATTGAAATTTATCATCTCTTCATCAAATTCCATGACAATTTGCCCCTAAAAAAGTCAATTTTTGTTCTGGTTGTTTTCATAAAGGGCCTCCTTAAAAGGATTAAACTTGAATTAGGTGCATCATCATCATCCATGTAAAAAATATAAAAATCTTCTAAAAATACTTGTATATTCTCTTGAACTAACACATCCTCTAGCACGCCTTTTTGATGTATTAAAGAATGGTCAACCAATTTGATGATTACCCCAGTCCTCTTCAATGTTCCAATGTTAAATATTTTAAAATTGGAATATGCAAAAACATTGATAGAAGCTCCACGGTCTATCATAGATCGTGGAACATAAAGGTTACCTAACTTGCAAGGAATTGTGAAACACCCAAATCCTTCTATTTTTGAGGTAATCTTTTCTATGACACAAAAAATATATTTTCACTTACTTTCAGAGTTTCATTCCCTTTCAACTTTTTCTTAAATGTGCATAATTTCTTAAGGAATTTTGCAAATCTTGGAAGTTAGTTTGTAGAATCAATGAGTAGAATATTTACATCAACCTTTCTGAACATTTTCATGATTTCATTATCTTCTCTTTCACACTTTTATTTTCCAAATCTTTCCAGAAAATTAAGGAAGGGTAATCTTCACTTCAATTGGTGTTTGATTTAAATGCACCCCTTCTCTAGATCTATTTCATCATCATCATTATCTTCTTCTTCTTCAACCTTACTTGGACCATAATATTCCTTGCCATTCCTCAAAGTGATGGCAGATGTATTATGTTTTTAGTTCTTCTCTGTTTTGTACGGATAGTGTACCGTCCCATTTTTCACAATAAAATTTTCAATTCTTAATTAAGATTAATACCATTTTTATAAACCAAAAACAATAAAACCATTTGTTCCAAAAGATGAAATCATAAAATCAGAGCTTAATACATAGCACAGAATCACATTATACGAAAGATGTTGATGAGTGTGTACAAGCATGCCTTCGCCATCCCATAGTCATCTAAAGTACCTAAAAATATTTAAGCCACAATTGTAAACACAAAGCTTGGTAAGTTCCCCTAAATACCACATATTATAATATACACACAATGCAAACATGTGTCAACCTTCAACATCAAACTGGCTTGGCCCTCCCCTCATCCTTCAGCACAAAGCTGGTCCACCCTTATCCTTCAATAGAAAGTTGGCTTGCCTTTTTCCTTCAGCATAAAATTGGACCGCTCCGAGTATCTTGGCCTATAGCACATAGTTGGATCATTTTCAACTATATATATATATATATATATATATATATATATATATATATATATATATATATATATATATATAGCAGATAAACAAACAGTCCAACAACTCAAGCAACTAACAAACTAGTTTGTCTGCTTAACAACATACAAAAACACAATCAAGTCCTAACCTGCCGAGGACTCATACAACACTCTACCAGGCCCCCCAAAGTACCACCACACAACATATAACATATACAATCATGCATGCTAGGTCCACTCAGTCATCGGACTGGAATACCCCCGGGTCCACAGTCATCAGGCTAGTTTACCCCTGGCCCAATCAGTCATGGGACTAGAATGCCAATATGTAACGGGACCAGCCAGTCATCGAACTAGAATACCCTTAGGTCCACATCCATCGAGCTGGATTACCCTCGGTCTGTTGGCTCACGCACATAGCAGTAAAGCCTCAACCCTAAACTATATTATGTCGACATATGCAATAGATAAACATATAAACAATCAACAGGCAACAGGAAGATCTACAGATCACTACCACATAACAAATCCTATATACCAAGATACAGATCTAGTAGATCACTATAGCATAATAACATCGTGTATATCAGGGCACACAACCTAATGAGTCGGCATTGGTGCCTTTGACCCATGAGTACAATGAGGAAAACTCACCTCTCAGTCTGAACATATAGTTGAAAAGGTCACTGCTCCAAATATCAACTCTACCAGTCACCTATGTAATAAAAGTGACCTAAGCTCAACCCACAACGCAAAATACCCAAAATACCCCTAAGTCAATCCTTTTCAAACTTATGGTCAAAGGGTTAAAGTCAACAAGTCAATAAAAGTTAAGGAAGCCTCCTGACTGAGTACACTCAGTGTGCTTAGTAACTACACCTAACGTAGTTCGCCATTGACTAGGTTACGGGGTTTTGACCGAGTATTTGCAGTCTATCATTTGGTATGCCCAGCGTACTCCACTGAACAACTAACTCTATTTTAAGCTCTTAATTCATTAAGTCAACACGTCAAATGATCTGATTTGGTCCCAAAACCCTCCCTAACTCATAAAGTTTCCAACGTTATAACTTAACATGTCTAGAAGGTGTCCAAAAACAAATACCCCAACCTATTAACCAATTAATACATTATGGCATGTGAGGAAAGAAACTAAGAGCTAAGATCACATTTTTATGGCTCTAAAAACTCCAAAATGTCTAAAAGAATAGCTCAAATGAATTAGAGTAACACATACTCAATACATCAAGCTTATGGGACCAAAATGTAAATCAAGATCTAAGCAAAAATTCATCAAGATCAGAGGATTTTACCTCCAAGTAGTGCCAAATGATGATGTGTTTTTGAATCCAAAGTGCTTCACTCTTCTAAGATAGTATCCTCTTCCTTCTTCCTCCTTAAAGATCACCAAAATACACACTCAAAGCTCAAAGATGCTCTAAAAATGGATTAGGGTTAGCTAGGGTCGAGTTGGAGGATGGAGGCCGATGAATGAAAGGGTTTTGAGCAAACCCTGAATATTAGGATTTTGGTGTAGGCCACATACGGCTAATGTATGCTTGGGTATGCCCGTCGTAGGCAAGCCACTCCAAAAAATTACAAAAATGCCATCCGGGACCAAATTTGCAAACAATATTCATACCAAGGTCAAAATGAAAAATACCTGGAAGTAAAGATGTTACAATTCTCCCCCGTTTGAATCAGAATTCGTCCACAAATTCCATTGTAGTGAACAACTCAGGGTAGTGCTATTGCATCTTTGGCTTGGGTTTCCAAGTCCATTCAGAACCCTTATGATGTTGCCACTGGTCCTTGACCATAGATACCACCTTGTTGCACAAGGCCTTTGTCTTCCTATCCGAAATCACCATTGGTCTCTAAAAAAAATCCAGGCGATCATCAAACTAAATATCATCCAAAAGAACAACTGATGAATCATCAACGACACACGTCTAAAGTTAGGAAACATGGAAGGTGTTGTGGATCGGACTAAGCTCCTCAGGCAGATCCAACCAGTAAGCTACCCTACAGACGCTGGCAATCACTCAAAATGGTCCAATAAATTGGGTCCCTAACTTGCCCCTCTTCCTAAAGTGTATTACACCCTTCTAGGTTGATACCTTCAGTAGAACCATGTCTCCATCCTGGAACTCCAACTCCGATTGGCGTCTATCGGCATAACTCTTATGCCGACTCTGAGTTGTTTGCAATCTCTATCTGATTTGCTGAATAAGCTATATTGTCTGAAGGACTACTTCGGTGCACTGATACTGGAGTGATAGTTTTTTTTTGTCTAAAAACTCAATTAGGGGAAGGTAGGAGTCCCAACTCCCATCGAAATCAATCACACAGTCTCACAACATGTCTTTAAGTGTCTGAATGGTCCCCTCACCCTAACCGTCAGTATGTGGATGATAAGTAGTTCTAAAATGCAACCTCATACCCAGTTCCTCGTGGAACTTCTGCCAAAACCGTGAAGTGAACCGAATATCCCAATCTGATACAATAGAAACCAGAACACAATGTTGGGCAATAATCTCTCGCACATGCACATCGGCCAATTTCTCGGCCGAGGAGCTTTATCGAATAGCTAAGAAGTGGGCACTCTTGGTCAAGCGATCCACTATTAACCAGATCGCATAGAACCCCTTAGCCGTCTAAGGTAACTTTATGATAAAGTCCATGGTGATATGTTCCCATTCCAACATGGGAACCTCCAAAGGATGAAGCTTTCCACACGGCCTCTCGTTCCCGACCTTGACCATTCAACAGGTCAAGCACCTCTCTGAGGGGTTTTGAGCATTCTAACACTTCCTAAGTGTACATGCAACCCTAATTACCTTGGATCTATGTTTGTCTAATTATCATGCAAAGTTGAATTCCAAGGTTATATTCCTATCTAGCATACATGGGGAACAATTTTTAACTTGAATGCAAGATAGAATAACTTCCCTTGTTGTTGCTTATGTTCCTTGAAACCTTGTGAGCCTAGCACCCCAAGTGTGATGCCTCAAATGCTTCACACAACACCAAATGCTCTTGGAAAGACTTTTGAGAGACCACACACTTCTTGAAATCGGCTTAGCCCTCTTGTTTCATATATGTGTGTAGCCGATTTTGGTGGAGAATGGGATTCTTATATAGTGTTGACACATCTAGGGTTACACCATGTAAACCCTAATGTGTCATGACTCTTCATTTCCATGACCCATGGAGCATCCATGGAGCATCCTATGGGTGGAACCCAACTTGATAATCCATGGAGCCTCTTAGCCCACTATACAAGATATGAATGATTTACATAATCAACCCATATATTTAATTAGTTATCTTTTGCTCACTTAATTAATTCTAAATTAATTCTTGATCAAACTAATTAAATAATATTATTAATATATTAGAACTTATAATATATTAATAACCTTCAAGTGTTATTTCTCTCATTTAGTCTATCCAATTGCATGGTGCCATGCAACCCAAATGGACCATGCCGGGTCGGGTCAAGTACTGACCAGAAATAGTTATCGACTTAGACACCTTATCCAACAGTCTCCCACTTGGATAAGTCTAATAACTATAACTCCAGTACTTCAGGAACCGACCGACAATCGTAGCTCTTTCAAGGTCTCTCGGAACTGAGAAGATGTTGATACGCCATTCAAGATAAGTGATCATATAATCCTCTGTTCTAGATATCAGCCGGACAAATACATGGAACAATGTCTTACTTATTGTCCAACAGTTTGTTTCTCGATTTCCGATTTGTTTAACAAAGAACTCAATTGAACACATCAACTTAGTTCTGACCGGGCCCGGTACATAGGTCAAAACAAAATCATCGAGGGGCCCAGATATCAGCTTCTAATCCAAGAAGGAACAGATAAACTTCGACTCATATGTTTGTTCTACCACTCATTGAATTATACACAAAAGCACGTTTTATAACATCGAGTTACCAATGCGTTTTCGTACAATCAATGCATAACCAACTTGTAAGTAACAAATCATATCTCTAGGTTTGAAGACTTATATGATATTACCGTCTCACGATCACTCGAGATAAATTCCATGAAGTGATTCCAGTGAGCGTGGGTTGAGTCTAATGCTCAGAACTTATGAGCACTCATGATTGTTGTAGCCTTGTCCAACACCTTAAACCTCTGCAACCAATCATGACAGCCTTGATTCATATCTACTTCTGACATATGACCGACTGTGGAGGTTTGAATAATATGTTATACCAAACAAAAATTATTCTAGAAGTCAAAACATGCAAAAGAAATATAGTAAACGATCGACAAGAGATAGCAACACTTTACTCATAAATAAAACACCTTTTATTCATCATCTAATGTCAATTACACTTTACAAATTTCTAGGTTATCTAACTACTAAATCTAATATCATCCTTCAGCCCTATGCTCCGAGCATGCTGGAGATGCTTAACCCGAGTCAGTCCCTTCGTGGGGGGATCTACTGGGTTATCATCCGATGATACCCTCTTTGCCACGAGGAGTCCTTCTTCTATCCGATGTCTGATAAAATGGTATTTTCTGTCGATGTGTCTGGATCTCCCGTGATCCCTTGGTTCCTTGGCTAAGGCAACAGCGCTTTCACTATCACAGAAAATTTCCATTGGCTCTTTAATAGCTGGTACAACTCCAAGGTATCCAATGAAGTTCTTCAGCCATATCGCCTCTTTTGCCGCCTCGCTAGCTGCAATATACTCTGATTCACAAGTTGAATCAGCCACTGTCTCTTGCTTAGAACTCTTCCAAGAAATTGCTCCTCCGTTTAGGGTAAAGACCCAGCCCGACTGAGAGCGGAAATTATCCCTATCAGTCTGGAAGCTAGCATCACTATACCCTACAACTCTCAAGTCATCACTCCCACCGAGGGTAAGGACCCAGTCCTTAGTCCTCCGTAGGTACTTGAGGATATTCTTTACCGCAGTCCAGTTTGCCTTGCCAGGGTTCCCCTGATACCTGCTAACCATGCTCAGTGCAAAGGCTACATCAGGTCGAGTACACGTCATTGCATACATGATCGATCCTACAGCCGAAGCATAAGGTATTCGACTCATTTCTGCAATCTCAGCCTCAGTGCTAGGGCTTTGTGTCTTACTCAATCTGGCGTTACTCTGGATGGGTAACTCTCCTTTCTTAGAGTCATGCATGCTGAATCTCTTCAGCACCTTATCCAAGTAGGTACTCTGACTAAGTCCAATTAGTCTTTTACTCCAATCTCTCAAGATCCTTATCCCTAGAATATAGGCAGCTTCTCCTAGGTCCTTCATAGAGAAACACTTCCCAAGCCAGGACTTAACTTCCTGCAGAGTTGGGATGTCATTTCCTATGAGTAGTATGTCATCCACATACAATACCAAAAAGCTAACTATACTCCCACTAGCCTTGACATACACGCAAGACTCATCTTCACTTCTAGAAAAGCCAAATTCCTTGACCTTTTCATCAAAGCAAAGATTCCATCTGCGAGGTGCTTGCTTCAATCCATAAATGGATTTCTCAAGCTTACACACTTTATTAGGGTACTCGTTGCTGACAAAACCCTCTGGCTGACTCATGTAAACATCTTCAGCCAACTTTCCATTAAGGAAAGCGGTTTTGACATCCATTTGCCAAATTTCATAGTCATGAAATGCAGCTATGGTTAACGGAACCCTAATAGACTTAATCTTGGCTACTGGAGAAAAGGTCTCATCATAGTCCACTCCAGGAATTTGAGAGAAGCCCTTTGCAACCAGTCGAGCCTTATAAGTGTGTACTTTACCATCCATGTCGGTCTTTTTCTTGAAGACCCATTTGCACCCTACTGTCTTACGACCTGGTACATTCTCAACCAAGTTCCAAACTTGATTGTCATACATGGACTGTATTTCGCTGTCCATTGCCTCTTTCCACTTGGTTGACTCAGGGCCTGCCATGGCTTCCGCGTAACTGTTAGTTTCATCCAGACCTATCAGTGTCTCATCACTGATAAGTGTATCACCTTCTGCAGTAATGTGGAATCCATAGTAATGCTCAGGAGCATTCCTAACCCTTGTGGACCGCCTCAGAGGTACAGACTTGTCAATTGGCTCAACAAGAGTTTCCTCCTCAAGTTGAGTGCTAGAGTTTGAAGTTCCTTCACCGCTTGACTCTTGAATTTCTTCAAGATCAACTTGCCTCCCACTGTTTCCTTGGCTTATAAACTCTCTCTCTCTCTAAAGAAAGCCCTCCTAGCTACAAAGACCACATTTTCACTAGGTGTGTAGAAGAGGTAACCAAAGGATTGATGTGGGTAGCCGATGAAAATACACCTCTCGCTTCGAGGTTCGAGCTTATCATGAGTCTCGCGTCTCATGAAAGCCTTGCAACCCCAAATCTTGATGTGGTCTAGTTTAGGTACTTTACCAGTCCACATCTCGTGAGGAGTTTTGGCAACTTTCTTTGTAGGGACTAGATTAAGGATATGGGCGGCAGTCTCTAAGGCATACCCCCAAAACGAGATTGGTAGTGAAGCTCGACTCATCATGGAACGAACCATATCCAACAAGGTTCGATTACGCCTCTCAGCCACACCATTCAACTGTGGTGTCCTGGGAGGTGTCAATTGTGAGACTATCCCACATTCACTTAAATAGTCAAGGAACTCTGAACTAAGAAACTCACCACCACGATCGGATCGAAGCATCTTAATGTTCCTGCCCAATTGATTCTCGACTTCCTGTTTAAATTCCTTAAACCTTTCGAAAGTCTCTAACTTATGCTTGATCAAGTAGACATATCCATATCTACTGTAATCATCAGTAAAAGTCAAATAATAACGATTAGCATCCCTTGTGGCATGTTTGAATGGTCCACACACATCCGTGTGTACAAGGTCCAACAAACCTTCACCCCTCTCACACGAGCCTGTTCTGGTGACTTTGTCATTTTTCCAAGTAAGCATGATTCGCAACTATCATCTGACTTTAGGTCAAATGACTCCAAGACTCCATCCTTTTGGAGTTGGCCTATGCGTTTCTTGCTTATATGTCCAAGACGACAATTCCATAATGATGCTTTATCCAAGTTATTATTAACAGAATCAATACACAATACATTATTTCCTAAGTTATCAACCACAGATACTGTTTCATACACGCCATCACAAGGTAATGCTTTAAAATAAAGAACATTATTAAAGAAAACATTAATCGAACCAACTTCATTATCAAATGAAAAGGTGAAACCTTGTTTATACAATGCATGAAAGGAAATAATATTTCTTGCCATTTCTGGCGAATAACAACACTTATTCAAATCTAAACTAAACCCACTACTTAGCGATAAAGTATAAACTCCAATCTTGGTGACAGGTAAAGCTTTCATATTCCCCATGATTAGGTTTATTCTTCCTTGCTCCACATTCTCACTTCTTCTTAGTCCCTGCAAGTCACAACAAATGTGAATACCACATGGTTGGCTTTAACTTTCCCACCCTTCACATCTTGCTGGTATTTTGGGCAGTTCCGCTTCCAATGTGATTTTTCATGGCAATAGAAGCATTCAGCCTCTTTTGGGTCAGAAGAAGGAGTAACGAAACCTTTCTTGGTTCCACTTGAAGAAGAGCCATCAAGGGTCTGAGCCTTGGTACCCTTTGAAGAGCTCTTTCTCTTCTTCCCTCGACTTTTCCCGATTGCCAAAACCGGAGTAGAGTTTGGAGTAGGAGTGTTAACAACCGACTTCCCCTTAAGACCTGTTTCTGTGGTCTTGAGAAGTCCCTGAAGTTTGTTGAGTGTGACCTCTTCCTTATTCATGTGATATGTCATGCGGAATTGATCATATCACGATGGTAAGGAGTGCAAAATGATATCTATTGCAAGCTCCTCAGGGAAGTTCACATTAAGCTTCAGCAATCGATCCACATACCTTTGCATTTTCTGCATGTGGCTCGTTACGGATTCCCCGTCCTTCATCATGGTTGTTATCATGGAGCAGATGATTTCATACCTTTCTTGTCGTGCACTTTGATGGTATCTTTCCATCAGATCTTGGTGCATTTCATAAGGGTAGAAATCCTCATAGGACTTTTGGAGTTCTGCTGTCATCGTGGCCATCATGATGCATGCCACCTTGGTAGCATCCCTTTCATGTGCCTGAAAGTCAGCGATCTCCTGGGGAGTTGCAGTGGTCTCATCAATCTCCTTAAGCTCCTTGTCAAGGACATATTCTTTGCCCTCGTAGCGGGTAATCATCCTGATGTTTCTGATCCATTCATTGAAGTTGGATCCATCAAAAGTGACTTTCCTACACAAGTTCATAAGGGTAAAGGAGCCATTAGGATTAGAGCCAGAAGCAGCATTGTTTGAAGACATCTGAAGGAAAAAGGACAAGATTAGTTTAGATATTTAGAGAGTCCTTAGTAAAACACCCAAATTTAATATTAAGGCTAGGATCCAATCACAATATATTATAACTTAGAAAAGGTATGCCGTAATCCAAGCTATAACATATTTGAAAGGTAGGTGAATGACGATTCACCAATTTCCACCACGAAAACCGAAATATTAAATATTAGGTTTTTGATTGGTTCTTAGAAATTCCTAGATTCTTTGAGATTCAATGAACTTTTCAAAGGCATGTTTCAATCTCGAGTGTGCCCTCCAAGTTTTGTGACTGGGATACCGAGGATCACAAAACGAGGTGTGAAGTAACCATGAAAATCACTTGGTGCCCTTAAAGTTTATCACTCAATCGATGTGCCGGTAAACCACACATGCTCCACCGATACTATAATAAACCTTAAGTCACCCTTTACCTACCTTCTGACCCAAAAGAGGCTGAATGCTTCTATGACCCATGGGTTTGTAACTCCCATGGAGCATCCATGGAGCATCCTATGGGTGGAACCCAACTTGATAATCCATGGAGCCTCTTAGCACGCTATACAAGATATGAATGATTTACATAATCAACCCATATATTTAATTAGTTATCTTTTGATCACTTAATTAATTCTAAATTAATTCTTGATCAAACTAATTAAATAATATTATTAATATATTAGAACTTATAATATATTAATAATCTCCAAGTGTTATTTCTCTCATTTAGTCTATCCAATTGCATGGTGCCATGCAACCCAAATGGACCATGTCGGGTCGGGTCAAGTACTGACCAGAAATAGTTATGGACTTAGACACCTTATCTAACACTCTCAACATAACATGATATCTCCTTCTTTATGCACGACCACCAATAAATAAGTCACAAATCCCGATACATCTTTGTGACTCCAGGGTGTATCGAAAATATGGACATGTCGCCTCCTCCAGCAGGTCTGTCTGACCCCACCAAAATCTGGTACCCAAAACCGACCTTACCGGGTTAACAATCTACGACCGTCGGTAGAAAACCTATCAATCTTTCCGCTGATTCACTCCCGCTTCTAGTTCTCTTTCTTAACTCCCTTAGCCTGAGCCTCCTTAATCAAATCCAGTAATTGCGAATCAATCAAAATCATCATCATATATAAACTCCCAACCGAGGAACTAACCGACCTGCAGCTCAAAGCATTAGCGACCACATTCGCTTTCCCCGGGTGGTACAAAATCACACAGTCATAATCCATGACCTCGTCAAGCCACCTATGTTGTCTCATGCTCAGATTCGGCTGATCCATGAGATATATCAAGCTCTTGTGATCCGTGTAGATAGTACATCGGACCCTATACAAAGAATGTCGCCAAATCTTGAGACCAAACACCACTACTCTCAACTCCAAATCTTGAGTCGGATAATGAACCTCACGCGGCTTCAGCTGCCGAGAAGCATAAGCAATAACCCTCCCCCGCTGCATAAGAATTGCCCACAAGCTGGTGATGGATGCATCACAAAATACTACAAAATCCTCAACACCCTCAGGGAGGGTCAATAGTGGGGCCTCACATAACTTCCGCCTCAGAGTATCCAATGTAGGTGTAATGCCCTGATTCTCAAGTATTGTTTAAATATGAATTTCTTTGATTTTGAGGTCTACTCGACGAGTTGGTTGTCCTACTCGCCGAGTAGCAGCGGGTTGGGGATGCGTATTTAGTGGCCTACTCGCCGAGTCTATGAAGGGACTCGACGAGTAGGAGCTAGCAGATGAAACCCTAAATCCCAGGGTTTTGCACCCTATTTAAGGAAGCATAATCCTCCTTTGGCCTCTTTGCAGTCCATTGAGAGCTCATAAAACCCTAATACATGTGGTGCTTCATTCTTGTGTGTCTAAAGCTTTGGAGAGGAGATATTTTGAGAAGAAGAGCTTGGAGGACAAAAGGCTAGGGGAAAAGAGGTGTGGGAAATTAGAAATCTACCTTAGATAGCATCATTTGGAGGTATCAAGTCGTCACCTTTACTTCATTATCCTTCTAGACCTCTTTTGGTTGAGATTTAGGGTTTTTATGGTTTGGTTGAGACGATAATGTGGGGTATGAGCTAGATATGAAGTTGTAACTTCAGATCTGGACCCTTCTTGGGTTCTAGAGTCATAAAGCTCCGAATTTGGTCATGTGCGAAGCCTCTTTGAGTACGAAACCCCATTGTGAGCTTGGATTTGACATTTAGAGCCTTTGTAGCTATGCATGCACGTAAAGTTTGCAACGTTACGTGAAAAGCATGCCTTAGAAGCTTGGATCTATAATTTGGAGCTACTGCATGGCTTAAAAGAGTCTATAAGGCTTAAGGACTGAAGGAACTCGACAAGTCGCAAGGTTGACTCAGCGAGTCCCTTGAAGATGAGCCGGGACCCGACGAGTTGGATGAACAACTCGGCGAGTCAGATGAAGATTGTTGTAGACTCGACGAGTTGGATGAACAACTCGACGAGTCGGTTGAGGTTTCCCTAATTTTTGTATGCATGTGTAACGGTCAAGTTGCAAGAAGGAAACTCGACGAGTGGCCTTAGGGTTTCGATCATAAACCAAAGGAACTCGGCGAGTCACTCCGGTGACTCGACGAGTGGGCAAGTACTTCAAGGAACTCGGCGAGTTAGGGTCAACATGGACTTTTGACCTTAACTAATGACTTTGACTTTGATCAGGTTTTGATTAGGTGGCTTATGGGATACCTTGAAACGGTTGGGAACTTATGGGTATGATTATGCTATGGTAATAGGTGGTGGACTTTGTGGCGGTGATCCGAGGGTTGAAGTTTATCTACCGAGTCGACATCTGCATGGTGAGTTATGCTCACTATATCAATAGGGTCTAAGGCACCAAGGCCGACCCTTTAGTTGTTATTATTATGGTATGCTACCTATGGTTATGATTTGTTAGATCGGAATCAGGATAGACAATATGTTATGCTCTTATGATCCGTAGAGATTGGTATGATACTGACCTGCTAGGTCGATGCTCTAGTTATGAGAGATTGCTATGATTGACGATCAGTGAGATAGATATGTTGATATTTGTGTATGACAGTATATGCTAGTTATGCGCACATTGTTATTTGCTTGTTGTTTGGGTTGAAGCGGTCCTGCTTTGCACTGAAGGCCAACACACCCTATGAGCGGTCCGGGGAGACTGTAGGCCCACGTGGCGGTCCAGTTATGCCGAAGGCTCAGGACAGATTCAGATAGACTGTAGGCCCTGAAGGGCGGACCAGTCAGGCCGATGGCCCAGTATGGATGTTGTTGTTTGTCTGTTGTTGATATGGTATTATCGGTGTGGTATTGGTATTTTGAGGGTAGCTCACTAAGCCCTTGGGCTTACAGTTTTCAGTTTAATGTTTAAGGTACTTCAGGAGATCATGGCAAGGCGAAGGCGTGACCGTACCGCTCCTCATCCTTATGATCTGGTTATTGGGACACTCTGGAGAATAATGATTGAAACATTTTGTAAACAAATACTATTTGGTTTTATTTGTGATTGAAAAATTTTAAATTTGGCATAAAATTTATGGATGTTACAGTAGGTTGTTGCTCAGGGCTCTACCGGAAATTCACTCCCTTCCTCATCATATGAGTGAGGCGTACAACAATATTGGAGAAATATTGAATAAATCTCTGATAATACCCGACTAATCCCAAAAAACTCATGATCTGTGAGGGAGACTTCGGAACCTCCCACTGCATAATCGCCTCAATCTTGGTCGGGTAAACCAAAATCCCATTCTTGTTAACAAGGTGTCCTAAGAATTGGATCTCACGTAACCAAAACCAACACTTCGAGAACTTGGAATATATTCGTTCCCGCCTTAAAACTCCCAGAAGCTCTCAAAGGTGCTCCTCATGCTGCTCCTTGGTCTTGAAATACACCAGGATATCATCAATAAAACAAGGATTGAATGATCGAGCATCGGCCTGCACAATCAATTCATCAAATCCATGAATGTTGCTGGCACATTGGTGAGCCCAAACGGCATCACCATGAACTCGTAATGACCATAACGAGTCCGAAACGTGGTCTTCTCCATATCCTCCTCTCTAACCCTCATCTAATGATACCCTGATCTCATATCGATCTTGGAAAACCAGGATGGGTCCTGCAGTTGATCGAAGATGTCATCAATTTGTGTAAGTAGATAACGGTTCTTCACCGTCAACTTGTTTAACTCCTGATAATCAATGCACATTTGGTGTGAACTATCCTTCTTCTTGAAAAACAAAATTGGTGCTGCCCATGGAAAACTGGTCGTCCTAATAAAATGCATGCCTAACAGCTCCTAAAGCTGAGAGGACAACTTTTGCATCTCCGGTCGTACCAATCGGTATGGTGCCTTAGCAATAGGGGCCGAACTAGGGATCAAATCGATCCTGAACTTAACCTGCCTCTTAGGAGGCACACCGGGTAACTCCTTAGGGAACACATCAGCAAACTCTCTAACAACAGGCACATCCGAAATTGAAACCTCATTCCCAACCCAGGTGTCAACCACATATGCAAGGTAACCCATACACCCGTGCTACAGATATTGCCGAGCCCTGGCAGCAGAACAAAAAGCTGATCTAATTCGGGTACCCTCTCCATAAATAATCAGTTCTCCCCCACTTGGGGTTCATACTACAACCCGCTGACCCTCACAGTCGATCATCAAACCAAACCTGCTCAACCATTACATCCCTACTATCACACATACGTCCCTCATGGGGATAGGGATCAGATCAATCGAGTAGGACATCCCGAAGAACTCCAAACCACAACCCTAGTAAATGCTCGATGTAGAAATCCCTTGTTTATTTGTAATAGAAACCCCCATCAGACACTCCAAATCGCCAATAGTAATATAAAAACCCTACTAAATGACCAAGATACAAAGGAACGAATCATACCCAAGTCAAAAAGCACTAGAGAAGGAAAGGAGTTCATTAAGAAGGTACCTAATATAAGCATAACATAAAATAATCGGCATATAATAAATGAAAACATACTAGTAATGATGTCTGATTCCGCCTGGCCTCCTCTGTTAGGAGTTGGAAAGCACGACCCCGAGCCCTCGGGGGCTCCGCCTTACCCTAGCGTTCATCTGTGATCCTCAATGTAGCCGGTATTGGATCCTGCGTCGATCTCGCAACGAACAAGAGACTGTTGGCCTTCACATGGCCAACCTACTCACAGTAATAACAAATCCTGGAACTCGCTAGCGGGGCCTGCTGACAGTAATCCCTAGCAATGTGACCCTCCCTGCCACATTTTTGGCACCTAAAAGAAGAACGAAAATCAACCTCATGAACTTTTCCGTAATTTCCACAAGTGTGGCCTGTCTGTCCCCTAGAACACGAATCAGCGGGCTTGAACCGCTTTACTGCCAGCTGTAATTGAATGGGAGCCTGCCGCTGCTCCCTCGTATGAATCTCCATCTCGATCACTCATCTCCTCGCGGCATCCTGAAGCTCAGTGAGGGTACCATAACGTTGGGTGGATACAAAATGCCGAATATCTGTCTTGAGCATGCTCAAGTACCAAGTCATCTGAGCCTGCTCCAAAACATTGAACTCAGGATAGAACAAAGTCCTCTCAGTTAACATCTTGGTAATCTCCATCACCGTCTCAGTCGTCTATCTCAGATCTAGGTACTCTTGAGCCAATCTCTCCCTCTTCACCATGGGCACATACCTCATACAAAACATCTCTAATAACTGCTCCCAAGTCACTACAGCCCTCTGATCAGGAGTATACGAACCAGTCACCAATCCTTCACCCCTAACCGGAGAAGGTTAAGGGCGCACTTGACCTTTTGGTCATCCGGGCAAGAACATGTGAAGAAACAACCATCCACATCAGAAAACCATGTCATCGCCATAATCGGGTCCTTGACCCCAGCAAACTATTAGGGCTTCGTATTGTCAAAGTCCTGATATTGGAAAGCTTTCTCCCCCGGACCCCCATGGTAGCAACAACCACGGTAGTTGCAGCAACAATAGCCTTAGAGATTGCAACATATCGATCATCGAATAACTCAATCTCAACAGTCTTGATAGACCCAAACAACTCCAGAATAGATTCCCGAACAGAATTAGCCACGTCAGCGGAAATCATCTCTCGTATCTGGTCACCAGTCAACCCTGTCCTATCCTCGCCACTTGCTCAAGATCCAGAACTTGATCCTATCGTGAACACCATACTAAAAGTGAACCAAAATATATCAGAAATGTCATTATTCATACAATCATAACCATCCCAGATAGACTAAACCCCCGGGTTTTGTGACTTCCTTGCTATGCGTGTGGTCCTATGATTCTTGTATTACGAGCCTATAATACCTTCCACACCTACCCGTATTTGTCTCAAATTATCATCACAAACTACCCAAAAACAAAACCCACGACTAGGATATGTATACATCCTATCCTCACTCTCTCGAGAGTGGCTAATCCTTCCTCAACTGGCCTGTAACACCCATATACTCACTCATGAAACTTCCACCAATCCTGTAATCGCTCGTGCGTACTAATTATACATAACATTGGATCCTATAGACATTCGAATACTTGATTCTACCCTAAGACCACAAACAGAAAAGGAACAGGAAGTAAGGCCAAATCAAACATTCTCAGGCTATAGAATCTTAGTTATGTACAACTATGATGTACACACTAAGCAACTACAATAATGATGTTAATATCATGTAACATACAAGAAGTTCTCCTAAGCTATCAAGCATCATACATCAACCAATTTTATCATACAATTCCTAAAGATCCCTAGCCTACCACTAGCATGCAGTTTTATCTCAATCATCAATAGCATATAACAGTGCGGGTAACTTGGGGTATACTTTATGCTTCAGTTAATCATACACATCGCATCCTTCCTTGGTTACTTTTGAAATTTTTTTTCAGATCCTTAGTTTGAGTCTAGATTCACAGGAACGATCATCCAATTCTCTCAAACCAATGCTCTAATACCAACTAGAAACATCCAAAAAATCAAGGAATATATTTTCATTTTAAATCAAGTAAAATCATTGTTTTCTGACACCACCCAATTCAAAACCAATCGTTTACAAAAAATTGTTCTAAAAAGTAGAAATCATATATCAGAGTGTCCTAAATCAGTATGATCAAAACCAAGAGGATGTGCACGATCAGACTCTTGTTTTCCTTTAATCCTCTAAAGTACCTGAAACATATAACTAAACCCGTAAGCCAAAGCTTAATGATTTCCCCTAGAGTACCACATATAACCAAAACATAAACAATCATGCATGCAAGGTCCAATAAGTTATCAGACTGGATTACCCCCGGGTCCACAGTCATCGGTCTGGTTTACGCTCGGCCCAATCAGTAATCAGACCAGAATGCCAACATGTAATGGGCCCAATCAATTATCGGACTGGCTTACCCTTGGGTCCACAGCCACCGGGTTGGATTACCCTCGGTCTATTTGCTCATGTACATAGCAGTAAAGCCTTAACCCGAAACCATATTATGTCGACATATGCTATAGATAAACATATAAACAATCAAAAGGCAACATGTAGATCTACAGATCACTACAACATAACAAATCTTATATACAAGGATATAGATATAACAGATCGCTACCTCATAAATAACATCTTGTACATCAGGGCACACAACCTAGTGGGTCGGGCTTGGTGCCTTTGACCCATGAGTAAAGTAAGGAAAACTCACATCTGAGTCTGAATAGGTAGCTGAAAATGTCACTGCTTCGAATATAAACTCTACCAGTCACCTATGCAACAAAAGTGACCCAACCTCAACCCACAAATCAAAATACCCAAAATACCCCTAAGTCAATCCTGGTCAAACTTACGGTCAAAGGGTGAAAGTCAACAAGTCAAGAAAAGTCAAGGAAGCCTCCTGACTGAGTATGCTCGACGTGCTCAGTAACAACGACCAACGTAGTTCGTCATTGACTAGGTTACGAGGTGTTGACCGAGTATGTGTAGTGTACCATCTGGTATGCCCAGCGTACTCCATTGAACCATCAAGTTTCTTTTAAGCTCTTAATTCATTAAGCCAACACGTGAAATGATCAGATCTAGTCCCAAAAGTCGCCCTAAGTCATAAAGTTTCGCTTTATGACTTAACATGTGTAGAAGGTGTCCAACAACAAAACCCTAACCTATTAACCAATTAAGATATTCTAGCATATGCATGGAAAGAAACTAAGAGCCAATTCACATATTTATAGCTCTAAACACTCTAAAATGTCTAAAAGGACAACTCATATGAGTTAGAGGAACCCATACTCAATACATCAAGCTTATGGGACCAAAATGATCATAATCCATGGCTAATCAAGATCCAAGCAAAACTTCATCAAGATCAGAGCTTTCTACCTCCAAGTAGTGCCAAATGATGATGTGTTTCTGAGTCTAAAGTGCTTTACTCTTCTTAGATAGTCTCCTGTGCCTTCTTCCTCCTTAAAGGTCACCAAAATACACACTCAAAGCTCAAAGATGCTCTAAAAATGGATTAGGGTTAGCTAGGGTCGAGTTGGAGGATGATGAATGAAAGGGTTTTGAGGCCATAATGAGGTTTAAATATGGTGCAAACCCTAATCATTAGGGTTTTGGTCCATGCCATGTACGCCCAGTGTACGCTTGGGTACATCCAACATATGCAAGCTACTCCCACAAATTACAAAAATGCCATTCAGGACCAAATTTGCAAATAATACTCATACCAAGGGTCAAAATGAATAATACCTGGAAGTCGAGATGTTACACTAAAAAATTTGAGGAATCACAGTCGTACACTCTAATTCTGGAATTGATCAGACCTACCTATCACCTGCACACCCATAAAGTTCAAACCTCAGTCCACACATAAAACCAAAGGGTTTGACCCATAGTCAAAACTTGTCAAAAGTCAATGGTTAACAATCAAAATTTGACTTTGAACAGGAACGTCGCTCCCTGTAGAGGCACGATGCTCAACCGCATATGCCCTATGGTTCACTACATAACACAATAGATGAATTCAGGTCAATTTTACCAGAAGCGTGCCTCACTCTACATAACCGCATCGCTCCCCACAAATAATCAATTTCCCAACCAATATTTAAAGCCATAAACCATAAAGCCAAGGACCATAACTCTCATATCTGATCTCTACGATCTCTTGATGGATAAAGTTTCCAATTTTATCCTTTTTATCCAAACAATCTTGATCTCAAACCCTAATTCACCAAAGGACCCGAAAATGTACTTATCAACTTGCATAGGAAATAAAGAGCCATATCTTGCACTAAATCCCCAACCCAATGATATATCCATAAACTATCATCATCAAACACCTCTAGAGTTGCTTAAAACTCTAAAAAAACAAGCCACCAAAGTACCAAAATTTGCTAAAAAGGACCAATTACCCAAATAACTCATATATTCAAAGAGGATAATGTGCATTCTCGGCGTTTGTGACCCTTCCAACTGCACCTGCCACACTTAGACTTGTTGTGCACATCCTCCCATGTCCCCTCATCACTCAAGCAACCGTCTCGATCCCTCGGGTCTCTAACACCAGCTACGGCAGCGTCCAACTGATCAAATTGTCGAGCCTGACCAGAAGTCCGCTACTTCTTCCTCAGCTGACTATCAAAACCAATCTCCTGCGCCCGGGTGACCCTGATCACCTCATCAACCGCCTGAATAGCTGCGACCCACCTCTCGATCCCGGTGACCACTCTATCGGTGACACGCCCAATGTCGTCGGGTAACTCCTAGCAGAAGGCCCGCGAAACCTCTGTGGCAATCCAATCCTGAAGTTGACTCTCCTGAAGACATGGTGCACAACTCACCTCTGATCCCAAACGACATAAGCTAATAATAGGATCCTCCTTCCAGAAGGATCCCATAGATCCACAAGCTTCGGGCTCCGAATGAGCCACCAACTGCCATGCTACAATCTCGGCCTGAAAGGCCTCGAGACGACTATCTAATACCTCCAAAATCCCCTCCTTGACTAAAACAAAGATCACAGGAATCTGATTAATGATACTGCACGTAATCTCAGATGAAATGAACTCCCTCATCAGATCATCGAGCTGCCCTGCTCCAGAGCCCGAGTCTGATCCCTTGTCGACACCAGAACTTCCAATTGGTCTACTACGTAGCGTCACCATGCTTCAACATATCATAACAACCATCATAATACTCATCACTATCGAGGCATCACACACTACAAGTTCCCTGGTTTCATCTCAACCCTCCTTGAATCGAGTACGGATCCTCTCCTTTCAGTAGTATGAGCCCATACTACCTTCCACATCCATCCGTACTTTCCTCAATAATTGCCTTGACTCCACCAAGTCCCTTTGCTACTGCTCCCAACATTAATCTCATCCTAGGCTTGCCCTAGGGTAATCTCCGACCCACTCTCTGCCATCATCTGCATAAGAAGTCCCTGCTATCTCCCCCTAACTAGCTTGCGAATACCATTACATATTACTGAGACCATATAATTATTCGAATGAGAGGTCTCTCCCTAAAACGGTTAGACTCAAACAAGATCTGCGAGATAGGGCTAAACCTAACCTTCGGAAATTATTTAGTCCTCATAATATGTAATTTAACATATTCATTTACTAGTTAGTTAAAGATAACTAGAACTCCTAAAAGCACAAAGCAAGCAGCATTCGAGCATTGAGTAACCCAAACCAAGCATATCCTATCCAGGCCATCATATCACTAACTAATCAGTACTAGCATGCAGTTCAATAAGCTCATACAATAGGCATACAAAGCATTCTTCTTAGATCGTTAGCCTTAATCTAGCATGTCGTTCTCATAATAATATCGTATCATAACAAACATGTATGGGTAATTTGGGAGAACTTACTTGAGCTCGACAGATTTCATGCACCACACCCTTTTCTCTTTTAGAAATCCTTTTTATAAAAATGATATTCTTTTGAAATATTCGTACCAAGTCCTCAGTTTGAGTCCAGACACACCCGAGAGTGTGCCCAAATCCCTCAAACCAAGGCTCTGATACCAACTTATAACATCCCAAAAATCATGACCAAAAATTTCCTTTTTAATTATTAAATAAACCATAGTTATTAAAATCATTCCAACCAAAAACATAAGTCATAGTATCAAATCAAAGTAACATATCAAAACATCAGAGTAAACATCTCAGGCTAAATCATCATGGTGTATGCAATGCAGTCATCCCGAACTCCTCCCCTTGCTACCAGAAGTACCTGAAACCAAAACTAAAAACCATAAGCACGAAGCTTAGTGAGTATCCCCAAACTACCACATACCATACACATAATCACATATACTGGGCCCCCGCCCCTACATTGGGCCCCACCCGGCATTGGACAGTGTACGACATTAGGCCCCGTCTGGCATCGAGCCCCACTCAGTATACAAATCTGGCTATCCCAGGCCCCGCCTGTCACTAGGCCTCGCCCACTATACATATACAATCAAAATCACATAATCATGCTAGCACATAAATAAAATGGATACAGTACTATACGTTCCTGTCCTAATGCCTCACCTATCATGGGCCCTGCCCCTACTATGCTAATGATAAGATATGGAACCCCGTTTACACTTAGCAAGTGGTGAGATACGGGATCCTGCCCATACTCACTTCCCTACCAGGAACATACAAGTATCACACAGACAACAAAGTATAACTAAACATGCACACCTTCATTGGGCACCACCCAACATTGAACCGTAGTTCGGAACATACATATACACATTCCTCGAGCCCCGCCCGGCATCGGACCATAATCCGGAAAGCATACAATCATAAATACGGGCCGACATTGGTGCCTTCGACCTGCTCACACAGGAGGAAACTCACCTCACAAAGCTGAATGCATAATATCACGGTAACGGATCTCTAACGACTACGCCGACGACTCCCCAAGCTATCATTACTAAAATGACACTTAGTCAAAACCAATAATCCTTCTTAGGGTAAAACGACCATTTTACCCCTGATCTAATTTGGTCCATGCAAAAGGCCCAATACTAGCTAGACATCCCAAGCCCACTCATGGCCCACCAATGGCCCAAATTTCTAAATTGGGCCCAACCCCTACGTGGAACAACCCTTTTGAATCCATTCCATACTTTATAACCCTCCCATGGTCAACCTAGGTCAAAGTCAAAGTCAACGCTCTGAGATGACTCAACTCGTCGAGTTCCCATAAATCACAAAATCGCGATATCTCACTTCAACTAGTTGAGTTTTCCCCAAACTCGCTGAGTTCTTCCATTTCAACAGAATTGAGACTCTTCGAGTCAACTCGCCAAGTTCCTCTATGAACTTGCCGAGTTCTTCAATCTACTAGCCTTCTTAATGTGTTAAGTCCCTATTCTTCCTCCAAGCTGGAAATACGTCTGGAAGGGTAAATTTTCTAGCTTTACCCATTAAGGTCCTCTCCCAACACATAAAACTCAAAACCTAACCCAAAATGGCTTAGATCTAACTCCAAAAGCCATCAAAACTTCAAGGTAGACCATAAGGTCATATATCTGGACTCTAGGTACTAAATATCACGTAAAGTCTTAAACTTTATCCACTTGCATGGCAATAGGAGCTTCAAAAGACCAAAATGATGGTCTAAAGGTTGCATGGGCTTCCATGGCCATAAAGTTGGCTCTTTTATGCCATGAAAGTCCTTCAAGACTCCAGATCTGAAGTGCTTTCCATTTGGGACGTCCAACTCTCAAGGACCATATTATTTGGACCAAAAACAAGCAAAGGTGCTAAGAAGGAGATCTAATCAACCATTAGGCAAGTTTGAGACTTAATTACCAGAAAGCGACAAAAATGGAGCGAGGCTTCTGGATCTAGCAACTCTTCCTTGTTCCTTCAAACTTTCCTTCCTTCCAAGAGCTTTAAACAACCACAACAACACTCATAATGGCTCACAATCACTCACAATATCATTAGGGTTTCGAGATCTAGGGTTAGGACAGTGGAGGCTGGAAATGAGGCCAAACCCTAAAGCATAAGGTGTTTAAATAGGGTGCAAAATACTGGATCTAGGGTTTCCCAAACCCAGTCCAACTCGTCGAGTTGGTCCTCCCCAACTCATCTAGTTTGTCTTTAAATTATGGCGTGCCCAATTATGCCAACACGTCGAGTTCTCACCATTGAACTCGAGGAGTTGGCCTCTTGATTGAAGATTTTTCTTTCCTTAATTAGCCTTCTGGATTCCGGGTGTTACAACTCGAGTGTGAGATTTTTCTGTCTTCTGATTAAGGTGAGTCTTCTCACTATACTGTGTAGGATGCTAGTTGTCTTTAATATTCGTTCTTGTGTATGTTGGGTTGGGCTCATTTACATGTCTATTGCGCTGGGCTCATTTTCATGATTGGGTTGGGCCCATTTATATATCTATGTTGGGTTGGGCCCATTTGCATGATTTGGTTGTGCCTATTTTTATATGTATGTTGGGCTGGCCTATTTGCATGATTTGGTTGGGCTTATTTGTATGTACGTTGGGCTAGGCCCATTTACATGTTGGGTTTATCCCATTTGAATGGTATGTGGTATTTTAGAGAACTCAACAAGCTTTGTGCTTACGGTTTTGTGGTTTAAGATTTTCTGTAGGGGTGGAGGGAGTACAGAGGCCATAAGGTGCTCAGCCACCTCTATCCCTTTTAATTAGACTATGAGAATATAATATTAAGGGATAGGCCATAAGATTCTTCATTGTTTCATATATTCATATAACACATCGCCAAGATGCCAACCCCAATTAGATTAGGCCCATAAATAGATTTCTATGAATAATACGATATTACCTCTGCGATTAAAAAATAGTGCACCCACACCAATTCACATTTCTCTTATTTTACCGATTTGTCAAATATCCCCCTTCATCTTTTTTCCAATTAATTTATTAACTTTTCTTTTCTAATACCATCTTCCTAAATAATCTCTATAAAATTAAAAAAATCAATCTATTCAAAACATAAACTAGAACCCTAATACCTAATTCATTATCTTCTACAACACCGCCATCGACTACAAAAATCCAAGTTTCAACATCATTTTTGAAATTATATCTCTTCAACAGACAATTTATTAAAAGCTCTGATTTCAAAGTTTGATAGTGATATCTATAATTCACTAGTAATTACATGTTAGTAAATACTATTATTGGTGTGATGTTATATATTGATAATATTAAGGTGTTCTCTCTAGAATATATATATATATATATATATATATATATATATATATTTATTTATTTATTATTAAGTTAGCTTTGGTTTTAATTGAAAATAAATATGTTTATTATTAATTATTAATAATGTAGTTAGTATTCCATCTTCTAAATTGTTCATATAAGTTATGTTATTTATTAATCAATAAATAATAATCTCGAAGAGTTTGTTAATATTAAACTTGAAAAAAAATGATATGAAAAAATTAATATAAATAAATTTAGATTTTTTTTAGTTCATAATACATGAAAACGGCCTATGATCTTAAGATATACTAGGTACAAACATGATTTAGATATAAAATATATTTCATATTATATTATGATATAAGCCCCCCTCATTCTGGGCTCTGCCTCTGATTTTCTAGTACTTTCAGTTCCAAAGGGAAGAACTCGGCTTGACTGCAAAACATTTCTCTATCACTTTTCACATTGATGACATTTTTTATACTATGATATTTGAGATATACTTTTATTATGTTCGGTTTTGAAACAAATGATGTATGAATTTCATGGCTTAAAAATAAAATAAAAATATCATCAAGCTGGTATCAAGAGCCTTGGTTTAAGGGATTCAGGCACACTCTCAGGTGTGTCTAGACTCAAACTAAGGAATTAATAATCTTTTAAAAATAATATAAGTTTTATAAAAAGGATTTTTACAAAAGAAAGGGGTACTTCGTGTGCAATCAGTTGAGCTCAAGTAAGTGATTGCCAAAATACTCGTACGTAAGTATTATGTTTAGTATGCTATTATGTGAAATGCATGCTAGAGTAAGTCTAAGGATACCTTCAGGAATCGTATGCTAGAATTGTTTGATTTGTGCGATGCCTTATAGCCTTGAAGGATTGGATTCTATGTAGTACTTGGTATTTATATTGGAAAAGCTAATTGCTAAGTGTATGCTTTAGAAATTGTATATGATTAGGATCATATAGCTCTAGAATGACTGATTTAGCCATATTTCCTGTTCCTTGTTTGGTTGTGGGCTTAGGGTAGAATCATTTATTCGACAGCCTATGTGGTCCCGTTTTGTATATAATTTGCATGCATAAGGAAACTGGTAGTGTTGGTAGAAGTTCCTTGTAGCGTAGGAGCAAGTGAGATGAGGATTCCTAAGAGAGCTTATTAAAGGTTGTAGCAAGTTATGTATGTTGTTTAGAAAAGGATTTTGTGAGGATTTTCATGGTTAAGTAACTTAGGGGATTCGGTACGATTCTTGAGGAAAGTACGGGTAGGTGTGGAAGGTAGTATTGAGCTTGTACTACTAAAAACATAGGATCTATACTCGATTCAAGCATGGTCACGGAGACCTTAAGGAGATTGTAAAGTGAAAGTTCCCTCGAGTATGTTTGGATCGTTTAAATGTTTATATTTGAGTATGGTGTTGACTACTCGAGGAGGAGGTTTTAATTCAGGTTCAGGTTCTTGCTCTAGTTAGAACCGATTGATGAGAGGTTACGTAAGTTCATCACATTTGAGATCACTCATGGTATTATGGTGGCCACCCCGATAATGTTCGATAACATCAAGGAGGGGATTATGGAGCTTTTGGATGAGCATTTAGGGGATTTTCGGGCCGAGGTTGTGGTAGGCCAGGTGGAGGCACAAACTCTCTTATTTTGGGAGTTCAAGGCTTATGGAGCCCCAAAGTTCTTTGGGGAAAAGGGCCCTATTTTTAGCCCACAGTGGACCGTTGACATGGAAAATGCTCAAAAAACAAGTTTTTTCCCCGAGGGGTCAAAGGTGGGATTTGCATCTTGTCTTTTGAGAGACCGAGCTCGTGACTTATGGCAAGAGGTTGGTCACTGCTTGGGGACTGTGGATGTGGTGTCCATGACTTGGGATGATTTTGTGACGAGGTTCTGAGTTGAGTTTGCACACGAGATTGAGGTGCAGCAGTTGGCGAGGGAGTTTCAGGACCTTTTCTAAACTATGGAGATTGTGGCAGAGATCACCGCCAAGTTCTGAAAGCGAGCTCTACTGAGGGATGATATTCAAGAGTTCTTGAGTTTGTCAGGATGCAAAACCCTCAAGGATATGATAAATAGGGCCTAAGAGCGGGAGATTGTTTTGGAGCTTTTGAGGAAGCGGAGACTAGTGCATCCACAGACATCGGAGGGCTAGCAAAAGAGGCTCAAGGTTGTTGATTTGAAATTGAGAGGCTGGCAGGGCCGGGGCTATTGTGCCAAGTGTGGGCAGTATCACAAGGGGAGTTTTCGCGAGAAGGGAGGGAGTTGTTTCTGAAGCATCCAGACGGACCATTTTAGCAAGGGTTTCCTTCGTGGAGCATTTATATGTTTCCAATAAAATCAAACGAGCCACACGAAGGTTGATTTCCCAAGATTAACAGAAGGATCAGTGATGGTGCCTGCACCAGCCACTTTGAGGATTACCGATGGCCGCCAGGGCAAGGCGGAGGCCCTGATGGTGAAGAGCAGGGTGTTCCAGTTGACAGCTAATGAGGCACGATCAACTCCTGATGTGGTTACCGATATGTATCATTACCCTATCTTTTAATGATTTACTTATCTATGCTTATGTCTTATTTGATCATGTATATGAACGTTCTTAGGCAATGATAGGATTGCTCATGTTCTATTCGATTTGCGGGCTACTCGATCTTTTGTGTCTCTTGTGCTTAGCAAAAGTTTAGCAACGCTCCAGGGACTTTAGATTATACGTTGGAGGTAGAGATTGCTGATAATTTTCCAGTTAGTGCTTCGAGGGTTCATCGGGGATGTCTTCTGAATATGTTCAGCGAGAGATATTCGATTGATTAGTTGCCGAAGGTTATTATAGGTATGGACTGGTTGGGCCCCAATGGGGCTATGATTGATTGTGAGCACCAACTAGTGAGAGCTCGAACCTTAAGTGGATGAGAACTAGTTACTTATGGAGAGGTTGCTCAAATTGGACCAACAGTCTGTTCAACTATGAAGGCTAGGAGGTATATTTAACAGGGACACTCTAGGTTCCTTACTTATGTGGTGGATACACGAGAGAGGGAAAAGGACGGTGGATGACATACCCATTGCTCAAGATTTCCCTGATGTAATTCCTGAGGATTTGTTGGATATGACTCTGGAGAGGCAGATTGAGTTTCATATTGATCTAATTCCATATGCGACTCCAATAGCCAAGGCGCCCTATTACTTAGCACCTCCGGAGCTGTAAGAGTTTTCTACATAGCTGCATGAGCTGTTAGAAAAGGGATTCATTAGACTGAATAGTTCACCATGGGAGTACCAATATTGTTCATGAAGAAGAAGTATGGTTTAGAACAGATGTGTATTGATTACCAAGAGTTGAACAAGTTGATGGTGAAGAAATGTTATCCTCTCTTGAGGATAGATGACTTAATCGACCAACTTCCGGTTGCATGTTGGTTCTCTACGATTCATTTGCGATCGGGTTATCACCAGATAAGGGTCAAAGATGAGGATGTGCAGAAGACGACATTCAAGACTTGTAATGTCATTATAAGTTTTTGGTGATGCAATTCGAGCTCACCAAAGCACTAGCGACATTCATTAATATCATGAATCAAGTATGTAGACCGATGTTGGATCAACGGTGATTGTGTTTATTGACGATTATTTGGTCTACTCCAAGACCGAGGAGCAGCACGAGGAGAACCTACGAGCGGTTTTGGAGACCCTGACGAGGGAGAGGATTTATGCCAAATTTTCCAAATGCGAGTTCTGGTTACGAGAGGTGCAGTTTTTGCGGAACATCGTTAACCAGAAGGGTATATTAGTCAATTCGGAAAATATTGAGGCGGTGATGCGGTGGGAAGTTTTGAGGACACCATCTGAGATCTGGAGTTTTCTTATTCTAGTGGGTTATTATCAGAGATTTGTTCAAGATTTCTCCAAGATTGTTGTACCTCTTAACTGTATGACAAAGAAGAATGTTACATTCTGGTGGGGGCCTGATCAGCAGGTGGCTTTTGATACTCTGAGGCAGAGATTATACGAGGCTCAAATTCTCACTCTTCCCAAGGGTATGGATGATTTTGTGGTTTATTATGATACGTCGATTTCGAGATTGGGAGCAATGCTCATGTAGAGGGGTCATGTGATTGCTTACGCTTCGAGGCAGTTGGAGCCTCATGAAGCGAAATACCCGACCTATGATTTGGAGTTGGAGGCTATGGTTTTTGCCCTTAAGATTTGGAGGGATTATTTATATGGTGTCAGGTGGATTATTTATACCGATCACAACACGCTGAAATACTTGATAGACCGGTTGCACTTGAACATGAGACTACGGAGATGGTTAGATGTGATGAAATTATGATTGTGAGATCTTGTACCATCATTGGAAGGATAATGTTGTGACCGATGCCTTGATTCGCAAGGCAACGAGTACACTAATCGGAGATCTGTGCTTGAGGTTGGTTATTGTTTCACCATTGTTGGATATGATCAAGAAATCTCAATTAAAAGGGTTAAAGAAGAAAAATTAGAAGTAAGAGAGGATTTGGAGTCAAATTCTATTATTTGACAGGGATATTCATGGGTTACTGACTTAGTGTGGCAGGGTTTAGGTCCCTGTTGCTAGTGGAGTTAGGCAAACATTGTTGGAGGAGTCACATAAATTGAAATTTTTGATCCATCTAGGGGAAATAAAGATGTATAGAGATAACATGGTTTTTAGAGTGGTGCTTGACTTGCTAAAACGTCAAGGACGAACATCAGAGGGCCTACGATAAGTTGCAGTTGTTACCTATTTCCACGTGGAAATGGGAGGAGATCACAATGGGATTTGACCAAGAGTGCTCATTTCATCTGTATCGTTGGGAGCATTATCGCCAAATAGTTGGCAATAGTTTATATCAGGGAGGTAGTTGTTTGACACGGTGTTCTAGTGTCAATGGTTTCAGACCATGATGTTTGTTTTATTTCCAGATTCTATAAGAGGTTTAATGAGGAGTTGGGTACTCATACGAATCAATTAGATTCACTTTGATGGTGCGGAATCCCAATCAAAGTGAATAATGCAAGATATAAGATGAAATAAGAACAAAAGATTAATCTTCAATGCACACTATTATCATTCAACGGCCGGGTACATAAGATGTTGATTACACACGATTCTATCTTATTTCTTTCCAAAAACTGTTCTAGGCAATATGTTAGCCCTTATAACGTCCCACCCTACTTTCTTACTCATTTTCAAGCCTAAATAACCCTATATATACCTAGTCCTAATAACTAAGCCCAAGCCCAAAACCTAAACAAAACAATACAAAGCCTAACCAAAATCACACACGATTTCGGTCCAATTACAAGGAACTCAAGGGGATGTCGGCCCTAGACTGAAAACTCTAAAGGCTTATGAAAAGCAAAGTATAAACCACAATTTATGACCTAACATCTACTTTTCAACACCGCATATCACCTTCAGTCGAATAGATAAAGTGAGCGGACTATTTAGAATCTCGAGGATATTTATAGGGTGTGTGTATTAGATATTAGTGGTAGCTAGGATACTTATCTTCCATTGTACGAGTTCTCCTATAACAACAATTACCACGCCAATATCGATCAATCTCCTTTTTAGATGGTTTACGGGAGAAAGTGTCGGAACCTAATTTGTTGGGACGAGGTTGGACATCGGGTTATGGGGAGTATTGAGGTAGTACTCAAGACCCCTAAGTTGATACAGCATGTACGCGATCGGTTGAAGATCACACAAAGTCGCTAGAAGAGTTATGCGGACTGGTGACATTCAGACCTTGAGTTCTAGGTCAGAGACCATGTACTTGTGAAGGTGTTACTTTGGAAATGTGTCATCTGGTTCTGGAAGCGGGGCTAGTTGGGGCCCCTATATATTGGACCCTTTAGCATTATCGCCCAGGTGGGCAAGGTTGCGTATCGATTATATTTGCCTGACAAGCACAACCAGATCCACAACACATTCCATGTCTCAGTTGCGGAAGTGTTTGGTTGATCATGTAGTGGTACCATTAAATGATATTCAAGTTGATGAACACATGAACTATGTGGAGAGACCGGTTGCGATCCTTTATAGGAAGACGAAGACCTTACGCAACAAGGTGGTGGGTTTGGTTAAGGTATAATGGCAGCACCAGAAGGGTTCAAAGTGGACATAGGAGCTTGAGGAGGAGATGTGAGAGCATTACCCAAATCTTTTTGCAGCAACATACTATAAGAAAAAAGTTTGATTCAATTAGGGGAGAGTTGTAACACCCGTATCCTCACGTATTCCTCTCAATATTTAATTTTGGAATTTGTTCATTTTAGGTGCCCTATGCGAAGCATAGGATGGCCTCCTACGATGGCGTAGGTGAAAGATTCCATCGAGGAATTTAATACCCTACATTAGGTGTAGAGATGTCTACGTTGGGCATAAGAGCGCATGATCTAAACCCTAATTGAGGGGTTGCGGGATTTATTTAAATGCTTTAACTCCTTGAGGGCCTCTGCATGCTCAACCTCCATTCTCATATTCAATGACCTCGAAACCCTAGCCACCTTGTGAGACTTTTACATCCTTTGTGTGTATTTGTGTGCATTCTTGAAGAAGGAATCCATTGGAGAAGCACTTTTTGGCTCCAAGATTTATAAAGCTTGCATCTTGATGTTCATTTATGTTAGATCTTGTTAGCTCATGAGTTGTTATGTTTTTTGTCCCATAACCTTGGTCTTAATGAGTATGAGCTACTCTAGACCTTATAAGTATCATTTTCAGTCGTTTTTGAGTTTGTAGAGTCATAAAAATGGGAGGTTGGTCACTCCCATCCGTCCATGCATGAGCTCTTGAGTATTTGAAGGATTTATGAACTTAGGGTTTTCTCTTATGCCCTTTTTAGCCATGTAAAGGTGTAAAGTCAGAGACTTTATCACTTAGGACGTTCATTATGTCTAAATATGAGAATTGGATGTTTAGTCCTTTTATATTAAGAGCTTAATGTGAAGTTGGTACAACAACATAATTACGCTGGTCATAGCCTGAATTGTTCCTATTTTCCATTAGAGGCTCTACGTTGGGCTTACAACATGGTGTATGCTAGGCGTAGCACCAAAAGGGTGATTTTTGGACAAAATGGATATTAGGTCAAATGGAGTGGGTACTAATCTTATAAGGGTAAAATGGTCTTTTACCCCAAGTGGAGCATATATGAACTAAGATCGTCGAGTGTGGATTATTACTTTAATTTTTGATTAGGGTCTTATTGTGTATTGCTTAGTGTGAGGAGTTCCAGTATTGATAACTTGAGTGTAAGCTTTGTCTGTCTTCAGATTGAGGTTAGTCTTTTCACTATATTGTTTAGGATGCTAGTTGTCTTTATGACTCTTGCATGTGTATGTTGGGTTGGGCCAATTTACAAGTATGTTGTGTTGGGCCCATTAATATGATTGGGTTGGGCCCATTTATATATGTATGTTCGAATATGTCCATTTGCATGATTGGGATGAGCCTTTTTATATATGTATGTTGGGTTGGTCCCATTTGCATGATTGGGCTGAGCCTATTTGTATGTACGTTGGACTGGGCCCATTTTTATGGTATGTTGTATTTTTAGGAAATTACTAAATTTTGTGCATACGGTTTTGTGGATTAACATTTTCAGGTACTTCCAGTTCGAAAGGGTTGGGTCCGACTTGACAACACAATGTTTCCCCCTATGACTTTCCACATTGATGACTTTTGTTATACTCTTAAACTTGACAGACACTTTTATTATGTTTGGTTTTGAAAGAAATGATGTATGAATTTTATGGCTTAAAAATCAAAAATTATATACATATTTAGGATGTTACATTAATTCACAAACTTGACAGACATTTTTTTTCATTTATTAATCATTAGTGAATCTCATTAATCATCTTTGCTGCAATTTATTTGAAACTTCATTATTTATCTTAGTGAATATGACAACATTTAATTTTTTATTATTATTATGTAGATATAATGGAACCTCATTATCTCTCTTGCAAGTGAGACCATCTCCAATCCATTCCTATTTTTTCCGTCAAAAATGGAGTAAAAAATAGAGTAAATAGTGTTTCATCTCCAACCCTACATTATTTTTTACTCCATTTTTACCCCCCCAAAAAGTATATTCCTAGTATATTCTATTTTTCCAACTTATATAGATTGTCAATAATACCCCTCCTATTAATTTGATTTTAACAAATATATAATCTATATTTTTTTTCATTACAATACTATTAAATAAATAAGATTATATTTATAACACCTAATTATAAGCTTTTGTAAAATACATTATCATATTCTAAAATTTCAATATGTGTTTAAATTTTCATATGAATTTGTTAAACAAAAAATAAACTTTATATTTATAATTAATTAATATAATTTAATATATAATACAATATTATAAATATTAAATAATACATTTAAATTATAATTAGTAGATAAAATAAACTAAAAATGTAAAAATATGTAAAAAAAGGGACTAAAACTGATAACTCAAAGTTCATCCCTATTTTAGGGGAAATGAATAGTTTAACACGATATTTGGTGTTATACTATATTTATTTTCTCCAAAATGGAGGAATAAATGAGGTAATATTGGAGATGAATGAGGAAAGAAATGGAAGAAAAAATGGAAAATAGAATGTAGTATGTTTTATGGAACATTATCTCTCGTGCGAATGAATATGACAACATGTAAAGGGAGCTGATATATCCACTTTTCTAATTTATTCTTCCACTTAGAAAAATATTGGTTTTCCCATTATACCCTTTTGTTCGTTAAAAAAAGTATATGAAGAAAAGAAAGAAGAATCTGAAACGGCCTCCTTCCTAATCGGCACCGCTTCTTCGCCGTTATCTGGCCGCCACTAGCCGACCTCCGACCACTGCTTTAGTTATTGTTGAGTTCATTAGGAAACAAGCAATCCCAAATAAAAAATGATCAAGAAACAAAAATCTCATAAACACCCACTTTAGAAATCTGAAATCAAAGATCGAACAAATGAGCAGGTCGGCGATTCGCATCCTTGCAACATTACATTTTTTTTTCCTATGTATAAAAATTAATTGTTTGTATATAGAGTTCTCGATTCCAATATGATAAATCCATTATGATCTCTTTAATCAATTTTAACATTCAGTTTTTCCATTTTAATCAAATGACAAATGGAATCAGCAACCACTTTTAGCAGTGAAATTTTCATTTCATTCCAATCTGACTAGTTTGATTCAAAACTTAAAACACTTATTGATTAATCAAATGAACCAACTTAAAAAATTTATTCAGTAATCAAAAGAAATCAACAATTTATGAAAAGATTGAAAAACATGTAATCGGCTAATTATCACATTATGAACCAGATGAATCTGAATACTTACTAATCAGATGAATCAGAAAAATTATTTATCAGATGAATTAGCACTATTACCAATATGTCGTTAAAAATGAATAAGAAAACTTATTAATCAGATGAAACAAATGTAATCAACAATATAATCAAACATTTAAGATGCTTTGTTCTTGACCCCTAATGATTAATCAGACGAAATCAGCAATAGCTAAAGTAGTGCCCTCCGGAAAAGTACCAGCGTTGGAGGCTGGCGAGTGGTAGCCGGAGATCGGCGAAGAAGCAACGCCGAACGATGACCTACAATGAAGGAGCAGCGACCGAAGATGGAAGAGCGGATTCTTGATAGCTGATTAGGAAGAGGTCGTTTCATCATATAATATAACTTTTTTAATTAACAAAAGGGTATAATTGGAAAATCATTTTTTTTAAGTGGAAGGATAAATTTGAAAAGTGGATATATCATCTCCCTTTAGGTAAGGTAATATATTTGTTAGTTCATAACATAATTTATTTTCTTATACCACAAGAAAATATATTTTCGGCAGCAGATAATATGTTTGTTAGTTCATAACATTTTTTATTTATTTATTTTTTTGCAATTGACAACAATTAATATGTTTTAGATAACATGTAATATTTGTGTTAGTTCATTATGTGTCTTACAAGCGAATATGATAATAGGTAATATGTTTGTTAGTTCATTATGACTCTTACAAGTGAATATGACAATAGGTGATATGTTTGTTACTTCTAATATAATTCTCGACGAAATTGGATAGGAAAATAAGTTTTATTTACACAACATATATTAGCTAATTCATAGATTCTAATTTATTTATTTATTTATTTATTTATTTATTTATTTATTTTTGTGTTGAAAGTGGAATGTTTTATGTTTTTCAATTTACATATTCACTAGTCTAGTAGACTGATTTGTGGTGATGGTTTAAGTGGAAAGGAAAAAGGAATTACACAATTTTTTTGTTCAAGTCATATGTTGATTAGAATTACAAAAAGAATATATAAATACGAATTACTTGTGGATTTTGTTTATACCACTCTCCAGATGCTAGATAATCTAAATTATGTTTACTTAGGTTGTTAATTAGTTCTTCCTCTTTTATCGTTAATTAATTACTTAATTTTAACCTTTCATATTATTTTCTAAGAATGAATAAAAATATCGTCCTAGAAGAATATTTCAAAATTATTTATGCATATTTGATTATTTTTGTTCGATAATATGGTTTTATTTCCTGGTAGTGATTACAGTTGTGTTTTATTCGTATACTATTAAAATCGTATTTCACTAATGATTACACACTTAATATGAACATCTAGGTATGATATTCTTTCCATTTCTTGTAGATAGAAAGCTAAATGGAATTAATGTGGATGACCTAGAGCATTAGAAGGATGAAAATATGTTTGTTGGATGATCGAGATTGTCCAAAAGAGACATCGACAAGAGCAACTTTGTTGGAAGGAATGAAAATATGTTTTGCTCATTTATGATTACAATGACATTAAAAAATATCTTTATATTTTAACTTATTCATTTATGATTTCAAATGTATTTACATATGATTATAAGTTTATTCATGAATACAAATTTAGTTGATTTTTTATATTTACTTTGTTTTTAATTTATTTATGAATACAAGTATATTTATAAATATAAATGATTTGATTTATTTGTGAACGAAACACATCAATCATTATTTATACATGAATTTGAAGAAATTTTCAATAAATATTGAGAAAAAATTAATATATTCTTCCATAATATTATATTTAATTAATAAAAAAATAAATATAAACTCCAAAAAATACTTTTTTTTAGAGAAAAGCACATTGAATGATGATTTTATTATTTTTCGTTTCATTAAAGCGTGAGAAAAAAACCAATGAATAAGATATTTTAGGTAAAGTAAATGCTATTATAATGATTAAAATTTAGGAAAACACAGTTTAATTGAATTGCAAAGTTGTATTTATGTCTTTATAAAATGATTGGTCTAGAAATATTCTTGTGTTAAATCTTTTTCTGTTTTTAATATATATATATATATATATATATATATATATATATATATATATATATAATTAAATTTAAAATTTTAATATTGTTATACGTATCTTGTTGGTTTGGACACAATGTTATGATTGATGCACATTCTATTAGACGAGACGGTATGGGTACACACGAGATATAACGCCGGTGACGTGGCGCATGGTGACGGCGTTGTAACGGGGGGAACACTGCCCCCCTATCTCGTTGCTTCTCGTCATTTGGATCTCGTGGGCATGGAGACGAGTAGAAATGGCTAAAATTTAACCGTTGGAAAACTTACCGTTTGAAAACGGTCAAATACATTAATAAAAAAAATAACCTTTATATATATATATATATATATATATATATATATATATATATATATATATATATATATTTACATATACTCATTTCATTTCAAATCTTATCTATATTTTTATTTCTTTTCTAAAACAATGGAGCAAAACCAAAACACCTCCCCATCATCAAACCCAAACACAACCTCGCCTGTCGGGTTTGCCGGTTATGAAGGTTATTTCAACTTTTTATCGACTCAAGGCTCACCACAGATCTCATACCAATGCGCAACTTTCAACCTCGCTTCACCGCCACTACAGTTTCCCAACTCACATTTCTTTCAACAAAATCAAGGCGGTCAAAACCCAAATTTATAACAAAATCTTTTCCCTTCTTTTGCTTCGATGCAACAACAAACCAACCAACCATCGCCTACGACACAATAATCGGGTGAAGCGGAAGCGGGAGGTAGTAGGAACAAGAAAGGGAAAGGAAAATGAAAATCAAAAGGGAAATCAATAGCGGTGGAATCTGAAAATGCAGACGTTCCACAATGGTGGACACCGGAGGAGGAATACGCTTTGACGGCGGCTTGGTGTGCTACTTCAAAAAACGAACTTCGCGGAAATGGAATGAAAAAAGGAGCTTATTGGGGGGCGATGCTCGACAAGTTTCACGCTATTTTAAAGAAAAATCCGTATCGCAACAACGACATGTTGAGCAGCAAATGGGGTATGATAACTAAGCGGTGCATCAAATTCAACGGTATTTACAACCGGCTTGAGGTGCAACAACAAAGCGGAACCAACGACTTCGATTTATTCAAATCGGCTAAGGAACAATATTGGGTCAAAATGGGTCCTGTTTTCGACTTTGAAAAATCATGGGAATTGTTGCGAGCGGATCCAAAGTGGAATAAAACGCCACATCGTCGGAGGTTCAATCCAAAATGTCTCGCAGTTCTAGCTCGGTCGACGTGTCGGACGCACATACTAACATCGACCTAAACGCTGATGACGATGAGATCCCGGATGATATCCAAGAGATATCCCCACCACGACGACCTCCGGGACGCGACAAAGCGAGGCGCGCTGTAAGGCATGCGGAGGAGGTGGAGACGAGAGCAAAAGATGCGGCGGAAATGAGAGCCAAATTCGACGAACACAATTTATTAATAAAAGAAAAAAATGAGTTGAAACGTCATCATTTGGAGTTCCTGGAAAGGCAAGCACGGGAGAAGCAGGAACAAAAAGAGAGAGAACTAATGACACATTAGTTGTCAATTCTTCGGACAAGCGAGTAGGGTTTAGCGTCTGCTGATCTAGCGGTGCTACAAGTGATGAAGGAACAAATTAGGAAAAAATATTTGGGTTAATTAGGATTGTTGTGGTTTTAGTAGTAATTTGAATGGTATTTTAGTTATTAATTTAGGTTTAAAATTATGTTTTTTTAATTGTAATCGGAATTTTAGATTTTAAATATTATGTCTTTTTTTTGTTTTTAAAATTATATGTTTTATAAAAAATATATTAGTTATTAAAAAACAAAAAGAAAAAAAAACGAAAGCAAAAAAAAAAGTAAAAAAAAAAACGAAATAGTAAAAAAAATAAAAAAAATATATATTTATTTTCAAAAAGTTGGTGTTGCATCTAGTTGCATCTTGTTGCTCATTTCTCCACTTGGTGTCATAACACCAATAGCTTAGGTGGTATGTGAGGTGGCACAACTTGATGTTGCACCTTGTTGCCCACACCCAATGCTCTTATAAAGTCTATTGCCCATTTACTATTATAATCCGTGTAGAGCGAATGAATACGATGTAACATTTTTATTTTAGGGGTTATTTTATTTTTATTTTAGGGGTTATTTTATTTTTATTTTAAAATTAAATAATTAGTAAAATAACGGATAAAAAGAAATTGATGATGAAAATATTTCATTTACTAGTTAAAAATAAAAATCCACAAATTATCTCTCTGAAGTTAAGGTTATTTTGGTAATTTAGGAAAATCCTTATATGATGACCAAGACTTAACCTCATGTGGAACAAAATTTTTAAAAGTAATTTTAAAAGGCTTAAATGGGTAGTTAAGATAGTAAGTAATTGTTAGATGCTTTAAGTGGTAAATTTAATAAATGAGACAATGGAACGATTAAATTTGTAACATTTTCAAATATAGGACTTAAGCTCCTTCTCCCAACCCATTTGAGAGGGAAAAACGATTTGAGAGACACGATAGAGGTAGCGATGGTGATTTGTAGCTAATATACATTTTATATGTGAGATTGAAGTGAATTGGAAGAGAAAGAGCTAAATTCAAACATTTGAACATTATGCAGTACAATCATCACCTCTGTATCTCATAGAATAATCATAGGTTTGGAGAATTCTCCAAATCCAAAAATATAATATAATGTGAATGTTGTAATGATGTTTCAAGTTAGTCTTGATCATTATGTTACTAATATACTTTCATTATTCTTAAACATCGTTTGATTTGAAGTTTAAATGGTTTTTGAAAGCTTCAAAGCTCCAATGATAGTCGAATCTGAATTTGATTCGTATATCATGAAATATATAATATTTCTAAGCTTAATTTGATGTTTTAAACTTTAACTGAATTGATGAATCCACCATTTTTTAATGATTACACTAATGGATATGATTTGGAATTTCACTTTGACTTAGGGATTTATGGTGTTTCAAGCTTTACTTGTGACGCAATCTAAGTTTTGATATATTAAAGCTCTTTAAAATTTCATAAGTTTGACTCATGATGTCAAATTAAAGCTCTATTGATGATGATCTAGAATCATTAAAGGATTTGTGAGAATTTGATACTTATAAGACTTATATGAACTTAATACAAGTTTTATTGTTCAAATCATTAAATCATCACATTTAAGTCATATATTCTTGTGTAATTATGTTTTCAAAATATTTAAAATATGTTTAAAAGTTCATTTTACCTAAAAGAATCCATTTGGAAACAAATATTGACAATCTATTAAGGCAAATGAAGCTTATGACTTAACTTGTAGATTTGATGTCTTTCGGCGTGCTTAATCAAATCTTTAAGGCATTAAGCCATTTAGATCATTAGGGTGCGTATGAGTTAAGTTATGTTAATGTATTAAAACAAATTACTAAGTCTTAAGAACATCTGTGGAAACCAATTGGGAGCAAATTTGAGGAGTAGAAGTCATTTAAATCAATGTAGAATGCTTGAAATGAAATAAAACTTTATAATGATGTGCAATGTATATTACATAGTCATATAATTAGCAAAACCAATTTTATAAGGATCGTGTAATGGCCACGACACCTAAAACAACTTTTTATTTAATTTGTTTTCAATGTATTTGACCTCTAATTGCATATATTTGATATCTTTTATTTAAGGCTGGCTTAGTATTCATATGGGAAATATAAGTTTGTTGTTATTCTAATGTGGTATATGTCTTTTATTTCAAGCCTCTATTTCATGAAAGAGACAAAAAGGGAAAGGTAAGTATGTTCATGTCATGAGAATATAACTAAAAGTGAATCCATATTATGTGTGTATAAAATTAAAGAAATGACGTTGTTATATATGTATCAAACCACATTTTTATAAGGATTTGATTAATATAATGTTAAATATCATGTTATTGAAACCAATGTTGCAAAATTGGCCAACTCAGTGAGTACTTGAGAATTGGCCTTAGACTAGGACTAGTTAAAAGAATTCGGCGGAAATTACTTAGACTCGGAGCAACTTGGTCCTAATCGGGACAACTCGGGCCAACTCAATGACTTGGCCAAACTTGAACAAAATGTCAAAATTAAATTAGAATGAAAAAAAGTCAAGAATTACAAGGTTAATATTAATATTTTATATATTATATAACATTCTAACCTTAAAACTAAAGTAAAGTATTTAATTAACATATCATATATGTTTTCCCTTTCTCCCACCTCATATTCAAGAATTTTAAAATTAATATTTATTATTTAAACTAGTTTAACATTCGAACATATATATTTTTATTATTATTTGTCTATTTTATTATGAGATCACCTTAGTTATGATATTTTAATATATAAAATTTCTTCAAAATTAGTTTTCTTTAGAATTTATCCTAGTGGAGTCCTTCCGCCATTGTCGAGTACTTGCTACTCTGGGTTTACCGATTAAGTAGCACCCAATGAGTTTTGCAACGTGTATTGAAACAATGTCATTTAATAGTTGTATGGAATTAAGTTTTTTGTTACGACTAGTAAATAGTGATATATGGTTTATAGATGTTTTAATATATAACATTCTAACCCTAAAACTAAAGTAAAGTATTGAATTAACATATCATATATGCTTTCCCTTTCTCTCATCTCATTTTCAAGAATTAATGTCTATTATTATTTATCTAATTTTTTATGAATTTAAGCACCTTAATTATGATATTTTGACATATAAAATTTCTCAAAAATTAGTTTTCTTAATAATTTACCCTAGTTGAGTGCTCTGTGCCCATGTTGAGTACTCGTTACTCTAGTCGACCGGTTTAGTAGAGCCCAACAAATTTTGCAACATTGATTGAAACAATGTCATTTAATAGTTGTATGTAATTAAACTTTTTTTTTACAACTAATAAAAAATGGTACAAGTTAGGGCTAGCCACTCGGCTAACAAGGTGCTTAAGAAGGTGATTCTAAAAAGAAGGTTTTTCGCTTAATCTTAGAGATATAGTAGCTTGTCGTTCTTAAAAAAAATAAAAAATAGTATTTTTTGTAAAGATGTTTTAATATATAATATTCTAATCCTAAAACTAAAGTAAAGTATTGAATTAACATAACATATATGCTTCCTCTTTCTGTCACCTCATCTTCAAGAATTTTAAAATTAATGTTTATTTTTTGAACTAGTTTAACATTCAAACATGTATATTTTTTATTATTATTTGTCAATTTTGTTATGAACTTGATTACATTAATTATGATATTTTAATATATAAAAATTCTACAAAAAATATTTTCTTTACAATTTACCCAAATCAAGTACTTCCTGTCCATGTTGAGTACTTGGTACTCTCAGTCGACCGATTTAGTAGCAACCAAACGAGTATTGGAACATTGATTGAAACAATGTCATTTAATAATCGAACGAAATTAATTTTTTTGTTACAACTTGTACACAATGTTATTTGTTGCTTAGATGTTTTAATATATAAGGTTCTAAACCTAAAACTAAAGTAAAATATTAATTAACATATCACATATACTTTCTCCTTCTCTCACCTCGTCTTCAAGAATTTCAAATTAATGTTTATTATTTGAATTAATTTAACTTTCGAAAATATATATTTTTATTATTATTTGTCTATTTTGTTATGAACTTATCACCTTAATTATGTTATTTTAATATATTAAATTTCTCCAAAATTAGTTTTCTTTACAATTTATCCTAGTTGAGTACCAGTCATTTAATAGTTGTATAAAATTTAGTTTTTTTTTTTTTTTTTTTTTTTTTTTTTTTTTTTTTGCTACAACTAGAATACAATGGTATTTGTTCTATAGATGTTTAATACATAACATTTTAATGCTAAAACTAAAGTAAAGTATGAATTAACATATCATATATGTTTTCCCCTTCTCTTTCCTCATCTTCAAAATTTTAAAATTAATGGTTGAACTAGTTTAATAGTTGAGCATGTATACTTTTATTATTATGTGTCTATTTTGTTATGAACTTGATCACCTTAATTATGATATTTTAATATATCAAATTTCTCCAAAATTAGTTTTCTTTACAATTTACCCTAGTTGAGTACTTTCCGCTCATGTCGGGTACTCGTTACTCCCAGCCGACCGATGTAGTGCACCCAAGTTTTGCCACATATATTGAAACAATGTCATTTAATAGTTCTATGTAATTTTTTTTATATATATATATATTTTTTAATTTTTTATAGCTAGTAAATAGTGGTATTTGTTGTATAGATGTTTCAATTTAGTGGTTATATAAATTTTTTAAAAACAAAATTAATTATGCTAGAAAGTTTTCCTGTTTAAATCTTTGAAGTTTTGATTTTGTTATAACAAAAAAGTTACGTAGAATATTAAATTCTATAAAAGAAAATACAATAATTTTTAATTTGCCTAATTTAATCATATGAACTTTTTCCTTTTCAAAATTTAATCATATAATTTTTAAACTTTTATTTAAAAAAAAATTAACCAGTAAAAAAATGTTTGATGACTTTTTGAAATTCATTATCAGATTAGTGTTTTAATTTTAAAAAAGTAGCAATTAGAAATTTCCAATGATTAAATAGAAAATGCAAAGTTTGGTAGGGCTTATGGAATTTGATCATCATAAAATAGAGGGGCCAACTTTTTATTTTGCCCCGACCCCAAATATATATATATATGGACCGGCCGTATGTTACTAATTTCGAACTATGCCATTTAACTAATTATCGAACCCTTCGCGAAAACAAGTCAGGTTGTATAACTTGTTACCATATTAGTGTTATCAGATGCTGTTGTAAACCGAGTCATATAAAGGGCTCATATTCATTTATGCATATTTGACATGATTATGAAATCAGGTTCTATATTTTATTCTTCCCGGGTTAATTATATGTCTCCCATTGTAGTGGTGTTAGTCATACAATACATTATGCAAACATGTGATGTAGTACACATTTTTTATTTGTATAGTTATATATAAAGAATACGATAAATTTAATAATAGTTCTGAGTTTGTTTTCATGTACAAGTACTATACAACTATCACTATAACTTGCTGTTCTTCCAATAATAACAAAAGATAAAATAGAAGAAATATAGGGGCGAAAAAACGATAAAACATGAGAAGGTGGTGGGGTAATAACGTAAATAAGGTCGTTCAAAACGATTTTTTTTTTTTTGAACCCCATCATCTTCCTCGTAAATTTCATTTCTCCGCTGTAGATATAGTCTTTGTACACCTCACCCCCTTCTATCTCCCCTTCCCCTGCCTTTATATACACTGCCCTCTATACCAATTTTATCACTCCTCTACTTTCTCACCACCACCACCGCCGTCTCTCTCTCTCTCTCTCTCTCTCAACATGACAAAAGACGTGGCGGAGGAGGGGTCTTTCTCGGCGAAGGACTACCACGACCCACCACCGGCGAAGTTCATAGACCCGAAGGAGCTGACAAGATGGGCTTTTTACAGAGCTCTGATAGCGGAGTTTGTTGCCACCCTTCTCTTCCTTTACATTACTGTCTTGACAGTTATCGGTTACAAGAGCCAGATCGACAAGGGCTCCGACGCCTGCGGCGGCGTCGGTATCTTGGGTATTGCGTGGGCCTTCGGTGGCATGATCTTCGTTCTTGTTTACTGCACCGCCGGTATCTCCGGTCAGTTTCCACCTCCTCTTTCCTTTTCTTTCAAGTGATAAACGATCTCCTTAAGATACTTAACCAAATATAAAAATATTATTAAAGTATTTTTTTAAAGAAAAGCTTACACAAAAATACGTAAACCATAAATAACCCAGCTAGCCTTGATTTTTGGAATTTTATTTACTTATTTTTACGTTTATTTCTAAAAGCGAAGGTTATAAAAAAAAACTCATTACTTAATGTTTTTATATCTTTTCTAATATCATACCATAATTAAACGATCTAGAGTTGTGTGGTCACAAAACAATTATTGCATAGTGCATATATACTTCTTTTGGTCTAAATTTCCAGACAAATTAAAAAGGACAGTAATAAATATTTGTGTGAGTTTAATGCAGGAGGTCACATCAACCCAGCCGTGACCTTCGGTCTCTTTCTGGCTCGTAAGGTCTCACTGCCTCGAGCCATCATGTACATGGTGGCTCAGTGCTTAGGAGCCATTTGTGGTGTGGGTTTAGTCAAAGCCTTCCACAAGACTTACTACACTAACTATGGCGGTGGTGCCAACGAGCTAGCCGATGGCTACAGCAAAGGCACCGGCTTGGGTGCAGAGATCATCGGCACCTTCGTTCTTGTTTACACCGTCTTCTCCGCCACCGATCCCAAGAGAAGTGCTCGTGACTCCCATGTTCCTGTATGCACTCCCTCTTATTCTTTAGTTATTAATAAACTTTATGAACGTATGTGTCTATATTTCATCATGTTGTGTGATCGATGTGCACATATATATAGGTGTTAGCACCTTTACCCATTGGGTTTGCTGTGTTCATGGTTCACTTAGCCACGATTCCCATCACCGGAACTGGTATTAATCCGGCGAGGAGTTTTGGAGCGGCGGTTATTTACAACAAGGAGAAAGCTTGGGATGATCAAGTGAGTTTTAGTTATTAATTCTTCGTAACAATTTTTGAAAAAGATTTGGCTTCTTATAAACTTGTTTTCTGAATCGATTTTGCAGTGGATATTCTGGGTTGGACCCTTCATCGGAGCAGCCATCGCCGCCTTCTACCACCAGTTTATCTTGAGAGCCGGTGCAGCCAAGGCCCTTGGATCTTTCAGGAGCAGTGGCCATGTTTGAGATACGGATGCATTATATTGTTCGCAAAAAGATTGGGGAAAAAATTGTTTAACTGTGGATGAAAGTATGTGGTGTTTTGGTGTTAAGAGTGTTCTGTATGTCTTGTTTAAGGTTTTATTGCGAACCATGGAAATGCAATGTAAATTCTTTTTTAGGGGTACCCCTGCCCCTCGTGTTATTCTTGCCACTTCAGAAACTTTGTATTTACTCAAATTATTTCCAAGTTTTTTCTGTGTCATTGAGAATGTTGTCTTATGTAAGAATTAAATGTTTAATTCTGAGAATTTTACTTATTACAATATAATATGATATTAACCTATAAAGTGTAAATAAAATAAAACTATAACTAAAGAAAAACATGTAATGTTTAAAATGTCTTTATCTTACACATGATTATGTTTCTTTATTGTTTCTTTATGGATCAAAATTTTCAATTCATACCCTTGTTTATAAATGCATAACACTTTGTGACCTAATAATTAATATTGGATTGAATGGAGTATTTTGTGTCAAAATGCGACCTCACAAAATATATTAAACTTTGTATTGTAAAAATATTAAATACTGACCTATTTATTTTGTTAAAAATAATTAAATAGTTGCAATATTAATATTTATATTTATAAAAATATTAAGTATTGACATTTTTTTTAAATAATTAATTATTAAACAATTATAATATTAACTTTTTTTTGGTTTATTGACTTAAGATTTTGTTATACTTGCTTTAAGAATAAACTAAGAAGTTATAATAATGAGGACCTAGAAAAATTTATAGGTTGAACATGTTTATTGACATTAATTTACCCCCATTAATTGCAAAAAAGTAATCTTTTTTTGGTTTTGGCGTCATGTTTGAAGAAGTTGAGGAAACACCTTAATTTGGTGAACTGTAAAGGGGATAAATCCCCTTTTGATTACATCAGTCTTTCAGTGGGGTTGAACATGTCGAAGATGGGTAATGGAGAATTGTAATTGATTGATTTTTCAATAAACACTCGTCTTGAAAGGTGAAAGTGTTACTCATTAGTAGTCGTCTTAAGTTTTAAAAATATGTTTTTAGAAGTTTTAGCATTTATTTCTTTTTTATTTTTCAGGCTTCAATATTAGTTCTGAATTTTCTTGAATCGTCTTGTGCGTGCAATGTTCTTTCTGGGAAGTAAGATTCATGACAGAAATATTAGTTGGATCAAACAAAGGAAGTTGTTGACTTCAAACGTTGAGGGTGGATTGAGTATGCGTAGATCACATGCATTAAACAATGTGTTGCTTTTGAAATATCGTTGTAGGTTTTTAAATGGACCAAATCGTTTGTGGGTCAAGGCCATTTCGGCTTATTCACGAACTTAAAGGTGGATTTGAAGTGAATGGTTTCGTAAGTACAGATCGAGGTCTGAAAAACATTGGTGATTTTTTGCGAAACCACGAATCAAAGACATTGATTAAGAGGTATTCTAAAAAGAAAAAAATTTACTACTTTTTTGAAAGATGATCGAAGTGGGTGTAGAGGTGTCAAATGTAACCATATCATGTTATTTTCACATGAGACAATAAGAATATGACCGAAAAAACAACTCTGACTTCGGTCCAAAGATCTAAGAATATGAGTGAAAAAGTGAAGTTGGAAATCACTCGAAGGATCCAGTGGCTAGGTGAAGTAAGGAAATTTTGGTGGCTAATTATCGTTTTTCGGAAGCTCAACAAATGAAAAAAAAGTTGAAGAGGTCACTTTGGGGGGAAATTGTTAAAACAAAAAGTGATCCTCTTAAACTTAACGATTCGCAGTCCATTTTGCTACCGTATCTCTTTGGCTACCGTAATCAGTTTTGCCACGGCAACAGATGTTTATCTACCGCAATTGAAGATCTTGTTTTGATCCAGAGTTGAAGCGCAACCTCTATACTGCAGTGAAGACTTATTGGTTACATCAACTGACTTAGCATGTTTGCATTACATTGTCTAGTGAACTGGTCACTTAGAGTCGATAGTTTATTATTGTTTATTTACGATGTAACTTTATGGAAATTAATCTCTAGTCTCCATCTTCATGTATTAGACACCTCTTTACCACTACTTCTTATCATATCACTTAAACGATCTTTCTGAACTTTCACTTTGAAATACTAAGATCATTATCTCATATCTCTATATTACTTATTATCTTTGAAGATTCTCTTCAATTTAAACTGATCACGCATATTAACTTGGGTTTGAATGCAAACCTCTTTATGAATCAGTTTGGTGTATACTTGATATAACTTGTTGTCATTTACATTTCCTTTATTTTTTAGCACTTTATAATTCCGCAACTAACCATCTAACAAATCTAACTTATTATTGTTGAGCTTGTATGATCCTTTGAGATTAACTTATTCCGCAACTATTATCTTGTGCTAACGTTTTATCAAGTGTTTCTCAAAAGTTTTTCTCTACACAGATTTTGTTAACGAATTTTTGTGAAATTATTTTTCAAAATACACTGTTTTCACAAATTTAATTCGGAGTAAAAATTATTTGCTCAAGCTTGGTTTGACTTATAATATGAATTTTGAATCTGCAATAAAGGTATTGAGACTGTTGTCTAGGTAGTGATTTCATTGAAGCTTCCCTCGGTGCAAAATATGATCATGTGCAAAAAAAAGAGTGAAATATTTTTAGTTCAAGTTTGTAAGTTTTCTTTCATTTATTTGAGTTTTTATTCTAAATGCTTTTTAGTTCATCTACATATTTCCATTTGTTCATAATGTTTAATCTTTTTATTACTTGAGGGCAACTAATGTTTAAGCTTGGGGAGATTTGATAGATGTCATTTTATACATCTTTTAGGGTAGTTTTTATTAGCATTTTGCATCATTTTTTATGCTTTTTCATGTGCATTAGTTTAAATAATGTTCAGCTCATGTATTTTGTAAGAATTCCCGTACAACTCATGTTTTAGTGTCTATTTCAGGTGATTTGAAGTGGAGCGGTAGTTTGATAGTCTTTGAAGCATATCTGGAGCATAACTAGAGCTTATCTGGATCCAAAACACTAAAGAAGACCAAATACAACCTATTTCTCATGAAAAACAGGTTGTTCTTCACTTACGAAACATAACCGGAGGATTTCTGATTTTTTTGAGGCATTTGAAAATTTCATCCCTGAAGCACAGGTCGTGCCTCCTAAGCACGGGTTCTGCCTACCTCCTAATGCCATTATTTTGGGTGTCAGTCAACCCTGCTATGGTTGTGGTGAGGTCGAGCATTACAAGCGAAACTGCCCCAAAGCAACAACAACCAACAACACTGGGAGAGTTCTAACTATGGGGCAAGAGGAGGCAGTCGCCGATCCCACCGTTGTCACGGGTACGTTCCTTTTTGAAAACTCTTATGCATGCATCCTTTTCGATTCTGGTGCGGAACGAAGTTTTGTTAGCCATTCATTTAAACATCTTCTTAAACATAGTCCTCAACCATTAACCGAAACGTTTACCGTCGAGATGGCTAACGGCGAGAAATAGAACGCTAACGATGTATTCATAGGCTGCACCCTTACCCTAAACGACCATTCCTTTCCCATCGACCTTATGCTGGTGTCCATAAAGAGCTTTGATGTTATCGTTGACATGGATTGGTTGAGTCCCAATCATGCTGATATCCTTTGTTAAGAAAAAGCTATCTGCCTCAATCTTCCCTCTGGCCAGACCCTCATGATCTACGGCGATAAACTTAGTTCCAATCTTCGCATCATTTCATGCATCAAAGCCCAAAAGCTCCTTCGAAAGGAATGCCATGCATTCCTAGCTCATGTAATTAACGAGAAACAGGAAGTTAAAGACCTCGAGAGCATCCCCGAAGTCTGCAACTTTCTTGATGTCTTTCCTGAAGAGCTCCCGGGAATTCCTCCCGAACGCCAAGTCAAGTTTCGCATCGACCTAATTTCCGGAGCTACCCCCGTAGCCAAGTCTCCATATCGCTTAGCGCCAGCAGAAATGTAGGAGTTATCTAGTCAGCTTAATGAGCTGCTTAGCAAAGGGTTCATCAGACCGAGTTCCTCACCCTAGGGAGCCCCGATGTTATTTGTGAAGAAGAAAGATGGATCTTTTCGGATGTGTATAGACTACCGTGAGTTGAACAAGCTGACCGTTAAAAACTATTATCCTCTTCCTCGAATAGATGACCTCTTCGATCAACTTCAGGGAGCCAATTACTTTTCAAAAATAGACCTTAGATCAGAATAGGTGACCTCTTTGATCAACTTCAGGGAGCCAGTTGCTTATGCCTCAAGACAGCTGAAGGCACACGAAGTCAACTATACAACTCAGGACCTGGAGTTAGGAGCAGTGGTCTTCGCACTGAAGATTTGGAGACATTATCTCTACGGAACCAAGTGCACGATCTTCGTGGACCATAAAAGCCTACAACACATCTTCAATCAGAAAGACTTAAACATGAGACAACGGCGATGGGTAGAGCTGCTCAGTGACTATGAGTGCGAAATCCGCTACCATCCCGGCAAGGCCAATGTGATGGCAGATGCCCTTAGCCGAAAGGAAAGCTCAAGCAACAAGGTGAAGACACTGACAATGACCATCCATTCCCACTTATCCGCACAAAGCCGAGAGGCTCAGTTGGAAGCCCTAAAACCAGAGAACATGTTGAATGAAGCCTTGAGGGGAATGGATATGAATCTTGAGATCAGAGGTGACGGAGTATATTGTTTCATGGATCGAATCTGGACCCCAAAGTTCGGAGGTTTCAGTGAGGTTGTCATGAACGAAGCTCACAAGACTAGATACTCCGTGCACCCAAGTTCGGATAAGATGTACCTGGATCTCAAGAAACTATATTGGTGGCCAAACATGAAAGCCGAAATTGCTACCTTCATGGGCAAATGTCTGACTTGCGCCAAGGTGAAGGTCGAATATCAGAAGCCCTCAGGTCTACTCCAACAACCCGAGATACCTGAGTGGAAATGGGAGATGATTACTATGGATTTCATTACCAAATTACCCAAATCTCCGAGTGGGCACGATACCATTTGGGTAATTGTCGATCGATTGACAAAATCCGCTCACTTCCTACCGATCAAAGAAACGTTCAAAATGGAAAGACTCACGCGAATCTACATTCAAGAAGTGGTCCGACTGCATGGTGTACCTGTGTCCATTATCTCCGATCGAGATAGCAGGTTTACCTCGAGATTTTGGCAGTCCCTACAAAAGGTTCTTGGAACTAAGCTAGACATGAGCACAACTTATCATCCTCAGACATATGGGCAGAGTGAGAGAACTATCCAGACCTTGGAAGACATGTTGAGAGCATGTGTCATCGATTTCGGAAAGTCGTGGGACACTCATTTACCCTTGATTGAGTTCTCTTATAACAACAGTTACCACACCAATATCAAGGCTGCCCCGTTCGAAGCCCTCTACGGTCGCAAGTGCAGATCCCCTCTGTGTTGGGCTGAGGTGGGCGACACGCAGCTAGCCAAGGGTCGAGTCCCCGACAGTACTCTCACTGGTCCTGAAATCATCCATGAAACCACCGAAAAGATCATTCAAATCCGAGAACGACTGAAAGCTTCACGAGACAGACAAAAGAGTTACGCCAATAAACGACGAACACCCTTGGAATTCTAGGTTGAAGATCGTGTCCTTTTGAAGGTCTCGCCCTGGAAAGGCATGATACGCTTTGGAAAGCATGGGAAATTGAACCCAAAGTACATAGGACCTTTCAAGATCCTTGCTAGGATCGGTCCCGTAGCCTATAAACTCCGATTACCTCAAGAGCTTAGCAACATCCACCATGTCTTCCACGTCTCTAATCTTAAAAAGTGTCTATCCGATGAAACCCTTGTGATCCCTCTTTATGAGATCGAGATGAACGAAAATCTGAATTTTGTGGAAGAACCAATTGAAATCATGGATCGGGAGATCAAACGAACGAAACAAAGCCGCATCCCGATAATGAAGGTTCGCTGGAATGCCAAGCGGGGACCCGAATTCACTTGGGAGTGCGAAGATTCAATGAAATATAAATATACGCATCTCTTTTCAAATCCATGATTTGTATCTTATTTCCAAATTTCGGGACGAAATTTCCTCTAACGGGGGGATGATGTGACAACCTGAAGTTTATTCCGTCAATGTAACCCACTTCCGTTAATAAAATTTATTTTTATTAAAAATTTTCCGTTAACTTTTGAGTTAAGTAAATCCTTTTGGGTTATTGTTGTATTTTTCATATGCGTCTGAAAGCAATAAAATCACATGAAATACCCTCGAATTCTTTCGGAAAAATTTCTAGTTCACGACTAAGTCGGGTTATGGCCATTTAATCGGGTACAATCTTAAACTCCATTTGATGTCGGGATTGGGTGGATCCCCACCTGGCCGTGAACTCAACCCTATATAAGAGTTGAGTGGTCTCCATTTGAACCTTTTTCACACACCTTAGAGCTTTCTCTCTCTACTCTCTCTCTCTCTCTCTCTCTCTACAACTCGGGATTCGATCTAGAAACGCCCCTTCAAGCTTCACAACTGTAAGTTAACCTTCCTAGCTTGTTGTTTAGCCTAAAATATTTGCAAATTCTTGATTTAGTCATCCAAAAACCTCAAGATCATGTGTTTACGGTTTGGGAACATCCCAAAACCGTAAACACCCTAAAAGGGGGTTTTTATGCCCCAAAACCCTTCCAAAACCTTTCCAATGCTTGGCTTATGACCTAGAAACTTGCATGAATGATCTAAGAACCCCAAAACATGAATTGAAAGGGGTAAACATGAGTTTACGGTTTGGGGATCTCCCAAAACCGTAAACACCTTCAAAGGGTGTCTAAGTGCCGTTAACACCTTGTATGGCTTATATTTGGGTCTAGAACTTTGCATGCTTAACCTACAACCACCAAAACACATAAAAAAAATGGACAGATATGAGTTTACAGCCGTAAACTCATGTGTTTACGACTGTAAACTCCCAAGGGAGTGGTCCAAAGACCGTAAACTCCATAAAGGGTCCATTTCAAGCCCCAAACACTTCCATAACCTTTGATTCAACCCTAGGACCTTTCTTTGTGAAGCATAAGACCTTTGAGCACCAAATAACACCATTCCCATGAGTTTACGGCCGTAAACTCATGGGGATATGGTCTTGAAACCGTAAACACCCCCTAAGGGCTTACACTTGAAGAGTAAACTCCTTAACGAGGCCATACACTCCTTAGAAGCAACCCGTATCATTCCTAACACTTGAAATCAAGTGTTTCCACGCATTAGAATGTACTTAATTGCCTAATTAGTGGTTTAAATGACTAATTAGATACAATTATGTATCACTTCATGTTACATAGGACCCTCGCGTGTGTTCAAGTCCTAAATTGACACCTAGCGTCCTACCCGGCACACCCACATCAAAATTGACTTAAAAAGTGAAAAAAAATTAAGATTTTCAAGATTAATATGTATATTTTATACCTTATCTAACGTACAAAACCTAAAACTAAAGTAAGATATCGGATAAACGAATTATATATGCTTTCGTCTCTTTCATTCTTATTTTCAAGATTTTCATGATTAAAAATATTTATTTTTTTGAACTTGTTTAACATTAAAAAATATAACTTTTTTTATTGATATTTCACTTACTTTGCTACCAATTTTAATAAACTTATGATTTTTCATATATATAATTTCCCCAAAATTGATTTCTTTATGAAATATCATATCCAAGTACTCTTCGAGTAATCCTCGCCGAGGTCGAATACTTGTTATTCCCCAATTGACCGAACGAGTACCGAATAGTGAGTTTCGCAACATTGAAGAGTACAATGCTATTTGGCACCACTAAGCAACTGAAGAGTAATATTTTTGATAGGATTATCACACATTCTTTTTAAATGGATAATTTATAGAAACAATAAACTTAAAATCAACTAAGTTCTTTGGTTGCAAAACCCAATGTTGGGTTTGATCTATTTGTAATTTTTGGTTTTTTTTTTAGCTTTTTGCTGACTTTAAAGAACTTAACCCAAAAAATCAATAAAAATGATTTGATATAACTGGATCTATATATTTTCTTTTGTTAATTTGCTAAAGGGAACAAAGCAAAAAAAAAGTCTTTAAAGTTTGGCTCTATTAATGCAAAAGTTATCTCTGATTCTATTTTGTAATTAAGCTCAATAATAGATAAACATTTGCAAAATAACTCTTGTAACCAGATAATAATACCGGTTTTCAGGGCCAAATTGTAAACAAACAATCATGTATGAGTTTTTCGTTAATGAGGTTAAAGTTTAAGGATTTTTCCGAAGATTTTTCTTTTTATATATGCTAAATTAATTTGAAGAAAAAACATATTTATTTAACAAAAAACCCAAAACAAAAATATCATCTACATCCCTTTCACTGAAAAACTTATTTTTATTTATTAAAAAACACAATAATAATAATTTATATATCATTTTTGGGTTTTTTTTTTTTTTTTTTTTTTTTTTTTTTTTTTTTTTGTGGTTTTCTTCAAATCCAACTCTTAAATATCAAATATTTGAATATTCAGGTCTTAGTGTAAGAACTAACTACTTAAGTGTAAAGAATGACAATGGAATATATATATATATATATATATATATATATATATATATATATATATATATATATGAAATGACCAAATTTAATTCATGATGTTTTACTAACACATGACAAGTACAATAAACTAAAGTTTAGTAATCCAACCCATAAAATTTTATCTTATTGTGTATCGTTTTGGCGGCATGACCGAGTGGTAAGGTGGGGGACTGCAAATCCTTTTTCCCCAGTTCAAATCTGGGTGTCGCCTCATCAACAAACAAATCAAAATTTATTATCTGTTGATATAAATCACCCAAATTTTACCCAACAGATAAGACGATTGTTGATATTTGATTGATTCTAAACATCTGTTCTCGGGATTTTGTAAAAGATTGGAAATCTTTCATTCTAAAATTCAAATAAAGATTATATTATAATGGTCAAAACAAGACTTCCCGATTCCCTTCTACTGCTAATGTCTACTGATTGGGTCTTGAATTTCATTGGCATAGCCGCCGCCGGCTAACTAGTTGTGGAAAGTCCTTTATGTAATCTACATATATAGACTCGCGAGAATCTCTGAGTGTTCAGGCATTCAATCACTATTAGATTGAGATTGAATGGATAATATACTTTTTTATAGAAAAAGTGATTTTTTTTTTGAAACCCCTCGTCAAGAGTATAATATACCATCTCCCAACTGCTTCAGAGAGACAATCGGGAAAGGAAAAGGTACGAATTAGATCAAATAGGAAATAAAAGTATGTAATAGATAGCAATTAATCTATTTGTACTTGGAACAGCAACAAAGAATTGGCCCTGTTTTTTTTTATTACTATATGTTCCATTAGTAACATTCATTTTGTAGCGTCATTGTGTATTTTAGTTGTGTTTAATCGATCCCGGTTAGAAATCATATAGGAATTTTTTAGAAATGGATTTATTTGATTGGTTCATCAATAGTGTTCAGCCAAAATCCCTTTTTGACTCTGGACCATGGATTCTACTATTATTTGTGAGCAATACAATAATGGAATGTTTCTAGCATAAAGATAAGGGACATAATTGACATGGATATAGTAAGTCTCGCTTGGGCTGCTTTAATGGTAGTCTTTATATTTTCCCTTTCACTCGTAGTATGGGGAATATTCAGATTCGATGACCAATCTAAACTCAATATTCATTGAGGGGAAAGTATGATTATGATATAAATGCACCAAACGGGAATTTTAGGAAAAATATCTTTGAGATCTCTTTCCTTTTTTTTTTTTAAATTCTCTACTCTAATATCAATATTGTATTCTTTTTTTTCTATTACTCTAGATCATATATAGTGTAGTTGGGTATTTTCATTCCCTAAGTCAATTTTTTTAGCCACACAATATTGTCTTAGGTTGAACTAAAAAAAGACTATTTAGAAAACTAGTCAATGGTGGCCCTCCATGGATTCACCTATATAAGCTGCAGCTAAAGTTGCAAAAATAAGAGCTTGAATACCACTTGTAAATAATCCAAGGAACATCACAGGGATAGGAACCATTGAAGGTACTAAAGAAACAAGAACAACAAATACTAATTCATCGGCTAATATATTTCCGAAAAGTCGAAAACTAAGTGATAGGGGCTTTGTGAAATCTTCTAAGATGTTAATAGGTAAAAGAATTGGAGTTGGTTGAATATATTTACCAAAATAACATAATCCTTTTTTGCTAAGACCCGCATAGAAATATGCCACTGATGTGAGTAAAGCCAAAGCAACAATAGTATTTATATCATTCGTGGGGGCGACTAACTCCCCATGAGGTAATTGTATGATTTTCCAAGGTAAAAGGGCATCTGACCAATTAGAAACAAAAATAAATAGAAACATAGTTCCAATAAAAGGAAGCCAAGGACCATATTCTTCTACAATTTGAGTTTTACTCACATCTCGAATAAATTCAAGGACATATTCGAAGAAATTCTGACCGTTGGTCGGAATGGTTTGTGGGTTCCGAACGGCTAGAGTGGCTGAAGCTAATAAGATAGCAATTACAACTCAAGAAGTAATAAGTGCTTGGTCGTGGACTTGGAAACCCCCGATTTTCTAATAAAAATGGTGGCCTACTTCCACATCGGATATATCGTATAACCCATTTAGTGGGTTGATGGAACATGATAGATCATTCATATTGCCCTCTGACAAAAATAGAATTTTAAACAAAATTATTTTGATTCAACCATCTCTTTCTCGACTTGACTACTTGAATCATATATTTTGAATACCAACTAATCAAATTCTATTCCTTGTTATTTTTATCTCTATTTTTGAGATTCAGAAATAGTAACCGATTCGATAAATCTATGAAGGTTCTGAAATGAAATAAGTTATTTATCTTATTATGAATCACGAATTTCTTATATAGCCAGAACAACTTTCACAAATTGCAAATACTAATTTGTTAAGAATTAATCGGATTGAAGATATAGCGTCATCATTGGCTGGAATCAAAATATCTGCAAGATCGAGTCACAATTTGTATCGATTAAACAAATTGTTGGAATTCCCAACGTGATACATTCTTGAAGGGCCGTATATTCTTCGTGCTGATCAACGATGATTACAATATCGGGTAACCCTGTCATATATTTAATCCCGCCCAAATATATTTGCAAATGAGATAATTGTCTTTTCAACATAGCCACATCTCTTTTCGGAAGACGATCGAGCCCCCCTGTTTTTTTTCGGTTCTCAAGTCTCTAAACTTATGAAGTCTTGTTTCTGTAGTGGACCAATTCGTTAACATACCACCGAGCCATTTTTTATTAACATAATGACACCGAGCCCTTATTGCAACCCATGCTATTGAATCAACTTCTTTATTTTTAGTGCCAACAATTAAGAATTGTTTTCCTCTGCTTGCTGCATCAAAAAGCAAATCACAAGCTTCTGATAAAAAACGAGCAGTTCTAGTAAGATTTGTAATATGAATACCTTTACATTTTGCAGAGATATAAGGTGCCATTTTAGGATTCCATTTCCTAGTACCATGGCCAAAATGAACTCATGCTTCCATCATCTCTTCTAAATTAATGTTCTAATATCTTCTTGTCATTTCTCCCCACACTGCCTCCCCATTTTGAAAAAAAAGAGAGAGGTACCCTGAAATAAATAATTGTTCCGATGGAACCTTCTTTTATACCATAGATTGGCGGAGATACACAGCCCAAGCCATTATTCTTTTCTATTTGTTATTTTTTTTTATTACTATTACCAAATCAAATGACTGGACCAACAGATCCTTTATAAAAGATAAAAGGGGTGAATCTGCTCTTAGAGATCATTAAATCCTAAAAAAAATGATTGTTCTTGTGTATCATGGAAATTATTTGAAAGGCAAGAATCAAATAATTTTCAGTGGTAGAACAAAATATCTTTCATTTACCCCTCTAATAGATTCTTTTTTTGGAGTTCAAAGGCAATGTTGTTAGGAATGTTGTTAGGTTCACTTGAAGGTGTTTTGAAGCCGCTACCAATAGATATCATCCCCCAGAACAACGTTTTCTTTCAGGCCTTTCAACCAATCAATACGTCCCAGGAAAGCTGCTTTTGCTAAATGTAACGACCCGTCTCTGGTATGTTGCTTCCATGGTATTTATTTAGAAGTTTTCAAGAGGGACTCGACGAGTCTATAGCCCGACTCGTCGAGTAGGGACGGGATTTCGAGCACGTGTAAGTCGGCGACTCGGCGAGTCCGCCTGCCAGGAAGAAACCCTAAATCCCCGGGTTTGCTCACTATTTAAGCAATGTTATGTGCCCCAAACTCGCCTCCTTCACCCTCAGAGAGCTTGTGAGAAACCCTAAACCATTCCTTTTATGATTAAAGTGTTTTTGTGTGGATTCTTGAAGGATTGTAGAAGAAAAAGAAGAAAGGACCAAAAAGAGGAAGTGTAGAACAAAGATCCAAGGCCAAAGTCAGAGTTCATTGAGGTATGTCTCTGAATTATCCTGTTTTGTGCTTAAAACCTCCATTAGAACACCTCAAAGGCTAGTTTAATGTATTTTCCAAGCTGTATAGTTGTATAAATGCCTTGTTGGGTCGAGATATCCCTAGATCTGTTCATTTAGGAGTGTTAGAGCCCTGATCTAGTGCCTTTTCGAAGTTTCTTTGCTTGAGAACCCTAGATCTAGCCTTTATTATGCTTTTTGAGCCTCTTAATCTTCATGGGTGCATATGGGCACGTAAAGATAGAACCTTTACGTGTTAATCGAGCTTAGGGAGCCCGGATCTATAAGTTTTATGCGTTGGATTCAAGCAGAATCGAGTTTAGAGTAGCTGCATGCATGCGACTCGGCGAGTCGAGTCGCGAGTCCTCGATTTTTCCCCTTTTGAGTGATGTCGAGTGGGGACCAGTGAGTAGTAGAGTGGACTCAGTGAGTTGGAGGTCAGACTCAGTAATGGAGGGACTCGACGAGTTGTTCATACAACTCGGCGAGTCCAAGACAATCTTCTTAGCTCAAGAACAACTCGTCGAGTTCATACGACTCGGCGAGTCGGATGCAGATAGCCTGAGTTCTAGAATCGAAAGGGAACTCGTCGAGTTGATGCCATACTCGACGAGTAGCCGCGAGTAGGGTTGAGAAGTGAGAATAGAGACTCGGCGAGTTGGCGGCCCAACTTCGCGAGTCAGGTCAACTGTAGGTTGACTTTGACCAGGGGTAAAAGAGTCATTTTACCCCAATTCAGTTATTAGTATTTGATTGAGTGTGTTTATGGAATTGTAGCCGGGGAGATACCGGAGCAGTAGCAGATAGCTTCCAGAGCCATACACTCAGCAGCCAGTTCACGAGGTGAGTTTCCTTCCAGTAGGAATGGGTCTATGGCCACAATGCCGGCCCGTTTAGTTAGCAGTAGTTCCGGACTTCAGTCCGATGCAGTAGTTAGAGTGCTTGATGTCATTGTGATTCAAGCATGTTTTGTGTTATGTGTTCCGGACTTCAGTCCGATGCAGTATATGTGTTATGTTAGCAGATACGTGTTTATGTTATGCTATGTTCAGACAGTTCCGGATTTCGGTCCGATGCAGCTAGTTCCGGACTCCGATCCGATGGAGGGGACAAGGTCCTAGTCAGTTCCGGACTTCGGTCCGATGCAGCTAGTTCCGGACTTCGGTCCGATGCAGTGGGCAAGGCCCAGTATGTGCTTTATTTGTTATTGTGTGGTATGTGGTAGTTTGGGGGAGCTCACTAAGCTTCGTGCTTGCGGTTTCAGTTTTGGTTTCAGGTACTTTCGCAAGTAAAGGGAAGAGCTCGGGATGATGGCATCGCACACACCACAGCTTCAGTTTTTGTCCTGGGAGTTGATTCAGTTTCTTAGATATGTTTTGATACAGTTGTGACACAGTTTTTCTCACAGTATTTTAGTATGGTTTTGAGATACGCAACGTATGGTTTTATTATGTGATACTCAGTTTTATGATTTTTGTTATATTAAAAATGAAATTTTCGGGTCGAATTTATGGGATGTTTCAAGTTGGTATCAGAGCCTTGGTTTAAGGGATTCGGATACACTTCTGGGTGTATCTGAACTCAAACTAAGGGAAAGATAAAAAGATTTTCAAAAGGAAAATATTTTCGAAAGAAATTTTGAAAAGCACTTAGAAAGAAAAGAATTTTTAAACGAGATAAGGGTGTGGTGCATGCGATCAGCCGAGCTCAAGTAAGTACTCCCAAATTACCCATACAAGTTTATGATCATTAGTTTCAGTTTCAGTTTTAGTTCCAGTTTCAGTTTTAGCTTTAGTAGAACAGCATGCTAGTATAGGACTAAGGATCTAGGAGGATGCCTTATGTGCCTGCTTTATGTGTTTCAGCTTGATAAGAATTTCATGCTAGTATTGAGTAGACAGTAGTAGGATAGCCTGTTTAGGTTATGCCTGGTAGTATGAGCTTAGCATTGTATGCTAGTACAGTTTCTCGTTATGAGAATAGATTTGCTTGAGTAGTTTCCTATGTCCGAATGCTGCTTGCTTTGTGCTTTGTAGGACTCTTGGTGATGGGAGTTAGCCGTTAGGTGAATACGTCACGTCACATGTGATCAGGGTTGAATAATCTCAGAGTGTTGGATTTGGCCCTATTGCGCAACTCTTGTTTGAGTTTAATCGTTGTAGGGACGAGTCTTTTACTCGAAGGATTATCTGAGCATCATCACATGTGATGGTATTCAGGTGATGGCTAATTAGCATTACAAGGAGGCCTTCGGCAACTGAGGATTGGTTTGAGTGGAGTCAGGGGTTTCCCTAGGGCAAGCCTAGGATGAGAGTAGCAGAGATCAGTAGTAGTAGAAGTGACTTGGTGGAGTCAAGGCAGTTCTTGAGGAAAGTACGGATAGATGTGGAAGGTAGTATGGGACCATACTACTGAAAGCAGAGGATCCGTACTCGAATCAAGGAAGGCTGAGACAAGACCAGGAAGCTAGTAGTAGTATCAACGATCCCTTGAGATATTTTAGTTTTCTGATGTTGCCATGATGTGTTTTAGAATGGTGGTTTTGCGTTCGAGGCTAGCAGACGGCAGTGCCGGTGCCGGGGAGGGATCAGGATCAGGCTCGGGGGCCGAGCGTATGGATGAGCAGACCAGAGAGTTTCTTTCTTCAGAGATTACTCGTATCATACTGGAGCAGACTCCTGTGAGCTTCGGTTCGATCAAGGAGGGTATCCTAGAGCTGATGGATGAGAGGTTGGGCAACTTCCGTGCCGAGGTGGCGGCCATGATGGGGTCGCGCACACTTACGTTCAAGGAGTTCAGGGCATGTGGAGCTCCAGATTACCACGGGGCGCGGGACCCCATAGCGAGTGCTAGATGGTTGGCGGATGTGGCCAATGCTTTCCGCACGAGCAGGTGTCCCGAGGGGGACAAGGTTAGATTGGCGTCCTGTCTTCTGAAGGACAGGGCACGGGATTGGTGGGAAGAGGTCGGACATACCATTGGAGATGATGCAGCGCTAGATGCCATGACCTGGGCTGATTTCTCTACCATGTTCAGGGCGGAGTTTGCACCGGTTATTGAGGTGCAACAGTTAGCCAGAGAGTTTCAGGACCTCACCCAGACTACAGAGACCGTGGCGGAGATCACCGCCAAGTTCAGGGAGAGGGCTCTTCTTGTTCCTCAGTATGCAGCCGATGAGGAAATGAAGAAGGCCCGTTATCATGAGATGTTGCGGAGCGATATCCGCTAGTTTGTGAGCCGGTCCAGCTGTAAAACGCTGGATGACATGATTGCTAGGGCTCGAGAGAGGGAGATTGACCTTGAGATGGAGAAGAAGAGGAAACCGGAGGCGGTTTCGGGTACAGGTAGTTCGGGCAAAAAGCCCAAGGTTTCAGATCACAGATCCAGGAGTCAGCAGAGCCACGGACGATGTGGCAAGTGTGGGAGATTGCACGATGGGGTGTGCAAGGCAGGGAGTTCCGGCTGCTACAAGTGCGGTCGGACTGGGCATTTGAGCAGGGATTGTACGGCCCCTGCTACCGCCATTGCAGCATCAGATCTGATTTGCTTTCAGTGCAATCAGAGGGGACATAAAAGGTCCCAGTGTCCGAGTTTAGCTGCAGCAGGGAAGGTGGCTGCACCTGCCCCTGCTACTTTGAGGATTACAGATGGCCGGCAGGGCCGAGCCGAGGCGCCAGTGGCGACGAGTAGAGCTTTTCAGATGACAGCAGAGGAGGCACGAGCGACTCCTGATGTGGTGACGGGTATGTATCTTCCCTTCATCTCTATATTATTATTGATTATTGCTTATGGTTATATGTTTTGTATAGGGTTGTTCTTAGTGAACGACATTTCTGCTACAGTATTATTTGATTCGGGGTCTACCCGATCGTTTGTATCGCTAGCGCTTAGCAAGAGATTTAGTAGAGCTCCAGGGGAGCTGGATTGTCCACTAGAGGTCGAGATAGCAGATGACAGGACCGTGAGGGTCGCCAGAGTGCATAGAGGATGTTCTCTTCAGTTGTTCGACGAGCAGTTTCCGGTGGACTTGGTCCCTATTCCCCTGCGAGGGAATAAGGTTACAGTAGGCATGGATTGGTTGAGTCCCAATGGGGTGGTGATTGATTGCGAGCTGTAGCTAGTGAGGGTTCACACTCCCAGTGGGGGAGAGTTAGTGATTCAGGGCGAGAGGCCACAACGCGTACTAGCTTTTTGTTCAGCCGCGAGAGTGAGGCGCTATTTTCAGCAGGGTTGCGCCGGATATATAGCTTATGTTTTGGATTCTCGGGAGAAGGGTAAGGTGGCAGTAGATGATGTTCCGTTAGTGCGAGACTACCCTGATGGATTCCCAAAGGATTTGCCTGGAATACCTCCAGAGACACAGGTAGAGTTCAGGGATTGATCTGATTCTGGGTGCGGCGCCGATAGCTAAGGCACCATATCGGTTAGCTCCCCCTGAGATGCAGGAGTTGTCTACGCAGTTGCAGGAGATGCTAGACAAAGGTTTCATCAGACCGAGTAGTTCGCCTTGGGGAGCTCCGATTTTATTTGTGAAGAAAACGGACGGGTCGCACCGTATGTGTATAGATTACCGGGAGTTGAATAAGGTAACGGTGAAGAACCGTTACCCACTCCCGAGGATAGATGATTTGTTTGACCAGTTTCAGGGAGCGTCTTGGTTTTCCAAGATTGATTTACGTTTCGGGTATCATCAGATGCGAGTCAGAAATGAGGATGTGCAAAAGACTGCTTTCAGGACCAGGTATGGTCATTATGAGTTTTTGGTGATGCCGTTTGGGCTCACCAACACTCCAGCCGCGTTCATGGACCTCATGAATCGTGTGTGTAGGCCGATGCTGGACCGGTCTGTGATAGTATTCATAGATGATATCATGGTGTATTCCAAGACGCAGGAGCAGCACGAGGAGCACTTGAGGGAGGTGCTAGAAGTTTTGATGAGGGAGAGGCTTTTCGCAAAGTTCTCCAAGTGTGAGTTCTGGTTGCGCGAGGTGCAGTTCCTTGGTCACCTCGTCAACCAAAAGGGTATTTTAGTAGATCCGGCCAAGATAGAGGCCATGATGCGGTGGGAGGTCCCGAAGTCTCCATCCGAGATTCAGAGCTTCCTAGGGTTGGCAGGGTATTACCGGAGATTCATTCACGATTTCTCCAAGATAGCAGTACCACTCACCCGACTGACCAAGAATTCGGTGGTGTTTCGTTGGGGGCCTGAGCAGCAGGCAGCATTTGAGACCCTCAGGCAGAGGTTGTGCGAGGCTCCGATCCTTACCCTGCCAGAGGGAGTAGAGGATGTTGTAGTCTACTGTGATGCCTCAATCACAGGTATGGGAGCAGTATTGATGCAGCGAGGCCATGTGATAGCTTACGCCTCGAGACAGTTGAAGCCTCACGAGGCTAACCATCCTACCCATGATTTAGAGCTGGGGGAGGTTGTGTTTGCCCTCAAGATTTGGAGACATTACCTTTATGGGGTCCGTTGTACCATCTACACGGATCACAAGAGTTTGAGGTACCTTATGGATCAGCTGAATCTAAACATGAGACAGAGGAGGTGGTTGGATGTGCTAAAGGATTATGATTGTGAAATCCTTTACCATCCAGGGAAGGCCAACGTAGTGGCCGACGCCCTAAGCCGCAAGGTGACAGCAGCCCCTATCAGAGACTTATGTCTGAGGATGACAGTGATTACTCCGTTGTTGGAACGGATCAGGGAGGCTCAGGTTGAGGGCTTCAAGGAGGAGAGACAGAAGTGTGAGAGGATAGTGGGCCGAGTAGCTTCGTTTGATTATGATAGTCGGGGGTTGTTGACCCTTCATAGGAGAGTGTGGGTACCGTACTGGGGCGGAGTACGGCAGGTGTTGATGGACGAGGCTCATAAGTCTCGATTTTCTATCCACCCAGGGGCGACGAAGATGTATAGAGATCTTCGACCCGATTACTGGTGGCCCTACACGAAGCAGGATGTCGCCTGGTATGTAGAGAGGTGCCTAACCTGCAGGAAGGTCAAGGCAGAACACCAGAGGCCACACGGCAAGATGCAGCCGTTAGACATTCCCGTGTGGAAATGGGAGGACATCACCATGGATTTTATCACCAAGCTTCCCAGGACCGCACGTGGGGAAGATTCGATTTGGGTAATAGTGGATCGGTTGACGAAGAGTGCTCATTTCATACCGATCTAGGAGAGCATATCGGCGGAAAAGTTAGCTGATATCTATGTGCGGGAGGTAGTGGCACGTCATGGAGTGTCGGTTTCGGTGGTGTCAGACCGAGACGTCCGTTTTACATCCAGATTATGGAAGCGGTTTCACGACGAGATGGGTACTCATCTCGATTTCAGCGCCGCTTTCCTTCCTCAGACGGACGGGCAGAGCGAGAGGACGATTCAGACTCTCGAGGACATGCTCTGGGCATGTGTCCTAGACTTCAGTGGCAGTTGGGATACATATCTTCCGTTAGCGGAATTTTCGTATAACAACAGTTATCATGCGAGCATTGATCGACCTCCCTTTGAGATGCTTTATGGGAGGAAGTGTAGGACCTCGATTTGTTGGGGCGAGGTCGGTCAGCGAGTCATTGGGAGCACAGAGGTGGTGCTCAAGACGACCAAGTTGATTCAGCAGGTTCGTAGTAGACTGCAGACTGCGCAAAGTCGGCAGAAGAGCTACGCCGACAGGAGGCGTTCAGAATTGGAGTTCCGGGTGGGCGATATGGTCCTTCTGAAGGTCTCACCTTGGAAGGGTGTCATCAGGTTTCGGAAGAGGGGTAAGTTGGGCCCCAGGTTCATTGGTCCTTTCAGGGTTTTGGCCTGAGTGGGTCGGGTTGCTTATCGGTTGGATCTTCCAGCAGAGCTTAGCCAGATCCACAACACTTTCCATGTGTCTCAGTTGAGGAAGTGTTTGGTGGATGAGTCAGTAGTTGTTCCCTTAGAAGATATTCAGGTTGATAGCAGCCTGAATTATATTGAGAGGCCGGTCGCGATTCTGGACCGGAAGACAAAGACCTTGAGGAACAAGGTAATTCAGTTAGTGAAGGTGTAGTGGCAACACTGGAAGGGGTCTGATTGGACGTGGGAGGCTGAGGAGGAGATGAGAGAGCACTACCCGGAGTTATTTGCAGATTCAGCCGTAGCAGACTTCGAGGACGAAGTCTGAGTCAAGTGGGGGAGAATTGTAACGACCCGTCTCTGGTATGTTGCTTCCATGGTATTTATTTAGAAGTTTTCAAGAGGGACTCGGCGAGTCTATAGCCCGACTCGTCGAGTAGGGACGGGATTTCGAGCACGTGTAAGTCGGCGACTCGGCGAGTCCATATTCGGGACTCAGCGAGTCCGCCTGCCAGGAAGAAACCCTAAATCCCCGGGTTTGCTCACTATTTAAGCAATGTTATGTGCCCCAAACTCGCCTCCTTCACCCTCAGAGAGCTTGTGAGAAACCCTAAACCATTCCTTTTATGATTAAAGTGTTTTTGTGTGGATTCTTGAAGGATTGTAGAAGAAAAAGAAGAAAGGACCAAAAAGAGGAAGTGTAGAACAAAGATCCAAGGCCAAAGTCAGAGTTCATTGAGGTATGTCTCTGAATTATCTTGTTTTGTGCTTAAAACCTCCATTAGAACACCTCAAAGGCTAGTTTAATGTATTTTCCAAGCTGTATAGTTGTATGGATGCCTTGTTGGGTCGAGATATCCCTAGATCTGTTCATTTAGGAGTGTTAGAGCCTTGATCTAGTGCCTTTTCAAAGTTTCTTTGCTTGAGAACCCTAGATCTAGCCTTTATTATGCTTTTTGAGCCTCTTAATCTTCATGGGTGCATATGGGCACGTAAAGATAGAACCTTTACGTGTTAATCGAGCTTAGGGAGCCCAGATCTATAAGTTTTATGCGCTGGATTCAAGCAGAATCGAGTTTAGAGTAGCTGCATGCATGCGACTCGGCGAGTCGAGTCGCGAGTCCTTGATTTTTCCCCTTTTGAGTGATGCCGAGTGGGGACCAGTGAGTAGTAGAGTGGACTCAGTGAGTTGGAGGTCAGACTCAGTAATGGAGGGACTCAACGAGTTGTTCATACAACTCGGCGAGTCCAAGACAATCTTCTTAGCTCAAGAACAACTCGTCGAGTTGTTCATACGACTCGGCGGGTCGGATGCAGATAGCCTGAGTTCTAGAATCGAAAGGGAACTCGTCGAGTTGATGCCATACTCGACGAGTAGCCGCGAGTAGGGTTGAGAAGTGAGAATTGAGACTCGGCGAGTTGGCGGCCCAACTCGGCGAGTCAGGTCAACTGTAGGTTGACTTTGACCGGGAGAGTTGACTTTGACCAGGGGTAAAAGAGTCATTTTACCCCAATTCAGTTATTAGTATTTGATTGAGTGTGTTTATGGAATTGTAGCCGGGGAGATACCGGAGCAGCAGCAGATAGCTTCCAGAGCCATACACTCAGCAGCCAGTTCACGAGGTGAGTTTCCTTCCAGTAGGAACGGGTCTATGGCCATAATGCGGCTCGTTTAGTTAGCAGTAGTTCCGGACTTCAGTCCGATGCAGTAGTTAGAGTGCTTGATGTCTTTGTGATTCAAGCATGTTTTGTGTTATGTGTTCCGGACTTCAGTCCGATGCAGTATATGTGTTATGTTAGCAGATACGTGTTTATGTTATGCTATGTTCAGACAATTCCGTATTTCTGTCCGATGCAGCTAGTTCCGGACTCCGGTCCGATGGAGGGGACAAGGTCCTAGTCAGTTCCGGACTTCGGTCCGATGCAGTGGGCAAGGCCCAGTATGTGCTTTATTTGTTATTGTGTGGTATGTGGTAGTTTGGGGGAGCTCACTAAGCTTCGTGCTTACGGTTTCAGTTTTGGTTTCAGGTACTTCCGCAAGTAAAAGGAAGAGCTCGGGATGATGGCATCGCACACACCACAACTTCAGTTTTTGTCCTGGGAGTTGATTCAGTTTCTTAGATATGTTTTGATACAGTTGTGACACAGTTTTTCTCACAGTATTTTAGTATGGTTTTAAGATACGCAACGTATGGTTTTATTATGTGATACTCAGTTTTATGAATTTTGTTATATTAAAAATGAAATTTTCGGGTCGTATTTATGGGATGTTTCACTATAACTCTAGTAGTTTCTTGAAAACTAGCTTCGGATATGAAACTTTGAGTATTCATAGATGCTCTTATTATTCCCAATAAGACGACTTGGTAACATATCGCTTCTTCCAAAGCGCGTCCCATTCGTTCCGCTCGCAACAATCCAATTAGTTCTCCGCGTGAAAAAACATTAGACATCTCATCTTCTGAAACCAAAGCTTTTCATGTTATTTGACTTACAATAGTTTCTATATGCTTATTATGTAGCTGCACCCCCTGGGAGCGATAAACCTTTTGGACCTTATTAACCAAAGAGATACGACTTTTCACTATAGTTAGTTCAGCACCAATCAAGAATGCCCAAGGAATTCCAAGAATTCTTGTTATAATTTGTTCCAACCCTCAATCCTCTTTTCAAGATTCATCGATATCGATTCAATCGAACACACTTCTAACACATGTTCCACTTTTGGAAGACCTTGCGTTGTATCACCAGATCTTGATTTTTCATATATAAATGTAACTAATGTATCGCCTTCGTAAAGGATTTCCCCATAATGTCCATGAACAGTTGCTCCTGGAGTAGCCAAATAAGGTTTAGCTGATCGTATTACCACAGAGTCAACTTGAACAATTAGAACTTGACTTGATTTTAAATGCGGTCCTTTTTTGTGCTATACATACATTGTCACAAAGAAACTGCTCAAGACTAACAATTGGAGATGTCTCCTCACAATAATTGTAATGGAGAAAATACCAATTCAAAATACCACTATTTTTGGTTTTGGCTCTTCCAAATCATTCCCGCAAGGGATCCGGACCTTTTTTTTTTTTCTGATCCTTCAATAAAAAGATTCATTCTCTTCATAAAAAATAGGAAATAGAACCAATAAAACCAATAAAGATGTCGTTTTCCATTCATACCTGGAGTTGAATACCCCATTCAACAATTGTTTTGGATCCAATCCATAGGAATCAATAGAAAAGACAAATCTCTTATGATACACCAGATCCGGATCGGTTATTGATAGAGTGAATAAATCTGCCAGTTCTTGAAATCTCTCTTCTGATTCAAAATCGTGGTGTAACGTGTATCCTTCCCTGTTCCGGTCATGGAATAGATGAAATAAATCAAAAAATGGATTTTTGTTCAAGAATGAAATCTTGTTGGAACTGTCCATATCCGGTTCATCCTTCGAAACCATATCACATCCCGAATCTGATGAAATAGGATGAATTGGGACAGTATTTTGTAAATACATAATTATCTTGAATAGATTAACCATTTCTTTATTTTCCGATTGCCTGAGAAAAGAAAGATCTTGTTGTTTCTTCAACAATTTCTGATCTCTAGTGGACCTCTCAGTAGGATTCGAACCCAGATGAAATTATGACCATCTGTCAGAGAAAAAAACGAACGGATCTTGTAGGATTCCCAAGAAATTCTTCGATTTCTTCTGGAAGCAGATGATTAATCATCTTCTTATTCCACAACAACGAAAGCACTTTTTCACTCTTTCATATACTAGGGGATTTCACTTGGAAAATAAAATGTTCCATACTAATGGATTCAGGTCCATAACCATGGGTTCCAATGCACGAGATCTTGTAGCACTTACCAATGAGGCCCTATCAATTAGTATTACACATAATAAATCAATTATAGATACTAATGCAATTAGATCCACTCTTCATAGACAAATTTGGGATTTGCGATCCCAGGTAAGCTCGGTCTAGGATCATGGGATCCTTTTCTCTAAGATAGGAAGGGTTGTAGCACAAAATGTACTTTTAAGTAATTGCCACATAGATCATATATCTATCTATATGAAAAAGAAATCATGTAACGAAGTGAATTATTATTTGTACAATTGGTACTTCGAACTTGGAACAAGCAAGAAGAAATTAACGATACTTCTTTATCTTTTGAGTTATTATGCCGGATCGGTCACTCAAGATCTTTGGTCATAGTTTTTTTTTATAAATGAAAAATCTACCTACTAGTAAACTACTTCTTAATTCCACTTATGTTAATAATGGGACTTGAACCACCAAACTCAAAAAGAAAGGGTTATACCTAATACCATTAGACTAGAAGTCATTTGGTTAAATATCAACGTGGTTAAATAATTGCAAAGAATGTTATAAAAACACATGTTAAAAATGATATATAGTCATGATATTTATTGAATAGAATCACAAAAAAAAAAAAAAATAAATAAATAAAAACCCAAAAATGATATATAAATTATTTTTATTATGTTTTTTATAAATGAAAATAAGATTTTTTAATGAAAAGGATGTAAATGATATTTTACTTTGACTATTTTAATAAATAAATATGAGTTTTTCTCAAATTATTTTGCATATTTGAAAAGAAAAATCTTTAAGAAAATTCTTTAAATTTAACATATTAACAAAAAAAGTTATGTATGATTGCTTATTTACAATTAGGCCATGACAACCGGCATTAACGGGGTATAAGAGAGTTATTTTGTAAATGTTTATCGGTTTTTTGAACTTAATTGCAAAAATAAAATCAGTGATAACTTTTATGTTAATAGTGTCAAACTTTATGGATTTCTTTTTTTTAGATTTCCTTTTGCTAAAAACCTAAAACGTTTTAAATTACTATTACAAGATTAGGATGGTGTTCTTCTGTTTCGATGACATGTTAAACAAGTAGCCAATATTCCAACTTAAAGACATCTTAACTGTCATTGCACAACTTAGCTTTTTCATTTATTTTCGATATCAACATCTTTCATTTTTGATAATAGGATTCAAATGCATTATCTTATTCGTACGGACTAGATAAGTGTACATTTTTTTTAAGATGGGCTCAATAACATAAAGCAAAACCACCTTGTTCGTTTTGAACGAATTATTCAAAATAAATGTTAAGATTCAAATCGTTGTCGATTTATCTGCTTAACACATGGAGGAACCTCCTTTGATCACTGTGAATCTACAAAATTCAACCATAAAACATATCGTATTTTTGCCGGTTTAAAGATTAATCATTTCAACTTTTTTATTTTATTTTATTTATTTATTTATTTATTATGATTAAACTTGTATGTTTTTTGGTTAAAATGGTAAGTTGTGTTTTCTATATTTCGCCAATTAATTCTTAAATATATTAGATAACATTTTATATTTTTGTATAAATATAAATGTGAGAAAACGATGCATATCAAACTTGTTAGGTCAAAACAGTATTTGGCCAAAAATCTCAGTTTCAATTTCATTTGCATATGGAACTTTTGATGAACTGGATGCGTTAAGCACGTCTAACGAACCAACAGCTATAACAAGTGTGGATACAAATGTACCTTTGGTCGTTGGCTATTTTGTAATCATCTAATATGTATATGTTTGCATTCGTATATCATTACTCTATAGCTACTAGATAAATAGTTATTTACACTGGGAAAAAAGTCCTCCCTCTCTATGTACCCCTGATGTTCTTGATCTTGTATCCTTAGCAAGGTTTTTGTTTTTACATGTCAGTTTTTCTAAAGGACGCGTTGTCAATATATGTATTATAATAGATTTTTACACTAGCCACATGTCCTCGCTATAAGTAATTGTTTTAATTAATATTAAAATGGTGTTTGATATTGTTTATTTAAAGTGCTTATTGAGGTTTAATATGTAATTGATAAGGTATTTAAAGTTTTTGGATAATGAGTTTTTTGATAAGTTATTTCATCATTACGCATAAAATACTTTATCAAACACTAAAATATAACTTCTCAGCTTATTATGTTTTGGTAGAAAATAAATTAATTCAAACATTTCTTTTAAACTCTATTTTAACACCATATAAACTAAGAGAAATAAAATATCCTCCTACTTATTCTTCATATCCATCTTCTTACATGCTTAGGATTGTATTCAATAAAATTAATAAACTTTTATTAGGTTTCAAAAAATACGTAAAGCAAGGATATGTCGCGAGTGTACACTTTGTTTTGAATTATACTTGTGGCTTTCTTTTGGGGATTCCATCGAGAGACCCAAGGTTCATGTATTGAAACTCGATTCTTCAAATTTCCCTCTTCTCTGTTGTCGTCGTCTTTTTCATTTTCTTTGCTTCTTTTCTTATAGGTAACGCCTTCCTCGATTTTCCATCCTTTGTAATTTCCATTTGTATGTGTTTTGATTTTTTTTTTTTTTTTTTTTGCTTCTTCTCTACATTTGTTAGATATTGTTTTTATTGTTATCTGATGTACATTTGTCTATTTGTTTGTTTTTGCTAAGGTTTGGTAGTTGGATATATTGCGTTTTTGAGTGTTGTTTGTTAAGTGTAAAGATGTGTAAGGTGTTGCTGTAGCCAACAACTGCAGAGAATGTTACGAGGAGGAAACCTTCCAACACTGAATCCTCAATTTTCTGTTCGAATATCTGATTTCATCTCCTACGCTTTTTGGTTGTTAGAGTTAATTTGTTGTGTTTTTGTGATGTATATGTCGTCAGAGATGATGAAGTGCACAAACGCATACGACGATGTTGCTTGTGGTTGTGAAGTTGCCTCTTCCTTCTTCGATTGAAGCTTCAAATACAACAAATTTGGTGTTGTTTCCTTATGAAGAAATCCGTTACGCCAATCCTAATTTATGATAACAAGAAATTAGGGTTAATATCCTATTTGACAAATGGGTTCATTCATATATATTGATGTTTCCATTTGATTCAGGGTTCTTCTTGTTTTGGTTCACAATGAACTGATACTTTTGAACAATTGATATCAATTTTATCGATGCCTTTTCTCCTACATACATGTCAAAGAAAAACTAGCAACAAACCGTCAATTCCATTATTGTAGTTCATATATGTCAAAGAAAAACTAGCATCATATATGTTTAATTTTGTTTCTTGAATAGTTACGGTTTAAGTAAATGTTTAAAGTTGTTTAGAAGTAGTTATAGTTGTCAAGTGCTAATCAAATTGATTAATCATAATTCAGGTTTTATGTAGGCCTCATGTACATAAATCTCCGGGTGAGATAATCAAAGCATCCACCTTTGTATCTCGTTCAGCCCGGTTATGATCAATCTATACTTACAAATTCAAATAGGTGGTGGATATGCAACTCTACAGTCACAACCACAAGCAAGTTATGTGTCGTGATTGGCACGGGGCGTTTGTGAGCATTTATGAGCTTCTAACTTTTAGCTTTTAACAAAAACATTTCAGTTTAAACAAAACTTTTCAAATCTAAAATCTACTTCATATAGCGTTTAACAAAACACTACTAAGCTTTTGAAATCAATTTTTGCCCTTTTATATATATATATATATATATATATATATATATATATATATATATATATATATATATATATAAACCAAATTTTCTTTTACGTAAATTTATATATTTCTATAGCTTCCAGCTATTTTTACCAAACACTCATATAACAAATAAAAGCTACAGCTTCCGGATGCCACCTTCCTACTACCAGCTACCAGTTTCCAACTTCCATCTTCTAGTTACTTTTACCAAAGACGCCAATAGTATGTATGATAGTAATCGGATGTGTTGTTAGTTAATGTTCTTTTTAGTTTTTAGATGCTAAAGAGAGCAATCAGAAACGTGAGCTTTCTAATAGGTATTATGTTTGCTTCCTTTTGATTGTTTTTGTACCCTTTGCAGTTTTACGTTTTTTCTTTCTTTCTGACATGGAGTGTCGCTTCATTATGTTTAATGATATATTAGTAGTGTCTTTTTGCCATCTTGTTTCTTATATCTTTAGGGCTTTATTAGTAGTGTCTTTTTGCCATTTGTAAACTTTCGGTGGACTAGGTTGGATGTTACATATGAAGACTCCTATGTTGTGACATCCTCATTTTTACGGTTATTTTAAAAATTTAATGAAAATCAGAGTATCCTTTTAAATAATAATATTGCGGAATTTGTTCCCAAAAAACATGAGAAATATATTATCAAAGCATTTCCTAAGTTTAAGTCTAGAAATTTCCTAAAATTCCTAATTAGCTTAAAGTAATGCTCTGATACCAACTGTGTAACGACCTAATTTTCACGACTAAAAATTTCTTTTAAACATTACTAAAACCATATTTATAAAAACCGTTTCATAAGTCGTAACATAATTTCATAGTAATAATTCAAATCATAAACTTATTATCAGAGTAAAACATCCCAGGCTAACTAACTATGGTGTGTGCACTGCAACCGCTCCGAGCTCCTCTTTTGAAAACTGAGTATCTGAAACCAAAAACTAAAACTGTAAGCACGAAGCTTAGTGAGCTCCCCCAAACTACCACATACCATACAAACATATAAAGCACATACTGGGCCTTGCCAACTACATCGGACCGAGGTCCGGACTAACTGGAGCCTTGCCCCCTGCATTGGACCGAAGTCCGGAACTGACTGGGACCTTGTCCCCTGCATCGGACCGAAGTCCGGACTAACTGGGGCCTTGCCCCCTGCATCAGACCGAAGTCCAGAAACTAACTGGGACCTTGTCCCCTGCATCGGACCGAAATCCGGACTAACTGCATCGGACCGAAGTCCGGAAGTAACTCAACATAGCATAGCATAAACATATCAACTAGCATGAACACATATACTGCATACTGCATCGGGCAGTAGCCCGAAACACATAACACATAAATCCTGTTTGAGCCACGAAGGCATCAAACATACTAACTACTGCATCGGACCGAATTCCGGAAACTACTACTAACTAAACGGGCCGACATTGTGGCCTTAGACCCGTTCCTACTGGAAGGATACTCACCTACACTACTGGAGTTTTTCCTGATACCCTTCTGACTGCTATCAGACACTCTCGAACTGCTGCTCCAAAAACTCCCCGATCTACTAATACCAAATATAACACTTAGTCTAACTCTCCTCCAAAAGTCAACTAAGTCAACTCTGTAAAAGTCAAAGTCCTGATCAAAATCAACCCTCCATAATGACTCTACTTGCCGAGTCAACTTGTTGACTCGTCGAGTCCTTATATTCTGAAACTCTCATAATGCGACTCAACTCGCCGAGTCACCCCAAGACTCGTCGAGTTCAACGATCTCTGAGTCCCATCCTGCTCAACTCACCGAGTCACCTCCTGACTCACTGATTTAAAGCTTAACCAGAAAAGGTTTGAGGTTCTGCGACCAGACTTGCCGAGTCCACTTGCCGACTCGCCGAGTCGGTCACTTACTTTACACCCGGATCCCGCTCCGACTCGTCGAGTTCCTCCCTGGACTCGACGAGTCAACTCTTTTGACTTAGGGTTTTCTTTCCCTTTCTAAACCTTTCTGATTTTGAGTGTTACAAACTGTGACATCCTTATTTTCACGGTTATTTTAATTATTTTATTTATGCTTATTTGAAAATCAGAGTATCCTTTATAAAGAATAATATTGCGGAACTTGTTCCTAGAAAAAACATGATAAATATATTATCAAAGCATTCTCGAAGAAATGTATTTTGTTTGTATTCAAACTTTAGGATGTCATCGTCAATACATAAATATAAGCATAAACAGACATTACATTCATATACACTAGTGATCTACATCTTCTTTAATCTCTTAGTGTATTGTAGCTTCTTATCGACACCTATGATACAAATAAACTGAGTGGGTCAGGTTGGCAAACCTGGTGAGTACATATGGTTTTCAACTCAATAGTAAAGTTATTATGTTTCATAATCACAGAATTAATCCAATTATCCATCCCTATTATATTCTTTATTTCTTAAGGATCTACCTTATGAATCATCTATTATTCACTCATTTATTCCTAAGGATTCCCCTAAGGAATAGGAACGAAGTCCATCGTTGCCTATGGCACATCTGCCAACGTTATCTATTAGGCATAGCTGCCAATATTATCATTTAGGCGCAGTTGCCAGGATTATGACATTCTTTATTAGGTGCAACTGTCGATATTATCATTTAGGCGTAGCTTCCAGGACTATGATGTTCTTTATTAGGCGCAACTGCCCAGATTATGATGGTCTCTATTAGGCGTAGCTGCCGATATTGTCCTTTAAGTGCAGCTGCTAGGGTGTTTAAAGTACATCGTGGTTCAAAAACATCTACAAGTTGTGGCACAGCTGTCAATATTATCATTTATATCAACTTTCATTCGTCATCATTCATCTACCCATGTTCTACCCAACATATTTGTAGATATAAAATACATATACAGTTTAAATCATTTAAAACATGTATAAATCGTTCATCCAACATAGTTATCAGGAACACAGATAATATTCATACATAGCACAAAATTTATATTAAATACTTCATATCCATGTGTAAGATGATAGTAACTATGCACTCATCTGTTAAAGTGATGATTCCAAACTTGGACAACACTTCGCTTTTTAACAATATAATTTCTTTCAACGAAACCTAGTATTATTACCACTAGATTTTAGTCTAATATTTATCGTGACTACTTACAAGCGATATTGTTTGATAAATGTTAAATAATACTTTTCAGCCACTATGTACAAACATGGGGCAGACATGAAACACCGGAGGGCAGGACCATTTTGGCATTATTGCACTTCTGAAATCCAACAACCATATGCGACCCTTCAAACCAAATTCCATGTAACACAAGTAGTTAAAAGATATTATAATAACACTTTGTATATTATATTGTATAATATATTTATTTTTTATAAGTTCATAATAATGATATTGAACTTAAACATAAGTTATACTTGAAGTAGGGTAAGCATAACTCACTTACCGGGAGGTTCGGCTAAGAACTAGGCTCTGCGGGGGTAGAACTTCCGAGCCTAAATCTCTTCTTCTCGGAGACGTCTGCCGCTCCGGGACTCGCCTTTAGCACTCAGTAAGTGCTAAAGGTTGGGAGGGATTTAGAGAGATGTTTGAGAGAAAAAGAATGGGAAAGGTGTGAGTTTTTGGGGTGATTTGCGCCTCTATCTATAGGCTGAGTATGGTTTGAACACGGGGCGTTCCCTTGTGAATGTAGGGCATTCATGGCCAGGTGTCACCATCTGGTGCCAAACGGTGGTGAGGAAGCAGTGGCTCAGATCGCACCACGTGTCGACTCCTGGATATCCCAAAAACTAATTATCTTCTAAAATCCTTAACTTTTGCATACAAGCTCCGTTTTTCACGTTCTTTATATCCATGTGTAGGTACTGACAATATCTACAACTCTCCTTTTCACTTCGTCGGCTAGTACTCGACCAATTTCAAATTTAACAGTACGAGAAGATTATATGCTTAACGACCATGTAAAATTTATAACTTCTACATATGGAGTCCGTTTTCTACTGTGTTTTTATCATTGAACTCCTATTAATGAAATATTCAATTCTCATTTAGGTTGTGTCGGCTAAAAATCAATCGATTTAAAATTCGATTTCCAAGTTGTGCACTGTTAGACTAAATTTTAGAAAAATCATAACTTCCTCATACGAAGACAGATTTTGACGTTTTTTTATGCACGCTCTCAGTTTAACATATACTATGACTTTCATTTACATCACTATGGCTAAAAACTATTTTATCGCAATCTTACTTTTTACGTTTCCCGGTGTCGTGTCGGTTTTGCCGTAAAACTTCGACGAGTCATAACTTCTTCGTTATAACTCGGATTTCGGTGTTCTTTATATGTACGGAACCCTTGTGACATATACTATAACTTGGTTAAGATTATTTACTCTAAATAATCTTCTATCGAAAAGTCATTTTTGATGCTTATTGTTTCTAAATTGACTAGCCCGAATCTGCGGGCGTTACAATTATCTCCTACTTAGGATGATTACGTCCCGGAATCATCAACGAAACATGGCTTGTATAATGACTGAATACTTTATCTTTTCATCCTAGGTAATATACATAACTCCTATGTTCCTCCGAATTAGTATCTAATTCTTGGACTTCTTGACTGTAGGCGGTGCTTAATCTTGCACCCGCTCTTCATCTCACGTTGGACTTACAATTGTAACCTTCGAGTTACAAATGAATCCTTATTAGAGACTTCTACTTAACTTAAGATAGGTTCGTTACTTCGATTTTCGTAATAGACCGATAGATCATGTTCTATTGACCTCTCATCATATGATGCAATGCTTAGACTCTGATCTTTTAGAGTCAAATTCCATAATGGAATATAACTTCCTTCATGTTCTAATGTGATATAATCACATTCTAGCATGTAGTACTTCTAGGTACAAGTTCTTTACTTTAACGGTGATCGTGATACTTTTATTTATCACTTCGATTATCTTTCTCTTCAATCTTCTAGCTTAAGTCGGATGTTATATCGATCTTGGTTCTCTGAACCACATAACACGCTCATCTTAGTCAGACTCGATTTGATATGACCACTAGGGTCGTAACAACAATCATCTTTTTAGTCATTACCGAAAAAATGGTAACGACGGACATGTTCAAAACGGGATCAATTACTAATGCCTTAGTAACCTTGTGACTTTCCCTAATCCAAGCGTGAGTCATGTGCTTCCAGTAGTATAGGCCTCTACTACCTTTCACACCTAGTCATACTCTTCCCAAGTATTGTCTCGCAGTCCCCAAGTTTTTATTCCCTAACATCATAAAACAATTTAACACATACGAATGTGTCCAAATAATCATAAAAAAATCCCTAGACTCTACTAGGACTTCTTCCATGCGTATCTTCAATAGTCAATTCTGCTTTAACTCGGTTGGTGGTGGAAATGCCATATGATGGGATAACTTCATGGATTGTATCAAAAATATTTCTTTCCGCTAATCGAAAATATACTTCTCTCGTACTAGACGTATTATTTATTAGACGTATTCTAAAGGCAAGATACCTCTCTTACGGTATCTTCTGATAGGTATCATTCACTATCATTAGCTTTCTTAATTCATCTATTTGCTCAGTCTGGTACGAGTCCTTATCATGACGTTCCATACACCGTAATTGTTATTCAAGACAATAAATTTAAGATAGAGAAGGTTTAGACGCGTAATCCTCCTTATTACTCCGAAAAAGTTACATGTCAGTTCTAATACCGTAGTTAAACATTTAGAAACCTGAGCACATAAAATTTCCAAATTTGATCGGCAATAGGCTAAAGATCCGATCAAACAATAACATCATAAATCATATAAGGCATCTTATAACATAAATCATTTAACACATAAAAGCAACTTAGGCATCTTCCCTAAATAAGTTAATGCTTGTGTCTATTCACGTGTACTACCTAAAATATAATAGACACACTCCTCACGACCATCGCAAAATATTTCTAAGTTGAAGTCTAGTAATTTCCTAAAATTCCTAAGTCACTTAAACTAATGCTCTGATAATAACTGTGACATCCCCATTTTCATGGTTATTTTAAAAATTTTATTTATGCTTATTTGAAAATCGGAGTATCCTTTTTAAAGAATAATATTGTGGAATTTGTTCCCAGAAAAACATGATAAATATATTATCAAATCATTTCCGAATAAATGTATTTTGTTTGTATTAAAACTTTGGGATCTCATTGTCAATACAGAAACATAAGCATAAACAGACATTACATTCATATACACTAGTGATCTACATCGTTTTTAATCTCTCAGTGTAATGTAGCTTCGTATCGACGCTTGTGATACAAATAAACTGAGTGGATCAGATTGGGAAACCTGGTAAGTACATAGGGTTTTCAACCCACAATAGTAAATTTATTATGTTTCATCATCACATAATTAACCCAATTACCCATCCCCATTATCTTCTTGATTTCTTAAGCGTCTACCCTATGAATCATCTATCATTCACTCATTCATTCCTAAGGAATTGGCACGAAGTCCATCGTTTGCCTATTGCACAGCTGCCAATGTTATCTATTAGGCACAACTACCAATATAATCATTTAGGCGCAACTTCTAGGATTATGACGTTCTCTATTAGGCGCAACTGTCGATATTATCATTTAGGCGCAACTGCTAGGATTATGATGTTCTCTATTAGGCGTAGCTGCCAGGATTATGATATTCTCTATTAGGCGCATCTGCCGATATTATCCTTTAGGTTCAACTGCTACGATGCTTTAAAGTACATCGTGGTTAAAAAACATCTATAGGTTGTGACACAACTGTCAATATTATCATGAGTAAATTACACGAGTGGTCTCTATGGTTGGGGATAATTTGCGAGCTTGGTCCCTAACTTATTTTTATTTAAACTCGGAAGGTCCCTACTATTTGTTTTTGTTATACGCTTGGTCGCTACTGTTTGTTTTTGTTACGCACTTGGTCGTTGTCTTATCTAAAAAGACTATTATTTAAATAAGGAAAAATGGTAGGGTAGGTAAGGTAGGGTGAAGGGGTGGGGTTGGGAATGTGTTTATTTAAATAAATTATAAAATCAAGGGCAAAATAGTCTTTTTAGGTAAGACAGGGACCAAACATGTAACAAAAACAAACAATAAGGACCTTCCGAGATAAAAAATAAGTTAGGGACCAAACGCGTAAATTACCCAAAACCATAGGTACCATTCGTGTAATTTACTCTATTATCGTTTATTTCATCTTCCATCCCTCATCATTCATCTACCCATGTTCTACCCAACATATTCGTAGATATAAAATACATATATAGTTTAAGTCATTTAAAACATGTATAAATCGTTCATCCAACATAGATGGCAGGAACAAAAATAATATGCACACATAGCCCGTAATTTATAGTAAATACCTCATATCTAAGTGTAAGATGAAAGTAACTACGCACTCACTTGTTAAAGTGATGATTCCAAACATAGAAAGTGTTTCGCTTCTTAACAATATAATTTGTTTTGACGAAACCTAGTATTATAACCACTAGGTTTTAGTCTGATATTTATTGTGACTATTTACGAGCGATATTGTTTTATAAGTGTGAAACAATATTTTTCAACCACTATGTACAGACAGAGGCCAGACATGAAACACCGGAGGACAGGACCATTTTGGCATTATAGCACTTCTAAAATCCAACAACCCTATGTGGCCCTTCAAACCAGATTCTCCGTACCGCAAGTAGTTAAAGGATATTACAAAAACACTTTGTATATTATATTGTATAATATATTTATTGTTTCTAAATTCTAATAATGATATTGAACTTAAACATAAGTTATACTTGAAGTAGGGTAAGCATAACTCACTTACCGGGAGGTTTGGCTAACAACCGGGCTCTGCGGGGGCAGAAATTCTTAGCCAAAAGCTCTTATTTTCGGATCTGTCTAGCCCTCCGGGACTTGCGTCTAGCACTCATGAAGTGCTAAAGGTTGGTGATAAGAAAAATATTCTCTAAGATTGATAGATTCAATCAGATATCAATGAAACGAAAACAAGTAATAGAAAACGATAAACACCAAGATGAGTCAAACGAGTGTCGAATGATTAATATGCTCCACCTCAGAAGAATTCAATGAGAATTGCTACTGTAGAGGTAGGCTAGGGTTACAGTACACGATAAGTAAAATAATAATTAAGAAGCTCTTTTTGATATAATGCATGCATGCACTATATATATATATATATATATATATATATATATATATATATATATATATATATATATAGTGCATGCATACACTAAACCCTAAAACAAAACACGGCTGGACAGGCCCAGACCGAGTATACAAATGGACCGAAGATCTGAGCCCAAAGACGCAACTTCTTAGACTCAACAATCTCCCCCTTTGCATCAATTGGGGCGAGAGATCAAGTTGGTTTAGCAAGAGTGCTTTTCTTCACCGTCTTGAATAACATCGGTATGATGGCAAGAAGAGTTTGGCGAAACGAAATGTAACACCAAAGCATATCTGTGAAGTTCTTCTTATCACTTTCACTATTCAGTTTGCACCTATGTATGATATCAATAATATACTCCAAACACGAAGTGGAGAACAGATGCTTATCATCCAGAGAAAACACAAACTTTTGACCTTCGCCTTTAGTGAACATGACGATGTGATATTGTGAATCAATTTTGCCCATCCGCATGTTGTTCACATCGCCAATCTTCCGAATCGGTTTGACAGTTGGCTTCTTCCTTAAAACACTTGCAATCTCCTGATCCATCTTTGCAACCTCAATAATGTAAGAGGCTAACATTCTCTTGAGATGATCAATAATCGGCTGATACTGCTTTTGATCAGTCAGCAAAATGTAGTTGAGAAGGATCCAATCAAGTGGATTCAGATTCGGCAGATCGGCCAAAGAGATCATATGGTCCGAACTGTCTGATCATCGGGTCACTTTAAATTTGACCTTATAAACGAACCCGCAGGAGTCGAATTCAATACCGTAACCGATGTTATCTTTTGAGCACTCCACGTCAGGTATTGTGGTTGAGAGAATTCAAGATAGAAATTTATTAATTCTCAATCAACCTTCAGATCAGGAGAAGGAATGTTGACAGTCGAATCAAAACAGTGAAATACAAAAGGCCTTTCGGGTGATAGGCATGTCAAACTGAGAATCCTTTGTATTCTCACAATCAAAAGAAACGACTGGTTCAATCCAGTGAGTGCTAGGGGACTCAATTGCTTCCTTGATTAATTTCTCCAATGACCATAGTGGAAAGAGAGCTTGTCTACAAACCAAAGTGTCATGAGCATCTTTCCCTATTTTCTCCCTTTCTTCTTCAGTTTCCTCTTCTTCAAAATCCTGACCCATAATGCCCTTCCCTTTGTCCTTCACACTAGAACCCGAAGCTTCATTACCCTTCGGTTTAGTGGTGACATTCAGAATTGTAGAGGATTGTTTTGGAGGGTTTTGCAGATCTTCTCCCCTTGTTACAGAGTAACAAACGGCTTCGTAACACCTTCAATTCGGCTCAGAATTTTGAGAGCAGGAAGTAACTTCTTAGTTAAGTGGTTTCAAACCGAGAGAGTTAGAACCGAATCATGGGCATTAACCAGATTAGAGAGAATGTCGAAGACATTAGAAACACAGTTCTTGATGACATCTTGCTCCGACTTTAGAGAATCAATCTCCTTATTCGCCTGGGTTAGCTTAATGTACTGAACTTCAAGCAAAGTAGTTTTGCGAGCAAGTTCAACAATAATCTTGTTCTCCATGGCAAGGTGAGCTTGAAGCTTGTCAAGGCGAGAGGTGATAGGGGACAGAAGAGTGGCTTGATCAACTTGAAGACTGGTTCGCACCAAATCAAACTTGTCCTTCTCTGCCTGAAAAGATTTGGAAAGCGACTCAATTGCAACGTTAACCTTGTTGGCGTTAGTGGATCAAGTTGCATTTGGAAGCTTGGAGAAGCAATTGTTGAGGAAATCTTGAAGGGTAGGAGGCTTGGAGCAAGGGGCTTTGCTTGGATTCGAGTCTCATTGTTGTGGGGGTGTTCTTTTGAGGTATTATCTCGTCCTTGGGCTATTAATCTTATAGATTCATCATTTTGGGGTTTATGGGAGCTCATCTTGGTATGTTTTGGAGATTGGAGGTTAGATCTGAGGTTGCTACCTCAGATCTGGAATGGAGAAGGTCTAGAGTGCATTAAAGTCTCTGTGTTTGAGTGTTTAGTGAAGCCATCATGTCCCAAACCCTAGCCCTAAAGTGTAAAAGGCCTAGATCTCTTTGGATTCACGTAAAGTTTGCCACTTTACGTGATGGATGGGTGGTAGGAGGCTAGATCAATGTTTTGGATCAATTGCATGGCCTGGAATGCTTCTGTATGGATTCAGACCGGTGGTACTCGGCGAGTCACATGGGTAGACTCGACGAGTGGCTTGAAGGTAAGCTGGAACTCGACGAGTTGGAAGAACAACTCGGCGAGTTGGATGAAGATGGCCTGGAACTCAACGAGTTGTAAGAACAACTCGGCGAGTAGGTTGAAGATAGCCTTAAACTCGACGAGTCTTGTCGAAGAGTCCCAATATTTTCTGGTTGAGTCGAGAATCGGTGAGTCAAGGGATGACTCGGTGAGTTGTGTGCGAGTGGACTCAGAATGGTTGAACTCGACGAGTCTCAGGGTGACTCGGCGAGTTAGGTCGCGGATTGAGGGAAGTTCTGAGCTTGGGGACTCGGCGAGTCATCGGGTTGACTCGGCGAGTAGAGTCAGTCAGGGGTTGATTTTGACTTTGACCAAGGGTTGACCAGTTGTCTTTCAGGGGTATTTTGGTAATTATGGGTGTTTATTGAGTTCAGTGCTTGGGTGTTGTTCAGTGGAGGAGTTCGTGTCGGCGTTTGGAGCAGCGGGATCTTATTCTTTCAGCCGACAGTTTCGAGGTGAGTTATCCTCACTATATCAACAGGGTCTAAGGCACCAAGGCCGGCCCTTATCGGATTGAGATCCGGGTATTGTTGTTATGTTATTGCCTTGATATGTTTGCATCCTGGTAGCTAGGATGGTATATGTTAGAGACTTGATTGAGATCGGTGTTCTGAGATGTAGAGTGATGCTATGCTAGTGACCAGTTAGGTCGGTATCATGGTTAGGATGATGATATGTTATGTGATCTGTTTGATCGGCTTGTTGACTGTGAATTGCTATATGATTATATGTTTATGTGCACATGGTTGTTTGGACTGGAGTTGGGTTGAGGCGGGTCCTGCTTTGTGCTGTAGGCCAAGATACCCAGGGCGGACCGGTTGACCCGAAGGCCCAGCGAGCGGTCCGGATAAGCTGTAGGCCCCAGAGGCTCGGAGAGTGGACCAGGCCGACTGAAGGCCCGGTGCGGGCGGACCAGTCATACTGTAGACTCAGAGAGTGGACCAGGTGGATTGAAGGCCCGGAGCGGGCGGACCAATCACACTGCAGACTCGAGGTTATGGCTAGACTCAGAGGGTGGACCAGGTGGACTGTTGGCCGATGCGGCGGACCAGTCCCATAGTAGACCCGAAGTGCATGGCTGTTCTGTGATCGGATATGTTATGGCATGTTATGCGTGTATGGTACATGTGGTTGGTATTTTGGGGATATCTCACTATGCTTTCGGGCTTACAGTTGTGGTTTTATCTTTTCAGGTTCTTCAGGAGACCGTGGCAAGGCGAAGGCGTGATCGTACCGCTCCTCGTGTTTATGTCGTGATGAGATTCTGGGAATACTTAAAATAAATTGTATTGAAAACCTTTTTGTAATAACTTTAATGGAATCGAGTTATTTTGGAAAATTTTAAATTGGTTGAAATTTTTGGTCGTTACAAGTTGGTATCAGAGCCTTGGTTTGAGTGAATTGGAGGAACACTCGTGTGACTCCAGTCTCAAATCGATGAGAGTTCTCAAAAGAGAATTTAAAATGGTTTTCAAAATGAGTAAAGGAGGATGCGGAGGTACGATCAGCCGGAGCCAGTAAGTAACCCCCCAAAATACCATACATGATATTTGTTTTTGAGCTTTGATAGAACAGCATGCTAGTGTTAGGCTAGGTATCTTCAGGATTTCATGATAATGTTGCCTGATTTGTGATGCCTGTAGCCTAGGGTTCCCTTGTGGGAGATTTTCAGTGTTCCTCTTCTGGTGAGGGTTGAGATTTGTTATGCTTGTTTTCTCTAGGGTGTTGTGGTAGTACTTCATACAAATATGGGTAGGTGTGGAAGGTAGTATGGGCCCATACTACTGAAAGCACAGGACCTATACGCGTATCAGGGAAACCATGACCTCTAGGGTTGGGTTGAGAGAGTTGGTTCCCGGGATAGTGGGAAGTGTATGAGCTTTTGTGGTGTCTTTCAGTATGGAGATTCCGAGGCATGCTGGGAGTGGATCCGGGTTTGGATCGGGAGCAGGAGAGGGAGTTCCGAGCGGGTCAGTACCGCCCGAGGTTATTGGTCAGATGAGAACGTGCGAGCTGGATGCGAGGATTCGTGAGATCCTGCGTGATGAGATTGCTGCATTGTTCCGGGATGAGTTGCCGGAGCTGTTTGGGTCAATTAAGACCGCCATGGTTGAGTATTTTGATGAGCGCTGTGTAGCTCTCACAGAGACGGCTGTCGCGGCGGCTACAACGGCTGTAGCAGTGGCAGGGGGAGGAGCTAGTCGGGGTTTTCAGTATCGGGACTTCGATAATACGAAGCCTCCCACCTTTGATGGAGTACAGGACCCGATTGTTGCTATGAGATGGTTATCAGACGTGGAGGGGTGTTTCTTCACGTGTTCATGCCCTGCTGATCAGAGGGTGAGGTGTGCTCTGAACCTGTTGAGGCTCGGAGCGAAGGATTGGTGGAGGTTGACCACAGGGTCATATTCAGATGTGCAGAGGGCTGCGGTTTCATGGGATCAGTTCAGAGAGATGTTCAGCACTCATTATGTTCCGCAAGTTGAGAGGGAGAGATTGGCTCAGGAGTTCCTTGAGCTGAAGCAGGATTCGGAATCGGTGACTGAGATCACCAGGATGTTCACTGAGAGGGCGATGTTCTGCCCAGAGTTCGCTTCAGAGCAGGCTCAGATGTCTCGATATCTGAGCATGCTCAAGAGGGATATCAGACAGTTTGTGTCTACGCAGAGGTGCGAGACCTTGTTGGAGTTGCAGGAGGCCGCCAGGCGGCGTGAGTTAGAGATTGAGTTGCAGTTACGTGAGCTGAGGCAGGCTCCGGTGCAGTCGCAGCCGGCGCCGAAACGGTCCAAGACCGCTAATGTTAGAGTGGGAGATCTGAGCAGCCACACTTGTAGGAAGTGTGGGAGGGGTCACACCGGAGTTTGTAGGTCCGGTGGTGCATGCCACAAGTGCAGAAAGGAGGGGCACTATGCGAGGGATTGTCGGCAGTCGGCGTCGGTTCGGGATTTGAGGATTTGTTATCATTGTCATCAGGTTGGACATTTGAGGGTCAACTGTCCACAGCTCGCTGCAGGACCGGTACAAGCTCCAGCACCGGCCACTTTGAGGATCATGGGTGGAGCGGAGCCCCCAAGGGCTCAGGGTCGTGCTTTTCAGCTTTCAGCAGAGGAGGTCAAAGCAGTGCCGAATGCAACTGCAGGTATGTTTCTTTCTTGATGTCTTGTTATCTTGTGATTATTGTGGTATATTGTTTATGTGCTGGTACCTTTGTGTGGTTTTCGATGCAGTATTCGTCGTTTTTGAGGGTTGTGGTTTGGTTATGGGTTATTGTATTGGGAGTTTCGGTGGTTATCATTCTTGAGGGCTATTAGTGGAAACCTGGCATTGGTTTGAAGGTCGGGTAGCATCTGTTTTCTGAGGAGTGGTTAGATGCAGATTGAGTTTCTTTCGAGCAGGTTAATCAGTGTTGATGTGGGATCTTGTTAAGGTTGTTTATGCTTGTGGGAATCAGTCCGCGTGTAAGTGTTGGTTTTGTGCAGAGTTGTTCTGGGAGGTCGGTGATGGTGACCGGTGGTTGATAGTCAGCACCCTAAGTGGGGGAGAATTGGAAAATTCTCCGGAAGATCGAGGAGCATCTGAGGTTGCTTAGCTGTTGGGATTCAGCAGTGTTCTACCAGCCTAGAGTGTAGGCTGGTAGGAGCAGGTGTCCGACATGCGGGGCGGGATACAAACCTAGGGCATTGATTATGGAGGGCCTGGAGATCAGGCTGGGATCGAGTATGTATGATGGAGATAGAGTTCGGAACCCCTAGAGGGCTAGAACAGTATGCATGGGAGGATTTCCCAGAGAGATAGATCAGAATGATGGATGGTAGTTGAGCGGTCCGGATAGACTGAAGGCCGGTAGGCGTACCAGTCAGGCCGAAGGCTCGGAGAACGGTCCAGCCAGACTGAAGGCACTGGAGGGCGGTCCAGATTGGCTGAAGGTTCTGAGAGTGGTCCATATTGGCTGAAGGCCTGTGAAGGCGGTCCAGTCATGCTGAAGACTCTGCAGGTATTGATAGAGCGGTTCGAGGAAATGGATGGAGTATGTTGCGATGTGTTAGCTTTAGAAGGTCTGGCCCCAAGTATTGATCTTGATTGGTGGGGATGGTGCATGGACTCGAGAGTCCTCGCGAGCAGAGTCAGAGCATGTGTGTTGGATGGATAGCGGTTACGCTATGAAGGAAGTGGTGTAGCATTGGGCGAGCGCCGTGGCACTTGTGGTAGTGTCAAGGCAGCCAAGTGGTTTTCCTTGGTAAGGAAAGAGAGAGGAGTGTAACTCCGAGAGGGAGTGCAAGTTCACGGAAGTGAAAGCGGCAGAGCAGAGTTATGATTAGAGTGATCTGAGTATGGTTTTGAGCAGCATGTTTGCGGCAGTGGAATGGAAGCACATCTGGTTTGGGATGTCTGTTGTGGTCGCGGAAGGAATTCTACGGGTGTAGAGCCAGGAGGCTCAGAAGGGATGCAGGGAAGGAGTCTTGGGCTCTCGGTGTGATTCTGATCAGGGAATTGTGTATGTAGTAGTGGCTCATCCTGGGGGATGTTTGAAGATGTTATCAGTGTATCGGGTTTTCTCAACCTGAGGGTGCTAGAGCTAGTTCAGCATGTGTATGTGATTGCAAGAGGAGAACTCATGGGAGTTACTCTGAAGAGTGTACCTTTCTGTCAGCAGAATGATTAGAGTTGGACTCGGATCGGGAATCCGGTGGTGCATAATTATTGTCTAGCTCATATGGGTCGAGTGATGGTTGTGAATTGGAGCAGTGCTGCATCTTGAGTAGTACTCAGTTGTTAAGTGGAGTTATCAGAGAATAAAGTCGGTGGCCGGCTCAAGACGGTGGTCAGGACACCGTAAGGAAGGAGAAAACGAGTTTCTTGTTCTGTGGTTGTGTTTTGAGGAACCTGGTTCGGTTAATGCCAGGTGGTGCATGGCAGGAGTATTTCTAGGAGTTGAGTTGTTGCAGGATTCGAGGACGAAGCCTAATGTAAGTGGGGGAGAATTGTAACATCCCGGAATAGCAAGAGTAAAGTTGAAGGGCTAAAAGAGTAATATGGGAAAGAGAGACTCGACGAGTCCATGGGTGGACTCGGCGAGTAGAGTCGCGACTTGGTCGCGTGTTAAGTGGCCGACTCGGCGAGTCAGTGTATTGGACTCGGCGAGTAGGCGCTGAGTGGAGAAAACCCTAATTCTCGGGGTTGAGCCCTGTATAAAGGACATAACATCCATTCCCCCAGCCTCCTTACTCATCCTCAAGTCCAGAAACCCTAACCTTCGTGTGTGAGTGGATCAAGTTGCATTTGGAAGCTTGGAGAAGCAATTGTTGAGGAAATCTTGAAGGGTAGGAGGCTTGGAGCAAGGGGCTTTGCTTGGATTCGAGTCTCATTGTTGTGGGGGTGTTCTTTTGAGGTATTATCTCGTCCTTGGGCTATTAATCTTATAGATTCATCATTTTGGGGTTTATGGGAGCTCATCTTGGTATGTTTTGGAGATTGGAGGTTAGATCTGAGGTTGCTACCTCAGATCTGGAATGGAGAAGGTCTAGAGTGCATTAAAGTCTCTGTGTTTGAGTGTTTAGTGAAGCCATCATGTCCCAAACCCTAGCCCTAAAGTGTAAAAGGCCTAGATCTCTTTGGATTCACGTAAAGTTTGCCACTTTACGTGATGGATGGGTGGTAGGAGGCTAGATCTATGTTTTGGATCAATTGCATGGCCTGGAATGCTTCTGTATGGATTTAGACCGGTAGTACTCGGCGAGTCACATGGGTAGACTCGACGAGTGGCTTGATGATAAGCTGGAACTCGACGAGTTGGAAGAACAACTCGGCGAGTTGGATGAAGATGGCCTGGAACTCGACGAGTTGTAAGAACAACTCGGCGAGTAGGTTGAAGATAGCCTTAAACTCGGCGAGTATGTTCTTGGACTCCGCGAGTCTTGTTGAAGAGTCCCAATATTTTCTGGTTGAGTCGAGAATCGGTGAGTCAAGGGATGACTCGGTGAGTTGTATGCGAGTGGACTCAGAATTGTTGAACTCGGCGAGTAGAGTCAGTCAGGGGTTGACTTTGACTTTGACCAAGGGTTGACCAGTTGTCTTTCAGGGGTATTTTGGTAATTATGGGTATTTATTGAGTTCAGTGCTTGGGAAATGTTCAGTGGAAGAGTTCGTGTCGGCGTTTGGAGCAGTGGGATCTTATTCTTCAGCCGACAGTTTCGAGGTGAGTTATCCTCACTATATCAACAGGGTCTAAGGCACCAAGGCCGACCCTTATCGAATTGAGATCCGGGTATTGTTGTTATGTTATTGCCTTGATATGTTTGCATCCTGGTAGCTAGGATGGTATATGTTAGAGACTTGATTGAGATCGGTGTTCTGAGATATAGAGTGATGCTATGCTAGTGACCGGTTAGGTCGGTATCCTGGTTAGGATGATGATATGTTATGTGATCTGTTTGATCGGCTTGTTGACTGTGAATTGCTATCTGATTGTATGTTTATGTGCACATGGTTGTTTGGACTGAAGTTGGGTTGAGGCGGGTCCTGCTTTGTGCTGTAGGCCAAGATACCCAGGGCGGACCGGTTGACCCGAAGGCCCAGCGAGCGGTCCGGATAAGCTGTAGGCCCCAAGAGGGCGGACCAGAGGTGCCGAGGCTCGGAGAGTGGACCAGGCCGACTGAAGGCCCGGTGCGGGCGGACCAGTCATACTGTAGACTCAGAGAGTGGACCATGTGGATTGAAGGCCCGGAGCGGGCGGACCAATCACACTGCAGACTCGAGGTTAGGGCTAGACTCAGAGGGTGGACCAGGTGGACTGTTGGCCGGTGCGGCGGACCAGTCCCACAGTAGACCCGAAGTGCATGGCTGTTCTGTGATCGGATATGTTATGGCATGTTATGCGTGTATGGTACATGTGGTTCGTATTTTGGGGATATCTCACTAGGCTTTCGGGCTTACAGTTGTGGTTTTATGTTTTTCAGGTTCTTCAGGAGACCGTGGCAAGGCGAAGGCGTGATCGTACCGCTCCTCGTGTTTATGTCGTGATGAGATTCTGGGAATACTTAAAATAAATTGTATTGAAAACCTTTTTTAATGGAATCGAGTTGTTTTCGAAAATTTTAAATTGGTTGAAATTTTTGGTCGTTACAATCATCCTCACTTTGAACTCTGTAAGGGCTGTAGTAATAAGATTCAAATTCAAGGTCTGCTCCTTTGAGACCTGGGAAAGAATCTGTGGATTGAGATGGGGAAATGGGTTTGGAAGTAACAAGGATTTCGGTTCCTGAGGTAGGTGCCCCCCATATCAGATACATTGACACGAACCAGAGGTTCGGTTATCTTGTTTATTGTTGAAGTTGCTTGAGTGAAAATCGGTGGAGGTAGAGGTGCAGTAGAGGTAGGTTGAGAAGAAGTAGGTGGTGGAAGTGGCATAATAGAAATAGGAACTATAGTATGAGATGGAGAAGGAGGAGGAGTTGGAATTGAGTCATTAATTTGTACCACGAGAGATGGAGAACATGGAGGCGAATCTCCTCTCGGTGATACTTCAAGGTGAGCATCTTCACCTTCGGCTGTTTTCTCTTGATCGTGATCGGAAGGAACGTGATCTAAATCAGTAGACGAAGCTTCTTTCGGTTTCCTTGCCATCTTCTTCACTTTTCGCTTCTTTGGAGTAGAAGAAGCTGCTTGTTTGGCCTTACGCTTTCTGGGGGTAGAGGCTTTGGAGGATTGACCTTCTTTCTCCTGATTCTTTTGATCAGGCTTCTTCCCATGTTTGGCTGGTTTATCAAAGGCATCTAGCGCACTTTTTATCTCAGGAGTTAATTTCCTTGGTCCTATGGGTGGGAGGGTCCTGTATTCGGCCATGACCTTGCTTTCGGTAGTGACACACATGTACATCGATTCAGGAATGGAACCAACAAATGAGATTTTGGTTGGATCGGAGACTATGATCTTTGTTGTGTGAAAAGTTGCAATCGAAGATCTTAATGCGTCTGCCATGACTGGAACATTAAACTTCTCAATAGCCCGATGAGTTACAAGGGTCCAAAACCTGCCACAGGAGATTTCAGAGTGGCGAGAAGAAGAATTGAGGCTTTGTACCAATTGGGACCGTAAAATGGATCCATAGTCCAAGTTGATGCCATGATAAAGACCATAGAGTAAGGTCATGAACGCCTTGCTAGCACCGTCTAACCCAACAACCCTTTCATCAAATGCCTTGAAAAGAAGGGTAAACAATCTGTTCCACTGTGATGGGAGGCAAGATTTCTTGAACTTGGTCACCATTGTAAGAACCTCAGTATACCCCATATCGTAAAACATTGTCAAAAGTTGAGTCGTAGATATGGAGTCAGGATTAACCAAGGAATCATCAGAAGCCAGCTTTAAAAGGGAGCAAAATCGAACTCTAGAGACAGAATTTTTGTATTTGAAAATCTTAAAGAAAATCCGATCCTTGCTTTTGTCATAAGAGGCTGTCGTATAGACTTGAGAGAGAAAATAAATCGGAACTGATTCCACCTGGGTCATAGCGATCACAAGTGGTGAATATTTGAGGCATTCAACCACTTGGAGCATATATGGATCATAAAGAAAAGGATTCAGATCGATAATCAGGTTCTGGTTGGGCTTGATGGTCCACGTAGAGGACGAGGCAGTTTGTTCATGAATGGATGAAGATTCAACCATTGTTGCAGGTGTGAAGAAGAAGATGAATAGTAGAAGTTCACCTGTGAGTTATTGAGAGAGTTTAGAAGTGGTAAAGTGATACAAGAGGTGTGAGAAAACCTTATATACCATTCCTAGGAGAGAGAAAGAAATCGTAGTAATGATGATACGATCTTCTGAATCGGCACCTGTAAAAGCGTGATGTGACAGTTGTGTTTCCCTAGAAGGACGTCATCAGGCGTGATGTTAGGAAGCGTTTCAAATTCACGCGCCCGTTGCAAAGCTTATCCAATGACTCGGTTTGAAATATTATCTTGTTACCACCTTTCCAACTTCAAAAACATTTCAAATCCTTTTTCAAACTATGACAGACCCTTTCGCTTTATATAAGGTTTGCAATGTTCGTGCCTTAACATAGTGTACCGCCATTGTATTTACAACTGAAGTTTCAAAACTAAAAAATTGCCATTAGGACCATGAACAAGAATTGGGAAAATCATAAAGATCTTCATGCAAGAGTGTGCCGATAGAAAAGAAATAAAGCAAATTATTTGTGGGATTTAAGTGATGTCTATTTAGACACGAAACTATGGATCCCGGGCACGAATCGCTTCCTTCAGAGTCAAGAGAGACTTAGAAGTGTTTGTGTGGTTTCCCGTTGAAATATGAACAAATGTTTATTAAGAAACACTGAAAGGCAGCTTTTAAAATTCAAGCTATAAGGGGTGGCTTAGCTTCACCCGAACTTCAGTACTTGACATAAGACCGAAAATTGGATGAAGTACTTGTGAGACCAGTGTGGCCTGTGAAACAAGTAGGTTTGATAATATATTTAGTGACTTGGTGATATAGATGTTGAAATCTTAAAAAAAAATGGATCTTTTGGGAAGAAAAGTCTTGGTGTTAGACAATTCATATAGATCTCACAAAAATAAAAAAAGATTTCAAGGTACAGAACATCAAAGTGGTTTCGTTAAATCATGGGTGAAACGAAACTAAGATCATAACCACAAATGTTGTGTAACCATAAACCTCAGTGGTAAATGTTGAGAGTCTCAAGGGTTACTATTATGAACCGAAATGAGATGGAGAAATAAGAATAGGTGGTTAAAGAACCGAAAGTACCTCTGCTATTAAAGACAGACCTAGCAAATAACTCTTAACTCAATGTGAGAAGAGTAAGGTAGCTCATGACTTGAGTGAATTTATCAGTCTAATTAGGAAGAAACGACTTGTATATATCGAACCATTAAGGCTTCACTCAAAGTCTTGGAGGCTTGGGTCGACATGCAACATCATTCATCTAGGGACACTTAGCTCGTACATAGATAAAGAATGTTATACCTGCCCCAGTTCCATCACGTAAATGCATCTGTGATACTGAAATACAATATTTTGGAAATTTTGAATTATTTGAGAAAAGAAAAATACGTAAACTAAGTAAAAAAAATATTTTTGTTGATTTTAGAAATTCTGAAAAAAAAAATTTTGATTTTGGAAATTGATTGAAGACATAAAGTATAGTAAGCAAAAGATATCCATAGTGTACAAAGGATATGTAAGTTCCAAACCATAAGGTGAAACAATCGCTTGCTTTGAAAAAGTATAAGAGGCGAAATAGACCGGGCCTTCGGTTCATTTCGGTTCCCAAAAAATCAGGAGTCGAAATAGACCGAGCGTTCGGGTTATTTCGGTTGTTAGAAAATTTTAAGAAAGCAAAAGCGAAAGTTATACTTAATGAAATGAGTGTGGTTTTGGAACTGACTCAGCTTCCATCATTCCTAAGCCTTTTAGTATTTTATTAAACGATGCTTCAGGTAAGGCCTTAGTAAAGATGTCAGCCAATTGATCAAAGGACCGAACGAAGTGAATTTCAACATTCCCATCTTCTACGTGATCCTTGATGAAGTGATATCTCAGTGCTATGTGTTTTGTCTTGGAATGTTGCACTGGATTTTGACAAATCCTGATGGCGCTTTCAGAATCATAATAAAGAGGAATCTTCTTCATATTCATACCATAATCTCTTAATTGGTTTTGGATCCAAATGACATGGGAAGTGCAAGATGCTGCAACAATATATTCAGCTTCGGCTGTAGAGAGTGAAACACATGTTTATTTCTTGGATTGCCACCTGACGAGTTTTCCATCGAGGAATTGACATCCACCTGCAGTGCTCTTTCGGCCCAAACTGCATCCTCCTAGATTGGCATCAGAGAATGCTTGAATTAAAAATCCTTATGTAGCAGGATACCACAGACCGAGCGATGAGGTTCGCTTCAAATATTTAAAGATGTTCTTAACAACCACCATATGAGGTTCTTGTGGATTAGCTAGGAACCTAGCACAGTTACAAACAGAAAACATTATATTTGGTCTCTTAGATGTTAGATACATTAGAGACCCTAACATTTGCTGATAGAGGGTCATATCAACAGCCGGTTTCTCCAAAGATGGTGTGAACTTCATTCCAAATGTCATAGGAACCTTCACTTTGGAATCTCCCATCATGCCAAACTTAGCTAGTAGGGTCTTCGTGTAAGCCTCCTGATTGATAAATATGCCTTCGGGGTCCATGTCTAATATTCAAGCCAAGAAAAAAGTTAATTGGACCCATTGAGCTAATCTCAAACTTAGTCTCCATCAAGTTCCTGAATTCAGCTGTTAGGCTGGGATTCGTGGAACCGAAGATGATGTCATCGACATAAATTTGGACGAACATTAAGTGGTCACCCTCTTTCTTGCAAAAGAAGGTTGGGTCAACCAAACCTTGTTTAAACTTGGAAATTTTTAGAAATCGAGTAACGTTTTCATACCAGGCTCTAGGAGCTTTCTTCAAACCATAGACTGCTTTATCCAGAATATAGCAATGATCAGGATACCTTTCATTCACGAAACCTGGTGGTTGCTCCACATATACAGTCTCCTCAAGTTCTCCATTCAGGAAGGCACACTTGACATCCATTTGATATACTTCAAAGTTTTTGTGTGCAACATATGCCAGGAATATTTACACTGATTCTAAGCTTGCTACAGGTGCGAAGGTTTCTTTATAGTCTATACCTTCTTCCTGACAATATACCTTTACAACAAACCTTGCTTTATTACGAATCACATTCCCTTCTTTGTCCATTTTGTTTCTAAAAAAACCATTTTAAGTCAACTACAGATGCATCCTTTGGTGTGGGAATTAATCTCCAAACTCAATTTCGCTCAAACTCATGGAGTTCGTCTTGCATTGCATGTACCCAATTAGAGCGATCAAGTGCAATATTAACCGTTTTTGGTTCTATTTTCGAGACGAACGAATTAAACATGCAAAATTCTACTTGAGAGAACAGAGAGCAGTTTGCTTCGCCTTTATTTGAGACCGAGTAAGAACTCCCTCAGATGATTCACCGATTACTTGAGTTTTTGGATGATCTCTTGTCCATTCTGTGAGAGGGTGGTATTTTCGATCATAGGCAGGGTCCAATTCGACATTTATTTCCTCTTCCAATTCTGATTGAGTATCCAAATCATCATTCATATTATGATTCTCCCCCTCGAATGATGAGACGGTTTCAACATCAGGTTCAGAATGCTCCTCCTCGAATGGAACTTCACGGGTCTTGGATGGTGATGGATTTCCCCTCCTGGAAAGACAAATCAGGATTATCTGATGTGGATGAACCCTCCCCCTGGAATATAGAACTTTCTTTTGGAGGTTCGCTTGGTCCTGGCTGTTCGGTTGGTCCTTGATATTCGCTTTCCATTTCTTTTGTTGCTTCATTGATAATTTTCTTCAAGTTGTCAATCTTGTTGTCAACTGCCTTTGTCTCACAATGAATTGCTCTCTCTGGTTCATCAAAGAGCAAAATGTATTCTTCAAATAGATTGGAAATTGGAACCGAGAATTGACCTGATTTTGGAAAGATTTCCTCCGTCGGTCCTTTGCTTGATTCTAGTTTCTTCAAGTAATCATCATCAAAGGTGACATAGTCGGTTTCTTCAATTTTCTTTGAACGCTTATTCAGAACCCTATATGCCTTTGAAGTTAGCGAGTAACCAAGAAAAATCCCTTCATCTGCTTTTATATCGAACTTGTTTCGGTTCTATTTGGAGTTGAAAATAAAGCACCTTGAACCGAACACATGGAAGAACTTGACATTTGGCTTGTGATTATTCAAGATTTCATAGGGAGTGATGGAAAATCATTTATTGAGGAAGGATTGGTTTTGGGTATTTGAATCAGAAAGATCAACCAAATATGTTCTTTTATTAATGTGGTTTCATCTTTTCTTTTGATGGTGAAAACCTTGATTTTATTGTTCTCTTGTTTTGGTTTATTTGAATCAGACTTTTTATTTTTGTTTTGATTCTCATTTGAACTAGTCCTTAGATTCCTAGGGTTAGCTAACGTCTTCTTAGCATGAACTTCAGAGTAGGACACTAGCTTTCCCTTTCCTTTGATATCCTTGATTGGGTTCGACTTTGGTTGTTGATGAGGATGATGGAATTTAGGACCGAAACTGGTCTTTCGGTTCTTATCACTGCTTGATTCGACACCCAAATTATTTCTTTGATTCGTTTGACTACAAGACTGACAGTGAGTGCATGGACCTTTGTTTGTCTGAGGGTTTACTTTCGCCTGTGGATTCGATACCTTGTGAACATGATTAGCATTTTGAGAATTCCAAAACTGGTTTCTCTCTTTGAGATTTTTCTAGTACCTTCTGTTCCTTTGACATGTTTGCTCAGCAAGTTGCTTTTGAGATTTGCGAATTTTTGCTTTAGGTTTCGATTTATCTTCACGAGCTTCTCTTGGAGATGATTCTCTTGATGCATGTACTGGTTCGCCTTGAATTTCTTTAGTACCGCTTGTACATGGCTTATCAAAGATTGAAGGCTTGTTAAGAGGTTCAGCCACATATCTACCCTTGACTCTTCATGAGGTTTGCTCCGACAGACCTACTGTTTCCTCTGCATTGTCAATGGGAGCTGACCTGAAAAGATTATCACACCCATCAGCGTTGTCTTCATCTACCAAAGAAGTTAGCTCAACTGTTTGCTTCTTGGTAACTCCAGTGGTTGCATATACTTGATTCGGTACTGTTTAAACCTTTTAATATACCACTGCCTTTTCTTTAAGGACTTTGGACTTGTCTTTGGTCATTCGAGCGAACTCAATTGAGTTTTCTGATATGAGTGGTTTTGCTGGTTTGGGTTCGATTTTGAGGAATTCAGAGCAGTCAACCTCATCCTCTACAGAAATTTTGCTCATATCATTGTCCTCATCAAATTCAGAAGAATTTTCCACATTCATCTTATTTTCTGAACTTAATTTGGTACTCAATGAGTCAAATTTGTCATTTTCATCCAATAAATTCCTAAGCATGTCCTTATGGTCTTTGGACTTAATAAAGTTCTCAATTTTGTCTAGACCAATCCTGTAATCATCTGAAACCTCATCTGATGATACAATGGATTCACAATTGTAGCAATCAACATCGACTTCATCCTCCTTAAATTCGAGAAAGGGAAAAATCATTTTGTGAACCTTTTTGCCAATGTCACAATTCAAATGTAACTGAGTAATATTAGTGTAAAGACGTTTAGCAATTAAACAAAAAAAATTTTCTTTGTTTTAAAAACTTCAAATTGTCACGTTGCAAATATATCAACTCATCTCTCGTTCTAACTAAGTCTAACTCCGTCTTCTCGATCCACTTCGTTCGCTCCTCACTCTTGGATGTCACCCTGCTAATTTGATCGGTTAGGTTAGCCTTTGTGAGGCGTGTTTGCATTAGACTTCCACTTAAACTAGAAAGTTTGAATTTTAATTCGTTTAATTCCTTTTCATAGTCTGTTATAGGTATTTTAAGTGATTCGAAAATGGATTGTACCTTTTTGATCAACTGATCGCAGTTGTTGATCCTTTCGCTCACAGGTTTGGCAGCAAAACACTTATCTTCCTTCCAATTCACCTCATCATACTCGCCTTCGGTTGTGTAACCCATCATTTGTGACACTCCAGCTGTCACCATCAAGCATCTCCTAGCAAACTTAACACTATCTTCTTTTTTCATAAATGCCCTGCCATGTGTGGGTTTACGTACTTCTTCATCTTCAGAGTCTATAGAATAGACCTCCACGCCACCAAAATCATCATCAAAAACGTTCTCCTGCACAATCAAAGCATTCACAGAGTTGTTAGAGGCTTTCTTCTTCTTTATCTCCTCCAGCTTAGGCATATGGTATGCTTCATCTTCTTCACCCTCCTTCTTCTCCAATAGCTTTCTTAACATGCAATCTTTGGCAAAGTGGTTTTTGCCATGGAAGAAGTTGCAATCGTATCCGAAGTCTCCTACCTATTTGCTCTCCTTCATCTCTTCTTCTTTTTGAGGATTATTTTTGATCTCCTCTTTCGCCATTTCTGAGCTGTGGCTTCCCTGCTAGTTTCGGTTCTTGGCAACAGGGAACTTTTTGCGAGCAAACCTCTTCAGTTTGGAAACCATCATTGCATACTCTTCGCTTGTCAAATCACATTCTAACATTTCTGACTCTTCTTCATCTTCTGCCACATTCTTCGCCTTATAGAGAAGGGCCAAGGATCTCATACTAGACACACTTTCGCTTCCTTTGTCACAAAACTTTCATGAGACTTGAGAATACCCACCATCTCCGCCAATGAATAGGTTTTAAACTGCTCGTGAGCCTTCACAGTTGATGCCACAACCATCCATTCGGGACTTACACCATTCAGAAATGTGACCTTCTGTTCGATCACTTCTCTTCCAATACCATGCTTGATCATCTTGCTCAAAAGATGTGACATCCCCATTTTCGTGGCCAGAAAAGACCAATTTGTTTATGTTTTGTTTTTATAAAATCAGAGTAATCCTTTGATTAAAATAGTTGCGGAATTTGTTCCCAAAACAAAATATGATAAGAATTAATCAAAGCATCTCTTTAAAGAAATGCATTTTCATTAAATAACAAAATTTTGAGATGTCATGTTCCGATACAGAACAAAAGCATAAACAATATAAAATAGACCTTACAATAGTTATTTATAACTACTGATGTATAATCCAAAATCTCTCGTCAAGTCCACCAACTTATACTCCTGTGCCATTACCTGTAATGCAAAGAAAACTGAGTGGGTCAGGCTTGGGTGCCTGGTGAGCATATAGGGTTATCAACCCACAATAATATAATTATTATATTCAATCATCAAACAATCAACCCAATTACCCATCCCCATTATCTTCTTTATTTCTTAAGGTTTTACCCTAAGAATCGACTATCCTTCCTTCATTCTTTCCTAAGGTTGACCTAAGGAATTGCCACAAAGTCCATTGCTGCCCGAGGTTCCTATAACAAACACTAAATCCATAGCTGCCAAGGTTCATCTATATAGTACTAAATCCATAGCTACCAAGGTTCATGTAACATCCGAATTTTCAGGTACATTATTTAATTATTACTTTTGGAGATTTTGTGGGAGACTCAGCGAGTTGGTGCTTAGACTCGCCGAGTAGGGTCGCGGATTCTCATCCGAGTTCATGAATGGACTCAACGAGTCCATGAGTGGAGTCGGCGAGTCCGCGCTGTTTAATGAAACCCTAATTTCCCAGGTTTGGGACCTATTTAAAGGCCCTTAGGGCCGTCATTTATGGCTACCAAACCCCAGAGAGAAACCCTAAAAGAGCTAGAGCGATTGTGAGAGGAAAGGAGCCATTTCTTGATCTTTATGGTAGATTCTTGCAAGAATGAAGTGTTTCCAGCTTAGAGGAGACCAAGGAGGTGGTGCATCTGTGGATTTCGAGCAAAAGACTTCATCTTTGAGGTACTATAACGCCCTTTTATCTGTTTTGTTGAAGGAATCCATAGATGTAGAGTTTTCATGTCCTTTAATGGAAGAAATTGTGAGAATATGGCCCCTATTCGCTTTGGGACTTCGGATCTGGACCCATAGTGGTCTAAAGAGCTTATCTCAGCTTGCTTTATGTTGAGCTATGGAGGTGTTGAGCTTAGGATGTTATTTTTGGGGCTAAATCACCAAGTGAAACCTCCTAGATGTCCCATGAGTGTCAAGATTCGAGCTTTACATATTTATCAGGCTTGGGAAGGTCAGATCTATGGATCAAAGGAACAGATCTGACCTCAGGAGGTCAATTGAGTTTGTGCATGGCATGAACTCGCCGAGTCCAAGGGCAGACTCGGAGAGTAGGGCTACGGTTTCCTATAAAGCACTCAGTGAGTAGACTTGCCGAGTTAGGGGAATAACTCAATGAGTCAGAGAGGGATTAGAGGACTGGAGTTCAAGGCGGAACTCGCCGAGTTGATCTTGAGACTCGGCGAGTTGATTCGGGGTGGCCCCACGATTCATGCCAGGTGTGACTCGTCGAGCAAGGGGAGGGGCTCGACGTGCCAAGCGAGACTAGAGAGTTAGTGGACACGTGTAGACTCACCGATTCTCCCAAGTGCACTCGACGAGTCGGGTCAAAGCTTGACCGTTGACTTTGTTGACTTTTAGGGTTTGGTCAACAATGGGGTCTTTGTGTCAAGAGAGGGGTAAAACGGTCTTTTACCCTTCTGAGGATGCCAAGAGAAAGTTGAGTCTAGTCTCGAGAGTTATATTTATGAGAGTATTTACTTTATGTGATTAGGCGGAGGCTAGGCCATATTTCTACCGAATCAGAGATTTACTGAGATATCTGAGGTGAGTCTTCTCACTATACCTTACCTTGAGTGGTAACAGAGTTATGTGACTGATTTATTGTATGCTATTTATGTGATGTGTTGCACTGCATTATTTCTATGTGATTTATGTCGTGTGTATATCAGAGTTAGAACCGGAAGGTTCACAGAGCTAGAACCAGAGGGTCCACAGAGTTAGATGTGCCAGTGTATTTGTATGCTATTTATGTGTTGGGATTTATTATTTCAATGTGATTTATGCCATGTGTATATCAGAGTATATTAGAGTTAGAACTGAAAGGTTCACAGAGCTAGGACCAGAGGGTCTACATAGTTAGGGCTCAAGGGCCTGCAGAGTTATAGTCTCGAGTGGCTAGTACGTGTTATGCGTGGTATTTTGGGGAACTCACTAAGCTTCGTGCTTACAGTGTTTTGTGTTATATGTTTTAGGTTTTCTCAGGATCACGGGACGACACCGGCTCGATTGTACACACCAGAGGAAGAGTTTGTTTTGAGGATCCTGGTTTATTAATTGATTGAACAAAAGAGTCATGTACTGTAATTAAAACAAAAAGGAGATTTTTATGAAAAGTGTTAAAGAGATAAACTATTTTAAATGAAAATTTTGTTTTGAAAATTTCGGTGTTACAGTTCATCTAAACTGTACTAAATCCATAGCTACCATCGCATTATTATAAGGCACTAAATCTGTAGCTGCCAGGGTCAATACATGTCCAGTAATGGTTAGAGTATCATCGCATGAATACGTAGTTACAACATCTCCTGAACTCATAATTCATAGTAAGGGGTTAGAGTATCATCGCATGAATACGTAGTTACATCATCACCTGAACTCGTAATTCATAGTAAGGGGTTAGAGTATCATCTCATGAATACGTAGTTACAACATCGCCTGAACTCATAATTCATAGTAAGGGGTTAGAGTATCATCGCATGAATACGTAGTTACAACATCGCCTGAACTCGTAATTCATCACCTACATGTTATGAGCCCGCTGGTATTTCCACATGACTATCTAGAATAGTCCATAGTCGCCATCTATACTCTGGTAGATGACTACATCGCCACATCGCCGGTCGAGGATATGGTACCTCCTCTCATCTTACATCACCTATTTCTCATCACCTACATATCATCACCTTTCTATCATCACCTATCTCTCATCACCTAACTCATCTTTCATCACACACCTACTATTTCATCTATCCATGTTCTACCCAACATATTTGTAGATATAAATTACATATATAGTTTAAATCATTTAAAAACTTGTATAAAACTATCATTTAACAACCATCTCAAGTAAACAAACAACGTATAAACACATAGCAAGTATTTCATTACACATACTTCATATCTATGTGGTAGAAGAAAGTAACTACACACTCACTCAAAACATATACTTAAAGCATTCAAAAATACTTGTATTAAAATCGTGTTTATGAAAGGGAGTATGCATTCACTTGATAAGACGATGATCGGACAACACCTCGTCTATTAAAATAATATTCTTCGCTGAAACCGGGATGTTTTCTCCAAAATCGAGCTTCATGCGGGCAGAGTTTCGGCGCGAAAACTATATTTCTCGGGATCTTCGGGGCTTCGGGACTTGCTTCGGGTGTCGAGATTGATACCGGGGCTTCGGGGGTATAAATTTACAAGAAGAAGAAAGAAAGAGGGGAGAGAAGTGAAAATTTGCAAACAAGATCAGCAGCCCTCATCTTCTATTTATAGGGTGCTGGTCATCGGGTTACACTGGGCGTAACTTCCATGTACGCGGGGTGTAACGCCTCTTTCATGCGTACGAAGATCTACGCGGGGCGTAGTTCGGATGAGGCTTCTAGGTGGCAAAGTCTCGGTGGGGCAACGTGGTCGTCTCTCGGACCACACAAGACCGGAGTACGTTGGGCGTACCGGGTGGATAGGATCGGACGTGTCATGGCTTCGGATATTATCCGAATTTATAATTGTTATAAATATATTTTAATTATTTAAAAACTTTAGAAATTCATATCTTCCTCATACGAGCTCCATTTTTGACGTTCTTTATATCCACGCGTAGGTGAGACTATGCTCTACAATTTTAGTTTAGACTTTATCATCTAATTTTGAATTTATTTTTTATTAAATTATTTTTAGTTGGCCGGAACAGGAAAACTCCGTTATAAATTCATAACTTCTTCATTAGACGTCTGTTTTTGTCTGTCTTTTTATCGTTGCACTACTAATAACGAGATATTCAATTCCCGTTTAGATTGTTTCGGCTAAAACTCACTCGATCTAAAATTCGAGTTTCGGGCTGCATACAACTAAGCTGAAATTTAGAAAAATCATAACTTCCTCATACGAAGTCAGATTTGGACGTTCTTTTTATGCACGCTCTTGGTTTAACAAACTCTACGACTTTTGTTTAGATCACTAAGGCTAAATATCGCTCTAACGTAAATTCATTTTTTACGTCGCGTTATGTCGTGCCAGTTCTGTCGCGAAACTTCGACAGGTCATAACTTTTTCGTTATAACTCGGATTTTGGCGTTATTTATATGTACGGAATCCTTGTAACATATAATACAACCTAGTTAAGATTAATTCATCTAAAAAATCTTCCATCAAAAGGTCATTTTTGTTGCTTATCGTCTCTAAATTGACTAGCCCTGATCTACGGGCGTTAGGCGTTACAAAAGATGGTTGAAACGATCGAATGCCTGAATAAGTTTTTTATCCGGATTTTTTTGAAAGGCATCGAACTCAGAGAGCAATAGAGTTTGGATAGAATGTTCTAGGTCTTCATCAGTGGAATACAGCTCTTTAAGTCTATCCCAAATTTCTTTTGTCGTGGTGCATGAGCTTACCAAACGAAAAGGTATCAGATTGTAAAGCAAATCTGATCATTCTCATGGCTTTAACATTACATAACAACTTCTCTTTTTCGTCTTGAGGAATCTTGTCCACATCAGTTAAGAGTTTGTTGTACTCCTTTTGAGTCTTAATGGTTGTATTTGTTCCAGAATGAACAAAAGGACCCAATGTTATTGCTTCCCAGATAAGATAACCATTGTCTTCGGAACCAACGACATAGTCCTCAAAGTGATGCATCCAAACTTCATAATCTTGAGTGTATAGAATCGGGATTCTGGTTGTGTGTCCAATGTTTTTGGAGAAATTGATCGGATTGGTTTGTGAATCATCATGAGACATGATGACCTTTTTCAGATATCTGCAAGAATCAGACTTGTAAAGATTGAATTAGGGTTTTATCAAAAGCAAGAAACAACGTCAATGAACAGATGATGGCTCCTACAGATTCAATAAAAGTGGAAACCCAAAACAAACTTCCAACAGAAGAGATGCGTATGTATTATACAGTCTCCTGCTCTGATACCAATTGATGAGAAAAATATTCTCTAAGATCGATAGATTCAATCAGATATCAATGAAATGAAAACAAGTAATAGAAAACGATAAACACTAAGATGAGTCAAACGAATGTCAAATGATTAATATGCTCCACCTCAGAAGAATTCAATGTGAATTGCTATTGTAGAGGTAGGCTAGGGTTACAGTACACGATAAGTAAAATAATAATTAAGAAGCTCTTTTTGATATAATGCATGCATGCACTATATATATATATATATATATATATATATATATATATATATATATATATATATATATATATAATAAACCCTAAAACAAAACATGGTTGGATAGGCCCAGACCGATTATACAAATGGACCGAAGATCTAAGCCCAAAGAAGCAACTTCTTAGACTCAACAGGTTGGAGGGGTTTAGAGAGATGTTTGAGAGAGAAGGAATGGGAAAAGTGTGAGTTTTTGGGGTGATTTGCACCTCTATCTATAAGATGAGTCTGGTTCGAACGCGGGGAATTCCCTTGCGAATGCAGGGCGTTGATGGCCAAGTGTCACCATCAGGTTCCAGGCCGTGGTGAGGAAGCAGTGGCTCAGATCGCACCACGCGTCGCCACCTGGTTATTACCAAAACTAGTTATCTTCTAAATTTTGTAACTTTTGCATACGGGCTCCGTTTTTGACGTCTTTATATCCACGTGTAGGTATTGATGAGATCGACAACTCTACTTTTGACTCCGTCGGCTAATTCTCGATTGATTTTAAATTTAATAGTACGAGAAGATTATACTGTTAACGACCATGTAAAATTCATAACTTCTACATACAGACTCTGTTTTCTACTGTCTTTTTATCATTAAAATCCTATTAATGAGATCTTCAATTTTTATTTAGGTTGTGTTGGCTAAAAATCGATCGATCTAAAATTTGATTTCCAGGCTGTGTACTACTAGGCTAAATCTTAGAAAAATCATAACTTCCTCATACGAAGTCAGATTTGGATGTTCTTTTTATGCAAGCTCTCGGTTTAACATATACTACGGCTTTTGTTTAGATCACTAAGGCCAAAAAATATGTTATCACAAACTCACTTTTTACGATTCTCAGTCTCGTGCTAGTTTTGCCGTAAAACTTCGACGGATCATAACTTCTTCGTTATAACTCGGATTTCAGCGTTCATTATATGTACGGAACCCTTGTGACATATACTATGACTTGGTTAAGATTATTTACTCTAAATAATCTTCTATAGAAAATTCATTTTTGAAGCTTATTGTTTCTTAATTGACTAGCTCAAATCTGCAGATGTTACATATGCTATACATGATATACATGAAAAGTTAACAACCCTATGAATTAAGTTAGAAGGGAATGAGTTATGTTGTGTTTGGAAACTAAGTGATGAAAGAAACTCAGTAGGTTAACTTTAGTTAAGATGTTAGTTGGATGAGTAGTAATATATATTAGAATGAGAACGTTATTGGTATATACATACATACATACATACATATACACATACACACACACACACACACATATATATATATATATATATATATACACACACACACACTCACTCTAATTTTCAAATTTAATTACATATGTTTCCCAAAAGGAATGCCTTGGGTCAGCTTTCATGGCTCTTACAAATGTCTGAATATAAACATCATATGGTCATGGAAGGATGCTACTTTAGGTTAGTGCTAGTGGTTCAGTTAGTCTTTGAAAACATTTGGATGTAATTAATTTTGTTTATTATTAGAGAAAATTCGAGAAATAACCAAAAAGTAGGGGTGGTTTAAAGAAAATAACCAAGAAAAAACTAATTTTTGAAAATGACCAAAGGATTCGCAGAGCACCCTCTACGGATCGATTAAAGCTTTTGCAGATCCCTCTACAGCTCAGCGAAATTTTCATTTTTTAATTATTTTTCATTGTTTTGTTTTTTTTTTGTTTTTTTTTTGCGTTCATTTTCGTTTATTAGTATTAATTTTTTTTAAATATACTAATACCTTATGTGATTATTATGTAAAAAAAATTGACCAAAAAAGGTTAAAAATAATGAAATGTTTTACGTAATACGTTTGCTACTGATGTATGTTTTCCATGTATTTGTATTGTTTTGTATTTTATGATCTATGGAATAAAGTAGAAGTTAACTCAACTGGTTCCGTAAATAACCTAATACAAACCAAATAACATAATACAAACCGGTGCATATAAATAATCTAATTAAAATTATACAAATAATATTCCATGTTTTTTTATAAAATTACACACCCCGGTATTCTGAATAATAAACATAATTTAAGTAGGTTACAAAACATACTTTAGAAAACATAAACATACAACCTTCATACTAAACATACTTTGAAATAAACTTCATTCATTCAAATTGAACCACAAAAACTTTGATCTGTTTTCATATTCCTTCCATGGGTTTTCTGCTGCTTGTGTCCCTAGGTTTACTGTCGCTTGTGTCCATTGGTTATCTGGCTCTTTCTTGCATTGGTACTCGGTGCAACCCTGCCATTGGTTCTGTGGCTCTTCCTGTGGTTGGTATTCGGTCCCTTGCGTCCATTGGTTATGTGGCTCCTGTTGTCATTGGTGTTCGGTATGTTGTGTCTATGGGTTGTCTTGCTGCATTGGTACTCCGTGCAACCCTGTCATTGGTTATGTGGCTCTTCCTGTGGTTGGTATTCGGTACCTTGCGTCCATTGGTTATGTGGCTCCTGTTGTCATTAATGTTCGGTATGTTGTGTCCATGGGTTGTCTGGTTGTTGCTGCCATTGATGTTTGGTTTGTGGCATTGGTTACAAAACATACTTTAGAAAACATAAACATACAACCTTAATAATAAACATACTTTGAAATAAACTACATTCATTCAAATCGAAACATGGAAACTTTGATATGTTTTCGTATTCCGTCCATGGGTTTTCTGTTGCTTGTGTCCCTAGGTTTACTATCGCTTGCATCCATTGGTTATCTGGATCTTGCTTCCATTCGTACTCGGTGCAACCCTGCCATTGGTTCTATGGCTCTTCCTGCGGTTGGTATTCGGTCCCTTGCGTCCATTGGTTATGTGGCTCCTGCTGCCATTGATGTTCGATCTGTTGTGTCCATTGGTTGTCTGGTTGCTGCTGCTATTGATGTTCGGTCTGTTGTGTCCATTGGTTGTCTGGTTGCTGCTGTCATTGTTGTTCAGTATGTTGCGTCTATTGGTTCTCTGGCTCATGTTGTCATTGGTTTTTGGTCGCTTGCGTTGATTCCTCTTATGTCGCTTTTGTCCCTTTCCCTGACGCTCCAGTACATTTTTTACTTTTACTATGGCTCTTTGGAACGATTTCCTTACACGTCCTTGCATTATGAGTTGTGCTATGGCATCTACTACACCTTCTTATTTTTGGTTCCTCACCTTGAGAAGGAATACGATTGGTGTTTTTTGGTCTACCGGCTTGACGTATTTCCATCACAGGAGGGTTAACAACAATAAGGTCATCCGAAACCTCCCAATCACTAAGGTCTGAAAGAGGGTATATGTCTTGCTCATACGTTCTTCGATATGTTTCAATTTTATAAGCATCTATAGCCATATGCCCATAGTGATCATTTTTCAAGTGCGCTAAAACCATTATCACATGACCACATGGAAAACCAGTTAGTTTCCAATATCTGAAGAACAAGTCTTTTCCCTCAAATTCACTATGTCGCCACTTTTGAAGTCATGCACTTGATATGTTGTATTTGTTGGGTTTTAGCCATAAGAACTTTCCTATGTGCGCATGCAAAACCCTAATGCTTGGATCTAGGCTTTCTAATAAACATGCTTTGAATCCAAGACTTCTAATTACTAATTAGGTTAAATAACAACATTGAAATAGATCTAGAATCATACGTTTGAGTTCCTTGTTGATCTTAAGGTCTTGGAGCTTCTAGAGTCACAAATGTCACTCCTCTAATGGCTTACAAACACCAAAGCAAGGAGGATGATTTGGGAGAGAGGAGAGGGGAGGAATTTCGACCAGAGGTTCCTTACTTTAGGTCAAGTCACCAATTCCTTATGTCATAGGGTCTATTTATACTTGTAGACTCCTTAAGGGTTACAAAGTAAACCCTAATTGGATAATCTTCTCTTAAGGCTATCCAAATCCATTCCATAGATAAGCCTTTGGACGATTTTGGCTATCCTAATACTCTTAGAATTCGTCCAAAGCATATCCCAATGGATTTTCAGTCTAAAGCTTAACTATCAAACAATTGACAGTTTATACCCCTTTATTTAATTAATCTCTTTAAGTCACCAAATTAATTCTATGACTTATATTAATCAAATAACAAATATATTATTCATTATATTATTCTCATAATATATTAATAATATTTACTCTCTCTTAATAAATCATCCTATCAAGTTGCTATGGTGAAGGCAACCCAAAAGGACCATGCACAACCGGGTCAAGTACTTGCCCAATATAGTTATAGCCTTAGACACTATTCCAACAGTCTCCCACTTGGATAAGTCTAGTAACTATACAAGTACAATTCGGTTTGCAATCGTAGCTCTCAAAGACGCTGTCAACTCTGATCTAATCAATCTTGTCCTTTAGATAAGGGAACGTACAGTCCTCTGTTAGATATCATGCTGAAAATCCTATGGAATGGTTAGTCAAGCATTTAGGTTTCTCGATCTCTGATTTATTTGACATAGAACTTAATCGAACACATCAATTCAGTTCTGACCGGGCCCGACACATAAGTCAAATCAAATCATCGAGCGGCCGAGATATCGCTTTTACCTTCTTAGATAAAAGTTACAGATAAACTTCGACTTATATGCATTTACTTATTCATTTACCAACTATACACAACAATACGTTTTATAACATCAAGTTACTGATGCGTTTTCGTATTATCAATGTACAATTAATTAACAAATAATAAACCATATATCTAGGTTTTAAGACTATATGATATTATCGTCTTGCGATCACCTTTTATATCGTATTCCATAAGGTCATTCCAGCAAGCGCGGGTTTATTCCAATGCTCAAAACTAGTTCATAAGCACTCATGAACGTCGCAGCAATCCTTTGCTATGTCCAACACCATTTAGACATTCTACACACCAATTCATGACAATCTTCTTTCATATCTACTTCCAACATATGAACGATTGTGGACCATTTGAATAATTCGATTATTCCTAATAACCTCAATTATTCTGGAAGTCAAAACATGCAAAGTGAAACAATAGCTAAACAATTAACATAGGATAGTAACATTACTCATAAATAAAACTCCTTTATTTAATCATCAAATGTCAATTACATTTATCTATTACACGTTTCTAATACTATCTAATCTATGCTAATATCATCCTTCAGCCCAATACTCCTAGCATGCTGCAAGTGCTTAACCCTACTCAGTCCCTTCGTAAGCGGATCTGCTGGGTTATCTTCTGATGATATCCTCTTTACTACGAGTTGTCCTTCTTCTACACGATGTCTGATAAAGTGATACTTTCTGTCGATATGTCTTGATCTACCATGATCCCTCGGTTCCTTGGTTAAGGCAACCGCTCCTTCATTATCACAGAAAATCTCCATGGGCTCCTTTATGGCAGGTACGACTCCAAGATCACCGATGAAGTTCTTTAGCCATATTGCCTCCTTCGACGCTTCGCTCGCTGCAATGTACTCTGATTCGCACGTTGAATCAGCTACGGTTTCCTGCTTGGAACTTTTCCATGTCACTGCTCCTCCATTTAGGGTAAAGACCCAGCCCGACTGCGAACGGTAGTTGTCCCTGTCGGTTTGAAAACTTGCGTCACTATACCCTCGCACCTTTAAGTCATCACTTCCTCCGAGGACTAAGAACCATTCCTTCATCCTCCGAAGGTACTTAAGGATATTCTTCACCGCAATCCAATGTGCTTTGCCAGGATTCCCTTGATATCTGCTAACCATGCTCAAAGCGAAGGCTACATCAGGTCGAGTACAAGTCATAGCGTACATGATTGAGCCAACTGCGGAAGCGTATGGTACTCGGCTCATTTCTGCTATCTCAGCTTCGGTACTCGGACTTTGAGTCTTACTCAATTTGGCATTACTTTGTATCGGTAGTTCTCCCTTCTTTGAGTTTTCCATACTAAAACGTTTTAGTACTTTCTCTAAGTAAGTATTCTGACTAAGTCCAATTAGTCTCTTACTTCTTTCTCTTACTATCCTTATTCCCAAAATGTAAGAAGCCTCTCCGAGGTCCTTCATAGCGAAGCACTTCCCGAGCCAGGACTTTACCTCCTGCAGAGTCGGGATGTCGTTTCCTATGAGTAATATGTCATCGACATATAGAACGAGGAAGCTTACTATACTCCCACTGGCTTTGACATATACACAAGATTCGTCTTCGCTTCGTACAAATCCAAACTCTTTGACTTTCTCATCGAAACAAAGATTCCATCTGCGAGATGCTTGCTTAAGTCCATAAATGGACTTCTCAAGCTTACACACTCTATGCGGATGCTTCGGATCCACAAACCCCTCTGGCTGAGCCATGTAAACATCCTCAGCCAACTTTCCGTTAAGGAAAGCGGTCTTGACATCCATTTGCCAAATCTCATAATCATGAAATGCGGCAATCGCTAGCATCACTCTAATAGATTTAATCTTCGCAACTGGTGAGAAGGTCTCATCATAGTCAACTCCGGGAGTTTGAGTAAAGCCCTTCGCGACCAATCGCGCTTTATATGTGTGTACGTTCCCATCCACGTCGGTCTTCTTCTTGAAGATCCATTTGCACCCAACGGTCTTACGTCCGGGCACATAATCAACCAAATTCCAAACTTGGTTATCATACATGGATTGGATCTCGCTATCCATTGCCTCTTTCCACTTTACAGACTCCGGGCCTGCCATGGCTTCCTTATAGTTATTAGGTTCATCAAGATTTACTAGTGTACCATCACTAATATACGTGTCCCCTTCGGTAGTAATATGAAAGCCATAAAACTGGGGATGAACTCTAACTCTATCGGAACGTCTAAGAGGTAAGGATTCGTCAATTGGTTCAATCGGAGTTTCCTCCTCGGGTTGAATGTCAGCGGTAGAGGTTCCTTCATCCATCGACTCTTGAATCTCTTCAAGTTCGATTTGCCTCCCACTGTCTCCTTGGCTTATGAGTTCTCGCTCTCGGAAAACTCCTCTCCTTGCAACGAAGACAACATTGTCCTTCGGTCTATAGAACAGATATCCAAAGGATGTCTGCGGGTAGCCAATGAAAATACATCGCTCACTTCGAGGTTCAAACTTGTCGTGAGTATCTCGTCTTACGAAAGACTCGCAACCCCAAACCTTGATATGTGCCAACGAGGGAGCTTTCCCTGTCCACATCTCGTGAGGTGTTTTGGCAACCTTCTTAGTAGGGACTCGGTTAAGGATATGGGCGGCAGTTTCTAAGGCATACCCCTAAAAAGAGATTGGTAGTGAAGCACGACTCATCATAGAGCGAACCATATCCAATAAGGTTCGATTACGCCTTTCTGCCACACCATTTAGCTGTGGTGTCCTAGGAGGCGTCAATTGTGAAACTATTCCACACTCCTTGAGATAATCGTGGAATTCAAGACTTAGGTACTCTCCTCCTCGATCGGATCGAAGCATCTTGATTTTCCTGCCCAATTGATTATCCACTTCATTCTTGAACTCTTTGAACTTTTCAAAGGTGTCTGACTTTTGCTTGATTAAGTAGATATACCCATATCTACTATAGTCATCGGTAAAAGTCACATAGAAGCGGTTCCCATCCTTCGTGGTTGATCTAAATGGTCCACATACATCGGTATGTATTAGGTCCAATAGACCCTCGCCCCTTTCACAAGTACTCGTGAAGGGCGACTTAGTCATCTTTCCAAGCAAACAAGACTCACATGTGTCATCTTCCCTAAGGTCGAATGACTCCAACACTCCATCCTTTTGGAGTTGGGCTATGCGTTTCTTGTTGACATGTCCAAGACGACAATGCCACAAGGAGGCTTTATCCATACTAGTGGAAGAATCAATATTCAAAACATCATTTCCTAAGTTATCAACAATCATAACGGTTTCATATATTCCATTACATGGTATAGCTTCAAAGTAAAAGACACCATTTAGATAAGCCAAAATAGAACCATTCTCATTATTAAAAGAAAATCTAAATCCTTGTCTATATAAACCATGAAATGAAATGATGTTTCTTGCCATTTCTGGCGAATAGCAACAATTGTTCAAATCTAAAACTAAACTATTCCTAAGCACTAAGGAATACACTCCAATCTTGGTCACAGGCGACGATCTTCTGTTCCCCATGATTAGATTGATCCTTCCTTGCTCCACATCCCTACTTCTTCTTAGTCCCTGCACATTAGAACAAATGTGATAACCACAACCGGTATCAAGAACCCAAGAAATAGCATGATTAGAATCGTTAGATTTGATTGTATATATACCTGCGAAAGATGGCTTGATCTTTCCTTCTTTGATCGCTTGCAGGTAATCCGGGCAGCTTCTCTTCCAATGTCCTATCTTGTGGCAGTGGTGGCACTCTGCCTCCTTCGGGTTAGAGGATGGCTTGGCGGGATCAACTTTGGTCCCACTAGAAGAGGCACCATCTCGGGCTTTCACCTTGCGATAGTTCTTTGATGAAGCTTTCCTCTTCTTTCCCTTCCCTTGTCCAATAGCCAAGACAGGAGCAGCGGGCGGATTGGGAGTAGGTGCAACAGACTTGTCTTTGAAGTTGCTCTCAGCAACCCTCAAGAGACCTTGGAGCTTGCTTAGGGTGACCTCTTCAATAAGTCTTGGTGCATCTCGTACGGGTACATGTCCTCGTAGGACTTTTGGAATTCGGAGTTCATGGTGGCGATCATGATGCAATGTACCTTCGTTGCATCTCGCTCATGAGTTTCAAAGGCGGTGATTTCGGCTGGAGTAGCGATTTCGGTGTTGATTTTCTCGAGCTTCTCATCGAGGACATACTCCTTATCCTCATAGCGAGCAATGGTGCGAATGTATCTTATCCATTCGCTAAAGTTCGTTCCATCGAAGGTGACCTTTTGGCAAAGGCTCATCAACGTGAAAGAACTAGCAGCAACGTTGTTTGCGTTTGACATCTATAATTAGAAAAAGACAAAGATAGATTAGAATAGGAATCCCTAATTATCACCCAATAAGAAAATTAGGGCTAGGATCCAACAATAACATTTACATACTAGAAAAGGGATGCCGTAATCTAACATGCAAATAAATTGAAGGTAAGTGAATGACGATTCACTAATTCTCCATCACAAAACTTAAACTATTAGTCCTAAGTGTTTTTGAGAATTCCTAGGTTCGGATGAGATTCATTGAAACTATTCAATGGCATGTTTAAATCTCGATATGCCCCTCTTGTTTGTGACTGGGATGCCGAGGATCACAAAGCGGGTGTGAATTACCATGCAAATTCACATGGCGCCTTCATTGTAACGATCACCTATTCGATGTGCCGGTAAACCACACACGCTCCATCGAACTATGATAAACAATGAATCACCCTTTGCCACCTTCGCTTATAACCAATTAGTGTGCCGGTAAACCACACACGCTCCACTAACATCTTAGCAAGGTGCAAAGTGTAATTTCATGGGATTGCATCAATTCACTTTTCCTAAAGTAACTAGGATTGGGAAATTTTAAAATATGTGTAGTTACTTTGTATTTCTTATTATACTTTTAATGAGAGGATGAGGTTGCCCTATCCTACCCGTTCGGCTAACGACCCTCCACCAATCAAGCAAGCGGTGGGTGTGAGTGTACACCCATTAAGCGCCATTTTATAGGCTGCAACCTTATACCCACCTTATAGATCGGCTTCGTGAATGAGGCCTACTAACGGTAAGACTAGCATTTAGTTATACATATATACATTATTCTAGTAATATCATATTAGTATAGGGTTGTATTTTAAAACTTTTAAAATCTAGGGTTTGAAATTTAAGTTGTCTAAATTAAAACTTTTAATCACAAAAGTAAATTTCAAAACATGAGGGTAGGTTTTAAACATTTAAAACATGGAGGATCAAATAACAAATAATTCCAATTAACAATTAATATCCTAATTATCTATATTTGATTTATTCAAGATTTCTTTGAAAGATAATTACCAAAATAGTCAAATAATTAATTAATTATCATATAAGGAAATTAAATATTTAATTAGTTGATAAATATCTTTTTCTAGATCAAGATAATAGTCATATTTATCACAAGGTCGGATTTAGGTTGATCTATTATGATTAAGGTAACTTTCCATAAGATAAACACAAAGAAATCCCGAATCTGGTCATTCCTGACGCCTGGACTCGCCGAGTGCACAAGGGGACTCGCCGAGTCAGGCCTACTCGCCGAGTCCACCTTGGGACTCGCCGAGTCAGTGACTCAGAACCCTAAAAATCGAATTTTGCAGGTTTGTTTCAGTTAATCAAGCAATAATTTAAAGAAAACCAAGCTAGTCTTTGATACCACTGTTGGGTTTTAGCCATAAGAACTTTCCTATGTGCGCATGCAAAACCCTAATGCTTGGATCTAGGCTTTCTAATAAACATGCTTTGAATCCAAGACTTCTAATTACTAATTAGGTTAAATAACAACATTGAAACAGATCTAGAATCATACCTTTGAGTTCCTTGTTGATCTTAAGGTCTTGGAGCTTCTAGAGTCACAAATGTCACTCCTCTAATGGCTTACAAACACCAAAGCAAGGAGGATGATTTGGGAGAGAGGAGAGGGGAGGAATTTCGACCAGAGGTTCCTTACTTTAGGTCAAGTCACCAATTCCTTATGTCATAGGGTCTATTTATACTTGTAGACTCCTTAAGGGTTACAACCTAAACCCTAATTGGATAATCTTCTCTTAAGGCTATCCAAATCCATTCCATAGATAATCCTTTGGACGATTTTGGCTATCCTAATACTCTTAGAATTCGTCCAAAGCATATCCCAATGGATTTTCAGTCTAAAGCTTAACTATCAAACAATTGACAGTTTATACCCCTTTATTTAATTAATCTCTTTAAGTCACCAAATTAATTCTAATTAATTCTATGACTTATATTAATCAAATAACAAATATATTATTCATTATATTATTCTCATAATATATTAATAATATTTACTCTCTCTTAATAAATCATCCTATCAAGTTGCTATGGTGAAGGCAACCCAAAAGGACCATGCACAACCGGGTCAAGTACTTGCCCAATATAGTTATAGCCTTAGACACTATTCCAACAGTATTGTCAACACCGGATACCGACCATCTTTCAATCCCTTCTTTATTTTTTTTAACCATATCTTTAGCCCACTTCGTAAGTATTGTTGTACTTTTTTCTGTTAAAACCAACATATATTAATATATATATATATATATATATATATATATATATATATATATATATATATGATATTTATCATATAATTTAAAATTAAACATAATCACACCTGCATCCATCCATCGTTTGTAAAACCATTTCTGCATAAGTGCGTGAAAGAACTCAAGATGTGGTAATATATGCAACTTCCTTGCTTTATTTGATACATCATTCACGGACACCACACTATTTGAGGTCATATAATCATACCTCATGGTAGGGAAATACGCTCTGGTCCATTTCTCACGTGGAATTTGACTGAGATATGTCGCTAGATCATCTCTTATATTACGAAGTTTCCCCCAATAGAATTCAAACTCAGTGGTTTTGTAAGCTCTTACCAGCTTCCAAAACAAAATTGTTGTTTTTTTCGAAAGGTGTGGACTATGTTTCCTATTAGATGAAAACAACAGAATCCATGTTGAGCATTTGGAAATACATTTTGATTACCTATAGCAATTGTGGGTGCCCAATCTGTGCCATTGTCAAACCTTCCACAACACCAATGCATTCATGTAGTTTTTCAAGAAACCAGGTCTAAGAATCCGTAGTCTCTTTTGGGCAAATTCCATACCCAATAGGCAATATCTGATTGTTGTCATCCATAGCTACTTCATGCAAGATGGTGCCTTTGTACTTTCCTTTCAAATGAGCACCATCCATAATAATAACTTTTCTACAACACTCTCTGAAAGCACGTATCTGCAACAACAATATAAAAACCAAATATATCAATAATATAATTTGTTTATAAACATTTAAGAAAATAACAAATATATTTAAAAACATTTTATCACGCATCTAATAGCGAAAAAACAATAATCAAAACGATCCTCCAAATCAGTTTTTATATACGCCACGGTACCAGGATTATGTTTCTTCAGATTGTGAAAATAAACTGGAAGTTTGGAGAAACTTTCTTCGGGGGTCCCCATCATCAATCCCAAAGCAAATTCTATAGCATGCCACACTTGTGAATAAGTTATATTTATTTATAGCAAAAGATTCATATCTCTAATTATATCATTAGGCTTCCAAACTCTCAAACTTCCTTGACCCATAATGTCATGTATTATGGTTCCAAAAACTTCACTATTTGCTTGCCTATGATTTGGGTGTATAAGCAATGAAGAACATGTATGCTCGTCATTAAAAATCTTAATATCAAACATTTCTGTTCCTTTAATGAGAGATACGTATAAACGCCAATGACACTTTTTCTAACGATGTAAATTTTCAACCCAAATTTTTCATTTTTAAAACACGTAAAACTCATATATTATATTTCATAAAAACCATAAGTATCTCAGATGCCAATATAATTCCACAAACAAAAGTCAAAATCCCAGAATCCTCAACATAATCTCGAACAAGTGTGTATAATCACGCCGACGCCTTCACGTGGTCCTGAGAAGTACCTGAAACACATATCACACAACATGGTAAGCATGAAGCTTAGTGAGTTCCCCAAAATACCAAATACACAAATAATAAGCCTCTCATGGCTATAACTTGGCATGTGATGGGTTTTATGCGATACATCAATCCTATGGTGCTCGCAAAAACCTAAAATTTTGGATCTAGGTTTATCTAATTGTACATGCAAATAATCCAAATCTTATAAACCCTAATAACTAGCATACTAATTTCGAAAATCATATGTAATTAAGGTTAAAATTTTTACCTTGATTGTTATGTAGCAATAACAATCATAATCCTTCTTGATCTTGACTTCTGAAAGCCTAGTGCCTCAAATGTTGCACCTCTAATGGAGTCACAAACACCATTAGCAACAAGATGAATTAGGAGAGGGAGGAGGAGGCACAAAATTCATCCAAGGTTTTTCCTAAGAGGTTATCCACAAATTTGGTGGCCTAAAGGGTTCCTTTTATAGTTAGGCTTCTAGGGTTATTAACTTGGAAACCCTAATCTAGTTGCTTAGTCCTTAAGCAGCCCAAAGATCCTTCCAGAAGGCCCCTTGGACGATTTCTATATGGACTCTCATATAGAATTCGTCCATTGCTTCGTTATGGATCTTAAGCCCAACTTTATAACTATCTTATAATTACAATATCAGTCCTCTTTATTTAATTAATCTCTTTTGACCACAAAATTAATTCTTGATCAATATTAATTAAACAATATGATTTCTCCTCTAACATATTATTCATATAAAATATTAATAAATCATAATTAATCTTGTTTCTCCTTAATTCATCCTATCAGTTGCTATGGTGAAGGCAACCCAAAAGGACTATGCTTATAATCGGGTCAAGTACATACCAAAATAATTATGGGCTTAGACACCTAATCCAACAGTCTCCCACTTGGATAAGTCTAATAACTATTTTGCAAGTACAACTTCATAATCTGATTAGCAATCATAGCTTTCAAAATCCGTTGTCATCTCTGATCTTATCAGTAACGCTCCTTTAGATAAGGGATCATATATTCCTCCATTCTAGATATCGTATGAATTGAGACATGGATTTGAATCATACTCTATGTTCATGTGTTGTTTCCCGATTTCCGATTTATGACAACTGACAATAGACTACAATTGAACACATCAACTTATTCCAGGCTTGGCCAAGCGCTTAGGGTGTCATCACTAAATCATCGAGGGGCCCACAGATATCGCTTTTATCCCTCTTAGGGTAAAAGTAACGGATAAACTTCGACTCAAATGCTCGCTTGTACCTACTCATCAAATCACACACAACAATATGTTTTATAACCCCAAGTTACCGGTGTGTTTACATATTATCAATGTGCAACCGACTTGCAAACTACAACTCACATCTCTCGGTTTCAAGAATATAAGATATTATCATCTCACTAATCACCCGTGATAAAATCCATGAAGTGATTCACGTGAGTGTGGGTTTAATCCAATACTCAAATCTTATTTCAGGAGCACTCATGAACACTGCAGCATACTTTTGCTATGTCTAAACACTTCAGACAATCTACAGTCGGATTCATGATAGTCTTACCTCATTACCTACTTCCAAACTATGATCGACTGTGGATGGTTTGAATAATCTTATTATTCGAGAAGTCAAAACATGCAAAGTGAAACACAAGAATAATCGAATCCAATATGGCCCCAAACTTTTGAGTATAAATAAAACACCTTTTATTTAGTCACTATTTCAGTGTATAATGTTTCGGATAATCAACTTATTACTTGAATTATAACAGCAATTGTCCCATGCTCCAAGCATGCACATTATGTTTACCTATGGTCCTTACTTTGTGAAATAGATTAATTGAACACATTTCCAATGATACTGATCATTTCACAACTCTTAATCCTCATCATTAGTGTAAGAATACCAAATTCTTCCCACAATTAGAATATGTTAGATTCTAGTATTTTATGCAATCACTCTTTTGTAATGTCATAGCACCAAAGTCACCAAGACTTTGCCAATGAAATTACAAAGTACTCTATGAAGTCTCTCATTCAAAGTACATTCCTTTGAACATCCTTTTTGCATAAAAGTTTATAATCTACATAGATTCTTAATATCCAACTCCCATTATGGAAACAATTCCATATTTGTCATATGACAACTCATTCTAAATAGAATCCTATCAATTCATAATAATGTCGATATGGTTCATCCATTACTGTACTTCCAACTGCCCACAAGTGATTAATCCTTGGCGAACCTTAGATTGTACTTGACAGTTGTTTAACTTACGTTAGTCATATCCGATTCTTGTCCTTTTTCCCTCTTAATGCTCTAGACATTTGGAATAGACAAAACGGTTGAATATTACAGCATATGTAATCGATCCTATACCTGAAGCGTATAGGATACGATACATAATGTCTTACATAAAGACATGACACTTTACCAGTCTCTCATTATAATATTTCCATATGTAGAATTTCCTTATGTTGAATCTTTTCAGCATAACATTCATATATGTCCTTTGACTAGATTTGATTAAAATTTCTCGATCTAAGCTTTTAGATTTGAAATGAAGTATAAGTTCCTCTCCCTTAATTATAGCAAAAAAAACTTTTCAACCTCTGCAACTTTACGAATTGAAACTTCTGTTTTCTATAATTAATATTGCTAACTTGCAACATAATAATCATGCTCCCCCTAACATGATAATTATACCCTTACCAGCATAACACTTATGCTCCCACTAGCTTTGGCACGTATTTAGAAAACAGATGGACATCTAGAAATCAATACTTATTGACTTTCTTACCAAAGTTCATATTTCTGATACATGATGCTTCGATAAGACTTTATCTAAGCTCATACACCCTTTATTAGAAAGCTGATATGCGTGTCTAACAATTTCAGAACTTACAACAATAAGTCTTAAATGTTAAACTAATTGCCAACTCTCACTATTCAAACTATGAAGAGGGACGTCGTAATAAGAATTTGAGAATGCAATTATCCTATCCAAGACATCACAACTTAACAATTTTAAACGTGAAAGAGTAAGATACTTTTCTACTCCACATTTGATGAGTGTTATAAACCTTCTTAAGATGATGTCACTAAAGTCATAATCTTGGAGCATGACTCTAAGACTTGATTTTGAAATGAAGTATGATTCACCTTTTTTATTTAACCATTTCAACAATTTCCGATTCCTCTTCTTATTCGTTCTGCTATTCATTGAAAACTTTTTCAATGATTCAGAATCATACTCAATCTTGTAAGCATAGCCATATTTACTAAACTTTTAGCAAATCATGATGGATATTTTTATTGTTCTTTGTGGTGGAATTGACCTAGTGCACAACAATACGTACTAGATATCCTAGTCCTTCACTTGATTCACATTCTTATGTGAACAAGTAATTGTTCTTAATTTCACAAATACGAAGGTTTTCATTCATCACACAATACAAGTTGTATGATTCCAAGTTTCTGTCCAATTGAAACTTAGGCGATGAGAATCTTCCTTATTTGGTAAATTTTAGACACTACCACAAATACAATAACTAAGAATCACATCCATTTCAATATTGTTGAGATTAAAACCCTAATTGTGATTTGATGAATAAGATGCAGAAAATAAGAACAAACACAATAATGAAGATTATGTCGAATGATCACTTGATTTATTGAAATATGAGGAATAAATTACACTTAAAGTATAGACTAAAGAATCTAACACTACATAAGAAACCTCACGTGGCGGCTACATTTTGCCTCACACTCTTAACCCTAATTGTGAATAATACATGACTATTTATAGGGAAAAGACAAGTCTTGGGCTTTTAACCTAGAATTCATCAAAGGGGCCCATTGCCATCATCCATGGAGTGCTTTGAAACCCTACAATCTCCCCCTCAAAGTATGGAATGGATGACAATGCTTTAACTTCCAAAACAAGCATCTAGCAAATAAAAAGATCTGCAACGAGGAATATATGAAGCAATCCACGAATCTTGATTCTTCAATAGTCTTCAAACACGGGCTCTAGGATATATAAATCAAGCACTGAAGTAATGTCTTTAAACTTCATTTTCGAATGTAATCCCAAAGAATCTTCATGAAAACCAAACCCGCCATAAAACCCATTTCAGAACAAAGAAACTGAATCACTTCTTGTCTTTGAAGAGCTCCCCCTCCAGGTCACAATGATCTTCAAATAAGCTAATGATATAAGCCATCAAAAAATATCATGTAACAACCCAAACTTTAAGATTCGTAACGCCACTTGATCGAGAAAATACAAGAAGTCGGAGATATAACAAGTCCTTAGCAGAGCTCGATGAAAAACTTCCGCTGTAAAGGATACTTCTCTGTAAAAACCTTAGTAGAGCTCGATGAAGAACTTCTGTTGTAAAAGCTACCTTCATAATTCTCCCACAAGCTTTATCAAAAATCTTCAACTTTGAAAAGTCACAAATCCAATTTCGAATGGCCATACCAAATTCTCCCCCGATTTATAATCAAAAACATGATTATAAAGCCTTCAAATGGTCATGAGAATGATCTTGAATGGATAAAAATTTACTATGCTCCCCCGCGACAAAAAGATATACACAATGAAGTATAAAATCCGAAAAAATCGTGAAAATTGGACGTTATCACACAAAAAAAAACGACTTTCCGAACCGCCAAGACTTGATGGAATCTTTATTTTTCTGTTCACGAAAAAATATGAGCGTTGAAAAATCCAAAACTGTTCACCAGCCCTTAAAATTGCAAATTTTTCGAAAAATGGGCTGAAATTGTCACTTGCTGAAAAATAGGGACTGAAATTGTAATTCTGCATCAATACTCCCCTTTATTTCTAACAAAATCCGGAAATCGTCCATAATCACCAAGATGTGAAAACAATAGGGACCAAAAGAGTCAATTCGCTGAAGTTGCAGGGACCAAGTACGAAACATTAAGTCATCTTCCCATTTACATTCAGATGAATGAACACAACGACTAGAAGGGGGATCATACGAGCGTTCACAAACGATTCCAATCAACTCCTTGTAGACTTTCGTTTCAAGTACAAGCAACCGAACCTAAGTTCGTTTCAAGATCGCCATTTATTCACGCGAACACAACCGAACGTTCGGTTCGTTTCTTATTTTCATATCAAGCTCCATCAGGCGAAACTCCTTTCGCTTTCGGTTCATCCTTCTCTTTCAGTCCCAGCATAAACACGCGAACCCAAGATCGAGGTTCGTTCCAATAGCTACCAAAGCGAATCTCCCTCCTTTCGTTCCAAGTGCTAACAAATGACCCCAAGTTTGTTCCCCGTTCGTTTTGAGCACAGGCCTTCATACCGAGCCCTGAGTTCTGAACACCAAGAATCTCACCCAAAGCGAACCAATTTCAAACACGAACCCAATCACAGGTTCACTTCCGAATCAAACGATCGTGGGAGAAGAACGAGTGCAATCCCATATTTCCGTTCCTGATTTCTCACCATTTCGCTCCAAATCCATAGATCACAGAACAAAATCGAAACTTTAGCCAAACCGAATCACAGGTTCGCTTTCTGTCTTCCCTTCTTTCGTTCTAAGGAAACAGACGAACCCAATCATAGATTTGCTTCAATTTTGACGATTATACCCCAAAGAGAAGAACAGTAAACGAGCATTCACAGGTAAGGCTTTCATAGCGATTTTGACTTTTCAGTATTTGACCACAAACAAACCCAGTTCTGTTCATTCGATCCTCATTTGTTCATCACACAATCGATTTTGACATAAACCCCAACCAAACACAGCTCGATTCCGAGACCCATTTCACCGTGATTCATAAGAACAACGGATGACCTTTTAGCGCTTGACCATCTGGAACACCTTTAATTCAATTCAGTTAAATTACAAACTCGATTTCATTCCTTTGAGTTCTAGTACAAATTGTGAAGCCCATCACCAACACAGAAGATAACAAACAACGAGCCTCAAAGTATCGATTGAATTTCAGATCAACAATCACTTTGTTCTTCATCAGTCTTTCAAAGAGCAGATTTAAACATCATACCAAAATCATCACTCTCATGGTAACAATATCGAAATAATCATCAATTTCTTATAGTTAATAAATTAACCTTGAAATTAATTGAATAGAGGATGAATCTAAGGGCTCGAAAAAAATAATGATGTGATAAGAAAATCGAATAACCCAAATCCCGTCATCAAACATGAACCAAATCAAAGATTGAAGGAAACAGTTGGATCTCAATATGTAATCGATTTTCAATCAAAAATCAATTGAATGAATCCAGGAATAACAATCTTCTGATTTCAAGATTGCATTATCAATGATAAGCGTGAATCAAGAAGAACTGGAATGAACAGGAAATAGGTTTGGGCTTATAAAGTAAGCATGAAGTGCATAATGGACTGGATCCAATGTAAGAATGTGATAGAAAAGTAAAAACGACCCACAATCAGCTAGAAGATAACGAATGAAATAAGAATCGGAATAAAAATACCACATGAACAGTAGATGAACAAAAGTATCCATGAACAGTAACTTGAACAGATCTTTGATTCCAAAATGCAAAAACACCAATAATCTTCAATATATGTGCAGAAAATCACCAAATCAAGAACCGATACTTCAAAAATCAATAGATTTTCAAAGACCCGCTCTGATACCACTTGTTGAGATTAAAACCCTAATTGTGATTTGATGAATAAGATGCGGAAAATAAGAACAAACACAATAATGAAGATTATGTCGAATGATCACTCGATTTATTGAAATATGAGGAATAAATTACACTTAAAGTATAGACTAAAGAATCTAACACTACATAAGAAACCTCACGTGGCGGCTACATTTTGCCTCACACTCTTAACCCTAATTGTGAATAATACATGACTATTTATAGGGAAAAGACAAGTCTTGGGCTTTTAACCTAGAATTCATCAAAGGGGCCCATTGCCATCATCCATGGAGTGCTTTGAAACCCTACAAATATTGCTAACAATAGAAACATACAAACATCAATTTTCATAAATGCCATTGCAAGGATATATAAATAAGACAAAAACAAATATTTTATTTATAAAAGTGCGGAAAAATTTGTCCTTACAATGCAATTACAAATGAAAACTATGTTACTAAATATTTCTAAGCAATCTATTCAAACTCTTAAACAACAGCTCAAAAATCCGATCTTCGAATCATGCGATCGAAATCCATTTCTTCGTGATCAAACTCAGCTCACTCTTCCTTTAAGCTTCCTTTCTTTTATTTGATGCTACAAAACATCAAAATGCAATCTTATCACATCATGTATTGAGAATCTACAAATAGGAACTTAATAGAGTTAGATAGTAGATTTTATCTGAAGTAGAGTCATAAATCTTGACTCTCCCATCCTTGTGATCTATCAGGTAAACATGGCAGCTTCGCATCGAACGCCCCTTCTCTTGGCAGTAGAAACATATGGACTCTTCTGGAATGGTACAGGGGACTATCTCATACTCACCCTTTCTCTTGCGTAGAGAAAACTTTTCTGGACATCCAATGTTGCCATTTTCCATAGAAGGTTGGGACATTAATTTACTAGACAAATTTTCTTGACCAGTCCCCCAAATCATTGATGATTTAGTAGCAATAGGCAAATAGGTAAGATCAATGAGGGTCATGTCATTGTCTATCATATAGTACTCTCTAATGAACTCACTATATGAGTCATGAAGTGATTGAAGAACCCATTCAATAGCCAACTTCCTTCAGACATTGAAATCTAACATCCTCAACCTGTCAATGTGTGACTTCATCACTAAGAAGTGTGCACACAGAGACTTTCCAGCTTCCTGTTTGTTTGCCAATAGGGCTTGAGTGACCTTGAAGTTTTCAAGTCTTCGAACACGTTGTTCAGGGAGAATTATTGGAAGAGGTGGAGGTAGTGAAGCATGATTTCCATTTCCACAATCCAATCGTGGAACATCATCTTCATGTGGAAAACTTTTTCCAAAGGATTCAAGAAGACCATAGTTGTTAGATTTTGACATCTACAAAACGGGAGATATTCAAATTAGTTGATTGAGTCCTTAATAAAACACCCAAATGAGATATTAAGGCTAGGACCCAACACAATATTCTACAACTCGGAAGAGGGATGCCTTAATCTAGTTGCAGAACATTTGAATGTAGGTAAATGACGATTTACCAATTTCCACCATGAAAAACGAAAAGGAAACTTAAGTTTTAAATGAATTGAAACTCCTAGATCTTTTGAGATTCATTAAAATTTTCAATGAAATGTTTAATCTCGATTATGCCCTTCAAGTTTGTGACTAGGATGTTGAGGATCACAAACAAGGTGTGGATAACCATGCAAATTAGATTAGTACTGTCGAAGATGTCTATCACCTAATCAATGTGCCGGTTAACCACACACGCTCCATTGATCTATGATAATCTACGAGCTACCCATTTCCATCCTTCATTGGTCCCATATTAGTGTGCCGGTTAACCACACAGACTCCACTAATGACCAACAAGATGCAATGTGCAATTTCATGGATTAGCACCAACTCCACATTTTTCCTAAAGTAACTATGATTTGGGAACTTGTAAAAGTGTTTAGTTACTTCGTATTTCATTATACTTATAATGAAAGGTTGTGTCCTATCCTACCCGTTCGACTAACGACCCTCCACCAGTCAAGAGTGCGGAGGGTGAGAGTGGACACCCATTCAATCGCCATTTTATAGGCAATTTCCTTAAACACCCTTATAGACCAGCTTCATGAATAAGGTCTACTAACGGTAACCCTAACTCTTTACTCAAACATATATAATATTAGACTTTTAATTTTATATAGTATAAGGGTGTATTTTAAACTTTTAAAATACTAGGTGGTTTAATCTATTAATAAATTAAACTTTTAATTTGATTAATCTTAAACCATATTATTATGGATTCATCAATTTTATCTTTTAATTAAGCACTTAACTAATTTAATAAAACCATAAGGGTGTAATTTGAACATTTCAAAATACTAGGGTTTTAGAATTTGAATATTTCAAAATTAAAACTTTTAATTAAATTTTAAATTCCAAAACTTGAGGGCAAATTTTGAAACTTTTTCAAAATATCTTTTAGATCAAATTTAAAAAATAATTAAATATCTTATAATTAATATTTATCACATAATTTGAACTAATCTATTTTCAAGACAAGATAATTCAAATCAATTTACAAATAGTCAATCTTTATCTTATAAAACCAAGTAATTATCTTAAATTGACAATTATCCATTAATTTGATTAGGATATCAATTACCATAATAGAAAATATGATTTTTATTTGAATAAAACAATTTATGGTAATTATCCAAAACAAATTAAGGTTAAATTTTCGAAATCATGTTGTCAGACTGGGTTCACGAGGTGAACAGTATGTTCACGACTTAAGTCTGGTCTCATGCGTCTCGGTGTGGACCCTCCAGTCATGTGTCTCAGTGAGGACCCTCTGGTCTCACAGCTCGGTTTGGACCCTCCGGTCCTGTTTCAGTGGAAATCCTCCAGTCCCATAACTCGGGTTGGACCCTCCGATCCTGTCTCAGTAGAAACCCTCCAGTCCCATAACTCGGTATGGACCCTCTGGTCCTATCTCAATAAACACAAAATATAGCATATATATCACACAGACAAAATGCATAATATCACATAGCTCAAGTAAGCACATAAGACCCTCCGGTCACTCATACATACCACTCATGGTAAGTATAGTGAGAAGACTCACCTCGTAAGTAAGCAAAGAAAACTGGATACCCCTCGAACGGCCTAATCTCCGCCTACACGCAATAAGCATCTCTAATTAACTTATAAATATCACAACGTCATATTACTCACGCTAAACTCTTTCTAACTCTTGAGATGGGTAAAAGACCATTTTACCCCTCCATGGCCCCCATAAACCCTGTCTTGACCAAACCCTAAAATCAACAGAAGTCAACACTTGAGTCAACTGTCCATGTTGACCCAACTCGCCGAGTGCACCTATGTGAATCGTCAAGTCCCCGTTGTTCCTCAGAATGTCGCGAAAACCCAACTTAACTCGTCGAGTTGTCTCATCTGCTTGCCGAGTCACCCTTTTCTAGACTCATTAGGGGAAACCCCAGCCGACTCGTCGAGTCAACTCGTTGACTCGGCGAGTTCCTTCAATATGAATTCTCATTCAGACGTTTTAAGGCAGATCTACTACTCCACACTCTAGATCTAGGCTCCCAAGGCTCGAATGTTACATAGAGCTTCGATCTTTACGTTCATGCATCGCATGTTTTGCTCCAAAATGCCAATACAACTCTAACAAGGGTGTTTAAGCACAATAACTCTTATATGACAGAATAAAGCTGGGACCTTTGGACTCTATGGACCTCACAAGGTCCAGATCTGAAGTCTAGACCTCCTGATAGACTCAATGCACTCAATGTCCCAATATAAAGGTGGTAAAAGCCCTAACTTCCATAATCATGAGATCTAATCCATAAGATGAGCAAGGTGTAGGCTTTTTACCTTCTACAGAAGCTCTGGTTGATATAGCACTAGACCTAACAGTTTCTCCTCGTTCCTTGCTGGATAATCTCCTATTTTCCTCAAAAGATGGACTAGAATACTCAAAGATTAGCTCTAAACCAAAGTTGTAGAATATGTTAAACTGAGAACATACTATTGGAATAGTGTCTAAGGCTGCAACTATATTAGGCAAGTATTTGACCCGGTTGTGCATGGTCCTTTTGGGTTGCCTTCACCATAGCAACTTGATAGGATGATTTATTAAGAGAGGGTAAATATTATTAATATATTATGAGAATAATATAAAGAATAATAATATTGTTATTTGATTAATATAAGTCATAGAATTAATTGGAATTAATTTGGTGACTTAAAGAGATTAATTAAATAAGAGGGTATGAACTGTCAATTGTTTGATAGTTAAACTTTAGACTGTAAATCCATATAGATATGGATTGGACGGATTCTAGAAGCTAAGGATTGCTTCAAATCGTCCAAGAGTTATCTAAGGAATGGATTTGGATAGCCTTAAGAGAAGATTATCCAATTAGGGTTTAGGTTGTAACCCTTAACGAGTCTACAAGTATAAATAGACCCTATGGCTAAGGGAAATCGACACTTCATCCTAAGAAGAGAACCTCTGGCCGATTTCCTCCCCTCAACTCTCTCCCAAATCATCCTCCTTGCTATTTGGTGTTTGTAAGCCATTAGAGGAGTGACAATTGTGACTCTAGAAGCTCCAAGACAACAAGATCAACAAGGGATTCAAAGGTATGATTCTAGATCTGTTTTAACATTGTTCTTATTCCTAAATAGTCATTAGAAGTCTTGGATTCAAAGCATGTTTAATTAGAAAGCCTAGATCCGAGCATTAGGGTTTTGCGTGCGCACATAGGAAAGTTCTTATGGCTAAAACCCATCAATGGTATCAGAGACTAGCTTGGTTTTCATTAAATTATTGCTAAATTGTCTGAAACTAAACTGCAAAATTTGATTTTTGTGTTTCTGAGTCATGGACTCGGCGAGTTGGCTTGACTCGGCGAGTCCCTTTGTGCACTCGGCGAGTCTAAGCGTCAAGAATGGCCAGATTCGGGATTTCTTCATGATTATCTTATGGAAACTTACCTTAATCATATTAGATCAACCCTAATCCGATTTTTTGATATATATGACTATAATCTTGATCTAATTAAAGATATTTATCAACTAATAAAATATTTAATTTCCTTATATGATAATTAATTAATTATTTTAATTATTTTGGTAATTATCTTGAAAGAAATCTTGAATAAATCAAATATAGATAATTAGGAAATTAATTGTTAATTGAAATTATTTGTTATTTGATCCTCCATGTTTTAAATGTTTAAAACTTGTCCTCAAGTTTTTGAAATTTATATTTGTGATTAAAAGTTTTAATTTAGACAACTTAAATTTCAAACCCTAGATTTTAAAAGGTTTAAAATACAACCCTATACTAATATGATATTACAAGAATAATATATATATATATATATATATATATATATATATATATATATATATATATATATATATATGTATAACTAAAATGCTAGTCTTACCGTTAGTAGGCCTCATTCACGAAGCCGATCTATAAGGTGGGTATAAGGTTGCGGCCTATAAAATGGCGCTTAATGGGTGTACACTCACACCCACCGCTTGCTTGATCGGTGGAGGGTCGTTAGCCGAAGGGGTAGGATAGGGCAACCTCATCTCATTAAAAGTATAATAAGTAACACAAAGTAACTAAACATTTTTTAAAAAATTTCCCAATCTTAGTTACTTTAGGAAAAGTGAATTGATGCAATCCCATGAAATTACACTTTGCACCCTTGCTAAGAAGTTAGTGGAGCGTGTGTGGTTTACCGGCACACTAATTGGTTCTAAGCAAAGGTGGAAAAGGGTGATTCATTGTTTATCATAGTTCGATGGAGCGTGTGTGGTTTACCGGCACATCGAATAGATGATCGTTACAATGAAGGCACCATGTGAATTTGCATGGTAATTCACACCCGCTTTGTGATCCTCGGTATCCCAGTCACAAACAAGAGGGGCATATCGAGATTTAAACATTCCATTGAATAGTTTCAATGAATCTCATCCGATCCTAGGAATTCTCAATACATTTAGGACTAATAGTTAGGTTTTATGGTGGAGAATTAGTGAATCGTCATTCACTTACCTTCAATTTATTTGCATGTTAGATTACGACATCCCTTTTCTAATATGTAAATGTTATTGTTGGATCCTAGCCCTAATTTTTCTTATTAGATGATAATTAGGGATTTATATTCTAATCTATCTTTGTCCTTTATAATTGTAGATGTCGAACGCAAACAACGTTGCTGCTAGTTCTTTCACGTTGATGAGCCTTTGCCAAAAGGTCACCTTCGATGGAACGAACTTTAGCGAATGGATAAGATACATTCGCACCATTTCTCGCTATGAGGATAAGGAATATGTCCTCAATGAGAAGCTCGAGAAAATCAATCCTGAAATCGCTACTCCGGCTGAAATCACCGCTTTTGAAACTCATGAGCGAGATGCAACGAAGGTACATTGCATCATGATAGCCACCATGAACTCCGAATTCCAAAAGTCCTACGAGGACATGTACCCGTACGAGATGCATCAAGACTTATTGGAGAGATACCACCAAAACGCGAGACAAGAGCGTTATGAGATTTTCACTAACATGATTTCCGCTAAGATGGGTCATGGAGAATCTCTTACCGTGCACCTGCAAAAGATGCAAAGGTATGTCGACCGCCTTCGCAAGTTAAATGTTCACTTTGGAGAAGACTTGGCGATCGACATGGTGCTTCACTCTTTGCCTCCGATGTACAATCAATTTAGGATGACCTACCACATGAACAAAGAGGAGGTCACCCTAAGCAAACTCCAAGGTCTCTTGAGGGTTGCTGAGAGCAACTTCAAAGACAAGTCTGTTGCACCAACTCCCAATCCACCCGCTGCTCCTGTCTTGGATATTGGTCAAAGAAAGGGAAAGAAGAGGAAGGCTTCGTCTAAGAACTATCGAAAGGTTAAAGCCCAAGATGGTGCCTCTTCTAGTGGGACCAAAGTTGATCCCGCTAAGCCCTGCCCTAACCCGAAGGAGGCAGAGTGCCACCACTGCCACAAGATAGGACATTGGAAGAGAAGCTGCCCAGAGTACCTGCAAGCCATCAAGGAAGGAAAGATCAAGCCATCTTTCGCAGGTATATACACAATTAAATCTAACGATTCTAATCATGCTATTTCTTGGGTTCTTGATACCGGTTGTGGTTACCACATTTGTTCTAATGTGCAGGGACTAAGAAGAAGTAGGGATGTGGAGCAAGGAAGAATCAATCTAATCATGGGGAACAGAAGATCGTCGCCTGTGACCAAGATTGGAGTGTATTCTTTAGTACTTAGGAATAATTTATGTTTAGATTTGAACAATTGTTGCTATTCGCCAGAAATGGCTAAAAACATCATTTCATTTCATGGTTTGTTTAGACAAGGTTTTAGATTTTCTTTTAATAATGAGAATGGTTCTATTTTGGCTTATCTAAATGGTGTCTTTTACTTTGAAGCTATACCATGTAATGGAATTTATGAAACTGTTATCATTGTTGATAAATTAGGAAATGATGTTTTGAATATAGATTCTTCCACTAGTATGGATAAAGCATCCTTGTGGCATTGTCGTCTTGGACATGTCAACAAGAAACGCATAGCCCAACTCCAAAAGGATGGAATGTTGGAGTCATTCGACCATAGGGAAGATGGCACATGCGAGTCTTGTTTACTTGGAAAGATGACTAAGTCACCCTTCACGAGTACGTGTGAAAGGGGTGAAGGTCTATTGGACCTAATACATACCGATGTATGTGGACCGTTTAGATCAACCACAAAGGATGGGAACCGCTTCTACGTGACTTTTACCGATGATTATAGTAGATATGGGTATATCTATTTAATCAAGCAAAAGTCAGAAACTTTTGAAAAGTTCAAAGAGTTCAAGAATGAAGTGGAGAATCAATTGGGCAGGAAAATCAAGATGCTTCGATCCGATCAAGGAGGAGAGTACCTAAGTCTTGAATTCCACGATTATCTCAAGGAGTGTGGAATAGTTTCGCAATTGACGCCTCTTAGGACACCGCAATTGAATGGTGTGGCAGAAAGGCGTAATCGAACCTTATTGGATATGGTTCACTCTATGATGAGTCGTGCTTCACTACCTATCTCTTTTTGGGGGTATGCCTTAGAGAATGCCGCCCATATCCTTAACCGAGTCCCTACTAAGAAGGTTGCCAAAACACCTCACGAGATGTGGACAGGGAAAGCTCCCTCGTTGGCACATATCAAGGTTTGGGGTTGTGAGGCTTTCGTAAGACGGTGTTATAAAACGCATTATTGTGTATAGTTGGTTAATGAATAACTAAATGCATATAAGTCGAAGTTTATCTGTAACTTTTATCTAAGAAGGTAAAAGCGATATCTCAGCCGCTCGATGATTTGATTTGACTCATGTGTCGGGCCCGGTCAGAACTGAATTGATGTGTTCGATTAAGTTCTATGTCAAATAAATCAGAGATTGAGAAACCTAAATGCTTGACTAACCATTCTATAGGATTGTCAGGATGATATATAACAGAGGACTGTACGATCCCTTATCTAAAGGACAAGATTGATTAGATCAGAGTTTGACAGCGTCTTTCAGAGCTACGATTGCAAACCGAATTGTACTTGTGGATATAGTTACTAGACTTATCCAAGTGGGAGACTGTTGGAATAGTGCCTAAGGCTGCAACTATATTAGGCAAGTATTTGACCTGGTTGTGCATGGTCCTTTTGGGTTGCCTTCACCATAGCAACTTGATAGGATGATTTATTAAGAGAGGGTAAATATTATTAATATATTATGAGAATAATATAAAGAATAATAATATTGTTATTTGATTAATATAAGTCATAGAATTAATTGGAATTAATTTGGTGACTTAAAGAGATTAATTAAATAAGAGGGTATGAGCTGTCAATTGTTTGATAGTTAAACTTTAGACTGTAAATCCATATAGATATGGATTGGACGGATTCTAGAAGCTAAGGATTGCTTCAAATCGTCCAAGAGTTATCTAAGGAATGGATTTGGATAGCCTTAAGAGAAGATTATCCAATTAGGGTTTAGGTTGTAACCCTTAACGAGTCTACAAGTATAAATAGACCCTATGGCTAAGGGAAATCGGCACTTCATCCTAAGAAGAGAACCTCTGGCCGATTTCCTCCCCTCTCCTCTCTCCCAAATCATCTTCCTTGCTATTTGGTGTTTGTAAGCCATTAAAGGAGTGACAATTGTGACTCTAGAAGCTCCAAGACAACAAGATCAACAAGGGATTCAAAGGTATGATTCTAGATCTGTTTTAACATTGTTCTTATTCCTAAATAGTCATTAGAAGTCTTGGATTCAAAGCATGTTTAATTAGAAAGCCTAGATCTGAGCATTAGGGTTTTGCGTGCGCACATAGGAAAGTTCTTATGGCTAAAACCCATCACATACATAAAAAGAACGCCCAAATCTGACTTCGTATGAGGAAGTTATGATTTTTCTAAGATTCGGCTTAGCAGTGCACGACCCGAAACTCGAATTTTAGTTTGAGTGGTTTTTGGCTTACGCAACCTTAATGAGAGTTGAAGATCTCATTAACAGGAACTCAACAGTAAAAAGATACACGAAAACGGATTTCGTATGAAGGATTTACGAATTCTTCGCGGTCATTTAGCAGTGTAAACTCCTCCTACTGTTAAATTTGAGATCAACCAAGAACTAGCCGATGGAGACTAAATGAAAGTTGTAGATCTTGTTTTGACCTACACGTGGATATAAAGAACGTCGAAAACGGAGTTCATATGCGAAAGTTATGAATTTTTGAAAATCGGCTGATTTCCACCCTGTGTGCGATGCCACGTGTCAGCACCAGGCTCTGCCTGGCTGTAGCCAGCCTGGCTCACGACGTGAATATAAAACATTTACGATGTGAGTGAGCCTTCAGCCTCCTATAAATAGAAATGCCCCTCTCCTTCATTCCTCACACCTTAAGCCTTCATTCCTCTCTCTATACTCTCTCACTAAGCCCCGAAACCCCCTGAAAAGCCTAGGGAACCTCCCTAGCACAAGGTGGAAGCCCCGGAGCGCCTAACGGATCTGAGAAGAAGAGCATTTCGGCTCGGGAACGCTGCTCCAGCGGCGCCTGGTTTTGACAAAAACCCGTTGTAAGTGAGCTATGCCTACCCTATCTTTAGTATAGCTTATGTTTTAATATAGTAACGTTATTAGGAACTTATAATGAGTATTTCGGTTATTATTATGAGTTATATTGAGTGTTATTTAATACTTATATAATAATAAAAATAGTCAGACTATTCATTTCTCGCGGTTATCGTTAGACTAAACCCTAGTGGTATTGATACTAGGTTTTATCGAAGGAAATTGTTTTGAGAGTATCGAAGCGTTGTCCGAGTGCTAAGTCACCACCTTTCAGGCGAGTGCATGGTCCTTTTCATCTTACACATAGATATGAAGTATTCTACATAAATTATGTGTTATGTGTGCGTATTATCTGAGTACTTGCTGTCTATGCTAGTTGGACGATTTTATACACGTTTTAAGGGATTTAAACTGTATATATGTATTTTATATCTACACAAATGTTGGGGTAAAACATGGGTAGATGTAATAGATGGAATATAAGTTGGACGATGAGTTGAGAGGTGTTATAGACCACGAGGTGAGGGTGAGAGGTGAACGATCTAAGAAGCCTTTTCCCAAACGATGGCCCAGTCATTCAGTAGAGTATGGATGACAACCACGGACTATTCTAGACAGTCCCGTGGAACACTAGCAGGCTCGCAACCTATAAGTGTTGTGAACGATGTGTTCACCCGGTGTACTTTAAACCGTGGTGATCATGTAGACTTGATGCCTAAGCCTTGGTGATCATGCAGACTTGATGCCTAAACCTTGGTGATCATGCAGACTTGATGCCTAAACCCTGGCGACTATGTAGACTTAGTACCCGTTGTGTAAACCGTGGTAATGATGGACTTCGTGCCGATTCCTTAGGATGATCCTTAGGAATGAATGAACGAGGAATAGCTGATTCTTAGGGTAGATCCTTAAGACTAAAAAAGATAATGGGGATGGGTAATTGGGTTGATTGTTTAAACATAATAATTATATTATTGTGGGTTGAAAACCCTATGTACTGACCAGGTTTCCCAACCTGACCCACTCAGTTTATTTATATCACATGTGTTGTTATGAAGTCACATTACACTGAGAGATTAAGGAGATGTAAATCACTAGTGATAATGAATGTAAGTTCTGTTTATGCTTATGTTTCTATATTGACGATGACATCCCAAATGTTTTAAAATGAATAAAAACACTTTTCTTCGGAAATGATTTGATAACGTATTTATCATGTTTTACTGGGAACAAATTCCGCAACATTTTTATTAAAAAGGGTACTCTGATTTTTATAAAGCATAAACAAAATCGGTTTTTTCTGGCCGTAAAAATGGGGATGTCACAGATGGTATCAGAGCATTAGTTTAAGCGAACTAGGAATATGAATTTATTTCTAGACTTAAACGTAGAATGCTAAACGATGATTGTGAGATGAGTGCCTACTATAATTTAGACACAAGCACTAGTTTATTTTAGGAAAGATGCCTAAAATGTTTTATGTGTTAAATGTTTTATGTTATAGCTATAAAGATGCCTTATATGCTATTATTTGTTCAGATCTATGGTCTGTTGCCAACCGGATCTGGAAATTTTATGTGTTCAGATTTCTAAACGTTTGATTACGGTATTAGAAATGGCATATAAGTTTTCGGTGTGACAAGGAGATCTATAAGTCTATCGTAAATAAAATATTTCCTATCTTAAAATTCTCGCCTCGGTACACCGAACGTCTGCTTGGGTGTACAAAAGGTCATCGTGAAGACAGACTAGGAAATATCCGAGGAGGATGACAACTTGAGCCTAAGAAGGTGATGGGTCATGCATCGGTAGTTGCGCCTACACCCAAACCTATCACAATGACAGAAGTTCAGGAAGTGATGTGAACCATGATAGACTGAGAAAATAGAGGAAATGAGATGGCTTACGATAGTGAATGATACCTATCGAAAGATATCCTAAGAGAGGTATCTTGCCTTTAGAATACGTCTGATAAAATAGCAGTACGTTTAGAGAAGTACGGTACATTTGAATGTACACATTTGATTGGCGGGATGATAGAACGATTGGTGTAATTCCTAAAGTTTTCCTATCATCTGGAATTTCCATCACCAACCGAGTTGAAGCAGAATTGATGATTGAAGATACGCATAGAAGAAGTCCTAGTAGAGTCTAGGGAAATTTTTATGATTATTTGGACACACTCATATGTGTTAAATTATTTTGTGATTTTAGGACTTGGGGAATGCGAGACAATACTTGGGACGAGTATGAGTAGGTGTGAAAGGTAGTAGATGCATGTACTACCGGAAGCACATGACTCACGCTTGGATCAGGGAAAGTCACAAGATTACCGAGAAGCTAATAATTGATACCGTTTTATTCAAATATGTCGTTACCATTGTTTCGGTAAAGACTAAGAAGATGATTGTTATTTCGACCCTAGTGGTCATATCAAATCGAGTTCGACTACGATGAGTATGTTACGTGGTTCAGAGAACCAAGTTCGATGTAGCATCTGAATTAAGACGGAAGATTGGAATAAAAAGCGAACAGTAGAGGTATCACGAAAAGTTGCTTGTAGCTAGAAATGCTACCATTTAAAATGTGATTTTCTCACATTAGAACATGAAGGAAGGTATAGTATGTTGTGGAATTTAACTCTAAGAGACCTGAGTCTAAACGTGCATCACATGATGGTAGGTCATCATTTGGAGTCTAACCTGAGATAGAAAGCAGGTGCACGATCGAGTACTGCTTACAGTCAATAATTCTAAGAGATAGACTTGAAGGAGTATAGAAGTTATAATTATTACCTAGGATGAAGATATGGCGTATGGAGTCATTATACGAGCCCTGTTTCATTGATGATTCCGGGACGTAATCATCATAAGGGGGAGATAATTGTAACGCCCGTAGATCCGAGCTAGTCAATTTAGAGATAATAGGGGTCGAAAACGAATTTTCGACAAAAGATTATTTAGAACAAATAATCTTAACCAAGTTGTAGTATGTGTTACAAGGTGTCCGTACATATAAAGAACGCCGAAATCTGAGTTATAACGAAGAAGTTATGGCCCATCGAAGTTTTACGGCAAAACCAGCACGATACCGGGAGACGTAAATAGTGAATTTACGATGGAGGACTTTTTAGCCTTAGTGATCTAAACCAAAGTTGTAGAATATGTTAAACCGAGAACATCCATAAAAAGAACGCCCAAATCTGACTTCCTATGAGGAAGTTATGATTTTTCTAAGATTTGACTTAGCAGTGCACGACCCAAAACTCGAATTTTAGTTCGAGTGGTTTTCGGCTTACGCAACCTTAATGGGAGTTGAATATCTCATTAATAGAAACTCAACAGTAAAAAGATAGACGAAAACGGATTTCGTATGAAGGATTTACGAATTCTTCGCGGTCATTTAGAAGTGTAAACACTTCCTACTATTAAATTTGAGATCGATCGGGAATTAGCCGACAGAGTCGAAATAAAAGTTGTAGATCTTGTTTTTACCTACGCATGGATATAAAGAACGTCAAAAACGGAGTTCGTATGCGAAAGTTATGAATTTTTGAAAATCAGCTGATTTCCACCCTGTGTACGATGCCACGTGTCAGCACCAGGCTCTGCCTGGCTGTAGCCAGCCTGGCTCACGACGTGAGTTACCCTTCAGCCTCCTATAAATAGAAATGCCCCTCTCCTTCATTCCTCACAACTTAACCCTTCATTTCTCTCTCTATACTCTCTCTCTAAGCCCCGAAACCCCCCGAAAAGGCTAGGGAACCTCCCTAGCACGAGGCGGAAGCCCCGGATCGCCTAACGGATCCGAGAAGAAGAGCCTTTCGGCAGCGTTCCTATTATATCTAAATTGACTAGCCCGGAAGCACATGACTCATGCTTGGATTAGGGAAAGTCACAAGGTTACCGAGAAGCTAATAATTGATACCGTTTTATTCAAATATGTCGTTACCATTGTTTCGGTAAAGACTAAGAAGATGATTGTTATTCCGACCCTAGTCGTCATATCGAATCGAGTCCGACTACGATGAGTATGTTATGTGGTTCAGAGAACCAAGTTCGATGTAGCATCTGACTTAAGACGGAAGATTAGAATAAAAAGCGAACAGTAGAGGTATCACGAAGAGTTGCTTGTAGCTAGAAATGCTACCATTTAAAATGTGATTTTCTCACATTAGAACATGAATTGTGGAATTTAACTCTAAGAGACCCGAGTCTAAACGTGCATCACATGATGGTAGGTCATAATTTGGAGTCAAACCTTAGAAAGAAAGCAGGTGCACGATCGAGTACTGCTTACAGTCAATAAGTCTAAGAGATAGACTTGAAGGAGTATAGAAGTTATAATTATTACCTAGGATGAAGTGATGACGTATGGAGTCATTATAAGAGCCCTGTTTCGTTGATGATCCCAGGAGGTAATCATCCTAAGGGGGAGATAATTGTAACGCCCGTAGATCCGGGCTAGTCAATTTAGAGATAATAGGGGTCGAAAACGACTTTTCGAAAACGACTTTCGGCTCAGGAACGCTGCTCCAGCGGCACCCGGTTTTGAGAAAAACCCATTGTAAGTGAGCTATGCCTACCCTATCTTTATTATAGCTTATGTTTTAATATAGTAACGTTATTAGGAACTTATAATGAGTATTTGGGTTATTATTATGAGTTATATTGAGTGTTATTTAATGCTTATATAATAATAAGAATAGTCAGACTATTCATTTCTCGCGGTTATCGTTAGACTAAACCCTAGTGGTATTGATACTAGGTTTTATCGAAGGAAATTGTTTTGAGAGTATCAAAGCGCTATCCGAGTGCTGAGTCACCACCTTTTCAGGTGAGTGCATGGTCCCTTTCATCTTACACATAGATATGAAGTATTCTATATAAATTATGTGTTATGTGTGCGCATTATCTGAGTACTTGCTGTCTATGCTAGTTGGACGATTTTATACACGTTTTAAAGGATTTAAACTGTATATATGTATTTTATATCTACAAAAATGTTGGGGTAAAACATGGGTAGATGTAATAGATGGAATATAAGTTGGACGATGAGTTGAGAGGTGTTATAGACCACGAGGTGAGGGTGAGAGGTGAACAATGTGAGAAGCCTTTTCCCAAACGATGGCACAGTCATTCAGCAGAGTATGGATGACAACCACGGACTATTCTAGACAGTCCCGTGGAACACTAGCAAGCTCGCAACCTGTAAGTGTTGTGAACGATGTGTTCACCCGGTGTACTCTAAACCTTGGTGATCATGCAGACTTGATGCTTAAGCCTTGGTGATCATGCAGACTTGATGCCTAAACCTTGGTGATCATGCAGACTTGATGCCTAAACCCTGGCGACTATGCAAACTTAGTGCCCGTTGTGTAAACCGTGGCAACGATGGACTTCGTGCCGATTCCTTAGGATGATCCTTATGAATGAATGAACAAGGAATAGCTGATTCTTAGGGTAGATCCTTAAGACTAAAAAAGATAATGGGGATGGGTAATTGGGTTGATTGTTTAAACGTAATAATTATATTATTGTGGGTTGAAAACCCTATGTACTCACCAGGTTTCCCAACCTGACCCACTCAGTTTATTTATATCATAGGTGTTGTTATGAAGTCACATTACACTGAGAGATTAAGGAGATATAAATCACTAGTGATAATGAATGTAAGTTCTGTTTATGCTTATGTTTCTGTATTGACGATGACATCCCAAATGTTTTAAAATGAATAAAAACACTTTTCTTCGGAAATGCTTTGATAACGTATTTATCATGTTTTACTGGGAACAAATTCCGCAACATTTTTATTAAAAAAGGTACGCTGATTTTTATAAAGCATAAACAAAATCAGTCTTTTATGGCCGTGAAAATGGGGATGTCACACTAGGGTTTCACCTCACAGCGCCCACTCGGTGAGTCAGCTCTCTGACTCATCGAGTCGATCATTAAACCCACGTGACCAAATCGGACTCTACTTGACGAGTTAGGCTCACAACTCGTCGAGTCACTCATGAAATACCAATAATAAATAAATAAATAAATAAGAAATACCTAGAAATCGGGATGTTATAGTTTTCTTGCATACAAACAACCTGGTACCGAGATTTTGAAGATTTTTCAACCTTTATCTGAAACTTTTCTCTAATGGATTTGAATTTAACAACATATGCTAGGTCTTTTTTGGTGTTATAGATTTGATTGACAATTAATTTATCATTCGGACGTATATGTGAAATGGTCCAGGTTTAAGAATAGGTTCTGGAGAATCAGGAATAGAAGGAAAACAATACCATGGATTAAAAGCCGTTTTTCGTTGCGTGTACTCATCATCTGACCACCCTTCGTTTGATTTCCTCACATCTTCTATCATCAATTTTAGGAACTTCTCTAAACTCGAATAAATTTTGACGTTGTAATTCATTCATGCCCACTTTTGCTTCTTTATCATTATCTGATACAAAAGTATCATTATCAGATACAAATTTATCATTAACCGAAACTTTTTTTTCATAACCCACTGGCACTTCATTTCCTCTTCCCCTTGAACGGTTTCCATGACATTAGCTTTCTCTACGACCTCTATTAGTTTTTGCTGGATTAAACTGGTTGTTAACCACTGCTTGTTCTTAAGCTTCTTCACCTACCACCATTAAATACAAATGCCTTGTCTTCTTTGATTCAGACATTACATGTCTCAATTGAAATATATCAGTTTCATCTCCAAGCTCCATGACATACTCTAACTCCGGGTGTTTAAAAGAAAAACATATATAACTATTTAAGACACCTTCCTTACTTCTAACCTTTTGTAATAACATTTCATGGTCAATGTTAGGAGGAAGATTTAAACCATAGTTTTTCACATTATTTCTAATGTAAACCTCATCTCCATTAACTAACTTCCACGACCCTCTTGTACACAAAATAATAAAACTCATTTTACAAATCACTATCCACAAACACAATGAAAAAACTGATGGGTTTTGGTCCTAAGAACATCCTATGTGCTCATACAAACCCTAATGCTTGGATCTAGGTTTCTCTATTGTACATGCAAGTTATCCAAGACTATAAACCCTACATCTAGAATATGATAATCAATATGACATATAATTAGGGTTTAGATCATACCTTGATTGTTATATAGCAATAACAATCCCAAATCTCCTTGTATTGACTTTAGAAAGCAAAGAGTCACAATTGTCACTCCTCTAATGGTTCACAAACACCATAAGCAAGAGGATGATGAGGAGAGAGGATGGAGGCTGCCCAAAAACGTCTACAAACCCTAGAGGAGTCTTGTCCATGTTTTTGGTCATAAGGGATCTCTTTATATAGGAGGCAATTAGGGTTATCTAACAAGGAAACCCTAATTTGGATGCTTAAGCCCTAAGCAACCCATGGAGCCCTTTCCTTAAGGCCTTGGACGATTTCATATGGGCTTCCCCCATAGAATTCGTCCACCTTATAATATAAGGCAATCCATGGCCCATATTGCAATTATCTTAAAATTACAATTCCAGTCCCTTAAGTTTAATTAATCTCTTTTAGTCACAACTAATTACCAATTAATTATTGACTAATATTAATTAAACAATATGATTTCTCCTTTAATATATAATTCTCATAATATATTAATAAATCATATTTAATCCTTTCTCTCCATAATTCATCCTATCAAGTTGCTTTGGTGAAGGCAACCCAAAAGGACCATGCACCATCGGGTCAAGTACATACCAAAATAGTTATGGACTTAGACACTAATCCAACAGTCTCCCACTTGGATAAGTCTAATAACTATTATGTGTATGACTTCAGATCCTGATCTGCAATCGTAGCTTTCCAAAGCCGCTGTCAACTCTGATCTTATCAGATACGCGTGTCCTTAGATAAAGGATCATATATTCCTCCATTCTAGATATCGTATGAGACATGATTTCAAATCATTTTCTTTGTACTATTTCTCGATTCCGATTTATGACGACTGACTAATTGAACAAATCAAATTAGCCCTAGCCCGGCCGAGCATTTACGTTTGTCATCACAAAATCATCAAGGGGTCCAAAGATATCGCTTTTATCCTACTTTGGATAAAAGGAACGGATAAACTTTGATACAATGCTTGCTTGCACTCACTCACCGAATCACACACAACAATATGTTTTATAACACCAAGTTACTGGTGCGTTTACATATTACCAATGTGCAACCGATTTGCAAGATACAACTCACACATCTCGGTTTCAAGAATATAAGATGTTATCGTCTCACCAATCACTCATGATGCAATTCATGGAGCGATCCAAGTGAGCGTGGGTTTAATCCAATGCTCAAATTCATATTCATAAGCACTCATGAACATTGCAACAAACATTTGCTTATGTCTAATACTCTTTTAGACAATCCACACACCAATTCACGACAGTCTTCATTCATACCTACTTCCAACGTATGAATGATTGTGGCCCGTTCGAATAATTCGATTATTCTTAATAAACTCAATTATTCTGGAAGTCAAAACATGCAAATGTGAAACACAAGAATAATACTAATCTCATATGGCCTCAAACCCTTGAGCATAAATAAAACACCTTTTATTTATCACCATATTGATTACTCATTATTTATCGTTTCGGGTAATCAACTTCTTACTTGAATTACAACACTTGTCCCATGCTCCTAGCATGCACACAATGTTTACCTATGGTTCTTACTTTGTGAAATAGATCACATTGAACACATTTCCAATCATTCTCATTTCACAACTCCAAATCCTTTTTCCATAAGTGAAAGAATATCAAATACTTGCCACTTATAGAATATGCTAGATTCTAATACTTTATGCAATGATCCTTTTGTAATGTCACTGCACCAAAGTCACAAAGACTATTGCCAATGATATTATAAAGTTCTCTATCGGAGATTGTTACAAGACAATTCCTTAGATATGATGTCTCTCACTCAAAGTACATTCCTTTGAACATCCTTTTGCATAAAAGTTTCTAATCTAGTCATAGATTTTCAATATTCAATTCCCAATATGGACACGCTTCCATATTTTCCATATGACAACTCATTCTTAATAGAATCTTATCTATTCGTAATGATATCGATATGGTCCATCCAATATGGAAACATTTCCATAATTTCCATAAGACAACTCATTCTTAATAGAATCTTTTCTATTCATAATAATGTCGATATGGTCCATCCAATACCATGCTTCCAACTACTCACAAGCGACCAATCATTGTCAAACTTTGGATTGTCCTTTGATAGTTTAATTATTTTAGTCAAAACCAATTCTAGTCCCTTTTCCCTCTAAATGCGCTAGACATTTGGAAAAATTTTAGAATGGTCAAACATTGAAGCATTTGCAATCGATCCTATACCCGAAGCGTATGGGACACGACGCATAATGTTTTATTTGCTATGTTCTCAAAATTCGAATTGTGAAGAGGAATGCCGTAATCATAATCGAAATTTTAAGAACACACTATGTACCTTTGACTAAATTTATTAACATTTCTCAACCTAAGCCTTTAGAATATAAATGAAGCATAATATTCTCTCCCTTAATTATAGCAAAACAACTTTACAACCCTTACGACTTTGAAAGGTATAACTCTTGTTTTCTATAATTAATATTGCCAACTTGCAATACGTGCCTTAATAATCATACAATCATAACTTTTATGCTCCCACTATCATGATGATTATTATAAACATAACACTTATGCTCCCACTAGCTTCGACAAGTATTCAGAAACAGCTAAACTTTCAGAAAAACAATACTTATTGAATTTCTTAAATTCATGTCTCTAATACTTAATGCTTTGATAATCTTTTATCAAGGCCTCTTATACACCTTTGCCTTAGATAGTTCATATGTGTGTCTAAACAATTAAGACTAATTGCCAAACCTCACAATTCAAATCATGGAAAGGGATACCGTAACCATAATCGAATTCGAGAATGCAATTTTACAATCACTATCTTCTTAAAATCTTTCTTAGTGAAAGCATTTCCTCACAATCATTTTCATGAAGGAGGAAATCTTATGACACTTAGATTTAAACGGTGTATTTGTTCCTATCCATGTGAATTTGTCAAAACCAAAGTTTACGACAAATTCAAACTCATATGGATCAAACTTTCTTAATCTCGATTTCTTGCCTTATGGTAGCACAGTTGCCCACCATGTCTTCCAAGTAGTTAAGCAGCTCACCTTTTCCTATCAATGTACTTTTCATTGATCAAGGTCCTTGCCTTTTATGCATTCAAATGAGAACTCATAGGGCTCACTTGCATAATTAACTCAATTGGAATGGCACAGAAACAATATTGTCAACACGATAGGTTGTAAACCTCAACTCGTGTGCTAGTGATGATCGATAAGGTTTATTTGATTTGTTCTTGAAACCTTTCAAGACCATTAAGACTCCCACTGACTCCTTGATATATAAGATTCTCTTGTCAATAACCATTTCTTGACAAACAAATATTCAAGAGTTAGTGTAGCTTTTATCAAAACATAACACTTCATAAAATGGTCCTAGTCGGTCTTTATCTTATCCAAGACATCACAACTTTCCACATTTGATGAATGTTATAAACCTTTAATACTTATCACTCAATGTCGCAATCTTAACTCTAAGACTTGTTTTGGAACGAAGTATGATTGACTTCTTGATTTGACCATTTTTTCAATCCTTGATTCCTCTTCTTAGACATACAATTGTACTAAGACTTACTTAGAGGATCAATTGAGATATGGTTCTTAATCATTAAGACCTATCATAAAGCATAAAAGCTACTCTCCCTTCTTCTTAGAATGGAGAAACTTTTATCTTTCTGCCTACTTGATTCTTCTTATTCATTTTGCTATTGATTTAAACCTTTTTAATCAATTCTGAATTACACTTAATCTTATAAGTATAATCATATCTACTAAACTTTTAGTAAAACATGACGAATATCTTTGTTACTCTTATGGTGGACTTGATCAACACGCAACTTTGTGTGCTCGGTCTCCTAGTCCTTTACTTGACACTTTGTCTATGAATTAGTCTAATTTCCAAAATATGAAATTTCTCATTCATCGTGCAACCAAGTTGCATGATTCCAAGTTTCTGTCCAATTGAAACTTGGGCGATGAGAAACTCTCCATATTTGGTAAATTTTCGACTTTCCATAAATAACATAATAAGAACCAAATCCATTATTGCTAATAATAGAAACATTCAAACATCAATTTTTCATATACGCCATAAAATCAAATTTTATTTTAATTGCGGAAAAAATTTGTCCTTACAATGCAATTCATTGAAAAACTATGCTAATACATCTTTCTTAGCAATCTAATTCTAACTCTAAGTAGTAGCTCAAGAATCTAATCTTTGAGAAATGCGATCGAAATCCATTCCTTCACGGTTAGATTCTGCTCACTTCTTCCCTTAAGCTTCCTTTCTTTTCTTCGATCCTATAAAACATCGATTGTAATCTTATCACATTATGTATTAAGAATCTTGAATAGAAGCTTAAAAGAGTTAGTTAATGGATTTTATCTATATTAGAGCCATACGTTTCGACTCTCCCATCTCTTAGATCTCTTAGGTAAATGGGGCAGCTTCGTCTCCAATGCCTTTTCTCTTGGCAATAAAAGCAAAATGACATGACATGGAACTACTTCAGACATTGCCTTTCTCTTATGATCAAACTTTTCGATCATAGCATGTCTTTCATTGCCATTGTCTATATCCATAGAGGTCTTGAAGGCAGATTCACCAATAAACTTTTCTTTTCTATTGCGCCAAAC